>NC_142048.1:2320300-3636966 GCF_982192425.1 Myodes glareolus | reverse complement strand
AGTTTCCGGGCGTGGCACAGGGCACCTGGGCCTCTGCATTAGTCCTGGTTCTCTAGAGTAACAGACCTTACAGAATGATTCTCTCTCTATGTATAGGGAAAAGGGTCTGTTGGAATGATTTACAGGTTGCAGTCCAGGTAAGCCAACAATGGATGGCTGTGAACGGAAATAATCCAGTAGTTGTTCAGTCTACAAGACTGGATATCGCAGCTGGGTGTCTGTATGTGCCGGAGTTTTGAAGAAGTGGGTTCCAATGCTGGTAAAGGAAGCAGACAGAGATCAAAAGTTCCTTTCTTCTATGTCCTGTTAGACTTCCAGTAGAAGTGGTGGCCCAGATTAAAGGTATGTCTTCCCACCTCAATATCCAAATAAAAGCCTCTGCCATCTCTAAGGTTCGACTGAGAAGCAGATCCTCCAGGCGGGTGTGGTGGAGCACACCTTTTATTCCAGCACTCCAGAGGCAGAGGCAGGAGGACCTCTAATCTAATCTAGGACAACCTAGACTACACAGAGAAACCTGTCTTGAAGGACAAAACAAAACAAACAAACAAACAAAAAAAAAAGAAAGAAGAAAAAGAAATGGGTCTTCCCACTTAGAATTAAGCACCAATTCCTCACAGGTTTGCCCCCCATTTGAGTTTTAACTAATTCTGATGCAGTCAAGTTGACAACCATGAGCAACCACGACAGCCTTGGACAGTTCTTTGGGCTTATTCTGTTTTTAATTTTTTGTATGTCTATTTGGTGAGCATTGAACCCAGGTGGGAAGGATGGAAGGAAAGAAAAAGGAACACATCGAGAGGCAGGGGAGCCATACAAGCTGCAAGTCCCTGAGGCAGGATCCAGGAATTAGGGAGCTGTGGGCGGCAGGGGGCAGGGGAGGTCAGCAGATGGCAGGGGAGGGAAGGAGGGCAGGGGAGGGGCGCAGGTGAGCTGGAGCCCTGGGGCCCGGATGGGTGCAGAGTCACTTGGGAATCCCAGACGGAGAATCACCTCTGTCAGTCATGCGCTGAGCCCCATGGGGCCCCCAACATTTACTGAGCAGCACCTGCACACTGACTGGTGGGTTTAGTTCGTGTCCGTGCCCCACCTGCTTTGGGGATCCTCGCGCCACCTTTGACTTTGAGAGTCCTGGGGAGTGTGGGGGCTGCAGGGGCAGAGTCTCCAGGCTCATGTTCTGTCCCCACAAGGGGAGGTGGAGGGGGGGACTCAGCGCCCTGGGGCCACATACTCCTGGTTGTATGCTGGTGTCCTTCTCAGGGACTCCAGGTTGCAGTAGACAGGCTGAGGGTCCAGGTCGGCACCCTTGTAATTCATGTAGAAGTCGGTGTCCTCGGAAGGGCTCCTGCGGGGGCAGATGGGAGTCAGAGGACTGCAGCACGTTTTGTGCTCGCTCTCTCTCTCTCTCTCTCTCTCTCTCTCTCTCTCTCTCTCTCTCACACACACACACACACACACACACACACACTCAGGCTTAGAGCTCTTAAGTGAGAAGGGACCTGTGGTCCTCGTTTCTTCTGTTGTCGTTGGTGACTAACTTATCTGACATTACGGGAAACCCACTGTGGCCGGAAAGGTGGACCAGGTGTCCAAGCATCCTGGGTGGTTTGGATAAGATCATCCCTCTTGGGTAGAGATTTGAACACTCAGCCCCCAGTGGGTGAGCAAATCACTCCCAAGCCGCAGAAAGCCTCTATTTCTGCACCATCAAAACACAAGGGTGGAAAAGACGCGCGGGATTTGATTTTTATATCTGCTTGTGTAGTGTGTGCTAGCATTTGGTGCATGTACGTGTGTGCATGGTGCGTGTAGGTGTACGTGTGCGTACTATGTGTGCATGTGTGTGCATGCTGCCTGTGGGTATACACATGTTTTTGAGTGGTACATGTATATGTGTGTGTAGTGTGCATATATGTGTGTGCATGTGTGTGCGTGAGTGGTGCACCTGTGTGCGTTCATGATGTGTGTTCATGTATGTGCGTGTGTGGATGCATGTGCCCTCTCATATTTCCAGCTCCAGAAACCACCTTCATGTGCTTTGTGGTTGTGGGTTTTTGTTTTTTGAATTTTTGTTTTTGAGACAAGGTCTCATGTAGCCCAGGTTAACCTTGAACTCAGATTTCCTGCCTCTGCCTCCTAAAACTGGTCTGTGTGGTGCAGGTACGGCGCCCAGGGCCGTGTATGCCTGGGCTCCGTCTGGGCTCAGCCCCACAGACTGCTCTTTCTGACAGTATTTCCTTATTATCAATTGCCTGTGGGGGAGAAGAGTCTGTGAGAACTCTGGGAACCCCATGTGTGTGTGACAGGAACTGAACCTGGCCCAGGGTGGGGCCATCTTCACCCGCTGGGGTGGTGACCAGTGATAGAGTGACTCATCTTAGGTCAGTGACCTCCCCCATCCTTCAACTTTCTCAACATTTGCATACCTTCTCAGCAACTGAGTTACCCAAATCCCCAGCCTCAGCTCCCAGCAGGGCCTCTCTCTTCCTTCCCTGTTCTTGGCTGGTCAGATGACCCACAAACTTCCCCCACTTTCTCTCTCTCTCTCTCTCTCTCTCTCTCTCTCTCTCTCTCTCTCTCTCTCTCCCTCCCTCCCTTCCTTCCTTTCTTCCTTTCTTTCTGTGTTTCGCTTGTTGAGACGGAGTCTCATGTGGTCTAGGCTGCTGGCCTCAAACTCGGATCCTCCTGCCTCCACCCTCACAGTGCTGGAAACACAGGCACACCACCAACACCCTTGCTCCTTCATTCAGTCTTAACCGGCTGAGCATCCCAGGTATCATAGGGAGATGCGGGAGATGCCCCCATAACACGGGGACACAGACAGCACTCAGTCACAAGTCTGGGCTGTTTATAGCCCATTATCCCCTTTCTCCTCCAGAGCTATGAGCTGGGTTTGCAGGTTACAGGGAGGAGCCCTGCAGGAACCTCACCCCAACCCTGGAGGTGAGGGAGGCCCACAGTCCTCACATAAACAGAGATGTGAAGCTACAGCCTGCACGAGGCACTTGAAATTCTCAGGCTGACTTCAAACTCGTGGTAATCCTCCTGCCTCTGACTCCTTAGGACTGCGATGACAGGTAAACACCTCCATGTTAAGCTGAAGCCAAGGAGTTGCTTACTATAGACGGTATCTGGGGTCACTCACCTGGGTGCAGACCCTGGGGCGTCCTCAGCCAGTTCGCCTATGAAGACATTCTCATAGTCCAGTGAGGACCCGCCTGGTGGCGTGTCCGGGGTCTTGGGACCCGGTCGCTGGCTGCTGTACCTTGGTAAGAAGCCTGTCACAGGTCTAGGGGTATCGTGTGGACTTTGGGCTTTGTTGAGACCCTGGCCACTGGCTCCTCGGTGTTGTCGAAGTCTCCAGGCCAACACAGATCCACTGACAGCCAGAGCCAGGAAGATAGTCCCTGCCACAAGGGCACCGATGGTCCCCAGGGCCAAGCTGGGGGGACAGCTGACCCGGAGGAAGGTGGAGAGGTTCCCTGGTGCTCCCGTGTCCGGGTGTAGACACAGCAGCTCTTGCTCTCGCGAGCAGTTGCTCTGGCGAATGCGGTGCCAGGAGCCCAGTGCGCAGCTGCAGTCGGCCCTCAGCTCCAGCTCACAGCGCAGGGCCAGCGTCTGCTCCACACTGACCAGCCGGTTGTGGGTGACAATCAAGGTCTGCAGCTTCTCCAGCTTGGCAAAGAAGACCCTGGGGAGAGCCTGCAGCCCATTCCTAGACAGGTCCAGAATTTGCAAGTGACTGGCCTGCAGGGGCTGGGTCCTGGGCAGGGATAGGCCAAGGCCACTGAAATTGAGGCAGGTGTCGTTGAATGTCCGGGTCCAGTCCACAGTGCCTGGGGACACCATGCAGGTGAGATCGTGACTTCCCGACTGGAGCATCAGGGGCAGCAGCAGCAGCAGCAGCAGGACACATGACCTCAGCAACCTGGCCCCGGTGGCCCCCATTCTAGCAACCTGTGTGGGGACACAAGTGATCTCCTGCTCTCTCTCTACTGGGATTAAATGTTTGGTCTTAAAAAAAATTTAATAGTTCAAATCAGGCTAGAGGTGACGGCACACTCCTTTAATCCCAGCACTCGGGAGGCAGAGGCAGGTGGATCTCTGTGAGTTTGTGGTCAGCCTGGTCTACATAGTGAGGCCCTGTCTCAAACCCAAATAAAACAGCTGCAGCCAGCTCAGACTCTTCTGACATGGAAGCACGCCGCCCTTGGCTGGCCACCTGTCTCTTCACCTCCCTGGTCCTCAAGCCTCCATCTTCTTATTTGTGAAATGGTGCATGTGGCAGCTGCTAGACCACTCCCCCCCCCCCCCACACCTGCCCAACTTCAAGATCATCTGCTGCACTCTTGTTGGCCAAGACGTGGCCATATGCAGATGAGTGGTTGCCCTGAAAACCGCCTGGCGGCCGGGTCTTGGCAGGTAAACCCTGAGTGCAGAGGCGGATACAACGCTTCTGAGAGCCCTGTGGCCCGGTCTCACCTCCTGCTGTTAACCTTCCGGCCCTTGTGGTGTCCAAGCCTGGGGTGCCTAGGGTCTGGGTTGGGGTTCACCGCAGCCCAGCCACCGACCTGGCGTTCTCCACCTCTGCGCCCAGCATCTGGAAGACAGGAATGAATGTGTTGGAGTGGAGGAAACGCACGGAGATCGGCCCTCTACAAGTCTCAAGCTCGCTCACCAAGGGGGAGGGGGAGGAGCCCCTTTCCCACTTCTCTCTTGCTGGAAGTCGGTGACCTCACCCTGCGCTCCTCGGCCGGCAACTTCCCCACCCGCTTCCTGACTTCTGCTGGTCTCTGCAAATATTCAGTCAACGAACAATCACAACAAATGCCGCGGCCCTGGGATGGGGGAAAGAACAGAGTTGGACAGTGACCTCCCCCACACACAATGGAGACAGGACAGGCCCAGAAAAGGGGACAGGACAGGATCTTGCAAGGCATCCTAGAGAAGGAGACATGAAGGCTGGGGCTTTAACACATGTCTAGGGGTTTGCCAAGGAGTCTTAAAACCTGTCCTTAATTTTCTGCCGTCCCACAGAGGCTCAGTGGAAGTCTGCAAAGCTGTTGAAGAGAGGCTGAAGGGCCTGCTCGGGGAGGGGACAACACTGATAAAGAAACCTGACAAGAAATCAGGAGCAGTCCCCCTGCAAGTTGTCAGGAGCTAAGGTCCTGGGGCCTGAGGAAGCTAAGAGGAGGAAGTGGCAGTAAGGGCAGGGGGCAGAGGAGCTGGCCTCTCACAAGGCACAGGGGAAGGGAGCCTGTCCGAGGGTGACAGGGTCTGTTTGAAGGAACCCGAGCCAGCTGGACACTGACAGGAAGAGGAAGCAGGATCGTGGAGTCCGGCTATCAATGCCCGTGTGGACTCTCCCCACACAGAGGCAAGGCACTGGCAGGGTCGCAGGTGAGGGGCTGGCCTAGCAGTAGTAGCCTGGTGGACGAGCTTATGGCGACGTCCCTTGAGGATGAACTCATGATACCAAGTGACCGATGTCAGACACAGTGTTTTGAGCACCCTCACCCCACAGCGGTCAGCTGGGGTGGCTCTCTTGACAGAGACAGGGTCTCTCCTGCAGCCCATCCTTCCCCCTTCCTCTGTCTTCTCAGTCCTGGGGTAACAAGGTAAGTCTGGTGGCCTGTCCATTTGTTCTTTGTGCTGAGCACAATAAAAAGTAAAGCTAGACAAGGAAGCGGGGCGCGGCTGATCCTCAGAAGACTGGGTGTGGTACAGGCGGGGCCAGACCACCAGAATCTCCAAGGTCACCACAGAAACCACAGCCTGCCTCCACACTCCCAGCAATCCCCAGGCCTTTAGGGGTAGTCCAATAACCATATATGCTCAGAGATACCCCCAAAATATTGAAAGGCTGTCAGAGACACCCTTGAAACCTTCAGAGATAATGGGACCCTCAGCCTCTCCAAATGCCAGTGACACATTCATGAACCTGCCAAGGTCCCTAGAGACAGCGACACAGACACAGACCTCCCAGCCCTGTGCTGCCTCCCTTGCTCCCCTCGGTATCGCTGCAGATCGGCCCATCTTCCCTGTGGTGGCCACAGGGACCACTGAGGGCTCTCTGCGATGGGCACAATCCGTGCTTGTCTACAGGAGGGAGAAGGGCTGCTGGCCAGGCACAGACCACAGTAGAAGACAGGTGACATGTTCAGTGCCCAGGGACACTGAGAGACAGCTGTCAGGTTGAGATTGACAAGCAAACTCTCTCATTCTGTGTTCTGCAAACCCAGTTTCTGGTTCTCAAGGAACTTAAAGGTGAAGGATTCTGAACTGTGACTTTCACCACTCAGTCAGTGCAGCTTAGATCGCCCCAGAATTGTCATCCTCCTGCCTCTGCTCCCCCTCCCCCATGTTGGGTTAGCAGGCCTGTGAGGCTGCCCATGGTGGTATTGTGTAGAGGGCAGGAGGGTCTTGTGCCCACAGAGAAGCACCAGAGGATCCAGAAACCTTCTACGGAAGGATGCACACCTGTTTCCACAGAAAGCTGGGAATGGGGCAGTTAAGGTCCTAGCAACCTGTGCTGTCTGCAGTGCCCGTCACTGCCACCTACACTGCTTCTCTATACACCCTCTCCTGAGCATTTTGTTTCTGAGTCAACAGACCCATCTTTACAGATGGCCGTATGGTTTCCGCGTGAATCTGTCCCCCAACGCTGCACTGTGCTTCAGTACAGCTACGTCACCAGTTCCTGAGTCGGGTGTCTGCAGAGACCCCACAGAATTATAGAAGCCACTTTAGAGAAAATAGGTACGACCAAAGCCAGAGTGGCTCATGTAGCAAAGCCACGGACTTCATTTCCACTTCGGGGTCCATGGGGATTTGGAGAAAGCCTGAACCACAAGAACATGGCCATACTCACCACTGAGGACGTAGGACAGAAGGACCTTCTGTGGGAACTGCTGCCCATGCTTGACAGGCCAGTCTGGGCCTCACAA
This sequence comes from Myodes glareolus, assembly GCF_982192425.1. NCBI lineage: Eukaryota > Metazoa > Chordata > Mammalia > Rodentia > Cricetidae > Myodes > Myodes glareolus. Next base: position 3,630,019 of record NC_142048.1, on the reverse strand, counting down.
GGAGACCAGGGTCCCTAGTGAGAGGTGGGGCGCACGGCTCTGGGTGCAGGTCCTCCATAGAATCCTAGAGATTATGCCCATTTCACAGATGCGGAAATGTGTGGAATAGAATATTTGTTTAGCTATGTAAACAGTGTTGCATTTGTTTGTTCTGAGTTTGGTAACTATGCAAAGATGAGCTGCTGTTTCACCTTGCCTGATCGAGGCACCTGGTTGGTCTAGTGAAAGGCTGAAGCAGTATTTAGGCAGAGACAGAGGGGCGGGTCTGGAGGGTAGAGAGAAGGGAGCCTGATGTACAGGCAGAGGAAGCAGGAAGCGGGAGAGGAAGTGTGTAGGTGGGGAAACAATCCTCGAGCAACACACAGGTTAATAAAAATTGGTTAATTTAAGTAAAAAACAACTAGCTAGGAACAAGCCTAAGTTAAGTCTGAGCACTCATAACTAATAATAAATCTCCACGTCATGGTTTGGGCTTGGTGGTCTGAGAAAGTCTGCTCCTGAAACTGAAGACCAGGCTGCTTGGCGGGCTTCTTAGTTCCTGTAACTAAAGAGAGGGTCTGACCATATCTGAGTGGGCACTGTGATGTTGCCTGGATTCCCAGGGGATAGTTTGTGTGAACCTAGAAGTTTGCAGCGTGTTCTGCACCCGCGAAGTGAGTCCTTTTGCTATTATTCTCAGGCTCCAGTGGTGAGCATGTGAAGCCCAGAAATCCCTGAAGAGCAATTCCAATCCCCAGATGCTGGTGTATCTGCCTGTCGCAAGCCATTGGAGGTTGGGAACAGAACTTGGTTCTTCTCGAGATCAGCAAATTCTTTTAATGGTTGAACTGTCTCTCCAGACACATATGGCTCCTGAGCCTTTGGGATGGTGGGTATTAGGGCCCTGTTTGTGCATACAGGAGGATTTGCCCGTCAGTTACACACAGGAGGGGACAATGACTCGTTATTTAGGGGCTGTCGTAGTTTACGATAATTAGACTCAAGAGCTGCAGTGTCCCAGCTCTCAGCAATCACTGGATTCTCACCAGTCAACAGAATGTGGACATAAAGCCCCTCCACAACTTTAGCTGTCAGGTGGGCATGGGATCCAGAGCCTGGTGCATGCTGGGCAAGCAATTAACCTAGGCCATGCTATGGATCTAGATTTTTTTGCTATGTGTCTGGAAAGAACCAACATTTATTGAGCACCTACTGGATGCAGCAAAATCTCCATCATTTGTTTGATCGTGATATTTTGTTTTATTTTATGTGCATTGGTATTTTGCTTGCATGTAAGTCTGTGAAACTGTTTGATCCCCTGGAACTGGAGTTGTAGACAGTGAAGAACCACCCTATCTCCATTTTGTGTTTAAAATCTATCTTATAGTAAAGACAGAAATGGCAGCTGATTCTCAAGGATTGCCCTACGCCCCACCTGTAGCCTTTACAAATGGTTCTGCATGTTCTTACATCTTAAATTAACCCATTTCTATTGGTCTATGAATCACCACAAGGCTGTGCCCTACCCGTAGGTGTCTTTCTCCTTTGGCAGCTACATGGCGTCTCCTTGACGCTGCCTACTCTCTCTATATATCTGTTTGGATTTCCCACCTGGATTTCTCTGCTAAGCCATTGGCTGAAACAGCTTTATTCATTAACCAATAAAAGCATCACATATACAGAAAGACATCAGACATTGTCTCCCCTTTTCTATCTAAATAAAAGGGAAGGTTTTTGACTTTAACATAGTAGAATTACATATAACAAAACAGGTATCAAGCAAGAATTACAATATTTCTTTGTGAGTCTCAAGTTTAATATCTAAGTTATCTTTTATCATAAGTAAGGAAAACTATAACTATAGCTGTCTTCAACTCCTTCAAAGACCAGAAGGATATAATATTACCTAAACAGAAAGTGCATCATATGCAACTCCAAAGTTCTAGAAATGACTAAGACATCCTGCTGCCTGGACAGTCACCCAAAGTCCTTTTATAATGTCAGGGCATCCATCTTCAGTCTACAGGCCTATAATATCCAGCAGACCTTTCCATGAAACAGGAAATCTGAAGATCTGTTCTGTTTTGTACTGGCAGAGTTCATCAGTTTCTTTCTTCTGTGTCCTACAGAATGCCGGGAAGCTTCTTTCATGAAGCAGGAACCCTGAAAGACTGTCTCATCTTTTTGACAAGTTCAGCAGTCACTTTTCTGTGGGTCCTGAGGATCCAGTTCATACAGCAAGCAGTCCAGCCAAGAGCAACTTCTTGCCCAAATGGCTAACTTTGTCACATTAAAGCAAATACCATAAAAAGTTTCTTCAATGCCCATCCAAACCTTTCTGAAGTAATTGGTGCTGCCAGAAGCAGGCATGTCTCATTGTCAAAAAAAGACTAAGTTCTTATGACATTCTAAGTAGCATATTCTTTGAAGGGGTTGAAGATTACCTATCCATCGGAAATACATCTCTGTCCATCTAGAAAACCTAACTAACTTGACTACAGTTTCACTATTATACATGACTATCTATTAATCTATATTTCTTTTTTATTGATATTTATTGAGCTCTACATTTTTCTCTGCTCCCTTCCCTTTCTCTCTCCTCCCTGCTTCAGTCCTCCCTCAAAGTCCCCATGCTTCCAATTTACTCAGGAGATCTTGTCTTTTTCTACTTTCTACTTCCCATTTAGATCAGATCTATGTAAGTCTCTCTTAGTGTCCTCATTGTTGCCTAAGTTCTCTGGGATTGTGGTTTGTAAGATGGCTTTCTTTGCTTTATGTTTAAAAGTCACCTATGAGTGAATACATGTAATAATTGCCTTTCTGTGTCTGGGTTACCTCATTCAAAATAATGTTTTCTAGCTCCATCCATTTTCCTGCAAAATTCAAGCTGTCGTTATTTTTTTCTGCTGTGTAGTACTCCATTGTGTAAATGTGCCACATTTTCCTTATCTATTCTTTGGTCGAGGGGCATTTAGGTTGTTTCCAGGTTCTGGCTATGACAAACAAAGCTACTATGAACATAGTTGAGCACATGTCCTTGTGGCATGATTGAGCGTCCTTTGGCTTTATACACAAAAGTGGTATTACTGGGTCTTGAGAAAGGTTGTTTCCTAATTTCCTGAGAAATCACCACACTGACATCCAAAGGGGTTGTACCAGCTTACATTCCCACCAGCAATGCAGAAGTGTTCCCTTTTCCCCACAACCTCTCCAGCAGAAGTTGTCATCAGTGGTTTTGATCTTGGCCATTCTTACAGGTGTAAGATGGAATCTCAGAGTTGTTTTGATTTGCATTTCTCTGATGATCAAGGCTGTTGAACATTTCCTTAAGTGTCTTTCAGCCATTTTAGATTCCTCTGTTGAGAGTTCTCTGTTTAGATCTGTACTCCATTTTTTTTATTGGATTATGTGGTCTTTTGGTGTCCAATTTCTTGAGTTCTTTGTATATTTTGGAGATCAGACCTCTGTCTGATGTGGGGTTGGTGAAGATCTTTTCCCATTCTGTAGGCTGTCATTTTGTCTTGTTGACCGTGTCCTTTGCTTTACATAAGCTTTTCAGTTTCAGGAGGTCCCATTTATTAATTGTTTCTCTCAGAGTCTATGCTGCTGGGGTTCTATTTAGGAAGTGGTCTCCAGTGCCAACATGTTCAAGTGTACTTCCCACTTTCCCTTCTATAAGGTTCAGTGTGGCTGGCTTTATGTTGAGGTCTTTGATCCATTTGGACTTGAATTTTGTGCATAGTATTGTTCCTATGCCACAAAGTAGCCTTGAATGCTTGGGACAGAATTCAAGAACTAGGGGATAGGTTTGAATCATATACCAGGGTTAGGCAGGGATAGAGAGAACCCTTTACTGATTTTTTACAAAGATTAATTAAGGCTCTATAAATAGGAGTAACAGACCCAGAAGCTAGACACATAATTCTTGAATCTCTGGCTTTTGAAAATGCAAACTTAGACTGTAAAAAAGATAATTAAGTTTTTAAGGTTTAGATCAGCACCCGTGGATGAATGGATTCTGAATACAATGAATGTTGAGACGTTTGGCTATGATGATGAGTCTTGGGTAGGAGAAGCAATTTCCAAAGTAATGAGGAGACATCAAACTGCCAAATGTTTCAATTGTGGTAGAATAGGACATCTGAGAAGGGACTGTAGGCAAGGAATTTTTAGGAATAATATCTCCTCTGGGAATTGCAAAAATAAGAGGACTCAGCCTTCAGGTATATGTAGGAGGTGTGGCAAAGGCCAACATTGGACCAATAAATGCAGATCAACAGAAGACAAAGAAGGCAACCCGATACCATAGGGAAGCTCCTTGAGGGGCCTCTCACAGGCCCCCAAGCCAAAAGTGACCCAGTCATTCCCAGTTACAGTGAAGATAGTGTCTCACCAAGAATATTTAAAAATCCAATGCCTGCTGTGAAAAGCAATACTGGTCTGAATGTTAAAAATTAAATGTGGAGGATGAATAAAAAAAATCCAGTAGGATAGAGTAAACGTATATTTTGGCAGACTTCTATTAATGATCAAAGACCAAAGCTAAGAGTTTGTATAAATGGCATTTTTATTGAAGGTTTATTAGACACGGGTGCGGATGTAAGTATCATTGCTTCAGAATCTTGGCATCCGAACTGGCCTCTTCAAGAGGCAGATGTTCAGTTTCTGGGAATTGGAACCTTATCTCGGATAAAACAAAGCATGAGATGGGTTGAATGCATAGGGCCAGAAGGGCAAATAGGAAGACTAAGGCCATATGTAGCCAATATTGCAGTGAATTTGTAGGGTCATGACCTATTGTTGCAATGGAATACCCAGATTAACATTACTGCAGCCCCAAAAACTTATGTTTCTGAGGAAATTATTAGAAGATATTACAGATGACAGGCACCAGCCATTCAGGCTGTACAAGAACACAAGGTGATTGATAAACCTTCAGTGGTACCAACAGCCCTACCTTTAAAATGGTTAACTGAGAAACCAATATGGGTTAAACGGTGGCCTCTAGCTGAAGAAAAGTTGCAGGCTTTAGAACAGCTGGTACAAGAGCAATTAGATGCTTTACATATAAAACAATCTACTAGGCCTTGGAATTCTCCTGTATTTTTTGCTAAAAAGAAATCTGGAAAATGGAGAATGGTGACAGATCTAAGGGCTATTAACAAGGTTACTCAACCAGTGGACCCTCTACAATCTGGAATTCCTCTGCCTTTTCTGTTACCAAAGGGATGGCCTCTCATAGTTATTGTTTAAAGGATTGTTTTTTCACTATACCTTTACAAGAAAAGGATAGAGAAAAGTTTGCCTATTTATAAGTTCCTACTTATAATAATTCTCAGCCTAACAGAAGATATCAATGGACCGTCTTCCCACAGGGAATACTAAATAGCCCAACCCTGTGCCAATACTTTGTAAGTCAGCCATTCAAAATAATTCGTAAGCAATTTCCTAAGTCTATTGAAAAGGAAAAAGAGAAATATACCACCCTTTGATGCTGGAATGCAGGGCCTTAGAGATAAACAATTCAGGCCCCTTGCTGTAAGGGAGGGGAAGGGAGCCTTTTGTCCTGTGACGGGATGTGAGTCAGGATGTTTACAGTCCACCATCAGGTCTCCAGCTAGGAAGGCAGGAAGAGATAAGAAAAACAGGTAGCACAACCCCCTCCTTGGTATCCAGGTGGGTCTGGACAACCCCCTCCTTGGTATTTAGATGAAAGGTCAAGAATGTGCCACTCAGCTTAGCCTTATTTAAACTGACCAATGAAATGAGTCCCCATAACCACGCTTTTTTGCTTCTGTACCCGCGCTTTTGCTCTCCTATAAGAACCCCTCACCCCCAACCTGGGGGCGCGCAAATCTTCCGAGAGACCTTGCCGCCCCAGGTACCTGTGTATTCAAATAAACCTCTTGCAGTTTGCATCCGTAAGTGTGGCTTCGTCGGGTTTGTGGGTTTGGGGCCTCTCTCGCTAGGAAGACATCCTTCGGGGGTCTTTCATTTTGGTGCGTTGGCCGGGAAGTCTGAGGCCCCCACCCAGGAACCATCGACCACCTTCGGGAGGTAAGCTGGCCAGCATTCTGTATGTCCTATGAATGTCTCACGTCTTTTGTGTTTGAATGTTGCGCTGCGAATTTGAACTCTGTTTGATTCAGCTGGGTCGATCTGTATCTGTATCTGGCGGGTCTCGGAAGGGACCGACGGGTCCGAACTTTCCCCCCCGCAACCCTGGAAGACGTTCCGAGGGTGTCTGGTCTGTCTGGAGCCCGATTTTTCGGGGCTCATCTGTCAGAACCCGCGACCAGAGCCGGACTTTTTGGGTCGCCCCCCTGGTCCGAGGGTCACGTGGTTCTTCTGGGAGGTCAATCGTCCGGACCTTTTCTGAAGCCTCCGTCTGAATTTTTGCTTTCGGGGTTTCGCCGAAGCCGCGCAGCGCGTCTGATTGTCAGTCTGTTTGTCTTATTGTTCATTTTTGTGGTCTGTCTGTTCATTTATTGGAATACTAACATGGGACAGTCGCTAACCACTCCCTTAAGCCTTACTCTAGACCACTGGTCGGACGTCTCTAACCGAGCGAGCAATCGGTCGTTTGAGGTCAAGAAGAAAAAATGGCGGACTGTCTGTTCCTCGGAATGGCCCGCATTCAACCTGGGCTGGCCGCGGGATGGCACCTTTGACAAAAACATTATCTTGCAGGTTAAAGAACGGGTCTTCGATAAAGGACCCCATGGACGTCCTGACCAGGTCGCTTATATCGACACCTGGGAAAGTTTGGCTTATGATCCACCCCCCTGGGTGGCTCCTTTTATTTCTCCAGACAAACCCCAACCTTCCCTAAGCCTCATTCCCTCGGCCCCGAATCCTCCTTTGCCCTCCCCTCCTTTGCCTTCCCTACCTAAACCCCTTACTCCTACGGCCTCCTCTCTTTATCCTACACTGACGAAGAAGGGGGCCCTCAAGCCGTCTGTCCTCCCCCCTGACCCAAATGCCCCTCTCGTAGACCTCCTATCCGACGAAGATCCTCCTCCCTATAATCCCCAGGAGGAGCCCGGAGATCGTGAAGCCGACCCTATGGCGCCCTCGTCACAGAACTCCCTGCCTGTTGCCTCTCCCGTCGCAAGCAGGCTCCGGGGAAAGCGTGAACCATCTCCCCCAGACTCAACTTCCCGAGCATTTCCCTTGCGACAGGGAAATGACGGCCAACTTCAATACTGGCCCTTTTCTGCCTCTGATTTATATAATTGGAAACAACACAATCCCCCTTTTTCTAAAGACCCCATAGTATTAACTAACCTAATAGAATCTATTCTGACCACCCACCAGCCAACCTGGGACGACTGTCAACAGCTTTTACAGGCTCTCCTCACTTCTGAGGAGAAACAAAGAGTCCTCGTAGAGGCACGGAAGCAGGTCCTAGGAGATGATGGAAGGCCAACCCAGCTGCCCAATGAAATCGATGCCGCCTTCCCTCTCACCAGGCCTGACTGGGATCACACTACGGTTGCAGGTAGGACGCACCTACGCCTTTACCGCCAGTTGCTCATAGCGGGTCTCCGAGGGGCTGGTCGCCGCCCCACCAATTTGGCACAGGTAAAGCAGACAATCCAAGGGGCAGATGAGTCTCCAGCAGCATTTTTGGAAAGACTTAAGGAAGCATATCGTATGTATACGCCTTATGATCCTGAGGACCCAGGGCAGGCTACTGGTATGTCGATGTCTTTTATTTGCCAGTCTGCACCCGACATTAGGAACAAGTTACAGAGGTTGGAAAATTTGCAGGGATATACACTGCAAGATCTGCTTAAGGAAGCCGAGAAAATCTTTAATAAGAGGGAGACTCAAGAGGAAAGGGAGGACCGTATCCGTAGAGAAAAAGAAGAAAGGGAGGACAGACTAAGAAGGGAGGCAGAGGAGAAGGAGGATGCTAGAGACAGAAAGAGAAATAGAGAACTGAGTCGTCTCTTGGCCGCCGTAGTTCAGGGACAGGACAGCCGAAAGGGAGACAGGATGGGAGAACGGAGAGGCCCTCGCGTGGAACGCGACCAATGCGCCTACTGCAAGGAAAAAGGGCATTGGGTAAAGGATTGCCCTAAGAAGACCCGCAGACCCAGAGGCCCCAAACCACAAGCCTCACTCCTAGCCCTAGATGAAGACTAGGGAAGTCGGGGCCAGGAGCCCCCCCCTGAGCCCAGGATAACACTCGATGTCGGGGGGCAGCCAGTTACCTTCCTAGTGGATACAGGTGCTCAGCATTCAGTTCTTACCCGGTCACCAGGCCCGCTCAGTGAACGAACTGCTTGGGTACAAGGGGCCACAGGCGGAAGAAGATATCGATGGACCACCGAACGGAAGGTACAACTAGCAACTGGTAAAGTAACTCACTCCTTCCTACACGTACCAGACTGCCCCTATCCCTTACTAGGGCGAGACTTACTCACCAAACTGAAAGCCCAAATTCACTTTGAGGGGGCAGGGGCTCGAGTGTCGGGTCCAAATGGAAACCCCCTCCAAGTCTTGACCTTACAATTGGAAGACGAATACCGACTATATGAGCAGGACTCTAAGACACAAGGATCCAGAGACTTGGACATATGGCTTACAGAGTACCCACTGGCATGGGCCGAGACTGGGGGTATGGGGCTAGCCCTACAGCAGCCCCCTTTGATCGTAGACCTGAAGGCCACAGCCACCCCAGTCTCAGTCAAACAATACCCCATGTCGAATGAGGCCTACCAGGGGATAAGGCCTCATATAAAGAGACTATTAGAACAAGGTATTCTGATTCCCTGTCGGTCACCTTGGAATACCCCCCTCCTCCCAGTAAAGAAACCAGGGACAGAGGATTATCGACCAGTACAGGACCTCAGGGAAGTTAATAAGAGGGTTGAAGACATACACCCGACCGTCCCCAATCCATACAATTTACTAAGCACCCTGCCACCATCTCACACCTGGTATACAGTGCTAGACTTGAAGGATGCCTTCTTCTGTCTCAGATTAAGCCCCAAAAGCCAACCCCTTTTCGCCTTCGAATGGAAGGACCCCGAATTGGGAATTTCAGGCCAACTGACTTGGACCCGACTCCCACAAGGTTTTAAGAATAGTCCCACGCTCTTTGACGAGGCCTTGCACCGGGACCTTGCGGACTTCAGAGTTCAACACCCATCATTGATCCTACTCCAGTACGTGGACGACCTTCTACTGGCAGCCTCCACAGAACGTGACTGTCGACAAGGTACGGGGGCCCTATTGCAAACTCTGGGACGGCTGGGCTATCGAGCATCTGCCAAAAAGGCCCAGATATGCCAGACTGAGGTGACCTATTTGGGATATAAATTAAAAGAAGGGCAGCGTTGGCTTACAGCCTCACGCAAGGAAACTGTATCCCGTATACCTGCACCTCGAGACCATCGCCAGCTGAGGGAATTCCTGGGGACTGCCGGGTTCTGCCGCTTATGGATACCAGGCTTCGCAGAAATGGCAGCTCCTCTCTACCCCCTCACAAAGCAGGGGGTACCATTCGGATGGACAGATAAACAACAAAAGGCTTTTGAGGACATCAAACGCGCCCTCCTGTCCTCTCCAGCACTGAGCCTGCCTGACGTCACTAAACCATTCGAACTGTTCGTTGATGAAAAACAAGGTTATGCCAAGGGGGTTTTGACCCAAAGGCTTGGGCCATGGAAACGCCCTGTCGCGTACTTATCAAAGAAATTAGACCCAGTAGCCTCAGGCTGGCCCCCTTGTCTACGGATGGTGGCAGCCATTGCCGTCCTTATTAAGGATGCTGGCAAACTGACTTTGGGACAGCCCTTGACCATTTTGGCACCCCATGCCGTCGAGGCCTTGATTAGGCAGCCCCCTGACCGGTGGCTCTCCAACGCCCGCATGACCCACTACCAATCCTTGCTGTTGGATACGGACCGAGTCCAGTTCGGACCTGTAGTCGCCCTTAATCCGGCGACCTTGCTACCCACACCGGAAGGACCAGACCAGCATGACTGCCTTCAGATCCTCGCGGAAATGCATGGAACCCGGATGGACTTGACTGATCAGCCCCTCCCAGATGCGGACCACACCTGGTACACCGATGGGAGCAGTTATCTACTGAATGGAGAACGCAGGGCGGGAGCTGCAGTTACCACGGAGACCCAGGTAATCTGGGCCAGTGCCTTACCCAGCGGCACCTCGGCCCAACGAGCTGAACTCATCGCTCTGACTCAAGCCCTTAGGTTGGGAGAAGGTAAGAAGCTGAATGTTTATACTGATAGCCGGTATGCTTTCGCCACCGCACACATACATGGAGAAATATACCGGAGACGAGGGCTCTTAACCTCAAAAGGCAAGGAAATTAAAAATAAAGCAGAGATCCTTGCTCTATTAGAGGCCTTATTCCTCCCCAAGAGACTGAGCATTATGCATTGTCCCGGACACCAAAAAGGAGATCACGCCGAGGCCAGAGGAAATCGGCGGGCGGATGAAGCGGCCCGAGAGGCTGCTTTGGGACCACAAATTCTCCCCCTAATATCCGAGCCCGTCCAATCCACAATAGACTGGGCCTATGATAAAGAGGACATAAACCTACTCCAAAAATTGGGGGCAGAATATAACCCAGCGAATAGACGCTGGATTTATCGGGGAAAAATAGCAGTGCCCATAAAAATAACCCAGGAACTTATAGACTACTTACATAAGTTGACCCATTTGGGTACGAAGAAAATGAAAACCCTCCTAGACAGAATGGAAACTGGACAATACCTCTTGAACAGGGACAGGGCACTCCAACGGGCAACAGACAATTGCAGGGCCTGTGCCCAAATCAATGCAGGTCACTCGAAAGCCCTCCAAGGGGTACGCCTCAGAGGACATCGACCCGGTGTCCACTGGGAAATAGACTTTACTGAAGTTAAACCTGGCTTATATGGGTACAAGTACCTGCTGGTTTTTATAGACACCTTTTCAGGATGGGTAGAGGCCTATCCCACCAAACATGAAACGGCTAAGATGGTTGCCAAAAAGCTATTAGAAGAAATTTTTCCCCGATATGGTATGCCAAAGGTATTGGGATCTGATAACGGGCCAGCCTTCGTCTCCCAGGTAAGTCAGTTGGTGGCCAAGTTACTGGGGATTGATTGGAGATTACATTGTGCTTATAGACCCCAGAGTTCAGGACAAGTAGAACGTATGAATAGAACTATTAAGGAGACTTTGTCTAAATTAACGCTCGCTACTGGCTTAAAGGATTGGGTGTTGCTCCTGCCCCTGGCCCTATATCGGGCCAGGAACACCCCCGGGCCACATGGCCTTACCCCTTTTGAAATATTATATGGGGCACCGCCTCCAGCCATACATTTCTTTGACACGGACATTGCAGACTATGCTAACTCCCCTTCTCTACAAGCCCACTTGCAGGCCCTGCAGCTGGTACAACAAGAGGTCTGGAAACCCCTAGCAGCCGCCTACAAAGACAACCTTAACCAGCCAGTGGCACCTCATCCGTACCAGATCGGGGACACTGTTTGGGTCCGTAGACATCAAACTAAGAACCTGGAACCGCGCTGGAAGGGACCATACACTGTTCTCCTGACCACCCCAACGGCGCTCAAGGTGGACGGAATTGCTGCCTGGATCCACGCCTCACACGTGAAAGCCGCCAGCTCAGAACAACAGACAGCCAGCCAAAAGGAAGGATGGAAGATCCAACGCTCCCAAAACCCCTTAAAGATAAGACTGGTTCGAAAATGATATTATGGGCAGTAGTCTTTCCCATGTTGATCTTGGGATCCATGGGGGCTCCTAATGGAAGCCCCCACGCAGTTTATTCCTTAACTTGGCAGATTATTTCCCAGACTGGGGAGGTAGTCTGGAAGACGACTGGCCAACATGCCCTCAATACCTGGTGGCCTCCCCTCACCCCGGATTTTTGTCAGCTAGCTGCGGGACTAGACTCTTGGGACATAGCCACCACCGACTATAATCAATTAACGAGAAACATGCAGCCAACGGGGGGAGGATCTGTAGGCTGCTCCAACCCCGGGCGAAGATGTCGATTAGCAGAGGCTAGCTTTTATGTCTGCCCCTGGGATGGCCGAGATCGAGCTACGGCTTACAAATGTGGGGGATATAATGAAATGTTCTGTGCGGCTTGGGGATGTGAAACGACTGGGGATGCCTACTGGAAACCCCATTCCAGCTGGGATAAGATCAGGGTGACCCGCGGCTGGAAGAGAGAGATATGGGATGAGGAGTATTTTACAGAGTATTGTCAGCTCTCCAAATGTGGAACTAATGGAAAATGTTTGCCCCTCAATATCACCTTCACTGAACAAGGTAGAAAGGCCACTGAATGGCAACAAGGGTATACTTGGGGGCTCAGATGGTACTTGGACTCGACAGACAGAGGGTTGACTTTCAAAATACAGCTCAAAGCTGAGGCCATAGTTTCCCGGGCGATAGGACCCAACCAGGTCCTGGCAAATCAGAGACCCCCATTTTTACCCAAAGCGCCAGCTACCCCTGGACTGACTAGCCTTACTACCGCTCCCGCCACCACCCTTGCCCCCCTAGCGGCCGCAATAGAGCCGGAGGGAGGAACAGGAGATCGTCTTTTGAACCTCATTAGGGGGGCGTACCAGGCCTTGAATCACTCGGACCCAGATCGGGCCCACGATTGCTGGCTCTGCCTTAACCCAAGTCCCCCATATTATGAGGGGATAGCTCTCAGGGGCAACTATAGCAATGTCACCTCGCCACCCCCCATCTGCCAGAGCATGAACCATCATCTAACCCTCACCCAGGTGACAGGTACTGGAGTTTGCATAGGAGCTGCGTCTGGCCAGCCCTTTTGCATCTCAACCGCGCCCGTTATCAAGGGAAACTATTATCTAGTCCCACCAAATGGGACCCTCTGGGCCTGTAGTACCGGCCTAACCCCCTGTGTTTCGGCAATGGTATTCAACCAAACGCATGAATATTGTGTCTTGGTACAAATTTGGCCGCGCATCACGTACCACTCAGATGAGGCGGTCCTCCAATATTATGAATACCTTCCCCGGAGGGAAAGACGGGAAGCTATTACCCTGACCCTGGCCATACTCCTAGGGGTGGGGGGTGTTGCTGCAGGGGTAGGTACGGGGGCCGCCGCTCTAGTGCGCACGGACCAATATATGCTTTTACATCAAGCTATGAATGAGGACCTGAGGGCTCTTGAGAAGTCGGTTAGAACCCTGACGGAATCAGTAGCTTCCCTGTCAGAGGTGGTACTACAAAATAGAAGAGGACTAGATCTGCTCTTTCTAAAGGAGGGAGGCCTTTGTGCGGCTTTAAAGGAAGAATGTTGTTTTTATACTGATAAAACCGGTGTAGTGACTGAAACTCTAGATAAACTAAAGGAAAGGCTAGATAAACGTAAAAAAGAGTTTGAAGCCCAGCAGACATGGTACGAAGGGCTTTGGAACCGATCTCCATGGCTCACCACCCTAATTTCTTCCTTATTGGGACCCATAATTCTTTTAATGTTAATTCTTACGTTCGGCCCTTACATTTTAAATCGGTTGATTCAATTTGTTAAGGATAGACTTTCGGTTGTTCAAGCCCTGGTCTTAACTAGTCAATACCAAAGAGTAAACCAAAGAGAAACAGAGATCCTATAAACACTTGCATAACAGGTTCTTTTTCAAAAAAAAAAAAAATGGGGAAATGAAAAGGAAAAAGAGAAATATACCACCCTTTGATGCTGGAATGCAGGGCCTTAGAGATAAACAATTCAGGCCCCTTGCTGTAAGGGAGGGAAAGGGAGCCTTTTGTCCTGTGACGGGATGTGAGTCAGGATGTTTACAGTCCACCATCAGGTCTCCAGCTAGGAAGGCAGGAAGAGATAAGAAAAACAGGTAGCACAACCCCCTCCTTGGTATCCAGGTGGGTCTGGACAACCCCCTCCTTGGTATTTAGATGAAAGGTCAAGAATGTGCCACTCAGCTTAGCCTTATTTAAACTGACCAATGAAATGAGTCCCCATAACCACGCTTTTTTGCTTCTGTACCCGCGCTTTTGCTCTCCTATAAGAACCCCTCACCCCCAACCTGGGGGCGCGCAAATCTTCCGAGAGACCTTGCCGCCCCAGGTACCTGTGTATTCAAATAAACCTCTTGCAGTTTGCATCCGTAAGTGTGGCTTCGTCGGGTTTGTGGGTTTGGGGCCTCTCTCGCTAGGAAGACATCCTTCGGGGGTCTTTCACTATAATCTACCATTACATGGCCCGACTGGTGAACTATACCATAGCATGTAACGTGTAGAGCAGGAGTTGTGTTACAGCTCACAAACCCCATTTAAGTGTAGGACCTTCCAAAAGAGCCAGAGTTGTTTGTGCCACAAGGACAAACCAGGAAGCCTTCTTTAAAAGGAGTCACACCTCTGCTCATTGCCGGTAAACAGAGCACACCGAGAAAATGCTGCTACTAAGAAATCATGTTTAACTCTGTTCTTTTGTGTCTAAAATTCCTTCCCAACTTCTCTCAGGTTTTATGTGAACATAGTTGCCCCATGTTGGCGTGACATTTTCTACCCAAAGACTGCTCAATCATTTCCTGGTCACCCAGACCATAATAATCACACATAAACTATTCTAATTACAATACTGTTTGACCAGTGTCTCAGGTGTATTTCTAGCTAGCCCTTACATCTTAAATTAACCCATTTCTATCAATTTATGTATCACCACAAGGCTGTGACCGACTGGTAGGTGTCCTTCTCCTTTGGCAGACACTCTTCAACTGGCATTACTCTGCTAAGCCATTGGCTAAAACATCTTTATTCATTAACCAATTAAAGCATTGCATATACAAAAGGACATTATATATCAGTTTATAACCATCTTGTAAACCTGCCTTTGTTACAAAAGGTTGTATGACCAGCTGTGGCTGCCTTATCATAACTCCCACATCTTTGTTTCAGCAGGGACTATCTTGTTAGATTTACTTTCTGCTCCTTTAACCCAACCTGTTTTGCCTGTCAATTACATCATTTGGAAATCTGCCACCCTGTGCACTAAAGTCTAAAAGTCTTCTCCTCCACACATCCAGTGCTGACATCTTGAATCTTGCATTAAGGGGAGACAGCCTGTGTACACAAATAAATATCTTGCATTAAGGCCACGCTGTGGTGGCACACTTTTAATACAAGCACTTAGGAAGCCAAGGCAGACAGATCTCTGAATTTGAGGCCAGTCTGCTCTACAGAGCACATGTTAATTAATTTGGCCATGATGATCTGGTTCAGTGACCTTTCTCTTCCCATTTTTGGTATTAACATTTAGAGGCTCCAGTGAGATCAAGACAGCAACCCAAATTCAGAAAGTCAGAAGCTGGCTCCTTCCCTCTGGGCCTCTGATACCGAGGAGCTGCTGTTCAGAAGGTTGTGCTGCAGAGTTCCTCAAGGTCTGAGACATGCCTTCCACTTGTCAGACTGTCTGAGCGAACAGGAAAACATCAAGCATCTCCTTTATTTGGGGATCTCTTTGGCAAGTCATGGAGGTTTTATTTATTTATTTTGGTTTTTTGAGACATGGTTTCTCTGTGCAGTCCTGGCTGTCTTTGAACTTGCTCTGTAGATCAGGCTGGCCTTGAACTCACAGAGATCCTCCTGCCTCTGCCTCTTGAGTGTTGGGATTAAAAGTGTGCACCACCACCACTGCCCATCTTGGAAGCTTTTATTTTTTCCTGTGAGATCTGGTTTCTGGTTCTGTGGGATCCTGATCTGGGGGGATGGAGGAAGGGTCTGGCAGGCCTAGTACGTCCTCATCCAAGGCACAGGGAGATGTTCCACACTCCTCTGGTTATTTCTGCATAGGTGGGAGCTCAGCCAAAGCCACCACTTCTTTTTCTGACCTGCCTTGGTGACACTGGGGCCTAGAAAATTGGAGAGGCCTAGCATCTAACCATCCATTGGCAGGATTTCATCACCTGGGATGCACAACAGAGTCAAAGAACCAAAAGGACATTCATGGCACTGGGGCCCAAGTTAAGGATCTGGAGAGGCCATGCAAGGGACATCAGGCATTCCAAGAGTGGGGGAATGTGGAAAGGCCTGGCCTACCACTCCCAGGTAAACCCAACACTTAAGAAGCCTGGAGTGAGTGGTTCCTTGCACATGGGTTATATATGGAGGAAACTGAGAATAAGTCTCTTTTTCCTTCTTTTTTTTCTTTTTTTCTTTCTTTCTTTCTTTTATTTTTTAAATTTTATTTATTTTTGAGTCAGGGTTTCTCTGTAGCTTTGGAGTCAGTCCTGGAACTCGCTCTGTAGCCCAGGCTGGTCTCAAACTCAGAGATCCACCTGCTTCTGCCTTCTGAGTGCACCACCTCCTGGCTATTGTGTGATATTTTCATCATTTTCTGACACCACCAAGACTGACAAAAAAGTTTGCTTTGAATCAGAGGGTGAAACTAGCTACTAACTGGCCAAAACTAACATTGGTTTGGGAGGAGAAACATACTCTGCCCCTCAGAAGCCCTATGGAAGGCTGTGCCTGTTCAGGTGGCAGCTGCGCTTCCCCACCCTGGCAGAGGCTGCCACTTTCCTAGATTGCTCCCTCCCAGTAAATCTCTTGAATAAGGTTTAGGAGAGCTTCTTTTGCCAGAATGGAGTGGGGTAGAGAAGTAACACTGCCCCATTTCTGCAGGGAAACGGCCTTAGCAAAGCAGAGCAGAGCTGCAGAGAACTGCTCTACCCTGTGTGTGTGCGCGCATGGAGGGGGGTATGGTCCATTTTCCCCCTGTAGAGGAGCTACAGAGCTGTAGGTGTGGCCTGGCTCCCGACAGCCAGGATTCCTTTCCCTCCCACAGCTGTGGCACTTACCCTGAAACAACTAGAAAGACACAGGAAATGGTGTGGGACTTAGAGTGAGCCTCAGCCTTTGGGACTGAGGAATGAGAGAGAGAGGAGGTGTTGGCTGCTTCTCTGCCACTTCTCTGATCCTTCAGGGTCTTACCTGATATCTGACTCCCGAATTTTTATTGTTGTATTGTGCCCACAGGGAACCACCAAACAAGAACACTACAGAGCTGGTATTTGATGCAAATACACTGGGGTTTATTGATTACAAGTTAGCTAACTCTGACCCAGCAAGTGGGGGAGAATGACCCCCAAGACCTCAGGGTAAGGGATTTTTAAAGGGAAAACCCACAAACAAGGTGGAACAAGCCTTGATGTTTCAGAATTGGGTAAAAGTAAACAACTTTTGAATTTGTTGGTTGGGGTACAGAGGAATTTCAAAACAGTGACTGCCAGCAGACAAGAATTTCAAAATAACAGTTAATCAGATACCTACAAGGACATTTGAGGCAAACAGATGTTGTTTGGACACCATGGTGGGTCACTTTGACCGGGGCAAACACAGTTTCTCGGGAATGTTTATGACTTTGCTGGACTGCATTCACCCTGCTAGCTAGGTCCTGTGGAAAATGGAGAAGTTTGCTCTGCTCCTTTAGATGGAGAGTGATCAGATAAATGCTTTTATCTATAAAATGATATAAATGATATAGTGCCTCATATTAGGTACTATACCTAACATAAACAACAGCTCACAAAAAATGACATGGAGACTCATCTGGCATCTCTGCCTTCTTCTTCCCAGCATCCTCTCTGCCTGAAATCCTGCATAGGTATAGTCCATTTTCTTTGCTAACTTTATTAATCTTTAGCTATTTTGACTAACTCTAACAATGATATTCTGCAGAGATGTGCTATTTAAGTGAAGGTGTAAGACACAAACAATCCCACACCAGTTTGGAATTATGATTAATAGAATGGTTATTTATTCAAAGGGGAAAAACTTACAGATCACTGTCCCAGACAACAGCCCTTCTGCACAATCAGGAAAGGAGTCTAGGAGCCGGAAGCGGAGCTGGAATCCAGAGAGAGAATGGAGGATAGACACAGATTTTTTTTAAAGAGAGAGAGACCACGCCCCAATGGGCTGGTATCTCAGCGCCTATTGGCTGAAGGAGCGCGGAAGGAGCTCCTGCAGCATGTGAGGATTCAGAAAATAAAGTTGCCAGTCTCTCTACGGGCTGTATTTAAGATTTTAAGTTTTATTTTGATCCCACAAAAGTTTCAATTCAAGGAAACTTTTGTAATTTTCAGCTGTGTGATGGCAGCAAACACTTTTAATCCTTTTACTCCCAGCACTCGGGAGGCAGAGGTGGATGCATCTCTGTGAGTTTGAAGCCAGCCCTGATCTACAGAGCTAGTTTCAGGTAAGCCAGGGCCACTCAGAGAAACCCTGTCTGAAAAAACAAAAGCAAAACAACAACAAAAAGACTTGTTTGGTTTATTTTTCCCCCGAGACAGGGTTTCTCTGTGAAACAGTCCTGCTATGCTGGAACTCACTGTGTAGACCAAGCTGGTCTCGACCTCACAAAGATCTACCTGCCTCTGTCTCCCGAGTACTGGGATTAAAGTTGTGTGCCACCACCATCTGGCGATTTATAGTATTTTTCTTTTTCTTTTCTTTTCTTTTCTTTTCTTTTCTTTTCTTTTCTTTTCTTTTCTTTCTTTCTTTCTTTCTTTCTTTCTTCCTTCCTTCCTTTCTCTTTGAGACAGGGTTTCTCTGTAGTTTTGGAGTCTGTTCTGGAACTAGCTCTTGTAGACCAGGTTGGTCTCAAACTCACAGAAATCCACCTGCCTCTACCTCCCGAGTGCTGGACTTAAAGGCGTGTGCCACCACCTCCTGGCATTATAGTATTTTTAATGCTAAGCTTAATAGGAATAAAATTCCTAGTCTTATAAAAGCAAACAGGTTGCTGTGAAGGGTTAAAGATGATTAAGACGCACACATTGATAGTCAACGTAGAAATGATCAAATTCTTTAAAAGTGTAACTCCTTTCTGAGAGGTAGGAAGAAAAACTTTATTAGCCTGCTAGAGATGTTTTTGAGGTCAAACCTAGAAGAAGTAACTAAAAACAAAGTTTATTTAAAATTAGGTACACTTAATAGATGACCCACAAAAGTTTTCAAAGATCTGATGAATATGGCATTTACACTGTTTAGTGGAACAAGCCCTACTGTGACAGAGGTCCCAGCTCCAAACAGTGACCCTGTAGTCTCCAAAGAACACAGGCAGGTACAAGGACTCGACCTGGAGTGTAGTGACTCTAGCCACTGGGCAGAGCTGCCCTATGCCTCAGCTGCCTCCAGGGTCCTACACAAACTGTAGACCCTGTTGGGTCATCACTGAGAGGTCAGTCCCCAAGTTTCTCCTCGTAGGCTTGGACCTGGTAGCCAAAGGCCTGTGCTGTATGACAACCGAAGACCCACAACCATTGTTCCCAAGGAAGCCACAGAGACCACTGGAACCAGTGCAACCATCTCAGGACTGGGTCGTTTGACATATTAACTGATGCTTTGGCCATTTGGATTATTTCCTGCTATTATTTATCCTTCTTACATCTCTGGTGTCACTGACGCCAGCTCTAGTGTCATGAGTTCAGCAGCAGCTTCCTGGTTAAAACATTCCACATAAAAAACCAGACCTGGCCTTTCTCAGTCTATCAGGTCACCTTATGAAAAAGGTAAACTCACACAGGATATTCTACTAACAGGCTTCATTCCTGCTAAGGGGTAAATAAAATAGGTCTCAGATGGGACTTTTACTGTTTGATGGAACCAGCTTCACAATTGCAATGACTGTTCTCAGTAATCAACCATTTATATATGTCTAATGGCAAATAATTTAGAAGAGAGAGTTAAAAGTTTATATATGTGAAGAAACTCTGTCCCGTGACTCATTTCCCTCCTCCCTGTCTGCAGCCTCGAGTTACTTATCCCTGCCCCCATTTGAGGTGCTTATCTGCAAAGAAAACATAATAAATTCCCTCTGCTCCTGGAACTGGGAAAGAAATTTTAAGTGCATGGTGACCGTTCCTTGATCCCTGCTGAGGTCAGGTGACAGTCCCTTCGCAGCCCCCTCCTCATTTGGTGCCATGGTATAAAAGCTAGCCCCAGCAGAACAATAAAGAAGCTGCTGTTTCACCTCAACCTCGTGCTCTGTGAATTCATTCAACCTGGACACCCTCCGCTGAGACTCATGGTTCCAGAGCGTGCAGGCGTGGTAATTGGAGGTCCCCCCTGAGATCGGAAAGGTGAGGATTGTGGACTGGGTCATCCTGCAGCCGGCCAGGATGCATTGGGGATTAAGATATAATTAAGAAATAAGAGATACTTAAAGATAATTAAGAGATAATTAAGAGATAAGAGATAATTAGGAAATGGGGAATACCCCGGGTAAATCAGAGTTAAAGTTTCAGTTAAAGAGGTTATTGAAAGAGCAGGGAACAGCTGTAAAGACTAAGACTTTGGATGATTTTCTTAAAACTATAGAAACGTGGAGTCCCTGGTTCATCACCAGTGGAGCCCTCAATATTTCTGAATGGGAACAGGTTCGCAGGGATCTTCAAAAAACCTTGAGAAAGGAGGGGCCTGAAGTCCTGCCAATCGCCACGTTCTCCCTTTGGAGACTGATCAGGGATGCTTTGCTTACAGAGAAAGCCCAGGTTAAGCAGGCTTTGGAAGCAACAGAAGAGGTGTTATCTGAGATTCAAGATAGTGAGACTAAAGCTTCACTTTGTTCTGATGTGGCCTCCGACACAGAGGCAGAACCGCTCCCTCAGCCTGCTAAGGGGAGGCCCGGTAAGGTAGAGGAGAGAAAGATTAAAAAGAAAAAACCTCCAGATGGGGGGAGGGAAATGAGTCACAGGACAGAGTTTCCTCTCAGAACTTTGGGGCTCGTCCCAAGCAAAATTCTTTGGCCCAGACACGACTTTACCCCTTTTTGTCTGATTTTGAAGAGAGCTTGGGGGAATCAACAGATTAGGAAGAGGAAACTTTGGAAGGGGAAATTGCAGCATTGCAGAGGGAATTACGCAGGGCCCATTTGAAAGAAAAGACAAAAGGGACCTCTGGAAAGAAGGACAAGCCTCCTCCCTACTGTCTTTCTGATGCAATCAGGACCTCTCTGGCCCCTCCCTTTCAGTCAGGCTCAGAGGAGGCTCCCTGCGGAGGCGGTAAGTGCTACCCAGTGGTCGCCCCTGTTCTGGAAGTTCCAGATCCCAACAATCCAGGGCAGGTTTTTTGCCATCATGAACCTCTGGCTTTTAAGGATTTAAAACAATTAAAGGAAGCTGCCAGCCTTTACGGCACCCAAGCCTCATTTACGTTATCTCTTATGGAGTCTTTTAGGGCTCTTAACCTCACCCCGAGTGATTGGCAGCAGCTCTGCTGCGCTGCGCTTAGTGTGGGGGGGGACTTTCTTATTTGGAGAGGGAAGTTTCAGGATAGATGTATTCAGACTGCCGCTCAGAATGCACTGCATGGGCAACTCCAAAGAAACACTGACATGCTAGCAGGGACAGGTGCTTTTGGGACCATTCAGCAACAAATTCAGTACGATCTGGCAGTATACGCCCAGGTGGCAACTGCAGCCATCGGAGCCTGGAGGGCCCTCCCTTTAACTGGCGGAAGGGATCACCTGTCCAAAATCCTTCAGGGACCTTCTGAACCATTTTCAGATTTTGCAGATCAACTCATACAAGTAGCAGAGCGGCTTTTTGGACCAGCAGGAAATTCTATGCCAATGGTGAAACAAATGGCCTATTGAAAGACTCCCCTGGGGTGTCTTTCCTCAGGAAAGACCCCGTGCCCAAAGATCAGTCGAAAACACGCAGCCGGATGCAAACAGCAGGAGGTTTATTGGTGGATACACAGGTACCTGGGCGACAAGTCTCTCGAAGAACTTGCGCGCCTCCAGGTTGGGGATGAGGGGTTCTTATAGGGGAGCAAAAGCGCGGGTACAGAAGCAGAAAAGCTTTCATTTCATTGGTCAATTTAAATAAGGCTAAGCTGAGTGGCACATTCCTGACCTTTTACCTAAATACCAAGGAGGGGGTTGTCCAGACCCACCTGGAGGGGGTTGTGCTACCTGTTTTTCTTATCTCTTCCTGCCTTCCTAGCTTGGCTGGCGACTCGATGTCTGATTTGCACAGCCCCTGACTTGTGACGAGCCTCGCTTTCTACGTGACTCAGGCCTCGCAATCTTCTCTTTCTTTGTTCCTATGACCAATCCATCCTGTCTTGCAGCCAGATAAGGCTGTCTTTGCTCAGGTGTCTTTGCTCAGCATTTCAGAGGCACTGGATTCCAGAGACCCTTAATTAAGCCTGTTATTTGTTCAGCACTCTGGAGGTCCTGACTCCGGACGCCTTAATGGAGCTTGCTATCTGAAAACCTTTGCAGAGCGTTATAACTGTGGTTAAAGTTAAAACCACAGTTTTAACTGTGACCCCAATGAAGTTGGGGTCCTTCATTATGAGAATGCCAACAGGTTCTGTAAGGAAGTCCTCCTTCTCCATTGGAAGAAGAGTCTTAATGACTATATCCAAATATGTCGAGACATCGATGGGAATTTTACTCAGGAGCCGGTCTTGGCCGCTGCATTAAGACCCCAAAAAGGGGGGAACAATAATGGTACCACCAAGGGACCAAGGACTTGCTTTGGTTGTGAACAAATTGGACATTTTCGCAAAGAGTGCCCCCAAAATTTAAATAGCAATCCTCGCCGCCCGGGACTGTGCCCCCCGCTGCAAGCGAGGACACCATTGGGCCAATGACTGTCGCTCTAAGACAGATGTGGAGGGACAGCCTCTTCCTCCTCCTATCAATCAGGGAAACTGGAAGAGGGCCCGGCCCCAGGACTCCCAAGCCAGTGCCTATGGGGCTATGACCTCCCTTCCAGGGAGTGGCAGGATCCGTTTCGTCCCCCCAAACAACTTCTTTATATCTCAGACCTCATCCGAGGAACCCCAGGGACTGGACCTCAGTCCCGCCAGTCGAACAGTTTTGACACCTGAAATGGGAATACAGGCCCTGTCTATGGGGGTGAGGGGATCCTCACCTCCAGGTACTATGGGCCTACTGTTGTGCTCCTTAGGGGCATCCGTATACATCCCGGACTGGTGAATTCTGACTCGGAAGGGGAAATTAGGATTATGGCCTCTGTGGAGAGGGGAGTGGCAGTAGTGCCAGCTGGGGACTGAATCGCCCAATTAATCCTCATACCAGTGGTCCCGTGTGACACTCCGGTGTTAAAAGAGAAACGGGAAAGACAATGCTTAGGGGAAACTGGGGCATCGGCGTTTTGGGTAGCCACCTTGAATAAGCGCCCTCAACTCACCTTAAAGGTAGAGGATAGACCCTTTATAGGAATTTTGGATATGGGGGCGGACATCTCTGTTCTGGCTGAAAAGCATTGGCCTAAAGCATGGCCTAAGCAGGCGGGGACTGCCACCCTTCAGGGGATTGGCCAGGCGATACCCCAAAAAAGTGCAAAAATTCTAAAATGGCAGGATCCAGAGGGACAGACAGGCTATTTTCTTTTTTCTTTTTTTTTTAAAAAAAATATTTATTTATTTATTATGTATACAATATTCTGTCTGTGTATATGTCCGCAGGCCAGAAGAGGGCACCAGATCTCATTACAGATGGTTGTGAGCCATGTGGTTGCTGGGAATTGAACTCAGGACCTTTGGAGAAGCATACAGTGCTCTTAACCGCTGAGCCATCTCTCCAGCCCCCCAGACAGGCTATTTTCAACCATATGTCCTCCCAGGACTCCCAGTTAATTTGTGGGGTCGGGACATTTTGGAAGACATGGGGGTCATTCTCACCACGCAGAGCTCCTCATCAGCCCAGAAAGCCACCAGAATAATGCAAAGGATGGGATGGATTCAGGGTAAAGGCCTAGGAAAGTCAGAACAAGGCTTAACGTGCACAGTAGCGGACCTCCCAACTAATACCTGTGCCACCAAGGATAGAAGAGGCTTGGGGTATTTTTGATGAGGGTCACTGTTGCGCCGCCAACGCCCATACCAATTAAATGGCTTGATAACACTCCAGTGTGGGTAGAACAGTGGCCTTTGTCTAGAGAGAGGCTTCAGGCGGCCCATGAGTTAGTTGAAGAACAATTGCAGGCTGGACATCTCATCCCCTCTACCTCTCCGTGGAATACTCCCATTCTTATTACAAAAAAGTCCTCTGGCAAGTGGCGACTGTTACAGGACCTGCGTGCCGTTAATGCCACCATGCAACCTATGGAACCCCTTCAACAGGGCTTACCCTCCCCAGTGGCAATTCCCCAAAGATGGCATTTGGTTGTTATAGACCTTAAGGATTGTTTTTTTCTCTATACCCCTGCAAATTCAGGATAGCCCTCGCTTTGCTTTTAGCCTTCCCTCCATTAATTTTCAAGAGCCTGCCCTGCGCTATCAGTGGGTCGTCCTCCCCCAGGGTCTGGCTGCCAGTTCTTCAATTTGTCAGATGTATGTTGCTGCTTGTTTGGACCCACTTAGGCGTAAGTTTTCCTCCTTCCATATTGTCCACAATTTGGATGATATACTTCTGGCAGCACCAACAAAAGAGGAAAGTTTACTAATGTTTGCAGAATTACAGACCCTTCTGGAGGGACATGGGTTCATTATGGCCCCAGAGAAGGTGCAGATGCAGCCCCCCTATTCTTATCTGGGCTTTCAAATCCAATCCGTCGGGCTTCAGCCTCAGAGGCTGCAGTTGGATTGCTCCCATTTGCGGACCCTCCATGATTGGGTCCACCATGTGGTTGCTGGGAATTGAACTCAGGACCTCTGGAAGAGCAGGCAATGCTCTTAACCACTGAGCCATCTCTCCAGCCCCTCCTACAGGAGTTCTTAAGCCCCTTTCTGACTTGCTGCCTGGGGACCCTTCCCTGTGTCCTCCGGGATCATGACTCTAGCAGCAAAAAAGGCCCTAGATGCCTTGCTTAATGCTATTGAGCGAGCACATTTCCGCTGTCTCGATTATGCTTGCCCTTTTTATATGATGGTTTTTCTTCACAATTTTCACCTACTGGCGTTTTTTGGCAAGGGGGACCCATTTATTGGTTACATTTACCTGCTTCCCCTAAGAAGGTAGTGACCCCATATATGAAATGGTGCTACATACATATGGAAGGCATATGGTTTTAGTTTACAGGTTTTTGGCAGGATCCCAAATAAATTTCTAATCCCTTATCAAAAAGAGGAAATAAGGCTACAGAGGGTCCAAGATGGATGGACCTTGTTCATCGCACCCACTGGAGCCATTTTTGATAACCATTATCCTGATTCCCATTTAATTTCATTTTTTAAGAATCATCCTGTTATCTTTCTAAGAATTATTAAAACTTCCCCTCTTAAGGGAGTGCGCTCAGTGTTTACTGATGGTTCTTCCAAGGGCTATACAGTGGTGGTCTCTGGTTCAATTAAAGAAAAGCAGCCACTAGGTCCAATTTCTGCCCAAGCTACAGAACTCACGGCCTGCCTTATGGCCTTTTCTCTTTTCAAGGATCAACCCTTCAATTTGTATACCGATAGTATATATGTGGCAAGAATTGTTGGGCCATTGGAAACCTCAACATACATATTACCTACCTCTCAGGTTTTCCACCTTTTGGTTCAGCTGCAAAGTCTTATATGCCAAAGAGAGTTTCCTGCCTTTGTTGGCCACATTCGGGTCCATACTGATCTGCTAGGGCCCTTGGCAGAGGAAAATAAGCTTGCAGATTCCCTCACCCGCCCGATGGCGTTGTTCCTTTCTGAGGAACAATGAGCCTGTCATCTTCATGAAAAGTATCATTTAAATGCCTCTTCTCTAAAGTTTCACTCTGGCTGTACTCTAGCCACAGCTACTCAAATCACATCCCAATGTCCAGCTTGTGTTCCATTTCATAATGCCCCCAATGAAGATGTTAATCCTCGAGGCCTCCGTCCTAACCACTTTGGCAGATGGATGTTACCCATTTGTCTCAAGCTGGCAGACTTAAATTTTTACATGTCTCTGTAGACACTTATTCCAAGGTAATTTATGCCTCCCTACATTCAGGAGAAAAGATCAAGGACGTTATTGCTTATTGTCTACAGGCTTTTGCCTATATGGGCATCCCAGATTTTCTCAAAACGGACAATGGATCGGCTTATACCAGCCAACGGTTTGCAAAATTTTGCCAAGAACATCAAATTACACATACCTTTGGAATTCCACATAATCCCACAGGACAGGCCATAGTGGAGCGCACGCATGCTACCCTTAAACAGTTTTTTGTAAAATAAAGAAGGGGAAGTATATCACCTCCCCAAATACCCAGTTATCTACAATTTTATACATTTTAAATTTTTTAACAGTAGATAAACAAGGTCTATCAGCAATGAAGAGACATTGGCAGAAACCTTCCCAATCTCTGGGTTGGGTTAAATGGAAGGATAGTATCACGGGACAATGGCAATCACCCACACCCATGTTGGCTAGGGTGAGGGGAGCCATTTGTGTCTTCCCTCCAGGAACCAAAAAACCTATCTGGGTGCCGGAGCGGAATGTTTGGCCAGTGGAGCCAGGTCCTAGTGGTCCTAATAATATGGATTCAAGTGAAGAACATCGAGGGAGGCCTGAGATGGGCACTGGTGAGGAATCCACCCATACTGATGCCAGTAAGTAAAGTAAGCTCTGTTTTTCCATCCTTTTATTCCACCAATTATACCTTGGGGGTTCTTGCAGCAAATACAGCATTAGAAAGATCTTCATTGGGTAATTTAACGTTTGATACTCTGCTTCCGGAAGATTAGCACTATTTCAGAGATGCCTAGTATCTCTCTTTTTGGACCATGTGTGGTCCTTAGTAATTATTCTCTGGGAGACTTTTCTTCTAACTCTTCTGGGCATCCCTGTTTTGGATTGAGAGATATCTTTTACCCAATAAATTTTAAAAGCAGTGTTTCTGGACTTCCAACCCCTCCCAGACCAGCTCCCTTATGTTGGAAGACGCCACAATCCTTCAGATTGTACTTACCATTACCTTGGGGAAATTGTGCTCCTAAGGAACCATGGAAATTGGAGGGAGATAAATATTTATGGTGGTTTGGTCACCGACCTACCTTTAAAAACTCCTTGAGAGGGGCCTTTGATTATTCCTATAGAAATCCAAATATGGCAGGAGTTTCACCTACGTTCGCAGGCATGTTTCTCTGCGGCCCGCGTGCATGTATAGATATTAGGCCTTTAGCCCTTCAAAGGGGCTTGGCTTTCAATGCTACAGCCAGATGGAACACATCAGACATCTTTGAAACATCCCTCCAGATTAATTACGCAGCGGGAATGAATTTCTCTATTGTTAGCCTAGCTTGTGTTCTGCCTCCCTTTATGTTTGTCTCCTTTAATGGGTCGGTCGGGGAGGATGGTGTCCTTGATTGTTCTTCCAGCTCCTGCTTTTTGAGCAACTGCTGGTCCCCGACGGATGAGTCCGTGCTGATGGTGAGAATCCCTGATCTGGTTCCCCTGGTGGTAGAAGACCCACATGATGGACGAGAGCTTATCTTGTATCGAGAGAGAAGAGGCTTTGGGATCACCGCTGCAGTCATCGCAACCATTGCCATATCAGCCAAGGCTGCCACCGTTGCGGGAATCACCGTGTCCCAGAATGCAGCTACTGCAGAGACTGTTAACACTCTTGCTGCCCGTGTTACCCAGGCCTTAGAGACTCAAAATACCATTAACTCACATATTCAATTGGGGATGTTAAATTTAAATCAGCAAACAACCTTATTGCAGGAACAGATTAATGTGCTGTGGATGGTGCAACAAGCTTCTTGTTCTCATTTTTATCATTCTGCCTGTGTGACCCTTATGGAAGTGAAAAATATGTCCTTTGAGGTACAACGCCTTAATGCTTACCTTAGGGGGCCTTGGAATGATTCCTTTGTAAACTTTACCCACTCTTTGGTACATCAGATTATTGCAATTAATGAAACTCTTGTTAAACCTGTATCTGCTGAGGGATGGTGGAATACCATGGCCCAGATTGGGGGTTGGGCACAGCGATGGGGAGGTACCTTGTCCCTGGGGATCTTGGGACTAGTAGGGGTGGCAGTAGGCCTGCTCCTCTTAAAACGACTCCTAAACACCTTCACCATGACTGAGCTTGTCCACTGTCAGGTGTTACTCAGTCTGGCCCATGACTCTCCTGGAAGTCATGAGGTATGACTGCAGATGCTGAAAAAATGAGGGTCTCCAAGGACGGGCAACCTGTGAGGAGACCCCCCCACCTAAGACAGGGCATCGGCATCGGGGGGGGGGCCCAATGATGGGTAAGCGAAGGCACTTCCCTCGCAGGACCTAAGACAGGACCCCTCATCATAAAATAAAGTTGGGGAAATTGTGGGAACTGCAGCCCCGAGTTACTTATCCCTGCTCCCATTTGAGGTGCTTATCTGCAAAGAAAACATAATAAATTCCCTCTGCTCCTGGAACTGGGAAAGGAATTTTAAGTGCATGGTGACCGTTCCTTGATCCCTGCTGAGGTCAGGTGACAGTCCCTTCGCAGCCCCCTCCTCATTTGGTGCCATGGTATAAAAGCTAGCCCCAGCAGAACAATAAAGAAGCTGCTGTTTCACCTCAACCTCGTGCTCTGTGAATTCATTCAACTTGGACACCCTCCGCCGAGATTCGTGGTTCCAGACCGTGCAGGCGCGGTAATATAAATTATACAGGTCTAAAAATAATTTAAGATTCTGGGCAGTGGTGCCACACGCCTTTAATCCCAGCACTAGGGAGGCAGAGGCAGGCGGAGCTCTGTGAGTTTGAGCCTGGTCTACAAAACAAGTCCTAGGACAGTCTCCAAAGCTACAGAGAAACTGTGTCTCAAAAAACCAAAACTAATAAAATAAGTAAATAAATAAAATAAAATAAAATAAAAATGGAAAGAGTTACTGTTAGTTTAAAAAAGGGGGTGCGGGGCTGGAGAGATGGCTCAGAGGTTAAGAGCACTGGCTGCTCTTTCAGAGGTCCTGAGTTCAATCCTCAGCAACCACATGGTGCCTTATAAACATCTATGAGATCTGGTGCCCTCTTCTGGCGGGCAGGCATAAACTAAATCAATTAATTAATTAATTAATTTTAAGAAAGGGGGGTGGGTGGAAAAATGTCTCCGAGGTTAAGAGCACTGGCTGTCCTTCCAGGGGTCCAGAGTTCAATTTCCAGCACCCACATGGTGACTCACAACCATCTGTAATGAGATCTGGTGCCTTCTTCTGGCCTGCAGACATACACGTATCCAGAACACTGTACATAATAAATAACATTTTATTCTAAAAATAATTTTAGTTATAAACATCTGATGATATAAAATATAAATAAAGTATGAGGCTCTAAAATGATTTTAGGTATATAAATATAAGTTACTCTATGCTATTATTATGCTAAGATTTCAAAAATTCAAACTTGGCATCACAATCCCTGACTTCAAACACTACTACAGAGCTACAGTACTGAAAACAGCTTGGTATTGGCATAAAAACAGACAGGAGGACCAGTGGAAGCGAATCAAAGGACCAGATTGCAATCCATACATCTTTGAACACCTGATCTTTGACAAGGAAGCAAAAAATATCAAGAGGAAAAAAGAAAGCATATTTAACAAGTAGTGATGGCATAACTGGATATCAACATGTACAAGAATGTAAATAGACCCATATCTATCACTGTGCACAAAACTAAATCCAAATAGATCAAAGACCTCTACATAAAGCCAGCCACACTGAACCTTATAGAAGGGAAAGTGGGAAGTACACTTGAACATGTTGGCACTGGAGACCACTTCCTAAATAGAACCCCAGCAGCATAGACTCTGAGAGAAACAATTAATAAATGGGACCTCCTTAAACTGAAAAGCTTATGTAAAGCAAAGGACACGGTCAACAAGACAAAATGACAGCCTACAGAATAGGAAAAGATCTTCACCAACCCCACATCAGACAGAGGTCTGATCTCCAAAATATACAAAGAACTCAAGAAATTGGACACCAAAAGAACACATAATCCAATAAAACAATGGAGTACAGACCTAAACAGAGAACTCTCAACAGAGGAATCTAAAATGGCTGAAAGACACTTAAGGAAATGTTCAACATCCTTGGTCATCAGAGAAATGCAAATCAAAACAACTCTGAGATTCCATCTTACACCTGTAAGAATGGCCAAGATCAAAACCACTGATGACAACTTATGCTGGAGAGGTTGTGGGGAAAAGGGAACACTTCTGCATTGCTGGTGGGAATGCAAGCTGGTACAACCCCCTTTGATGTCAGTGTGGTGATTTCTCAGGAAATTAGGAAACAACCTTTCTCAAGACCCAGAAATTAGGGTCTTTCATCCTGGAGGTCCCACCGAGATGGACCCCCCTACTCGGTAACCCACAGTGCCAATCGGGAGGTAAGCCTGCCAGCCATTATGTGTTTTGTTATATGTTTCGTTATGTGATTCCTTATATGTTCTGTAAGTCGTTTGTACGTACAAGCGCTCTGTAGGCCAAGCAGGAGGGAGCTGACGAGTTCCGGACTCCTTGCTAGCCACCCTGGGAGATATCCTGGGGATTCGGGAGCCCCGATTTTTCAGGGTCCAATTCGTATCTGAAGAGTGAACAGGCCACTCTACTAGAGAGCAGGGAGATGTAGTCTTGCCTTCTCCATCTGAATATTTGTGTTTTACACCAATTCCATTGCCGCGCGGCTTCTGGCCTGCTGTTTGTCTGTCTGTTTTGTTTGTCTAATTGTTGTCTCGATTTATTTGGAAGAAAAGCCCAACATGGGACCAAATCTAACCACCCCCTTAAGTTTGACTCTAGGACACTGGAAAGACGTCTAGCTCCGGGCTGATGGCCAGGGGGTGGATGTCAAGAAGAAAAAAATGGCGGCTCCTTTGTACCTCCGAATGGCCGACTCTTAATTCCACCTGGCCAAAGGACGGTACCTTTACCTTGGATATTATCTTGCAGATTAAGGAGTGGGTGTTCAGCCCAGGACCCCTAGGACAGCTATACCAGATTCCCTATATCATCACCTGGGAATCTCTGGCTTGGGACCCACCCACTTGGGTCTCCCCCTTTGTCTCCCCGCAGCCCTCTGCTCCTCAACCTCCTTCCTCCTCTACCCCTTTGCCAGTCCCTATACCTCCCTCAAACCCCAACCTGCCCACCTTTATCCTGTTCTGGAGAAGCCCAAGCCCACAACCCCCAAGCTGATCCTTCCTCCCTTGGAGGGACCACTCATAGACCTCTGAACAGAGGACCCCCCGCCATATCTGCCTCCACCAGCCCCGGCGGAGGACGAGGAAGGACATCATGAATGCGAGGTCAAGGAACAGGGAGACGAGACCGCTCTGGACAGCACCGCCTTGGCCAGGGCAGCAAGACGGGAATCTCCTCCGAGTCGCTGCCTTCTGGAACATCACAAGCCCAGAGAACCTGTCTCCCAAGCCTTCTCCCTGCAACAAGGAGGAAATGCCCAGATTCAATATTGGCCATTCTCTGCTTCTGATTTGTACAATTGGAAGACTCATAACCCATCCTTTTCGAAGGACCCCGTTGCCCTCACAGCCCTAATAGAATCTATTCTCATAATTGATCAACCCACTTGGTATGATTGCCAACAACTCTTGCAGGCTCTACTGACCTCGGAGAAAAAACAGTGCGTTTTCCTCGAAGCACACAAGAATGTTCCCGGGGCCGACGGGGCCCCAACCCAAATCCCCAGTGAGACTGATGGTGCCTTCCCTCTCAATTGCCTGGATTGGGACTTTAACACCAATGCAGGTAGGGAGTGTCTTCGTCTCTACCACCAGCTCCTCATTGTGGGCCTCCAAGGTTCCGGGAGCAGACCTACCAATTTGGCCCAGGTGAGAACAGTAACACAGGGTTCAGAGGAAATGCCAGTCACCTTCCTAAAGCGGCTGATGGAAGCCTACCGTATGTACACCCCCTATGATCCAATGAGTCCAGACCAGCGGGGCAATGTTTTCATGGCTTTCATTTGGCAGTCTGCTCAAGACATTAGAAATAAGTTACAGAGACTGAGTTCTTACAGGATTATACTCTCCAGGATCTTATGAAAGAGACAGAAAAGATATTTAACAAAAGAGAGACACCAGAAGGAAAAGAAGAAAGATTATGTAGGTTGCAGGAAGACAGAGATGATAGGCTTAGAAAGGAAACGGAAGAGCGTGAGGTCAGGAGAGACAAGAAGCGAACTAGGGAATTAAGCAAGATCTTTGCCACTGTAGCTAAGCAGACTAGGCCAGAAGCAGGGAGATCAGACAGGATGGAAAACAGAATGAGGCCACGGATGGACAAGGACCAATGTGCCTACTGCAGAGAGAAAGAACATTGGGTCAAAGACTGTCCTAAGAGACCCAGAAATCCCAGGAAACAGCCAGCCCAATTGCTGGCCCTAGATGAAAGACTAGGCCAGTCAGGGCCAGGAGCACCCCCCCCCCCAGCCCCGGATAACCCTGCAAGTAGTGGGGCAGCCAGTCACCTTCCTAGTAGACACCAGAGCCCAACATTCAGTCCTAACTAGAGCAGACGGCCCATTGAGCAGCTGAACAACTTGGGCCCAAGGGGCCACCGGAGGGAAACAATACCCTTGGACCACTGAGAGGAACATGCTCTTGGCGACGGATAAGATGACCCAGTCCTTCCTCCATGTACCTGACTGTCCCTGTCCCCTGCTGGGGAGGGATCTTACAAAGATGAGGGCTCAAATTCATTTGGAAAAAAAAAAGGAGCCACGATATCCAAACCAAAAAATGAGCCCCTCCATATATTAACCTTGAGAATTGAAGATGAATATAAGCTATTTGAAAAATTAACCTCAGGAAATATGGAGGCTCATTGGATTGAAGATTATCCCCAGGCATGGGCAGAGACAAGGGGCATGGGGCTAGCCACTCAGCAGCCCCCATTGATGATACCCCTGAAGGCCACTGCCACCCCAGTCTCCATCAAGTAGTATCCCATGTCCCAGGAGGCATACCAGGGGATCAAACCCCACATCAAGAGACTCTTAGATCAGGGAATATTAACCCCCTGCCGGTCTCTATGGAATACCCCTCTATCCCTATGAAAAAGCCTGGCACCGGAGATTACCGTCCAGTGCAGGACTTAAGCGAAGTTAACAAATGGGTAAAGGACATACACCCAACAATGCCCAACCCGTATACCTTACTAAGTACATTGCCTCCAACCCACTCTTGGTATACTGTCTTAGATTTGAAAGATGCATTCTTTTGCCTAAAGCTGAGCCCCCAAAGCCAGCCCTTGTTTGCCTTTGAATGGAAGGGGATCTTGGGACAACTGACTTGGACCAGGCTACCCCAGGGCTTCAAGAACAACCCTACCCTATTTGACAAGGCCCTCCATCAAGATCTGGCCACCTTCCAGAAACAACACCTGGACCTGATCTTGCTCCAATATGTGGATGACCTGCTCCTGGCGGCCACAACCAAGGAGGGATGCATGCGAGGTACACGGGCCCTCCTGCAGACCTTGGGCGAATTGGGTTATCGGGCCTCGGCCAAAAAGGCGCAAATATGTGGGACCAAAGTGACTTACTTGGGCTATCAGTTAGAGAATGGACAGAGATGGCTCACGGAAGCCAGAAAAGAGACTGTTGCTCTCATCCCGCCCCCTAAAAATGCCAGGCAACTCCAAGAATTCCTAGGTACTGTAGGGTTCAGCAGACTTTGGATTCCAGGCTTTGCAGAAATTGCAGCCCCCTTGTACTCCCTAACCAAAAATGAAGCCCCTTTTGATTGGGCTGAGGAACATCAGCGGGCCTTTGATACCATTAAAGATCCTTGCTTTCTGCCCCAGCCCTGGGACTGCTGGATGTTACCAAGCCCTTTGAACTTTTCATAGATGAAAAACAAGGGTTTGTAAAGGGGGTCCTCACACAAAAACTGGGGCCCTGGAGGAGGCCTATAGCCTACCTCTCTAAGAAACTGGATCCGGTGGCCTCGGGATGGCCCCTTGTTTGAGGATGACAGCCGCCATGGCTGTGCTCATAAAAGATGCTGGAAAACTGACTCTGGGTCAGCCCCTCACCGTGTTAGCCCCTCATGCGGTTGAGTCACTCATTTGCCAGCCACCGAACCGCTGGCTCTCCAATGCCCGAATGACTCCTGCTGGATGCGGACAGGGTCCGCTTCAGCCCAACATTCATTCTGAATCCTGCCACGTTGTTCCTCACTCTGGAGGGGCCAACCCCTCATGACTGCCAACGAATCCTTGCGGAAATGCATGGAACCCGGCCGGACCTGACGGATCAGCCCCTGAAAGGAGCTGACTTGACTTGGTACACCGACGGAAGCAGTTACCTGCTCAACTAAGAAAGGAAGGCCAGAGCAGCAATAGTGGACGGAAAGCAGGTAATCTGGGCCCGTGCCCTGCCACCCGGAACTTCAGCTCAGTGGGCGGAGCTCATCGCGCTCACCCAAGCCCTACAGCTGGCAGAAGGTAAGGCACTCAATGTCTATACTGATAGCTGCTATGCTTTTGCCACCGCTCATGTCCACGGGGAAATATATCGGAGGAGGGGTCTGCTAACCTCAGAAGGAAAGGACATTAAAAATAAGGCTGAAATCTTGGCTCTGCTTAAAGCCTTACTTCTCCCTAAGAGACTACATAGCCCTGGACACCAGAAAGGGGAGACTGAAATAGCTAAAGGAAACCGTCTGGCAGATGAAACGGCCAAGCAGGCAAACCTAGGCCCCCAGCTCTTAACGGTAACAGTATTGCCTGAACAGGAAGACCCGGAAAAAGATCTGGACTCAATTGACTATGACAATGAAGATCTGGATATAGTTCAGAAATTGGGGGCAGACTCTGATCATAAGAGACAACGATGGATGTTCCAAGGAAAGACAGTAATGCCTGTACATGTAGCCAGAGAGCTCATTTCCTCCTTGCATAAATTGACCCACCTGAGCACCAAAAAGATGAACACCCTGCTCAGAAGACAGGAAATGGGTAGCTATATACGAGACCCTGATACAGCAAATCGTCAGCAATTGTAAAGCCTGTGCCCAAGTGAATGCTGGCAAAACAAACAGGCCACCTGGACTCAGACTCAGGAGGCATAGGCCTGGGATCCATTGGGAAATAAATTTTACTGAAATTAAACCTGCCATGTATGGTTATCGGTATCTGTTAGTTTTTATAGACACCTTTTCAGGATGGGTCAAAGCTTTTCCTACCAAAAAGGAAAGTGCACAGACCATTGTCAAGAAGCTCTTGGAAGAAATCTTCCCACGGTATGGACTACCCAAGGTATTTGGGACTGATAATGGATCTGCCTTTGTCTCCCAGATAAGTCAGTTAGTAGCCAAGTTATGGGGATTGATTGGAAATTGCATTGTGCTTATTGTCCCAGAGCTCAGGACAGGTAGAAAGAATGAATAGAACAATTAAGGGGGTTTTAACTAAATTAACGCTTGAAGCTGGTGTTAGGGACTGGGTACAGCTCCTACCCCCGGCATTGTATCAAGCCAGGAACACCCCCAGCCCGCATGGATTAACTACTTTTGAAATCCTGTACGGAGGCCCTCCTCCAGCCATTGCCTTCTTTGACTCTGATATTGATGATCATGCAACCCCCTCCCACTTTGCAGGCTCACTTGCAAGCCCTCCAGCTGATAAAGCAGGAGATCTGGGAACCCTTGGCAGCAGCCTACAAGGACTCAGACCAGTCTCCTGTCATCCCACACCCCTTCAAAATAGGTGATAGTGTTTGGGTCCAACACCATCAGACCAAAACTTTGGAGCCTTGATGGAAGAGACCATACACCATTCTCCTCACGACCCCAACGGCCCTAAAGGTGGACAGAATTGCTGTCTGGATCCACACTCGACCAGAGCATTTCGCTGGCACCCCAGACCCAAAATCCTCATGGAAACTTCAACGCTCTCAAAACCCCTTAAAGATAAGACTTCCTCGCTCTTAATTGCAACCTCTCTATATATCTGGCCTTTTCACTCCTATTGCCTGGCCTCTTAGTTGGTAATGAGAGTCCCCATCTCACTGAAAATCTAACTTGGCAGGTTATATCTCAGACAGGGGACATAATTTGGTACCCATGAGGCTCCATAGGATCCACAATCATTTTAAGTGCATGATGCAGTTGAAAATAGATTAGCTTCCTAAAAAGCAAGAGGGCTTTATTAAAGGGAACCTATCACCATGACATTAGCCATCCTCTTTGACATCGGTGGCACAGCAGCCGGTATTGGGACAGGGACTGCAGTTATGGTACAGAGTAATCAAATGGTCCATTTGATATGGTACAGAGTAATCAAATGGTCCATTTGTGGGCAGCCATGGTTGTGGACCTAGAAGCCCTAGAAAAATCAGTAAAGAATGCTGTTTCTATGCAGACCACACTAGAATGGTCAAGGAATCCATGGCCAAACTTAGAGAAAGACTTGCCCAAAGAAAGAAATATTTTGAGTCACAACAAGGATGATTTAATAATACATCCTGGTTAGCTACGCTAATAACCACCTTGACTGGACCTCTAATCATATTATTGCTTATTTTGACTTTTGGCCCCTACATCCTAATCAGGTTAGTACAGTTTATGAATGACAGATTATCAGTAATTCAAACTATGGTTCTGGCCCAGCAATATCAAATGCTGAGACAATCAGATTCGGAGTCTAATCTAGCTAAGAATTAGGACCAATGGATATAAAAATTTAATCCATGATATAAAAAAGGGGGAAATGAAAGAGCCCAACCCTAGTCTCCAATTTAAGATGTTTTTATGATCAACAAGGGTGCAAAACAGGATATCTGTGAGCGGCAGAAGCAGTCTTGAGAAAAACACCCAGTCCTTTGTGTATCGAAACTGAGGGGGCAGAAACTGGCTGAAACTGGTTTAAACTAGACTTGTTTTTGTCCTGATGCTGACCCACCCCATATGTTAATTTGAACTGACCAATGGTGTTACTATTGCTATGCTTCCCCATTATGTAACACTGAGACCCTAGAAATGCTTGCTGGAAAATTACACAAGGGTGGGGTGGGGGAGTGGGGGGGGGCTCAGTCTTACGGGAGTACCGAGTCGCCCGTTGATGCCTTTGACAATAAAATATCCTCTTGCTGTTTGCATCCATTGGCGTGGCTTATTGTGTCTAGGGGATCCTTCCTGAACCCTAGAAATTTGGGATTTGGGTCTTTCAATAGGTTTTGCTATGACCCCAGGGTGTAAGTCTCCTCCAGCTATTTTACAGACACCTGCTAGATATTTAAATTTTCAACACAGGTTGAAAGGGCTTCCCTGCCTACTTCCTATTCTTGAGGGGGGGGAGCTTCAAATATGTAAGAGTTCCCTCTAAGTTCCCAACTTTAACTCTTTAACTTCTATTCCTCCAGAGTTCCCCTGGGCTGGCAGACACAATCCTGACCTCAGCTGTGGACTCCAAACTGCTCCAAAGCTGATTTACACCATGCCAGCCCCGGATGGTCCTGGCCTTGCTGAGAGAGGACAAGAACCAGTCGAGCTGATGTGATTGGTCCCTGTTTCTTCAGTAGGATTGGTAACCTATGCTTCTGATGAATTCCCATTGCCCTCCTGGCTCTTGACTAGCATTTCAGCCTCCCTGGACCCTGACAACAGCTTCTTCATTTCAATGGAAGTAGTTACTTACAAAAAAGGCCAGGTCACCCTTGTCCTCAACCAAGGGCTTCCCTGATGAGACTGTCAAAATAGATACATATAGAGTTCATAATAAGTCCAAGATGATATGACCTTAAAATGTTTGTTCTGTCTATGTTAGCCACACAGGTATAATTTATGGGTGAGCAATTACAAATTTTGTGACCCCCCCCATAAAGAATGCTAAGACTTGCCGAGCGGTGGTGGCACACACCTTTAATCCCAGCACTTGGGAGGCAGAAACAAGTGGATCTCTTGAGTTTGAGGCCAGTCTGGTGTACAGAAGGAGTTCCAGGACAGGCTCCAAAGCTATGCAGAGGAAACCCTGTCTTGAAAAACAAAAACAAAAAAGAATAACCACAACAAAAGAATGCTAAGAGCCTATTAAAGATTCAATGGGGCACCAAGGGAGGCGTGAAGAACCAGCCTGCCTCTTTTTGGACTTAAAACTCATTTTGTAGTAAAGGCGAAGTAGGCTCATTCCTGTTTATAATTAAACCTGTTTCACAAGGATCAGGTTATGCCCCAGCTGTATCCTTAGCTGCAAATGGTTCTGGGCTGCCCGTTGCAGGAATAATGGCAACTATGTCTTTGTTTCAAAAGTTGTTGATAACCATCTTGCTTCTCTACCTCTGTTTCAAAAGCTATGACTACCTTTTTACCTTGTAACCACATCTTTGTTTCAGTCCTGTTCTTTTTCTGTAACCCTGCCTGTTTTCCCTACTTAGAGATCCCACCCCTGTTGCCAGTGCTGACCTCTGCCTTCAGGAATAAAAATCTTGCTTTAATTATTGCTTGCTTTAACTAATTTGGCCATGATGATATGGGTCAGTGATCTTTCTCCTCCCATCTTTGGGATTAGCAACAGTTAAATGAGCAATCATGTGGGTGCTGAGAATTGAACCCAGGTCCTCTGGAATCCTAACCAATGCTATTAAGCACTGAGCCATCCCTACAGTGACTGCAGAACTGCTAATTAGCAGCCAAATTGGTGGCGCTGGCCTGTGACCCCAGCCCTGAGGGGGCTGAGGCTGGAGATGGCGCCTTCAGAGACTACACATTGTGTATCTATTTGTAAACCCACGTGGGCGCATGCGCTAGGCCAAGGGACTCTTTGGCGGCCTCTTTGCTGCCATCGCGTGGCCACATCTGGAACCACAGCCCCTGGCGGCTTTGAGGGAGCAAGAAACCCGACAGTCTTGAAGAAACCCAGACCCCCAGAGGTTCCGGAGAAAGCGGCTGCTGACTCGTCTGCTCAGCAAATAATTTTCGAGTGCTTTTCACATGAAATGAGAGTATGCGAGGGGGGCATGCATTACCAGTGCACCCTCAAATGAGCATCCATCCAGTCTCTTGTCCCTGCTGTGCATCCTTAGGCAGGTTGCTTTGTCACTCTGAGCCCGCTTTTTCCTCTGCAGAACAAACTGTACCAACGCCTGCTGGAAGGACTCAGACAAAGAATGAAGCCCCGTGCTAGGGGCTGAATTGAAGACCCGAGGTCGAGCGGAATGGACGACAGGGCTCGGTCCTGCAGGGGAGCGTCTCACACCAGAAGGGTCTCCCTGTCCCACAGCGGTCCCAGGATCCATGTGGCTCAGATGTCCTCACGAGCAGGGCGGAGGGCGGGCGGCGGGAGCCACAGAAGAAACCTGCCCCCTGGGCTGCAGTCCGGCACCGGCGACCCTTGGGCTTCCTCCCCCGCCACCCGCTGGCCGGGGCTTGACCCTGCACCCCAAGAGGCTGAGGGACAGATCGCCCCCAGGTTCTCGTCCTCCCTTCACCCTCGGCCCCAAGCCCCAGCCCCCAGTGCAGTCCCGGCACGCCGCGTGCAGCAGCTGCGGTTGCTCCTTTCCCGGTGGTGTTTGGGTTTTAATTTTTGTGTTGCACTTAGAAAATTACCCATAATTACAGCTGCGGAGAGGAACCGGTCTCCGAGAACAGCCGCACTCCAGCTGTGCCGCCTCCTACGCACAGCTGGGCGGGGCTGAGGCCGCTGGGTGCGGGCACAGGGTCCACGCGACTCCGTTCACCCGCGCTGTGGCCCCGGGCGGGGGAGGGGCACCAGCTGTCAATTTTAGTGACAGCCAAAGCATTAGGGGAAATCTAGAGGGGGCAGAGAAGGCCTACGGGATAGGGCAGAGGAGGGACACGGAGAAGGGGGAAAATGGGAGGAGGGAGGAGCGGCAGCCTTGCAGTGCCACTGCCGACCACACGGGGGCGCGGCGGAGCCGGCTCTTCTGGTGGACCGGGCCGTCTCGGGCAGGAGGCTCAAGGGAAGAAAAAAGATTTACCCTTCTGGGTTTGTCTTCTGCGAGCCAGGATCGCTGGCCAGGCCCTCCGCGTGCTTTGGGGAGCAGATCCGCTTGACGAAGCAGGCGATCTGGTTCCTACCACACCCAAGGGAAAGGGGATCAGGCTTCAAACGCCTCCAGCCTGTCGCTTTTATTTGACGAACATTTACTTACTGTGTCAGTAAACGTGTGTGAGCACAGGTGCCATTGTGCGTGTGAAAGTCACAAGATTAGGCAACATATTTCACCATATGGGTCCTAGGGGTTGAACTCGAGTCATCAAGCTTGGTGGCAAGCGCCTTCACCGGCTGAGTCCTCTCGCCGGCCCAAGGGAATGGTTTTCTGAGCTTTGCCTCACAAGGTGGCGCTTGAAATAAATATCACCCAGCCGTACAAACAGCCAGGCAAGCTGCTCGGCCCTTGCACCTATCCTTGTTTCCTGCTCTGGTGCCTCCGAGCACCCATTCCCCGTCCTTCAGTATCGACCCTGTTTCTCTCTCGTTTGGGCGAGTCTCTGGCTAGGCCCAAACTGGGTGTGTGTATCCTACGTGCTCAGCTCCCCCGACTCTCCTAGCGGTGTTTGGGAGCGCCTTGGTTGCCATGACGACGGCGCAGTTGCTCCCGCCCGCAAATCCTCCCGGAGTTGCCTGCAGGGTTGCGGGCGCCCCCTGCTCCCTCCTCCCTGCGCCTCCCTCTACCCTCCTCCAGGAGCCCTGCCGACCTCGCCTCCCCGCGCCCCCCCCCCCCCCGCCTTGCCCAGAATGTGTCGCCGGCTTGGCTTTCCGCGGCGGACTCTCAGCTGCAAAAGTCATAGCAAAGTGTCTCCACTGAGTCCTCAGAGCCCGGTAGACAGCAGGCGCTCAATAAATAGCACGGAGTGTGGGTGAAGATACTTAATCAAAGATCTGTGGCTGAGGGAGGGGAAACCGGGCGTCCTGGGCAGCGCTGGGGACATAGATGAGGGTGGAAGAGACCTATGCATCGCGGGTACACTCGCCACGAGCAGAGGCTGCAAAAAGTGCCGTCCTCGAAGGCCCAGGCTCCCCGACGACGTCTCGGGCAGCCAGTACACGCCAGCCCCGCCGCGGGGAGAGGAAGCTGGGGGAGGGGAAGAGGAGGGGGTGGCGGGCCGGGCAGGAAATGGGAAAGGCCGGCGTCCGCCCAGCTGAGTCCTGGGGGAGGAGGCGGGGCGCGCCCGAGCAGCCTTTCCTGCGCTACTGGAACCTCCGCGTCTCGGCTTCCCGCCCGCCGGCAGGGTGGGGGCGGGGAGGCCCGGGCAAGGGGGTTCTGCCTGCACCAGGGACACCACGCGCCGTCCAGGACCGCAGTGACCTGCAGACTATCACATACACACACGTCCCATAGGAAACGTGTGCCCATGACTGAACCACGCGACGTTTCGGTAGCTGAAGATCTGCTTGGGACAATCTCCTGCCTGTCCTCCCCCAGCAAAAAAAAAAAAAAACCGTCGCCGTCCAACTGTGAGCACTTTCAGGGACAGCGAGCATTCGCCTGCATGCCCATGCGCCACGACCACACGTGCGCTCACGGGGCCGCGTGTTATGAATTTGCGTGTACGTGGGGGCTGGGGGTAGCACGCCCTCGGCCCAGTGAGCACGCGTGTCACTCTCCTACTCCAGAGGTGGAGGCAGGAGGATCACAAGTTCAAGGATAGCCTTAGTGACATAGGGAGTTGGAGGACAGCCTAAGATACTTGAGACATTGTTTTGTTTAGATTCGACTTTTGAGACAGGATTTGTCTCACTATGTATTTTGTCTAGGAACTCACTATGTAAACCAGGCTGTCCTCTGCCTTTGTGTGAAGACACGTTTTCAGAAAAACAAACAAAATATAGTTGAACTGGGGCTCAGTTGGCCCACGCTAGCATGCACAAAGCCCTGGGCTCCATTCACAGCACACCACCCAGGCTAAGCAGGGCACGCCAGTCATCTCAGCGTCAGGGATGCTGAGGCAGGATCAGAAGTTCAAGGTCGTCCTCCGCGGCTTATTGACTTCGAGACCAACCTGGACTACGTGAAACCCTTTCAAAAGAAAAGAAAAAGATGGATGGAACTCCTCATAACTGGCCGGGCTGCATGTGGGCTCGCACTGTGTGTTCTGGGTGCAGAATGTCGTGGGCGCATGCACTTTGAGGCCATGTTCGGAATCGAAGCCGAGATACCCACAGCCCCACGAATCTGTGCAGCTGGGAGTCTCGCTCCGCAGCAAAGGTGGGCCTGGAACTCGCAGTCATCCTCCTGCCTCAGCTACCCTATTTGGAGGCATGGCAGTGGCTAGATCGTGTCTCCCGCGTGGGTGCGGGAGGTACGGTAGACGCGCTAAGTCGCGCGCAGCCTGTTTAGTGGGCTCTCCCGCCCCCGCAGGCTCTACGCCTGCGCGCCCGCCGTTGCCGCTTTAAGAGCGGCGGGAGCGCGCGGCGGCGGCGGCGGCGCGCTTCCCGGAACAGACCGCGGAGGGCAGCACGGCTAGAACCCACTCGTGGCCGCAGCTCCCGCGCGGACATGGCTGCGGAACCCGGGGAGCGGGCGGCGTTGGCCATGCGCGCCTGACAGGTGCGGAGCATGTACGGCAAGGCGGGCAAGGGCTGCGCGCCCTCGGACGGCCAGGCGCGCGAGAAGTGAGTGCGCGGCTCGGGGGCCACGCGGGACCGGGGACCGCGCGGTCATGGGGGATCAGAAGGGTGCGGGATTTCAGGGGGAAACACGAGATTCGGAGGGCTAGTGGAATTACCGAAGATCAGAATGGGGCGGGATTTCAGGGGTACCCACGAGGTCAAAGGGCTTGTGGGGCCGCACGAGATCTCAAGGGTGTATGATTGTGGGTGTGCGAGGCCTGAGGCCCCATTTGGGGTCACGGAAGACACAAAGGGCAGAATATGTAGGAAGCACTCGAGTTCCAGGGGCTCATGGTCACTGAAAAATCGAAGGCATGAGATTGCAGTGTGGGAGATTCAGGGGGTCGGGGGAGGGGGGTCTCAGGACAGTTGAGGGGACAGGAGATCAAGGGGTCAGACAAGACCCCAAGGGTTGCTGGGGTCACACAGCAGTGGGTGGGGTGCCGTATCGGGGACCGTGAGCTCTAAGGAGCTCCTGCTGTAGCAGCGAGCAGAATGCCTTGGTGAGCAGCAGTCACAGGACGCCCAGGGCAGGCACAGCATCCGAGGGCTGCGAGACCTCAATGGTTCTGGGGTCACACAGGCCTGGGTTGGGCCCCAAGACCATGGGGCTCACGGAGAGCTGAAGGTCTCAGGGCTGGGGTCCCATGCATGCAAACCCAGAGCTGCAAATTTGATGAGGTTGAGGGACTCTAGGTGTTGGAGGTCGTGAGATTTGCATGGGCACGTGTGACCTGAACTGAACTCCACTGTCGCTTGTGGGCAAAGTTGAGGACACAGGGCAGGAGGGAAGGCGCAGCCACCTGGGCTACCTCCAGTGCCCCTAGGTGGGCCAGAGTGGTTCTGGCCCTCACTGCCCTACACTGGAGATGCAGGAAGAGTGGCCAAGGTGAGCAAGTTGAGGTGCCCTGGCTTTCCTTCCCTGGGTGCCCAGGCAAGGGAGTTGGTGAAGGTGTGAACATTTGAAGCGTGCTGGGGGCAGCACACACATTGGAGGTGTGGTGAGCATGCCAAGCCTGCATGGAAACTTGGCTGGCCACTGAGAAGCTGAGCTGCCCAGCACAGCCCTGGCTATGAGACAGATGACCTGCACAGAGGAGTCTGGGTTGCTGGGGATGCCATGGATACTGGCACCTCAGGCCTCCCTTGTTGTATTGTGGTTAGGCCTCATGTGTGGTCAGTAAACTCAATGACCCACCCTGGCATCAGGCTGCTGCCCAAAGGGGAAGCAGGGGGTGTCTGGCTCGGTCATGCAACACCTGGACATAGTTCACATAGTCAGTAGTTCTGTGCTAAGTTAGGGAGGTGATGAGGCAGGGGTCGGAGTCTGACAGTCTGGGACCTCTGTGAGAAGACATGCAGATCCAGAAAGCAAGGGCCCAGCCATCCCACAAAGGACTAGTGGGACCATCAGGAGCCTCAAGGCAGGCTAGGAGGGGGGCAGAGGGGAGAAGTGAAGGGGCGGTTGCGGCAGGTTCAGCGTGTGCAAAGGCCCTGTGGTAGGAGTAGGCATGGAATTAAGGATGTGCTGTGGACCACAGGGAGGCTTGTGTGTTTGAAAGTGCACATGGAGGCTGAGGCAGGAGGATCTAAGCCAACTGCTTGTCAAGGGTGTCTGAAAGAAGTGTGTCTGGCCTGCGGGGCTCACAAAGAACAGGAAGAGGCCAACCAGGCTTGGGGCTGTTGGGGTGGGTGGAAGGCCTGCTTGGGCGGTTCTTGTAGACGAGGCCCCCATGAAGCAGGACTCTTCTCGGCCTACTGGTATAGGGTATATCTGTCCTGTGGGGTCTTCACAGAGGGTAGGCAGGTGGCCCTGCACTGTGGTTGGCTAGCCTTTCTGGGTTCAGGACTTTCAACTCCAGTGTCTCAATTACTGGTTGGTCCAGCCCTGGTTTTTCTCTTCTGAAAAGTGGGGTGAGGGTCACCCTGGACTCACCTGTTTGTGGCCTCCACCTACCATGCCTGTCCCCTCAGCAACTAGAGCCCTGCAGGCCTGTATGTCTAGTGGGGAGCCGGCTCCAGGTGAGCAGTGCACCACCTGCTGGGTAAAGTCTACCTGACTGTGGAGACCCCACATTTGGGTAGCGAGGTTGAGGCTGGGGTCTGACTGGACCTTGTGTAAGTTGGAGTATGTGTGTGCACTGACTGCGGGCAGGCATGCGTCTATGTGGTGCTGCCCAGCAATTGAGGTGACTTCTCTAAACAACCTTCAGGATGGCACAGGACACCTTCCCTTGGACACAGGTGACACCTAGCGAGGAAGGCCCTTTGGTGACAGGCTAGATGTTGACCGCAGTGTTTCTGTTGGCTCCCAGCAACCTGTCTGAGGGGCGCTGGTAGGGGTGGCCTTTACAGCGATTCCCC
Source organism: Myodes glareolus (assembly GCF_982192425.1). NCBI lineage: Eukaryota > Metazoa > Chordata > Mammalia > Rodentia > Cricetidae > Myodes > Myodes glareolus. The sequence continues at coordinate 3,585,158 of NC_142048.1, read as the reverse complement.
CCAATCATGGTGGCAGTGGCAGTGGCGTGTTGGGCCTTGGCAGCCAGCTAACACATAGCTGTCATGCTGCACAGCCCAGGCCTGCGCTCCAGGACACTCAGCACTTCTAGCAGGAAGGGCGCCGAGTTTGTCCTGGCTCTCAATCTGCTTGCTTTCTGCCACAGGGGACTTGGGGGCTCAGCTGACCCAGGACAGTGAGCCAGTGGGTGCAGGTCTCAGGGTCTATGTCTGTGCCCATCGCAGCTGTTAGAGACAGTAAGGGGAGGATGGACATAGGGCAGAGGTGGATGTGGCACCTTGGACTGCTGATGCTGAGTTGGAAGGCACAGTCGAGGCAGAGGCCCTGGGGCAGGAGGCAGGGCAGAGCCAGTGGAGCAGCAGTTCAGACAGTGCTGGCCCTGGAGGAAGCAGCTGTGGGGAGATGTGCAGAGCTGAGACGCGGCGGGAGAGGGGAGGGTTGAGCACGCTTGAGACTGGTCTTGTGTGTCCCTGTAGCTACACACCTCAACCTCCCTGGTGACTGGGTCAGTGGGGCTCCTGTGTGAGAGAGCCTGCTCACCCTGTGACATCCAATCCCTGAGTCTTCCTTTGGATGTGTGGTGGGGGGCTGCCAGGGAGCAGGTGGCTGGAGGGGAAGGCTAGCAGCTGTGACTGGTGGACAGGCTGTAGGGAGTGACCATCAGCTGGCAGAGCATCTCCTCCGTCCTCATCCCTATCATGCCCAGCTCAGTCTCTGACCACCGAATGGTGGACTCTGGTGGCCATGGGTCCTTCTTGGCTATCTGGAGGATGCCAGGACTGGGATATCACCCTGACCATGCTGCCATCCCAAACAACTCACGTGTTATACAGGTTGAAGCACAATGCTCATCTAGGCCAAGCTTACTGTGATCCTGACATGGACCTCTCGTCTGCTAGCTCAGCCCTTCTTGGTCCACTTGTGTGTGTCTGAGGGAGCCACCTGGACTTACAAGGATGGCCGGTGTGCTATTGCATAAGGAGGACAGACCAATGGACAGATGGGTGGACAAATGGATGGAGGAATGGATGAATGCGTGGGCAGGTGGACAGATGGGTAAATAGATGGGCGAGTGGGTAGATGGATGAACGGACAAATGGACAGGTGGGTGGGCATGTGAATGACAGATGGACTGATGGATGGATGGATGGATGGATGGATGGATGGATAAAGAAAGAATATCAAGGTGAAGGGTAGCGCCATGGAGGTTAGGCTGGGGGTGCAAAGCCCCAGCATCCATTCCCAAGTGTATCCTGGGGCAGAAATGAGATGGCAGGAGGCATGCTGGCATGAGAGGGTGGAGAGGGTAAGGCAGACAGAGAGCAAGGCCTGAGTCAAAGGCAGGTTATTTTAGGCTGAGGCCCTCAGCCAGAGAGGGTGGGGCGAGGACAGCTGGGGAGGCCCCTGGAGCCCCACAAGTCCCCAGTGTCCAGCATGTCCCTTTGTTCTCATGCCCTATTGGGACTGGCGGGGAGGTGCAGGTACTCAGAGGACCTATATGTGAGCGAGAGGAACCAGTGCCCAGCTTGGGATAAGAGCTGACATGCACGGAAGGCTGGGTGGGATGGCCTAATCCACCATGGTGGCCCACGGAGCAAGAGAGTCACAGCAGGCTGCAGACTCTGGCAAAACAGGTTAGTGGCCTGGTGGTGGCATATAGCACTGGAGGTTCTGCCTTGCCACTCCTCATTCCCCAGAGGCACAATGACTGTCTCCTCTAGTCCTCTACAGGGAAGGATACAGAAGCTGAAGGTGGGTCCCTTGGGGGGACATTTATGTGGCGTGTTGATGAGCGGATGGGAATTGGCTGCCACAGGTCAATGAGTTGAAGAAGTTGTTTTCAGCTGGTGGAGCTGGTGGATCTAGAATGGGGCAGAAGCTCTGCGGGTTAGATGAAGGATTGGCTGGGGAACCTGTTCATGGCCTTGTGTTGGGCCCCTGGGTGCACTTCTACTGAGTGACCTGAACCATTTCTCACCCTGCCTGCAGGCTCGCGCTGTATGTGTATGAGTACCTGCTGCATGTAGGTGCACAGAAGTCGGCTCAGACCTTCCTGTCCGAGGTGAGTCTGTTCCCTCTGCCAAGACACACCACATTGTCCTGAATTGTCTGCTTGTCCCTGGCAGGGTTGGCGGATCCCTCCAGGGTGCCTGCCCCTCACTCATCCTCTTCCTGATAGATCCGCTGGGAAAAGAACATCACCCTGGGCGAGCCCCCTGGCTTCCTGCACTCCTGGTGGTGGTACGTGTCTGTGTGGGAGCTAACGGAAGGAAGCAGGAACTTCGGGGGCACGTGGGTACGTGGGATCACCTTGTTCCTTCTACTGCCCGCAGTGTCTTCTGGGACCTCTATTGCGCAGCACCAGACCGCAGAGAAGCCTGTGAACACACCAGTGAGGCCAAAGTCTTCCAGGACTATGTGAGTCTCCAGGGTTCTGGAATCTGGGCCACTTCTTTTGTCTTTGTTTATTTTTTTATATTATTATTATCATTTCCGAGATAGGGTTTCTCTGTAGCTTTGGAGCATGTCCTGGAACTAGCTAGCTCTTGTAGACCAGGCTGGCCTCGAACTCTTAGAAATCCTCCTGCCTCTGCCTCCTGAGTACTAGGATTAAAGGCGTGCGCCACCATCACCCGGCTGTTTGTGTGTTTATTTTGAGACAGAATTTCTGTGTATCCCTGGCTGTCCTGGAACTCACTCTGTAGATCCTCTGGCTGTCTCCCGAGTGCTGGGATTAAAGGCGTGCACCACCACGCCCCTCTTTATTGTTTTTCTTTTTAAATTTTATTATTTAAAAAAACACTTTCAATTTATATGTATGAATGTTTTGCCTGCAAGTCTGTCTGTGCACCATGTGCATGCTTGGTGCCTGTGAAGGCCAGAAGAGGGCATCATTACAGATTATAATGAGCTGCCATGTGAGTGCTGGGACCTGAACGTGGGGCCTCTGCCAGAGCAGCGAGTGGTCTCTTGAGTATCCTGGAATTTTTTGTTTGGTTTTTGAGACAGGGGCTCACTAAGTAGTCCTGTTTTCCTGAAACTCCTATGTAGCTCAGGCTGGGTTTGAAATCACAGAGATTCCGATACCTCCCGCCTCTGTAGAGTTGGGGTTAATGGCCCACGCCCTGGCCTCAGTTTCCCTTTGGCACAGCAGGCGCTCCTCGCTTCTGCACAGCAGTCCCTAGGCGCCGGTTGCCATGGCAGCGTGGGCGTCGGAGGGCGGGGCCAGAACAGACTGGTCCTTGGCGCCCTGCTATTGCGGGGCCCGACCTTGGCGTCTCCTGGAAACGCTAGCGCAGCCCTGCCCGTCGTCATGGTAACGCGGGCGGGCCGGCAGTGCCGCTGTGGGATGATTGACTTGACGGGCGGGGGGGGGGGGGGGGGGGGGCGGGTGTAGTTCCAGCTCTGACCGCCCTCCCGCTGTGCCCAGCTGGTCAGCATCAAGGGACCTGGTGTTTGGGGATAGGCCAGGCGGGGGGGGGGGGGGGGGGGGGGGGCTTTTGCCATGACAACCCCTAAATCAGCCGGAGTTACAATGATTTGGGGGGTTTCTTGAGAGTGCACTTTCGCTGTGGGCTACTGTCATTTATTCCCCAAGGCTAGACCAGAATGCTTGCAGCAACCTCAGAGTTGCAGGAACAGGTCACCGGGGACCTGACTCTGAGCTATGTTGGGGCTGAGCCCAATCCAGAGATCATGGCAGAGGCCTACGTAGTCCCAGGCATGTCTGTGCTAGCCAGCATAGCCCCGGGACACGGATCTTCCACCTGGGAAGGCAGTGAGAAGAGAGGGACAGCAGAAGTGGCCGGCCAACCCCACACCCCCAGCTCTGAGCCTGTCAAGCCTGGTTGTTGTCAACCTGAGGAGGGTTGTGGTCTGGAGACCCTTCCCACACTCCCACTCCTCGATCCTGGATGGGTGGCCGTACATCTACAGTGCAGGACAAGGAAGGAAGGGGCCCTTGGGGCAAGGACTGGCCTAGACATTCGGGGTCTAGGAGAGGGCCTCTATGCCACCAGAACAGAGTCCAGGTGAGATGAGGGGGAGCCATAGAAGTCTGGGAGTGTTGCTACACCACTTTACCCCTTTCTCTGGTCTTGATTGACATCTCAGTTTGACCACGTGATAGCTGTCCCCAGGCTGTCTGCAAGGATGAGGGGAGACCTGTTCAGAAAGTCACCTGTCGTGGCTCTCACATCCTCTGGTGTCTTATATTGCAGAGTGCCACAGCCCCCAATCCTGTGATGGGCGCCATGGCCCCTAATGACGCGATGGGGGCACCAGGCTTCTTTCAGGTATGGCTGCCTGGGGCCTCCTTTGTCCTCACAGTTGAGGTAGGGTAAGCTGCAGGCTGGAATTCAGTGGAAGGGCTGTGGACACAGTAGATGTGCACATGTGTGCACCTTGTCATCGCTAGTGACAGCCATGAGTTTGTGCCCACTGGTTCCACCGTCCTGTTTCAGTCCCTTCATGCCATCTGCTACCTGCAGTCTGTGCCACCATTCCCCTCTCAATCAGGGTTCAATAGCTTTCTCACTCACCCTCAAGATGTGTAGCTGTTCCCAGAGTTCTAGTGGTGAACCCCACAGTCAAGTAAGGGCCCTCACACATGCACTGCTCCTTCCTGCAGCTGTACCAGTTGGCTGTGCTCTATAATCTCTCTGAGGCAGGGAACCAGCAAGGTTGGAGGCCCCTGCCTCCACTGTGCCCCCCAGACGTAATAAAAAACAGGGTTTCTTTAGGGGAAGTACAAAATGAAGATTGCTGACTCCCACCCCCTCTTCCAGCCCTTCATGTCATCACGGTTCCCAGGGGGTACCCGGCCTACCCTAAGGATGCCAGGACAGGTGAGAGATTGTGGGGTGGGACAGAAGCTGGGTAGGGGTGTCGCCTCCAACTCAGTACCGTGCCCACCCCACAGCCTCCTGTGGGCCTCCCTGGGTCCCAGCCCATCATCCCTGGTGCCATGGACCCCTCCCCACGCGCACAAGGTGAGTAGCAGACTCTCCAGCTGCTGTTCATTGGGACCTGTCCTTTCTTGAAGCCCCCTTTTGGATGTGCTGTCCATATCTGGAAATGCCCAAGCCCTCTTCCTTATGTCTCTGCCTAGGGCACCCCAGCCTGGGAGGCTCCATGCAGAGAGTGACACCTCCGAGGAGCATGGCCAGTGTTGGGCCCCAGGTAAGGGGTGACCCAACCCACTGTGGGGTGCGAAGGCCACGCCCTAGGTACTTTCTGAGGAACGGTTTTTTTGCCTCAACAGGGCTATGGAACTGGCATGCGGCCCCCACCCAATTCCCTTGCCACCAACCAGGTCCTGCCATCCATGAACATGTAAGGCCCTAGGGTACCCTCAGGCTTGTGGGCACTTAGCCTAGAGGCAGGCCATGTATTCAGGGACAACCTGGGCAATGTTTATTCCTTTGTCTGGAGGGGAAACAGGCCAAAAGGATCACTTAGCCCTAGGGAATGACAGGTTGTTGGGCCCTGGGCACCTGGGCTGCTGCAGCGCCCCCATCTCTTCCAGGGGTCCGGGGGTGCGTGGCCCGTGGGCCAGTCCCAGCGGTAACTCGGTGAGTGGCAGGCAGGGTGAGCTGGGGAAGGAGGGTTCGGGCCAACTGTCTGCCACTGATGCTCACAGTTGTCCCTGCCTATTCCCAGATCCCCTACGCTTCTTCATCTCCTGGCAGCTACTCGGTGAGTTCCCTGCAAGTGCGCGGTGGGACCTGAAGGGTGCAGGCCATACAAGCCATGTCTCACAGTCCCCATGTCTCCCAGCAGGGACCCGCAGGAGGAGGCGCCCCCGGAACACCCATCATGCCCAGCCCTGGAGGTAAGGAGCATACGGATTGGAATGGGCCGGGGTTCCCATCCCACACACCCACCCACGCAGCCCCTGCTGTCCCTCCAGACTCCACCAACTCCAGCGAGAACATGTATACCATCATGAACCCCATCGGGCCGGGCGCCGGCAGGGCTAACGTGAGTGGGGGCCAGTGCGCCTCACCCGACGGGGACCCCGCGGGGGGCGGCCGGCCCGAGCCCCACGCTGCCCTGTGCCCGCAGTTCCCGCTCAGCTCCGGCCCCGGCCCCGGCCCCGAGGGCCCAATGGCCTCTATGAGCGCGATGGAGTCGCACCACGTGAACGGATCCCTGGGTGAGTGGCTGGGCGCCACCTAGCGGCTTCATCGGCGGGCACCGCGACCCCCAGGTGCCCAGACAAGAGGCTACGAGGGTCCCTGGTCGCCGGTGCCTAGAGCCGCTAGTGCCCCGACCTCAACGCCACGGGAGGGGTGGCTCTGAGAGAACCCTGCCCCCAAGCTCTCAGGTGGCCCCTGGGCGCAACGCCTGCACCCTCCATTGTCCCCAGGCTACGGGAACGGGAACGGGAGCCCCTGGGATACCCTGTCCCTGAGCTCTGTACCAGCATCTGAGCTTCTTGTCTTCCTGCAGGCTCGGGCGATATGGACGGGCTGCCGAAGGTGAGGTTGTGCACGCTGGGTGGGTGGGGGCAGGTGACCTGGAACAGGGGACCCATGCGCTGACCGGCGCCGCCCCCAGAACTCCCCTGGCGCCGTGGGCGGCCTGAGCAACGCCCCGGGGACCCCGCGCGACGACAGCGAGATGGCGGCCGCCGGGACCTTCCTGCATCCGTTTCCGAGCGAAAGCGTAAGCGCCTGCGTCGACTCCCCACCCGCGGCCGCGGCAGGCCGGAGGGGCCTGGCGGGCAGACCCCGGCGGGGCGGCCGCGGGGCCAGAGCAAGACCGTGACCGCGGCGGGCCAGGTGGGGGGGCGGCGCGGCACCTTCCCTTCCTCCCTACCCTCCCCGGGTTCCCCCCTGTCCCCGGGAGGGCGGGCCCCAACCTCGGCCGGAGCTGAGCCGCGCCCGCGCGCCGCCCTCTCTCTCCACAGTACTCCCCTGGCATGACCATGAGCGTGTGATAGCCCTGGCCTGCTGGCGAGGTCTGGGGTCGACTCCTGGCCAGCTCAGCCTGGATGGCCGGCAGGGCCCCCCACGAAGGACTTTCTCATTTTCTAAACACACACACGTGCACAGTGCAAAGACCTTAGAGAAGGGCAGGCCTTCTGAACTGTGCGCTGTCACGGGGCTGGAGGGGAATGGGGGGACACAGCCAATAAACACCATTCGATTTTGTCTTTTTGGTACCACTGGTGTCCCTCACTTAAGTTGCGAGCCTACCACATCTACAAGAACATAGGGACCAGGAGGGTGATATAGTTCTTTAACCCCAGCACTTGGGCAGAAGCAAGTGAGTTGAGTTGAGTTGAGGCCAGCATTGTTAACATACACAGGCTAGCCAGGGCTAGCCTTTTTGGTAAAAAGTCACAAGGACGCTTGCCTGATGGACCCTTTAAAATTTTATTGGCAAGGTCCTGGGGACAATGAGAGAGTTGGATGAAAGGATTACTTGATTTAAGCAGTGGACACCTCTGGTGTTGGTGCCTGCGTGTGCCCAATGGCATCGCCGGTACAGCCATTGGTGGCAGCAGATGTGGATTCTTTCTTATGTGACAGCGGGCTGTTGGCTGCCATCTCTCCTGGCTTGATGCCTGGGCATGAGCGCTCCATCTTGTGCTCTAAAAGCATGTGGTTCTGGGGCGGGAGCCCCACACAGGCCCTGCGGGGACAATGTGGGTTCAGCAGGGCCGCCCGGGACTGCCCTGCCCTGCCAGCCCTGTGTCCCACCCTTCACTAGGAGCACCTGAGAATGTTCTCGATACAGCTGCGCTGGCGGAAGAGTGCATTCACCACTGGGCTGCCAGGAGGCACGAGTGGGGCCTTAAAGAGGAAGCTGAGCAGCGACAGCACCGGATGGAAGCCCTGAGGCTCAGGGTCCGAGTCGGTGCAGAAGCTCACGCGCTGACAGAGCTCTGTGAGCAGTACTAGGTCCAGCATGATGGGCGCCGCCAAGAGCGAGTCCTGGGTGGGGGTTGGTGAAGGGTATGACAGGGTCTGGCAAATCAACACCCACCCCCGCCCACCGCCACCCTCCATACCTCACAGGTGTTGTGGAGCACCAGGGTGTTGGTTCCACCCAGCATCAGCTCTGAGGTGTACTCGTCCAGGGCACGCTTGCTGTCACCCACATAGGGCACATACTTGATCACCACCTGTGGAGGTGCATCAGGTCACAGCCCAATCATACGGCACCAGTGCCCCTGCCCGCCCACAACCCCACTCACACAGTGATCTGGCTCCTCTCCTGGTGCGTAGAGGACACGGTTGCTCTGAACCATGTCGTCCACCACGCTGCTCTTCGTCACCTCCTTGGAGCGGAACTGCAGTGGTGCAGACAGGTTCTGCCCGTCGTTGTTGCCCAAGTGGTTATAGCTCACGATGGACATGGTCTGTGTGGTCATAGAGATAATGTGGATGCAGGTGCACCCAGTTCTATAGTACCCTCACCAACCCGAGGTCCTGGCCTCCTTCCTGGCACCTCAGGAAGCCCCCAGGTACCTTCAGGCCAGAGCCGATGAGGAAGTCCACCAGAACAGACTTGACCTTCGTCTGACCAGACTTGAAATCATCCCCACCCACAAACACATGGCGCTGGAAAGCCAGCTCCAGGGCACCAGGTACCAGCGTGTTCTGTGGGGACCCGTTGAGGAAGGCGCAGCCCTCCAGGATGCTTGCCACGGCAAAAAGTGTGGACGGTGACACCTCCAGGCCAAGCTGAGGGCAGACAAGCAGTCAGCCAAGGCTCCTTATGGACTGGCCTTGATCCCCAGGAATCCTGGGCGCACACCCACCTGGATAGTACGCAGCAAGTTTTCAGCTGTGTCATTGCGACCTGGGACTACCTCACAGAAACGCTCCGTATTGGCGGTCCACAGCACGATGACCTTGTCCAATCCTGCGCTGGATCGGAAGTCTCGAATGTCCTTTCGGATCTGCTCCAACTGGGAAAAGATGGGGCTAGAGTAGGAGGAAGCTGTCCAAGCCCTCCAGAGACGGGGGCTACTCATGGGGACAGGGTGGGTGGGGGTGGGTATGTAGCCAAAGGAAGGGACCACGTGGCCAGTTAACAGGTGACTGAGTTGGGGAAGCCAGTCGAGGCTCCCACCTGTTGTGCACGAGTGCCAGGGATGAGGTTGTCTGCACGTGCTGTCTGGTTGGCAGCGATGAACTCAGGAATATAGACAGAGGGCCGGGGACGCAGGCTCTCCATGTGGGGCCACAGCTGCTCTTGCAGGCTGCAGTTCAGGACCTGTGCGCGCCGCATCGCCTCGGCCAGGTTTAGTGACGAGATATCCCAGCCTAGGTTGTGGGGACTCTCACACTGAACCCATCCTGTACCCTGGGCCCTCCCACACGTACCCCCACCCCACCCCGAGGTTCCGCCCACCGTCAAACACCAGGTCGTTGGGGGCCACCATGGGTAGCAGTGTGCTGAAGGGCACGAACACCTCCCGGCCGTTCCCATCCAGACCCAGGTTCACGGTGCCCGCCTGGGTCAACGAGCCATAATAGTTTGCTTCCTGGGGAGCAACAAGAAGAATAGGTAGGGTGTTGAGGGGGTAGGGGTCTGGCGCGCTGGGACCGCAAGCTCTAGAGGCCACGCCCCCCATCTCACTCCCCCCCCCTCGCCCAAGACCGAAGATGACGTCACCCACACCTCACACGGCCCCGCCCTCAGGGTCCTCCCCCGTCCTCTCCCAGTGGCCCCGGCCCCCACCTTGCGACCAGTGCGCGTGGGCCAGGTCAGACGCAGCCGGTTGGCCAGCACGGCCGCGGTGAGCGTGGAGCCGTTGTTCCCACCCCAGCCTACAAGCATGACCCCGAGCCGGGGCACCTGCCGGGTAGTGCGGAAGGTGAAGCGAGTAGCAGTGGGCTGCACCTAAGAACGGGTGGGGAATGAGTGGCGGAACCTCGGGCTCCCGTGTCCACCGCCGCCCGTGCCCCGCGCGCACCCGCAGCACGCCGCCCTCGCGGCTGACGCGCGTCGTCCGGTACTCATAGTGAGCCTCGATGGCCTCGGCGCTGTAGACTACGTCCGGGCTGTCCACCAGGATCTCGGCGGCGGGCTCCATCGCGGCAAGCTGTGGGCGAAAGCCGGTGAGCGCAAGCCCTCTGCCCGGGGGCACACCCTACACCCCAGGACAGGACCGAACTCACCGGCTCTGAGTGGGCTTGGACTACGGAGGCGGCGGAGAGCGGAGAGCGCGGGACACCAGGTCGCAGGGGCTGCGGAGAAAAGGACCAAGGCCACGCCCCGGCCACGCCCCTGCTGGGCGTAACGAGCGGCCCAGGGTTCGAGGCGCTCAGGACCCAGGTGGCCGGAAGCAGCCTTAGGCTGGAGGGCCGTGCGCATTGGCTCGCTGCGCACTAAACGTTGTACCAGGACACCACGGCAGCCAATGAGCGACAGCCACCGTCAGGGAGGCGGGGCCTCGCTTGGCGAGGGGCTCTTGGTGGTCCAGGAACTGAGCTAAACTGCACTCGCGTATGTTTTACCCCCTAATCCTTGGCACTGACCAGGCCAACGGGAAAGGACAGGATGGCCGGGTCAGCGCGGCCTCCCCCTCAGCAGGCACAGCGATAAGGACCGTGGGAACCCAGCAGGCAGGCGGGGGAGGCACCCTCAGAACTTTCCAAAACAAGTGGCCTCCTCCTAGCAGAAACTTTCCCCTGCTGGAGCAGGGCCAAAAAGGTGGATCGTCCACAATGTCTGCACAAAAGGGAGAGGGGCTGAGCTTCGTAGGCGTCAAGATTTTTTGTTGTTGGTTGGTCCAGATAATCTGAACCAACCCCAATATGAAGGAACAGAAAGAGGACTTCACATCCCGGTGAAGAGACCCTGACAGGATGCCGGAGGGGCTGTTGGAGAGGGTTTTGATGTTTGAAGAAGAGATTGTCAAGGGAGAAATATAGGCAAAGCCCACTGCATCCCCTAAAGTTCCAGGGAGGAGCTCAAATGCGAGTGGAGTTGCTCCCCGTGGGCAGAGGATCCAGATTGTGCTGTAAAGATCACTGGTTTTTTCCGTTCATCTTGGGGTGTACTTCAATAGACATGGAGGGTATCTAATCAGTCTGATACTGCCTTCTGGCCAACTTGTCATCCAGTATTTGGGAAGTTGAAGCAAGAAAACTGCAGTTGGGACATTTATTGGCCAAGGGACTCAGAGCTGAAAGCAAGCAAGGCTGACTTGGCCCAAGAGTCCCTTCTGGCCTGGACGTGGTGTGTGGTGTTAGGTGTGGGGGACAAGGGTCAGCAGCTCCAGGGCCAAAGATGGAAGAGCATGGCCATGCTGTTCCCAAGTGGTGGGTACAAAGCAGCCCGCAGGGCGCCTGGCTCTCCTTCCACCCCCTCAGCCACCTCAGAACTCTTAGAAGTTCAGCCAAGGTCTCGAGGCAGACTGACCCCAGCCCTTGAGAACAAGCATGCTCACAGACTCTGTCCTGGCCCAGACACAGCCTCAGGTATCTGCTTGGAGGTGGCCAACAGTGGCGGAGCTCGCCACTCAGCTCCATGGCCTCGGCTGAGTGCAGCTTAAAACACACCATCACTTCTTGCTGTGTGTGCAAGCGCTGTTGTTTTTAAAACAGCCCAAGAAGTCTTCCTGCCCCATCCTCAGTGGCTGGAGATACGGCACCTCCTCCTCACCCGGCCTTGACTCCTCACCTGCAGGCCTTGGTGCTGAAGGAGAGCCAACTCTCTGTGCCCAGCACCCTACCACCCCAGTCTGCCTGCCTGGCCTCACCCCTCACCTCACCACAGGGGGCTCTGGGCTAAGCTCACTCAGGACCACCCCACACCCTTCAGTGACATACACAAGGCACAGCAGGGATTCGAGTCCATCAAATTTATTATAGACTTTAAAGTCGGCGGTTCACCTGCTTAGTGTACAAAAGACAGGTTCAGAGAAAGGGTCCCAAGGAGGCACCATCTCTCCTGTCAACTGTAACGTTTTGGCAAAAGTGAAGACTGTAAACACCAAGTCCATGGCTCAAAGTAGACTTTCCACTGTACAGTCCAAAGGCGGAGACCACCAATAAGTTAGACCGTCTTTAACCTGCCAGCACCAGCAGTTCCAGAGCCTGGCCCTGCCCTCCCTTCATAAATCTCAGACAGACAACAGAACAAAACAGACCAATTCAACTGATAGTCCCTGGGTGGAGTTCCCAGGGCAGGAAAGGGGCAGCCTGGGCTGGGTGTACCCAGAGCCTGCACAATGCACTGTGCAGAATCTGGCCCAGCCCCATTTAGAAACCAACAGTCATTTAAACATTGAAGGGTCGGTTTTCTGTAGGGTCTGGGGACCCCAGGGATCCCCAGGGAAAGCTAATAGCTGAGTGGGGGTAGAATTGGACCAGGCAGGTGCCAGGCTCTTTGGAAGCCATCCAGAGACACCCCTGAGGTTTAGAAAAATAGACATCTGGGCCGGGCGGTGGTGGCACATGCCTTTTATCCCAGCACTTGGGAGGGAGAGGCAGGCAGATCTCTGTGAATTCAAGGCCAGCCTGGTCTACAAGAGCTAGTTCCAGGACAGGCCCAAAGCTACAGAGAAACCCTGTCTCGAAACAATAACAACAACAAATAGACATCTGTATTTGAGTTTTTGCCCTCCCCATTGTGCAACTGTGGGTAGCAGTGAACCTGCCGCCCCCAGCACATCTCCAGCATAGCTTCTCTCTGAATGTGCACAGTTCAGAACCCACACACACGCACGCACGCACGCACGCGCGCGCACACACACACACACACACACACACACACACACCCCAATGGTGCCTAGGATTTGGGGTATGAGAAGACGAGGCACAGTAAGAAAGCAGCAATTGGGGGCCACAGGCCTGCGCCCTGGAAAAGACAAGCAAGGCACCACTTTCACCCCCTCCCCGCCCCATGGGAATCCAGCATAGAGGACCCCATGACCCACAAATGGATGGAGGAACAGAGTGAGGCCAGCAGCACAGGACCACACAGCCTCAGTGTGACATGAAGGTGTATATGCGGGGATGGTGGGGGCTGAGGACCATATGCTGCTGAGGGCACTGCAGGGGGCTTTGGGCACAGCCAGGAGCTACAGTGACCAGGACCTGGTACTCTGCTGACTTTCCCTGGAGCTTCTAACCCTGGAGGTGTGGGCCGTGGAGGAGGCACGAGTAGAAAAAGTACAAAAATAGACGGTCTCTGCGGCAGCTAAAGGGCCGAGTTCATAGAAAACTAGAAAAGGCAGGCGGAGCATCAGGACTGCCCGCTAGCACACTAGGGCCAGGCCTGCAGCTGCCGTTGGTCATACTCTGCGATGAGCCGCTTGATGTGTGCCAGCTTGCGGTGCAGGTACTCACAGCGCCGCTTCTCTCTGCTGTAGTTGGTGTTGGTCTGTGAGGGAACCAAGGGCCACCGGTGAGACACATCCGCCCAGCAACCCTGGGCCAGGCAGGCTTTCCCACTCAGCACCCACTTTGCCTCGCATCGCACACCTTTTTGATTTTCCGGTATTCTTGAAGAATCTGCCCACGGGTTGTCTGGGGGGAAACAGCAAGAACTAATTATGTCCCACCTTGGGAAGCTGAGGAAGCGACCACCCAGACAGGCAGAGCACAGCTTTCCTGCAGTTCTTTCAAGGAGGCAGGGGACATGGCAGGGGAAGACAAATGGTGAAGTAGCCACACTAGAGAAAGGGAAGTAGATGCTACAAGACCTCCTGCGGGTAGCACCCAGCCCAGGTCACATACTCTGACCTTGCCCAGGCCCTACTGCAGGGACTTGTGGTCAAACCCTGGGCAAGGGTAGTTAGCAGTACCTCATACTCCTCGGAGCCCTGGCTCAGCTGTCTGAGCTGTGCATCAAGCTGCGTGAACCTGTGCGTGATCTGCTCAATGCGTGCGTGCAGGCTCCGATACTCGCTGTACTCAGCATTGAAGTCATTCTTGTAGCTCTGACGCTGCTCTGATGACGAGATGGTGGGGTATTTCCTGAGGGACGATAAGGGTTGTTGGGGCTCAAGGGCACAGTGGTTGGCATCACCTGGCTCAGGCAGATGTCTGGGCCTGGGTAGGGCACAACAGGCCAGGTAACATACTCACAGCAAATAGTCCGCGGTCTCAGAAGTAGATGTGGGGACACTGGCACAGGCTCCATTCAGACCTGCATGAGCAATGCACCCTTAGTCCAGGGTCAGTGTGTGAGAGACGCAAGCCATGCTTGGACAGCCACAAGTTGGCACTAGCAGTGGATCTAGTCCACTGGACAGACCCACTGTTCAGGCTACAAGTGGCCTCTAGACAGGTTGGCTTGAAGTCAAAAACAGAACTCTGAATATTCAGTGTCTGCACCGGGCTGGAAACAAACCCTGATTGTGCAGGTGACAGGGCAGGTGAGGTCTCTGGCAGCACAGCAACTGCAGACACAGCAAAAGAGACCGCTGGGCCACTGCAGACTGGGCCAGTCAGGAGGGGTTCCTCCACATAGCGTCCCCAACCAAGCCTACGACCAGGAGCTGGTAGAACTTATGAAGGGCATGGTTGCCCAGGAAGAGCAGCATTTTGCAGCCATTGAATTCACTTATTTAGTTTCCATTTGCAGGTCTCCTTTACAGACCGTCACTCTGTAGCCTGGGCTACCCTCCATGGCAGGGTTGATAGGGTACACTTGTTGCTTCCCTGGACTAACAGCTCAAAGTCCCCAAATACAGCTTCAACCAAATGCTCTCAGCCTAACCCACCTAGGCTTCAGGGCTCCGACCGGCAGTGCTGGACCACAGGTCTTGAGCTCTGGAGCTGACCAGGCGGACAAGGGCTCTTAGGGCAGTGTGCCCCATGTGTCATCACAACCCTTGGAATTGTCCTCCATCAGACAAAATCAGAGGTTATCTGTGGCCAATGGTTTGCATGCCCACAGCTGCCTCAGCAGTCCCCAAAGATCTTACAGCTACTTTGTGGCTGTGACTGCCTAGTGCCAGCAGAGCACACAGCCATACCCATGTACTCATCACACTGTGGATACAGGGCTCTGGAGGCCTCTGCCTCACTCCTCACGGTATCCTCCTGTCCAAGCAGCCATTGTTCCCTGGCTCAGTACACCCATCTGTGCCTTGGCCCTCCCTGGATATAGCTGTTCTCTTCACATTCTCTCTGCCTCTCTGGCCCAGGGCATCTCAGTGCTTCCCATGGCACCCCTGCTTGGGGCTGCAGGCTGGTGGCCAGTCATAGTACCCCAGATCCTGACCCCAGGGATGCTCTCACACCCCACACCTAGTGACTCAGACAACAAGATGGTTCTGACCTGGGGTATCTGGGAGCAGTGCAGGGGCATCAGGCTGTGGGGCGGGGGGCCTGTCCTCAGGGGGCCGTTCCTTGTCTTTGTGCTTCTTGGACTTCTTCTTAGGTCGGCTATGGGCGTGCGAGGAGCCAGCAGGTCGCTCAGACTGGGAAAAGTCCGTCAGCAGGGGCAGACTGAGGTGAGGGGCTGGGGCTGGGGCTTGGGCAGCCTCCTGGTGCTTGTAGTCCTGGGCACTGTGGCCTAGGTCATTGCTGACATCAGCTAAGGGGTCGTGGGTCCGTGGGGGCTCCAGCCGTGGGGGCAAACGGCTAGAGCTGAGGGTGTCCGTAGGGGTGGACCCCAGGGTGGGAAGCAGAGTCTCGTGGCCATTGGGGGCACCCAGCTTGCCATTGAGGGTGGGCTGTGCTCGCTGTGTGAAGTGTGAGATGCGGGGCTTCTTGTTGGCCAGGGGGTCAATGAAGTCTGTGGACTGAGGTCGTTTCTGAGAAGTGAGCAGAGAAGCCTGTGGGAACCAGTAGCCACCTTTAGGGTCTGCTGTGGCCACACAAGGGTGCCCACACACAGCTGGGCAGGGCTTACCAATCCCTCCATACCAGGTGCCTGCCTGACTGGTTGGTCAATGACAGGAGGGAAGGAAGGCAGACTACTCACAGGCATTCTGTAGATACATGACTGTGGGCACTGGAAGGTGAAGGGACAAGGTCCCGAAGCATATGGCCACCCAGACAGACACCCCCTGCCCCTGAAGAAAGCAAGTTCCCCAAGGGAGTGTGGCTCAGGCAGTGGATGTTGGCCACACTGGTACCAATGAGGACCCCACACTCATCCACCCTAAGGCAGGTACCTGAGAGGGTGAGGCGGAGCGGCCGTGCTCCTGGGGTGGGCTGGAGGCAGTGGAGTCTGAGTTGGCACTCTGTGGCTGGCACAGCTTTCTGCAGGAGAGTGGTAGAGGCACTATGTTGGCACTACAACTGCACCCGGAGGGCCAGCTTCCCCAAGCCAGAGCGGGGTTGTCTGCGTGACATTCACCAGGTGGAGCCAACCTGGGTCCTCAGGGAGGACTCCTGCTCTGGCAAGCTGAGGTGTGGGTGTTCAGCACCTGGGACCACAGTTAGCACAATGCCCATCCTGTGTGTCAGCTCTACGTCTGTATATGGTCCTGCTATGCACAAGGTATCACACACACACCCTGACTGGCTTAGCACTCACTACAGGGGAATGTCGTCAGCAGTGGCGACTAGTCCCAGGTATGCTGGCCCTGCCCGCACACTCACATGAGTAAAGTATACCATTGCCTGAGGGCCAGTAAGAGACCAGGTAAGCACTTGGCTCAGGGAGCCCAGGACTGGTGGAGGGCGGAGACAAGGAGGTGGGTCAGCAGTTAAGACCTGAACTGTCTCTCTAAGACCCTGGTTCAAAAAAGAGAGAAAAGAAACTGGGCAGTGCATGCCTTTAATCCTAACACTCAGGAGGCAGACGTAGGCCGATCTCTGAGTCTCGTTCCAGGACACCAAGGGCTACACAGAGAAACCCTGTCTCAAAAAGGGATAAAAAAAAGGAAAGGAAAGGAAGAAAAAAAAGTATGTGGCAAGTGGCAAGCCTAGGGCTTCTGTCAAGATGTTCCCTCCCAGCTTCTCCAAGCACTTGAAACCCAGGCTAGGAGATCAGCCCAGAGTGAGCTGCTGTTCCTAACCTTGAGGAATCAATAGGAATCTCTCAGTGGGAAATCACTCCAGAATCAATTAGCTATTCTCCTCCCAGTACCAGCACCAGGGGAAGCATTTAATTATCGTGCCACTCTCTTGGAGTCTGCCTCATGCACTCCGTGGGCCCAAGAGGCTCATTAGAAGCCATGGGGACATGGATGGAACACCCTGGCCCACAGAAGCCTGCACAGTTGGTTGGGGACAGCTAAAGCTGTGAGCCATCTGTCAGGCTGAAGTCTGTCCAAGGCCTCTGAGGCTGGGGCTGGGAGGGGTGGGAGTGAGGTTGCTACCACCCAAGTTTACACAGGACCTTACCGCATGAGCACACGCTTCAGCAGCTGCTGGTCACCCTCAGAGTAGCCGGGCCAGTCCTTCTGCACATCCTTGTACATGCAGTCCTGCAGTGTGCATGTGCCGTCTTTGGGGTTTACACTGGCTACCTGCAGGATATCCAGCTGTCACTGACTCTGGGTGTTGAGTGCTTAGGGAACACAGGACTCTACAGGGACATGGACAGCAATGACACCTGTGTGCTCGTGCTACCCAACCTCAGCTTCCCTGCACTTGGGCAACGGGGTCACACTGAAGGTGCAGACTGTCTTTTGGATGAGGGGCAGCATGCTGTGCTGCTGTCAGCCCCTCACAGGCCCCGACCTATTTCAGATGGTGACCGCCAGGAAGTCCTCTCTCGCTCATCCCAGGCTGTCTGTCAGCTGAGGCTTAGAGCATCTCATCAGAGGGGCCTGAAGGGGCTAAGGTCATGTCTGTGCTGGCCTTGCTGGGCGCCAGTGTGAGGCATATGCACACACTAGCCATTCAGCTGTGCCAATCTGAAGTACTCTTGAGATGTGCTGGATCTGAGAGGAATGGGTTATATTTTCTGGGTTTTGGAGACAAAGCCTTGACTTGTAGCCCAGGTTGGCCTTGAACTTACAATTTCTTGTCTCAAGATGCTGGGATCACGGGTATGCCAGCATGCTAAGCTGGCAGGGCCTTATTACTGGTTGAGTAATTGCTTACTTCATGATAGCATGAGATCTAGATGCTCTACTGTCATGCCTGCCACTCAGCTTCTCCACAGCATGGACATTCCCACACACAGGCTCTTCCATGATGGCATGTAGTCTCACTGACCATCTATTACGGCCAGCATCCTGTTTCCTTTGCTCTACCACCCCCCTGGCCCTCCTCATTGCAGGTGCTCAGGAGACCTGTGGAGGCTGTAGAGGACCAGACCAATGGGTGACCCCAAGACAGGCCTGTTCTGTACCTGTGGAGTCCCATTGTCACACAAGATAGACCATACATTCAGAGTGAGGCTGGTCAAGCTTGTTACGGTCAGGCCTGGTATGGCTGACCACAGAGGCCCTGGGAGCCCCATGCTGCATCTATGTGAACTCCATGGGCCGAAGTAGAGAGTGATCATCACCTCTCCTGATTCCAGAGCTTTCTGTGAGTCTTTTATTTTATTTTATTTTTTTCGAGACAGGGGTTTTCTGTAGCTTTGGAGCCTGTCCTGGAACTAGCTCTTGTAGACCAGGCTGGCCTCAAACTCACAGAGATCCGCCTGCCTCTGCCTCCCGAGTACTGTCTCTGAGACTCTTGATATTATGTTGTCACCAGAGCACAGGGGCTGGGCCACCCCAATTCACCTCTATGCTGTTTCCCAAGGTCTGGCTGGTGCTGTCATTTTTTGTTTTTTATTTCACATGTGTGGGAGTTTTGCCCAAATTTGTGTCTGCACCACATGCATGCCTAGTGCCTACAGGGACCAGAAGATGGATTAAGTCCTGTAATTGGAGTTACAGACAGCTGTGAACCAACACATTGGTGCTGGAAACAGAACCTGGGTCCTCTGCAAGAGCAGTCACTGTTCCTAACTACTGGGCTTATCTTACCAGGCCCTTGAATTTGTTTTGTTTTTTTCCAGTTATTATTAGAGTGAGAAACACTGTTATTGAACTCAGGTCACAAGATTTGCATCACCAGACAGCAAGCTCCTTTCCCAAGTGAGCAATCTCACCACCCTTGGCTAGTAGCTTAAAGTCAGCAAGAACATTCATCATCCAGTGCCCCAGGAAACACTGTGGGTGGGGACAGCAAGAAGGCATGACCCAAGTGTGCCTGACGTTCCCATGGATAGTGCAGGGCTAACAGCAGTCACAGACACAGCTCTGAGCAGTCGCCTGCCAAAACTGTGCAATAACACCATACAGGTCTGTGGCACTGCCTGTTATGGAAGAACCCAGTACATTTCCATCACCCCAGGAGGCTGGGCCTGAGACCACTGTGGGGTCAGGAAGCTTGTGTGGTCAGGCTGGCCTGCACCTACCTGCTGCAAAAGGCTGTCCAGGGTGTCCTTGTCTGCCTGCGTCAGACCGTCCTTCTGTAACCTCAGCAGCAGCTCAGCCTTCCTGTAGGGCCTCAGGGCCAGGAGGTGCAGCACCCGGTCTCGGAAGGGCCTCTGTACCACACTGCTGACTCCGCTCCCACCGCTCTTTCTGATAGCACTGGCCAGGTTGATGGGGGTGGCCCGCTTCCGGGAAGGCACCGCATCGGCTGTCCCTGGCGCTGGCTTCCGGAACTGAACTTTCTTGCCTGCAATGAGAGCCTGGGTGTTAGGGTGCAGCAGACAGCCAAATACTATGCCACAAAGGGTGCACCGGGTTTAGGACTCATGAACAGTGTCAGCGTCCATAGCAGAGCAAAGCAAGCAGAAGGCAAGAGGACAGAGGGGAAGAGACTGAGCAACTGTGAACGTGTGGGTGTCTTGCCACAGCCCAAAGACAGAAGGCACCGGGGCTGACAGGTGCCCTGCAGCCTCAGCCAGCGCTCTGTGGCTGTGCAGGCATCAGGAGGCCATCCTGAGCAGCCCTTCAGGACACGCAAGCCCAGTACCTGGAGGGCCCCTCCTTTCACAATCTGGTTCAGTCTGGTATGAGACAAGGTCTCACTGTAGACCAAGCTATTTTTTTAAAGATGTATTTATTTATTATGTATATAGTATTCTGCCTGCATGTATGCATGTAGGCCAGAAGAGGAAGCCACATCTCATTATAGGCAACAGGTGGTTGCTGGGAATTGAACTTAGGGTCTCTGGAAGAACAGCCAGTGCTCTTAACCATCTCTCCAGGCCCAGCCCAGGCTATCCTGACTCACCATTCTCCTGCCTCAGTCTCCTGAGTGTGCCCACTAGTTAAATAGCAACAGTCTTAGAAGTCACCATGGCACTTTAACAAGGTGTGACAAAATGAGGTTGCTAACCAAATTGTACCCACAGGACCACAGCTTCATTCACACGGGTGCACCCCATCCTGACTTTGAGAAGGGGCTCTGTCAGCAGGGACACAGGAGGAAGACTAGCCATGCTCACTCTACTCAAGACCCACCCAAAGCTGTACCCCACAACATGTGGAGTATAGGGGGAAAATGTGAAATTCCAACTCTTATTCTATTATTAAATAGACACATGTTTATTTCTATATGTACAAGTGTTTTGCCTGTATGTATGTATGAGCACATGTGAGCAATGGCCAAGGGGGCCAGTAGAGGGCACCGAGAGCCGACACTTGGGTGCTGGAAATCAAACCTGGGTCCTCGACTGAGCCATCTCTACCCGGCCATGCTCTAAGACAGGGTCTCCGATGGACCAGGCTGGCCTCAGACTCACTACATACGCTAAGCGAACAGGGAAAAACACAAGGCTGTGGTTCTGCATGAAACTCTAAGGCAACTAAGAATGCTAAGCTCCTGAGAAATAGTCTACCCAGGAAGGTGTGCACCGACTGACATGCACATGAGTACATAGCCGAGCAGGTTCCACTTGCATATTAGAAATACATGCATTACTTTAAACATAAAAAAACCACACAGACAAAACAAGGCCCTTCCTTCCTCCCTGGAACTGCCTGGTGCTGTCCCATTGCTGGGTTGTTCTCAGGAGGCCAAACTCACCCACCTCCCAGTCTGCAGCTTGTGGCCACAGTAGCCTTTGGAGGAGTGGCTAGGGACAAGTGGAGAACTAAGTGGGGCCTGAACCTAATCCATAGCTTTGTGCCTCTCTGAAGAAGGCCACCAAGGCCACAGCCCCTATACTTCAACACCCTGCAACATGAACCTCCCGCTGGTATGTGGACAGACATCACCCTGCCCCAGCATCCTGCTTGCCACTCACCCATATAGCGGCCTCCAGCCTTAATGACAATGGCACTTCGGCTCCGAGTCTCCTCCTCTGCCTGCGCCATGCTCTGCCGGGCCTTCTGGTAGGAGTCATCGGTGGCACACACTGTGACCTTATCCTGGATGCTGCCCAGACAGTCCAAGTGAACATCCCCATGGCTGCACAACAAGAGGAAATGTCACCATTAGGGTGCCAGCTGAGCCATGCCGAGCCAGCCTCAGCACCACAGGAACAAGCAGCAGTCTAGCTGTAGTAGTTTTAGGGTCCCAAGGGGCCTGAGGCAGGTAGCCTTACCTGGAGACATATTGTTGGATGCAGTCAAAGCTGCCCTGCGGGCTGTCTCGGCCAATGTTGGAGAGGTAGAAGGAGAAGGCCCGCACCTCCTCAGGGCAGTCAGGCTGGGGAATGGAGATGTGCTGTGGGGAGAGGGAGTGTTACTGTGGTCCTTAGCATGGGGAGGCTGCAGCACAAGTCAGCACTCACTCCTCACAGAAACCATTCACTGGCTGTCAATGTGCAACCTGCACAGCAGGACATGTGGGCATCTTCCTCTGTGGCACCTCCTTGGCATGAAGGGACATGATGGTCACTCATCCTTACCCTCCTGCCAGGCTTAGGCAGCACAGAAGTTCACCCCAATCATTGAGTAGCCCCTCAGATTCCCCACCATGAAGGTGGGGTGCCCCAGCTAGCACTCCTGTCAGGACTGAGCCAGCACCCTGGGCTGGAGCAGACCTAAGACAGTGAACCCCACAGGAACAGGTACAGAGGAGCAACTGCTGAGCGAGTAGGCGGGAGCCAGAGACCACTGCAGGTCCGGGCATGAGTCTGGGACCTACTAAGAACTAGGCCTGAGCCAGGACCTCTGTGGGTCTGGGTGTGACTCTGGGATCTCTGAGGAAGTAAGCCTGAGCCACATCCTCTGTGGGGCTGGGCACACCCAAGCGTGGGACCTCCGAGGGAGAAGATTGGAGCCAGAGACCTTTGCAGGACCAATCCCAAACCAGGGACCTCCGCAGGAGCAGATCCAGACCAGGGACATTCACAGAAACAGGTCTGAGCTAACAACCTAGGCTAGTGCAGGCTTAAGACAGCAAACTCTATGGGAGCAATGCAAACCCCAGGAGCGCTGAGCAACCTCCAGGAACATGGAGTGACCAACGGGGTAACTAGAACCGTGGCACTGACTGTACCATGAGGAACAACCATCTGAGTCTTGGATCCACCAGTACCTAGAAGATTAATCAACAGAATCACAGAGAGCCCCAGTCACACTTATTACAGGAAAAGATCAGTAGACAAGGTAAGAACACATGCAACACCACAAAGAGCAACACGACACCAGTAAAACCTAAAGACCCTACCACAGTAAGACCTGAACAATTAAATATAGATGAAGCAGAAGAAAATGACCTAAAAAATAACCAGGAGAATGTTTGAGGAAATGAGAAACTCCCTTAAAGAAACGGAGGAAAAGACAAACAAAAAATTGGAAGACATCAGCAAATCCCTTAAAGAAAACCAAGAAAAAGCAATCAAACATATGAAAGAAACTATTCAAGACTTGAAAACTGAAATAGACAAAATAAAGAAAACATAAGGGCTGGAGAGATGGCTCAGTGGTTAAGAGCATTGCCTGCTCTTCCAAAGGTCCTGAGTTCAATTCCCAGCAACCACATGGTGGCTCACAACCATCTGTAATGAGGTCTGGTGCCCTCTTCTGGCCTGCAGGCATACACGCAGACTGAACATTGCATACATAATAAATAAATAAATATTTAAAAAAAAAAAGAAAACATAAGCCGAGGGAATTATAGAAACAGAAATCATGAAAAAAAGATCAGGAACCACAAATGCAAGCATGAACAGCACAATACAAGAGATGGAAGAGAGAATCTCAAGAGCTGAAGATGCAACGGAGGAAACAGACTCATCAGTCAAAGAAACATTAAATCTAACAAAAGCTTAACCCGAAATATCCAGGAAATATGGGACACCATGAAAAGGCCAAACCTAAGAATAATAGGTACAGAAGAAGGAAAAATTCAACTCAAAAGCACAGAAAATATATTTAATAAAATCACAGAAGAAAACATTCCCAACCTAAAGAAAGATATGCCTATGAAGACACAAGAAGCTTACAGAACACCAGACTAGACCAAAAAACAAAAAAACATACAGAATTCAGAAAGAATATTAAGAGCTGCAAAGAAAAAAGACCAAGTAACATAAGGCAGACCTGTCAGAATTACACCTGACTTCTCATTGGAGACAATAAAAGCCAGAAGGTAGTGGTCAAGCATTATGCAGACATTAAGAAGAGACCACGGATGCCAGCCCAGACTATTATACCCAGTAAAACTTTCAATCACCATAGAAGGACAAAACAAGATATTCCAGGACAAAACCATATTTAGCCAATACCTAGCCACAAACCCAGTCCTAGACAAAATACTAGAAGGAAACCTCCAACCCAAGGAAGCTGGCTACACCAACAAAAACACAGACAAAGGTGGCGAAAGAAACAGCTGACACGACTTTTGTGAAAGGAGCCCTTGGCCAAGGACATGGGACTGTGGTGGTTGTTCTTGGTTGTCAGCGTGACTACATCTGGAATTAACTAAAACCTAAGTGGCTGGGTATACCTGTAAGGAATGTTTTCTTGACTGAATCATTTCAACTGGAAAAACCCAACCTAGATCTGGATCTTCTGATGAGGGAAGATCTGTGCCATACCCTCTGCTGGCAGCCTATGTAAATGACATGGATGAAGGGATACTTGGCTTTGCCTGCTTGCTCTTGCTCTCACTAGCAAGTCCATTCCTTCACTGTCATTAGGACCTACTTCTTCAGGACTCCAGCATATACAGAAGGCCAGCTGAGACACCCAGTCTCATGCACTGAACAACTTTTCCCTTAGTAGACTGCTATTGTTGGAGTAGCTGGGCCAGAGCCTGTGAGCCAGTCTAATTATTTATATATATATATATATATATATATATATATGTGTGTGTGTGTGTGTGTGTGTGTGTGTATATATATATACACACACACACACATATATACATTCTATATCTATATCTATATCCATCAATTCTGTTTCTCTAGAGAACCCTGACTAACTCAGGGGTGAAGCTGTCATTCCTGGCTATGTCCCCCCAGGGAACCACAGGCCAGGAACTGTGGGATATGTGGGGCAGCTGAGGCATGCCATGTACCTGGCTACCACTTACAGCCAAATGTGAGCTGAACAAACCTGCAGAGTCTGGGTAGCTGGAGGGAGAAGTGGGAACACTCAAATGCTCGAGCCTGCCTGGAGGTTGCAGCCCCATTGCCAACACCCGTGAAGGGCCTGTAGCCAGGAAGGCCTCTTCCCATTTAGACAGCACTTGGCTCAGAGCCCTAAGTAACAGGAAATCCACTTCAGTTATCTCACTGTAGGCTGGTAGACACTGACCAAGTAAGTGATGAGGCAGCAACTTTAAGTAAAAAGATATGAGGATAGGACTGGAGCACTGGTTGGCCAGACTAGCTGCTCAGGAGGATTCTGAGTATAATATCAATTCTGGGTAATATAGCTAGATGATGTCTCAAAACAAAACGTAAAAAGCAGGGGCTGGAAAGATGGCTTGGCGTTAAGAGCACTTGGGGGGGACCTGGGTTCAGATTCAACACCCACATGGCAGCTCTCAACCACCAGTCCCAGGGCACACAAAGCTCTCTTCTAGCTCAGTAGGCACTGGGCACTTAGAGCACAGACAAAACATGCAAAAAAAAATTAGGGAAAAAAAATAAAAAGATGTGGGATATTTGTACACTATGTGAAGATATATTGCCGTGATTGGTTTAATAAAGAGCTAAATGGCCAATAGCTAGCCAAGAGGTATAGGAGGGACTTCTGGGCAGGAAGAGAGGAAGTAGGAGATAAATCTAAGCATAAGAGACACACAGGATGGGACAGAGGTAAAGCCATGTGGTAGAATGTGAAATATGGGTTAATTTAAGTTATAAGAGCTAGTTATCGGGCTGGAGAGATGGCTCAGTGGTTAAGAGCACTGCCCGCTCTTCCAAAGGTCCTGAGTTCAATTCCCGGCAACCACATGGTGGCTCACAACCACCTGTAATGAGCAATCTGCTGCCCTCTTCTGGCCTGCAGGCATACACACAGACAGAATATTGTACACATAATAAATAAATAAATATTTAAAAAAAAGAGCTAGTTATCAACAAGCCTAAGCTAAAGGTCAAGCCTTCATGATTAATAATAAGTCTCTGTGTCATTATTTGGGAGTTGGCTAGTGGGACAGAGCAAGACTCATTACATATGATGCTCAACTTCCAAGCATGTATTTCCACATAGGAACTGAGAAATCTTTTTGTTTATTTTTGGTTTTTCGAGACAGGGTTTCTCTGTGTAGCTTTAAAGCCTGTCCTGGAACACTCTCTGTAGTACAGGCTGGCCTTGAACTCACAGATATCTGCCTGCCTCTGCTTCCCGAGTGCTTGGATTAAAGGCGTGAATCACTGGGCTAGAGAGATGGCTCAGATGTTAAGAGCACTTGCTGCTCTCCAGAGGTCCTGAGTTCAATTCCCAGTACCCACATGGTGGCTCAAAACCATCTGTAATGAAATCTAGTGCCCTCTTCTGGCCTGTAGGCATACATGCAGGCAGAACACTATATACCTAATAAATAAATTAAAACAAAACAACAACAAAAAGCATATGTAATACCACCGCTTGACAGGGCCTGAGAAATCTTTTTTTTCTTTTTCTTTTTTTTTAATTGATTTTTATTGAGTTCTACATTTTTCTCTGCTCCCCTCCCTGTCTCTCCCCTCCCCTTCAACCCTCTCCCAAGGTCCCCACGCTCCCAACTGACTCAGGAGATTTTGTCTTTTTCTACTTTCTATGTAGATTAGATCTATGTATATCTCTCTTTGTATCCGTATTGTTGTCTAAGTTCTCTGGGATTGTGTTTTGTAAGATGGCTTTCTTTGCTTTATGTTTAAAAACCACTTATGAGTGAGTATATGTGATAATTGTCTTTCTGGGTCTGGGTTACCTCACTCAAAATAATGTTTTCTAGCTTCATCCATTTTCCTGCAAAGTTCAAGCTGTCATTTTTTTCTGCTGTGTAGTACTCCATTGGGTAAATGCATCACATTTTCCTTACCCTTTGGTGGAGGGGCATTTAGGTTGTTTCCAGGTTCTGGCTATGACAAACAAAGCTGCTATGAACATAGTTGAGCACATGTCCTTGTGGCACGATTGAGCATCCTTTGGATATATGGTATTACTGGATCTTGAGGAAGGTTGTTTCCTAATTTTCTGAGACATCGCCATACTGACATCCAAAGGGGTTGTATCAGCTTGCATTCCCACCAGCAATGCAGAAGTGTTCCTTTTTCCCCACATCCAGCATAATTGTCATCAGTGTTTTTTATTTTGGCCATTCTTACAGGTGTAAGATGGAATCTCAGAATTGTTTTGATTTGCAGAGAAATCTTAAAAACAATAACAACAACAAAAATTGGATATGCTTCCAATACAGCTCACAGAGGCGCTAAGTAGAAACAGCAGAGACTCAGCAAATTCCCCAAGCTGGGGCAGGTAAATGTTGCCTCTGGCTGGTGCTCTTGGGGACTGAGCAGGACAGAGCCAGAGCAGACACATGCAGCAGGACTAAGGCTTGGCTCACACGGTCAGAGATAGGCTACAAGGGTGCAGTAAAGTGATCCAGACTAAGAAAATCTCTAAATAGGTACATTAAAGAATGGGAACTCAAGAAACTAGACAACAAAATACAAATAATCCAATTTTAAAATGGAGTGAAGAGCTAAACAGAATTCTCAACAGAAGAATCTCAAGGGCCAAAAGACTCAATATCCTTAATCACCAGGGAAATGCAAATCAAAACGATTTTGAAATACCATCTAACACATGTCAGAATGGCTAAGACCAAAAACACTGAGGACAATTTATGTTGGAGAGGATGTGGAATAAGGGGAACACTCCAGCATTGCTGGTGGGAGTGCAAACTTGTACAGCCACTTTGGAAATCAGTATAGTGATTTCTTAGAAAATTGGGAATCAATCTACCTCAAGATCCAGCAATACCACTATGGGCATATGACCAAAGGATGTTAAGTCAAACCACAAGCATACTTGCTCAACAATGTTCACAGCAGTATTATTCATAATAGCCAGAACCTGGAAACAACCTAGATGCCTGTCAACTGAAGAATGGATAAGAATGTGGTACATTTACATAATGGAATACTACTCAACTGCAAAAAAACAAGACAACAACAACAAAAAAAACAAAAAAACAAATGACATCATGAAATTAGCATGCATATGGATGGAACAACAACAACAAAAAAATCTTGAGTGAGGTAACTCGGACCCAGAGGGACAAACATGGTACGTATTCACTCTTAAGTGGATAGAAGATATAAAGTAAAGCAAAGGATAACCAGACTAGAATCCACAGCTTCAGAGCACTGGGAGGGTGGGGGCAGAGGGAAGGGTGGAAGGGGAGAAGAGAAGAAGGGGGAGGGGGAAATGTATAGCTCAATAAAAACAAAAAATGTTTTTTTTTTGGGTATAGACAGTCATAGAAAAAAAATAGGTGGTGTTGGCACATGCCTTTAATCCCAGCACTTGGAGGCAGAGGCAGATGGATCTCTGAGTTTGAGGCGAGCCTGGTCTACAGAGTGAGTTACAGGACAGCAAGGACTGTAACAGAGAAACCCTGTTTCATAAATAATAATAATAATAATAATAATAATAATAATAATAATAATAAATAAATAAAAAAAATAAAAAAGGAAGAAAAAAAGAATAGTTTAAAAACAATAAAGTCTTTAAGAGAGAAAAAAGTAAAGAGAATAAGCCATGTGAAGATGGGAAACACAGAGTATCTGGATACCCTATGGTGCTTTGTTGATGCTGAATTTTGAAATGATAATGAATAAAACACTAAGTGCTGAGAGACACTGGATTATGAAAACTGCTGACTTAAACCAACCCCTCTCTCTCTTTCTTTCTCTCTCTCTCTCTATTTATTAAATTTATTTCTTTATTATATATACAATATTCTGCCTCCATGTATTCCTGCAGGCCAGAAGAGGGCACCAGATCTCATTACAGATGGTTTTGAGCCACCATGTGGTTGCTGGGATTTGAACTCGGGACCTTTGGAGGAGGAGAATGTCTTTTAACTTCAGAATGAAAGTCAGAAAATATGTGGCAGTTGGGGAGAGGCTCTGCCTTTGTTTCCAGAAGAAACAGAAAGTTATGGTTCTCTTCAAAATCAGTGCAGATCAGATTTGACTGGGGAAGACCTCCTGAAAATCTTGGCTACAGACATGAGAAAAGAAACCAAGAAAGACTACAGGACAGACGATGTATATGCTGATCCCTCTACTATGGGAGCAGCTCTGAGACTGAGTGAGACATAGTAAATCTTGTTGAGCCCACGGCATGGGTAGAAATTTGGTTATACAGTCAATGGACTTATAAAGTTGACAGATACCTTTTATTTGCTCAAATATAAAGTGAAAAAAATCAACTTTAACCAACATGAGCATACTACATATCCCATACTTGTGTTAATGCACATATACACGCTACCTTTAACCGACGTGTGCACACTGCACATCCCATACTTGTGTTACTGCAGATATACATGTTACCTTTAAAATTCTGAGTGTTTTCGGAAGAAGAACCAGACACCAATAAAGACAAAAAGCCCAGGTGATCCAGCCTCTCCAAATGCCTCTGTTGGCAGTTTCCTCAAAATTCTGCAGCCAGAACAACTTCAAAGCTGCTAGGTGAGATGGTCCAGATCACACACTACTCCAGCCAGGACTTCAAATAAGTCCTGCATATTCCTCACACACAGACTGAACAAATGATACAGCTAGTTTTCCCAGGCCTTGACCATAATCTCAGTTTTTCTCTGGTTCCCTAAAGATGCCTTTATTCTCAGACAATAGGAAGTAGTCTAGAGAATACAACACCCACATTCCCAAGAGGTGGAATGGGTGATTTTTGGTCATTCAATGGATTATGGATGTTTGTCATTGGTTCAGGGCATTTTATTCAAGTTGTTATTGGTCAAGGCAAGGGAAGAAAATAAGCAAGAGAGGTTAGAAAAGAGGGAAATACAGGAGAATGATAGGATAAAAGGGTAGATTACTGAATGTACTTTAAACTAAAAGGCAACTACTAATCTCAAATATTTTATATTGTCATGGACTTTTGTATACTGATACAAATTTAAAGTTATTTTCATTATACTGTATTATATGTTTCTATTCTTGGTTAAGGTATTGTACCTATGCAGCTCATTTAACAATGTAATGCAAATTTCTAGTCCTTGAAAATTATTATTACAATGTATTAAAGATAATTAAGAAATACAGGTTAGTAGCTAGTCACAATCAAACTTGTGGCCATGTTAAGTATGTTTCAAGGTCAAACAGAAATATATTTAAGACAGACAGATAGTCTTCAAGCATTTCAGAGACCCACAGAATACGGCTTTTCATGATAGTGAGACACATCTGCTCCTGGTAGCAGCAATCCACTTCAAAAAAGAATGATGGGGCTGGAGAGATGGCTCAGTGGTTAAGAGCACTGACTGCTCTTCTAGAGGACCTAAATTCAATTCCCAGCAACCACATGATGGCTCACAACCATCTATAATGAGATCTGACGCCCTCCTCTGGCACGTGAGCATACAAGAAGGCAGAATGTTGTATACATAATAAATAAATAAATCTTAAAAAAAATGATGGACATTGAAGAACCTCCATATGGAGTTTGCTTTTATTGTGACAAAGGTACCTGTACTGACCGTTCATGTTTTAATAAAAAACGCCAGCCTGAAGTTGTCCTGGTCAGCTTTACAGACCAGGCATTGGTGACATATCCTTTTAACCCCAGTAGACACACTAGTTTGCCACAGAAACCAAGTGGTGCAAACCTTTAATCCTAGCCCTAGAAAGGATTATAAATCAGGAGGAGACAGCTTTCAGACATAGTCTCATTCTGAGATTCCTGGAGGCAGGATTGCCACTTCAGACTGAAGTAGAGGTAAGAACCAGTAGCTGGCTGCTTTGCTTATGTTATCTTCAGGTTGAACCCCAATATCTGTCACTGGGTTTTTATTAATTGTGCTACAGTTAGTCACTGGGCAAGAAACTGTCCCTGTCTCTAACTGCTGACAGTACACAGTCCATACTAAACAAGTAGGACATAAAAGTTCTGACTGCAGAACTTTGTCAAGACAGGGTAAGATAGTCCTTCAAAATACTTGCTTCATGGAAATGTCTGTCAGATATTCTAGGCCTGTAGGTCCAAGATGGATGCCCCAACATTGGAGAAGAACTTTGGGTGACTGTCCAGGCAGCCAGATATCTCCGTTGTGTCTTAGATTAGAAAGTTGTTTGCTCAATACTTCCTGTTTACTCAGATAATACTGTATCCTTTTCAAATCTTTGATGCGGCTGAAGACTAGATAGTTGTAATTACAACTTTCCTTGTTACCAAATTCAGAAAAGGAGTTTATATTAGAAATGTAAACTTTATAAGGTTCAGAAACATAAAAGCTTAAGTCATTTATCTAAGAAGATATTTTTAGGATGGTAATACAAGTTATGATAGAAAATGGTTTAGGTATAAAACTTTGGACTAAGACAGAAAAGAAAATACAGTGCTTTCTCCACATTTGCCAACTACAAATGGACCACAATATTATGAATGGAATTCTTACATGATAATTGCTCTTACTATATATATTTTTACTATGTTTGAGTTAAAATCTTCCCTTTTTACTTAAGACAAAAAGGAGAAATGTTGTGGGATATTTGTATGCTGTGTTAAGATATAGTTCTGTGGTTGGCTTAATAAAGAACTGAATGGCCAAGAGCTAGGCAGGAGGTATAGGCAGGACTTGTGGGCAGGGAGAGAGGAAGTAGGACATTAATCTAGGCACAAGAAAGACACAAAAAGAATGGGACAGAGGTAAAGGCCAAGTAGTAGAATGCAGATTAATACAAACATGGGTTAGTTAGTAATACTAGTTGTTGATAACAAGTCCAAGAACTAAAAGCCAAGCCTTCACAATTAATAAGTCTCTGGGCACAGGCTTATATATTTGAAGGCTCAGTCACCAGGGAGTGGAACTGTTTGAAAGGATTAGGAGGTGTAGCCTTGTTGGAGAAAGTGTGTCATGGGGTGTGTGTGTGTGTGAAAGCTGTGAGGTTTCAAAAGCCCATATCAAACCCAGAGCCTCTCTCTCTTCATATGGATCAGGAAGTAGAACTCTCATCCCAGCCACTTCTCCAGCACCGTGTCTCCCTGTGTCACCATGCTCTTGACTATGAGGATAATGGACTAAGCTTCTGAAACTATAAGCCAGTCCCCAGTTAAATGCATTCTAAGAGCTGCCTCAGCCATGAGTCTCCTCACTGCAACAGGACAGTGAGCACAACAGAGGCCTGATGATGTAGCTAAACCATGAAACACTTGCTTTGGGCTGGCATGGAGGAGGCCCAGGGCTCCCTCCCCAGAACTGCAAGTTGGTTGGGGGTGGAAGAATTTCCATGGAAGCATTCCTATCTAAAACACCGCACACAAGTTCTCCCTGGGGGCTGGAATGGTATCCACCCATGAGAGGGCATCCCAAGGATCACTGTGAGATGGTCACCCTGTTCTCACACATGGCCTTCCCTGAGCTCAGGGTCCAGTTTGGGGCCACCCTCTTCCACAGCCCATGTGTGCGTAAGGACAGGAAACACTCACTCCTTGGCTTCCTTCAAATCGGATGGATGGTCTCAGTGACACAGAATCCTACAAGAGAACAAAAGGGAAATCTTCAATGGACATAAAATCCGTATCTTTCCAGCCACACATGGCCAGAACACAAAGCGCATTCAGAGACCCAGAGGGTTTTGAAGGGTCAATAGGAGTTCCAACTGCCAGAGACAAAGTCACAGAAGCAGAACCTTGAGACATGGGCCCTAGAAGAGGAGGAAGTGCTTAGCGCACTGTGGCCTTTGGGGAGCAGATCACAGCCCTCAACCCAGGATGTGCTACCAATTACAAGATGCTCCAAACCATGAGCCCAACTGAGGTACACATCACCTGTGCCTCCTGCTGTTGGGGCGAGGAACCTGTCAAGTCCTTCAGAACCATGTCTGGGTAGTGGCTGCTACAGGAAACCTGCATTGAAGGGCTTCAGCCCAGAGCAGGATGACCACATTCCCAAGTCTCCAATCTGTTCCTGAGCCCACTGGGTCTAGGTCACCTTTTCTCAGGGATGTTGCTGTCTGCAGGTTTCTGCCCCCTCCATTTCTCCCCTAGACAAGGAGATGATGCATAGCTGCAGTGTCAATGACTCCATTGCAGGGCAGGCCTGGAGGCCGAGGGGGCACTGCACACTGGGCCAGAGCCAGAACCAGAGCTACCAACTGGCATGGCAGGAGCAGCCAGTCAAGGGGCAGGTGGGGTGGGGTGAGGTGGCCTGTGGTCCTACAATAAATAGCATACAATTATCCCTCAGGGTGGAGGCAGCAAAGGTCCCTTTGTCTGCAGAACCCCATGCCTTGGGCCCTCCAGCTCTTGCTCTCCAGCTGCTCACAACCAGGCCAGCTGCTCAGCCATGTCATAGAACACCCAGCATGCATGAGGGCGCTGTGCTGAAGACACAGGTGAGGCTCCCTGCAGAGAGGTCATGGCCACACCACAACCAATCTCCTATCCAGTGGTGGCATGTCCTCAGGGCCAATGACAGGTGCTGAGAAGACAAAGTCAGCCTGACAACCCACACCCTCTTCCAGGGCAGAACCACATACTCACATGCTGTATAGGGTGGTAGGGTTCTTTGATTTTGTGTGATGCTGGGCACACCAGTGCACACCTGTCACTGAATCAACCCCAGTACCACCGCACACTTTGGTGTGCTACACCAAGGACAGTGGGAGAATTTACAGCCAAAGCTCACACTTTTGAGATTTAAGGGCTAACAACTGGTGAAGCCATCCAAAAGCAGAATGTGACCTGGATGCGACCTTGGCTCCCATGCCACATGCTGTGTGAGTAAATCCCTCCTAAATCCTAGGAGGACTAGGTAGAGCCTGGAGTCATCTTTGGCTATATAGGAAGTTTAAGGCCAGCCTGGACTATGTGATACCCTGATTGAAAAAATAAATAGATAGATAGATAGATAGATAGACAGACAGATAGATAGATAAATAAATGAAACCCCTCACCAGTCATTTGTATGGGAGCCACCTCTGTGCACTGCTTGCCTGTGTAGATGTCTCTCTGGATTAGGGAGCCAAAGAGCAAGGGGAAGTGCCACTCATTATCCTTCCGCTTTTTTTTTTTTTTCAGGATTTGTACACATGCTTGGACTGTTACTGGGGCCGTATCTTACCATAAATGGAAAGACAGGTTAAAGAAAGCCTCTGAAAGACACAAGAGCCACTCAGAGCAAAGGTCAGGTGGCCTTGTGGCACTGGGCCTAGGAGGAGGAACAGCCTGGCCACATCCACCCCTAGGGCCAAGTTCTCTAGAGGTCAGTGCAGAAGCAGAATACATCCTCCATGACATGCATGGATAGAGGCTGGCTCTGAGAGTGCAGACACTCCCCTTGATCTGTAAACTTCCTGGCTGTTCGCTCTCCTACAGCTGTCTTGGAGACAGAAACAGAGTAGCCCAGGAGCTAAGCCTTCCTCAGACCTGGGAAGGCTGACCTCAAGTGGCTGTTCCCATGTGACCTGGCTGCTTTCACAAACCTGGGCTCCAAGCCAAACAGGCTGGGCTTTCATGTCAACAAGGAGTCTTCACTTAGAGGAAGAGGAGGGCCTGCTCAGCAGCCACCTGAGTGACCTACTCAGACCTGTCATTTGACTGTAGCTCCCACAGGGTTAGACAGGCATGAATGGAACAAGGTATGCATGGTGGTGCACCATTGGTGGGGAAAGCTGAGGAAGGATGGTGAGTCCCAGGTAAGCCTGGGTTGCAGGGCAAAACCTTGCCTCAAAAGCCAATAGTCTCTGGGCAAAGTGCCACAACCCACACCTGTCACGAGGTCACAGTGACCCACAGAGAAAAAATAGGTGTTCCACAACAAACCGAGGATCACAGCTGTTCACCGTGGCCTTGGCCTATTTGTCTGGCAGCTGAAGGCCCAATGGGTGAGTATCAGAAGACAGGTAACCAGGCTGAGTTACCCTGCCTGTCACTAGCCCAGCAGGTGGTCTTGTGTAGAAACCTAGGAGCCAGGCTGGAGTCCACTGTCCTGGACAGTGCAGCCAGACCATGTGAAGAACAGCAGGTGCCTCACATCAAAGCTAATCACAGGCTCAAAGGCCTTGAGAGTCCTGAGGAGTTAGGTTTCTCCAAGGATGTCCTGTGTTCTAAACCACCCACTCTTACCACATCCCATCAACCCTCCTGGTCCTGAAGGGACAACCTGGATTCTGTAGAAGCCCCGGCCCCTAGGCTGGTTTCAGTCAGAAGGGACATAGCTCTCTGGGATTCAGGCTGCTGAGTACCTAGGCAGCTCCGGCACCAATCCTATCCCAATCTGGGCAATGAGTGAAGGTTGCTAGTTTGGTGGCAAGAGAAGGCCATGCCTGTGTTTCCCCAGGGTCAGCATGCAGAACTTATGTTCCAGAAGTGGCCAATGTTGTACCTCCTGTTAGCATCCAGACTTGACAGTGTAGGAGTCACCAGGTGGTGCTGGTTTGGAAGGTCACGGAGAACAGATGAGGCTTGACAGACACTGTGTGGCAGGACAGGAGTCCCAGAAGAGAGCCTAAGCGTTTGTTGGGACAGTGCAGCCCAGTTGCAGCAGAGACTCCAGCATTGTGGAGATGACAGTACCATGGGAAGACCACCAAGGTCAGCAGCAGT
Organism: Myodes glareolus; assembly: GCF_982192425.1. Taxonomy (NCBI): domain Eukaryota; kingdom Metazoa; phylum Chordata; class Mammalia; order Rodentia; family Cricetidae; genus Myodes; species Myodes glareolus. Next base: position 3,550,068 of record NC_142048.1, on the reverse strand, counting down.
GGGAGTGGAGCTGCTGGAGTCTGGGAGACTGTGTGGAGCTACAGGGCAGAGCCAGAAGTGACCCAAGACCCTTGGAGGAGCCCAGAAGATCTTGAGGGAATGCCAGACACTGGATACTGAGTTGTTGTTGTTATTGGTTTGTTTTGGTTTTGTTTGTTTTTCGAGACAAGGTTGCTCTGTAGCTCTGGCTGTCCTGGAACTCACTCTGTAGACCAGGCTGGCCTCGAACTCACAGAGCCAACCTCTGCCTCTAGAGTGCTGGGATTAAAGGCGTGTACTGCCAGGCTGGAGAGATGGCTCAGTGGTTAAGAGCATTGCCTGTGCTTTCAAAGGTCCTGAGTTCAATTCCCGGCAACCACATGGTGGCTCACAACCATCTCTAATGACGTCTGGTGCCCTCTTCTGGCCTGCAGACATACACACAAACAGAATATTGTATACATAATAAATAAATAAATAAATATTTTAAAAAAAAAAAGGTGTGTACTGCCGCCTGGCCAGATACTGAGTTATTTATACAGTAGGAGTTTGCTATGACTTTGATTTGATTGTGGCTGTGCCCTGGTTCTTCCCTCCTGAAGTAAGACTTTATTTCTGATTTTACAAAAGCCCACAGTTGAGGGACTTTGAATTTTAAAAGAATTTGGATTTTTAAACGAGACTGGCTATTTTAAAGAGACTAAACTTTTTAAAAAGATGTGGGACTTTTAAAATTGAGTGTTTATGGAAAGGTTATGACTTAACAGTCATGTGTCTGGATCTGTCAAGCTGACAAAGGGGCAATTGTGCCAGCTAGTTTTATGTCTATTTGACACAAGCTGGGGTCATCTGAAGAGGGAGCCTCAAATGAGAAAATGTCCCATGAGACTGGACTTTAGAAAAACCCATAGGGCATTTTCTTAATTAGTGATTGGTTTGGGAAGGCCCAGTCCATGGAGGTCCATACCCTGGGCTGGTAGTCCTGGGTTCTATGAGAAAGCAGGCTGAGCAAGCCATGGGGAGCAAGTTAGTAAGCAGCATAGCGTCTGTATCTGCTCCTGCCTCCAGAGCCCTGCCTATGTGAGTGAACAGTGATTCGGAAGTGTTAAGACAGCAGACTGTCCTGGCAGGGACCTGCCCTGCTATAGTCCAGGGTTGCTTTTCCATCTGATTGCTGCCTTCAAAGCCCCATAGTTTGTGGTACCACCTCCACAGCAAGAAATAAAGTCCCATGGGCACGTGTGACACTTCCTGAGATCTCAGCAACTTCTAGACTGGCTCTCAGTGCATGAGAAGCTATGTGGCTAAGGAGTCACCCTCCCTGGTCCTATCAGGTTAACAGGCTTGACTATGCACTGTGGGCAGGCAGCAGCAATGGTCATATTCTCCCAGCAGAGGGGATTGGTATGGCCACTGTGTTTGGCCGAGAGCACCAGCAGGGTCCACACTGAGAAGAGGCTGAGAGCTAGTTGACTTCAGATCCTATAGGCAGTGGCATGAGTGCCCTGGGCACTGACCCATTCTTGGATTCCCGGGACAGGGGATGGTAGTGGGAATAGGTGAGGCTAGTTCCAAGATACCCTTACCCCACCCCCAGGCCCCACACCTGTACCCCAAAGGCAAACATCAGGACACAGGGCCTGGAATCCTCTCCATCTCTAGAGAACATCTTGGGTTAGGCAACAGGAAATGTTTGTGCATGCCCTAAGGCAGGGGACAGTTTACAGAGTGTGGCTGAGGCTCAACTGACCACTGAGAGCTGGGGGTGGGGGGAAGGTGCTCACACTCAGCACCAGGGACGGTCCAGAGGGAAGCTAGCTAGCATCCTGACCCACCTTGGGAATTTTAGGGGAAGACAGACTGTGACCCTTTCACTGAGCAAAAGGACAGAGTGTTAGTGTCCAGGCTTCCTGGTGGCTGCCACAGGAAAATCATTGTGGATCATAGGCGAGATCCTGATTCACAAAGAAGGGAGGAGGGTGAAGGGGAAGGACAGGCAAAGGGGCTGGAATTCAACTGGTAGAGGATACACCTAGCAGGCATGAGGCCCTGGACTCCATCCCCAGCACCCCATAAACTAGGTTTGGTGGTGCACGCCTGTCCCAGCATTTGAGAGGCAGAGGCAAGAGATCAGGTCATCCTTGTCTATGTAGCAAGTTAGAAGACCAGATATGTGACAGATGGGTCATATCTAGAGCCAGACAAGGCTGGGTGAGGGTGGCAGAGCACACTGTGCCCTTTCCTGGAGCAAGAAGCTTCACAGCTTTTATGTCAACCCACCCACCCACATCCTACTCCTCATCCAGGACAGAAGACCAGGGAAAGGAGGGTGTGGATCCCTTCTTCTAGCATTCCTCTCAGAGGGAAGGCTGAAGGGGCTGAGCTCTAGCCAGAGACCTCCCCTTTCCAGTAAAGCCCAGCCTGTTGGGTAATGCTGCTAAGGAATTCTCCTCTGGCTTTCTGGCAGGATGAGTGTGGTCATGATGGGAACAGTGCCTCTGTGTGAATGACTAGAGCTTGGGAGCCAGGCCCACAGCTGTGGCGCTGTCACCTGAGCAGGTCAAACACAGCAGGCAAACTGCTGAGCCTGATGCACTTAGTGACCTCACTCATGGTAGGAACGTCTGTCTAACTCAAGGAGGGACCCAGCAAGCTCACAGTGTAACATCTTGAGGAAGACTCTTTTTGTTGTTTATTCCTAAACAGGGTTTCCCTGCATGGCCCTGGCTGTCCTCAAACACAGAGATCTACCTGCCTCTTAGAGGAAGACTCTTAAGGCTGTACCTGAAGATACAACCCAGTAGGGACCACCACCCACCTGCAGCCTTAGGCAGAAAAGCTCAAGCACTATGGCTACCCAGAGCCCAGTCCTGATGTCAAGCCTCCTCAAAGTCATTTTCTGTCCCCGCGAATGTGTCTTTTCTGAAGTGCCCATGGAGTCACACAGCACACGCGATCTGTGGTTGTGTAACAAATCCTCTGACCTGGAGCTCCTGGGTCAGTGTCACTGCATTGAAGTAGAGGCAGTCCCTTCTAGCATCCTTCCTGTGACTGTCACTTTACTTTCTGCCACCCTCTACAGGGACACTAGGTCCCCCCCCCCACTTTTTGACACAGTGTTTTTCTGTGTACCTCTGGCTCTCCTCGACCTCAGAGATCTGCCTGCTTCTGCCTCCTGGGTGCTGGGATTAAAGTGTGCACCACCACTGCCCGGCTGGAATTAAAGTGTGCACCACCACTGCCCGGCTGGAATTTCTTTTTCTTGTAAGCAGTTCTCACACATTTCTGGCTTGCCTCAGTTTACAATGTAGATGGGAATGACTCAGAACTGTTGGTCTTCTGCCCCTGTGCCTGAGTATGTGGTGCTGGACCAGGACTAGAGTTCTAAAGCTGGGTGCTGCAGTCTGTAGCTCTGTAAGGCTTTGCTGACCTGGAATTCACTACCTACCTACACCAGGGCAGCCTCTAGCATTCATCAATCCTCCTGCTTCTGTGTCTAGAGTGCCAAGAAGGCAGGTGTTTATCAACATACTCTAGCTTTTCTTTTTTCCTTTTTTGTTTTGCTTTTTCAAGACAGGGTTTCTCTGTGTAGTTCTGGCTGTCCTGGAACTTGCTCTGTAGACCAGGCTGGACTCTAACTCAGATATCCACCCGCCTTTGCCTCCTGAGAGCTGGGATTAAAGGGGTGCACCACCACACCCAGCTCTCCTTTTTGGTTTTTAAAGAGTTTTGCTATTTAACCATGGTGGGGCCAATCCCTTGATCCTCCTGCATCAGCTCCCACCTGCCGGGATGACAGTATGCCCGCCACCTTCAGCCATCTTTACATATATTACACACAAAGCCTAAGGACAGCACCAAGAGCTTAAGTGCTGGGCCCGCTGCCTCTAGGGCACCGATACCCACGTGGGTGACTCCTGTTCTGGGTGTCCTAACTTTCTTCTTTATTTTTTTCCTTGTTTCATTTTTAAAGAAGGGTCTCACGTTCCTCAAACTCCTGATTCATCTGCCTCCACCTCCCTGAGACGACAGGCATGTGCCAGCACCCCAGCTGTTTCTTTTTTTCTTTTGAGACAGGGTTTCTCTGCAGCTTTGGAGCCAGTCCTGAAACTAGCTCTTGTAGCAACTTGTACTTGTAGTTGGTCTCGAACTCACAGAGATCTGCCTGCCTCTGCCTCCCAAGTGCTGGAATTAAAGGCGTGCACCGCCACCGCCCAACCTCCCCAGCTGTTACTTAAAAAACAAACAAAAAAACAAACAAAAAAAAAAACAAAGACTATTTTTTGAAAAGCTTATTTTATTATGTTTTATCAGTATTTTGTGGTCCCTATTTAATTCTTTTTCTTTTTGAGACAGTGTCTCACTATGTGGCCCTGGCTGTCCTCATAGAAATCTGCCTGTATGTGTCACCACACTCTGCTGAAAAGCCATGTTTTCTAACAATTTCCCAAATAACCATCTACCTAACTCCCGGCAGGGGTTGTGCCCACCTCCAGAGCAGCTTTCTCAAACAGCCACACTTCCAGTCCACTAACCCCAACAATGTCATAGCCAGGACATTATCTAGATCTGCCTCCAAAGATGTTGCTAAGCATACAGAGCAGTGGCCTGTCTCACTCATAGGGTCCTACCACTCCCGGTGTAGGGTAGTACACTCATAGGGTGTCAGGGCAGTTCCTATGCTGCCCTGATGAGACCACAACCAATCAGCAGTCAATTCACACCCCCTTTAATTGAAAGGTCCACCCCCAATCTCGACCACAGGACAAGCCAGTAAAGACATGGATTGAATGAGGGTGTGGACATCCAGCCTCACAAGACAGCAAGTTCTGTTATCCCTGAACAACCCCAGCCTGGTCACCACACCATTTGATCTCACCCGGATGTTGCAACTCAACCCTATTCATGACCTGCATGCAACTTCAGAACTTTGCTAAACAACATATCACCTCCCAGCAGGCCTGTGCACTCAACCACAGCCCTTGACCTCCTTGGGATACCTCCCAGACTGACCTCCAGAGAGCTAGGGTCCCTGGGCCAACCCAAGGCCCCAGCTTGCTTCATCCTTCTGCACCTGCCCCTCCTCAAAAGCGAGTTCAAAGAGACTACCTACAAACACAATGGCAGGTACTAGTGCCCACCCGAGGTCTTTGGAGTATTCAGGCACAGAATTCCTTGAGCCTGAGTTCCTCAGTCAAATAGAGTCATGACCATTGCACACGAGTCACCTTCTCAGACTCATGGGCCTGTGCTGTCTGACAGGCTCAGCTACAGATGCTGCTGCCTCTGTCCCTTGCATGCTGCTGCCTCTGTCCCTTGCAAGGGACTTTGCCCACTGTACTCATGCTGTGACCTGCAGAGCCTGCATGAGCAGTGACATCAGTCGGGAGAAGAAGTGTATCAGAGGGACTATCCCAGGTTGCATGTACCCTATGTGTCCTATCTCAGGGTGACACACCCTGACCTCTGGCCAGTCTGTGCAGATGCTGATGCCAAGCATCTGCCTACTAGCATTTTGCTTCAAGAAGATGACTGACCCCAGCACAGAGAGCCACATAAAATGTCACAGAAGTCAAGCATTGGAGCACAACCAGCTCCTCAGTTGGCTGTGACAGAAGGGCCCATGGAGAAGCCTGAATGCAGGAGACACACTGTGACAGGTCATGCTGACAGAGTCTGCTCAGAGTGGGTGTGAGAGCTCAGGAAGGGAGCAGAGATGCACCCAGAACCCCTCACAAAGCAGGCTATGATCAGACCCAAAGTCAGCTAGGGCAAGCAAGCTCAACTTAAACATGAAGAAAGGCAGGTTCTTTGCTAAGACAGGGTATGAGGTAATGCTGTGACACCTGTCCCTGGGTCCCCAGCACTTACAAAGCTGTCTGTGGTGGCTGGCCATGGGGATGGCTGGGAGGACTGCAGGCTGGACTCCTCAGCTCTCTCTTAGCAGCTGTTTATCATCTGCCTTGAGACAAAAATGGGCTGATCTTCAAGGTAACAAGATAAGCATGAGATGGAGCGAGCTAGGCTCCTCTGCACAGAGCTCTCCAGTTGACAATCCCAGGAAATAGCCACTTTTGGGAAGTTTCTCAACAATTCTTTCGGGTCAGGAGATTACCGAGGAAGAGTAAGGAATGAATACATGCCTGTTAACCTGTGTGCGCAAGCCTCCATGTAACTCAAGCCTTCACTACCTCACATCTCAGATTCTGGCTCCCAAACCAGGCCCCAGTCTCCTCCAAGAGTTTTACAGGTGTCCTCTGCAGCACATCTGTCCTCAGTCCCAACGCCTGGACAGTGGCAAGCCTGGCCTTGCAGCTCTGAAGTGCCTGTACAGGGACACAGCCGGGAGGCCCATGTCCCTGTTTAGACTGTTTCTTGCAGCCATCTACCTGACTGACTCCCAGATTGTGGGCGACTTTGCCCTATCACAACATGGTGGGCACAAGTGCCAAAAGTCCATTCTAACATTTTTGATCCCTGGGCTAACAGCCTGGCATGGGGATCCCTAGGTGTGGCAAAACAGAGGTACACAATACTTAGCTGATCACACATATAGCCCTGCTGTCCTCTGACCCCTAGAAACCAGGTACAGTTGGGCCAGGGAGGAAACAGTCCTATGACCTGCTGGCTGGTTCTCAAAAAGCAGCCTTCCCTGTCCCAGGAATGTTTTAGAAACCAACTCAGACACAAATCTGTCATCCAGAACACCCAAGGCCCTCCCACCCACATACACTCTACACATGTGTGCACATGCAAACACATACACACAGAGACTGTGCACAGACACATCTACTTGCTTTCCCAACCCTGGGGTACAGCTGGACTCTGGTACACCACCTAGACACACTGGGGTCTCTGAAGAAGGAGGTGACCACAAGCTCCAGAATCTAGTACTGGCCTGAGCCCACACCGCAGCTCACCTCCTGCTGTTTCCCAGCACTAAGACAGAAAGGAGCAGCCCAGTGCATCGAAGTCTCTGGTTTGGCTGCCTGTAACTGGGTACTTCTCAGCCATTCTGGCTGTGGAGGAGATCCTAACAGAGTTAGCCAGGGAGGGCAGGGCCCTGTGAGAACACTAGTTCTGGGACGGTACCCATGAGCCTGGTACCTGGGACCACAGCAGATGCCTGGGTGTCACAGGACCCTCAAGGGAGAACTGAGTAAGAGGACCTGCCAAGGGTGAGGACAAACGGCAGGGTAGAGTGAAGTCTATAGGGGAAGGCAGTCCTCATCAATACTCCATAGGCTCCATCCTCAAGGGAATTGAGGCTCAGACAGTTCAACTGGTCTGAAGGCCCAAAACAGTGAAAACTGCAGAGACCAGGCCTGCGACAGCCAGGCACATTTCCTCCTCTTTCTGGAAGTAGCCATCTCCCTGGCTTGAGGCCGGCTTTGCTGAGCACTCCGTGCCTTGACCATGAGGGCAGACCAGGTGCCAACAGGAGGTGGCTTTCACTGAAGTCTATGACGCCACGTTTCTGCCCATGATGGTGAGAAGTCATAACATAACTGAGATAATGGCCAAAGCTACTGACACTGCAGAATGCCAGCAAGGATGTGGTGACAGGAAGCTCTCAGCACCACCATGTGTATGTGGCACGGCCACTGCAACAGGTAATATCTCATTAAGACAAATGGCAGGTGCTACTTTGAGGTCCCTGTGGTGGCCCACAAGTGACTCAGTTTCCCTCTGGAGTCCGTTCTGGCTTAAAAGTCATTTGAGTTTAGCTTTCCTGTTCTGCTTGCTCCAAATATCCTTGACAAAGTTCTGGTAAAGCTCATGGGAAAGAACACCTTATCTACTAAGATACAGGCTGGTGAATGCCAGCCGAGGGCACACAGATAGAAGAAATTGCTTGCTCAAGGACAGGAATGGCCTTATGGTTAGATACTGACTGACTGACTGTGTTTGAAAAGAGGCAGGCTCCGAGATAAACTCACGGCTGTGCAGAGTACACTGGCAGTCCCCCCATCCAGGTACCCTAGCTGACTTTGTTGGAGCAGGCACCGACAACTCCCCTACACTGCCTGGGAGTGCAGGTGCCCACACACAGAAGCACGGCAGCAGTCATGTGAGGTGTGGTGGAACACACCTAAGGTCCCTTCAGTCAGGAGGTGTGGTGGCACACACCTGAAGTCCCTTCAGTCAGGAGGCAGAGGTAGAAGGATCAGGAACTCAAGGCAAAGCCTTGGCTAGACAGCAAGCTAGAGGGCACTCTGGCTATGTTATCCCTGACCCTGCCTCAAGCAAACAAAACAAAAGCACAATCCAGGCCAGGGAGATGGCTCATTATGTAAATGCACGAACTACAAAGCCTGACTAGCTGAGTTCAAGCCTGGACCAGAGGAAGACATGGAGGACATCAGTAACCCCAGCGCTCCTATGTCCAGAAAAGCACAGACAGGAGAATTTCCTTGGAGTTAGTGGGTCAGCACACAGCAAGAGTGCCTGCCTCTGTAGGATAGAGGACACTCATAAAAGGTGTCCTCCTCTGTTCTGTTCTGTTCTGTTCTGAGACAAGGCTCACTGGGTAATGCTGACCAGGTGGACCTCAAACCTCGTACGTGCTGGGATTAAAGGCATGTGTCAAAAAGTGGAAAACACAGATATCCTTGGGTATGTGGGTTTTTGGGAGCAGATGAGTAAACTGTATTCTAATACAACAGGGTAGGCTGACCATAATGACACAGATCCAGTATCCCCAGTACATGGAAAGGAGTTCAAAGACTCTGCTTCAAAATTACCAAAACAAGGGGTTGGAGAGGTGGTTTAGTGTTAAGAACATTTACTGCTTTTGCAAAGGACTCAGGTTCTATTCCCAGCATCCACATGGAGGCCATCTGCAACTCCAGTTCTAGGAGTCCCAGCCCCTCTTCTGAGGTCTGAGGGCACTGGTGGACAGACACAAACTCAGGGCACACATGCATCAAATTACATAAACATTAAAAAAAATTAAAAAAAGCAAAAAGGATAAGCCAGAGTCGGAGACACACAGCTGTCACTCCAGCACTCGGGGAGGTGGAGATGGGAGCTCACGGCATCCTCCACAACACAGAGTTCAGGACGAGTTCGGGTATGGGAGCTGTTTCAAAAGCAACCAGCTGCTCCAACTGAATGAAGGGACAGAGGACAGATGGCATTCGGGGTAGGGAAATCTGCATTGCTGCAATGGTGGCGTCGACACTCTGCATTCATCAGATCTCATAGAAACAAGCACACATGGGCTTGCTTGTTTGAACATGATGGGTCCCTTCAGGCTCAGTGTTTTTGTACATCCTGTCCCTGCTGGTGCCACTGTGTTCAATGCAGAGTCACTAAGGAATGGGGCCTAGCTGGGGAAGCGGGAAAACTGGGGGCAGGCTTTCCTGTAGCCCAGCCCCACTGGCAGCCTGAGCTGTGTTTTCTATGTTGTCACAGTGTGAGCAACTACAGTGCCTGCCACCACACACCAAACCACTTCAGCCACAAGAAGAGTAACTCCTGCAGGGGCCAGCCCAGGAGTGGGACTGCTGTGAGAAGCAGGTAGGAAGGCTAGAGAAGGAAGTACATGGAACAGAGTGCCAGAAATCTAGTGAGCTTTCCCATCGCCTGTTCATGCTGCGCCCTGGCAATGCCTGTACACAGGCCTTCAAGGGTGTACCTAAAACTAACAAAAACTGGGCACAGCAGCCTTTAATCCCAGCCTGGTCTACAAAGTGAGTTCCATTCCAGTCAGAGCTGTACAGTGAGACCCACACTCAGCCAACAAACCAATTAGAATAAACTGGAAGAGGAAATTTCAAGCCGTGGGGTGGTTACTCCTCACTGCTCTCAGTCAGCCTGCAGGGAGTGCAGTGTGGAGGCAAAGGCAGATTTAAAGTGGACAAGGTGGCTTTGCACAAAGCACAGAGGGGCTGTGATTGCTCAAAGCTCAGTGCGAGTTTGACGTGGACTTGGCTTCAACACAACAGAGAAGCACCTTGCAGGCCAGCCCCACACCTAGACTCCTGGAGGAGCAGAGAACCCCTTTGCATGGAGCACGGAGGTCAAGTGAGGCCTCAGGACACAGGGATGCCAGGATGGTCAGGAACATAGGATGGTCAACTCGACAAAAACTAGAGTGATCTGGGAAAAGGGAATGTTACATGAGAAGTCAGCTCCATCAGACTGACCAGTATGCAAGTCTGGAGGCATAGCATGTTCTTGACTAATGATTCATGTAGGCAATGCCAGCAGGTGGTCATGGGCGGTGTAAGAAAGCAGACTAAGCAAACCAATAAACAGCATTCCTCCAAGGCCTTTGTTTCTGCTACTGTCTTGAGTTCCTGCCCCAACTGCCCTGACAACAGATGACAGCTACAAGCTAGAATAAACCCTTTCCTTTACAAGTTGCTTTTGGTCAGTTTTATCAAATCAAAAGAAAGCAAACTCACATAGATGTCCAGCAAGGAAAGCTGTAGGCACAAAGCAGAGCAGGCCCAAAAGCACTTGCCACAGGACATGGGGCTGCCCAAGTCTTCAAAGCCCAGAAGGCTCATGTAGGCCAGACTCACTATATAGGTGAAAGTGACCTTGAACTCTTGACCATCCATAACAACAGGCAGGGCACCATGTCTGGTTTTGGACCTCAGAGACTCAGCAGAGACTGACTTTTAAACAATGTTGAAACCTTTGTAACTGTAGGGATTGGGGTTGTGAGACCCGGATCAGTTTGTCATGAATGGTTCCCACAGGCTCATTTGTGGGCATACTCTTCCCCAGCCAGGGCTGCTGTTTGTGTGTATTTTCGGTGGAGGTGTGTATTTTCTGGTGGAGGAAGTGGGTCACTGAGAGCAGATTCTGAAGGGTACAGGCCAGCCCTGCTTCCTGTCTGCTACCACCATGTGACCTGCTTCAGGGTTCCCCAGCATGCTGGCTGTATGTCCTCAGGAGAAAGTCAGAAGATGTTTTGTTGGTGACAGAACAGTACTGCTGCAGTGCCATGTGAATGCAGGCTTATACTGTAACGCTGACAGGGTGGGGTGCTATGGAGATGAGAGAAAGGCCTCTCTTAACAGTCCACTCTATGTTGCTGTGAGATTAAAACTGCTCTAACGTATTGGGGGTGCTGAGGTTGCAGCTTGGTGGGCAGAGTGCTCACCAAGCCCATGTCTGGCCCTGGCTTCTGGCTCTCTCTCTCTCTCTCTCACACACACACACACACACACAGACTACACACCCCTCACTCAGCACTCAGGGGCTCAGTCAGGAAGATTAGGAGCTCATGCTCAGCCTCAGACTCCAAGGCAAGTCTGGCCTTTATATAAATAAAGACCTTAATTCTCAATATAAACACATTGTGTCCTCCAAACTTCTTACTCTCAGAACCAGCGAGAATGACCAAGCAGAACCATTACATGCTGTTTCTCAGAGATGATGAGGTCTGGGGTATGCAGACCCTGGGGAAGAAGCACCTGTGTGCCACACTGTACACCACTGAGTGTTATAACGACCTCTGTTGGGAAGGCAGAGCCTACCAGGACCAGGACAGGTTTCAAACAGCTCTAATGGGGCAGAATTTCTTTCCCCCACCTTGGGTATCAAGCAACCAAAAGGTCCCTATGCCGGTGTTCAGGACTAGCTGCCTCCTTCACCAGTAGGAAGGCTGTAGGAGAACAGCCAAGAGGTCCTTGTGCCAGTGTTCAGGACCAGTAGGAGGCTGCAGTAGAACAAGTTTCACACACACAGAAGCCCTGCTCACTCAACCTTGCCAAGTAGGAATGACACATGGCCTTAGAAGTAGCTGAGCTTAGAATGTCCCAGTCCAACATGTATGACCTCAATAAGATACTCAGGTTCATGTTCCAGGACAGCCAAGACTGCTAAAAAGAGAAACCCTGTCTCAAAACAACAACAACAACAACAACAACAACAACAAAAATACACACACACGCGCGCGCACACACTCAGCTTCTCTGTGTTTTGTCATAGAGAAGTAGAAATCTAACTCACTTGGAAACAGTGTGTGCAACAGCCCAGTGGCACACAAAACACTATATATATGCCAGCATGCACACACATACACACACACAGTCTTAGTTCCCTCAACTCCTGACTTGTTTTACTGAATGTTCCTATAAAATCCTCAAACAAAACAATACCTAATTTGATAAAGGGGCCTAGGTCAGCCCTGTAGATACCCCCCCCCACCCAAAAAAACAAAAACAAAGCCAAAAACCCAAGAGGGCTGGAGAGATGGTTCAGTGGTTAAGAGCACTGTTTATACTCTTCCAGAGGACTTGAATTCAATTCCCAGCACCCACATAGCAACTCACAGCTGTCTGTAACTCCAGTTCCAGGGGATCCAGCACCTTTACACAGACACACATTCAGGCAAAACACCAAAGCACATAAAATAAAAATAAATTAAAAAAAATAAAATCCGGACTGGAGAGATGGCTCAGAGGTTAAGAGAACTGACTGCTGTTCCGGAGGTCCTGAGTTCAATTCCCAGCAACCACATGATGGTTCACACCCATCTATAATGAGATCTGGTCCCCAGAACACTATATACATAATAAATAAATTAAAAACAAACAAACAAAAAACAAAAAGAAATCAGAAACTTTCCCTTACTTAATATGGAAATAAATTTAAAAAAAAATAAAATCCAACAACAAAAAAAAATCCATGTGCTGCTCACCCTGCTGCTCTCCAGCCAAGGTCACAGTGTTACCAAAGGGACAAGGGCCAGGAGGAAAAGTGCTGGCAAACTAAAAATCCCCACTGGCTGCTGATGGCCTCATCAGCAAGAAAGGAAGAGTGGGCTGGCTTTTCCCAAAACTGTCTCATGACCTAGAAATCACTCAGCAAGGTACAAAGTGCTGGGCAAGGCCATCAGGGAAGCTACTTGGGCTCTGACCTCTTGTCACCCAAAGCAGCAGACACAAAGATCAGTGCATATCTGGGAGGCACACAGAACTCAGGGTGAGGGCAGCAGGCACATTCCACCTGCTCTGTCAACTCTGCATGTCCTAACAATCTACACACCAAATAGCCAAACTCAAGGTAGGGAGGCCCACTTGTCCAGCATGAGCAGACAGAACCAGCTTTCCAAAACAGCGGCTCTCCCACCATCCATCCAGTTGACACAACAGAAGCCAGGTGCAAGGGGGTCACCTGAGCCATGATCACCTAAACACCAGTGGGAAGAAACATATGCATTCAGCATGAGTGAGGAGTGCACAGAAGCCACTGGAGACAAACCAGAGCCACGACAGATTCCACTCAGTGTCTGGCACAGGAGGAACCAGAGGGTGAAGGAGAAAAAGCCCTGGAGGTGCACCCAGAGAGAGAGGAGACAATTTAGATGGTCAGATCCATTGTGGCAACAGTAACCTGCTGCCCACTCAGTTCTCCTGCCCCCAAAGGGAAACCCCAACCCAGGCAAAAGGAAGCCCATCCATTGTATGTGCTTAGTGGTACATACACAGGATCCTAGCACAGGACAGAATGAGACAGAAGGATCCCACAAATAGCAGCCTGTGCTGTAAAGTAAGACCAAGTCTCAAAAAAGAGGTCCAGGAGATAGCTCAGTGTGTAAAGTGCTTGCTACACAAGTCAGACCCTAAGTTCAGCCCCCACACAATGGTGGAAGGGAACCAAGTCCCTTCTATGACTCCATAGTCCTTTGGCCTGAAAAGATGCTTATAGCATGTGTGACCCCCACCCCGTATATACATACATATGTATTTTCATTATGAAACCCTGCCTGGTCTGGAACTCATTATGTAGACCAGGCTGGCTTGAACTCACAGAGTGCCTCTACGAGGATTAAAGTGTGAGCTACCTTCCAGCTGGAAGAAAAGGCGTGCCACTGACTCTCCCAGGCCATGAGTGTGGTGACAGCTGTGTCTTCCAGTGTTTCCCTTCCATTTTACGAACTGACTTCCCATCAAATGTTTGGTGTGCCATCTAGGTAATTCAGGGACCAGGGACAGGTCAGTCCTGACCTGGCTCGAGCCACACGCCCCACACTCCTAACATAGGGCTTTCCTGTATTCAGACGTCCATTCTAAGAACAATGGGGCAAGCCTGTGGGCATTCCCAATGGGTACTATGACACCCTCGTCACCTTCACTAGCACACACCACATCATTTTAGCCTCCTGCTTGACCACAAGTAGCTAAGAGCCACAGTTGACCCAGGATAGCAGAGACAGGGACCGCAGTGGTCAGAAGCACCTCCTGTGGAGAGTGGGACTGTTGAACCAGGTGATGGCCACACCTCCTCTGGTCTAGACAGTGCAGCTTTGTCAGCTACATACCACCTCATTACCTCGGTCTTGAGTCAACCATGGGGTTCATCTGCCTCCCAAGGGAGACCAGGGACCTGGGCTTCAGAGCAAAGGCATTCTGCTTCAGAGCTATGTTCCCACTAAGCCACCCTTCAACTTCTAGGACATCAAAGGTCCACTAGCATGGGAACTGAAGGACTGGGACCTGGCGCTGGTCCTCAGGCTTAGCGTACCTCACAAATCTGGATCACAGATGCACGGTGGTAGGCAGATTCTACTGGTGCATGCCAGGCTGCTGCCCTGGTGTGGCCACACCTTAGATAAAGTACCTGGCCTGCAGGTTCCTGCTGTAGGTACCCTCTGGTCCTGAGAATGTCCTTAGGCTCCTAGTTACAGGCCACCTCACTCTAAACAGGTATCACACACCCTGACGGGAGAGGCATGTGACAAGAGGATGGGCACATCTGCAGCTCTCCTGAGCTTCAGGCACTGTCCTAGGAGACACAGTCATCCTCACTGGTCATCCCTGTCACCTCATTAGGCAGTCAGGTTTCCAATGTACTCACACAACAGAGGAGAATGGGAAGGAAAAGAGAGGGTGGAAACATTTGGGGTCCCAGGGCAGATAGTCATCAAAGCCACAACCTTGGGCAGTCCTCCTATGAAGACAGGAGTGGCCTCTGCCCCATGGCTATGGCAGTCGTGGCCAGGGCCCCTGCTCTGGAGGGATGGAGGGATGGAGGGATGGAGGGATGGAGGGATGGAAGGATGGAGGGTGACCTTCCTAGGTGAGAGAAAACAGGCATATTCCCCTGGGGGAAGTGCTGTGACAAAGGGAGAAAAGAGGGGACAGCAGGGAGGACCAGACCACAACCCTGGCCTGCTCAGTATAGCTGGCTTACTATCATGGGCAGCCCAACAGAGAAGCCTTGTCATCTGGGGTGGGAGGGGTGAGGGCCCTTGACCAGGGGTCTGGTCCCTCCCCTAAGGAAGCTGGGATCCTGAGACAGGCTAGCACAAGCCCCCACTGTCCCTTCCCCATCTCAAATGTCCCCTGAGCCAAGCACATTTCCCTGGAACAAGTGGTGGATGCCTCATGCCAACTCCAAAAATAGAGCCACGGGAAAAGAACACACTCTGCTAGCTGCAGCCTGTCCCTGCCCTCCGACAGCTCCCAGGGAGGTTTCCACCAGTCACACTATCCTGAGTGCTGGCCACCTGGAGACATGAGGACACGGACATATGGAAAACCAGGAGACTCCTGAAGTTCAACTCTCACAGACATTCACTCCCCTCAGCTGTCCAGGCTGCTGGAACCACCGGACAGCCACCCTGCAGACCACTAAACCTCCCCTATGGAGGCATCAGCCACTGGCAGAGAGTAGGGACTGCAGTCAGCGCCCAGAATGAGCCAACAGACAAGAGGCGAAGCTCCCTTACCCAGACTTCAAGGCTCCAGCCCACCAGGGACCAGGGTGGGGATGCATCTGCTTTTAAACAACAGAAGTTACACCCAGCTCACAGATACCCAGGTGTTCCCTAGGTCCCTCTGCAGCAGCATAGGCTTGTCACTGTCCTGCAGCATCTGTGGAGTAGCCCCCAATGAGCATGTTGGGGAAGCCGGATGTCATCCATGTAGACGATGTGATGTAGATGGACACTCTCTCCAGGTACCTACTGTTGACACGATTAACACCAGAACCCCGGGACTCTCTCCTCAGTCGGCACAACTGAGACCACAGCTTGGGGGTGAGGTCTACAGGGGAGGGCAGGGCCAACACTCCCAGCTTAATAGCCTATCCCATACATGATGTCGTGCTAAAACTTATCTACAAAGACAGGGCAGTGTGGCATGACCCCTTGGATTATGGCTTGGTTTAGAGCAACAATCACATGGTCAGGGTCCTCTCCATCTACTGAGCCAAGGGCAGCACAGAAGGCATTTCCCCACACAGCTGTGACAGCAGAGACTGTAAGGACCCTCTAGAAAACAGAGCAGTCCAGAGGAGGATACTGTCCTGGACCATCAGGATCCTGGGGACAAGTCTGCAGACAAGCCAAGCACAGGAGACACCTGGGGTCCTCTCCCAAGGGTGGGAACTGACTGGATATGACAGTGTCCTCATCATCTCAGACCCTTGCTGGAACCTGAAGTCATGCCAGGATGTGGGGAGACCACGAGGTCCATAGCAGGAAGCGTAATTTCCTTGAAAAACCGCTGTTCAAGAACAAGAAGGAAGGAGTCAGGAGTGGGGGTGGAGGTGGCACAGATGTGACCTAGCCACAGCAGAAGGACCTCAAGTTTTAGGGCAGCCTGAGCTACATACAGAAACTTTACCAAAACAAAACAAAACAAAACAAAAAAACAGAAAGAAGGGCTGGGCAGTGGTGGTGCACACCTTTAAATCCCAGCACTTGAGAAGTAGAGGCAAGTAGATCTCTGTGAGTTCGAAACCAGCCTGGTCTACAAAACGAGTTTCAGGACAGCTAGGAAGGACTGTTACACAGAGAAATGTTGTCTCACAAAAATAAAAATAAAATAAAAAACCAGAGGGGGGGTGCCTGGTGACCTGTGCTCAGTTCTTGGAACCCATGAAGAGGGAAGGAAAAGAACCAACTCACAAAGCAGTTCTTTGAGTTCCACATGTATGCCATGACATGTGTGTTGCCCATTCTCAAACCCATGGTAAGAAACTAGTGAGAGCCAGCTCTGGTGGGGCACGCCTTTAATCCAGTACCCAGGAGGCAGAGACAGGTGGATCTCTCTGAGTTCTGAGCCAGCCTGGTGTACACAGCAAGTTCCAGGGAGCCAAGACTACATAGAGAAGAGATCCTACTTCAAAAAACAAAAACAAACAAACAAACAAAAAAACAAAAAACAAAAGCAAACTTGTGAGAGAGAAGTAAGGGGCATGAAAGAGACAGAGACAGACGGGGGCGGGGGAGGGAGGGGGGGAACGCAAGGAGACCTTGAGTTACTGGGCCTGAAACTTGGCACAGCACTAGGAAGGGCAGTGAGGACTGTCTCAAAGCACAGCTCAGCTCCTGAACTGAGAGGCCTGCGCTGGGGTTTGCAGGGCAGAACAGTCATGCTACCCATGTGCACCTGCATACCTAGACACACCAGATAGAGGCCAGTAGCCAAAGAAAGCCACTCCAGAAACCCTCATCCTTCTGTCCTTCCCACTCACCTCAGCCAGCAACGGGGAGAGATGACACACAGGAAAGAAGGCAAGCGGGCCTGGGAGCCAAGGCTGCCCCACTTGTCTGACCCCCCAAAGTCCTGGAGCTCCTGGCTTCACAGTCTTGGGCCTGCTCCAGCCAGGAGAAATCACAGTTCCCCAAAGGCCACCTTTCCCAGTGCCCACTGCCAATCTCTAGCCAAGAGGACTGACAGAGCTGAATCTGCCTTCAAGCAGGTGCACTGCCAGGACCTGTGGCCCATCCTACTGCTGTAAGGCTTGGAGCTGTGAGGACTGAGGCCCCTCTTCCCCTCCGTGGGTTACAGGCCATTAAGGTTCTCCCCAAGCCTCCTCATCTTGTATCCCAAGGGTACTAATGGCTTGGCAGTGGTCACATCATCTAACTAATTCAGTGAGGCCACTCGGCACTTCCTCTCACTCAGCCCTCCAGAACAACAGCCCAAGCCAATCTCCTGTGGTAAAGGTACTTGCCTTCAAGTCTGACAATCTGAGTCTGCTCCTAGATCTACATGAAGATGGGAGAAGAGATTTCAGTGTTGTCCTGTCACACATTGCTGTGGACATGCGTACACATGCACGCATGAGCGCGCGTGCACACACACTTACTACTTCTAATAAAACCCAGGAAATGTGTAAGAGAGGGGGCTTACACTTAAGAGCAGTTAAGAGCATTGGCTACTCTTGCAGAGGACCTGGGTTCACTTCCCACCACCAATAGCAGGTGGCTCACAACTATCTCTAATTCCAGTTCCAGGGGATCCAAAGTGTCTGCATTCTGCTGACACCTGTAGATGTGTGTGTGACACACACACAATAACCCTTACTTACTGAAAAGATAAATCTAGCCAACCATGGTGTCACACACCTTTAATCCCAGCACTCGGGAGGCTGAGGCAGGTGGATCTCTGTGAGTTTCAGGTCAGCCTTGTTTACAGAGCGAGTTCTAGGACAGGCACCAAAGCTACACAGAGAAACTCTATCTCAAAAATACCCAAATAAATAAATAAAGATAAATCTAAAGGAAAATGGCAAAGATAGCCGTAGCTGTAGTGATATTTTATTTATGTTTTAATAGTTTGCCTAAAGATCAAAAGGGCACTAGAGGTCAGGCAGTGGGGACCTTTAATCCCAGGATTTGGGAAAGAGGCAGATGGATCTCTGTGATTTCAAGGCCACTCTGGGCTGCACAAGATCAATGCTAAAAACAAATCCAGGTAGTGATGGTTCACACCTTTAATCCTAGTACTAGGGAGTTTTGTGCCTTTAATCCTGGCACTAGTGGACTATAAAATGGGAGAAGTTTATTCTGTTTAGTCTGTGTCACCCAGCCTTGGTAGAGGTAAGACTTCTCTAGTGGCTTGGCTGCTTTGCTTTTCTGGTTTTCAAGTTGAAAGCCAATTTCTGTCTCTGGGTTTTTATTATTCGTGCTACACATCACAGTGGAACACCTGTCATTCAGTACTGGAGTGAGGGGAGCACATGCAAACTTGAGCCCACATACTGGGTTGTGCATGGCGGCACATGTCTAGCACTCAGGAGGCAAAGGCAAGGGGTTCTCTATGAGTTCAAGGCTATCCTGGTCTAATAATGAGTTCTAGGACAGTTTGGGCTTTGTAGAGAGTCCCTTTCTCAAAACAAACAAATAAAAATACAGCAAGCTGCCCAGGAAGTAGACAGTGAAGCATCTCACATGCCCAGGAGGAGATGATTGCGCACACTGTGAAAACAAACAGGGTTTCTCGGAAGTTTCTGGTGATCTCTTATGACCTGCAGCCTGCTCAGAGGGAGCCATGCAGGCACCCAAGGAGGTCCACATCCTGTTACCTGAATGATCTGTGGCATGGGCACAGAAGGAACAGCACTGGGCCCCTGCTTTTAGAGGGCAAAGTGCTAATAAGAGCAGGGCCATGTCTAATAGACAGGTACCATCTACTGCCCCCACAGACACCAAGGTCCCAGGGTGGCACAGTGGCTTTGAGGAACAGTAACCAGAAACTGTCCCTTAGCTTTTTAAGATGGAAAGGGCTTTGCCACACTCTCTCCAAGAATGTAGGATAGTCACTAGGGAAGAATTCAGCAGAACATATCAAGAGTCGCATTTCGGGGCTGGAGAGATGGCTCAGTGGTTAAGAGCACTGTCTGCTCTTCCAAAAGTCCTGAGTTCAATTCCTGGCAACCACATGGTGGCTCACAACCATCTGTAATGAGGTCTGGTGCCCTCTTCTGGCCTGCAGACATACACACAGAATATTGTATACATAATAAATAAATATTTTTTTTTATTAAAAAAAAGAGTAGCATTTCCAGCTGGGCAGTAGTGGTGCACACCTTTAATCTCAGCACTCAGGAGGCAGAGGCAGGCGGATTTCTGAGGTCAAGGCCAGCCTGGTCTACAGAGTGAGTTCCAGGACCAACAGGGCTACTACACAAAAAAACCCTGTCTCAAAAAAAAAACAAACAATAAAAAGAGACACAGAGAGAGAAAAGAGTGGCATCCCCATACTGAGCTTGGTCCTCCATGCAAAAAGACAGCCAGAAGAACTCCAGGAACTGCACCCGCATCTCTCCGAGTCCTGGGTGGGCTACTTCAAAGCCTGCTGCCAAATAAGGCTGGAGGTGTAGCCCAGAAGTCAATGAGGACTTCCAGGCACGTTCTCAGCATTTCCAGTCATACTTGCCCAGATTATGGTTTTCAAGGGACTCAGCATCGGGTGTCGGGGTCAGCACATGGTATTGGTGGTGACTGGCCCTGTCAGATGCAAGAGGTGCTGAGGCCCAGGCCGGGGCAACCAGGAGGACAGGCTGTTTCACAATGCCACACCCATTCAAACCGCCTTCAAACTGCACATATGGTGCTCACCAGATGACTGTGCATAATGATGCCCTGAATTCACTCCCTCGGACCTCTGTGGTGGAAGGAGAACACTCTTACAAGTTGTCCTCTGATTTACACACACACAAATAATGGCACACATGCACACGCAACAATAAAAAAAAAACTCTAATTGCAAACGTGTGGCAAAGGGCTTTTTTTTTTTTTTTTTTCTATTCCATGATAAGTACCTGACTGGCAAAATCCAGGCCCTAGGTTCCAGTTCCATAAAAAGAGAAAGAATGAAAGTGGCAAAGACAGAAACACAGGGATAGAGAGAGAAAAGAAAAAGGAGTGGGGGAAAGAGAGAAGGGAAAGAAAAAGAGAAGGCTGGCACACACCTGTCACCCCAGCACCAAGGAGGTAGAGCCAGGAAGAGGCAGCTCTGGGTCAGCCTGGCTCTAAGGGAGATAGCCACCTTCTCAGACATGCCTCATACACTTGTCCTCTGGCCCACTCCTGGAGTACTGTCCCAGCCCAGGCCCTGGAGCTTCTGCCTATGACCTCCTCTGGGCCTCGCTGCCTCCAGCTTGGCTCTCCCAGCTCACCGTACCTCTCCTGGGGACCACATGAGTGGCTCCCAGCACTGAGCCTCCTCCTCAAGAGATCACAGACTTATGACTTCATGGATCTTCCTAGGACACCACAGCAGGTATCCCCAGGATCACACACCACATCTAGCATACATGTCTGACCAAGGAATAGGGAGACCTGCTGCATACAAAGCGGTGGAGGGTGCAGAGATCAAAATGAAGAGCTTGAGAGGCTGGGGTATTCAGAGGTCACTATCTGCCTAGCATGCTCTAGAGCCTGGATTCCATCCCCAGGCTACAAAGAAGAACATGAGGGACTGGACAAACAGCTCAGCAGCTGAAAGTACCAGCTGCTCTTGCAGAGGATTCAGGTTCAGTTCCGAGCACCCTCACAGTGGCTCATAACCACCTGTAACTCCAGTTCCAGGAAATCTGATGCCCTCATGAAACACCAGGCATGAAAGTGTTATATAGATAGAAACAAGTGGTGTGGGAGGTCCATCTGTCTACTCAGCAGGGAGCTGCATGTCCCCTTGGCCAGGGAGACTCCTGCCTGCAGGATGTCATTAGAGCAAGGGCTATGACACTAAGTGTGGGACAGTTTCCTCAGGATGGCCTATTTGGACACCAGCTTTTCTTTTTATTGAACCATGACACAACAACGGGTGTGGTGGCAAACACCTGTCATCCAAGCACTTGGGAAGCAGAAGAGAGGGCCAGCTAGTGCTACATAACACCTGTCTAAGAAAAGAAAAAAAAAGAAAACAGACAAACTATCCACCTGCTACACACTAGTGTGAGGCCACCAAGGGAACGCAGAGCTGCACAAATCCATATATGTGACTCAGAGCACCCAGGTCAATCAGCAGGACCCCAGTGTGTGCCTTGTTAGCCCCATCTTGGGGTCTCCTGTGAGTCCGGTTTGGGCATCGGGACTAACAGAGTGGGGAAAAGTAGCCATGTTTTCCATGTTGGGTAGTTCCTCCTTCAAGGCCGCCAGGATGTCACAATCCTGGTGCGCTGTCAAAACTGCTTGCAGGGTGATGAACTCTGGCCTGTAGATGAGTCAACAGATGGGTTGGTTCTGAGTGCCTGCTGTTTACACACAGTCACCGTGGCCACAGGCAGGCAGCCGGAAGCAAAGCCAAGGGTCACGGTGGCCAGGGAAGAGACAGGTTCTTGGCACACACCCATCACCCCCAAAGACTCCAGCGCCAGGCTGCTTCCCTCTTTCTCTAGTCCTCTGAGGAATTCGGCCTCAGCACCATCCAGCACCTACCCTACAACACACATGGGAACACATACCCCTACAGGCCAAAGGCATGAGGCCAACACTTCTGATGCCCACACCAGTATGGTCAACCCTTCCTGGCAGACCACAGCCCTTCTGAGACCTTGATGCCTGGCTTCTGAGCTACCTCCCTGCTTAAAGGTCTTAAGAGGTGATATTGCTTCTAGAGCCACCACCCATGACCTCACCTGAAGACTGGACACTGCTCCCCGATGGGACTGACTGGGATGAATGACACAGGACAAGCAGGGAACAAGAGGAAGTGATCCTGTCACACTCCAGCTTTCTCTGAAAACTGGGCACAACATACATGCCAGTAAGGTGGCATGATCCCTCAGTCACCGAGTCTCTCTAGGGTACAAGCAGACTGATCTGAGGCTCATGAGCACTGAGAGAAGGCCTGGGACGGGGTTGGTGATGTGCTTCAAGGTTCATCAGCCTCTGGACAAAGTGAGATCCACTGTCAGGGCAGGGTCCAATTCCAAAAGGCTGGAATCCCCAGGGATAGCGGAGCCACGTCAGGAGGATGGAGGCTTAACTGGGGCTCCTCTTGCCCCATACTCAGCTTTCCCCATGGTGCAACACAGTGAGCCAGGACCTCCAATGCCCTTCTAGGCCCTACATGACCATCCCAGCCCTACTTCACTCCTTATTACATCTACCCTGGTGGATCTCCCTTGCCCAGCTCTGCCAACTCTTGAGGATTCTAGAACATCAGGTGTAATGAACGGCACATCTCACTGCCTCTGGGCCCAAAGGCCAGCCCTATGCTGATAGGAGAGTGTTTCTTTCTTGGAAGGACAGTGCAGGATGGGTCCACAGGCAAGTGACAGATCCAGGAACATAACGCCACAGCAGAATCTAGACAAAGAGCCAGTCTCAGGAGAAGCTGGGACTCCAGTGGGAGCAGAACTCTGCAAACCTAAGAAGGACCTGGAGCTGCAGGTCAGGCCTTTGCTAGCCCACAGCCACTCAAGGCTCTGTACGGGGACTCTGCTGGAACCCTCAATTTTCCCTGACCTCTCTGTGCCATTCCACCAAGGACAAGGTGAGGGCACATGGCCACAGAGCCCACCTAGCCAACAAGGATGAACAAGGGTGGAATAGATGGAGGCAGGACTCCCATCTCATAGCTGTCAGGGCATGCCTCTCAGCAGCAACCGGTTGTCCTGAAAGGATGAGGAGACCATATTTTCTTAGCTCTCCTAAATGCCACACCCACTGAACCCCAAAACACAAAGATGAAGTGCCACATCAGCACCAGTTTGGTTTCGGGGACTTTTTATTAGGTTGTTTAGCTCAGGCTGGCCTTGAGCTCCTCATCCTACCCAGCCCCGGGACCCTAGGTAGTATGCCTTTTTTCTTTTTCTTTTTTAATTTTTTTTATTTTT
The DNA here is from genome assembly GCF_982192425.1 of Myodes glareolus. Lineage (NCBI taxonomy): Eukaryota > Metazoa > Chordata > Mammalia > Rodentia > Cricetidae > Myodes > Myodes glareolus. The sequence continues at coordinate 3,526,545 of NC_142048.1, read as the reverse complement.
TTATTTTTTAAGAGAAAAAGCTCCAAGTCCCAGCTGGGATGGGCTCCAGTCATCTCTATGGCTGGGCCTTGAACTGGCATGGCCTCCTGTTGCAGTATAGGTCACTACACATTTCCCACCTCTCTACTGAGGTATGCCCAGCTCCTTCCCTAGGCCACACATAGCCATTCCACAGTCAGTTCCTCTCGAGCTTCTGCTCTGGCTACACATGAAGTTAAGAAAAATCTCCTGGCAATTCAAAATAAAATACAGGATTGTACTGGGGCATGAATGCCAATGCAGTGCAGGGAAGCTAGGCAGGAGAGTTCACAGTCAGCTTGGACTACAGAAGAGGACCATGTCGTTAAGAATAAAAGTAAGAACTACTGGCCCAGCTCAATTGTGAGCAGCTACTGGGAAGCGAGTGACTGATCTGAATGCAGGCAGGAGAGCACGAGTGGCACTGCTCCGTGCGCATCATTACCACGTGTCTCCAAGTCCCTCCCAGGCCTACCATTGCAAACCTGCCCCTCCTGCTGTCAGCGCACCCTTGTCTCAGCCCCCTCCATGCTCAGAGGGTAAGCTCAAATTCAGGTCAGGCATGACACACACCTTTAGTCCCAGCACTCTCGGGAGGCAGAGGCAGGTGAATCTCTGTAAGTTCAAGGCCAGCCTGGTCTACAGAGTGAGCTCTGGGACAGCCAGGACTACATAGAGAAACCCTGTCTCAGAAAACTAAACAAGTAATGTATCTCTGAAGCTGGGCCAGTGGTGGGTACCTGTCTGCCGTCTTGGCACTTAAGAGTCATGAGTTTGAGACCAACCTAAGATAGCGTGAAGCTCCTATGCCAACAAGAGATTAAACTTCAAAGTCACCTTGCCAGTTAAATGTCCTGTCAGCTTTCCAGATAAACACAGGGTTGGACTGCCCCAAAATTGAATGCTGCCTGCCACACTGAACAGGCACCCTCGTTGTCAGCTGTGGCCACACACAGCTGGCTTCCCTGGGGCATATGCATGTGGCCTATAGTTCTGTAAGTGCCTTCACATGAGGAAGACCAAGCTTACTTAGGGGATGTAATGCACACTCAAAATTCAAAATAACAGTATGACGGTGATGCTGGAGAGAAGGCTGCCGGGGCATGGGGCAATGGCCGGCAGCACTGCCACCAGGTACCAAGTCCACCTGACAGTGGTGACTCACGCTCTGGTCCAGCTGTTTCTGGGAAAAGTCCTGCTCCTCCAGTACTAGTCAGAACGGCCCAAGGGGAAAGACTCCAACCAGGAAGAGTGGCTGGGATGGTCAACCAGAGGCTACCATCCAAATCCCCAACACCTCTTCCTCCTCACCTGCAGGGGCGCTTTTTGTCTCACGGTGTGGAACCTGACAAAGGAAGAACTAATCTTTTCCCAAAGAAATTGGATCCTGTTCTAGAAAGGACGAAACTGAGACCCTGACACAGGCAGGAAGTGGATCAAAAGAAGTGATGGGAAGACAGGTGGGAAGAGGTAGCCCCAGAAGGCTGAATGGGGAAGAAACTCCTAGCTTGGCCAATGATGCTGCGCATGTCCCGGGCAGGAAGGAAACCACATTCCTTCCTAGTTACTCTCTGCTCACTCGGCCGCGTCAACACCCCTTGCGCCAACACAGGCAAACACACGTCCCAGAAACAGACCCAACACCTCAGTCACTTTAAGAAGAAGCCTGAAATCACTTGCCCTGGGGACCTGCAACTTCTGTCCCAGTGGACGCAGGGTGGTGCCAAGGCTTGGGTGGAGCATCCAGGTGAAACCCGGAGGGAGGCACACTGCTAGGGTCCTCGCCCCACCCCCAAGCCAGGAGGAAGCACCAAAATGCTTCGAATTCTCCCAGATGACGGGTGGACAATGAGAGGGAACGACCAAATGTGGTGGAACTGCTGCCTCCTCCCGAGTGCCCAGCCAGAGGAAGCCACCATGCCTAGCTAACTTCACCTCAGTCTATGAAAAAACACAACGGCCTCGTCCAAGTGTCCAGAGAGACAAGGTGACCTGACGAGACAGGGTCTGGGGTCAGTAAGTTTCCGTCTAAACTACCCCTTCTAACAGTGGGTCCAGACACGCCTGTCATCCCAGAGCTGAAGAAGCTGAGGCAGGAGGATGGTCGTCAGTCCAAGGCCAACGTGAGCTACACAGAAAGAACATGCTTTATAAAAAGCGAAAGAGCAGATTCAACCTGAAGGATGTCACTGGGGTTGGCCAAGTGTCGCCAGGTGTGGACGCGGCCTTGTGCCCACGGCGCAGTCCGCCCGCCAGGACGCCGCGCCGCTCACCTGGTGAGCCCGGTAGCTCTCGAAAGCCTTCAGGGCACTGTCGGTGAGCTTCACGTGGAACACCGACACCCTGCTGCCGTCGCTCACGCGCCCACACGACAGCCCGTAGCTACGAGCCTCCTTCAGCGCCGCCATCTTGTAATCATCACTCCCCGCCCCCTCCTCGGCCGCTGCGCCCGCACGCCGGCCCGCCCTCCGCCGCAATGCATTATTCATGAGCCGGCTAGGCCACGCCCCCCGAAGGGCCCGCAGTTGGACCGGGTGGACTGAGGCCACGCCCCCAGGTCTCGCGAGGTCAGTCAGCGGGGCGGCGCGGTCAGCTCCCGCGGCGGCCTGGGCTGTTTACGGGGAGAGGCTGGCTCCGCATTCCGACGATTGCGTAGCCGCCCGCCCGCGGTTTCAAACTTGTTTGTTAGCAGTAGCCGGAGAGATAACCACGCCCCTAGCCTCAGGGAGCCCGCCCTCTCTCAGGGAAGACCTATAGACGGCGGCCGCGATGGCCACGCCTCCCGCCAGAAGAGAGCCCGCCCACACTGAAAATAAAAGCACTACGCACATGGCCACGCCCACAAACTCTGGTGACGCCCGCCCCACTTCAGTTCATTGACACGCCCCAAGCTCCCACAGAGTCCTACGTCACAGGAAATGCTCGCCCACGACCAAAGCCTTTGGCCACGCCTCTAAGCTTCCATAAAGCCCGCCCTCCCGCCTTGCTGCATTATTCATGAGGAAGGTCTGCTCACTGCCCACCTCGTGCGGGGAAGTTGCCCAGACCACCGCTTGCCCACCGAAATCCCCACTGGCCACGCCCCACACCCACCCAGCTCGGCGCAGGTTGGCAAGCCCGCAAGCTCCTGAGGCGCGCTTTCAACAGCCTCAGACCCTCACACGAGCCGAACCTCTCAGAGCTGTGGCGGCTCCCACCTCGGACGTCAGCCCCCTGACGTACACTCCTTCGCCCCTGCGTGCACTATACATATTCATAAGCCGCTGACGAGTTCAGCTTTCCAAGCACTTAGAGACGGCCATTTATGAACTCCTCCTACATGAATTATTCATGAGCCTTGAACACGTGTATGCATGTTACCACACTCGTAGGGTCCTCTTTTCTCAGCTATTGGTGTGTCCCCCGCTGCGTTTCTTTGGGGGAACAGACGCAGATCTGTCCCGAGCGTGAGGTGGGCGGGGCCGGCGCGCAGGAAGAAGGAGGTGCGGCATGTTGAAAGGTTAGCTTGGTGGGCGTGACTATGTAAACGAAGTGCGCGTGATTCGCTGGGTCCCGCTAATAGGAGTGGAGGGTGTTCCCAGACGAAAGCAGCCAGAGCAACGCAAACAGGCAGTGCGCTGAGCGTTCCTGATGCTAAAAGTTCAGTAACAGGATAAAACTCCCACACGCCGCGGGCTCGCTTTTCAATAAACAACATTCTCTTATGCGACTTTCAGCACGTCCTCAGTGTTGCGCAACCACCACCACCCTCCGCTCCAAAACATTCCTTCATGTCGAAAGCCAGCCTGATCCGTCCCCATCTGCAGGTTTTCCTCATTTCCTCCCTGTCGCCTGGCATCTCTGATCTTTTTGTCCCTGTGGGCATTTCCTAGTGTGGTCACCCATCCTGAGCTCAGTCTTTGAAGTCTGACTGCTATTGTTTTCAAGGGTCATCAACCTAAGATCATTCGTTCCTTTTTGAGGACGACACAATATTCTGCTGTGTGTTATGGACAGCTGTTACTTATCCATCCGATGATTCACGTCCACTGTTGATCCTCACTGCTCACCTGTGGGCAGTTTTTAATAGACTGAATTGCTGGGATGAGTTAGTTACACATTGACTTTAAAAACATCTTTTACTGGATGGCAGTGCATGCCTTTTTGTTTTGTTTTGTTAAGGTTTGTTTTTCTTTTTTTTCTCTTAATTTTTGAGACAGTTTTTCTCTGTGTAGCCTTGGAGCCTGTCCTGGCATTAGCTCTTATAGACCACATTGGCCTCAAATTCAGAGATCAGCCTCCCAAGTGCTGGGATTAAAGGTGTGTGCCGCCATCACCCAGCTTGGTGCATGGCTTTAATGCCAACACTCTGGGGGCAGAAGCAGGAGGGTCTCTGTAAGTTCTACAATTCCAGGACAGGCCGGGCTACAGAGAAACACTGTCCTACAAAAAAAACAAAATATATATGAACAAATATATAATATTTGAGACTGGTTCTTACTATGTAAGAGCAAGCTGGCCTCAAACCCAGAGATTTGCTTGCCTCTGAACTGCTGGGATTAAATTCTTGTGCCACCACACCCAGCATAGATTTTTATATGTATTATCATGGGGGAAGAGGTCCTCACTGGTGCCTGTGTGGGCTGCCTGCTGCACAAATCCAGGAGATGCTTGGCTATTTTCCCAATCGTTTTAATACAACCACAAAGCAAAGGGTCAGGAAATGGCTGATATAGCCTTGGTCTTCCACACTGAGATGATAGGTGAGCCACCACCCACTTCTTAAAGTTATTTTTCTAAGTGTGTTTGCACGTGTATGTCTGTGCATCATGTATGTGTCAGATGCCCTCCATACCACAAGAGGGTATCAGATCTCTTGGAACTTGTAACTAGTTCCAGGAGGTGGTTATGAGCCTCCAGCCCCTTATTGTGAGCATGGTCTTAGGATCCAGGCTGGACTTACCACATAGCTAAGGGTATCTTTGAACTCAGAATCCTCTGAGCTCAGACTGACTTGGGATGACAGACAGACTTCACCACTGGATCCAGAGTCCTCTTACTTTATACTTCTACCCAGCCTCCAAAGGCATCTGTCACAGCTCAGGATGTCCCAGTGAGGGGCTGGGGGAATGGCCCACCCATCCATTCCTAGAGTCCTCTGAGCTGGCAAGATGGCTCAGTGGGCAAAGCAGCTTGCCACCAAGCCTAATGACCTAAGTTCAAACCCTAGGACCCACAAGGAAGGAGAGAAGTGGCATGCACCATTGTACACCCCATCCCCAACAGTTTAAGATGTAACAAGACCTTGGATTCCCAGCACTGCAAAATAAGTCAGGCATGATAGCAAGCGTGCAGTTCTTTACTTGGTCTTCTGGTGAGACCAAGTCAAGAGGCTCACCAGAACCCAGCAGTCCCAAGGTCAGTCTAGACACCGCCTCTAAGGTTGAAAAAAGAATGCAGAAGGTCATGTATGGTGCTCTGCCAACCTCGAGGCATTTTATAAAGGACTGTGGGACTGAAGTCTCTATGTGTGGGGAGGCAAGACAAGTGAGGTAAGGGTGAGTAGATGCCCCTCAGGAGGGGTCTGTGTGTGACAAAAGTATCTCACACACCACTCTGCACCATTCCTAGATACACTGCAGGACAGTAGGACTCTCCGACAGCGCAGGGAGACAGACTTACTGCTGTCCAGCCAACCCCAGGGCTGGGTCCGGTGAATACTGGAGTTGGTCAGAGGGTTGGGCAAGGGCAAGGGCAGCTAGGGCTAGGGAGATCTGCAGGACAGCTGCTGTGTACCCCGGGGGAAGCACTGGCCCTCTCTGAACTTTGTAGGCCTTTTGTTATTTTGTCCAAGACAAGGTTTCTCTGTTTAACAGCCCTGGCTGCCCTGGAACTCAGTCTGTAGACCAGGCTGGCTTCAGACTCACAGAGATCCACCTGCCTCTGCCTCTCAAGTGCTGGAATTAAAGGCGTGCGCCACTACCGCCTGGCCCTCTTTGAATTCTTAAGGAACTTTGAGAAACAGGTCTTTTGTTTCATCGCCAGCACCTCTAAACATTTCCGAAAAGAAAACCAAAAAAAGTTAAGTCCCAGATAAGTGATATACCTGAGACACCTGCCATCCCAACATTGAGAGCTGGATGCAGGAGAATGTGGAGTTGCAGATCAGTCTCAGCTACAAGTCCCTACCTCAAACACAAATCTCCCAGTCATGGACCATCCCCGCTCTGCTGGCCATGGCAGGTGATATGAGGGCACACCCAGTACTATAGGACAGTCTGCAGGCCCAGCTCTCCTGCCAACCCCTCTTCCATCAGCTCTGAACTCAGCTGTGACGTGCAGAGCTGGTAGTCGCTGCCATTGTGAAGCATAGCGTGTACTGCCTTGGACAGGCCTTCCTGGTCCCCAGATACAGGGACCCCTGCCTAGATCAGTCCTTAGTATCTGTTGTCCCATACCTGTTTCTCCTCGACCAGGGCTGCCAAAGTCCTCCATCTCTTCCTTGTAGAGCCCAATGCCTCATACATACCAGACAAGTGACTTTTGAAATCACAAAATCAACACAATAAATGACCCCAGAATCCATACAACCCCAAAAGTACCCAACTTCAGGCAGAGAATGGCGACAAAATGAAAGGACAGAGTGGGTCTGAATGGAAGTCCTCTGAAGTGCAGCCTGCACAGCCCGGTCTGCACAGTCCTCTTTAAGGCAGCTGTTGTGCTAGGCCGGCTCAGCTGTGACTCATAGGCCTTCTCTGGTCCAGCCTCAGCAGAAGGAGGCTCCGGAAGCAATGGGGTGCGGGGTGAGGCTTTATTTCATTCACTGTGGGGGAGCCTGGACAGGGGGCAGGTAGGCAGGACTAGTAGTAAGGGCTGCCCCAGGCCTAATGAGAGGGAAAAACTGAGGCCAGAGCCCAGAGGGCAGGGATGTGGAACAGAGACAGTTGGGTCCGGAGCAACGGGGCCCCTCCACCTGGGCTGTACCCCATGTCCCCCTTCAGGGCCTCAGTCCTTCCTGCTTGTTGGGGTGTATGACCCTCAATCCTTGCTCCCCCAACCCAGAGGAGGTGGCTCGGCCAGGGAGGGCAGTGGACAGGGAGCGTGGGGGAAGTTGGGGAGCACAGGTTGGGGTCCAGGTGTCCAGGGGGGCAGTCAATTCCTGGCAGCAATGACCACAGAGAGAGCCACGCCCCCCAGGGCCACAGCAGTCGCCCCAAACAGCCACTTCCATGGGATGGACTGTGGATAAAGGGAGGGGTAAGGAAGGTAGGCTGCACACCAAAGCAACCACCATGACCACACACGGGCCTCCTAGCCAGTGTTTTACCATGTCTAAGATACTCCTACACACACCCAAACCCAACACCCACTCCAATGTATTTTCTTCCTCTGCATGAGCCTCCAACCCTCACCAAGGGCCTGCAGCTCCAGAGTCCCCCCTTCTGCCTAGGAAGCACTAGGCAGCACTGCCCTCAGCCCAGCCACACCCTGGCTCACCCAGGTCCCCTTGCCCGGACACTTGGCGGGCAGCCGGCTGGGGTTGCCCAGCATCTTTCGGTACAGGGCGGTCTCTGTGCTCCGCTGTGCAGCGCGCTTCTTTACCAGCTTTGAGAGCTCCGCATGGATCGTCTGTGGGAGGTGGGTAGGAATGGTGAACATATACAGGAGGCAGCAGACCTGCCTGTCATCACTACTGCTGCCTTCTTCTGGTCTCCAGGCTTGTCAGGTGTGGGGGCCCCTGGGACTTGGGGGTTCTAACTGCTCCCATTAGCTCTAACAAAGAGGGAGCTGCTGCCCCACCCAAAGGCAAGCCAGCAGATAGAACAGCAATAATAACTAGAGGCATGCAAATAGGGGGACTTACCAGACAAACCCACCAGAGTTCTGCTTACCTTGTTGGAAGGTTCCAGCTTCAGGGCAGCCCTCAGGATGGGGATGGCCTCACTATATTCTCCTTGCTGAGCCAGCACCTGTGGGAGAGGGGCATTCACTCTGCATTCATCCAGAGCCTGGCACTAAGTCCCTGCTCTCACAGCACAGTTTGGTGCAGAGATTGATCAAGTGAAGCATAGCTGGGAAATGGCACCACTGCTGGGCTGGGACAGGGAACTTGGAGACATGTACCCTCAGAGAGCAGGGGCCTCAGCTCAGACAAAGCACCCCATAGCCCTATGAGCCCCACCTGGTGGGAGTTGGAGAGCAGTCAGTTCCTGGCAGCAGTGACAGCTCCCCCCGATGGCCTGGATCTTGTGACAGTCCTGCCCGTCTGCTGGGTGTGGGACTGCTGGCCTATGCTGCCATGCTTGCCTACAATCCCTCTTTAGGCTCTGGCTGTGTGACCCCGTGGCCTGACTTCTACATGTCAGGACCCTAAAACACAACAGTGCTTCATAAGCAGCAGGTGGCGAGTTTCTCAGATATCCGATGTGTCCCTGCTTCACCTCTGGCCTATGGGAGGCCCCAGAATTGTACCCTCAACACCATCACAAAATAGAATCAACTGCACTAGGCCCAAACCCAGGCAGAGGGGGCAGCCTGTGCTGAGGAGCTGGCCTAGAAACTAGTAGGGAAAAGAGGCTGTGTGTCCCCAGTGCCAACAGCCCAGGGTGGAGAATCACACAGTCTGGCCACGCCCTGTCCACGGTGCCACCTGTGGGATCTGGACAGAAGGCTCAGGGCTCCCAAGGCCGGGGGCCAGTACAGGCCACAGCGCACCTTGCCCTTGCGGAACAGTGCCTTGATGTTGTCAGGCTGGTGCTCAAGCACCTGGCTGCAGGAGCGCAGTGCTGCACGGTAGTGGTCCAGCTTCAGCTGCGATGCTGCAAGGTTGTTCAGACACTTGACCTTCAGTTGTAGCAGCTGCTCCTCTTCCTCACAGGTCATGTCCACTGTAGGAGGAGTGGTCACTTTGAGGGAGTCCCACCCTCTTCCCCACATCACAGACAGGGTCTCAAGTACTTCAGATGGCCTCTAACTCATGCTGAGCTGACAGACGCATGCCACTGAGGGTCGTGTGCAAGCATAAGACTGTGACACCAGGGCTCACTTACGAGTCAAGTGCAATATGCATGCCTGTGATTTCAGCATGGGGCAGAGGCAGGCATGATCACCCAACTCTCCCCAAGTCACATGTTCAATGATAGACTGTGTCAGAAAAGAAGTGGGCAGAGGTTGGGGAAACCCCAGGTTTGATCTGAGCTGGAAGTGAACATACACACACACCAAAGGCAGGGTCTGGCTATGTAGCCCAGGCTAGACTACAAATTGTCATTCTCCTGTCTTAGCTTTTGACCATGTGACCACCACTGTGTCTGGTCACTACAAGTCTGGAAAGAGCCACTGACCGAAGGCTATGGCTAGTAAGGAATGTGTCTATATTCGGGAATACTCTAGAATGTTCTATGACCCCAATGACAGTCAGATGTCTATCCACCCTGCAAGTTAGCAAGATGGCTCAGTGGGTCAAGTGCTCACTGCAAAGCCTAAGGAACAGAGATTGAGTTCCTTCCACACGATGGGCGAGCACAATGGCCTCCCTTAATTGTCTCTGACTTACACACACAAACACACACACACACCCTGGCTGGCTGGTCACCTTTGGCACTGGAGGTGATGGCCTTGATGGCCAAGTCATAGGAGTTAGCAGCCAGCACAAAGTCAGCACGCTGGTAGTGGGCATTGCCACACTCCCGCTTGCGGTTGGCCAGAGCCACACGCTCCTGCCCACTCAGCATCTCTAGGTCAGGTCCATCCTCTGCCATCTTCAGGGTGACTTCCAGGCACAGGGCCGCGTGGGGGGGGATATACGGGCTCCTGCTGGGGAGTTAGCCAACAGGAGACACTCAGACCCGGCAACCCAGCTGCACCCACCACCGCACCCTCGCTGCCAACCACCACATCCTCCCTACAAGGCTGGATCTGAGGCAGAAAGGCCAGGCCTCAGGTCCTGGTGTACCCCGTATCAATCACCCACAGCAATCTGCGTCTTGTGAATTCACCAGCCCAAACCTCAGTTTCCCTTTCTATGAAATAGGAAGGATGGTAGGGACAGTTGAATGTGCAGGCCATCTCTCACCTGCCTTGGGGACCGTAGCAGTACTTGGAGTCAGCGGTGACCATGGCTGTCTCGCCCACATCCATGAGCGGGACACTGAGATCCAAGGCCTGGAGGACAGGCCAGTAAGGGTCACATGAACCCAGGCCCTGTGAGGTGCCACCCACCTGCCCACCCAGTTCCCACCTGGATGACATCACAGTCTCCCAGCGTGAAGGTCAGTTCAGGCTCTTCCTGTACGTGGGTGCCATTTTCCAAGGACATCTGCAGGTGCACGGTCACCACCTGTCCCTTGAGAGGGCGGCTAGAGCCTGGCGGGCCAGGGACCAGTGTCTTCTTCCGCAGCAATCCATTCCCTGCAGGGGCCAGGAAGTGATCTGTAATCTGGTGGCCAGACATGGGTCTCTGCACTACCAAGCCACCCTTCAGGTGCAGTGAACATCCCATGCTGCTGCTGTCTTGGTGACACTAGGATGGAATTAAGACCTTGCACATTCTATAGCAGTGTTCTATCACTAGGCTGGCCCTACCCCAACAGCACAGCATTAGGGATGTCTGGCCAACATGGCTGTCCTGCATTTTTTTTAAATTCATGTGTATGGGCATTTCGCCTGCATATGTTTGTGCACTACAAGAACAAAGCACTAGGAAAGTCCAGGTGAGGGTGTCAGATCCCCAGAAACTGGACTGCAGAAACTGAGCAGCCAGGTAGGCGCTGAGACTTGAGCCCATGTCCTCCAGGAGAGCAGCCAGTGCCCTGAATCAGCTCTCCAGTTCCCAAGGTCTGGATTCTAAGAACCCCTTCCTAGAATCCCATAGGGAGCCAGGTAGTGCTGATGCAGGCCCTTAATCACCCCAGCACTCAGGAAGCAGAGGCAGGCAGATCTCTGTGAGTCTGAGGTCTGAGGTCAGCTACAACTGTTACAAACTGTCAGCTGAGACAGGACAGCTATAACTGTTACAAAGAAAAACCCTGTCTCAAAAAAACAAACAAACAAAAATAACAAACACAGTGAGGAACTGGGAGTGAACCCCAGTGGTGGTAGAGTCTATTCCCCAGCACCACTCACACCAAAAAAACAAAACAAAACAAAACAAACAAAAAAACAACAACAACAACAAAAAAAAAACTTCCTCCTCAAAACATAAAATTACTGAAGGCACTATCCTGAGACGGCATTTGAGTGAAGGCTGAAAAGGACTGGACGCCTCTGCTGAGTGTGGCATCGTTTCAGAACCTGTCACATGTATAGACAAACGCTTAGGAAAGCTGCAGTGGGGGTTGGCTCGAGTAGCTGCACCGAGTGCTAGGGCCGTGTGGCTCCAGAAAGGTGACTCAACCCCTTGGAGTTGCTGTTACCAGCACTGGGGGTAAAAAGCAACCTGTTAAAAATTGTGGGTGCATGCCAAGGTGTGAGCCAACGAACAGAGTTCAAAAACACGCCTGTCTCAAGCAGTCTGGGAAGCCAGCCACAGAGCACAGGCCTGTGAGACCAGCACTCAAGAGGAGGATCCAAAGTTCAAGGCCAGCCTGGGCTTCACAGTAAGTTATCTTAAAATAAATAAAAAACAAAACAGCCAGCGAAGTCCTAAAGTCACTTCAGGTCCCAGGTCCAAATAGAAGGGAAATGAAACCCGGGAGACAAGAAGTGCCCAGGTCAAGGTGACCCCCAACCCTGCACTCTGTTCACACTTACCCAGGATGTCCAGCCACTCTTCAGGGGCTGGGGCTGGGGCTGGCTCAGGTTCTGTGGCTGCCAGGAACTCCCGAGCCAGGGCTCCTGGCTGCTCAGTCTCTTCCACTGTCAGCTGTCCCATATCCTCTAGTGGCGGCAGCCCACTGAGGTCATCTTCTTCCTCCTCTTCCTCCTCTCCCCGCTCTGCATCTTCTACCCCATCAAGCACCTCAAAGTCCTCCAGTGGTGGGACCCCAGCAGGTGGCCAGGCAGCAGGCTCAGAGGGCTCGGCCCAGGATGCCATGCTGCTGGGGGGGTCCAGGAACTGACCCTAGGGGACAGACAGTCAAGCACTACAGTGACAACCTCATCTAGGCAGCCCCTTTAATGCCCTCAGGAACAGTCCTTCCTGCGGGGCACCACCACCAGGGCTTGCATTTCTCATCTACACACTGGGCACCCTACCAACACACAGACCTCAAGTCCTGAGCCACAGGCTGCAGCTGGGCTGGCTGTTATTAGAACTAATTATCATATAATCTTTATAAACACCCCAAAAGTAGCGAAAACCTAGCTTACACACTTATACACACAAAACACACACACACACAAAGAACAGGCACAGAAATGCAAAGCCACTTGGCCAAGGTCACACAACAAGCCAAGACTGAAAAGTAAGGTTATTGAAATGAATAACAAGAAAAAGTTGCTAGAGTTTGGGGACAGTGGAGATAGTCTAGTCCCTGAGCCCTTGGTACAGCTTCTGGGTCACTTGAGAGAGGTGACTCTTTTAGAGGTTCTTGCCTCTGGCTACCTTGTCTGCTAAAGGCTCCAGTATAAAAGGATCAGTGCCAGATTCTGGATATCTTTGCTCTGTACCCTGAGGATACCTCTTGCAACATCAGGAACCCTGGTTCCAATCTGCCTCTATCATCAAGTCTGCTTTCAGGTTTTAATCACGGTAGAGTACTAGGGAGGTAGGTTAGCTGATAGGGCACTTGTCTACCAAGCACAAAACGCCTAGTGAGTTCTATCCCCAGGCACCACAGAAGCCACGGATTAACAAAGGCCTGTCATCCCATTGGGAGGCGGGAAGCAGGGTGGTCAGAATTCATGGCCATGGAATTCAATGACTACGTGAAACCCCGCCTCAAGAAATCTAAAATGTGTGCTAGGGATGTAATTCGTTGGTAGAGAGCTCTACTAGCAGGCACATTTTAGGCTCAGCACCCTGTAAACCTGGTGTGGCAATGCACGCCTGTCATCCCAATTCCTGAAAGGTACAGACAAAAGATCTAGAGTTCAAGGCCAGCCTGAGATACACAGCCACTTTGTAGTCTAGCGTAGAATACGTGAGACTGTCTCAAAAAAATAAAAGCAAGAGTGGTGGGGACCCCAAAACAGAATCTTGCAGCATCTCCCTGGCCCCAGGCCTCTCTGCGGAGCCCCTCAGCCCGGCGGCAGCACCCACATCCAGTCAGGCCCCCTCCCTAAGCCCCAGGAAGCCCCGGAGCCCCGCGTCCCTGCCCAGCGACCCTCACCTGCGGGGCTCCTTCCGGGATCCGGCCGCGACCGGAGACCCTCCCGCCCCGAGCCCCCACAATGCCCCGCGCGCCCCGCACCCCAACGCCGTCCCGCGCCCAGCCGACACCACCGCCCCAGGATGCCGCGGCCCCCGCAGCCCTGGAAGGCCCCGGCCGCAGCCTCGGCTTCCGCGCTGCGCCCCGCCACACGTGCCTGCGGCTCCGGGACCCCGCTTGGGGTCCTGCGCCCCCTCCCCGCCCCCAGCCGCGGCTGCCGCGCCTCGGGAAGCAGCTTCAGACGCGCCGCCCCGCCCCCGGCGCGCCCATTGGCTGGTCATGCCGCGGCCGCCCCGCCCATTGGCTTGTGCGCACATCCGTCTCGCCATAGTTGCAGCCTCCTTCCTGCTAGGCTCAGCTGGCTGTTGTTTTTTTTTTGTTGTTGTTGTTGTTTTGTTTTGTTTTTTCCCCCGAGACGGGGTTTCTGTGTGTAGACCTAGCTGGCCTGGAACTCACAGAGATCCGCCTGCCTCTGGGTTAAAGGTGCGCGCCACCACCGCCTGCCTCGGCTGACTGTTCTTAAAGGGACTCTCAGACTGCGGGTGTAATGTATGGAGTGGGAGGACTCTGACCTCGGTAGGGGAGGGTGGCGGCACGTTCTGGTGTGAGGCCAGTTTGGGAACTCTTAGGGAGAGTGTTCACTCAATTTTACTTATTTTGTTTCATTTCCCCTCCCTCATTCTCTCCTCTTTCTCTTTCTCTCTCTCTCTCCTCCCCTCTCCCCTTTCTTCCCCCCCCCCGTGGGGGAGGGCGGTGTCTCAGCATATAGACCAGACCAGGCCAGCCTTCTGTTTACAGAGATCCTCCTGCATAGTGCTGAAATGAAAGTTGTGCACTACCACACCTGGCTCAACTCATTCATTAATTTTATTATTGTGTTTTCTTTCATGTTTTATACTGTATTTTTTTAATTAGTCAAGGTCTGACCATATAGCCCAAGCTGGCAGCAATCCTTCTGCGGCCCTGGAACTCCATCTGTAGACCAGGCTGGCATCAACAGAGATCTGCCTGTCTCTACCTTCCGAGTGTTGGTATTAAAAGTGTGCACCACCCCTGCCCAGCAGAATTTCTTGTTAAATATTGGAGCAGGGAACATGTACCCTGGTACACATGTGAATGCAAAAGGACAATTTGCAGGAATGAGTTCTTTCATAACCCGGTGGTCCGGGGATTGAAGTCAGATTGTCAGACTTGGTGGCAAGTACCCACCTTTCCTTGGTACCCATGTCATTGACCCAGCACCCAATGCTCTTTAGCTGTACCATGAGCGCTGGCTTTGGCCCCGCCCTGCCGTGTGCCTCTTTATTGGTGCTCATCTCCTTCACACATAGTTTCATGATATCATAAAGTCATTTCTCTTCGGTATTTTTTTTTTCTGAGACAGGGTTTCTCTGTGTAACAGCCTTCATTGTCCTGAAAATCACTCTGTAGACCAGGCTGGCCTTGAACTCACAGAGATCACCTGACTCTGCCTCCCAAGTGCTGGGATCAAAGGTTTACGCTACCACCGCCTGACTTATGGGAAAGTCTCACTCCGTTCATAGCCCAGGCTGGCCTTAGGTTTGTGGTGACACTCCTACCTCAGCCTCTCAGTAGCAGTAGTGGGTCCCAGGGGTGCTACCACAGTCAGTGCGAAAGGCAGCTAGAGCTGGTGAAGTCTAGGAAAATGACTTGAGCATCTTTCACACTTGGTATACATCACTCTGGAACGGGTCTTTCAGACACCTAACAACAGAGTGCAGACTTCAGGGTTAGTGCTCAGCCATACAGACACAGCAATCAGAATCGGGAATCTTTCTAAACAACAAACAGAAGAAGCACACTGCTCGGGGCTAGAGAGAAAGAGACAGAATGTGAGAGGCAAGGGTCAAGAAAAGAGAAAGGGGCTGAAGAGATGGTGCAGAAATTAAGAACACTGACTGCTCTTGCAGAGGACCAGGGTTTAATTTCCAGTGCCCATGTAGCCGTTCACAACAACCTGTAACTCCAGTTCGCAAGGTTCTGACCGCCACAGGCACCAGACATATATGGTTCATATATGTAGGCAAAACAAATATATACTATAATAAAAGAGTTAAAAAACAAAGACAAAAAGCAGGTTACTTGAGAAAGCTAAATTTTCAGGCATCCCGTGCCTCATGGAACTCCTGTGGTACTTGAACTGCAGAAGTATCCAAGAGATAGCT
This sequence comes from Myodes glareolus, assembly GCF_982192425.1. Lineage (NCBI taxonomy): Eukaryota > Metazoa > Chordata > Mammalia > Rodentia > Cricetidae > Myodes > Myodes glareolus. The sequence goes on along the minus strand of NC_142048.1, from coordinate 3,511,052 downwards.
ACAGAGCTGCAGGCCTTCACTGCCAGCATCTGCAGGCTGGGGCAGGAGGAGGGCCATGAGATCAAGGCCAGTCCTCTACCTGTAGTGTAAGAAATTCTTTGTTCTGCATTTTCAGTGTCAGATGAGCTTAGAGTCCGTCAGAGTCATGGAGAGCATGAGGCGCTAGGACCCTCTTGCCCCCAGCTGGCAGCTTCTGTCTGAGCTTCCTAAACTCAGGACGGGTGGCAAGTTGCAAGCAGTCTGCTGTGTAACAGATGTTCGCCATCAGAGAAGGGATAGTCAGGCTCAAGTCGCAGAAGATCCATTTGATAAGGGTTTGAGTCCCCTGAATAAAATGGGGATTTAAAGGGGATAATGCTAAAAGTATACAAAGACTGTTAACTCTCTGAGTATCTGACTGTGGGAAAAAGAAGAGGCTTCTTATGTTCTTATGATCAGGACTTTGAAAACCACTACTTTTGCCAGGCGGTGGTCGCACACACCTTTAATCTCAGCACTCAGGAGACAGAAGCAAACAGACCCTTTTTTTTTTAACTTAGTATTTTTTTAAATATTTATTATGTTCTGTCTGTGTGTATGCCTGCAGGCCAGAAGAGGGCACCAGACCCCATAAGAGATGGTTGAGCCACCATGTGGTTGCAGGGAATTGAAATCAGGACTTTTGGAAGAGCAGGCAATGCTCTTAACCTCTGAGCCATCTCTCCAGCCCCTCAAACAGATCTTTTAGTTCCAGGACAGCCTGATCTAAAAAGAGAAACCCTGTCTCAAAAACAAACAAAAAAATAAACAAAACTAAATCAAAACTGCTTCTCTTTCACTAGCTTGTCTTTTTTATTAGAGAGTGGGGTTTGTTTCTCACAATAGTATGCACCAGGACAGCCTGCGCTGGAGATGTCTCAAAAACCTGAAAGTCACACATGGGGTCCATACATCTGTCATATCAGGAAATAGAGGCAGGAGAAGCAGAAATTTAGTGGTGACTTTAGCTACATGGAAAGTTGGAAACCAGCCTGGGCTGCATGTCACCTTGTCTTTCAAACAAAAAAAAAATGAATAAATAAAAAGACAAAAAATTAGGTGCTGGAAGTTGACTCAGTGGTTAAGAGCGCTTGTTCTTGCAGAGAACATGGTTTGGTTCCTAGCACCCATATGGAGACTCCCAACCATTCAGTTCTAGGAAACCGACTCCCTCTTCTGGACTTCACAGGCACCAATCATGCACATGGTGCACTTATGTATCTACGGGCAAAACACTCTCATACACGTAAAATAAACCTAAAAAATTAAAATTACTGGCGCGGGTGGCCCTGGGGTTAAAGGCAAAAGTGGGGCGAAAAAGTTCAAAATATATTATATAGACGTGCGAAATTTTAGAAGGATTAATGAAGCTTAATAAAAATTAACTCCCCACTTTCAGGAGGCTTAGAAAGCCAACTTCCGAACACTGCGCATGCACATAAATCATCCTGTGATTGGTTACTGTTTTGACGTTCTGGTAAGCGCCTCTTACCTAGTGGTCCCACCCCTTCCTGCTGCGGGGTTGCGCACGCTCGTCGGCGCCTTGACGGAAGGCGCGGAGGGCGGTGCGTGATGACGTAACGCGGCGCGGCGCGGCGCCATCCCGGAAGCGCGAGTCAGGCCGCCAGATGTGCAGGTGCCGAGGCTGGCGAAGCCGGGGCGGGCTAGGGCGGAATTGCGGGGTGGCGGAAGACCGCGGGCTGTGCGCAGCGGCAAAGGACGGCCATTGTGACTCAGCGGCCGGGCCGGCCTCAGTTTCCTTGACTGCGCAGCGGTAGCACGGGCGGATCCGGATGCGAACCAGGCTGTGTGACCGTCCGCATCCCGGATCCTGAGCGGCTCGGCGTCCGCGCGTGCCTCAGTTTCCCCCTCTTGAAGGGGCGGGGCTTCAATGCATGTTTGAGTGTCGCCTTATCCGGTTTGGTTTTCTTTGTTTTTGTTTTTTTCCCCCCTTCGAGTTTGGTTTGCCGAGTCGAGTTCGGTTAGGACTGGGGGCGCGAGGGCGCCCTGTGCTCCTTGTTTGTGACCTTGAAGCGCAGAGCCCTTGCTGTCAGCCTTGCATTCCTGGGGGAGATTTAATGTTTTGAGATAATAGTGCAAATTAGCCTCCAATTCCTGGTAATCTTGCTTCAGCCACCCAAGTATTAGGGGAAGTCATTAGTTTTTTAGATAGTAACCCAGATTGGCCTTCAGCCCATTAAAGTGCGCTCGGTCACCTTAGCCTCGTTAGCCTCGAGAGGCTAAGATTTACAAACATTGAGTTGTCACGCCTGGCCTGTGTTGTCTTGCTTTAGGTCAAGGTCTCATTTGTCCTATGCTGGCCTGGAACTCAAAAAGCAGCTTTGATCTTTTGCCTTCCTTGCTGCCAAACACAGGCATTTTCCACACCTGTTTTATTTTTTGAGGCAGTCTTAAGTATCCCAAGCTGGTATGGATCTCACTGTGTAGCCCAGATTAACCCTGAATTTACAACAATCCTTTAGCCACTTCAGTGCTAGGGTGACAAACATGAGCTGTCACGCCAGGCCTGTGTTGTTTTTTTTTAAGTTATTATGTATGCAGTGTTCTGTCTGTGTGTCTGCCTACAGGCCAGAAAAGGGCACCGCATCTCAATTCAGTTGGTTGTGAGCCACCATATGGTTGCTAGAAGTTGAACTCAGGACCTCTAAAAGAGCAGCCAGTGCTCTTAATGGTGAGCCATCTCTCCAGCTCCAGGCCTGTGTTTTAAGATAGGGTTTCACACAGCTTAGGGTGACCTAGATCTCAATATGTATAGCCGAAGCTGGCCCTCTGTGTGCCACCATTTCAGCTCCAGCCCAAGACTAATAATTTAAAACAAAATCTCGAGTCAAAATTCTGCATCTGAGAGATGCTATTAACTTGTCTGACTCTACCCTTTAACCACAAGTCTTTTTCTTCTTTTTTGAAAATATATACATATGCCAGGCAGTGGTGGCGCACGCCTTTAATCCCAGCACTTGCGAGGCAGAGGCAGGCAGATCTCTGTGAGTTCAAGCTCAGCCTGGTCTACAAGAGCTAGTTCCAGGACAAGCTTCAAAACCACAGAGAAACCCTGTCTTGAAAAAAAAAAAAGAAACAATATGTGTGCATGTGTGTGTGTGTGTGTGTGTGTATATATATATAATCTGTATGTATATAATATATATGTATGTTATATATACATATCCTATTTTATGGGGGAGGAGCACGCACCTTCATGCCTGATCAGGAGACAACTTGCAGGAGTTGGGTTTTCTAGCATGTGTCCCAGGACTTGAACTGGAACCTTCTGGCTTATGGCATCTTTTAGTCACTGAGCCTTGTCACAGGCCATTTACCACTACAAACAGGGTCTTCCTCGATTGCCCAGTGTGCCTGGGAAGATCTATGAAGTCCTGGTTGGTGCTGAACTCTTCTCGCCATATGTTGAGGTCTTCCACCATCTATCTGTCATAGTCCACCTTGAGTGAATAGCAGGGGCCATGCCCTGCCCATAGCTAGTTTTTTTATTTGTTTGTTTGTTTTCCCCTGAGACCAGGTTTCTCTGTGTAGCCCTGGCTGTCTTGGAACTCTCTATAGGCCAGGCTATCCTCAAACTCAGAGATCTCCCTGCCTCTGCTACTGTGCCTGGCTTAAATATGTATGTTTTTTGTTTCTGGTGGAGGTCAGAGAACACCCACCATTAGGCACCACACTGCTTGCTTTCTATTGTGTTTGAGACAGCGTCTCTTATTCACCTTTCTGTGTGCCAGGCTAACTGGCCTTGGGGCTTCCAGCTGCTTTGTCTCTGCCTCCTGTCTCCCCACAAAGTTGCAGATGGATGCACGGCTGTGTCTGGCGACCTCACAGCAAGTTATCAGCTCCCCATGCCAAGTACTTACATACCCTAACCTCCTCCTCCCCACCATTCCTTTTCCCTCTTTTTTTACCTTGAGTATCTTTCCCCTGCAGCTATCTCCCAACTGATGGGTTAAAGGTGTGTGCCACTGTGCCCAGTTGCCTCTCATCATTGTTTGAGACAGCGTCTCCAAGCTGGCCTACTCATCTATAGCCCCTCATGACTCTCATCCATGTAGCTGGGATCCTCCTGTCTTAACCTCTTCAGCTCCTGTGTGTGAATTTTGCCTAATGCTACGTTGGCCTCTCTCAGCTAGGTCTTGTGAGGATCCTAGGCTTTTCCTGAACACCAGAGAAGGGTTGGTGCCGTGACTCCCTCTTTTGGTCTGCTTGCTGGAGCACTGCAGAGGTGATCACCTGCCTCCCAGATGCTAAGAGCCACAGCCATCCAGGTGCCAGGCCAGCAGACTGCTTGTGCTTAGAATGCTTAGCTGTAAGTTGCTGATAAAAATGTAGCCAGCTTTAAAGCTGAATATTGTGTTTCATTTTTGAGGACAAGTCCCACAGAGTAACCCAGGCTGGCTTGGAATTCACTGGGCTGTTGATTAGGGTGGCCTAGAGTGTGAAGTAATCCTCCTGCTGCAGTCTCCTAAGTGCTTAGATGACAGGTGTGAATCACCTGGAGCTCAAGAGATCCATCTGCCTCTGCTTCCAGGTTTGAGTCACCTGGAACTCAAGAGATCCACTTGCCTCTGCTTCCAGAATGCTGGGATTAAAGGCATGTGCCACCACAGCCCAACTAAGCCTGGTTTCTATACATATTTATGTGTATATTTCATGAGTGAGTGCATGTATGTGCTGTAGCATGCATGTGGAGGTCAGAGGGCACCCTTTCGGAGTTGGTTGTCTGTTTCTACCAAGTTGGTCCCAGGGTTTGAATTGAAGGCATCATGCTGGCCAAGACCAAGTTTACAGCCAATTTGGAAACCTTTGTTTGGAGTATGTGTGTGCATGCTCCAATGTGCATATGCAGAGGTCAGCCTCAGCATCTTTAAGACGCAGTCTTTTCACTGTTGGCCCTTGATAATCAAGGTGTCGGTCATAGAAAGCAGGTCTGATGACAAGCATGCCCACTGTCCCAGCATTTGAGGTGGAGGCAGGAGGATCAGGAATTCAAGCTTGTCTTCAGCTGTTCACAAGTCTGAAGCCACCACGGACTACATAAGTAATTACCTCAGAAACACAAGAAGGGTGTGGTGGCAAGCAGTCTTGACCCCAGCATTCAGGGGGCTCGGTGATAGCAGGAGGGGAAGCAGATAGTGTGTAAGCCAGCTGGCCTGGCCACTGAAAGACTGAAGATGGCTCAGGACATTCGCTGCACTGGAAGCGGACCTGCGGTCTGTCCCCTACCATTATGTGAGCGCTATGGCACCCTTGCATGGCCCACATACACCAGATACAAAACCCTAACCTGAGCAAACAGGAGCAGAATTTGGCAGGGGGTGCAGTGACGTTTTGCAGTCTAGTGAGGACAGTGGGTATTGCCCAGCCTGTCCTGTGAAAAGGTCAGAGTTTTGGGCCAGAATGAGCTGTGGAGAATGACAGTCTCACTCATTAACCCTGGGTATCTTATAACTCTCCATCCTCCTGCCTCAGCTTCCTGAATGCTGGAATCACAGGCCTGTTCAGCTCTTCTGGCTTACCTGTTTGTTTGTTTTTCTTTTGATTTTTTTGAAGCAGGGTGTCTCAGTAGCTGTCGAGCCTGTCCTGCAACTCAATCTGTAGACCAGCTGGCCTTGAACTCACAGACATCCACCTGCCTCTCCCTCCTGAGTGCTGGGATTAAAGGTGTGTGCCACCACTGCCTGGAAGATGGCTTACCTATTTCTTAGGGATGAATCTCTGTTAGGCCCCCAAACACCCCAAGTTCGAACCTAAGTATTCTGATGCTTGGGTGGTACCTGTTAGGGCCATGATGGGCTCTTGATATCCTCACCAGCCCTAGCGTGGACTTCACATCCTGTCCTGATCATTTCAGGCATCGGAGGCGGAGGAGAAAGAGATGGACCCCCCGGACTCGGCCTCGAGGGTCTTCTGTGGACGCTTCCTCAGCATGGTGAACACTGATGATGTCAATGCCATAATCCTGGCCCAGAAGAACATGTGAGCAGGCCATGACAGTATGGGAAGGGACCCCCACCCCCAGCAAACAGTTGTGATAACTTAAGGAAAATGAGTTCCTGGCTCCAGAGCCAGTTCCATCCTGACCTGAAAAATCAGGCCTTGGTACCGGGTCAGGCCCTGCAGCTGTGCATGGCTGGCCAAGGGGCTCCTGTCCCCAGGCTGGAGGAAAGCAAAGAGCTTTGTTGTTGTTGTTGTTGTTGTTTTGTTTTCTGTTTTCTGAGACAGGGTTTCTCTGTGTAACAGCCCTGACTATCTTGGAACTTGCTTTGTAGACCAAGGTGGCCTCGAACTCATTGAGATCCGTCTGCCTCTGCCTCCCGAGTGCTGGGGTTAAAGGCATGTGCTACCAACGACCAGTGCAGGACCTGGAGCCCAGTCTCATGCGCAGAGTCCCTCGCTGGGACAAGCTGACCCTGACTGCAACTGGGACTTGGCGGCTTGGTCTGCCAAGCATGCGGAGGCCAGAGGCTGTTGGCTGCTGTCTTCCCTTGGGGCTCTCCACCTCATATTATTTACTTAGTTATTTTTTGAGTCAGGGTCTCAATATGTAGCCCTTGCAGTCCTGGAACTCATTATGTAGACCAGGCTAGCCTCAGACCCACCTGCCTCCCCAGTGTTGGGATTAAAGGCGTGTGCCACCAACCAGCTAGCACTGGCTACTCTTTTTTTTTCCACCTTCGTGGAACTTACTTTATAGACCAGGGTGGCCTTGAACTCACATAGATCCACCTGCCTCTGCCTCCCCAGTGCTGGGATTAGAGGTGTCTGACTTGCACTGGCTGCTCTTAAGGAGGGCCAAGGTTTTGTTCCCAGCAGCTCACAACTGTAATTCAAGTTCCTGGACACTTGAACCCTCTTGACCTCCACAGGCCCTGCCTGCGTTCACATTATGCACATGGTATACAGACATGCACAGAGGCAAAACACCTGTGTACATGATAAAAGTAGTTGTGGGTCTGGCATGGTGGCACATACCTTTAATCCCTGCACTCTGTGAGTTCCAGGCTAGCCAAGGCTACATAGCGAGACTGTGTCTCAAATCCAAAACAAACAAACAAAAAGCCCAAAATTTAAAAAAATGTCAGCTAAGCCAGGTGGTGGTAGTACTGCATGCCTTTAATCCCAGCACTCAGGAAGCAGAGGCAGGTGGATCTCTGTGCGTTCAAGGCCAGCTTGGTCTACAGAGTGAGTTCCAGGACAACTAGGGCTATTACACAGAGAAACCCTATCTCAGGAAAAAATAAAATCTTATCCCAAAAATAATAAATAAATAAATAAGTCAATAAATGAGTAAATAAATAACAAATATGTCAGCCTTGTGTCTGGATATAGTGGCACACACCTATAATCCCAGCATTTGTGAGACAGGCAGATCTATGGCCATCATGGACTACAATAGTGAGTTCCAGGACAGCCAGGGCTACACAGAGCAACCCTGTCTCAAAAACAAAAAACAAACACAAGGACATGGAATGTGTCACTGGCCAGGCTGTGTAGCAGGAACCTGTCAGAAGAAACTCCATGGCACAGAAAAACTCCATGGCAAATGCAGGCTGCAGCAGAAGGGTACCTTTGAATGGGTTTTCAAGGGTGAGTAGGAGTTGGGTGACTGGTACAGCCAACAGAAATCTTCAGGCTATGGCTCTGTAACTGAATGCAGAGGCTGTGACTCTAATGGGGCTCAGCTTTGGCCAAGGGGGCTCCTAGGCCTGATGCAGGGGTTCTCACCCTCTCCCCCAAGGCTGGACCGCTTCGAGAAGACCAATGAGATGCTTCTGAACTTCAACAATCTGTCTAGCGTGCGGCTGCAGCAGATGAGCGAGCGCTTCCTGCACCATACTCGCACCTTGGTGGACATGAAACGGGACCTGGACAGCATCTTCCGAAGGATAAGGTTGTCCCATTCCCCCAGAGCTCCCCTGTGGCCCTTCTCATCCTGAGAACGTGCCCTGCCTTAGAGCACATCTTATACAAACCTTTATCTGTACCCCCACAGTATTGGCCCCTTCCTTGGTCTGTTATCCAGTTCTGCAGGTCCCCTGCTCCTCCACTCTGAAGCTCCATCATTGCCAAGACACTGTCCCAGGGACTTAGCCAGCCTCTGCACCCTCAGTCCCTTCCTCTCCAAGGTCCCTTCTCTCGCTGTCTGAAGCACCTTGCCTTCCCTCTAGTGCCCCTCCCTTCTGCACCCCTCCATTTCCTTCATGATTCTCTCTTCTCCAAAGCCCATATTTGGGTCCCTCTCTTTTAAGGCCCTCCCCTTCTCTTCCCCTCTTCTCCCCTCTAGGACCCTGCACTCTGCCTTCTCCAGCTCTGGGTATTCTGGTTGTTTTTACAAGCGGTTCCAACCTCTGAGGGAGCTATATGGCAGGAGGGTGACCATTGGGTAGCTAGGCTAGGCCTTCTGGTACTGAAGGCCGGCGGAGCCGCCGGCAGAGCACAAGGCCATGGGGTCCTAGATAGAGACCAGTCAGGGTTCAGTTTGCTTCTCACAATGGCACAGGCTCCTGGATCAGGGCAAGAGTGTACTCATCACGGCAGGTGACAGGACAGCTAGAGCCACAGGGGCTCTAGAGCATACATGTAACCTTCCTTCAGCCCAAGCCTCTGGCCTGGGGAACCTCGTTAGAGCCAACAGGACAAATGAGCTTTACCTACAATTGAGTCTTCAAATCCTAGGACTCCCTCTGTACACCAGACTGGCATTCAGAGATCCTGCCTCTGCCTCCCGAGTGCTGGGATTAAAGGAGTGCACCACCATGCCTGGCTTTAATTCTTTTTATTAATAGTCTTTGTTATTTTTGTTTTGCTTTTGAGACAAGGTCTCACTATATAGCTCTGACTGTCTTGGAATTCACTCTAGGCCAGGCTGTCCTAGAACTCACAGAGATCTACCTGCCTCTTCCTCTTGAGTGCTGGGATTAAAGGTGTGCACCACCACACATGGTCTTTTTATTTTTATTACAGTCTTGATATTGTTTGAGACAGGGTCTCTTGTAGCCCAAGCTGACTTCAGATTCATCATATAGGTGAGGATGACCCTGGACCCTCTGCCTCCCCCGCTCCCGGTGCTTAGTTGTGCTGCTACTCTAGGCTCCTAATTTTTCCTCTAAGCACACATTTCTAGTAACACCAGGCTGACTCTGCAGGTGGTTTGGGGCAAGAACCCTGTGATCCCCAGGACCTGACAGCTGTGTGCTCTGAAGCCCGGACTGCAGGACTGCAGGGCACAATGACGAACAGCCTATTCCTAGGGTAGAGCCAGCTGGGGTGGCAACACACACCTAACACACAGGAACATGAACCAGAAGGATCTTGAATTCCAGGTCAGTGGGTTACTTGGTGAGTTCAAGGCTATCCTGAGCTACACAGCAAGACTTTGTCTCAAAAAAGCAAAAAGGGAGGTAATTCAGCAGGTTAAGTATATGCTGAGCAATCTGAGGACCTGAGTTTAAATCCTCAGAACATACTAAACAATGAGGCATAGAGGCTGAGGGGATGCATAGTGATATAGAGTATGTTGTTCCTGGAAGGGATTGGTGCTTGGTTCTGTCGGCTGGCTCTCAACTGCCTATCACTCCAGCTCTGGAGAGCTGGAGCCAGCCTTTTGCACTGCCTGTGTGCTCACCCCCACACAGAAGCACATACATACACTAAAGGTAAAATGGGGTTTAAAAATGTCAGGTGTAGTAGCACATGACATCCTCTGGTGCTGGGGCTTGCTGACTGGACAGCCCAGCTGACACTGTCCAAACAAACAAGGTGGACGTGGACAGAGCTCTGACCCTAACACCTGGGAGAAAGAAAAGAGAAAGCAAGATGGTGGTCACCTCCTGTCATCTCAGTCCCTGCCTCCCCCAGGGTGCTGCTGGAACCAATCCTAAAGACAGGAGAGCCATGGGTGCAGCTTAGTGGGAGACAAGCACCCGGGGCTGTGAGAGACAGGCAGTTCCCAGTGCCCAGTGAGGTTACTGCTGATGGCTCATCCCTGTCTGTCCCCTTCCCCACAGGACACTGAAGGGAAAGCTGGCCCGGCAGCACCCAGAGGCTTTCAGTCGTAAGTGTGCCCTATCCCACCCCGCTGCTGCTAGCACTTTCTGCCTAGAGCTGGCTTCCGAAGGCTGCCTGGACAGCTGTGCCCACCCAGGGCCTCATGAGTGGTGGGTGGAGATGCCTATGCAGTGGTCTCTGGAGGTATAAATGGTGACAGCTCTCTCATCTCAAACCCAGGAGCTCCATGAGCCAGGCTGTCACCCCCTAAGAGCCCTGTGAGGTGGGAACTGAACACCCCATTTCACGAAGGGGAAACAGCCTGCACCAGAGGGAAGTGATACTATGTGGGGCAGGAGTGAGATGGAGTCAGGACTAGGAAAAGAATCAAGTTCTCGGGTCTGTAGCTGTAATATCACTGGGACCCCAACATTTTATAGGGTTGTCAGAGCCTGCATAAATGTCTGCAGGCCAGAAGAGGACCCCAGATCCCATTGTAGATGTTTGTGAGTCACCATGTGGTTGCTGGGAATTGAACTCAGGACTCTGGAAGAGCAGCCAGTGCTCTTAACCACTGTGCCATCTCTCCAGCCCTACTTTGTGTTTTTGAGACATGGTCTCATGTAGCTCAAGCTGACGTTAAATTCTTCATGTAGCTAAAGATGACACTGAGCTCCTGACCCACCTCCGCCATAGACTTCTGAGATGAGGCAGGGCAGATGTGGTACATGATCCAGAGGGCACCTTTTAAATTTTCAGATCAGCGGGATGGCCTCAAATTCTTTGTATTCCAGAGCTCTGCCTCAGTCTCCCATACCGGATGACAGATGGGCATGCTCATTCTGAGTCGGCCTCACTCTGGAACTCGATGAGATGCCTTCTACCTTCCCGGGCCTCAGTTTCCTCCTCCGTAAAATGGGCTGAGTCATGCCCCCATGGGTGGGAAAGCGTTTTAGGGGCCACCCTTACAGGAAGGCCTGGATCCGGGACTTGACCAGCATGGGGGTCCCTTCCCCAGACATCCCGGAGGGCTCATTCCTAGAGGATGAAGATGAAGATCCCATTCCACCCAGTATTACTACGACCATCGCCACCTCGGAGCAGAGCACAGGCTCCTGTGACACCAGCCCTGACATTGTCTCACCATCTCTCAGTCCTGGCTTTGAGGACCTAGCACATATTCGACCTGGTTCCCCTGTCATCAACGGCCACAGCCAGACAGATGATGAGGAAGAGATGCATGGCGAATAGCCTCCTTCCCACCATCCCAGAAAGGATCAGAGCAGCAGTGGTCTTCCTGGAGTCACAATCGGTCAGCTCTGCTGCTCCATTCTATCATAGGCAGGGTCCCTAATTCCTGCTCCTCCTAAGAGCAGGACTTCCCCATGCCCCTACATGCACCCAGCTGGGGCAGTGGGGCTGGCTACAGGTGTATCCTTGAGCTCAGCCTGGGCAAGTCCCCAGAGACCAAAGCTAGATGTCCCTGACACCATGGTGGGTCCCGCTGGAGGTAGAAGGTGCCTGCAGGGCTGAGCTTGTCCTACCTTCTGGTAGCTGCTGACTTGACTCTGGTCTCCCTGTCCTCTGTGGAGTACTTTTTTCCCTGTCGTGTTGAATTCTGGGCAAGGAATTCTGGTTCAAGAGAGAGGCAGCCATTTCCGGGAGCTGGCCACCTTAGAAAACAGCTGATTGAATATTTTTGTATGGATGTTTCAGATGCTGTTGGGAAGTTACCAGTAAAGGCTTACTAAACAGGATCATGCACAGCTGTGGCTTGCTTCTGTCTAGGGTTCACACCCCAGTACTTGGGCAGATTCTGAATGTCACCAGGGAGCCCTGTTGGAGGTGGCTGTCCAAACACCAAAACCTGTGAGGTCTGGTGTGCAGATCCTTGGCCAGCTTTTCTTAGACCACCCTTTCTGAGACATCACTCTCCCTGGCAAGGACACCTGCTTGCTTGGGGGGGGTCTGTGAAAAGCTGTATCTGATGTTTACTTAGACACCTGCTAGCTTGGGGGAGGCTCTGGAAAGCTGTATCTGATGGCTACTTGGGACGCCTGCTTCCACATGCCATGCAGGGTTTTGTTATTTTTGTTTTGGTTTGCTCTTTCTTTTTTTGAGACAGGATTTCCTCTGTGTAACAGCCCTGGCTGTCCTGAAATTTGCTTTATAGACCAGGCTGACCTTCCCACTCACAGAGACCCGCCTGCCTCTGCCTCCCAAGTGCTTGGATTAAAGGTGTGTGTCATCACCATCCAGCTCCTTGGATAGTCTTCCAGGAGATAATACCCTGGTGAGCCCTGACAGCAGGCACTAGGTTCCAAGGTCCAGCCTCAGCACTGCCAGATAGCATCCCTGAAAGGAAGGAAGGGAGGGCCAGGCTGGACTCCCTGAACTGGAGTTGGTTCCAGGGGATCCATTGTCCTCTGTTGGCTTTTGCAGGCATTGCACATGGGGTACACTAGTAGGGAAAAAACTCAAAATTAATTTATTAATTAAAAGCATGACTGGCCCAAAGAGGTGAAGAGGCTGGGAAGTGGTGGCCTTTAATCCCCGGAAGGCAGAGGCGGGCGGGTCTGAGTGAGTTCAAGGCCAGCCAGTCTCTTCCCAGGAGCTAGTCTAGCCTGCTGGGAATCCAACCTGAGTGCCGTAGGGACACTTTCCCATCAGCAGGTGGGCATGAACAGAAAACCACAGCACAGCAGGACAGAGTGCAGAGTGAATGACCTTGAGACTCTCAGCCCTTCCCTCAGAGTTCAGGGAACCATTAGGAAGAGGCAGAAAGAGTGTAAAAATCTGAGGGATGGAGGACACCAAGGCTACAAGGTCTCCAAACACAGCGTGACCGGCGGCCATAGGAACTCAGACTGGCAGCATGCATGGGACCTGCTGGGCCTCAGTGCTAAGGGGAAGTGGACGTCCGCCCCGTCCCTACCCCAGAAGCCATCTCCAATTGATAACCACTCACAAATGAGTTTTCTCTCATGGAGTCTTGCTGGCATACAAACCACATTTTAAGAGCAAGTCACATAATAAAAATTGTGGTTTTAGAGGTTTTGTCTTAAGTTTTGTCTGTGCATTTTTGCCTTTTAGTTGTATACTATGGTTTCCAACTTTTTGTTTTTATGGAATCTCTGTGTATGAATGTGTGTGTCTATGTCTGTGTTTTTTTGGTTCTTTATTTTATGTTTGTTTGTCCTGGTTTTTATTTTATATGTCTATTTTCTAATGAGAGAGAGAGGGAAAGAAAGGGTGTGGTAGGGAGAATCTGGGAGGGCCTGGAGGAGAGAAACCCTGATGAGACTACATTGTATGGGGAAAATGTATTTTCAAAAGGTATCTTCCCAAGTAGCATACAGTTGATTTTTGCCTGATGCCCTGGAGGAACATTCAAGAAAGAAGAGCCACACCACAAAGCTCACAAGAAATTTAAACCCCTCATTCCAGGGTCTAATGGTGTATTTTTGGTTTTTGAGACAAAATCTCATTAGGGAGCTCTGGCTGGCCTTGAACTTACAGAAATGCTCCAGCCTCGGTCTTACATCTGCTATCATTAAAGGCGAGGGCTAGCGCAGCTTGGCTCTTAAAATTTTTTCTTTTCTGCCAGGCTGTGGTGGCACCGCATGCAGAAACAGGCAGCTGTCTACGTTCGAGGCCAACCTGGTCTACTGAGTGAGTTCAGTGACACCTTGTCTAGAAAAAAATTTTTTTTCTTCATTACATTCTTTTCCATGAGTGCGCGCCTGTTAAAGTCTGAGAACAGTTCAGGAGTGGTTCCCTTCCTCCACCATATGATGTAAATGCTTTTCCCACTGAGCCCACTCGCCGGCTTTTGACAGTGGCTTATTCGGCAACCCTGCAGGCTTGGTAGGTAGCCCAGGCTGGTCTGCTGCTGTGACAAGCAAGCATCACCACGCTAACCACACCTCCCAAAAGAAAAACGTGTCCTGGCTGGCTGGGGAATGCGGGAAGACAGCCCTGGAAGCTCCCGCAGGGGCGTCAGTCACTCACGCGTTGGTAGCGTAGCTCCTCCCGGAAGAGTCGCCTACCAGTCACGCCACCGTTCGGCTTCTCTTGCCAGCACCCAACATGGCGCCGGGCGAAGCCTGGGACGGGAAAGACACGTGGTGTGGATTGTGACGTCGACGCACAGAGTGCTCAGTGCGCAGGCGCTCTGAGAGGAGACTCCGGGGTTTCCGCTTCCGCCGTCCTCTTTCTTTTCAACGCGGCGACCGAGCGGGTTGGTGTGTGAGGCTGCGTCGCTGACGGGCTGATAGCGGCTGGGCCGGGGCGGGGACGCGGTGGGAACCGGCGAGTGGAACGTAGTGGCCCGTGGGCGCCGCTCTGGCCTTGTGCATGCCCACCGGGGTTCGGCCGGGGGACCTGGGCACGCGGAGACACAGGCTGAAGGTCCAAGAACCGCTGCCTGGGTTTATCCAGAGATACGCTGGGAGTTTGGTTCAGGGCTAGCCTGTGCCATGGGTTGGTGGTCACCCGGGATACAAAAATTGCCTGGGCTCGCACGCCTTTAATCCCAGCACTCGGGAGGCAGAGGCAGGAGGATCTCTGAGTTCGGGGTCAGCCTGGTCTACAAGACCTAGTTCCAGGATAGGCTCCAAAGCTACAGAGAAACCCTGTCTTGAAAATAAAACAACAAGAAAGATCGGTGTGGTTGTGCACAACTCTCACGTCAGCACTTGAGAAGTAGGTTATTGCGAATCTAACCTGCCTTATCGAGAAGACTGTTTGATGTTCCGTCCCTGAGATGGCGGACAGTGGAGAGGCACTTCTATAGGGTGGGATGCTGTTGCGCGGGGCGTCCTGTCCCTCCTGGTAGTGGTGACTGGGACAGTTGAGACAGAATGCAAGGGGAATACTGATCTTCAGTTCCCCAGGATGTTTGAGCTTTGAGGACGCACTTCGGGCAGTAGACAAGAAATAACCAGCTTTCCGGGGGGAGTGGAAGACTGGTACGGGGCCCCTGCTCAGGCAGAGGCCCCCACACAAGCAACATATCACTGATGGGTCTCCTTCCTCTGCTTAGAAGACGCCAGCATGCAGATCTTTGTGAAGACCCTGACGGGCAAGACCATTACTCTTGAGGTCGAGCCCAGTGACACCATAGAGAATGTCAAGGCCAAGATCCAAGACAAGGAAGGTGGGCTGAGCTGCTTGGGGCTTTGTCTTGTGGCTAGGGGTGGTGTGGAATGGAGTGCTTACCGATCTGTGGAAGGCTCGGAGTCCTGTGTGAGGGATTGTTGTGGACCCAGCTGTCCAAGAAGGAGCTCCGGCCAGCCTATTTTCCCCTGTGTGTAGGCATCCCACCTGACCAGCAGAGGCTGATATTTGCCGGCAAGCAGCTGGAGGATGGCCGGACCCTGTCTGACTACAACATTCAGAAAGGTAAGGGGCAGCAACCTGAATATTTGGCTTTTGGGCGGAGGACTTGACTTGCATTGTAAATGGGCCTTTTTACTGGTGGCACAGTGTTACGGGGTAGGCTCCAGAAGTGGTGTTGGCTGTCACTTGGCTGTTGAAGTGAGAAGGCTGCTTTATGGAGTCAGTTACATTCCACCTGTGTGGGCTTCAGAGTTGTGCCCATGTCACCAGGCCCATCTGTTTTGTGTGCCTTTTCTTGCCAGCTCTCTACTTCTATTTTTGTTTTGTTTTTTATTTTTTCTGTTTTGTTTTGTCTTTAAGCTAAGTCTCAACTTTAGCCATGGCTGGTCCCACAGTGTTGCCCCAAGAATTGGAGTTGCGGGTGTGACCCATGGTGCCTGTTTACTTTAGTGTACTTTAGAGGCAGGGTTTCTCTGTAGCTTTGGAGCCTGTCCAGGAACCCACTCTGTAGACCAGGCCAGCCTCAAACTCAGATAAACTCAGATACACCTGCCTCCTCCTCCACAGCGTTGGGATAAAAGGCGTGCACTACTACCACCCATCCCTGTTGACTTTTTTTTAATTACCTTTCTGATTTTTTTTATTACGTATACAGTCTTCTGCCTGCATGTGTCCCTGCAGCCAGTAGAGGGCACCAAGTCTTCGTTGCAGATGGTTGTGAGCTACGTTGTGGTTGCTGGGAATTAAACTCAGGACCTTTGGAAGAGCAGGCAAAGCCCCCCTGTTCACTTTTTAAATGATGAAATCTTAATTTGTGTGTTGGTGTGTGTGTGTTTGAAACAGGGTTTCATAGTGTGGCCCTGGCCTTGAACTCAGAGATCTGCCTCTCCTGAGTGCTGGGATTAAGGCTTGTGCCACCACTACATGGCAGCTGGCAGCTCTTTTTTTAATTAATGATTCAGTAATTTGTATTTTATGTATTTTCCGTGTTTTGCCTGCTTGTATGTCAATGTGAGGGTGCCAGATCCCCTGGAACAGCAGTTGTAACAGTTGTGAGCTGAATTCCTGTCCTCTGAGAGCAGCCAGTGCACTTAACCCCTGAGCCATCTCTCCAGGCTGGTAGCTCCTTTTTGCTGAGCCTCTGCCTGCCTAGGATTAGGGTGTGTCAGCAGGATTCAGGCTGACAGAAGGACCTAGAGCTTGCAGGCCTCACCTTGCAGTTCCTTTGTTGCCTGTGCTCCCTCATGGTGACTCTGCTGCCTGTTGTGTAGTGAGGCCTCCATACATTAGAAAAGTAGAAGAGCTTGGTTCGGTCTGTAGCTTTTTTTTTTTTTCACATTGGTATTTTGCTGTGGGTGTTAGGTTCCCTGGAACCAGAATTAAAGACAGTTGTGAGCTGCCACGTGGGTACTGGGAATTGAACTCAGGTCCTCTCGAAGAGCTCTTAACCACTGAGTCATCTCTCCAGTCCTTACTAATTAAGGGCAGTCTGGCCTATGGCAGCAGTGTCAGAAAACCTCTTTAGAAGGTATTACTTGGGGTTATGTGGAGGCCTTTCCTGAGCTCTAGGGGCAGGGCTCAGCTTCTGTCCTTCTCACCAGAGTCCACTTTGCACCTGGTCCTTCGTCTGCGTGGTGGCATCATCGAGCCGTCCCTTCGTCAGCTTGCCCAGAAGTACAACTGTGACAAGATGATCTGCCGCAAGTGCTATGCACGCCTGCACCCCCGTGCAGTCAACTGCCGCAAGAAGAAGTGCGGCCACACCAACAACCTGCGCCCCAAAAAGAAGGTCAAATAAAGCTGGGGCCATAACTGGCCCATGACCCTGGGACCAAATAAAGTCCCCTTCCATCGACTGGAGCAGTAACTGGTGTCCAAGTGACTGTTGTGTTCAGGGATGGGCCGGAAGGGGTGCTGCCACAGAGAGGGGATCTCACCATGTAGTCCAGGATGCTCTGCAACCTTGCCAGTCACAGGCATGTGGGGATGCCACACGCAACTGGTAGCATGTGGGTTTGTTTACACATGCACACCTAAACTGCTGGCCTCTGATGTGGCCGTGAGTGCTGCTTCTGGGCTGGACAGGTGTGGCCACAGGACTGTGGGTGGAGGTTCTGCAGCTAGTGTGGAAACCTCAAAGTGGAACCCATGCGTGGGGCCCCATTCTGTCCTCGTGTCCATGTAATCTTGCATTTCCACAGTCTCAGCTGGGATGTATGGAAAGATGGCTCACCCAACCCAGTGTTCATATGCCAGTTGTAGATGTGGTTAGGTCCTTCCCTCTGTTGGGCACACCTGGGATCATCAGCCCTCTCCAGCTGCAGTGCACACCCTAGTTATGCAGCCCTGAGGCTAGCTGGCCCGCCTTTACTTTAGAATATCACTGTTGCTGGGCGTTCTTATGGTCTCAATTCATTGATTAAATTGGCTATTTTAATCGTGGCATTTGAAGGGTTCTATGGGTTTGAGCCTGGTTGCCAACAGCCTGCAGACCCCATATATGCATCAGACATCACTGATGCTGTTTTGTGAAGACTCGGCCCCAGGGTCTTTGTACACAGTTCACACACAGTAGGATCTGGGTTTTTTGTGTGTATTGTGTTGTATGCTTGGTACTTCATGAGCTCAGAGATGGACACTGAACTTTAGTTACAGATGTGTGAGTGCTGGCTTTCAGTCCAGTCCTGTAAAAGCAGCTTCAGCGGAGACATCCTTAGGCACATTTCTCCTGTGACCTTATTTGACCTAGGCGTGTTGCGTGGGTCAGAGGATGCACATAGTTCTAGAACTAGTACGTGAGGCAGTCAGGTGTGTGCGCGCATCCGATGGTCCTGGGCCTCCCGGTCGGCAGGGGCGCTGCGCGGCCATTTCCAAGCCGCAGCCAGATTGCACAGTCATGCTCACCGCCACTGCTGAGGTGCCGCCTGCTGCCGACGCCCCCGGACCTGTGGAGCCGCAGTGGGCCTGGGTGAGCCTAGGCGTGGGCAGGACGGTCGGGGGAGCGGCGGGGTGGGCTCGGAGATCCGTCCTCATAGTCCTACGGCTTTGTAGAGAGACGCCCCGATCGCCACGTTGGTATGGAGGATCCAGCAACTGCAGAATGAACGCGCGCAAGCCTTCCGCCGCCTAGACCAGTGAGCCGGCAGGCTGGAGGGCCGGGGCCTGAGGGAGTTCGCCAGAGCTGGGCTGGGGGGACTGTGATGACCGGGACCGAGTTGGTTATTTAGTTTGGGTGGGAGGACTGGGTTGTGGACGTGGTTGTAGGACTTGGGGAGTACTCAGAGGTGCGATCTAGGCCAGGCGGGGGCAGAGCCATCGGTGGATGGCTCTGAAATGTCGGAAGGAACGAGTCCACCAGGAGGGCTGGGGGTGTGGCCGGGACAAGCGAGGCGGAGCAGAACATGACTGTGGGCGTGGCCTGGGAGAAGCGGGGTGTGGCTCGGAGGGGGCGTAACCCGCAACCAGAGCCCCTCTCTTCCCGGAGTGCAAAAAATGAGCCAGCTCTCGACTCTCTCCAGTCTGTGGGGTTCTGGTTTTGCTCCTTCGAGTTGGGTGGATCTCCCAGGTGGCTGGGACAAGGAGAGTGTTCTGTGAGTCGGGGGCGTGGGTTCAGTATCCTCCCCACCCGCCACAGAGCTCACCGCCAGTACATGCTCAGCGACCAGCACCACGACTTTCCGCTTTATCGGAATGTCGTGCACGAGGTGACCCAGGTCTTCGCCGCCGCCTCCCGGGAAGTACTTGCGGTGGAAGCAGAACTAGCGGGACCTCGCGCGCAGCCAGTGCTTGCTCGCCACGTGCGCAACCTGCAGGAGCTGGAACAGACGCGCCTGGCCACGGTAAGACAACCACCTTTCTCTCCTTCAGGGCCGGGAATGGGCCACAACCCGTTCCTGGCCACCCCAACCACTACCTCTACACATGCTACATACCTCACTGCATTTGGTCCCTCTCCCGCTATTGCCTGTCTGCCTACAGTTCCCTCACAGATTCTGCTTAATTATTCCAGTCCCTTTTGGCTGGAGAGATGGCTCAGAGGTTAAGAACACTGGCTGCTCTTCCTGAGTTCAATTCCCCGTATCCACATGGTGGCTCACAACCATCTGTAATGAGATCTAATGTCCTCTTCTGGCCTGCAGGGATTCATGCAGGCAGAACATTCTATACATAATAAGTTAAAAAAAAATTCCAGGTCATCTGGAAAGCTCTCAAGAACCCAGTGGCTCCAATGTCCTGCCCTCTGTGTCTGTCTGTTTCTCTCCACCTCTGGGTTATCACTGTTTGGACCCACAAGCTACATCCTCCAAAAATACACTCAGACACACAACTTCCTAGTTCCTTGACCAGATCCCAAGGCTACACCTACCATGACTTTACAACCAATCCTAGTGGGGAAGGTCTGAAATTCATAGTACAGAACCCCAAACTCTGCTCTGAGTCCCACCTACCATACCTGCCATCCATCCCTGGCTTTTCCAAGATATGTTCATATTCTATATTACCCTTCCACAGGAGAGCCCTAGAAGCAACCCACAGCCCCCCACTCCACTGTCCCAGGCTTCACTCATCTGCCTTTTGTCTTGATCAATGTGGCTTTTGCCTTGTGACTCCCATTTTCTCCTCCAGGTGGCGCTGTTGCAGGTGATGGGGACACCAGGAGTGTCAGAACAGGAGGATCCTGAAAAGTTGCGCCAGCTGAAAATAAAGTGAGCCTTGTGGGCCTCTTATCCTAACCCTTAGATTAGCACCACACGACCGTGGTTACCCCAGTGCAGACCCCAGTCGCAGAGGGCACTCTGATGGCACTCTTGATTTGCACACTGGTGTCCTAGACGCATGCTTCACCGAACGTGCATCATCATGTCTGCAGTTTCTGCCGCTTTCGGGAGTTTGAACATGGCCTCAGTCACGCTTGCTCCCCTGTGAGCCCCTGCAGTTCTATCCCAGGTCTACAAGCACAAGCAGGCATGCACACACATCCCAATCTCCTGGTGGCAAGCGCCCCCTCCCCCATCAGCCTTTCCCATGAGCCCACTGTAACCTACCAAGCCAATCCGCCTCCTAGGCATGCTCCCAGGCCGGGCTTGAGGTTTGGCGGCAGGCAGGAGGGCTCGGGGCTTGCCATAGTCCCCCTCCCCACTAGCTGTGCGGCTTGGCTAATTCACCCCATCTGGGTTTTATTTATAGTTTCCATCCGCTCTTGTAGGGTAATTAAAACCATGGAGGCGATCAGCGAGGTTCTGCAGGAACTCAGGTTTGATGCCGAATCTGCAGAGTGAGGGCGGCTCCCAAGGGACCAGAGGAAGATGGGAAAAGAGGCCCGTGGCGTCTAGCACAGCCCTGACCGCCAGCTGGCTGAGGTCGAGCCCGCCGGGCTGCCCTCCAATGTGCCTCACAAAATAAAAGAACCTCTCCCTCTACAGCTTTCCCATCAGCTCTGTATATGAGGTGTGGGGTCCAGCGATTTCGGGGCGGGGGGGCGTTCCCCAGGGGAACAGAGAGAGCAGGTGGAAGACTTGCATACCCCCCAAGGAATTTAGGACAGGTATTCTGTATCCTGGAAAACAGCACTGGTTTGGAGGTGGAGGGTGTCCCAATCTCCCAGAAAACACTAGCCTCAAACACACCATCAGAGGACCTGAACAAGTCATTTATTTAAAGAGACTCTTGGAGGACCACATGGGTACAGCCAAGGTTGACCATCATGCAGACCAAATCTGTGGCTGTGGGAGTTAACTGCGCCTACCCCAGCCCCTGGTGGTGTTTCTCCGGTTCCCCCAAAGTGACAGTATACAGAGACTCTCGTTGAGGCGAGGCCCCCCCCCCCCCCCCGTCTGCATGTGGCGGGAGCATGGCCTGTCCTTAGAGTTTATCCGGCAGGACCTGAGAGCAGAAAAGAGGCCACACTAAGTCTGGATCACTCTGCACGTTGGGGATCATGCAGTGAAGCACTTGGCCAGACGCTAGCACGCTGTAGGTGCTCATTCATGCTAAGTGACTGATAAGAAAGCTTCCATTTGAGCAGCCTGAGGGTCGGAAGGCCTCTTCTAGACTGCCCCAGTCCACACCCACCAGGACCTCCTTACCTCTCGCCGCGCCCCGTCTGCCCGAGGGCAGGATCCCCTCGTCCTGTGCTTCGAAATAAGAATGCAGTGTCATGGAGGCTGCATACTCCTCCTCAACTCCCGCACCCCCCACTCGAGCCTCCCCCACTTTCCTACCTGGTTTCGAGTTTTGTGTGACTTTTGCATCCAAGCACGCCACTGGTCGTACAGGCGGAAGCTGAGGTTCGAGCAGTACGCGTGCTTCTTGAGCCAACCGAGGAACTGCTTGAGCTCGCGCCGCACCGGGCCCGAGCTGGGCTCGCCGCCCCGCGGCTCGCACACCCCGCCGCCCGGGCCCGGGCGCTCTAAAGAGAGTGAAGCGGCAGTGTCGGGACGCGGCCGGCAGGGGACGCACGCGGAAGGAACCGCGACCTCCCAGACCTGACCGCAGCGGCGGGAAAGTTGGGAAGGGCGTCATCCAGAGGGATGGCGCTGCCACAGCGATGCAAACGGACAAGGAGGATCAAGTTAGTGGGAAGCAAAACCGGGTATTCGGTCGGAAAGGAAAAAAAAAAAAAAAAAAACGGAAACTTGGTGGGGTAGACCAGAACAGAAGAAGGCAAAGGTCCTGGGCTGTCCACAGTCACTGGGGGATAGAGCCCCCAAGTGTCACGCCAGCACTTGGTAGGCTGAAGCACGATTGCTGCGAGGTCAAACCCAGCTTGGGTTACCTGTGACTACTGAGAGACAGACAGACAGAGAGACGGGGGTGGGGGCTGGCGGGATGGCTCAGTTGGTGATTGCGTTGCCACCAGCTTTGGTCTCACATGGTGGGAAGAGCCTACTCATAGAAGTTCCCTGATCTTCACATGTGTGCTGTGGCACGCAGGCTCACGAAGGCACACACATCGTACAAAAACAAGTAATTTTAAAGATTGTTTAATCATACGAAAATAAAAAAATAAAAAGGCTTTGGGGAAAGTGGGTAACAGAGATTAAGGGAGACAGGCAGTAAGCACAGCCCAAGGGGCAGGTCCCCAAGATAAACCTGAGAAAATGATCGGTACGACACGGAGTGGGCTGGGAGGGCCAGGTGGAGGAGGCCGGCCCCTGGGTCCAACCCCCAGGCACAGCCATCCCCCCAACAGGCCAGCGGATAAGGACATCGATTTCACGTCATAAATAAAACTGGGGACTCGCTGACAGGCCCTGGCACGGCCTCGGCCCCCACAGCCCCTGCCTGCCTCCCCCCTCCCCGCGCACCCTACCCCCAGCCTCCTCAGTCTCCCAAGCGGACGCAGCCGCCTCCTGGCTCCCGTGCAAGATTCGCAGGTGCTGGGCACGAGCAAGGGCCAAAGCTCCAAAGCTCCAGCCCCTCCCGACTCCGTTCACTCCCGCCCAGCCCAGAACCTGGAGAGGCCCGGATGGGGGCTGGAGAGCTTGCTGAAGCTGGTTCTGACCCTCTTCCTCTAGGACTTTCTCCAGGACTCAGTTTCCCCATATCACCGTCATCAAACTGGGTATGTCTAAGTGAGTTCAGATTTTCAGTGTCGTTTTGTGAAAAAAAAAAATCATTCTCTCTCTTGGGGGACCCATAAAAGAGGGTGGGGGATGGGAGCCTCCTCTACTGTCTACAAATACTAACTGGGGAACACTAGCCTTGGACAGATAGGGAGACCAGACTTTTCAGTAAACATGTTTCATAGACAGGAACACATACATGTCCAGGGGCCAGAAAGTCTGCAGGGAGTCATCTCCAGGCCCGCTCACCTTGAAAAGGATTCAGAGTGAGGGCTTATGCCTGGTTTCTGAGCACTCAGGAGGCTGAGGCAAGAAGATTCCAAATATTAAGGCAGACAAGGCTACCTTATAGCAAGGGTAGAAGGGGGTGGCTCAGCAATAGAGACCCCCCCCCATGTAAGAGATACAGGCACGGTGGTCTATCAATGTGGGACCATGCAATAACTGGCTATAATGTTCTATTTTCTATAAAGTTAACTTTTCTAGAGACTCTAGGATATTCAGGTAAGAACAACCTGTTTTCAATTTAGGACACACTTTTGTTTCCCACCTCTCACCAAGTGACAGGCTAAACAGAATCCGGAACCAGAAGTGTGACATGGCTAAGTGTGATGGTGGTTGCCTATCATCCCAGCACACTGTCTGGAAGCAAAGACAGGAAGATCGGGAGTTCGAGGTCATCCTTGGCTACATAGTGAGTTCAAGGCCAGTCTGGGCTACCTGAGACCCTGTCTCAAAAAAGAAAAAAAAGAAAAAAAGGAGACAGGCTGGATTGGGGTTCCCGCGGGGCCAGCCAGCCCTGGAGATGTGCTCACCACTTCGAGGGGTGGAAGCAGCGGTGGGGTGGCTCCACTCACTCCAGATTCCCGCCTTTTTCGACCCGTAGATCCCGAATGGGTTACAACGCACTTGGACAAAGTATACAGTGCCGGGCTTCAGGCCCGCGAGGCGGCAGGAGGTCTGGTTGCTGACGTCATCCACCACCTGCACGGTGAGGGAGGAGTCAGATGCGGGGGGCGGGGTCAGGGGCGGGTCCGGGACGGGACGGGCACCTTCCAGTCGACGCTGTCCTCGACGCGGTAGCGGATCTGGTACTTGGCTTGGAAGAGGAAGTCCTTGAGAGCGGGTGGTGAGACCCAGCGGACGCTCAGCTGGTCCTCCAGGCCCCCAACACGGCTCACGTGCACGTCCGGTGGGGGGTCCGTGGTCACTGGGGGCGGGGCAGGCCTGGTCACTGGAGATGCCTCTTTTGTTTTTGGTTTTAAGAAAAGGTCTCACTGTGTAGTCCTGGCTGTCCTGGAGCTCTCTATGTGGATCAGGCTGGCCTTGAACTTACAGAGATCTTTCTTTCTCTGCCTCCCCAAATGCCAGGATTAGAGGCTTGCAACAGTGGGCCCAGTTCTGAGGACTATGCTTGGTGAGATTTGTCCAGAGATAGATCCTCCCAGTGGTGTGATCCAGGCTGCAGTGGCTCCTGGGACACCAGACATGCCTACACACCCGGGCCTGATAACCACTGCCACTTAACATCCTGGAAACAGCCAACAGCAGTTAATGTGAGCTGATAACACTGTTACTGTCTAAATCCTATCCTCGGGGCACAGAACAGCAACCTGTTCAGCTGGGGCTGGAGTTTAGCGGCAGAGGTCTTACTAAAAAGGAGTGAGCATGGCCCTGCACCTGTGAGCATCGCCCTGCACCTGTGAGTATGGCCCAGCACCTGGGAGCATGGCCCTGCACCTGGGAGCATGGCCCTGCACCTGGGAGCATGGCCCAGCACCTGGGAGCATGGCCCTGCACCTGGGAGCATGGCCCTGCACCTGGGAGCATGGCCCAGCACCTGTGAGCATGGCCCTGCACCTGTGAGGCCAGGCGTTCCACTCGAAGTCACTACCTGCTATAAAATTGCTGTCTGTGTTTTGAGCCAGGGTCTCACTATATAGCCCAGGCTGACCTCAACAACTGTGAGCCTCCTGAACACCAGGATAACATGTGTTATCATATTTCACCCCACCTTATGCCTACTGTTACCCTTCACATTACCAAGAGCCTCAGTGGGGCAGTTCTCCCAGCTACAGGACACAACCGAGGATTAGATGAAACTTCAGGATGCCAAGAAGAGACAGGTGAATGGGGGGGTGTGGGGACAGACAAGTCAGGAATACCCAGGAACCCTACTGGGGGACCATGGAGAGAGTACAGGCTGATCTCTCCCAGTGTCCTTAGTGAGGCACTGAAAGGGTTAAATGGCCCAGGCTGCTCTGGGCTGGAAACACCCTAATTAGATTAGGCCCAATTCTGCTCAGGGATCATCCACTTCCTGCCTCCCACCCTCACCCCCCAGCTCCAGGCCTCGGCTTCCTGGGGCGCCTCCCGACCTGGGCGCCCTCTCCTGGATCCCCCAGGACTCCCTCTTGAACACCTGGACTGCTGAGGGGGAGGGTAATCAGGCCAGGTGCAGAGTTGGGGGATCTTAACTGTCTGGGGTGGGGGCAGGTCTTTGCATTGAATTGTGAAATCCACCGTCCAGCAGCTACCATGGGGGTGAGACCCCTAGATGAATCAAGCTTGGGGGAAGGCCCTTATTGAATCTGTGGCAGAAAACCAGGTGGCACTGGGGGCTCACCCACGTCCAGGACATCCAGTGTGAGCACATCAGATCGAGCTGAGCCCAGACGATTGGTGGCTTCCACCCAGATCTCATAGGGGGTGAAGAGGGCCAGGTCTTTCGGAATATGGCAGGAGTGAGGGCCCACAGTGTGGTATTCCTCACAGGTATTGTCCTGACCATACCACCTGTGGAGACGGGAGGGTCACTTTTTAGTTCTTAGACCTGGTTTCTTCAGCCCCAAGGGTTCAACAGGAACATATTTGATCAGAGAAGGCAAGTATTTGCCTAAAGTCACACAGCTTGCTGGGCTGGGCACCAACCTCAGCTTGTACTTGAGGGAGTAGTTGGTGTGTAGGAACGTCTCCCCGTGTGCGCCCGGGGTCCAGCGGCAAGTGAGGTCTTTCATGTTCCGGGACCAGCAGCTGATGTTGAAAGGCTTCTCGGGGGGAACTGGGAGAAAAGTGACAGCTTTTCAGAAGCAGTTACGTGCACACAGAAGGGTGGGGTCCCAGCTGTCCCCAGACCTCCCGGGCCTGGCCCGATATTTTCAACCCAGCCCCTTGGCCCCCTCCCCACAACAGAAGACCCATGCGCTACTCCCAAGACCTGGGTGTCCTGGGTTCCCACTTACGGCCAACATAGAGGCAGGAGCCAGCCAGAATGCTACCGTCCCGAGCGTGACACACCAGGTTGTCCCCTGACTGTTGCCTGGACCCGTTGAGGTTGGCCAGGGCCAGGGCCAGGGTGGAGGTGTTGAGGAGGTGGGACAGCTCCGAGGGCAGGCGGCGCCCATTAAGGGTCCAGTAGAGACCCTCAGCACTGGCCCCAGGTGTATCTCCGTGTATAGAACAGGTAGCTTGCAGGGAGGAGCCGATGAGAAGAGTGGGGTCCTGGGGGCTGATTACAGCTGTGTCTAGGGTCAAAGAGATGCATGGGATCATCCAGTATCAGGCATGGGATGGACCAACCCCAAGTCCCTCATCCAGGGATCAGGAATTCTTGAGGAGGTGCTAATAGTTACCCATTTTACAGATAAACAGAAGAAACGAGGCCTAAATGCCCTTTGCAGCCAAGGCAATGAAGTCAAGGCCAAATCTGGCCAGCTCTGAGATGCCACAGCCCCAGCACCTTCCCAGTCCCAGCCAAGAGAGGTGCCAATCGCCCATTACTGCAGCTCTTAGAGGTGAAGGCAGGAGAATCAGAAGTTCAAGATAGCTCTTGGGTTCAGTGAGTTTGTGCCCACTAGAGCGTCAGAAGACCCTATCTCAAAAAATCAATCTACCAATCAATCAGGGGTCAGTGAAAAGGCACAGTGGGTAAAGGTGATTGCTGCTAAGCCTGAGGACCCGAGTTTGAACCTAGAGCTTATATTGTAGAGGGAAGAGAACCATCCCACAAGCTGTCCTCGGGTCTTCACATGCTGTAACATATACACATTTGGGGATTTTTCGGGGGTAGGAGGAGAACAGGATTTCACTGTTCATCGTAGGCTGGTCTGAAACTATAACTATGTAGAACAGGCTTGTTTTGAACTCACAGACATCTGTCCGCCTCTGCATCCCGAGTGTTAGGGTTAAAAGTGAGTACTTTTGCAGGTCAGCAGTGGCCCGCACCTTTAATCCCAGCACTCAGGAGACAGAGACAGGCAGATCTCTGAGCTCAAGGCCAGCCTGGTCTACAGAGAGTTCCAGGACAGACAGAGAAACCCTGTCTTGAAGAACAAAAAACAAACATGAACTTCCATGCCAAGATGTCAAAATAAATAAATTGAAAAAAGTTAGTCATAAATGCCTACTCAGATCTAAGTCTTTTCTATTAATCTATGACAACTCCGTGTGTGTGTGCACAGTAGCACTGTGGCTCCCACCGTGCAGGCGTGCAGGCACTCCCGTCAGGCAAACGCCTTTCCCTCTGAGCCCTCTCACCAGCCCACAAGATTCTTTTCTCTCTCTCTCTCTCTCTTTTTTTTTTTTTTTTGGAGACAAGGCCTTACTGTGCACACTAGGCTACATTGAAACTTTCCACCCTCCTCATCGTCCTGCCTCAGCCTCCAGAATTCTGGGATCACATGAACACCCAAGTATGGCCTGTTCCTTCCTCCCCGCTCATTTCTAACCCTCACATATGTGGCACTGGAAAGCGGGCATGTCTAAACAGGAAAGCCCTAGTCTGGCAAGTGTCAGGGGAACCATAAATCTGCAGCTAGTGCACGCGACCTATGCTACACTGCAGAGTGAGACCTTGTCTCAGTGGAGGGGTAGAGGTGAGTAGCACTGGGCAACCCTTGAAGGGCAAGCTCTGTGCCTGGCTCAGGTCCCAGCACACACGCTGAAGCTGTGTGCAAACCCGGTCCTGTGTTCTGGGCCCCGAGAGAAGGGACCACCACAGAAGCCCACATGTGAGGTCTCCACCACGCTGCCAGTCACTGCACTGGAGCTGGCCCACCCCCACTCCCCAAACCTTCCCAACTCTCCACTTTCCAGTCTTCCTAATCCAGAAGGTAGAGACTCTCTCCCCAGGGCCACTGTGATGCCACTTAGGAAGTGACCTCAACCATGTTGTGACAAACCCTGAGACACCCCCCACACACACCAGCCTGCCTGCCCTCCCTTGGGAAGGCCCATAGCTGGCCTACTTATAGGCAAAACCTCAGGGAACATATACCAAGCCCCTCTGACTCAGTTTCCCCACCTGCCAGTGGCCATCCTGATACCAGCCACACAGAATGGTTGGATGCCTGTGGGAGGTTTCACAGCGAGCCTCGAGGCTGGTAAGCCAGGCTGTCCTATGGTTCAAACGTTCCCAATTTGTCTGGAAACCTAACTTCATTTGCTTCTGATACCTCTCCTTCACCCAGGATGGGCAGCCTCAAGCTTCATTCATTCATCCAGAGCCTGCAGTATGCCAAGAACTGAGGTCGCCTTGGGAATAAAGATATAACAAAACGCTTTCTTTGCTGGGTGTGGTGCCTGCACCTTTCGTCCCAGCAGAGGCAAGCAATCTCTGAGTTTGAGGCCAGCCTGGTCTATAGAGTGAGTTCTGGGACAGCCAGGGGTATCTATACAGAGAAACCCTGTCTTGAAAAACTCAAAAATTAATATTAATAAAATTACAGAAATAGAAAATAGAGAGGGGAGGAAGGAGAAAAAGGAGGTGAAGGAGGAAGAGGAGAAAATCTAAGAGTGAGTTGGGGCTGTAGCCTTGTGTGCTTGAGGCCCTGGGACCAGAGAGATCCAGAGGCAAATGTGGGTGAGTCAGCAGCCATAAGGAGGTCTGCGTGTGCAAAGGCCCTGGGGCAGAAGTGAAGGACAAGGTCAGGAAAGGTTGCAAGACTGACTCCTGTGTAGGAGGTGGGTGGGATCAGAGGGGATGAGACTTGTGTTTTTGAAAAGGATTCCCCAAGTTGCTGGGAGAACGGGGTTGCACTGACACCATCACCCCTAGTCCAACCCCAGGCTCCTGCGAAGGAAAACTGAAGTCCTTCGTGCCACAGATGGGTGAGGTGACACCAACGTGGTTTTGTTCCCCACCCCACCCCCCACTCCCACCCCACCACCCCCGCTCTGCAGGACTCTCCCGGGCAAACTTGGCCTTGGGAGGAGGCGGTTCTTGCTGGATCCTGTGAGCGCAGTTGCATTTGGGGCTTGGCCCAGTGCTCGGCGGAGGTCTCTGGGTCCGTGCGAAGGAGCCAGCAGGCCAGAGTGGAGGAGGCGTAGGCCAGGGGGCCGCCCCGGAGGTCCCAAGCAGCCAACCGCCCCCTAATTTAGAATTCCTTCGGTATGAACTGGGGCGTGCCAGCGTCTTTACCCCGGCCCACCCACCGCTTCCTGCCTGGGCACCCCCCTCAGCAGGATGGGAAGCACTGCTCCGACCCGGGACCCCACGGTCTGCACTCCTGGGCAATGCTCACACCCCTTTGTTCCTCCTTGACCTTTGTCTGGCCAGAAAGGGGACTCTCTGGGGGGTCCTGGCGGGGTACTGCCCTTTTACCACGCCCGCCTGGCCTGGATTCGCCGGCAGCTGCTGCTGCCCTTCGGGCTGGGTGGCTGGGGGAGGTAGTGAGCAAGGCTACACCAGCCTGGACAGGACAACCCAAGCTTTCTTCTTGGAGCAACTGGGTGTAGCCCCGCAGCAGTGCTCAGGACACCTGGCGCCCCCTTCCCGGATCCCGCCATAAAACAGGGAGAAGGTTCTCCGGGCTGGGTACAGGCCTGGCACCCTGAACACCAGGGCAATAGGACTCCAGCTTCCTTCTTGGCTTCCACTGGGGACTGGGGCATACACATGCCCACCTTGGCAGAGGAGCAGCTGACAACAGCCCCCTAACCCTGGAGAGGGAGACCCCCCTCTTCCTTCCTTTCCTCTTCTGCTCCTTCCCCTCACAAAGCTGGGGCCTAAACAAGCTTCTTTTCCCCTTTCCCAATGCGAAGTTGCTGCCGTTATTAAAAAGAACACCATGTGTTTTAAAAGGGAAAAGTGTGAGATTCCCTGAAAGGCCAGCGGGAAGGTGGCCTCCATCCCAGTCAGCCCCCAGGGGTCTCCATCTCCTGGCCCACTGGTACCTGCACATACTTTTACGACCCACCGGGCAGCCGGTCAGGTGCTAAGGCACACGGTAAGTACAAACAGATTGCAGAGGTGTGAGAACCCCTTATTTAATTTCTCTCCCCCTTAAAGGAAAAAACACACGCGCCACCCCCACCCGGCCACCTTCGCCTGTTGCTCTGCTGCCCGGTTGGAAACAAAGCTTAGCGCTACTGGTGGCATTCAAAGACTACTCACGGCCTGGCAGAGATACCAGCTCCTTAGAAAGATCAAGGGTAGTCACTCCGTCACCTGCCAGACGCCTTGGGCAAGCTGGAGTGTGGGTTTGTGTGTGTGTGTGGGGGGGGGGGGGTGTCCACAGCCAAATAGCACAGGCTACAAGCCTCGGAGCAGCAGCGCAACGTGGTGCCCCATTGATGTGGCCTGTGTCCTCGGATGGGGTTCAGAGAGTAAAGTCCTCCAGCGGACTCGGCCAAATGCATGCCCCGGTGTTGACTCCCCTGTGGAATGAATGTGGGACCACGAGTGCGTGCGTGCGTGAGTGTGATTGTGTGTCGAGGATGGAATGCGAGCGCTGCGATGGTGTGCGAATACGCATCTGGGCTGCAGCGCGCATCGGAGGGCAGGGTGACGGGACACAAGCCAGTGGGGCTCTTTTGTGTGTCTTTGGGTGTGTCCCAGAGAGGGTCTGGATGTGGAGACGGTATCCTGGCGGATGTGTGTGCGTTGGGTGATGGGGCCCAAGGCCAGAAGTTCCTCCAGCTGATGGCAGCTGATCCCTTCTGGGTGCCCCTTACACAATAAAGTCTGGGCCCGTGGTGCCCCGACACGCTGGCTCTCGCTCCTCTCACTGAGATTTCAGTCGCTGAAGACTTTCAACCGAGTGCACCCTGAATGAGACTGGCTGTGAGCCCCACCGGTGGAGGGGACTTTAGAAGATCCCAAAGCGTGGGGTCCGCTGCAGGGGGGAGGGGCGGCGCCGGCCCCGCGGAGAGGCACATCCCGGGGGACCCCCCCTCCGGGCCGCACGCCAGGCGGTCAGAGCAGGGGGGCCCCCGATACGGCCCCACCCTCCCCGCGGGGCTCATCACTTCATGGGGGAGGGGACAGCACTCTGTGCCAGCACCCAACCCAACACACCCAAGCGTGCGCCCCCGGCCCGGGAGGCGTCCCTTCCCCTGTGATCCAGGACGTGGACGTGTGCGCCTCAAGGCGTCCCAGCACCCTGAAGAGGATTCCTGGACACTACGATGTCCCTCAAAACGAGCCTGGCCGAACGGCCTTGCAAAGGCGAGTCAGGTAAGAAGGCCTTGGGCACATAACCGGGTATTCTTGGGCCGCTGGGTAGTGGCACCGTGCGCCTCGCAGGTGAGGGCGCCCCGAGGGCCGCCTTCCTTTGTTCCCGGGCCGTCCAGGTGGCGCTCGCGCCCCCTCTTTCCTCCCCCGCGGCTGCCCCCCGGGGCGCCCGATCCTGTCTTCCCTGGGGAGGTGAGGAGCAGGGTGCACAGTACTCACGGGCTCCAGATCCGCCCCGAGGCACCCCGAGGACACAGAGCAACAGAGGCGACCACAGCGAGGACAGCGGCCTCGGCTGCCGCCGCGCAGATTGGGCGGCGGGGCCCGGGCGACCGGCGGGCATGGGGGTGGCGCGCAGCGGGGCGGTGACTGCAACGCCGGGATGGGGCGGGGGCGTCTCTGCGGGATGCAGATTGGGGTTCGGGGCTGCCCGCACGTCGCTGGGCGCGGACTGACTGCGAGGCCGGAGCAAGTCTGAGCAGCCGAAATTGACAAGGCGCTAATGCGCCGCTCGCCCCGCCCGGCCCCGCCCCCAGCCCGGCCCCGGGAGGGGGGATGATCGCGGGCCCCCGCACCGGTCTTCCTACCGCCCGCGGGCACCGCGCGCCCCACCCGGCCGGTCTCCGCCCCGCCACCATCCCTGAGCACCTCATTCTTCCGCGCGAAGCCCCCGACTCCTTCCCCACCCGCTCATGGGACCTCCCTCTCCGGCCCCGCCCGTTCCAGGCTTCCCACCGCGTCATCTGGGACCGTGTACCCCTAACTCCGTGTCGGTCCCTAGCTCGCAGCCCTGATGCCTTTCCAGTGTCCCCCAGTCTAGCCCAGACTTCTCCGCGCCGCCCTTTTACTGGGGGCACCCATACGCTCTAGGGTTCGTGTCCCACATACACACCGAGCGGTCCCTGAACCGGTCCCTTTCAGCCCTTCTTCCTTCCGCACAGGCTTTCAAAGCTGCCTCCAATCCCACGCCCTGGGCGCGCGGGTCCCACCGGTCCCCACCCATTCCGTCTCTCTTCCATCGTCGGTGCACAGCCTCGGCCCGGGCAGGAAAAAAAAAAAAAATAGAAGTCAGAAGGCACCAAGTTCTCAGCCTTCCGTCCCACCTCGCCTATCCTCTGCGCGTGCTGGGTTTGGGGGATGTCCGGTAGCGTGCGTAGGGAACCCCTATGCATGGGCACAAGGTATGTGTGTGTCCCTTGGGGAACTAGGACCGAACCCCGCATTCCTAGTTCTCAGAAGGGCATCGGTTCAAAGGGGTTCTCCCTAGACTTCTTCACATCCCCCCACGGAAAAATCCACTCAGCGGCCCGCGGGTGGGGTGCGCCACGAGGTGAGTAATCGTTGTACGGCCGCCGCCCGCCAGCCTCAGGTAAGGCTGGCAGCCTCGAGCGACGCATAGTTGTCTCCGATTGAGCATTGAGCGCCCAGTTCTCTTTGGTTATTTTTGTTGGCCACTGTTTGGGGTTTAGGGACCCCTCCCGGGCCGGCCCAGCCCTGGCATCTCATCTCCTTAATCTCTTCTTCACTCTGTCCGGATGCCCACAAAGGAGAAGGTTCCTGGCCTGCAAGGTTTCTGTGGTGAGATGCCGCTTGAAATGGAGTTCCCGGGAATCTCACCCCACAGATTGGGTAACAGTCCAGCCACCAGCGGTTCCCTTGGAGGCTCAACCCCTTCCTTAAAGGTCCCCTAAGCAGCCTCAAATGGCAAAGGAGGGAAATACAGTCTAAGGAAGCCACTGCCATTTTGCTGGGGGCAAACCAGGTCTTGTATACCTCAGTTTCTTCTTTTGCAAAATGAATAATTTGGGGACAACTATAAAGCTTACATGGTAAGAATCAAGTTCCGGAGGGAATATTCAAAGCAAACAAACCTTAACCCTGACGAGCAGAACAGGATGCAGAAGTGGTCCAATGACCTGTAGGTCCTCTCTGAGAACTGTGGCCAAGTGGCCTATAGGGTTATGTGGGAGGTAGTGGGTCTTGGCCACGTTTCCAGGATCATTGCTGCCCCTCCCCCACAGCGCCGGCCACACTCCAGTTTCCCTGTATAGGTAAGGAGGTCGAACCTTGGCTTCTGGGAGGCTTTTGGAGCAAAGATACTTTTTTCCTGAACGCTCCTCCTCCCCCATTCCCAAGTGGAAAGAGCTAGCTTCCCCATGTACCCAGGTGCTGCAGGCAGCGACCTGGGAGTTGCGTGACTGAGCGCTTTTCCCCCCTTCCCACACGGACAATCCATCAGCAATCCGGTTGGCCCTGATTCCAAAACACACCCCCATTCTGAGATTCTGAGCCCCCTCCCCAATCCTGGTCCAGGCATTTCGTCCTCTCGGAGATGCTGAGAAGGCCTCCTTGGGATGCTTCCACCATCCTGCCTTTGTTTTAATTACAGGCAAAGAGGACTTTGAAAGAAGTGAGAGACAGCTCTGGCCTGCCACCCTGTCCAGCCCACTGGCTGTTTGGGCACGCGCCCAGCTCGTTGCTTTCAGAGGCTTTGGCCCTTTGACTGTGTCTTCGGGAACACTTCTGTTAGCCTTCCATCACAAGTGACATTTTTGAGTCCCCACTTCTCCAGCCCGCACCTTCACTATCTTTTATTGTCCTTGTAGCATAGGCCATCAAAGTGATAGCTCTCCAGTCACTTAAGTTT
The DNA here is from genome assembly GCF_982192425.1 of Myodes glareolus. Lineage (NCBI taxonomy): Eukaryota > Metazoa > Chordata > Mammalia > Rodentia > Cricetidae > Myodes > Myodes glareolus. The sequence goes on along the minus strand of NC_142048.1, from coordinate 3,477,019 downwards.
TGAATAACTGAGTCCAGGGAGGGACAGAAAAGTTAAATACTCAAAAAATCTAGAAGTCATAAAAAGAAGTCCCTCAAAGTAGCCAAAAAGCAAACAAAAAAACAGCTCCAGCAAGTGATGTGACACAGGATTTCAGGGTAGGCCAAACACCACTTTGTTGTGTGACCCAAACTGGCAGACATTCCTCTCTGGTCTTTGACCTCTGCCCTCTAGATGACCTTTATTCTTTGGGCCAAGGGAGTTGACCTTAAGGTGCACCATTCTCTCCCTGTCCTCATGTTCCCATGGAATTAACTCTTTCCTCCCCGGTTCAACCCCTCCTTGCTTAAGAAAGGAGGGTAGTCTTGGTGGACCTTCTGGCAAATATTGACCTAAGTCATTGAAGGTGGCTGGGAATGTAAGAAGGGGTGGGTGGAAGTGTTCTTAGTCCTGAACTCTTCACCCGGTGTCTCCTTAGAGGAGCTAGTGCGTTTGATTCCGGGAGACTCTACCAGCCTTGGATTCCCAGTTGAGATGCACTCAAGGCTTTGTGGTAGAGGGACAGGACCAGTGGAAACCAAAACTTGTCTGAGGAGGGCAGAGCTGTGACCCATGCCCTTCCGTGTGACCTGACCATTCCTCCAGGGTCCCTCCCCCTCCTGTACTGGGTGGTGCTCTGAGTGATGGGTAGCGAAGGTCTGATTACCTGGTTTAGGGCTTGTGAGTGCCTCAGCCTAGGCACTGGGGATGCCACACCCTACAGTGTGTTGCAATGTAAGTACTAGAGATGGATGTGGGGCCACCAAGCCTGGGGTCCTTGTTCCTCTACACCCTCAAACTGGTGTTGGATGGTCAGCTGTTTGGGGGAGCATCGCACCCTCCTCTCATAGTTTTCCCCTTGTCAGCAAGCAGCGGCGCCACCGGGCCTTGCTGGGCTGGACTCGGCTTGGGGGTGGGGGTCAGTAGGGTCGTGCTGAGGGCGGCCAGGGACAAAGGGCGCTTGTCTGAGGCCCGCCCTGACCCGGGTAGCTGCTTCCCGGACGCCGGGAGTACGCTGATTCACGCGGACAGCGCCCCCCGCCTCCGGCCGCGCCGCCCCGGGGGGTAGGAAGTGGGGGGGGGACGCGGGGCGGCGGCGAGTCAACTTTCCCTCTTAAGCCCCGAAGGAATGTCGGCGGATTTCCTGAAATCCGACCCCGGCAGCCCGCCGGCCGCCCGCCCCTCACCTGGACCAGCTCCCCCGGGAACGCCAGGAGGGGCGCCCGGGCTCACCTGGGGGGCCGAGGTCAAGTCCTCTTCCGCTTCCCCCCAACAGCCTTAAACAGCGGAAAAGCGGGGGAGGAAGGAACCAACAAATTCTACTTTCAGCCCTGAGGCGCTCCAGACTGCGACCCAACCCCTCATGCCTCAGTTTCTCATTTTGCAAAAAAATGTACGGGATTTTCTTTTGCGTAAGTCTCCACGATCCCCGCCCCCAACAAGGTCTCGTGTAACCTAAACTGGCCTCAAGCTTTTGACCATCCTCCTGCCTCAACCTTTCTTGTGATTGTCAGACCCGGCTTCTCTTAAGCCCCCACCCTCCACACCTTGGCAGGCTCTCCTGTAGCCTGTCGTGGAGACCCCTCCCCGGTGCCATTCCAAGTTCCAGTGACCTAATTTGGAAGGGGAACAGCCCTACCCTATAGGGTTTTTGCAAAGAAATAGTTGTGGCAAGAAAATCTTTGTTGAAAGGGGTGTTTGTTTGAAATGAATGAAGGACCATAATTGCGGAAGGGTTAAGAGCCCGCGACTCTACAAATGACAAGTGTGAACTTGAATTCAGGCTCTGCCCAGGCATTCGGATGCCAGGTTTCCCACCTGTAAATTGGGGAAACAGGCTTTGTGTTTGGTTTATTGAGCCAGGGTCTCTCTGTGGGCCAGGCTTAGAATTCACTTCGTAACCCAGGTTGGCCTTGACCTCGCGGCGATCCTCCTGCCTCAGCCTCAGCGCGTGCTGGGATGATGGACATGTGCCAAGGCTTACGACTTGGGGAGCCAGTTGGGGTCCCAGCGCGCTGGGACTGCCCGGGGTGCGCTGATGGGAGGGAGGCCCAGCCTGGGAGGGGCGGGGGAGGGGCCGCGCCGGGATCCAGATGTTCAGGTCCGCCAGGCACAGCCGCGCCTGATTAAGCCACGTGGGGGCCGGCCGGGGCCGCCGAGATGAAAGCGAGCGGCCGGCGGGGAACCGGGCGCGCCAGTCCCTCCTCCCGGCCGGAACCTGCGGCTCCCTGTGACCCGACGACCCTGCGAGCGGCCTCCTCGTCTGCTGGGGCGGAGCGACGCGCCTGGAGGGCCGCTGGCACCTGTGCTGAGCAGGCCAGTGTGGCACAGAGCTCCCGCTTGGGCTCCTGAAGAGAGAAAGCTGGGAGACCTTGGAACCCAAGATAGAAGCCACAGTGTTCCTGTTTGCGTCAAGTTTTCCCATCAGATTGGAAAAGTGAACGGCCCAGAGGCCTTACTCCCTAGGGTGGTAGGGTTCCCTCGGGTCTGTTTCTGCGCTGGAATGGAGGGAGGCCACCCTAGTATTGCTCCCTGAAGGTATCTCCCAAAAGCCTTAGTCTGACTGCTTCTAGGATACTATGATTGGTGTTCACCTGGGTTCCGCATCCTCTGATGCTTCAAATCCACTCTGGCTCCAGCCCTGTGATCCTCCTGTCCTCCCCTCTCCTTCTCACTTCCTTTCCCTCCATTCCAAAGTCTTTGTTCTACCCTTCCTCATCCTGGTCTTCACCACCCCTTCCTCCCTCACTATCTTCCTTCCTTCCTTTCCTCCTCTCATCTTCCCTCTCCCCTTCTTCGTCTTTCAGTCCTAAGTCCCCTTCTCATCCTATCTTCTCTTCTTAGGACTCCATCCTTTTCATCTTTCTAGTCCCTTTCCTTCTCTCATCACCTTCTCCTTGCTCTCCCCCACTTTTTTTTTTTTTTAATTCCTTGGTTAAGGATCCTGTTTCCTGCCCTGGTTGTTCTTGGGTGGTCACCCTACTATCTGGCCAGGCTCTCCTTGGTATCCCCTGGTCAGCAGGTCCAAGTCCGTGCAGAGACGCCCGGCCATGAGTATCAAGGTGTCCCCGGCCAGGGTGGGAATTCACCTGCCCGCCCCGCTCGCCGCAGCCCCCCCCCTTCCCAGGCTGCCTCGCTCAGTGACGTCAACACCCAGTCCCGCATCTCGACGCCCGCACTCGAGGCCCGAGCTGCGCACGCACGCTCGGCCATGGCTGCGGTAGCCTTGCCGCTGCTGCTGCTGCTGTTTGTGTCGACAGCCGCCTCAGCGCCAGCGCGGGACCCCTTCGCCCCGCAGCTCGGGGACACGCAGAGATGCCAGCAGCGTTGTCACCAGCGCCACCCTGGACCGCCACCCGTTCAGGTAAAAGACCCCGAAACCCAGTCCCTGGAAACGGGGAGTGGCCTGAGTGGCGGACCTTCGGGTGGGGGGAGGGGATACGCGTTTTGGAATGCTAGTGCTGGAGAGTGGGGTCCCTGGAAAGGGGAGGGGCCTGGATGGGAGAACCTTGGGTGTGGGAGAGGTCCTTGTCAGGAGGAGAGACCTGGGATGGGGGTTCCTTAAGTAGGGAAGGGATGCGGGGGTCTTTGGGTAGGAGCCAGAGAGCCCCTGGAAGTGGTGAAGAGCATAGATAGAGGCTGTTTAGGAGGGGGAGGAGCTGGGGTGCTTCAGTGAGGGTGGCTTGAAGGGGGGAGGGGTGTCTCAGAACTGTCCTTTGGTACAGGAAGGGCTGAATTGACGCCTGGGATGAACGTATTGTATGTGCGTGTGTGCGCAGGCGCACACATGTAGAAGGATATGCCCAAGGATGCTGAGACCTGCTCCTAAGAAGCCTAGAGTTCACCCCCCCTCCCCGCAATGTGCAAGAATTACTGCCCCTGCTCTGTTTTCTCTCCACATTCCTCTCTCTGCCTTTCCCTTAGAGCCAGCTCTGCCCCATCTGTCCCCACAAGCACAAGCTGTCCGCTTCTCTCTGAGAAGCCCTCCCTGCCGGCCTTCACCTGGAGACTTGTGGGGTCCACTCCTCCTTCCATCAGGGCCACCACAGTTCAGTCTAATTAGAAAGCAAGTTTCTGTTTCTCAGAGACTCCCATGATGATCCTGCCTCCCTTCAACCTCACTTCAGACCCTGGATTTTTAGGAGACCCCAGCCTTTTCTGAGGCCCTTTGCCTGAGTCCTTATCTCCCTTCCCAGCCTGAGCCAGAGAGCCCCTCAGTGCCCCCAAATAACAAGGCCGTCCTCATCAGTGCTTGTGAGCGTGGCTGTCGACTTTTCTCCATCTGCCGCTTCGTGGCCAGGAGCTCCAGGACCAACGCCACAGAGGCAGAATGCAAAGCAGGTGAGCCCTCCAGAGTGGGGTGCTCCTGGGGTTGTGGCAGAGGTACCTGGGAAGCAGCCCCAGTGACTCCAGCGTTTGGTCCACAGCCTGCACTGAGGCTTATGTGAAGGCAGCAGAGCAACGGGCCTGCAGTGACGGATGCTGGGGCCAGACCCCTGAACCTGAGACCCGTCTGGAGCTAAAGGTGAACCCCCTAACCTAAAAATCCCCAACTCAAAACAAACACAAGAGTATACATATTCCCTTTAAGGGGCTCAGAGCACGCCCAGCTAACCCACTGGAGGGCAAGATCTCTGTTGAGTATTGAACTTGCTTATCCCAAACCAGTAGTCAGATTCCACTTGTCCTAGTTTCCCAACACGAGTTTGTTGACATTTCTGTCTTGGGGCTTCCCCTTCCCAGAAAACAGCTTTGGAACCACCCAGCGGATCTCTGTCCCTGCTGGAATTATTTTCCACACTCTGCAGTGACCTCATGAGTTCCGCCCAGGGCCTCGTGTCCTCTACCTGGACATACTCCCTTCAGACAGACAACCGGAAGATGGTGGTGTTCCAGGTGAGATGGTTGCAACAGGGTAAACTGTGTCAGTGGCCACCTCATGCTTGTGAAGTCCTAGTGACACCTCACCGTCCGTTCACATAGGTTCCGGGCGGAGCTCTGCCCCTGGGGGTCAGCAGGCAGCGCCTTTACTCACTGAGTCATCTCACCTGCCCTCCCTTTGAGGTTTTATCTGAATAGGGGTTCGCTGTGCTTCCACGGGTTGGATCGCATGACCATCTTAGCCAATCTATAATGTGTCCTTAGCCTAGGCGTCTTCCTATTTCTGGAGGTTAGCAGAGGGCTTAAGGCCCATGGGGCAGTGCTCTCCCGCCTGACACCTAGGAGACCTAGGGCTCCTTAAGCATCTGCACAGGAGTGCTATCTCAATTGAGTTTCTCTGCGACATCTCCTTCCCTGCTCAGACTCAGCCTGTGCTAGAGAGCTTTGCATTCCAAGGGAGCCATCTTCAGCGAGTGGAGGTGACCTGGAAAGGGTCCCACCCCGAGGCCCTGGAGGGACACATGGGTAAGATTGCAACAGTTTGATGACCAGTCTCTTCGGCTCCACTGACTCCCAGGATCCCTTGCACCTCCACTCTAGCCCTACACATCCTCCTGCCCAAGTCCTGGTTTCTGTTTCCCACTCCTAACCAGGTTGGCCTCTTAGCTGAGGCAGGGGTGGGGGGGAGGGCTGAGTGCCCCCACCTTCCAGACCCCTTAGGCCCCTTGGACAAAGTGAGGAGAACTAAGACCCGGGTGAAGACCAGCAAGGCCAAGGTGGAGTCTGAGGACCAACAAGAGAATGACTTCCTCAGCTGCATGTCCCGGTGGGTGCCAGTGGGCTGGGCCGGGCCGGGTGCTGCTGTATGAGGCTCAGACAGCTGAGCGGTACCTGCCCTTGGGACAGGCGCTCGGGGCTGCCTCGGTGGGTATTGTTCTGCTGCTTCTTCCTCTCCGTTCTGGTCTTGCTGTGGCTGAGTTGCTGTACCCTGGTCACCACACCTGGCCAGTACCTCAAACTCCAAGTGAGTAGCTCATGGTGCATAGGGGCTAGGGTGGGACAGGAAGCCTGGGGCTGCCTTTTGGGGATTCCTTCTTGCCCTGGTAAGCAGGACAAGGGTCTTTTTGCCCCATTCCTACAGCCTCTGACAGCGGAGCAGCATAAGGGTCTCCTGTTGGAGTCAGACTGGCCTTTGTATCCGACCCCGCCGCCTGCCTATGAGGACAGCCCCCCGCCCTACAAGTTGAAGCTAGATTTGACCACGCTGTAATCCTTGATCTGTTGCCAAGTGCAGGGGGCCTCTCCACAGTAATGTCTCTCTGCACCCTGAAGTCCAAGGTCAGGGTGGGGAACCAACCTTGGGCCTCATCTATTCCCCAATCCTATTTCCCTCTCTTCCAGCAAACCCTTAAGTCCACTGAGCTAGAGTAACCTGAACGGCTGGGAGGGGGATCTGGCCTTCCCACCCCACTGTCTTACTTCCTCTGGGGCTAGCTTTTGGCTTTTCTCACATGCTCTGGCTATGAATCTGAGCTGTGTTGCCTTTCTTATTCTTCCTCTGTGTCCTCACTTGGGGGCTAAGGTCTCCGGTTCCCCTCTGCTAAGGCTCCTTCCCTTCGTTATCTCTGGTAACCCAGTCCCCAACAAGGGAGCAGTAGAGACTCCCTGCTGGGAGGGGGTGAGGAGTAAACCTTTAAATAAAGTGAATAAAAGGGTGGCTAAGCCTGGTTCAGTCTTTGCCCTAGGGAAGTAGACTGAGCAAGGGACAGGAGAACATTCACCCCAGCCACGCCCCAGCCTTTCACTGGGGGAGTCTAGGCTGGGGCTCCACCTGAGCCACTCCCCCAGCCCCTCACTGTCTAGGCTGGTGTTCTACACCAGCCACACCCTAGCCTCTCCCTGAGAGATTGTAGACAGTCTCTCAGCCATTGAATTATACCCCCTACTATATTGTATTGCTTTTTTGTTGTTGTTGGTCTTTTGGTTATGTAGTCCAAGCTGGCTTAGAATTGTGAATATTCCTCCTCAATCTGAGTGCTTAGATAACTGGGCTGTGCCATTGTACTCTCTCAATGACTTTCAGGAGTGTGTCCTCAGCAGTGTAAACTGTGTGCATGGGCAGGAGTGTGTCCTTGGCAGCATGATTTGTGTGCACGGGCAGGAGAGGGCCACACTGCAGGAGCACTCGACTGGCAGTCAAAACACCCAGTCACTCCCTAGCACTGGGAAACAGTGATTCTCCTCTTTACCACCTGCTACTGTAACCAGTTAGCTCAGTTCTAGTCTTCCAGCTTCTCTCACCAAGGGAACCACTGTGTACCCTCTCCATTCTTCCAGGGCTCTTTGCCTCATTCCATCCCCATGCTTCTTCCCTCTTCTCCTGAGCTTAATTCGTTTCCATGACAACTCCAGATCCTCCAGACATTCTGGTTCTCTCCAACTTCTCTTTATTCTTTTCTGGTAAAGAAAAAGTTTGATTAGTTATGGATGTCTCCTGTATTGTCACACAGCACCCCCAAATCCAGCAAGGTTTCCATGATCTAATCTAGGGTTATCCCCAGTCAGTTTTATGGAGAAGAGACATCAACCCTGGCTCACTGTAACCTGCCCAGATGAGATTTTTGTCTCTTGTCGTCTCTCTGTAACCCAGGCTGGCTTGGAATTCTTGAACCTCCTGTCTCAGCCTCCTCAGTGCTGAGATGATGGACTTCTTCTCATCTATCCACCCTTTTTTGATGAGGCAGTGTCTTGTGGGGCCCAGGCTAGTTTCTAATTTTATGTATCTGAAATTGGCTTTGAACTCTTAATCCTCCTGCCTCTACTTTCCAAGTGCTGGGATGACACACATGGCCACCATTCCTGATTTATGCAGTGCTGAGTATGGACTCTGGGGCTACGCATGTGTACTAGACAGGTGCATTACCAACAGTGCTGGCCCCAGCCCCTGTCACATCTCAGGGGCACCTAGGGTGTGTCAGAAAGGCATCGGGGCAGCCCACTGGTTCCTACTAGAATGTCAGAAAAGAAAAGACTGTTTGACTACTTGGCAGACATTTAACCTTGATGCAGCCCTTAAAGCCTGTTTCCCCAGTTGTCCCCAAGATTCTGTTCTTCACCATCTGGTGTGGCATGTAGATCAGGTGGCATTAGGTGTCTGGCTTGTGGCAAGCTGCAGGAACACCCATGTGTTTAGGTAGCAGGGGGTTGCCATGGGAACCAGTATCTTAGTTCCCTGGCAACAGAGCAGCCTGGGGGTAACTTTGTTACCATGGCTAAGTAGGAAGGCAGCCAGGCTTTGCTTTGCAGCAGATAAACAGCATGGACATGCTAGACACTATGAGGGAAGAGAGGACAAAGGTCAGATTCCCACACTAAAGCTGCCTCTTGGTCCCCACAAAGGCTGTTCCCTGTACACTCCTGACCAGTTCTTTGACCTGAAGGAATCTCCCAAGTCTCCCAACTCAGGCCCAAAACCTGTGTCAAAATGTCTCCACTATAGTTCTGATCATGTTGACAACTAGGCAGTTGCTTGTTCACTTCTGTGATGATTGGTTTAATAAATGGTCCCTCTGCCAGATGCGACACGCTGGGCGTCTCGGTCGCAGCTGTGTCCCACACACTGAGGAAGCCGTTCTCAATACATCTTTGTCAACACTCTCTTTGCTCTGCCCTCCCCCACTTTCCACCGAGCCACTGTGGCCCCCTTTGCTGTCCCTTGAGCCTTTTCTGGCTCTTCTTAGGACCTTCTACGTCATGTCCACCTGGAATGTATTGGAACATCCTGGACTTTTCTACAATGATCCCAAAATATCCAAATGTTCTGGAACATTCTAGAATGTTATCTTTTTTTTCTCTCTTTTTTTTTTCTTTTTTTTTGGTTTTTCAAGACAGGGTTTCTCTGTAGCTTTAGAGCCTGTCCTGGAACTAGCTCTTGTAGACCAGGCTGGCCTCGAACTCATAGAGATCCGCCTGCCTCTGCCTCCTGAGTGCTGGGATTAAAGGCGTGAGCCACCACCGCCCGGCTAGAATGTTATCTTTTACTTTTGTTAAAGCAGGGATGGCATCGTGTCTTTAGGCTGAAGCACCTGCTGCCACTTCTGTGTAGTCATCATCTGGAATGGCCTTTGTCACTGACCAGTATGCATGCCATGGATTTTTGTTTTCCATTAGAATGTATTTCCCAAATATTCTGGAACTCGAGGGCAGGGTTTTAGTCTGATGTGAATGTATTTAAATTCTCAACAGTAGCTGTAGCCTCCATCTTAGAGACAAATTAAAAAGGTGGACATCTCCTGAGGAATGACACTCTAGCTAACTCCTGTCATCAACACACGTGCAAAAACATGAACATTTCCCATGAACGCACACAATAAAGGAGTAAAACAACGAAAAGTAGATGAGCTTGCTCGCCCTTTTCTTGCAGTGTTGAGATGACTTTGGGCATGTCAAGCCCCTCACAACCACCCCAGTGAAGGAATCCAGTTTCTGTGACAAGACTCATCCCACAGTCAGGTTCAGCACCCAGCAAATGAGTTTTCATGAATAGCCTTCCCATGTCACCCAGAGTGTTCCTAGAAATCTTTGCAGTTAAACCCCCACCAGCTCTCCCAGGCAGCCCCTCCCCAAGCCTGTCTCCATAGATCAGCAAGGGCTATTTCTTAGGGTCACCTGAATAGACACCCAGCCTGTCCTCAGATCCCCATGGAATCACTGCTTTACTCTAGAGGTCTGTGTGGATGAGGAGTGGCTGTGATTGCCTGTTACTTCCCTTCTTGCATTGCTATCCCTTGAGCTCTTCCTGACACAGCTATGCCCCTCTATCTCATGTTCACCTGGAACATTCTGGACTCTTCCACAATGTTCTGGAACTTCATCATGTCTAGTGCTGTTGTGTGACTACATACTTGCTAATCTACCTGATGATGGGTCTTTGGGATATTTTCAGTTTGTGGCAGTTCATTTGCATGTATATGCTTTAGTTAAAAAGCAAACAAACACCAGACATTGGTGGTGCTCACCTTTAATCCTAGACTCAGGAGGCAGAAACAGGTGGATTCCTGTGAGTTTGAGGCCAGCCTGGTCTACAGAGCAAGTTTCAGGATAGTCTTCAAAGATACAGAGAAGCCCTATCTCAAAAACCCAAAAAACAAACAAAAACCAAAAAAACCCTTAAGGACCCGGGAAGATTTCTCAGTGGATAAAGGAACTTAGCACCAAGCCCGCATCTGACTGAGCCCTCGAGCCTACATGGTAGAACAGGAGAGCTGACTCGCACAGTTGCTGCCTGCCTGCCTGTCTACCTACATCTGTCACAGTGTGTGTGCGCGCGTGTGCAGAGGACTGTCTGCAGGAATCCTCTCCTGCCATGTGTATTCCAAAGGTTGTCGGCGTCTCCATCCACCTGCTGTGTGGTCCACCTGCGCCACTCACTCTTTTCTGGAGAGAAGCTGCATAGCCCAGGCTGGTCTGAGGTTGCACTTCTGCCTCCACCTCCAGAGTGCTGGATGGTGAGTGTGTGCCACCACAAGCAGCTTAAACATCTTGTAAAACAAAACAACAAAAAGATGAAGGAAGAAAATGAATGGGTAGAGATTTCAATGGCTCAGTGCTCAGTGGTTAAGAGCACTGACTGCTCTTGCATAGGATCCAGGTTCAGCTCCTAGCACCCACATGGTGCCTTACCCCCATGTGTGACGTTTGCACTGGCTGGCCCTCTTCCGTGTGATTCTGAAGCCACTGAGGCATCCAGAGCCTACTGACCTGAGAATGGGGTGACACACGGGCAGGGTCCCCAGGCGTACTTTCTTGCTTTCTCTAGGCTGTGGCTGTGTGTCTGACATGTGGGTTGAATCTGGGTGAGTGTGAAGTGTGCACACATATGGACACCATTGATTGGGGCAACATGTGTGGAGGGCGTGCAAGCTACGGGCCTCTCTGGCAGTGGGTACAGCACAGCTGGAACCAACGTTCTCAAAACTGACCTTGGATGGACAGGGGTGCATCCCCAGAGCACAGAAATGCATTCAGTGTTTGCAGAGCAATGGCTGGTGCCTGTCAGTTTGCACAGTATCATGCCCTGGGTATTTTACACAATGTCTGAGCACCTACTATGTTGCATTGCATTTGATCATATTATGCTTTGTTGGTTTGAGCCACATGTAGCCCAGGCTGGCCTTGAATTTGCTGTGTAGGCAGGCTGATCCTGAACTACTGATCTTATTTCCTCACGCTCTGAGTGCTGGGGCGGCAGGAGTGAACCCCACGTTTGCTAGTGTTTGCTTTTACCTGAAGAAGTTGCCTTTCCTAGCTGACAGGCTGCCCTGGAACTCCCTGTGTTGACAGAGCTGCCTTCAAATAACAGAGGGGCTGGCCCTCTGCCTGCTTGGTGCTGTGGTTAAAGGCCTCTCCACCCAGCTTGTGCTCGGAGTTTCATAATGGGTCGTCAGCTCAGACGACTAAAGTATAAATGGGCGAAAGGCTTAAGGGTCCTAGTAGTCTACATCCTTCCATGGGCTTGTAGTGGGTTGAAGTACCCTAAAATCTCTTTTTAAGATGATTCTGTGCTCCACAGAGCTTTAAACAGCAACAGAAGGGAGAGAAGAAGACAGGAAGACAGAAAAATGATAATAAAGGAAAGACAGCCAGCTGCAATACGTGCCTGTCAGTCCAGCCCTCAGCAGGATGAGACAGGAGGGTTCAGTTACAGGCCAGCCTGGGAGACAGCCCTAAAAGAAAAAAGCTGTTACTGAGGCATGGAAGTATAAATTCTCGTGGCAGAGGCCAGTGTGAGTCTCTGTGAGCAGGGAGATGGGGCAATGGGAGCTGGGGTATGAGCAGCAGAAACAGAAAAAGAAATGAGAATTGGAGAGTGACGTTGGGGCCCAAGGATGGAGGTTCTGAGTATCCATATACTGAGACAGTTGGAGCATAGGATTGAAAGTCAGAGGGATAGGTTCAGGTTGGGAAAGAGATAGGTTCAGGGCAAGGTCTTGGTGAAACTCGGGGTCTTTGGTACCCTCTCTCATGAGGGTGTGCAGTCTGAGCCTTGCTCGCCCCATTCTTCATGGCGGGACACACACCTCCTAGGCCAAGGTCTACCCATCATAACAAGCCCCCCCATCCCACCCCTCCTTGCATTCTCCAGACCTTCTCCCTCATTATGGGTTGCCCCGCCTCCTGCAACCTGACCAAGTTCTGATCCCTTTTATTCTTGGCACCACCCAGGCCCGCCCTCTCCGTCGACCCCTCTTTCCGCCCAAACCAGACACACCCCTTCAGCAGTGTCAGCTCAGCCCTACTCACAAGACTCCATCTTTCTTTTGGTCCTGGCGCGACTTAGGCCCTACCCCTCCTATGACCACGCATCTCTCATTTTGGGCTCCTCTCCTCCAGGGCAGCTCCAATCCTCCACTCCCCTGGTCCAGCATAGATCTACCTACCCCATGCACGCCTTTCAGGCTACCCTCATCTTCCTGGCTATGTTGGGAGGTAACATGGTTCCATTTCCTGCATAGGCCATCCATCCAACCTTTCCTTCCCCAGATCAAGCCCCGCCCCAGCCCAATTCAGGCCCCGCCCCAAAGACCCCGCCCCTTGGAGCCACACCTCCCTCTCACAGGTCCTGTCTGATACAAGCCTCTTCGAGTCAGTCTCTGGCCCTCTTTAAGTCATGCCCTGTCTGGACCACCTTTCTCGCACCCCGGCCCCTCAGTGACCAGCAGGCCACGCCTTCTCCAGCCCTCACCCCCTCAAACCCCTCACTCCTCGGGCCCACTCTTAGGCCCTGCCCGTGGCTCTCATTGCCCGTCCCAGTTCTCTCATAGGCTCCGCCCCTAACCTCCGCCTACCGCCTCAGGTTCCGCCCCACAGGCTTCCTTAGTCCCTGCCAATTGCTCGTCTCTGACTCCTCCCCTACTCTCCTAAGGTCACGCCCCTGTGCCTCAAACTCCGCCCCTAGGTCACGCCCACTCACCGAGTCCCTCCCTCGACCTTAGCAGGCCCCGCCCGCTGCCCGGGCCTCGGTCTCCGGGTCGGCGCGCAGCCCTCTGGATCGGGCGCGCGGTGGAAGATGGCGGAATCCGGCGGCGCCAGTGGCTCCGGCCAAAGCCCTGAGCGCCCGAGCAGGTGAGTCCCGCGCTTCCATGGGCACGCACCTCTTGGCCTGGGCGGCGCTGTCCTGGGCCAGCCAGGGCGTGAGCGTCCCGGGACCCCGGCTGTCACGGTCCTGAGCAAGCGCACGCGCCTGAAAGCAAGCTGAGGCCGAGCTTCCTGGGAGCTGCGGAGCCGGAGGCTGGAGGGGGCCTGGGAAGGTAACATGGGAGGCTGTGCAAGGACCCCGGGACCTGGCAGGGGACCAAAGCGTCCCCTTGAAACCACCTGGCGACCTCCACTGGCCCTGATGGACAGGGAGCGGTCTAGGTGCCTGTCAGGGAATAAGAGGCCTGGGTATATCTGGAGGGGGACATTGAGGCCAGTCATCTGGGAGACACTGAGGCCACTAGGAGACCTCAACAGATCATGATTGGCAGAAAACTGTCTAGGGACTTGGTAGGTGTACAAGGCTTGGGCATGTTGGAGGGGACAGTTGAGGCTGCCTTTGGGGCCTCAGGTCCTGATGGCCCGGGAGTTCCAGGGGTTGTGAGAGATGGGAGTGTGTTTGGGGAGTTTGAGCACTGTGAGAAAGGCAAAAGGGTCTTGAGTGCATAGAATCTTTCTTTGAGACCTCTTCCACATTGGGCTCAAATTCCCCTCACCTCAGGCTAAAGGATTGGATTAGAGGTCTTGCCCTCAGATACAGGGGCCGAATTCAATCCTTTGGTCCAATGGAGTTACCTTTTTTCCCTGGTCAAGTCCTGAGGTGGGTTCTTTGAACCTGGTAGTTTTCTTTCTTTCTTTCTGTCTTTCTCTTTCTTTCTTTCTTTCTTTCTTTCTTTCTTTCTTTCTTTCTTTCTTTCTCTCTCTTTCTCTCTCTCTCTCTCTCTCTCTCTCTCTCTCTCTCTCTCTCTTTCTTTCCTTCTTTGTTGTTGTTGTTCTCTGTAGCTTTGGAGCCTGTTCTGGAACTCGCTTTGTAGGCCAGGCTAGTTTTGAACTCACAGAGGTTCACCTGCCTCTGCCTCCCTCGTTCTGGAATTAAAGGTGTGTGCTGCCACTGCCTGGCAAGAATTTCTATAAAGATGATAAATGTTTTTAAATATTTACTTTATTTTGGTTTTCCAAGACGGGGAGTCATGTAGCCCAGGCTGGTCCCAAAGTTGCTGTGTAGCTGAGGATAATATCAAATTGCTGATCGTACTGCCTCACCCTGAAGTATCAGGATGACAGGCACGCATCCCCATTGCTGTTTATGTCATGCATGCTAGGTGAGCACTCTACTAAGTCACACCCCCAACTTTATTTTTTTTATTTTTTAGCTTTTCAAGACAGGATTTCTCTGTAGCTTTGGAGCCTGTCCTGGAACTCACTCTGTAGACCAGGCTGGCCTCCAACTCACAGGGACCCACCTGTCTCTGCTTCCTGAGTGCTGGGATTAAAGGCTTGTGCCACCACCATCCAGTTCCCACACCCGTTTTTTTGCTTGTTTGTTTGTTTTTTGGTTTTTCGAGACAGGGTTTCTCTGTGTAATAGCTTTAGCTGTCCTGGAACTAGCTCTTGTAGACCAGACTGGCCTCGAACTCAAGAGATCCACCTGCCTCTGCCTCCCAAGTGCTGGGATTAAAGGTGTGGCACCCACACCCATTTTTTTGAGACGGTGTTTCATCGTGTAGCACCGCTGGCCTTGAACTTGCAAACTTGTCTGCTGTTTATATTCATTTGTGAATTGATCTGGAATCTGAAGCAAAGAGCACCTGACTTAGGGAGCTTTCTTAGGGAGTACTCACTACCTACATTTTCACTCTGACCAGAGCAAGGAACCCTGCATGGGGGCAGCCACTACCCTTGTGAGGCCAAGAAGGAAATTCAAGCTATCACAGGCTTGTGAGTGTAGGAGCCAGAAGCGGTGGTCCATGTGAACATGGATGTAGGAGCAAAGAGCGCTGGTCCACGTGAACATGGATGTTGGAGCCAAGAGCGCTGGTCCATGTAAACATGGATGTAGGAGCCAGGAGTGCTGGTCCATGTGAACATGGATGTAAAGTTGGTCCTCATGTGGGGGCTCTGGGCAGGGAAAGGCCTGGTGGTCTGTGGACGTGAATCACATTGTGACCGGAGGGTTACTGCTACCAAGAGGAGGTGCTAATTGGCACCTGGGAGCTCCAGTATGAGCTCAGCACAGCCAGGGACTCTGCACAAGAGCCCAAGACACATGCAATCAGAAGAGTGGCAGCTGCTGAGGACTGGAGGCCTGCGATGGGGTGCATGGGGCCACTGGGATAAGAGGGGGCAGCTAGTCAGATCCCTAGGGCGAACTTTTTAAAAGATTTATTTTTATGGTTCATGCATGTGTATCTGTGTGTGTCTGAGAGTACATCCAGGTGGGTGTGGCTGCCTGTGGATCCAGAAGATTGAGCCTCATGAGGAGCTGTGTCTGTGAGCTGCCAGTTGTGGGTACTGGGAACCGAACTTGGGTCTCCTGGAAGAACAGTACATGATCGTAACAGCTAAGCTGGCTGCAGCCCTGGGTTTTGCTTGTTTGCGTCAGGGTCTCTCTTTGTGGTCTTCACTGGCTGACATTTACCGCTTAATGCTGGCTGGCTTTGAACAACTCACTTAGCCCACTTCCCTCCCTTCAGTTATTCAGTAATTATTATTTTGAGATTTATTTATTTTATGTGTGTGAGAGTTTTGTCTGCATTTATGTCTGTGCACCATGGGCATGCCTGGTGTCACTGGAGGCCAGAAGAGGGCACTGGATCTCCTGGAACTAGAGTTATGTATGACTGTGAACCGCCATGTTGTGGCTGGGACTTGAACCTGGGCCCTCTGCTTGAGCAGCTGGTTTCAATGAGCCATCTCTCCAGCCTCTTTCTTTACTCTTATTAAATGAGCAGTTTATGTTTTTCAAAGTGAGCAGCTTATTGACTTTAATCTATTAAAGTCATCCAACCCCCAAATCCATGTTTGTTTATTATTTTTAGTAACTTTAAGTCTTTTTTTAATTGCTTTTTTTTTTGAGACAAGGTTTCAGGCTGTTCTGGAACTCGCTTTGTAGACCAGTGAGGCGTGATTTCTAGTTGGTCTTAATAATAGAAATCCAGAGGCAGATGTTAGGGGGTGAAAACTGAAAGCAGCCATCCACTATTTCTTACTGCTACAAAATCCTCAGACCGAATTAGGTGTCCTGTCTCAAGTCCTCAGACTGAATGCCCTCTCTAAGAAACCTCAGGCTGTATCCTGAGCTCCTGTCTCCTCCTGCCTTATATTCCCCCTCCCCCTAGCCTTATCACTCCTGTCTCTACCTCCTTAGTGCTGGGATTAAAGGTATGAGCCATCACTTGGCTTTGTTTCTCTTTTAGACTAATTTTCTCACGGCGTAGCCCAGTGTAACCTTGAACTCATGGAGATCCATCTGCCTTTGTCTCCTGAGTATTGGGACTGAAGGTGTAGGCCACCACTGTCTGGCCTCTGTGGCTAACTAGTGTGGCTAGCTCCACACTCTGATCTTCAGGCAAGCTTTATTTCTTAAAATACAAACAAAGTATCAGCACAGACTGACCTCGAACTCACAGAGATCAGCCTCTTCTGCCTCCTGAGTGCTGAACTTAAAAGCATATGCCACCACTACCCAGTCTGAAAAATGTTTTCATTAGGACATGTTAATTATGAGTAATGGACTTCATCATGGTGTTTTCATTATGTGAGGAATGGGTCACATTTGCCTTCTC
This sequence comes from Myodes glareolus, assembly GCF_982192425.1. Taxonomy (NCBI): domain Eukaryota; kingdom Metazoa; phylum Chordata; class Mammalia; order Rodentia; family Cricetidae; genus Myodes; species Myodes glareolus. Next base: position 3,460,298 of record NC_142048.1, on the reverse strand, counting down.
TCCTATCCTGACCCTTCCACCCTTGCATTTTATTAGGTTGTTTATAGGACCGTGGGTCGCTTCCTGGCATCTACACCACTGATGGAAATGTCACTCCTTCCTCCCTCAGCAACCTTTGCTGGGTATCAATCCTCAGGCAGAGGTGGAGCCTCATGAGCCTGGATGTTGGCAGGCCAGTCTGTGCTGACAATGACAGCCGTTATGAGTTCGTGTACCACAGCCCTAGCTTGTAGATGGGTACTTTGCCTGCATGCATGTCTATGCGTCACATGTATGCAGTGCCCTTCGAGATCATAAAAGGGTGTCAGATCTCTGGAGCTGTGAGCTACCATGTGGGAACTGGGAAGCAAACCCAGGTCCTCTGGAAGAACAGACAGGGTTGTGAGCTACTGAGCCATCTCTCCAGCTCTGGCTCCTAGATTCTTTCCATCTTGTCCAAGATGTTCCCAAGCCTTGAAAAGATCATATAGATGCCCCATTTATAGCCGAGAACTCTGCGTTTCTTATTCTCAGTGCTTTGACAAGTTAGGAGTCTGCAGTCACTGCTGCCTACTGCAGAGAGAAGCTGCTCTAGGCAAACTTTACAACTTTCCTAGTCTAGAGGCACAGACAGCGGTGGGTAGCTCGCAGTGTGCCTGGCGTATCAGGTTCACTTAACAACATAGCCGTGCTGCTTCCCTCCCCACATTTATGATCTCTCCAGACAAGTCTTTTGATGGGAGTTCCCAGTTCTAGATAAGTCAAGGGAGAAAGTGGATGCACATGGTGGCCGTCCTCTCAGGCTGTCGGACTTGGGAGTCATCTCCATGGCATTTCTTTGTTTGTTTGTGTATTTGTAGTGTATGTGTGTGTGCCAGGTCAGAGGTCAGTGTCAAGTGTCCTCTTTTATCCCCTCCCCTCTTTGACGATTGTCTGGAGAGGGTTCGTTTTGTTTTGGACAGGGTCTGTCACTGAATCAGGGCTTGCCATAATGGGCTCACTGTCTTCTTCCCCAGTGCTGTAGCTCTGTGCCTGGCTGGTTTTTCTTTGTTTTTAATATGGGCACTGGCCATCTACACTTGTGCTTGTGTGGCAGGCATTTTTCTGACTGAGCCATCTTCAATCCCTCAGCTTTTGTTTTGTTTCATTTGTTTTTTTCAGACAGTGTCGTGTAGCTGGGCTCCCCTCACCCTTGATGTATAACTGAGGCTGACTTTGAATTCCTTATCCCCTTGCCCCCGTCTCTGTGGTTTTGGGATGACAGGTATGTGCCATCAAACTTACCTAGGTTTTTATCTTTTGAGGTAAAACTTGTGTATCATAAAGTCTACCCCCTTCTCAGTAAATGGTGGCGTTTAGCACATTCACAGAGAGATATACACGTATGTAGACCCCACCAGTCCTCTCCCCAGCCTGGCAGCCCTGCTTCCTCTCTTTGTCTGGGCATTACACACTGATGGGATTGTGTGAGGTGACGAAATTCCTACACTGTCCTGCCCTCTGTCCTCCCTTCCCCTCTCTCCTCTCTCTACTCTTTTCTTTCCTCCATCTCTCTTAGCAGCCCAGAACTGTCATCTGTTTGCTTCTATTTCTAGTCTTGCGGTTTTTTGTTTTTGTTTGTTTGTTTGTCTCATGATCAAATGATATTCCAGCATGTGGCTAGTCACCGTTTCACAATCAAACAATATTCCAGTATTTGACTGTTTTATTTGTATTCTGTCATTGCCTGGTGGACTTTGCTCGTTTTTGTGTTGGTTGTCATTGTTTCCTAACTATCTCAGCTAAAAGTGGTACTGTCATGACACCTGTAATTTTAACATTTAGAAAGGTTGGTTACTTCAAGTTTGAGGCCAGCCTGTGCTACATAGTGAATTTCAGGCTTGCCTGAACTCAGAGTGAGACACAAAAGGGAAGGGCAGGGAAATGCAGCAAGCTCAGGTTTCATAATAAGTAGCAAAACCAGAAATGAACTAAACTAAGTTAATACCCTGAGTCTAGTAATTCATAAGCAAAAATGTTTGGCTCCATTCTGCAAGAGCTGGGGACAGCGTCTGCTCTGCCTTTGGTAGGGCTGTCTTGCAGTGTCCACCCACAGCATCGTTAGGGCAGGGCAGGATATCTGGGGGGACACTGTGCCAGAGTCTGCCCGATAAGCATTCCTTTTTAGAAGCTGGCCTGCCGTGGAAGCACCATTGAGAACACTTTGGTCTCAGTGGGAATGGTCCACGTCCTGCTCCCAGCTGTGGCGCAGGCTGTTCAGTCTTTTGCCGGATTGGAGCTTTTCGTTGGTACTGTAGACCAGTAGGGTGATGCCATACCAATGGGATTATGTGCACAATAGTGGGGTTCTGTGCAGAATGATGGGACAGTGTTCATGTGGCACCTGGTGACTGTCTGAATCGCTACCTAGTGTGATTTGGTGATTGTCATCTCTCAGAGGGCCTTGTGGGTGATCAGTGTCTGCTCTGGGCAACTGTTTGCAGCCTGGCCATGTCCCTCCATGGAGTCAGGTTTTTCTGGGGAGACAGTTTGAATTCCCCAGGAGCAGGGACACTGGCCTTGACTATGTCACCATCTCTGAAGCAGTTCTGCACCCTGTCAAGCCATGCGCTCATCTGCCTAAGAAGGCTGATGTCAGCTGGCCGTGTTGGGAGTGACATCTGTGTTCCCTACCATGCCATGTTGACACAGCTCAGGGCTTTGTACCCATACCTTACCCCTTCCATTATGTAACTTGTCTGTTTGACTTCTCTCTTGACTGTGGGAGGACAGCCTTGCTTCCCTTTCCTTGTCTCTCGGGAGTGGAGTCTGTCATAATGTCTGAGTTGAAGCCCAGTGGACAACATGGCCACCAAGCTGGTGTTGAGCAGAGAGGAGACCAAAGCCTGGCCCAGGAAACAAAGAGTACTTGTTTTGAGAGACCTCCTTCCAGGTTGAGTCTCAGCCAGCCCCTCCTCGAGGGAGCTGAGGTCTGAGCCACCAGGGCTGTGAAGATAGGGATGTCATGGCCATGAGAACTCTGCCACTTGGCCTCTGGCCTCATTTGGAGGACAGGAACATGGGAAGTGGTAGCCAGAATGCTTTTCATGGCTCAGTGAACCAGACTTGTCCAGATGTTCTCTATGTCCCCACCAAGGCCAAGCCATCTAAGGAGGCTGGTTCTTCCCAATGCTAGGAGACTCTGAGTCACTGTGGCCCCCACAGAGGGATAGCAGGCAAGGCATTGCCACTTTAGAAGCCAGTACCCTTGGCCCTTTGGGGCCATGCAGGCATGGGAGGGGCTAGGATTCATGGGAAATGCTGCCCATCCTGTCATCCTGCTGCTGCTTCTCCACAGGTTCCTTGGGTGCCTGGGCGTCACTCACCATGTTGTAGTCAGGTGGACCAGGAGTGTGAACCACCTGGGAGCACAACCATCGTGTCCTGTGGGCTGAACTGACTGGCCTTTGTGGCCATCATAGTGTAGGAACCGTGCTGCAGACAGCCACACAGGACACATGCAGCTTGGACTGTGGCAGGCTGGGAGCACCAGGAATAACTTCCTTGTCATTGGCATGGTTACTGGAAAGATTGGTTTGAGGTTTTTTGTTTTTGTTTTGTTTTTTAAAAAGGGTCTCACTATGTAGCCCTGATTGTCCTGGAACTCTCCATGTAGACCAGACTGACCTCAAACTCAGAGATCCACCTGCTTCCCAAGTGCTGGGATTAAAGGTGTGTGCTACTATGCCTGGCCTGAGAAAGATTTTGTTAGTGGGGCCAGTGCCCTGTTGGCATGAAGCCCTGACAGTTTGCTGGCTCCTTTCTTACCTGGGTCATTTTTTTTTTTCACCAGAGCATAGGGATGGGGGAGCTCTGGGACTGTGGAACTCTGAGGTGGGGATGGGTGACATTGAGAAACTCCTCTCAGCACAGATGGCTTCTCAGTTCAACTGACACCTAACCTGCTTAGGGTATCCCTGGGTGTCTCTGTGTGCCTGTAGACTAGGTGTGAGCAGCAGAGAAAGAGGCAGTCAGCAGGGCCCACTCAGATCCTGCTGTGTTTGAAGGCTTCTGGGCCTAGGACAGAGTGGGCTTGGGAGCCACTAGTGTGTGGCACTGGGCACTAATGCACTGAGCAGGGTGTGGGCCATAGGCTCTTGGGTTTTCACAAAGCCAAGGGCTGGGAGTTGGAAGATGAAGATGTGCCTTCAGGGTGTGTGGGAGGCCGAGACTCTGTGACCTGGAGCAGCTGTGCCATCTCCAAGGGTCTCATAGACAGCGGTTGCATGGGGCCTGGGCTCATAATCTCGGCTTTTCCAGAAAAGCCCCTGGGCTCTCTCTGCTCAGTGAACTTGGGGAGGGTGAAACTTCTTCCAGCCCTAAGACTGCCATTCCACGCAAAAGAAGTTAGCAGCTACCCTAGGGAGAGCCCCAGCCATCAAGTCTTTGCTGCCCACCGCCCTGCACAAGCCTTTGGCCTGGTTATAAATTATCGTCTCTAACTTGGGCCAGAAGAACCTTTCTAGGATCACATGCCTGCCTGGTGCCCTGAGCCTCTCAGCTTCTCACAGCGGAGCCTCTTCCTGCCCTTAGCTGCTGATGGCCTCTGTATCCCTGAACTGCCCAATCATGTCTTGTGTCTTCTAGGGCATGTACACCTGCAGCCAGGACCTTGGCAGCTGTGTCAGTGGGTCAAGAGCCATCATCCTTTATTTGGAAATAGGGTCTAGGGATTCAGCAAGGAGAGCAGTCCTGAACAGCCTTCTCTTAGCTGGAAGTGAAGGCAGCTGAGCTGTCCAGCTGCCTGCAGTGGAGGTGGGGGCCTTGGAGTCCCCAGGCGGAGGACCCCCCCCCTGCTCTGGTAGCTGCTGTGCAGACTGGGTCTCTTAACACTTGTTAACCCTGGACTGGCCCTTTCTGCACCGCCCTTCCCGGCACTGCTTCCCGCGTCCTGTGCATCCCGTTCATGCTCAGCTGCTCCGGGCTGGGCGTCCACTCTGCCCAGGAGCAGCCAGAGCTTTAACTTCTCCTGCAGGGTAAGTACTTTTGGAATTGGGTTCTCTCAGCCTGACCTTCTAGGTTTTAAAGGGCCTAGTGGAGGTGGGGGGTTCATTCAAGGATGAGGCTGAAGATGTTTTCTGACACCACAGCCATGAAATTCCACAGGGGTCAAAGCCAGGAACCGGGCGGGGTGTCTGGCCTGGATATCCGGAGCCTGCTCTCCAAGGGACGGGAGAATTTGAGCCCAGCTTGAAAGTAGAGAGCAAGAGCGGAGATGTGGAATCTCCTGGAATCTTCCATTACCCCGATGGTCAAAACTGGGCTGGGTGGGGTAGCTGTCAGGTGACAGGCAAGCCACTAAGGCCCCCAAGCAGCCCCTCCACCCACCTCAGCAGCTGCTATGTGCTGCATTGTGAGAAAACTGCTGGTCACGCTCTGCCTCCTGTCTATATGTGCCAGTGTCCCCATTGTGTGTGGTGGAGTGATGAAGGACGTATACACACTCATGTCCCTGGTCCACAGGAATCACTGTGGGCAGTGGTGGCATGCATCTTTAATCCTAGTACTCAGTTAGCAGAGGCAGGCTGATCTCTGAGTTCAAGGCCAGCCTGGTCTGCAGACCGAGTTCCAGGGACATCCAGGGCTACAGTCTTGGGGGAAAAAAAAAAGTAAAAAGAAAGAAAGAAAGAGTGAATCCAGCCATCCTAGGAAAGGTTCTGATTGGCTCAGGTGAACTACTCCCTCATCTCACCAATCACAGTGGTCAGGGTTCCAGGACGCTTTTGTTGGCCAGGCAAGGAGTAAGTCTACCTGATCCTCTTGCATGGGCAGAGGATAGTGGGCTAGGGTCCCCACCACAGAAAAATGTGTAAGAGAGGAGGTTGAGTGGGAAAGAGCTGATTTAGACATCTATCTGCAAAATATAGAGATTGGCTGCTGGATTGTAATCAGGTCTTGGGCTGAGCTGCCAGGCTGGTTCTGGCCTGAGTGGCCTAGTGCCAAGGGCAACCAGCTTGTTGCTGTCTTCCACCCCAAGTGGAGCAGTAGGAGAGGGTTCCAGGGACTAGACCTCACCTGCCTTTTGGTTGGCCCTTGGCAAGGCACTTCTCTGAACTCTGAGGGGCACAGAGACTGACTGCATATGGAGACAGAGTGACAGGGCTCACTGTAAGCAGCTGGGAATGCAGGGTAATGGGGGTCTGGGGAGGGGAGCTGACCACTTGCTAATGTGTGAGGGTATTAAGGCCATGCTTAGAAACGGGTACACATTGGAGTGCCTACTACCTAAGCACTTGTTCACCGACCTTCCAATCCATCCACCCACCCATCCACCCCTCTAGCCGCTCACCTTTGCACCCATCTGCCTTGCCACCCACTGTCCCAGGGGCTAACATTACTGAGCTCCTTCACTGTGGGGTGGACACCAACCGGGCTAGGAGCAGATAGATGAAGTTCTACAGGGAGCAGGGAAGACAGCCAAGCAGGGTGATTGGCAGGCTTTTCCTTCTTCTGCAGAGGCCTCCATTCCTCATGAGGTGATGGAGTGCCTAGTGAGGGGGTCCATTGCATTTCTCCCTCTGGGGTGAAGTTGGGTGCTCTGCCCCCTCTGGCTCCTGAGCTCTGCCCCAACTCAACCTGGCTTTGGGGGAGTGGACCAGCTGTGGGAGCTAGGACTTGAACTAGTGAGGAGTCCTTATACTGTCTGTGTGAGTCTCTCTGTACCTCAGAGCATTTCCTGTTCAAGGTTCCCAGACACCGAGTGAGCCAGTCAGGACTACACGTCCCACTCCGCCTCCAGAGTGTGTGTCCCTGTGTGGAGGACATTCTTATGGTGACACCACTCAGAAAGATGGAATGCCAATACCGCATATCCTCCAGCTCAGCCGCTTTCCTTACTGAGTTCGGCAAAAGTGGGGTGTGTCCTCCCTCTAGCACTCCATTCCTTGAATCTTGCAAACCAGGGCTTTCCAATTGTCCCCACTCCGTTTCCCAGGAGGCAAGGGGCTCTGGCTCACCTGCCAGGTGGACTGGTATACTGGTGCTGGGTAGGGCTTCTAGGAACAGCATCCTTCACTCCCAGAAGTCGTTGGGGATCTGGTGCTGGTTCTCTCTAGGAAGTGCCTCCCAGTCCAGAAGGACACAGGCAGCCGTTTCTCACTCCCACCTCGCGTGAGCCCTTGCAGTCCTCAGGCGCAGTCCAGACACAGTCTTCAGTGGGAAAGATGCTTGGTGAGCCTGACATCGCCACATTCAGCTGACCTTTTAAGGAACTTCTGCTTGCCCCTCCCAAGTTCTGACTTTCTTTTCTCATATGCCATCCTGGAGCAAGCCTACCCGCTCTGCCCCACTAGAGGTGAGCCCAAGAAGAAAGGGCTGCCGCTACAGGAGGAGGGAGCAGGCTCTGGGCCAGGAGCCATGGTGTCCCAGGGGAGGACTTGCTGGCGTGAGTGAGAGTGGGGGCCACTGACTTCCGTGTCTAGTGCCAGAACACAGTGAATCGATCCTATAGCTGGAACATTGAGTAACTATGGCAGCAGGATGGGTGGGTGTGCTGGACCCTACAGAGCTCTACACCCTCTGTCTTGGCAGTCGGGGCCAGAGCCACTGTAATGTTAGTGACAGAATGATGTGTGGACAGGAAGATGAGGTACTCAACTAGGAGATGTCCATGTACCTCAGTTTCCGTTCATTCATTCGTTTATTTGAGACAGGGTTTCTCTGTGTAGTGTTGGCTGTCCTGCAATGCACTCTGTAGACCAGGCTGGTCTTGAACTCACAGAGATCCGCCTTCTTGTGTCTCCCGAATGTTGGAATTAAAGGCGTCCCATAGCAGTTTTCCTATTTTTAAAGGAAGGACATTTGCTAGCTCATGGGAGATACAGGGCCCTGGGGAAGCCTAGCATCAGCTCTGTGCAAAGGTCTGAGGATGGCTGGAGAGGGTGAGTGGTTCAAGTGAGCTGAGAACCAGTGAGATGAAAACCTGAGCCACCATGTCCCCACATAGCCTGAACCTAAGCTCCCCTCATTCACGGTTCTGACACCCCCAGTGTTGACATGCCCATCCAGGTTCTCTGGGTCCTGTTGCTGATTTGAGGTGGCCAACCTGACATTACCCTGTTTCTGGAGCTCTGTCCCCCACTCACATGTTTGGAAGACCAAGGGCGGGGCAGCAGTGTGTGGCCGGCGCATGAGCCAGCCAGCCGTGTCTGCTCCAGTGAGCCACATGGACAATAAAAGTGAAATTGGCTTTGAAAGTAGAAGTGGCCGGGCTGGGGGAGCAGGGACCGGCGTCAGAACAGGGTGTGTGAGGCGGCGGGCTGCACTCTGCGGGGGTGGGAACGGATTTTACTAAACCCCAAAGAAATGTTTCCGTGAAATTCCTTCTTGTTCTTGCCTGTTTCTGGATGTTCTGAGAATGATTCTGGGGTTTGGAAATCTGGTCTCAGGGACAAGGCCACCGGCCGGGCAGGGCTGGGGCCCATGTCCCCCAGCTCCCGGCTCTCAGTGCTCGTGGAGGCTCCAGTCACTGTGGTGGCTTGCCACAGTTGGTGTGGCAGGGCTTGTGGTCACTTTCTCTAGCTGCCTGCTCTGACACACTATCCCTAGAACAGGATTGGAGGTGAGAACCCTTGCAGAGTAAGAGCCGGGAACTCAAATAAGAGTTCCCACACCTGGGTCCCCAAACAGGTAGTTTCCTCAGAGCCATGAACCTATTCAGGGCTTTGCACACTTTGGATGGCCTGGGTGTGAGCCTGTGTCCAGCACAGGCCTGGACTCTGCCTGAGTGCCTTTGGCAGTAGTGGAGGGAACATGGAGACAGGGTGATGGCAGGATGACTGGGCCTGGGCCAGGCTTGAGATGGAATGTGAAGCTACTCTGAGGCCAAATCTAGGCTGAGGTGCAGCCAGGGTGGGTGGTGAGTGGCCTCTAGAGACTGTCCGGTTCAGGATTGCTGACGCACTGGCTCTGATGACTCATGGGTTGACTACCATGACTCGAGTGGCTGTCTGGAGATTCAGAGTGGCTCAGGGGGCCCCACCATGTGGCTGCCCACTGTCTAGAATTGTTCTGAGTAATGGGTCCTCCCTCCTCCCAGAGCTGGTCCTGGTGCTGGCAGAGGTGACATTAGTCATTCCTGCTCTGACTGAGCTATACTTTTGTGCACTATGAGGGCTTGGAGCACCGCACCGCAGGGCAGCTCAGCCAGAAGGGACATAGTAGTCACAGCAGGGACTTGCTAATGCCTGGGGACCAGAGGTGCCACTAGCTACGTCTGCTGCCTCTGCTTTTGAGGTTCATGCCCATTCATTTCCTCGGGGAACCTAGACTCTGATCACCTCTCTGGGTTCCCATTTAAAACAAATTAATTACATTAATTTTTTCCTCCTCCTGCCTCTGTGTGTGCATGTGCACACATGACATTGTGTGCTTGCGGAAGTCAGAGGACAGTCTGTGGGGTCATCTCTGTTCTATGTGGATCCTAGAGATTGTCAGCTTGTCAGGGTTGGTGGCAAGCAATGCCACCTGCAGAGTCATCTCAACTCTGGGTCCCACCTTTGTTTTCAAGGAAGGTGACAACAGAGGACTCAGGAGAGGAGGCACTGGCCCTTCCTTCCCCACCCAGGCCGTGCTCACACCAGCTGTGCCCTGAGCACCTCCCTGCCTATATCCTCAAGGCAGGCAACCACTGGTAGACAATATTTGAAGAAAAATGGGTCCATATTACACACACAGGCTCTAGGCTTCCCATTTTTTAAAAAAACTTTTATTTAATCTTTTGTTTTGTTTTGTTTTTTTGTTTTTCAAGACAGGGTAACAGCTCTAGCTGTTGTGGAGCTCACTGTGTAGATCAAGCTACTCACAGTGATCCACCTGCCTCTGCCTTCCAAGTGCTGGGATTAAAGGCACGCACTATGGCCACCTGGCCCTTTTTAAAAAAATAAGTTATCTTTGATAATTTCATACATGTTGTGATCTTGTGCACCCCCCAGTTTTCCCCTCCCCTCCCCGCCCTGTGTGTGTGTGCAAGCATGCACATTTGAATCTAGTTACTGCTGCCTGTTGGTGAGCTTGAGTGCAGTCACCACGCTATGTGCAGGGGACGGCCCTTCAGTCCTCCCTCCCATCCTCTGCTCTCACATTCTCTCTGCGCCCCCTTCCACATTGTTCCCTACGTCTAGAGTGTGGTGTGTAGATGTCCTGTCTAAGGCTGAGCAGTTTCTTATTTTCTGTACTTTGACCAAGCCTCTGCATTAACAGCTGCCCAGCTTTTGTGGCCATTGCTGAGCAGTGCTAATCTCAGAGTGGAGACAGAGGCCATTCTGAAGGCGGTGATAGCATGTCTGTTTAACAGGACTGTGACTGTCATGCCCCTAGGTGAGAAGGATGTCGACACTTTGGGCACAGTGACAGCTGCGCACACCACATGCAGATCTCACTGGGTGTGGTGTCATGTGGAGATGATGGGAAGTAGGTTGGGGTGACGGGTTCCACATAGATGCATCATGATGTGGGAATGTAAGTATCTGTGAGTTTTGTTGTCCGTGGGGTTGCAGGTTCCATTTGTTTCATTTGTCACAGGTTCCAAGTGACATCCCTTTGCAGGTGGGAAGGCTTAGTGTGGCCCCATTTAGGCATGAGCTCCTAGTACCAACTGCCCTCTCAGATCTCAGGGCTCTACTTCCTTTTCTGTTAGCCTTCGGCTCCCAACCTCTGCATCATCCTTTATTTGCTTATTCGTTTATTTTTTAAAAAATTATTTATTTATTATTTATTCAGTGTTCGGTCTGCATTCCAGAAGAGGGAACCAGATCAATTTACAGATGGTTGTGAGCCACCATATGGTTGTGGGTATTTGAACTCAGGACCTCTGGAAGAGCAGTCAGTGCTCTTAACCTCTGAGCCATCTCTCCAGCCCCACTTATTCATTTATTTATTAATGGATATATATGTGTTTGGCGTGCCTGAAAGTCTGTGTCCATGTGTGAAGGCGTAAGTCACAAACAATCCCATACTTAAGATTACCGTCCCAGACAACAGCCCCTCTGCGCGATCAGGAAAGGAGTCTAGGAGCCGGAAGTGGAGCTGGAAGCCAGAGAGAGAGTGGAGGACAGCCGCTGCTTTTTTAAAGAGAGAGAGACCATGCCCCAATGGGCTGGTATCTCAGCAGCTATTGGCTGAAGGAGCGGAAGGAGCTCCCGCAGCATCTCCCCCTTTTGTTTAAGTAAGAGAGTTCTAAGCCTACTACGAAATTATATACAATAAGTACAAACCTATGAAATTATATACAATAAATATAAATATCCTATTCTAACTAGCTTAAGTCTTGTATAACAAATAACTTGGCCAAGTCATGAGAGGAAAGTAACTACATTTATATAATCTTTAACCCCATTGAAGATCTGAGAAGGGAAATAATGTTACCTGAGTAATTAGGAAGTGCAATCAAACAACTTCTAGAACATGTAACAAATCACAGAGACAACTGGCTACCTGGGCAAACACCCAAAGTCACGTTTGCAGTGTTGAAGCAACCAACTTTGGCTAAGGCCTAACGTAACTGACATACCATTTTCAAAGGCAAGAAACTTTTCAAAACTATCTTACCCTGTCTTGGCAGGATATGACAGTCCTGTTTTATCCATTTACAGATACTCTGTAACTCTGTCAGTAGTTGAGGTATAGACATTTCTTTACCCAAAGGCCAGTTCTACCAAGAAGAAAGGCTCCAGATGGAGTGTCTTTGGTGCTCAACATTCTCTAGGGAATAGATCGGTGTTGCCAGGAATGATTGTGTCTCACTACCACAGAACTCTGAGTTAGATTAAAGGCCATTTTCTAAAGCTCTTTGAAGAGGTTGAAGATTATCTATCTATACTGAATATAATCTCTATGTATCTAAAGAACCTGATTAGTCTAATTATAAATGACAAACTTAGATGACTATTGATCTATATAATTCTCAATACCTATCTAACTTAAAGACTAAGACAATAAACAACTGTGCAATAAATGAGGACAATATGACTTCCAAATATAAACAATGTGCAAGTATACATTGCAATATGGTAATTATATATATCAATACATAAACAATATATAAGTATCTTAATCAGAGGTAGAAGTGTACAATGCAATATGGTATATATATATATATCTGGTGCAGGAGAATTGTCTGTATTCTGTCAATCATGTATTTTAGTAAAACGCTGATTGGCCAGGCAGGAAGTATAGGTGGGTCAACCAGACAGGAAGTAGAGGCGGGACGATGAGAACAGGAGTATTCTGGGAAGTAGGAAGCTCCCTCCGTCACTCCTGCCCAGATCACCGAAGAGGCAACATGTGAGCTGCCATGCTGAGAAATGTACTGAGCTGTGTGGCTAACATAGATAATGATAATGGATTAATATAAGTTACAAGGACTAATAAGAAGCCTGACCTAATGGGCCAATCAGTTTATAATCTTATAGAGATCTCTGTGTGATTGATTTTCTCTGGGACTTGCCGGTTGTGGGGTACCAGGCAGGAACAGATACCCCAACAAGCCGGCCCTCATGCTACATATATCAATACATAAAAATGTTTTAAACAGGGCTGGAGAGATGGCTCAGTGGTTAAGAGCATTGCCTGCTCTTCCAAAGGTGCTGAGTTCAATTCCCAGCAACCACATGGTGGCTCACAACCATCTGTAATGAGGTCTGGTGCCCTCTTCTGGCCTATAGACATACACACAGACAGAATATTGTATACATAATAAATAAACAATTAAATAAATATTTAAAAAATGTTTTAAACAGAGGTAGAAGCATGCATGCATACAATAGTCAACATAATTTAACTTTGTATCAATATATAAGAATCAATACCAATATATTTATCTAAAAAAATAACTCACAAGTACAAATCTATTATCCCATAATCCAATTATCCCTCTTTTTTTTTTTTAAGATTGGGCCTCATAACAACAACTCCACCTGGTTGATATGATGTCATAATACTGATAGCGCTACTACAAGACCTGTTTTGGGTACCAGCTACACAAGACGGTTCCAACATGGTTAGCTGAAATGTTGCACATTTTGTACAACATTCTGGCCAGACCTCCACAAAATACTCAGAGACTATTTGCAATTTTTAAAGACATTGATCTTGAAATTTAACCATCATTTTACTTTCACAGGATCCCCCGGAAAGAACGTCGCTCCCATGACAGCTGGAAGTAATACTAGAGAACGATGTCCCCTCTCCTAGTAAAGTTTGTCCTTGGGTTTAGGGACATCATTTAGGGATTGGTTATAATTATTATACGGTTGAGGGTTGGGGGGTGCCAGATGAAGGCGTAAGTCACAAACAATCCCATCCCAGTTTGGAATTATGATTAATAGGATGATTATTTATTCAAAGGGGAAAAAACTTACAGATTACCGTCCCAGACAACATCCCCTTTGTGCGATCAGGAAAGGAGTCTAGGAGCCAGAAGTGGAGCTGGAAGCCTGAGAGAGAATGGAGGACAGCCGCTGCTTTTTTAAAGAGAGAGAGACCACGCCCCAATGGGCTGGTATCTCAGCAGCTATTGGCTGAAGGAGCGGAAGGAGCTCCTGAAGCACATGTGTTCAGTGCCTGCGAAGTCCAGAGGAGGGCGTCAAATCCCCAGGAACTGGAGTTACAGATAGTTGTGAACCTCTGTGTGGTGCTAGGAACTGAATCTGTGCCCTCTGCAAGGGCAGCCATCGCTGTTAGCCACTGAGCCATCCCTCCAACCCCTGAATTTTAAAGTTTTATTTATGTATATAATATGTGTGTGTGAGTGCATGCCACATGCATATAGGTCACCGTGAAGGTAAAAAGAAAGCATAGGATCCCCTTGGACTGGAGTTACAGGTGCTTAGTTATGAACCACTTAGAATGGGTGCTGAGAATTGACCTTGAGTTTGCAAGACTTGCAAGTACTCAAGCCTTGAGCTATCTCTCCAGCCACAAGCACCTTTCATCAGGATGCAGACTTTGTATTAATTTTATGACACTTTTTACATATGGAGAATCACAGTAGTCCAGTGTCCAAAGGACACATGCTCCAATCAGTGCATCACACCTGGTGCAGTGAAAGTCTTTGCCACTGGCATTTTGTCGTCCCCAGGGGGGGCTGTGGGCTGTGGAGCTGCATGGTGACTCCAGAGGACCTTGCTCCCTTGAGAGCTCAAGAAAACTGACCCAGTGTGTCAGAGAGGGCTCTTGCCACATACTTTATATGCTCACTGATCTATTAAGAAATTATTATTAGCCAGGCGGTGGTGGCACACTTTAATCCTGCACTCAGGAGGCAGAGGCAGGCGGATCTAGAGACCTGGTCTACAGAGCGAGTTCCAGGACAGCCAGGGTTACACAGAGAAACCCCATCTCTATTATTGCACTTATTCATGTTTGGGGATTGGGCATGTACCGTAGTGGCTGGAGGTCAGAGACACCCTGTGGGCACCAGCTCTCCTGCCACCATGTGAGCTCAGGGACAGAACCTTTACCTGCTGCACCATCTGTCCTTTTGGATTCTATCGCCCTGCCAGCAGGAGAAATAGCTACACTGTGCCCCTCCTAGACCATTTATCTGGGGTGTACACATGTCTGTTTCCCCTTGCTCCTCCTAAAGCCTGTGAACTCACAGGTCAGGTCACATGTGTGATTGGTGCAGGGTGAGAAGAGGACTGGTAGCCTCTGGGTCTGGCCTGGCTCAGGCTAGCCTTCAGCTGCAGGTTACTCGGGACCATAGTGGAAGATGGCTTGTGTACCAGCCCTCAACATACAGAGCCAGGCTCCCTGCAGCTGGGACACTGCTATTCCAGGGGTATTTAGCCTGTCTCTGGTGTCTTATTGTTTCTTATGTTTATTTGGGGGAAATGAGTACCCGTGTGTGGAGGTCAGAGGGGGCAACTTTATGAATCTGACCTCAGTATCTTGTGGCTTCCAGGTGTCGAGCTTGACACCTCCACCCACTGAGCCTTCATAGCTTTTTATTCCGTTTTATTGAGACAGGGTCTTACTCAGCTCAGGCTGGCCTTGAACTTGTAGCAATCCTCCTGCCTCAGAACCCTGTGGGTATAGAAGACAGAAGTGTATTTTAACTACCCACCCTTCAGGAGGGAGGCTGCACGGGGACACCTCCCCACGATGAATCTGAGCCTGGCTATCGGTCTGTGGCTTCTGCCCTGACCCAGGCCTTCACTGCATGCATCGGATAGGCTCAGGCAAGCCAGGGGCTCTCAGGGACTCTGCAGACACAGACACCAGCCTCAGAAGCCTCCTCACAGCTCTGAGATGGTTCCTGTCCCTCGACTCTTGATGCCATGGCCCCATCTGCAGCTGGGGCAGGAAGCTAGGCCTGTGTACTTTGTGACCTTTGGCATGCTTGCACAGACTGTATTGTGTCCACTGAGTGTCTGTTTTCCCAGACCTTGCAGGCTCCTGAGAGATGTGGTCAGTCCTAAGCATCCCAGGACTTTGGAGCCCTTAGCCTGTGACATAGCAGAGTGTCTTCCAGAGTCCCTGAGTTCCAGGACTACTGGGGGTTTGTGAATTAGAGAGTAGGGACTCAGATTGCCACATTAGCCTAGTCAGAATACTGTTACTCTCAGAGAAGACAGTGGTGAGTGCTGAGACTGGCACCTTCCACCTGAACCCCTTCCCTCCCCAGATTTTGGCATTAAGTACTGATCCTGGGCTTTCCTGTCATCCTAAGGATTCATGACTTCCTACCCAGGGCAGCCTGTACCCCTCCGTACCACAGGCCTTATCAATGGTGACAGTGCCCAGCCCTGCCCACCAAATTGGAGAGCTGGCGGGGGTCATGGGGTCAGGTGCCCTGTGTAGCTGGAACAGTATCCAGCTCTGAAAGCTCCTTATTTGGGGACTGGTGGGTAGGGGTCCCAGAGCCTTCTCTCCTCATTTCTTGGAAAGCCCAGTGCCCCACATTCCTGGCCCAAGAATTGAAGGGCAGGTCCCAGAGGGCTGGTGATCCTGAGAGGGGAGAATTCTCAGAGGGAGAGCAAGTTCAGCAGGGGGAGGGTGGAGGGTGACTGGTCCCGTGGGGATGTGGCTTGGGGAGGCTTGATGGAGGCTCTCAGCAGCACTGCCCCCTCCTGCACTCCAGGGGAGTGTTATGTATAGAGCTTCAGCAAAGAGTATCCAAAGGGAATGACAGAGGGGCTGGTGGAAGCTGGACAGGGAGTGAATTGAGTCAGGGAAATGAGGACAGATGGGCATGAGGATGTTCTTGTCTTTTGACTTATTTTGTTTTAGACAGTTTTTCTGTGAAGCTCTGACTGTCCTGAAACTCACTTTGTAGACCTGGCTGGCCTTGAACTCACAGAGATCCTCCTGCGTCTGCCTCCCATTAAGCTCACTCTGAGCCCCGCCCCAGGCCCTCACTGGAGATTCTATGCAAGGTCCCCACCCCTCTGCCTGTTTTCTGGTAGGCAGTTTTACAGTGTTTCCCAAATGACACAGGCTTGACCTCTGCCTAGTTTTGAGGCTTTTTTTATCCCCCCCCACAAGGAGACCCTTGTGTGTTTAATGGTCTCTTTCCCTTCTACTTCCTGTGCTGGCTCGCGTGCACAGTTCCAAGTGTGCTCCATGTGTGTGCATGTTCCCATTTGCAAGTCTCTGAGCCATGCCTCTTCTGCTATCCTTGCAGCCTGGCTGACAGGAATGGGGCCCTCAAATGCACCTTCTCTGCAGCTGGCCACAGCACCGGTCTGCTTCAGGGCCTGGCTGCCCTCCGTGCACAGGGTCAACTGCTCGATGTGGTCCTCACTGTCAACAGCGAAGCCTTCCATGCACACAAGGTGGTCCTGGCAGCCTGCAGTGACTACTTTAGGTAAGCCTGGCCCTGGGGACTTGAATTCACACTTCTGCCACCTATGTGGGGACCGATGTGGCAACCACCTCCTTGTTTTAAAGACAGTGTTTTACTTTGTAGCTTGAATTAGCCTCAAAGGCACAGCACCCTTCTTCATCTCTGGCGTTGAGGTGACCGGTGTGCCAGCACACCTGACCTCTATGTTTCATTTTTCAGCCCTGGTGCATGCTGGGTAAGCACTCTGCCACCGAGCTAAACCCTTAGGTCCCCTCTTTTTTAGGTCTTTGTTTCAATTTTGTGTGTGGTGAGTGCACACGTGCTCCATGGTGAGCGTGTGTGTGTGTGTGTGTGTGTGTGTGTGGTGAGTGCACACGTGTTCCAGTGTGCACGTGGAGGACAGAGGACATTTTGCAGGCATCGGTTCTTTCATTGTGTGCATCCTGGGGTTCCACCTCAAGTGTCAGGTTTAGCAGCCAGCACTTTAACCCACTGAACAATCCTACAGGCTTGCACACCTCCTCATCTCTTTCTCGAGATTGATCTCATGTAGCCCAGGCTAGCCTCACACTCACAGTGTAGCCATGTGTGCCCAGCAGGAGTAGAGTAGTAATGAAACCCTTGCTGCCTGAGGGACTGGAGGGACATGGGAGCTGTGGTGCCCAGGTCCTGTGTATCCATGTGTAGGCTCTCTGAGCCTTAGAGTTTTCCTCTTGTTTCCCCTTTGGCCTCAGGCCTGCACTGGCACATGGATGTCTACTGTCCCCTGTGCTGGGACTGTGGCTGCTTACGGGGCACCCCTGCCAGCAGGGGTGGCAGCGGGAATAGCTGTGGCCCCTGTTCTAAGAGGACTTGGTCTTCCAGGTCCACTGCCACCCAGGTGCGTAGTGGGCCCCATGTCCCTCCAGGCCCAGCTGCTCTCCCTGGGGCTCAGCGAGGCCATTCTGGGGAGCTGCTGCAGGCAAGCCAACTGGGGCATCAATGCTATTTTTACTGTGGATTTGGGGGCGGGTGGGCGGCACAGCCAGCCATGCCTTTTAAAGGCTCCCCTGCTCTGGCAGTGTAGCCCGTGAGGCCTTAAAAGGCAAAACTCTATCCTGTCGTCTGGCCTGGCCTCTTTTCACTGAAGTGTCCAAGGACTGGTGGGGACTCTTGAGGGCCAGGCAGAGGTCGGTCTGGGAACTGGTCCTCATGGCTCCAGGACGGCCCTGGATGCTGACCCACAGGATGGTGCCATTAGTTGACCTCCCCTCCATGGCACCCGTGGCCTCCCTCATGGTGTGACCTGAGCCTAGGCTGCATGAAGCTCACTGTGGGTTAACATCATCTTTGATGATGGGGGCCTGCCCCTCCTTTTCTGGGAGCTATCAGGAAAGCCTGCTCACAGTTGTGAGGGCTGCTCTGAAGTGACAGAAATGACAGACCTCTCCTTCCTGCTGGGAGCTGAGACTTGACCCCAGGCCTTCCCAGAGCCCACATGTATGAGTCTGCTTCTCCCTATCAGCTGTTGCCTGACTCCAGAGACCCCAGCAGAGGCCTCACACAGGCTGGGGACCTCTAGAGCTTTCCCTGAAGACAGGAGTAGTGGACAGAGCAATGCCCTTTTGACCTAGACTAGGGGAACAGGTATCCTGCCTGCAGGGAGTCAGTGAAGAGACCCCCGGTTCTGGTAGTGGTAGAAAGAACAGGCTGGCACTGTCTCTGCAACTCACAGCAACAGGTAGCTGCAGATCTGCAACTGGTGTCTCTTCAAGAGACCCACTGGCCAGCCTTAGGGGCTGGGGGCCCCTTGCAGAGGTGCCAGCAGTAATGGTTATCTCCCCTGCTGCTACACAGAGTCGGAGAGGCTGGGGTGAAGGCAGAACATAGCTTGGGTGCACTGCCAGCCCTTCTCACAGATGTGTTGCCACCTTCAGGGCCATGTTCACCGGTGGCATGCGCGAGGCCAGCCAGGCGATCATCCAGCTGCACGGTGTGTCTGCGCGAGGCCTGCGCCACATCATTGACTTCGCCTACAGTGCAGAGGTAACGTTGGACCTGGACTGTGTGCAGGATGTGCTGGGCGCCGCTGTGTTCCTGCAGATGCTGCCGGTGGTGGAGCTGTGCGAGGACTTCCTGAAAGCCGCCATGAGTGTGGAGACATGCCTGCACATTGGACAGATGGCTACCACCTTCAGCCTGGCATCGCTGCGTGAGTCGGTGGATGCCTTTACGTTCCGCCACTTCTTGCAGATTGCGGCTGAGGAGGACTTCCTGCGCCTGCCACTCGAGCGCCTTGTCTTTTTCCTGCAAAGCAACCGGCTGCAGAGCTGCACTGAGATTGACCTGTTCCGGGCTGCTGTGCGCTGGCTGCAGCATGACCCCGCCCGCCGTGCCCGTGCCAGCCTCGTGCTGCGCCATGTGCGCTTTCCGCTCATGCAGCCAGCTGAGCTGGTGGACAGCGTGCAGACGCTCGACGTCATGCTGGACGATGCCCTGTGTCGCCAATATCTGCTGGAGGCCTTCAGCTACCACGTGTTGCCTTGTCGCCAGCATGACATGCAGTCACCGCGCACGGCTGTACGCTCAGATGTAACATCCTTGGTGGCCTTCGGAGGTACACCCTATACCGACAGTGACCGAGCAGTCAGTAGCAAGGTATTTCAGCTGCCTGAGCCAGGGGCCCGCCACTTCCGCGAGCTCACGGAGATGGAACTAGGCTGCAGCCATGCAGGCGTGGCTGTACTAGATAACTTCGTGTATGTGGCAGGTGGCCAGCACCTGCAGCACCGCAGTGGCGAGGGCGCTGTGGACGCCTGCTACCGCTACGACCCGCAGCGCAATCGCTGGCTGCGGCTGAGGGCGCTGCGTGAGAGCCGCGTGCAGTTCCAGCTCACAGCACTGGGTGGACTGTTATATGCCACTGGTGGCCGCAATCGTGCAGGCAGCCTGGCTTCTGTGGAGCGCTATTGCCCCCGCCGTGACAGCTGGGACTTTGCTTGCCCGCTCAAGCGTCGCACTTGGGGCCATGCGGGCGCTGCAGCTGCTGGTCGCCTCTATATCTCAGGCGGCTATGGTGTCTCTGCCGAGGACAAGAAGGCGCTACAGTGCTATGATCCTGCGGCTGATCGTTGGGAGCCCAGGGCGCCTATGCATGAGCCCCGCGTGCTGCACGCTATGCTGGGTGCTGCAGGCCGCATATACGCCCTAGGCGGCCGCATGGACCATATAGACCATTGCTTTGATGTGCTTGCGGTGGAGTACTACGTGCCTGATGCTGACCAGTGGACCAGCGTGGCCCCTATGCGCACCGGCCAGTCAGAGGCCGGCTGCTGCCTACTGGAAAGGAAGATCTACATCGTGGGTGGCTACAATTGGAGGCTGAACAACGTCACAGGCATTGTGCAGGTGTATAACACTGAGACAGACGAGTGGGAGAGAGACCTTCACTTCCCGGAGTCCTTTGCAGGCATTGCCTGCGCTGCTGTCCTGCTGCCCCGCGCTGGCCACGGGAGGTAGCTCTGATTCCGGTCTGGCTGTGTTCCCCATGAGTGTCAGATCCCCAGCCCTTGGGGCCCCTACTTGGCCCCTACTTTTCAGCCCTGAGACAGCAGAAAGATCTGGTCCCAGAGCTGTCCTGTGACTCGGCCTCGATTTCCCTCAGCCCTGGCCAGACACTCAAAAATAAACTTGTGGACACAAAATACCCAAGTCCCGATGGGAACTGCCCCTCCCTCTTTCCTGGCTGGTTAAAGTCCTGGCTGTCCAGTGGGTATAGGCACTGCCACCAAGCCCGATAACCAGAGCTCTGTCTTGGGACACACAAGGCAGAAAGAGACTGACTTCTTAAAATTTCCCTCTGATCTCCATGTAGGCACCAAGGCACGCTTATGCACACAATCAAATGAGTATAATTTAAAACACTGTAAATAAGCTATCCTGGTGCCTGGGCAGCATTCAGGACGCAGGAGCCAAAGGGTGCCCCAGAGACGCCATGACAGGTGGCAGATACAGAGACACATAGCCTCACCCCCAATCCCCTGACTCTCATGACATGTACACTCCAGGAGCATCCCCAAGAGGTCCCCTGGTCAGTCGGGAAGGCAGCATTCTTTGCCTGTGCTGACCACCTTTTTAAGAAGATCAGTCAAGCGAGTGCAGTGGCAGGCTCCAGTACTCTGGAGGTGGATGGGAGGGTTATTTATCGCAGGGGCTATGCCGTCCAGGGCCACAGAGAGACCTTGTCTCAGAACAACAAAACCCACAGAAAACACAAAAGCCAACTTCCAGGTGGGGTGGCCCCTGTCTCCCAGGTGGGATGGCCTCTGTCTGCCAAGTGGGGTAGCCTCATCTGACTACAACTGTAGCTAAGGCTGTGGAGCATGCTGACTGCAGATGGCCACACTCCAGCGCCCCACCAGCCCCACCTTGGCGTCAGCTCCGTGCTTTGTCTCACTCTTGTGGTTTAAGAAAGGCAGTCCACTGTCCTCCAAAAAAGATTTGTTCTCTGGTGATTTAAAGTGTCTCCCGCTCTACAGACAGACAGATGTCACCTTTGTGCGACCCTCTCCACAGGAGAAATCCACCAGGTCCTTTGCTGCGAACCTCTGCTGAGCAAGTTCCCACAGCCTGCCCGCCGGCTTCTGGATTTCAGGTTCCCACGGAACAGGGAACTGAAAACACCAGAGCTGGGTGGGCAGCCTGAAAGAGGGCTGAAGCCTTTCTCACTCTTTAGCCATACGCCCCAGCTCAGCACAGGGCCACAGCTGGGGACAAGTCTCTGATACTCAAGACTGTGCTGTCACCTTCCACCTCATTCCTGCTACCTCAACCATTGTCCTCATCAAGGCTCAGGCAGTGGGTGCTAAAATAGAGCTGGTGTGTGAAAGGTAGCCCAGCCTGCCAGGGGCATCCAAACAGAACCCACTAAGGCATTCCAGCTCCCCCCAACCTGAGCTTTCCGCAGAGAGAATGCCTCCAGTGAGACGCACAGACCCTGCAGAGGGCAGAATGAGGTGTCTGCCAGCCACCACTCCCCAGATCACATAACACCTCACAACATCTTGTCCCCAATGAACTGGCGGGGACTCCTGCAGAGGGTGGGCGCTGTTGTATCTAACTGGGAGGGTTATGCAGATCCATCTGAGCCAGTTTATGGAATGTTCTTGGGGGCCCCTGCCCCTTCCTTGGCGCCCACTCCACCCCCCCAAAGGGAGGAAAATTATTTTTCGTATTGTAAACTTTAAACATGAAAAGGCTGTTTTTAATTAGCAGAAGCTGACTTGCATGTTCAGTCAGTAAATGTCTGTGTCCTTCCAAGAAAGGGAACACGCCTTTGTACTGCACATGCGCACACCACACACGCACACCCTCTGAATACAAGGACACATAGTAACTCATAAGCTCACACAGCCAAACTGGACATGCCAGACCTGTTTGCTTCTGTCTGTATACCACTTCAGACGCACACACTCTCGTATGGTTAAGGGCAAGTCCATCAGGCTAGGGGGTATGTCTCATGGGTGAGTTCCCCTGCCTAGGATCCCCAGTGAATGGCTGGGGGCGTGGCTCAGGGATGGAGCCCCTGCCTAGGATCTCTAGTGAGGGGCTGGGGCTAGCTCAGGGGCAAAGGGCAGCCCTAGTATATTTGAGCCCCTGGTCTCCACCCCTGTCACATACACAGACGTCAGCTCCAGCACCTGGCAGATGCCCTCTTGCAGGTTGGTAGCATCCCTGCCTTGGCCTCTCTTTGCCTTTTACCCTAAAGTCTTAGGGATCTGAACTGCCCTGAGCTAGGGACACTGGACTACTTCCTGCTTCTTCCTAGAGGCCTGGCCAAGGTCCTCAGGCACCTCCCTCCACACCTGGGCTCTGGCTGTGGGAAACTGCCCTCTCGGGACAGCGGTTTGCAGGCCCGAGAGACAGGCCAAGTGTGACTTCTAGGGCTTCGTAGTGAGTCAGGCCAAAGGGGCCTCCAGGGAGCCGTGTGAGGTGGGAATCTGCCTGGACCTGGCCAGCTTGGAAGCCCGCCCCTGGCTCTGCTTTCCAGAAGTCAGCTCCAGCTTGAGTGTTCTCACGGCTCAGATCTCCTGTGCTCCTAGTGCTGTCGGCACCTGGCTGCCTGTCTTAGCAGCCTGGGACCTCGCCCAGAGGGACCTGGCCAGAAGATGCCCATACACAAGAGAGGTGAGGGCCAGTCGTCATTCCGGCATCTACTGCACCGTCACTTGGCAGGAAGTTGCACTCCCATCCAAGGCAGGGCCCCTGCTTAGCTCTCCTCCCAGTGTTCCCAGGGGCAGACCCAGCAGCCATATCTCCCTCCTCACTAGTAGAACTCTGATATGCTGCCAACAGCCATGTGCCCAGCCCCCAGGGTTGATTTAAGATTTGGTTCGAACCGTTCTTGGCACTGCCGTTGACTGGGGTTGTTTTTCAATCTGGGCACAGCTCCCAGCTCTGGCCAACAAGCTCCAAGGGGTCGGAAGTTTCTTTGGACAAGAGGGAGGCTTTGCTGCCCCCTCCCCTCACTTGCTGCTTCCTCTGTGGACAGGATGTCAGGAGCTTCTGCAGCCATATTGTGACTGTGAGAAGCAAAGGAAGGGAATCATAGAGACATCCTTGTCTCCCAAATCCTTAAAGTCACAATGTGTCGTCCATGCTGGTTCCTTGGACCTCAGGCTTCTTGTTATTCAAAAATGCTACTTAAGCCATAGTGAACAGATTTTTGGACAGCTGAAACCAAACAATTCAAAATTAGGGGCCCAGCAAGATGCTTAAGTGACGACCTGAACTGGATCTCTAGACCCATATGGTTGAGGGACAGAGCTGATATTTGCAAGTTGTCCTTTGCGCTTCATATGTGTTCCATAGTGTGCACACACGCCAATCACAGACGCACCAAATGAAAAATGACACAGCAGTTAAAACTGCCTTGAGTTCAGATCCCAGCACCCATGAAGAAAATAGTGTGGTCACGGGTGTAAGCCCAGCACTGTGGAGGTGGACACCTAGCTCCAGGGTCAGCAAGGGGCCACAGAGCAGAACCTGTGTGCATGCACATGATGTGAATGTGATGGACCAGGCACGTAGCTGCACGAGAGTGCATTGTGAGGCCTTGCATTCACTTGTGTGGTAATGCTCTTGCACACAAAACTGGGAATGTTGGCACATGCCTGTCATCCTAACAACGTAAAAGCTGAGACAGGAGGGTTGCAAATCTGAGCCACCCTGGGCTACATAAAGGGGATGTGTGGTAGCTTCTAGAAGTGGCCAGGAGGCTAGGTTAGGGCTAAGTAGAAACAAGAATGAGGTGCCAGACCCTGAGCTGGAAGGATGTCACCGTTTTGGATGCTGAGGGCACTCTGCTGTCACTGCACACCACAGTGAGCATGTGGACGTCAGAGGGCAGCTCAGAGGAGCTGGTTCTCTTCTTCCACTACGTGGGACCCAGGGCCTGAACTCAGGTCATTGTGCTTAGTGGCAAGATCCCTTGGTGGCAAGGGCTGGAGTCACCTTGCCAGGCCTGTTCTACTGCCATTGAGTAGGGAAGCCCTCAACTGGTGCCCCAGTGTCTTAGTTCCTATTTCTATGAAGTGTGTGACACCATGGCCAAGGCAGCTTCTAGAAGAGTTTCAGAGGTAAGTTCATGAATGTCATGGCAGGGAACATGGCAGCAGACAGACATCACTGAAGCAATAGCTGAGAAGTTACATGTTGAGAGCAACCGTCATTTCTGTATGCCTTGGTGAGTGTGTGCTCCATGTGAGCGCAATGCACAAGGAGGCTGAAGGGGGCACTGGATGCCCTGAAGCTGGAGCCACAGATGCTCTCAGCCGCCATGTGGATGCTGGAAACTGAACCTGGTCCCCATGCTTTTTTTTTCCCAGCTGTCTTTAGTCCCTGTTCTATTGCTGTGAAGAGACACCATAACCATAGCCAGTCTTCTAAAGGAAAACATTTCCCTGGGTGGCTTACAGCCTAGTGCTTTAACCCATTGTCACCATAGTGGGACATGGTGCTGAAGAAGGAACTGAGAATTCTACATCTTTGATCTGTAGGTAACAGGAAGTGAACTGAATTTGAGCATAGGAAACTTCAAAGTCCTCTCTCACAGTAACACCCTCCAACAAAGCCACCCCTCCCAATAGTGCCATTTCCTATGAGTTATGGGGGCAGTTACATTCAAACATCCCAGACACCATGTCACTGTACCTCTTATGAAGGGAAGTATTTCAGTTCATGGCAGACAGAAGCAGATGTGCTGGAGAAGTGGCAGAGCATTTTACTTCCTGACTTGTCGACAGAGAGGTGTTGTCGGTGTCCTACTCTTTTGACTCTTTAGTCTTTTGGCTCTTTTTAGGGTGCCACCACCCAACTCCCAAATAAATACATGGAGGTTTATTATTACTTATAAATGCCCGGCCTTGGCTTGGCTTATTTCTAGTCAGTTTTTCTTAACTTAAATGATCCCTCTATCTTTTGCCTCTGGGCTTTTTCCTTTTTCTCTATCTTACTTTCACTCTTACTCTGTGGCTGGCTGGCTCAGTGGCTCAGTGGCTGGCTGGCTTAGTGGCTCAGTGGCTGGCTGGCTGACTAGCCCCTAGCAGCTTCTCTCCTTGCTATCTTGCTCCTCTTCCTTCTCCCATTTCTCCTCTCTGCCGCCAGCCCTGCCTACCCTTTCTCCTACCTAGCTTTTAGCTGTTCAGTGCTGTATTAGACCGTCAGGTGTTTTAGACAGGCAAAGAATCACAACTTCACAATTAAACAAATTTAACAAACAAAAGCAACACATCTTTACATCGCTAAAACAAATGCTCCACAGCATAAACAAAAGTAACAGAGCTTAAAATAATATTCTACAACAGAGGGTCTCTGAGATTGACATGAACTTTTGAAACCTCAAAGTCTATTCCCAACGACAC
Organism: Myodes glareolus; assembly: GCF_982192425.1. Lineage (NCBI taxonomy): Eukaryota > Metazoa > Chordata > Mammalia > Rodentia > Cricetidae > Myodes > Myodes glareolus. The sequence goes on along the minus strand of NC_142048.1, from coordinate 3,434,594 downwards.
ACTTCCTCTAGCGAAGTCACACCTCCTAATCCTACTCTTATCAAATAGTGACACTTGCATTCAACTATTTGGGCCTGAGCCTGTGGGATTTTTTTTTTTTTTTAGATGGGATTACACTTTGTAGCTCTGGGTGTCCTGGAACTCACTCTGTAGACCAGGGTGGCCTCAAACTCAGAGAGACCTACCTGCCTCGGCCTCTGTAGTGCTGCAATGAAAGGTATGTGTGCTGCCACATCTTTGGGGCCATTCTTATTCAAACCGCCATACCACCTGCTGAGCCCTCTCTCTGGGCCTACCTGGGAAGTTTCAATTCCTCCACTTCAGTGTCCTTAGTGCTGGGATGACAGGTATGTGTCACCACATGCTGCAACTTCCTTTGAGAAAAGGAGGAAGGGGGATCCCTCTTGATTCCATGTCACCTTCATTGGGTTGATCAGTGGATCAAGGAGAGCTTGGGTCATGGTCAAGCCATTGCCCAATAAGCAGGCTGGCACTTCCACCACTTGGGGGTCAGGACTGTGGGGTGAATGGGGTGTAGCTATGGCCTACTGACCTTTGCTGCCTCCCAGCCCCAGTCTGCTCCATTTATTTATTTGTGCTTCTGATGGAATTCCTTCAGATCCCAGTAAGTGGCAGAGACAACTAACTGGCTTTCATTCCACACAAGATAAATTTCACTAAAGTCTTCTGAAGTCATGTGAGAAGGAAGCTGACATTTGTGCTTATCACGGCCCAGTCCTAGCCGTGGTCTCATGTCCAATCTGTTTCTGGCAGCTGTGGGCCCTGTCTGTGCCATCTGACATCTCAGGATAATGGCAAAAACTAGCTGGCAGACAGGAGAGTGTCCCATCTCTTCTCTGCTGGACAGAGCTATGGTCTCAGGCAGTGCCACGTGGAAAAGATGGATTAAGTAGAGGTGTGAAGGCACACAATAGCTTTGTGTGCAAGCCTGGTTCTCTGGCTTAGGTACAGCCGGAGTTAGGACCTCAAAGTCTTGCCCCTGAAGGTTGTTGTCCTCCCTTGGTCTGTGTTTCATGCAATCACCATCGGCACTGCAGATGTGTGTGTGATATTTGCTTTTTTTTTTTTTTGGAACCCCCTTCCTTTCTCTCTTTGTGTGTGTGGGAACGAGACTGCAGGCACCTGAGAAGTCAGTCCACTTGCGGGGCTGGAATTACAGGTGTCGTGAGCCGCCTCATGCAGGTGTTGGGAACAGAACTGGAGTCATTTGGAAGAGCAGTAAACACTGTTAACCGCTTTCTGGAGACAGCTCTCCCAGCAGCCCCCTTGGCCTCAGGCCTCTCCATGCTGGAATCCCAGGGTTAAAGACTGCAGACTTACAGCAACCGTGGGGTCCCTCCTTCAGGGAGGTGTCAGTGCTGAAAGCATGTTCCAGTCCCCCATACCCATGGAAACAGTCCATCATGGCAGGGCACCCCTGTAATCCCAGCACGAGGGAGGTGGAGCCTGGAGGATTCCTGGGACTCACTAGCCAGTCAGTGGTCTCTGGGATCAGTGAGAGGCCATGACACCCACATGAAGCTGGGAGTGACTGAGGAAGACCCAGTTTCCTGTGAGTGTGCGTCCATTTCCCATCATGTTTAAGTTTCTTCTTTTTTTAAAAACTTTTTTAAAAAAATTATTAATTATGTATACAGTGCTCTGCCTTCATGTATCCCTGTGCGCCAGAAGAGGGCACCAAATTTCATTATAGATGGTTGTGAGCCACCATGTGGTTGCTGGGAATTGAACTCAGGACCTTTGGAAGAACAGGCAGAACTCTTAACTACTGAGCCATCTCTCCAGCCCTTTTTTTTAAAAAATTTTTTTTAATGATTTATTTATCTTTATTTTATGTGCATTGTTGTGAAGGTGTCAGATCCCCTGGAACTGGATTTTCAAACAGTTGTGAGCTGCCATGTGGGTGCTGGGAACTGAACCTGGGTCCTCTGGAAGAGCAGTCAGTGCTCTTAACCGCTGAGCCATTTCTCCAGCCCCAAATATTTTTTTATGGTCTATTTAACTTTATTGTATATGCATTGGTGTGAAGGTGTCAGATCCCCTGCAACTGGATCTTCAGACAGTTGTGAGCTGTCATGTGGGTGCTGGGAATTGAACCCAGGTCCTCTGGAAGAGCAGTCAGTGCTCTTAACCACTGAGCCATCTCTCCAGTCCCCCATGTCTAAGTTTCAGAATCGAATCTCAGGCCTCTGTAGATGCATGTGCCTATATGTGTGTGTGTGTGTGTGTGTGTGTGTGTGTGTGTGTGTGTGTATATATATATATATAAAGTATCTATTTGTTTATAAGTAGAAGTCTCTGAAAGTGCTCAAAACTGTGGCGAACCATGGACCTGTCATCCCAGAACTTGAGAGTGAGGCAGGAGAGCTTATCAGGGAGAAAGTCTTGGTGTGACAGTTTAGAGCTCTCTGCCAAGCACTCAGGAAGGTTACCACAAGTTCAAGGCCAGCCTGAGCTGTAAATGATACCCTATCTCTAAAACTAAAACAACTCCCTCAGTCTATCATCTACCACCTCACATCTGTCTACTGTCCTTGGTCATCTGTCATCTCCAGCCACCTCCATCATCTACCACCTGTTTCTATTATGTGGGTACCTGCTGCCCTATTGTAAAGTGTGGAAAATGTGGGTATGTCTACTAGTGTCCTCAGTGTCCCTACTAGCCATCACTCTAGCCAAAGAGGAAGTCCTAGCCTTCTGTCTTCCCATTCCATCTCGCTGCCACCCTTGAGGTGTGCACTCAATATTGGTGACTCGGACCCCTCAGTGTGACTGGAGACAGCTGGCTGTTGCTCTTACCTTGATTGCTTCCTGGTCACCTCTGCTACTCGGGAGACTCCATCCATCCCTCCCCCCTTTTATTCCTAACCCAAGTTGGGTTTCTGGCCTTTCTGTGAGCACCCATGGAAAAGCAGACAACTTTGACAAGACTGAGCTGGACACACACAGCAAGGAGCCAGAGGTGCAATGGATTCCAGGCCACGACATGAATTGTCTCGATGAGGGGACCTACTATGTGGAGTGAGAAAGAGGGTTGCATGGAGTGAGCTTCATGTAAGCCCACAAGTCCCTAACGCTGCTTCAGCAGTCCCCACAATACTGCTCTTGGACCTGTCTGACCCATTGTTTTTTTTTTTTTTTTTATCTCTCTCTTTTGATTCTTGTGTCTTTTTGAGACAGTCTCTCAGCCTGGCCTTGAATTCTCTGTTGTAGGCAAGGATAATTTTAAATTCTCGACCCTGCTGTCTCACTTCCTGTGTGCTGGGATGACATGCGTATGTCACTATGTCCAGCTTCCATGACTTACCTCTGTGTGTGCCAGGAGTCAGGTGACTTTCTCCATTCCCACTACCTGCTCCTTTGAGGCAGGGCCTCTCACTAGACATGGAGCTCATCTCTCACCTCCCTGACACTGAGGTCACAGACATAAATGACCACACCAGCCTTTTATATGTGCCAGAGATTCAGACTCAGGTTCCTATGCTTGTACTTGCTTGTATGCGCTTACCCACTGAGCCATTTCCCTAGTTCTAATGCTTTTTTTTCATTTATTTTACATTTTTACATACCAACCACAGTTTCCTCTTCCTCCTCTCCTCCTGCCCCCCCCACTCCTCCTCCGTTCAGAAAGGGACATAGCTTTTTTTTTTTTTTTTTTTTTTAGGTTTTTCAAAACAGGGAGGGTTTCTCTGTAGCTTTGGAGCCTGTCCTGGAACTAGCTCTTGTAGACCAGACTGGCCTAGAACTCACAGAGATCCACCTGCCTCTGCCTCCCCAGTGCTGGGATTAAAGGCGTGGACCACCACCGCCCGGCCAAGCTCTTAATATTTTTAAGTTAAAAAGTTTACTTATGCATCTGTGTATGTGTGTGCACAAGCTGTGTGTGTTCACGCGCCGTGCGTCGCCAAGGCCAGAAGAGGGCGTTGGATGCCCTAGAACTGGAGTTACAAGGACTTGTGAGCTGCTCCACCTACGTGCAGGGATTGGGTACCTTCACTAAATCAGCAGGTGCCCTTAACCTCTGAGTCATTTTTCTAGTCTCAGTCTTTTTTCTTTCCTTTAGAGCGAGTCTCCTGTGTCACTGGCTGACTTTGAACTCCCCTGACTCCAGCATTCTGTGCCATCACGTCCAGCACTGTCGCTATTCTTAAAAGGCGCGGCGCATTTCCCCGATCTGAAACTTTAATATGCTAATCGTGTGTGTGTGTGTGTCGCTGGGGGCCGCACCACGGCTTCTGTGTGCCGAGCCCGGCTCTGCCCAGGGGCTGCCCCTCGGGCCTCCAGCTCTCCAGGTTGCTCCCCGGCTGTGTAGCCCAGTAGCCCAGGACCACGGCTGCTGGTTCAAGCCGGTGTCCTGGTATATATCGGGCGCTCCATAACTCCTCAGTGACCGATGGAGTCGAGCGAATGCAGGCGGTGCTGCCGTGCCCTCCGCTACTTGTCACTCGGGCAAGGAATGGAACCCACAATCAGGAAACCGCTGTCCATCGGGCCGCGCGCGCCTCAGTGCGCCTGCGTAGCCACGTCCCGGTTTCCCAACGCTCTGCCCAGGTGCGCGCATGCGTCTCCCCCCCCCCCCCCCCCCCCGCCGTGCGCCTCTCTAGTGCGCCTGCACTGTGAGCAGGGCCGCGCTTGCGCCTGCGCATTGCTCTCCGGCCGTGGGCCCAGACGGCGCCTGCGCAGTGGCGCCCGCGAGTGGGGGGGGTGAAGAGGTGGAGGAGGAGGAGGAGGAGGAGGAGGAGGCGGCGGCGAGAAGATGGCGACTTCGAACAATCCGCGGAAATTTAGCGAGAAAATCGCACTGCACAACCAGAAGCAGGCGGAGGAGACGGCGGCCTTCGAGGAGGTCATGAAGGACCTGAGCCTGACGCGGGCCGCGCGGGTGAGAGCGCGGGGGAGGGGAGGGGAGGAGGGAGGGGAGGAGGGAGAGACGCGGGGGCGGGGCTGAGGCCGCCGCAGGTGTTCCCACGCCGCCAGCCGGTGCGGAGCGACTGCTCGCGAGATTGCTCTTTGGACTGGACAGGTGGTCCCATCACAGCGACCTGAGGGGACAGGTGTCATCCATCATTGCTACCCGAGGGGACGTGCGCCCTCATCGTAGCCATCAGAATGGACACGTGTCAACCCCCTTATTGCTACCTGATGGGACAGAGATTCCATCATTGCTACCTAAAGGATTCATCCTTTATCTCTACCTGTGGGAGAGGTGGCCCCATCATTGCTACCTGAGGGGACAGTTGTTAGCCTTCCTGCTACCTGTGGGGGTAAGGGGCCCCACTGTTGCTACCCGAGCGGACATTGTCCACTAAAGGAGAGGATCCCTTCAGTTATCTGAGGGACAGTTATCCCTCCTTTGCACCTGAGAAGGAAGGGATACTGTATTACTGTCACCTGTGTCCTCCTTGGGTATACCTACTTCAGTCATGAAACAATTCTTGACCCTCTTGGATAACTGAGTGACCCTCCAGGGGGTATCCAGAGGTATGGAGTCAGCTGCTTGGTTCCCATACAGCCTCTGTGCTGGGGACCAGGTGATGCCCCCGAGACTGGATGGAGGGTGTGACTGCTGGGCCATTTGGCTGGTCTTGCTGGGTTCTTGGCCATGTCAAGTGTGTGGTGTCGGATGCTCCTTCGTGTTCCTCGATGGTCAAGGACATGATGGTGCTTAGTGTGGGTGGCAGGGACCCTCCCTCATCATGGGGCACTTCCTGCTTCCCAGGTGACCTGCCAGGGGCACAGGTCAGCTGGAGCCTTTGGTGACCTTAGCCAGTTCCTTGTTTATCTGAGACTGTGGTGTCACAAATGAAGTGTGTGCCCATTTTCTCACTCACCAGACCCAGTTCCTGTGTGATGGGGAGGGGACTCTTGTTCTCCTGCAGCACAGCTAGAGAGCCATGGCTGGTGAATGAATGAACAGTAGCAAGTGTGTCACCTCTGTGTCAGTCATGGGCCAGGGCCGCTGAGGCTGCTTCTTGTTTCCAGTGTATAGTAGGTGTCTGCATGCAGATGGAGCCAAATGTTTGCAGTGTATAGTAGGTGTCTGCATGCAGATGGAGTCAAATGTTTGCAGTGTAACCAGAATAAAGAGTTCCATGGCTCACATTTTGATGGAAGTCTGGTTTCTTCCAGGAGTTGGGAATGAATGGTTGTGGAAAAGATTACTGATGTAGCACAGGCTAGTCTTGAACTCACTGAGTTACTGAGGGTGACTTTGAAGTCTTGATGCTCCTGCCTCCGTTATGAGAGCGCCACCATTCGTATGTGGAAAGGATTTAGGACTTGATTGTAATATAGCCGAGGCGCATGGTCTGTGTGTGACACATAGCACTCATTGACTACAATTTATTTGTTGCGCCACAGGGTCCTGGCCCCGTCCGTAGCCCCAGCCACTTTGCCTCCCTGTGGCTGCGCTTGTTCTGGGATCCCAGGCCGTCAGTTTTATCTCTGGCCTCCATGTAGCACTTGTCCATGCTTGGTTCCTCCTGTGAAATAGTTGTGGGTTGGTGAGCTAACACGGCGGGTGAGGGTGCTTTCCACCAAGCCCTCAGACTTGTCCTCTGATGTCCCATAGTGGACTAAGTTAAAATATACACAACAGGGGTGTGGTAGCATACTCCTGTATCTCAGCAGCTGGGGGTTGAGGCAGGAGGATTGCTGTGAGTTTGAGGCCTTTCAAGACATCCTAGGTTATACAGCAAAAATAAATCTGAAAGGAAGGAAGGAAGGAAGGAAGAAAAGGGGGTGCTAAGTATATGGTTTAGAAAAGTGTTCTTCAAAAAAAGTGTGAAGGGGGCTGGAGAGATGGCTCAACGGTTAAGAGCATTGCCTGCTCTTCCAAAGGTCCTGAGTTCAAATCCCAGCAACCACATGGTGGCTCACAACCATCTGTAATGAGGTCTGGTGCTCTCTTCTGGTCTGCAGACGTACACACAGACAGAATATTGTATACATAATGAATAAATAAATGTTTAAAAAAAAAAAAAGTGTGAAGACTGGATTCGATCCCCAGTGCTTCTAAGAAACATGTACCCTGGCAGCCTGTGAAGACAGTCAGGCGGTCTTAGGCCCGGTCGGCCTGACTGGCTAACCACATCAGCTGGCTCCAGGGTAACTGGGTTTAGTTCCCAGCGTCTGTGTCAGGCGGATCACAACTGCCTGTGACCCCAGCTCCAAGGGGATCTTGGCCTGCTCAGGCACTTGCACTTGAGGACAGGCACATACACTGCCCGTATTTAGAAAGTAAAAACAACTGGACATGCCGATGCACGCCTTTAATCCCAGCACTTGGGAAGCAGAAGCAGGAGGAGTTTGAGGCCAGCCTGATCTACAAAGTAAGTTCGAGGCCAGTCTGATCTACAGAGCAAGTTTGAGGACAGCCAGAGCTACACATAGAAACCCTGTCTTGAAAAATGAACAGTTTGAAGGCTCCTAAGGAACAATGCCTAAGGCTGCCCTGTAGTCTCTACACGTGTGTGTGCACACATCCATAGCCACACACACAAAAGAAAAAGAAAGATAAAATTTACCAATTTAACATTATTTGAAAAATGCCTCCATATTGATTTATTTTGCGAGTCATAGCTGGGAGGTCAGTCACCAAGCTGTGGGAGCTGACTCTCTCCACCATGTGGGTCCCAGGGGTCCCAGTCAGGCCATTCAGCCTGGCAGCAAGCCCCTTCCCTCACCTGCTGAGCTGTTTCACTGGCTCGTGCCTGCACCGCTGCCCTCTGCCACCACTGGCTCTGAGGGAATGGCACTGAATTAGTTTCTCTGTTGTAGTAGACACATGGGGATCTCAGCTCTCGACCTGCACCCTTGGACTCAGGTGTCTCTGCCACATGTCCCGATCCCTGTGTCCCAGGAAGATGGCTAGGGCCAAGTGGCTGTGTGGTCCATGCAGAGAGCGGTCTGGTGACCTGAGCAAGGGGGCAGGCAACTGGTGAGCATGGGATAGGGATGGGGGTAGTGTGTGTGGGACACTGGGTTCCTGGTGTGACTGAGTATCTTAGGCCACAGAATAACCTTAGTCAGTGAATCTGATGTCCTGGATGCTCTGCAGGCTGAAGCATGAGGATCCTAGAGACGAGGTATTTGAGGCCAGGCTGGGCCACACAGCAAGGCCTTCTCCTCACAGAAATAGTAATACAGGATGGCCCTGCCTGGGCTGAGTGGTGGCATTCTGGCCTTTACCTGGGACAGAGGTGACTTTGTTGAGAATAGGGCCTGGAACATTTGTTATTCACTCTGTGTGTGTGCGTGTGCATACGCCATAGCACATGTGTGGAGATTAGAGGACAGCTTGCTGGAACTGGTCCTTGCCTTCTTTCATGTGAGTCCTGGAGATCGAACTCAGGTTATCGGGCTTGGCAGCTGTCACCTTCATACCTGCTGAAGCTGTCCCTTTTAAATTATCTCTTTTAATACCGGCTACCAGGGCTGTCTGTTACCATCTGTGACCTTTGTGGAGGAAACACCCCAAGCTGTTGTCAAGAGAATAGGGGTGACACCCTCATTACTGCCCCCTCTCCAGAAGCTCCTCCAGGGTGTGGGTGGCAGCCCCCTAGCAGCTGGATGGTGGCCTGTAAAAACGATCTATCTATACTCAGCCTCAGGACCTGACAGTGGGACTTTCCTGGTGAAAGGACTCTATAGATGGGATCTGATGAGGTCACTGGAGGTGGCTGGGTGCGGTCGCATGCACTTTTCACCCAGCTTTCAGGAGGCTGAGGTGGAAGGGTCAGGAGTTCAAGGTCAGCCTCAACTACATGAGACCCTGTCTCTAAAAAAAAAAAACTAAACTGAGAAAAGTAAAGAAGATAAGGTAGCACGGGAGCCGGGCCATGGAGATACAGCCTTGTGAGAGCAAGGAGAGTGAGGGGGCAGGGCAGAACCCTGCAGCTTCTTAGAGTTCTGCAGGCACAGGATTCTGTGACGCCTGGTGGCTGACCTGTCCCAGGGTCTAGAAGACAGCAGCACCCTGTCCTTTCGCAGCTATATTTTTTGTTTTTTTCTTTGTTTTCTTTCTTCTTCTTCTTTTTTCTTTTGGAGATACGATTATAAAATTTCTGGGTGTAGCCCTGGCTGCCCAGGAACTCACTCTGTAGACCAGGCTGACCTCAAACTCACAGAGATCCGCCTGCTTCTGCCTCCCAAGTGCTGGGATTAAAGGCTCAATCCACCAGCACCCGGCTTTTGTTCCGGTTTGAGATAGTCTCACTTCATAGCCAGTCTGCCCTCAGAATCCTGTGTCAAGGTGATGAGAAGCTGCAGTCCAGGCTTCTGTAGGTGTTTGTGTTCTGTGATGTGATGTGTATGCACGTGTGTACATGTGGAGACAGGGTAGAGAAGCACACCAAGCGGTGTGTGTGTGTGTGTGTGTGTGTGTGTGTGTGTGTGTACTTTTCTGCCCCACCAGCCAGCTCCAAAAACCACACAGAGACTTATAATTAATTATAAATGCTTGACTGATAGCTTATACTTGTTACTAACTAGCTCTTAAAACTTAAATTAACCCATATTTCTTATCTATAATCTACCACATGGTTTGGTACATTTTTTTTCAATCCATGTCTCCAGTGACTCCTTGGAACTCTGCCATTCTTCCCAGCATTCTCTCAGTTTGATTCTCCCACCTAACCTCTGCCTCACTATTGGCCAGTCAGCCTTTTATTAAAATGATCAGAAAGTGCTAGGCAAAGACACATCTTCACAGTGTACAAAAAGATTATTCAGTAACGTGTGTGCACAAATGTGTATACATATGGGCACAGGGCACAGCAAGACACCAGGTTTTCTGTGGTGTGTGTGCATTAGTGTACATGTGTGTACATATGTCCATAGGACAGAGCAGGGCATCAGATGTTGTGTGTGTGTGTGTGTGTGTGTGTACACATGTGTACATGTGGGCACAGGGCAGAGCAGGGCATCGGGTGTTGTGTGGCGTGTGTGCACATGAGTGTACATGTGTGTACATGTGGGCATGGAGCAGAGCAGGGCACCCAGTGTACTTCTCCAGCACTCTTGGTCTTATTTCATTCTTTCTGCCCTTCTTGAAGTTCTGGAGTTATAGGAATGTGTGACCATGCCCAGTGTTTGTTTCTTTGTTTTATTTTATTTTTTGAGACAGGGTTTCTCTGTGTAACTCTGGCTATCCTGGAACTCACTCTGGAGACCAGTCTCGCCTCAAACTCACAGATCTACCTGCGTCTGTCTCAAGTGCTGGGATTGAAGGTGTGTGCCATTTTCTGAGGACTGGGCCTCAGCCTGTGCTCACCTAGCGAGTGCTGTTAGTGCTGACCTGTTTCCCAAGCTGTGTGCTCATTGTTTTCTGTTTCTGTTTTTTGAAACAGTGTCTCACTATGTAGCCCTAGCTGGCTTAGAACTTGCTCTGTAGTCCATGCTGGCCTCAGATTTAGAGATTCCCCTGCCTCTGTCTTCCCAGTACTGGGATTAAAAGTGTGTGACATTAAACCTGGCCCCTTGGTCACTTAAAAATTATTTACTTACCTATTTTTGATTTATACTATGTACATGAGTGTTTTGCCTGCACGTATGCATGTGCATGAAGTGTGTGCTTAGTTCCTAGGTCAGCAGCAGGGGCATCAGATCCCTGGGTCCTCTGTAAGAACAGCCAGTGCTCTTAACTACTGAGCCATCTCTCCAGCCCTAGACCCCAGGATTTAAAGACAATGTGAGCGTGGTGATATATGTTCCAGTGGGAAAAGTGCTGCCCAAGTCTGATGACCTGAGTTTGTCATAGGACCCACATGCTGTGTCTTAGGGTTTCTATTGTAATAAGACACCACAACCAAAACCAACTTGGGGAGGCGGGGATTATTTTATTTAAAACTCTCAGTCCCTGTCCATTAAAGAAGATGGTGCAGGAACTCGAGGCAGCAGCTGATACAGAGGCCATGAAAGAGCGCTGCTTACTGGCTTGCTCATGACTTGTTCGGTCTGCTTTCTTATAGCACTCAGGACCACCTACCTGTGGGATGGCACCATCCACAGTGGATCAATCATTAATCAAGAAGTACACCACAGGCTAATCTAGTGCGGTCATTTTCTTATTTGACGTTCCCTTTCCTAAAATGATTCTAGTTTCTGTCGGTTGACATAAATATAGCCAGCACATGGTAGAAGGAAAGTAACAACTGTAAGTTGTTTCTTCCCTTTTAACACACACACACACACACACACACACACACACACACACACACACTGGCATTCACACAGTCCTCCCCAAACATACAACACAAAGAAATAAACAGAAAAAAGTAAAGCCAGTTATGGGCTGTATGACTGAACCACGTGTCAAAGCAAACAAGCAAGAATAGCAGCGGATGGCTCAGGGGTGGAGCCCCTGCCTAGAATCCCCAGTGAGGGGCTGTGGACGTGGCTCAGGAGTGGAGCCCCTGCCTAGAATCCCCAGTGAGGGGCTGTGGACGTGGCTCAGGGGTGGAGCCCCTGCCTAGAATCCCCAGTGAGGGGCTGTGGACGTGGCTCAGGGGTGGAGCCCCTGCCTAGGATCCCTCTGAGAGTGGTTTGGCAAGGCAATTTCTTCTGTTGACTTGGTTTTCAAATCCAAGTTTGTGTTCCTTCTGTCCCAGGAGGCAGAGCCCTTCATTCCTTGTCACAGTTCTGGTGCTGGCAACAGCACCGTGACCTGCAGCTCTTATTTCTGCAGACATGTGTGCCTGTGCTAGTCCGGCAGGTGGCCCAGGGTAAGAGGCTCTCTGGGGGCTGGCCCTGGTCTAGTTGCCTCTGTTCACGAAGTCAGCAGGTAGCGCTGAGTGCTCCTAGAGACAGTGCTGGCGAAGGAACATAGGACCGTATGTGTGCTGTCAGGGTGCTCAATGAAGCTTGGGCAGATACTTTTCCACTAAGCCACACTATCACCTCTACGTTTCAGTTTTGGTGACCCCAAACAAAACTGTCTCCCCTGGGCTTCTCACAGCGTTGTGGGCCTCTAACTGGTGGTTCTGTCCCACGTCTCAGGGCTCACAAGGAATAGTAGCCAGCTGTCAGTGTTTGCAGGTGGGGCATGGCAGGGTGGAAGAGAGAATGAGCCTTCTGCTGGGGACCAGCTGGCTAGTGGCCCTGGGACAGTGGCACTGACACCAGGCAAGAATTCTCTCTGCAAGCTCTGAGTGCGGGGTACTATCTTTCTCGATCATAATTCCCCAGGGTCAGTGTCCAGTATATACCTGTGACTCCTGCCTTGGCATCTCATGTTCCCCAATCATGGTCTCTCTGATTCGTTGTTTGGGGTTAATTGGGTTATGTTGGGGGAGTTACTATCTGTGCTGGTGGCTTTCTGGTTTTAGCTTGATCTCATGTAGACACAGGTGGGGTACAGCTGGGGAGATAGCGGGACCTGATCCCTGCTGAGGAAGTGCCACAGCCACAAGTCACTTGGGAAGGGGAGGCAGGGAAATCAAGATCCTAATGTCCATCTTGGCTAGTTTGGAAGTCAGAATCGGCCTGGGCTGAATGAGGCCAAGAGCTGGGGAGGTGGTTTCATCGGTGAAGTGCTTGGGGTGTAAGAGTAAAGACCCAAGAATCCCTGAAAATCCGGGTCCATGCCACATGTCTGTGACCCCTGCACAGGGTCAGAGATGGGGGGATTCCCAGCACTGCCCAGCCAGTGAGCTGTGGTTTACTGAGAGAGCTCATCTCAAGAGAACAAGGCAGGAGCAATTGAGGAGACATTGAGTGTCAACCTGTGCCTCCATGTGCCTGCACATACATATATGCAGCACACAGACCAACCCCCCGAAGCCAGCATCAAGTGTAGTGTGCATGCTATAGTCCCAGCATGCAGGAGGTAGAGGCAGGAGGATTGCTCATCTTTGAGCTCGGCTTTGAATTGAGACTAACCAAGCAGCCATCAGTGCACCCCTGCTCAACTCATTGTTGAGGCTGGGGCAGGAGGATTATGGGTTCCAGGTTAGCTTGGCAGCATGGCAGGACCCCCCCCCCCCGGCTCTTCCAAGAATAGCTCACCCAACACTAAAACTGCCTCACGGGTGTTGTGCAGTCACAACTGGAGAGAGGAGGTCTGGCCCTGAGCGTCTGGGGTGCTGCATGTCACAGGCAGTGCCCCTGAGATGGAGCACGAGTCCCAGAGAGCTTGTGTTACAGAGCATGAACTAGGCTAGCCAGACTGACCCACAGCAGCCAGAGTGATTTCTAGCATGCCAGCTAGAAATTTGGAGCATGCCAGCCCATCAGGCTGTGGCAGGGTGTGCCAGTCTGCCAGAACCCGTGCACAGAGAAAATGTCTCTCAAAGTAGAGACTTTGTGGTGGGAGTGGCAGGAACCATGGAAGACTACAGAAAAAAAGGCAGTGTGAGAGACACTGGCATGGAGTTGGCAGTGCTCCTGTATTGGTGGTAGCTCCCAGGAGGGAATCTGTCACACACTGTTTGATGTGAGGTGTGGTGTTTAGAACCTGCATATCCTCACATCTGCCTGCAGACATGGTGGTCACTTGGCAGGGACTGTCCCTATGTGTTCCACAGCGGCAGGAAAGGGTGCAGAGCTTGAGGCCATGGCAATGACAGCTCAGTTGGGGGTTAGGAGACTGGCCTGGAGCCTATGGGCAGCTGTGGCTGGGGACAGCCTCCTGCACAGCCTGCTCAGATGGTGCCTATCCCAACCAGGTGTGGCCCTGTGGCCCTGGCTGGACAAATGAGGAAGTCACTGTGAGCATTGAGGGCCACAGACACGTAGTCAACATTAGCATTTGCTGAGGGGAAATGAGATGTGGCCAGCCTGCTCCTCCTAGGAAGAGCTGCAGGCGGGACAGGTTGGCCACTGCCTGTGCTCCTCATCTCCACCCTCTCTGGAGAGATGAGGCAGACTCACATGGCCTCTGTCTACCCTTGTGAGGAAGGAGATCAGTGCAGCAGCTGGCTGTGATGGCTGTGTTGCTGGCAGGCATCTGGGGGACACTCAGCAGGTGATGGTATCCAGACAAAATTCAGCAGGCACAGGCTATACTCAGCAGACATGGGGTGTACTTTAATAGCTACAGGCTGCACTCAACAGGCACTTAGCAGGTGTGCAGTGTATTCAGCACTCAACAGATACGCAGTGTATAACCCTGAAGGAATGGTTCCTGTTGGGTACAGATACATGGCTTTTCTAGTGAGAGAGGTCCTGTCACCCATGGTTGGAGGTCCACAGCCTGAGCTGCCCTTGGGGTTATGGCAGCAGTGGTGACTAGTGGTAGAGTTGAATGTACAGCCTCTGGCAACTTGGATGACTTCTAGACCAACTGCTAACCTTGCAAGTAGATGCTTGCCATGGGATGGCCTGGGAGGGTACCTCCTGGGGGACACTCCACTCAGTTCTGCCATTCCAACCCCCCCCCCAGGCATATACTCCTTTAAATATTACTCCAACATCAGTAGAGAAGCAGAGCTACCATTCCCATCTGGGTGTCAGGTCCCCCCGCCCCATGAAGGCTGTATATGCAGACAGGAACTGCTCTCCTTGTGGAGGTTAGGGCCTGTGTCCACCAAGCAGGCTCCACAGTTTGGTTGTTTGCGTCTTGTTTCTTTTGTTTTGTTTTGAGGCAGGGTCTGTTTAGGCAATGCTGACCTTAGACTCTGAGTCCTCAGCTTCCCAAGTGCTGGGGTCAGTTCTATGAGACAGGATCTCAGCTCTGTAGCCCAGGCTGGCCTGGAACTTGTGGCAATCCTCCTGCTTCAACTTGCTGACTGCCCATGTCACCAGTGCGCAGCAGCACACCTGAGCCCCTCTGCACTGTGGCTGCATCACTCTAACACCAGGAGTCTGAGAGTCTCTAGTTCCTCCTCCTCTCCAGTGCGTCCCGGGCTCTGGCTCAGGTCTTCTGCAGCTGTGCAGCCTGTGGCTCCATGGGGTAACTCTGTAAGCAGAGGCCTCTCCTTCTGTGGAATCGTGCCTCCTCTTTCCCCATCCATGGCGCCTTTAGATACATGAATGTTTTTAATTTTGACCAAGTCCAATTCTTGGTTGTTCTTTTGTTTGTTTGTTTTCTTTCCTTTTATTGCTTGAGTTTAGTGTCATATTCAAGAAATGGCTGCCAAGCCTGCATAGCTCCTGCCTTCTTGAGGTGCTGGCCAGGCTGCCTGCCTCATAGATCTGCGGCTTCTGAGAAGAGCTGGCCTTGGTGCCGGGCTCTACCTCGGGTCTTTGAGTATGGATTCTGAGCTGTCCAGATCCCTGTCTGTGTGTGAGGATGTGATTTCCCCAGAGCCCTTTGGGCAAAGGCTGCTCTTTCCCATCTAGTGTCTTGGTACCAATGTCAGTGGTCATGTGAGGGCTTGTCCTGTTGGTTCAACACTGGCTAGTTTTTTTGTTTTTGTTTTTTAAACACGTGGCCTATCTGTATAACTTTGGCTAGCCTGGAACTCTATGTCAGTGTTTCTCAACATGTGGGCCATGACCCCTTTGGGGTCGAGCAACCCTTTCACAGGGGTCACCTAAGACTGTCAGAAAACATAGATATTTACATTATGATTCAAAACAGTGGCAAAATTAGAGTTATGAAGTAGCAACGAAAATAATTTTGTGCTTGGGGGCACCACAGCGTGAGGACCTGTGTTAAAGAGTCACAGCGTAAGCAAGATTGAGAACCCCTGGTCTGTGCGGACCAGGCTGGACTTAGAGAGACCGGAGAGATCCACCTGCCTCTGCCTCCCAAGTGCTGGGATTAAAGGTCCACACCACCATGGTCTTCATTTTTTTAAAACTTGTTTTTATGTTTGTTTGCTGGGGTCAGGCCACACATGTGGAAGTCAGAGGGTAACTGGAAATCAATTGTCTGTGATACTTAAAACATAAAGAGATGTGCCATCGACCATGTGGGCACACATTCATCATCATCTTGTGGGGATGGCCAGTCCATAGCAAGTCCAGTCCACTAGTCACGGAGAACAGGTAGGAGCAGATTGGGGTAGTCCAGGGCCTCCAGGCCCATCTTAGAGCCTGGGTGTGCACAGGGAGGTGTTGCTGTTGGAGATCAGGGGATCCCTTTGTGGGATAAGAAGGACTGAGAGATATTGGGGGCACTTGGGGGTGCTGCATCCTTGGGAAAGATGAGCCCATATCCTTTCTGTCCTGGACAGGCATCTGTGTGCCTGGGAACCTCCCATATGTCCCCATTCTAGCTGTTCTGTCCCTGTCAGAGCCCTGGCTAAGGGCTCATCTGGTGAGCTTCCCTGGCCCAGAGGTCCAGCACAGACCTCCACCAGCACTCTAACCCTGTAATCCCAGACCTTTTGCTTATGCTGTGTCCTGTGTCTCTCTAACTACGTAGGAGCTGTCTTCACCTTGCTCAGCCTTGCAGTGCCCAGGGCAGCTCACTCCGTCCCCTGCTGGGGGCTCTGTGGCCCTCTCTTCCCTGCCTGGCCTAACGGATGGAAGAGGCTGCTGCAGGATGCACAGGAGACAGGCCCATGCCCTGCCACTGTTAATTCAGTTCTCTGGGTGTACATGGTCTGTGTAGAAGGCACCTGAGCTGCAGTGCACATGTACAGTTCTCGCTTACCCTTATATGGTTCTCGGGACTGATGACAGTTTGGTGGTAGACATCCCTAACTCCTGAAAAAGCTCATGTTCAGGCCTAGCTCTGACCTGGACCCTCCCCAGAGTCTCTGCAGATGCCAGCCCCTTGGCCATTGCTACTGGAGTACCCCATGCTTGGCCTGAGCTTGACTCACTCTGTGCCATCCTGTCCAAAATGGCCAGCCTGTGAGAAGAACTAGAGATGTCTCTGGGTGGGGGTTGCATCCCTTGGGACCTTGGCCCTGGCTGAGGTGATCTGAGCCTGAAACTGCTGGGTCACCGCAGCTGTGACAGCCCAAGGTACAGGGGCACCATCGTTTCCATTCCCAGAAGTGGTGGTGGTGAGCTAAAGCCCTCAGCCAGGAATCCAGACTTGGCATCCACTTTGGCTGCTATGGTGCAAGCCAGTCATTCTTATATGTCAGGTGATTTTTAAAAATAATTTGGACATCAAGTGATGGTGGCGCATACCATTAATCCCAGCACTCGGGAGGCAGAGACAGGTGGATCTCTGTGAGTCTGAGGCCAACCTGGTCTATAGAGCCAGTTCTATGACAGCCAGGGCTACACAGAGAAACCCTGTCTCGAAACCAAAAATAAATAAATAAATTGTTGAAATATGATTTAGGCTTGTGAGATGGTTCAGTGAGTGAAGGCGGTGCCGCCAAGTCTGGCCCCCCCACACACACATCACGTTGCTCCTCCGGCCAGACTGCAGTGCCTAGGTGGACTAAGGACAGTGATGTCCATTATGTCTCTTTTTGGAAGTGACCAAGAAGGTGCCAGAAATTCTCTGTCACCTGGAGGAAACCTTTGGTGGCTAAGTGTCCCTATCACTAGTGGGCGTCCCTCTTTCAAGTGAGATATGGGACTGTAATGACTTTATAGTTAAATGGTGCCGGGGTGGGCAAGTCTAGGCTCTTTTGGCCACCCCCACAGCACCAGGACCTGAACCTCAGACATTCTAGGCAGGGCTCTACCTTTGAGTCACACTCCCAGCCCCTCACTGAGGGACTCTAGGCAGGGGCTTCACCCCTGAGCCATGCCTCCAGGGGAACTCCAGGCAGAGGCTGGACAAGTGCCTCACACCTCCAGGTTTCATTTGTAAAAGACATCTAGTTCCATTAGCCTCAGGGCAGGGCTGGGTTTGAATCTCATTTTTCTATTTACTAATTTCTATGAAGCCTCCTGTCTGTGACACTGGATACATTTATCCTTCAATGTAACTGTTAACTTACGAGAGAGAGAGAGAGAGAGAGAGAGAGAGAGAGAGAGGACATTTGAGCTGTGTGACACAGCAGTGAGGAGCAGGCCCTGTAGCAGTGACTGTAGAGGATGGTCTGCCCAGGGCAGTTCTAGAATAATGTTGTGTAGAGAGCTGGATGCTGAGAGGGCACAGTCTAGGACCAAAGACTTACATCATCTTGGAATCTCAAGAAGAGCTCAGGGGTGGGAGGGCCTGGGGTTTGGATGGTCTTTGGGTGTGTGTGCCTCTGCTCACCTCTGCCTAGAGCAGATGTTAGTCCCACCCCTCCTCCCTGTGAGCAGCACAGGCTGCTGAAGGAAGGCAGGTGAGATCCCACCCAGCCAGGTCCTGAGACCTGGAGCACACAGATGCCCAAGGCCTGTGAAAGTCTGAGTGTGAGGTTCCAGTGGGGTGCTTGATGTGTCAGGGTGGGCCTGGTTGGCAGCACTGCCCTAACCCTGAGTTCTTACATAATGGCTGAGCGCTCTTGAAATGCGGAGCAGTCCGACTATTCTGGGCCATGGTAATGAGGCCACTGCAACTTTGCTTTATCTCCCTGTGGCCCCGTCATCCTCAGGGAAGCCCTGTCGGGTGCAGCAGTCCAGTCTCAGCTATGGCCCCAACGAGGTGGCATGGCAGTGTGGGGACCATGCATCTGGGCGTGGTGACACGCATCTCACCCCAGCCTGTGCAGGCAGAAGCACAGGGGGCTGAAGTACAAAACAGTACAGTTGGCATTTGTGCTCTCTTTGCTCAGTGTAACACACATGTGCACACACTCATACACATATCCGCGTGCAACCACATGTTTCTACACATTCAAATGTGTACATTTCTACACATTCAAATATGCTTGCAGGCCTGGGGCTGAAGAGGCGCTCCTGGGGACTGAGACCCACAGCCATGTATGTCTGCCTCAGGGGACAAGTCCTTCAGCGTGAGCCATAGTCTTGCTCCAGAGGCCAGGAGGCTCCTTCTACCCTTGCCAGCTACCAGTGCACTGGGCTGGCAGGCCTGCATTCCTCTCTGCACTGTGGCACAGTCACATCTCCATCTTTTCTAATTTTCAAAGGTCCTTCACTGTCCCAGCCATGCTGTCTCTGCTCATGCAGGTGTGTGCCAGATTTGTTTTGTTAGACAGATTCTCACTGTGTAGCCCAGACTGACCAGGAACTCCCAGAGATGCCCTGTCTTTGCCACTGAGTGCTGGCGGGAAAGGCGTGTGCCACCGCACCTGACTGTGCCCACAGTTTTAACTCTTATTTGTTGTTTTATTTATTTATGTATTTATTTATTTATTTGGTTTTTCGAGACAGGGTTTCTCTGTAGATTTGGAGCCTGTCCTGGAACTAGCTCTTGTAGACCAGGCTGACCTCAAACTCACAGAGATCCGCCTGCCTCTGCCTCCTGTGCTGGGATTAAAGGTGTGCACCACCACCACCTGGCTAATTCTTATTTGTATTTTGATTCCCCCCCCCCCCCCCCCCCCCGTATTGTTTGTTTTGAAGACAATCTCAGGTATCCCAGATTGGCCTTGAACTCCCCCTGCAGTCAAGAATATGACCTTAAACCCCGGGTCCTCTTTCCTACCCCTCCCAAGTACTGTGGTGACAGATGTACCACCTCTCCCCACTTGAACATAGTGATTTCTAGAACACAGCTCCCCACAGAAATGTTGCCAAGGCCCCCGCAGCCCTGGCTTCAGTCCTGGCCCCTGCAGTTGGAGGTGATGTGTCTTTCCTCACGCCATCCATCTCCTTCATGCACACACACCCAGCCCAGTTACTCCCATGTGCACACACACAGGGCTCTGGGTGCCAGAACTCTGGGGCACTGAACCTTGGAGGGTGCAGGACATGTTCTGGGTCCTTTGGGCAGCTCTGGAAGGTGAGAAAGTTATCCGTGAGGCATTTCTTACTGAGAGACCATTTGTTTGGGGACTGGAACCTCACGTTATGTGCCCCAGATTGTCAGTGAGGTCTGGGAACAAGAGTGTGAAGGCTGGACATGTGGTGCATGTCCAGCACCACTCAGGAGGCTGAGGGGTCTGAGCTGCATAGTGAGACCCCCTGGCTCTAGTCCGTGGCACAGATGTGTGGTCCTAGCACTGGACAAGTGGGGACAACAGGATCCCTGAAGCTTGCTGGCCAGTCCACTTAAGTCTAGTCAGGGAGTCTCAGGCCAGTGAGAGGCCTGTTTCAAAAAATAGGGTAGGGAGTTAGCAAGATCGCCCAGCAAGTGAAGGCTCCTGTCCCCAGGACCCCTATGGAGAGAACTGACTCCCTCACGTTTTCCTCTGACTCCACATTTGTTTTGGCACATGCAACCATCCCACCTCCATTAAACAAATAAATATATGTAAAACAGTGTATGAAAATATGGGAAGGGATAGAGAAAGATGTGTGTGTGTGGCCCTGTGACACTGTCTCACGCTCAGAACTAATCTGGGGGACAGTGCCCAAGGCTGGCCTGTGTCCTCATTGTGCCAGCATGAGTCCACATGTGTCCATCAGCAGCTCTGTCCTTGGTCTGCTCAGCCTGGCCATAGCTAGACCCTCTGACCCTCAACCTCCACAGAAACCCCAGCTTCCTTTCAGCCATGTCCTCTGGGGCTGAATTTCAGCTGTGCCCAAGGATGATGCAGGCTCCCGTGTGAGCCTACAGTGGGCCAGTTCCCAGGTTAGCTTCCTGAGGATCTGCAGGGACATCCCATGTGCTGAGCCAGAGGGGACAATAAGGAAACAAACCGAGAGTTGTAGCTCCCACCAGGGGTCCTTTGAGTGGCAGACAGTATGGTTGTAGTGTGAATCTTGGCTGTTGCCACTTGGGGACAACTGACTGTGACACTGGTGTGGAGGCAGACCTACCGCAGTTCCTGTCCAGGGACAGTGTCTTCACTGGGAGATTGTGACCTTTGTAGTTTTTGAAGCAAGATCTCCTGTAGCCCAAATTGACCTTGAACTCCTACTTCTCCTGCCTCCACCTCCTGAGTGCTGGAATGACTGGGGTGCATTTCTCTTTTGGGGTATTGACATGGGTACCCTAGAGCCTTGAGCTTAATGTTCTCTGAGCCTGAACTGTTTTAGTCTCATCTGAAAACTGGTTCTTTCCCAGTTTAGTTAGCAGCCACAGCATCCCTGAGGGCTTAGAGTATCCAGGGTAGACATCTCATGCCCTAGAACCAAGTTGCTTCCCAAAGCAGCCACCCTGCCAGATTCCATGACAAATGCCTGATCCCAGCATATAGGATGTAGATTTAAGGAGGTTCCAGGTCAGTCCAGACCACAGGTGGTCGTGTCACATGCCTTTTTGGGAGGCAGAGGCAGGTGGATCTCCTTGAGTTTGAGGTCAGGCCGGTCTACAACAGCTAGGGCTGTCACACCAATAAACCCTGTCTCACCTCCCCCCCCCCCCAAAAGATCCTGTCTCAAAAATGGGTTGCGTGCTGGGGGAGTGGCTCAGTCAGGGAAGTGCTCACCACACAAACATGGGGACCTGAGTTGGATGCTTAGAACCAAGCAGAAGAGCTGGTGCAGGCCAGTGAAGTGGCTCGCAGGTGAAGGTGCTTGCCACCAAGCCTGGCAACCTGAGTTTGGGGAAGGGAAGGAGACAACTGGTTCCTGCTTGTTGTCCTCTGACCTCCACAAGCACACTGAGGCATTCTCAGTACATGTTCATACATCAAATGAATAAAGTTGGAAACTTCAAACCCAAAGAAAGCGTGGGTGTAATGGTGCATGCCTGCAACCCCCGGGTAGGGAAACAGAGACATGGGGTCACCAGCTGGCCAGCTTCATCTCCACTCCCAGTTCCATGCCTGTGAGAAATGCTTTTCCCCAAAATAAGATGAATGTCTCTTGAGGAAGTAAACTCAGGTCTGTCCTCTGACCTACACACACACACACACACACACACACACACACACACACACACAAAGAGAAGCCAAAGCTGGGTGTAGAGATATATGCCTGTCATCCTGGCACTAAGGACACCGAGGCATGAAGATATCAAGGCTATCCTCAGCAGCACAGCAAACCTGTAGTCGGGGAACCTCAGTTCCTTAGGTCCACAGATGTTGAATGGAGGGCGTGAATTAGTTCCTGGCTGCTTAGGCCCGAAATAATTACACAGAAACTGTATTAATTAAACCACTGCTTGGCCCATTAACTCTAGCTTCTTATTGGCTAACTCTTACATATTAATTTAACCCACCTCCATTAATCTGTGTATTGCCATGTGACAGTGGCTTACCACCAAAGTTTCAGAATGTCTGACTCTGACGGAGGCTCCATGGCATCTCCCTTGCTCCTCCCTTCTTCCTCCCAGCATACAACCTAGCTTTCCCCACCTAGTTCTGTTCTTCCCTACCATAGGCTCAAAGCAATTCTTTATTCATTAACCAATAAAAGCAAGACACAGACAGAAGGACCTCCCACGTCTCTCAGACTAGAAAATTTGCTGCGTTTGGCCTCCAGGCACTTGCCACCCCTAGTAACTGTCATGGTCTGGGCTCTAGCACCACCAACCTGGCACCTCTGTGCTGACCACCATGGGAGCTAGCCTGGCAAGGCCCTGGTACCATGTCCCTCACGTCTTGTGCCTCCTTCTCTGTTCTTGCTCCTGTCTGCCCACTATCTCCCTTGTGCATTCTGCAGGAATCCCCTTGATCTGCCTTCCTGTGACTGTCTACCTCCTCACTCGGTCGGCCTCTGCTCAGCTAGCTCTGTGCTTAGCGTGTAGGTCCCATGATCTCCTGTACTTAGAGAGTTCTCTACTGTCTGTGGTCCAGACTCTGCTCTGAGCCTTTGCAGAGACCCACATCGTAGTGAGAATAGGGCTCAGTTCTCTTTCTACCCTTGTGTGTGTCTTCCTTTGGCTTGGGTCATCCTGTCATCCCTTGACTTCTGGCCACATCCCTCTCCTTAAGTCCAGGCCTCATTTTTCAGATCTTTAACTGACTGCAGAGACTCCAGTTTTTAATGCAGCTAGCTGCCTTTAGAAGTTGGGTGGGCAGGACTTTCTTGGTAAGGCACAGTTTTATATAGTACAGGCCATTCCCCCTGGGCTACTTAGACTTAAACCCTGTATGATCATCTTATTGCCGCAGGCCTCCTGCTGGTTCCCAAGGTAGGTTAGTGTGTGACTCAACTCAGAAAGCTTTCCTAGTTACCAGCCTGGCCACCTGGGAAGGAGGTGGCCGCCGGTCAGCCATATACCTCAGGTCACTTCAGAGCCCAGACCAAGAGACCCCTGCAGACCCACACTGCTGTGGGTCTCCACAAAAGAACCCTGGCACCCCAAGGCTCTGCCATCCCTAAAAACTGAGGTATGTGGATATTCCAGGCTTCCCTGTTTTTCATTGTGACTGTGTAACATAGCCCAGGATGACCTCAAGCTCCTGATCTTTCTGCCTCCATCTCCTGAGTTACAAGCTTGTGCCACCTGGTTTATATTGTACCAGGAGTGGAACCCAGGGATTGTACATGCTTGGCAAGTGCTCTGCCCACCGAGCTCCCCACTACTGAGCCCCACGTCCAGCCTCTAATACAACTAGGTTCATTTTGGGGTGGTTTTTGGTCTTTTGAGACAAGGGTTTCTTTATAGTCCTGGCTATCATGAATCTCACTGTGTAGACCAAGCTGACCTGGAACTCAGATCTGCCTGCCTCTGCACCCAGAGTGTTAGGATTAAAGGTGTGTCCCACCATGCCTACCTAGCTCCAGTACAATTGTTAATAGACTTTTCATGAAGAGCCCCAGACCAAAATGGGAGCTCATGAAATCCCCCCTTGGCCCATGAGACAGTCTGATTTGTAACAGAGGCCCCTTCTAACCTGTTTCCCCACTTGCAAAGTGGGGACACAGTAGTGTCTCTTCCCTTTGTGAGACCTCACTCAGAAATGGGCTCTAGGCCAAAAGACAGGGCTGGATACCCCATAGAGGGAGGAGGGCCCCACAGAACCAGCTGTGCTGTACAGACCCCAAGGGACCCGTCCCAGCTCTGGGCCCAAGTGCCTATGTCTAACCTCCACCGCTGTCTAGAGAAACAGCTGGCGCCGCCCGCCACAGACCCGCTCATTCCCGGGTCTGGAAATTTGGCAGCTGCTATGAAGACTGATTAAAGGCATTCCGAGGCCCCACCGTGCTGTGTACTGAGTCTGTTTACAGTGGGCTGCAGAGATGGGGAGGCTGGAGGCCCACCCGGGGCTAAGGTGACTCAGCCTGGAATCTACATGCCTGCGTCCTCCTCCATTCATCCCCTCACCCTGGGCATCTTCCCCTCCTGTGGGCAGAGTGCCCTCAGTGTGCCTGGTCAGCCTAGTGACCCAACAGGACCCTGGCAACATCACAGGAGGGGACAGACATGAACCCAAATGTTCTGGGCATGGTGGTGCACACCTTTAATCCCAATGCTTGGAAGGCAGAGACAGGCAGAGCTCTGAATTCACGGATAACCTGGTCTACAGAGGGAGTTGTTTCAGGACAGCCAAAACTACATAGTGAGACCCTGTCTCAAAAAAAAAAAAAAAAAAAGTGAAAAAAGTTTTTGAGAAGAGTCCAAATGCAAGAGTTGGAACCTTTGTCCCTTCAAAATCAAAAGCACACACATCAGCTGGGTAGTGGCTCATGCCTGTCACTCCAGCATCAGAAACTGCAGTAGGGAGTCAGAGCCAGTCTGGGCTACATGAGACCCTTTGAGGGACTAGAGAATTCAGACATCAGGAGAGCTGGCTGCTCTTGCAGAGACCTGAGTTTGGCTCCCAGCACCCATTTTAGGTATCTCAGAGGATCTGAAACCTCCACCCAAGGGCTCCTGTATGTATGTGCACAAACCCACATACACATAATTTTTAATTTTTTAAAAATGAAATCATAAAGTTGACCAACTTTAGTTGTCGACTTTATGCAACACGTATAACCCCAGTGTTAGAGACTCTGCAGCAGGAGGATTGCTCTGAATTTGAGACTCTGTCAGGGCCAAGCACCACTCGCACAGTGTGCTTCTAGTCTTGGGTTCCACCCCAGCACTGCAAAAACAAAGAGACCCAAAAAGGAACAAGTGTTGGGGAGGAGGTGAGGCTGGAAGCTTTGAGCCCTGTGGGAGTGTGACACATGAGCTGTCGGGGAAGACGCCACAGCCAGTGCGCGGAGAGAGCCGGCAGCACCACGGCCCTCCCAGGTGGACACTGCAACTTGAAGCCAGGGCTCTGTTGCACATTTGTGTTCACCAATTATTGCCAACCGCCGAAAGATGGAAAAATATGCCAAGTGTCAATCATCTGAGGAATAAATAAACAGTAATGTGGTGTGCCCATCCTGGGGCATGCAGTGGGCCGGATGCATCTCAGACAGACAGGACATGACAGAAGCCAGACATGAAAAGCCACATTTTGCATAGCTGGGGGTACATGTCCAGAACATCTAGAAAGATAGTGAGCAGAGTCAGGGCTGCCAGGGTGGGAAGGGACCCCCACCCAGGATCAGCCATCCCAGAACCCTTTGCACACCCCGTCTTCCATCACAGCCCCAGTTAAGCCTCTAGTGGTCTAGGTCACTAGACTGTGTGCATATGTGGGACAAATAAAGAGTGCATACTGCTACTCGGGTCCAGAACCCTTTCCTTTAGAACTTCTGGGAGGCTGGAGTGCTGCTCGGGCAGAGCACTCACCCAGCTCGTGTGGAGCACGGGGGCAGCTGTCCCGCATCCTTGGGGAGTAGATTTTGTGAAAGCTTATAGCTTATAGTTCTTGTCCTCATCCTCCTTGGGGCCCTGGAGCTCTCCTTCCCTCTGGTAGAGGTTTGTTCGCAGCTGGCCAGTCCTCAGCCTGAGCACATTGCCTGGGGGCTGGTTCTGCTCCACCAGGATCAGAGTGAACTGGGATCCCTGTGTGAGGAGCAGATGGCTCCTTCTGGGGATGTGGGATGTGGGTGGTTGACAGGGCTGGGGCAGCATGGGCAGGGGAGGCGTCAAGTGTCCTGTGTGGAGGGGAGGAGCCCCAGTCTCTGTCAGTGCTGAGTGAGAGTGTGACACTGTGTGGCTTCTGTCCCCTTCATGGTGGCTGGCGCTCTCCGAGGCCTCTACCCCAGAGCCTTGGTACCAGCCCCTCCTGAACTTCAGTAGCTTGAGGCCTTCCCTGAGCTTGCTAGCTCCTGGGACACTTTCAGAATCCAGGAATGCCAGTTCTCCCTCTCAGAGAGCACTGGGAAGGTGGCCCCTTTCCAGGGTCCTGCCCTTGGCCGCCTTCTGTGACTGTGCTCCAAAGCTATAGAGCTCCAGTGTGCACACCTGGGCCTTTGTGTGCTTGCTGTCAGCTCTCCTGGGGTGCATGCCACCTCAGCCCTGGGAAGGCCTCTTCCCCATTTGAGCTATGAGTGGAGGGCTGCTGCCTTGTCCAGGTCCAGGAGAAGCTGTGGCCCCAGGGGGAGGCCCTAGAGGTTCTCTTTCTGGTCAGTGCTGCATTTTCCTAGCTGCTTGTGACATCTCCGAACTCCTCTCCCACGTTCCTCTCCTGTCACCATGGAGGTGATAGTATGTCAGAAGACAGACCCAGGACAAGGAAGTTCAGAGTGTAAACTGAAGAAGGGAGAACCCTGTGGAATTCTAGGCAGTGTCTGATCCCCCTGCTGTATCCATGCAAAGGCCCTGAGGCAGCTGCAACTGGCTTATCTGGTAGAGGGGCTGTGGAGTTGGGAGAGCAGAAGAAGGTCAGACAAACAAGGGGGAAACTAAGGCACACACCAAGCATATATCCCTCTCTTCTTTCTGCTCCTTCTCACCATAGTCCCTGCACAGGACAGAGCCCCAGTGTCAGCCTGCTCCAATTAATCTCTTTACAAGGCCAGACAGTTGCCAAGGTAACTACAGGCCATCATGGCCTGCCCAAGGCCAATCCATCTGAACAGTGATGCTGGGGGCGGGGGGGGGGGGGGGGGGGGGGGGCGGGGGCTAGTGGGTTTGGGAGTTGCACAGGTCTTTCAGGGAAAATGCCAGATCTTTTCCCGTTCCCAGGAAATACTCATAGTGGCGTCATACACGGCCAGGGGTGAGTTTTCTATGATGCCCTGTCAGTCTACCCCACAGGAGAAGCCAACAGGGGGCCCGCCACTGAGCCACCCTCCTGGGGAGATACTCCATCTGCAGTGGGTCCTGGAGGGGTCTGGGCCCCAGTCTGACAACCCTGCCCTGCTTGGTATGCTAGGCAGACCTTGAGAGTCTCCCTAGTGGGCATCCTCACACTCTGAACCAGGGGTACAGAAATAAAGTCCTTAGTTAGGGGCTTAGTTAGGTGGCTCAGAAGTTAGGAGTATGAGTACTGTTCTTGCAGAGAACAAAGGTTCCTCAGACTCCAGGGGCTCCAGTGTCCCCTTCTGATATCTGTGAACATGTGCACAGTGCATGTAATTAAAAATGAAATACATGGATTTGGTTTTGTTGACAGGGCTTCTCTGTGTAGCCTTGGCTGTCCGAGAACTTGCTCTGCAGACCAGGCTGGCCTTGAGTGCTGGGATTAAAGGCGTGCACAAAAAATACACTTTTTTAAACAGTCTCAAGGTGAGCCGGGTGGTGGCTGCACGCCTTTAGTCCCAGCACTTTGGAACAGAGACAGGTGGCTCTCTGAGTTCAAGACCAGCCTGGTCTTCAGAGTGAGTTCTGGGACAGGTCCAAAGCTACACAGAGAAATCCTGTCTCAAAAAGAAAGAAGGGGGGGGGGGAAGAAAAATGTCTCAAGGCGAACTCACTCTCAGTTAAGGTGAGAGTCAAATCCAGGGCCACTTCATCACCTCTTGGTATCTGTGGGGTTTAGGTGCTGGGGCTTTGTGGATACAAAATTCCAGGAGTACTCAGGTCCCTCTCTGACATGAGGTAGTATTGCAGACTCTGCCAAGCCTTCTGGAAATTTCTCCAGAGGAGTTGGAACACCTAACTCCACTGAACTGTGGGAATTGTCACAGTGGCGTTTAGGGAATCACGGGACTCTGTGGGCATCTTGGAAAGATGCAGTGATCTTTTTGTCTGGGGCCTTTTGAGCGTGGGACCCACAGATACCAAGGGCTGTGCTGTGTGGTGGAAGAGAGAGGCGGACATGGCCTGAGGCGGAGACACAGAAAGAAGGCCACGGCATGGGGGATATAGATACTGGAGCTGTCCTGGCTGCCTGGAATGTGGAGGACGGACAAGGCAGGAAAGAGCCTCCAGGGCAGTGCCCACAGCTTGAAGCCACCAGCTTGTGGCAGTTGGACAGCTCTAGAATTCTAACCTGGTCTTATCATGTTCACCTGGGATTTGCCCTGGGTGGAGGGGCACAGGGAGCACCCAGAGGTGCCCTCTAGCTGCCACCCCTCCATATGCCTTGTCTATGGAGTCATGCCCAGCATGGCCGCAGTGTGAGACAGGCTGTTCCTCTGTCTGCCAACTCTGTGGGCCAGCCTGCCCTCTTAATCACAGAACAGCAGCAGAAAATATGTCAGGGGCACCTGCCATTTCACTCTCATGGGCAGGGGCTGGCGTTCTGGAAGGGTCCAAGACTGCAGCTAGCAGGCAGGAAGTGAGACCCCACTACAGCTCTACTCACAGTCTGGTCCTGAATACAGCAGGCACTAGGTCTCAGGGACTCACTGATCCAAGGTCCAAGGTGGCTGGGAGCCAAGAAGTCACAAACAGAGCAGTGACCAGGCTACAGGTTTGGATGGCACTCAGTTGAGAGTGCACTTGTGCCTCCAGCTGCCTTCTGTTCTTCTCCGTGGTGCACACCTGTGATGGCAGCATGTAACATGAGGGCCAACTTGTTGGGGCTTCTGTCCCACCCGGTACCCCACAGCCGGCAAGTCCCAAAGAAAATCACTCACAAGACTCCATAAGATTATAAACTGATTGGCCCATTAAGTCAGGCTTCTTATTAGTCCTTGTAACTTATATTAATCCATTATCGTTATCTATGTTAGCCACATGGCTCAGTACCTTTCTCAGTGTGACAGCTCACATGTTGCCTCTTCTGTGGTCTGGGCAGGAATGGCGGAGGGAGCTTCCTCCTCCCTAACCTTATCCTATTCTTATTGCCCCGCCTCTACTTCCTGTCTGGTTGACCCGCCTATACTTCCTGCCTGGCCAATCAGCGTTTTATTTATGATTGACAGAATACAGACAATTCTCCCACACTAGCCTCACTCAGAAGGCTGAGGCAATCCCAATCCTACAGCAGTGGGGCAAGTAGAAGGGGACAGGCTAAAGCAAACATGTGGTGCCTGCCCTCTGTCCAGGTGGGCTCCCAGAGTTTTGGAGAGGACTGTTTATAGACCTAGGCCCTGGGCTTGGCCCGCAGACCTGAGCAGGAATGCTGCAGTGTGACCCCTGCTGGCAGCTGGGAGTGTGGGAAAGAGAGGCATCCAACAGGCCTTAGCCCTGAGCTCTCCTGGTGGGGGCAGTTACTGTATCTCCTGGAAGGTCCCTCAGCTGCCAGTGTCCACATGTACCTGTTTAGGTCAAAGTGGCCAGCTTGGCCTGGGGATCAGGGACAAGTGGTTTAACTCAACCATCCTAATGCCCTGACCCTTTAATACAGTTCCTCATGCTGTGGTGACTGCCAGCCATAAAAGTATTTCACTGTTACTTCATAACTGTAATTTTTCTACTGTTATGAATTATAAGGTAAATATTTGATATGAAGGATGTCTGGTATATGACCCCTCTGAAAGGGTCATTTGACCCCCAAAGAGGTGCAGTTTGGCTTCAGAGGGACTGATGGGCGGTCCTGTGTGAGCAGCCCCACAGAGGGGCAGACTCCTGCCCCTCTCTCATTTATTCATCCTGTCACATGCTCGTCAGCAGATACCAGGTTGGCATGTCTCTGTAGACCAGTTCTGTGTCCTCAGGAAGCAGTGTGACAGGACAGAGTGTGGTTTGGCTGTAGGAAGAGGCTACAGCAGCGGCCAAGGAGAGGCTTACGGGGTACAGGTCACGATCTCATCACCCCAGGGTCACCCTCTGTCCAACAGTGTATTAGAAAGACTCAGAACTCTCTGGAAGCTCTCTGACTTACAGTTATAGTTTATTTCAGCCCAGGGACAGGGTTTCAACCAGAAGGGTGCAGGGTGGGTGACCCAGGAGACATGGGACAGGCCTTTCAGTTGTCCCATCCCTATGACACCACATGAACATGGTCATCCTCCCACACCAGTGTGTGCCAGCATAGCCATACTGCCTGGGCATATGGGTTCTTGTTGAAGGTCAGTCCTGCGGACTGAGTGGCCACCAGCGTGGCTGACTTCAGTGTCCAGCTGTCCAGCTTCCTCAGAGGTCAAACTGATGACAGGTGACCTTAAAGCCCAGGTGTGATGATACACCTTAATAACTAGTTAGGACGGTTGTATCGCACACCTTTAACCTCCATACTAGGGAGGCAGAAGCAGGCAGATATGTGAGTTCGAGGCCAGCCTTGTATACAGAGCCAGTTCCAGGACACAGAGAAACCCTCTCTCAAAAAACCAAAAACTATGTCGTCTGTCTCTCTCTCTCTCTCTCTCTCTCTCTATCTCTCTATCTGTTGTGTGTGAGAGTGAGCCATGACACACATGTGGAGGTCAGAGGGCAACTTGTGGGAGTTGGCTCTTTCCTTCACCATGTGGATTGTGGGGATCAAACTCAGGTCATTAGACTTGGTCAGACTTGGTACCGAGCTGCCCAAACCTGCCAAGCCATCCTCCTGGCATGGCTGTTCCAGCCCCTCTTTTGTTTTTTTAAACAGGTCTCCTTAGCCAATGACTGATGGAAACTAAATCCAGGCTCCGCGTCTGACTATATTTGAGTTCTTGTCTTCAACATAAAAATCTAGCAAAAACTCCTTCCAACAGAAGTGCATTCTGGGAATTCAGAGCCTGTGGTTAGCTGTCAGACACACAGCTCACACGGCTCATCCTTTGCATGCTTGTCTTACAGACTGAGACTTAATAGCGACTGTCATGGTAGCATTGGATGAACAGCTGTTGAAAATCAAACCCTGTTAGGATAGGACTAGGAGGCCACCACACCATCATCAGTCTCTCACGATACCTGGGTTTTGAGTTCTTTGTTGCATGACAGGCCGATTTGTGGTCATTCTCCAGCTCTTAGGTGGCTCAGGACGTACTGTCAGGCTGGTGAGGTTTTTCTTGGCTCTGTTGCCCTGAGAGGGAGCTGTGGGGGCTTTCCATCATCAGGGAGAGGCTTCGGCCATCACCCACCATTCACATTCATGTTACAGCTTTTCCCCATGGAGGTTAAACTAACAGAGAAATCTTCTGCTACTTTATTGGGTCGTCTCAATTTTCTACTTAGGTCTCATGTAGTGAGACTGGCAGTTCTGACACAAGCTGGAGTCTTCTGAGAGTCAGGAGCCTCATCTGATAAAATGCTTTCTAAAGACTAAGCTGCAGCACTCGGGAGGCAGAGGCAGGCAGATCTTTGAGTTTGAGACCAGCTTGGACTACAGAGTGAGTTCCAGGACAGGCTCCACAGCTACAGAGAAATCCAGTCTCGAAAAACAAAACAAAAAAAAACAAAAAACAAAACAAAAAAAGACTAAGGTGTAGGCAAGCCTGCGGGTATTTTCTTAATTAGTAATTCATGGGTTCATGGGGAGAGCCCAGTCCATTGTGGGTGGGACCATCCCTGGGTTCTATAAGAAAGCAGGCTGAGCAAGACTTGGGGAACAAACCAGTGAGCAGCGCCCTCTATGGCCTCTGCATCAGCTCCTGCGTGGAGGTGCTGCCCTGTGTGAGCTCCTACCCTAAATTCTTCTGATGATGAATCATAAGCCAAATAAACCTGTTCTTCCCCAACTTGCTTTTGGTTATGCTTTTTCCTTGCAGCAATAGAAACACTTAAGATACTGGTCTTGCCCTCCTGCCCTTCCTGCCTCAGCCTCTTAAGTGCTGGAATGACAAATGTTGCCCCATACCCTACCACAATGGTACCCTGTCAGGGAGGATGTGCTGATGGCCTCCAGGTGTCTTGTGCAAATTCTGTGTGTCACCAAAGATGGGCCTGACGGCCAAGATAGAGCAGCTGCTGCAACAAGGCTTGAGTTGCTGAGCTAGGTGTGAGCTAGGTGGGTAGGCTTGGACATCTTGCAGGAGGGTAAAGCTTGTGCAGAGTGGACTGGAACCCCCGAGGATCGTTCTGGTCAGACCCAGTTCTGAGGTTCGTCCCCAAATACCAGACATAGCTGTAAATACAGTGGCCTGATGTGCACTGCTCTGGTGCCCGGTCTCCAAAACCCTATGGCTCTGTCCATCCATGGAGAACCATATGTGGACACGTGTACTGTTCCATGCCATTTCTGTCACCACGGGACTGGTAGAGCACAGACCCATCTGTGGCACTCACATTAGGAGGTGGGAAACTGAGGCTTAGACTGATGGGGTCCTAAGGAATGTGACCCAGCCCTGGACAAGATGGGTGCTAGGAGCTACGCTGGCTTCGTCCCGAGAAGCACTCCTATTCTCGCTTGTTTCTTTCTTTTTTTTTTTTTTTTTTTTTTTTGGTTTTTGGTTTTTTTTGTTTGTTTGGTTGGTTTTGGTTTTTTTGAGATAGGGTTTCTCCGTAGCTTTGGAGCCTGTCCTGGAGCCTGCTCTGTAGACCAGGCTGACCTAGAACTCACAGAGATCCACCCCCCTCTGCCTCCTGAGTGCTGGGATTAAAGATGTGCGCCACCACTGCTCAGCTTTGTTTCATATTTTTAATTACACTCACTTGTGTGGGTGGAGATCAGAGGATAAACTGACAGCCTGTAGGAGTCAGGTCTCCCTGGGGTTCAAGGGTTGAGCTCAGGTCCTTAGGTTTAGCAGCAAACACTTTTTCTTGTTGAGCCATCTTGCCTGCCCCTTTCCGTATTTCATAGCTGCAGGGAGCAACTCAGTGGGGAGCTGTGGGTGGGACCAGCTGGCATCCACTGAGAACACAGGAACCTCCCAATACAGACCCAGCAGAGGCACCCAAGAACCAGGCCCATTCGTCTTTCTCTGTCCTCCACTGAGGCACACAGGAAACAGCTGTTTACCTGGGCGAGGTGCTTGGCCTGGCATGCAGCCAGCTGGAGTCCTGCTCCCTCCTCCAGTGTCCAAGGCCTCCCCAGGAAGCAAGGGCTGGTGTGGGAGAGGGGCGGGAAGTTGGGCCGCCAGTTGTTTGTGAGAGAAACTGAGAGGCAGCCCTGTTGTGTACACAGTGCAGGACCCTAGCAACCACAGCACAGCAAGAACAGACAGCACTTTCCCTGGTCACTACGTCCAGACACCGGAAATGGGCCATGCCCCATCCCTACAGCCCCCACTCCTAAGCAGGGCCAGAGACTAGCATGTGGCATGCTACTCAGATATGTGACTGTACCTGCTTCCTCAGGGTACCAAGGAGCTGAGGGGCTTAGGCAGGATCCCCAGTGCTCAGACTAGGGCTAGAGGGTCAGACAGACAGCCCCACGGCCCTGTGGGAGCTGGAACACGTGTTATATTGGTAAACAGTTTTCCACTGTTGAAACAGGCTTCCCAATGGCCAGCATGTCTGTGGTTTCTGGCCAGGCTTCCCCAGGTCTCTCAGTAGAGTGAGCCAGGCAGCTAGCTCCACAAGTTCATGGTCAGAAGCTTCTTTGGAGTGCATTATCCCATTCGGAGAGCACCGTCTAGAATAGGTTCTGTCTCTTTCAGAGTCTCTGTCACAGGGTCCCTCAACACATAGTCCCTTAACTCCTCCACCTGAACCCTCTGGGTGTCTGGGTATTCTGTGGGCTTTCTTAGAACATGTTCCCTCCTGCATGGTGACAGCTGATGGCTTTGCTTCTCCAGCTTCAACTGCAGAAGTCCCAGTACCTGCAGCTGGGCCCCAGCCGCGGCCAGTACTATGGCGGGTCTCTGCCCAACGTGAACCAGATTGGAAGTGGCAGCATGGATTTCTCCTTCCAGGTGAGCTCCCTTTCCTCCTAGTATTTCCCCTCTCCTTGGTAATATTCCAAGTCTTCTTGTCTCAACTTTGTCGCATTCTGGGCTCCACTTGAGCCACAGCCTGCAGAGACAGCAGGGTGGTCCCAGGCTGAGCTGTTTCCACCCATTCTCTTACATCCCAGGTCTTTAGGAGGCGGGGCGGCTGCTCCAGGTTCCCTGAGCTCCACAGACTTCTGGAGTCAGCCTACCCCCTCCCCCGGCTAGTCATAGCACTCAGCAGCTGCTGCACCTGCCAGCGGGCTTTGAGGCCTTGGAAGAGCTCAGGGCCTTGGAGGCTTGGCTCCAGCTGCCTCACTGATCTGCAGTTCTCAGAAGGAAGCCCCTGCCGCCTGACCCCACTTGTCTGCAGACAGTTCTTGGCAGTGCTGCACACCCTGCATGGCTCCCTCAGGCCGCAAGCTGCTGTCAGGATAATGTAGATAAGGGCCAGTGTCTTCTCCCCAGACCCCAGTCTTCAGACAGGGCCCTCCAGCCATCAAACACAGTGCTACCAAGGGTCTGGGAACAACCATGTCCCCAAGAGCTGGCAGGCTCCAGAATCATGACTCCTCCCCTACCATGTGGCTGCTGGGGTAGTCAGTCTGTGCCTGGGTGTGCTTAAGACTGCTAGTTTGGTCCTGGGGAACCTCACTCTGTGGAGTTCCAGGGCTTGGCATACTGAAGTCACTAGCTTTCTGGGATGGGTAACCTCCATTTTATCTTCAGCACCTCCTCCCCAGCACCTTCACTGAACCCTGCATGGTCACCACAGTGCACTTCTCAGTCTGAGGGCACAAGGAACCTTACTGGGCCCACACTTGCTCGAGGCACACATGCCCACTGGCAGTTCAGGGTGTTGATTCTTCGCATTTTTAGTGCAGTGGGTTTTAGGGGTAACCCTGACCACAGCTCAATGTCTGTGTTAACTGAACCCCAGACTAAGGCTGTTCTTGCCCAGCCCCGACCTGTGAGACCTTCACCCATATGTGCACACCCACAGCCACCCCTGTGACTCCTGGAGAGGTACCCCTCCACCCACCTACCAGGGTGAATATGCTCAGTACCCCTATCTTGGGGCTGTGTATGGGGTACTGCTCAAAGTCCCCCAGGACTCTTGGGGTCTTCCTTGGGCAGATGCCTTGTGCACATATCCTGACCTGGGATCTGTTGCAGCAGAGTCCAAACATGTCCCAAGATTCATGGTCTAAGCCTGGAAGCGTGCACATGCCCAAGTACTGGATCCCAGATAGAACTGAAAGGCTAGGAGGGGCCTGGAGAAGTGGGCGGGGATTGGAAGGCTGGGCGGGGTCTAGAGGGCTAGTGGCCTCTGTGCAGGATGGGTTTTGGTTGCTAATGGGGGCAAAGAGCTGAGAGGGGTCTGCTACATGGAGGCATTCCTGGCCTAGAGAGATGGGCAGCAGCTGCCTCGGTTTTCTCTTGAGGCTTACAGATGTCTCAGAAACATGACTGACCCCTTCCTTTCCAGGACTGGTGGTGAGGTTCATGGCTGTCTTAGAGCCTCACTGTCCCTCCTTGGGGAAAGCTATAGAAAATCCCAAACCAGCAAGGTCTCTCTGGGTCACAAAGATTTGGCAGTGGCTACTCAGCCAGCCCTGAAGACAGACACACAGAAAGAAGTGGCCAGTCTATTGCAACCACTGCCAGCAGGAAGCCCATTTGAAGATCAGAATGGCTTTTGCTTTATGCCTGGGGACAGAAGGGCCCAGGTAGCCAGGCAGTCATGGGACAAGACATGTCCTGGGCTGGCACAGGCAGCTGAGTTCACCCTAACATGGTGACAGGCTCTGGCAGCCTTGGGGACACCAAGACTTGCCTGGAGCCTTGTGCCAGCCCAGGTGTGGGTAAGCAGCCCCAGCCAGCCAGCCAGGCCACGGCTCCGGAAGGCGCCTCTACTTGGCTCTCAGTGGCGCCTGGCTGAGATGCTGGGGTGGGAGTGGGAGAGGGGCTAGGAGAGAGGGCCCCCGCTCAACCCAGAGCTGTTCTGGGCTCTGTCTTGATCCTCTCGGGAGCAAGTGCCGGGCCAGGTGGGCCCCACAGCAGCTCTGGGCTTGAAGCCCTGGGGGCCTCTCTTGGCTGGCCCCTCCAGAGATGACGTAGGTGGGGACAGGAGGCCGGCCAGGCCTGGAAGAGAGGGTGGAGGCCTGTCTGCACCTGGCCAGCTGGGGAGAGGAGAGCTACCCTTGGCAACCAGGCAAAGCTTGGAGTGCCCTGTCTGGCCTGAACATGCAGGCTGCACTCCATGCCTCCTGACCTTCCTGGGACACCCCTGCTAGCTTTTGCACCCTAGCCCCATGGTTCAGCTGGAACTTGGGCTGCCAGAGAAGCCTATGGAGTGGATTTGAATGTGTCCCCAGATCAGGGGTCCCTGAGGGTAAAGCTGGGGGAACCTCAGGCCTCAACCAGTAATCTGGGTTTGGGTCTCCTCTCTCCTTTCTGACCCCATTCCTGACCCATCCTTCTCTCCAGACACCTTTTCAGCCCTCAGGCCTGGACACGAGTCGGACCACACGGCACCATGGGCTTGTAGACAGAGTGTATCGTGAGCGCGGCAGACTTGGCTCCCCGCACCGCCGGCCCCTCTCAGTTGACAAGCATGGGCGACAGATATCCTTTTGCAGAGGATGTGTGGGATTGGGAGGGCGCCAGAACAGGCACATGCTGTTGCCTGTGCACACCAAATCAGGGAATCTGGGGTCAGCCTGCAGATAGCCAATGTACTGGAGTCAGAGGTGGGGTCAGCCTGCAGATAGCCAGTGTACTGGAGTCAGAGGTGGGGTCAGTGGGACAAAGAACAGAGTTAAGGAGATGACTCCAAACCACAGAGGACTGGGCCACGAGGAGTGATCAGGACGCAGCCTTCAAGGGCTGCAGGAAGTGGAGAGTCCTAGTTGAGGCTGTAGACAGAGCCAGGCCCAGATGGACACAGCAGTGACTCCACACACAGTCCTGCCTCTGTTATTTGGAGGGTGGACACCTGCCAGGGCCCTCCTCCTCACTTGGCTGCCACTGCGAGATCCTCTGTCACAGAGTGGCTTTAGGTTTCTCCTGTCCCCGCCCCCAACTCTGCAAGATGGAGCTGTTTGCTTGCTTTCTGCTTTTTGCTTCTGAGCCTTTGGTCCTAGGAACTGCCTCAATTGAAGAGGTCAGTTGAGTTTGGCCTCCATGAAGCATCTGGGTCCCAGTGTGAGGCCTGAGCTTCCTCTTGGAATGGTTTGGAGGGTGGTGCAGACTTGTAGGTGAGTGGGCCAGGCCCCCCAGGGAGCCTCTGCACCAGCAGCAGCTTCCAACCAGGCAGGAAACACCCCTTGCCCTCCAGGCCAGCTATCTGCAGACCCAGCCACAAGCTGGGAGCCCAAGCTACGCCCCTCAACTCCAGCAGCCTGGCCTCACAGCCGGTGTATCAGGTTTCCTATGCTGTGGCCACGACCAACTTGTGACCAAGGGAGGGTCAGAGTCCACTGCGAGATTCCCTTAACTCATACACGCTGACAGCTGCCCCTATGGCACCGTGTACCTCTCGCCTCCTGCAGACACCAGCTGGAGGAGGTCAGTGCCAGAGCCACCTGCCTCTGGGAGAAGACAGTGTAGATGATTGTTACAGTTGTGTATAGAAATGTGGGGCATGGTCACTGGAAAGTGACCAAGTGAGCCAGATGCTCCCAAAGAATTCCAGAAGTCAACTTCAAAATACAGAGAACGTGACTTCAGGAGCCTTCAAAGCCTCATTTCTCTCCTGCTCCTCCTCCCTCTTCCCCTGCTCTTCATTCTTTTCCTGCTTCTCCCGCTCTTCCTCCTGCTTCTCTCGCTCCTCTTCTTCCCCCTGCCCTTCCTCCCTCCTCCTCCTCTTCTTCCCTCTCTTTCTCTTTTTCCGTATTTCTTTTTGTTTGTTTGGTTTTTGAGACAGTATCTCCCCATGTAACCCTGCCTGTCCTGGAACTCACTCTGTAGACCAGGCTGGCCTCGAACTCACAGAGACCTGCCTCCCTCTGCCTCCCCAAGTTCAGGGGTTAAAGGTATGTGCAGCCACCACCTGGTTTTTATTTCTTCTTTTTAGAATTGAATAGTCAGTGGTGTACCTTGCCTGTTTCATTTTTATTTTGTTCTCTTAATGAGACAGCCTCTCACTCTGTACCCAGACTGGCTGCAAATTACCAGGCTCCAGTGGCCCTCAGCCTCCTGAATGGCGGAAGTAGAGGTGTGCACACAAGCCTGGCATTTGCTGCATGGAAGCTGCCTTTCAGACACATTTCTAAATGGTCTTTGGCAACTGAGATGTGGGCTGTAGCAAGCACCACCTGCCACACCTGAGGCCCCTGCTTCTATCCGAGCACCACGAAGAGGAAACTGTAGGGGATGCTGCTTGTCGGTGTTTACTGGATGTGGCGGTCCCCGCCTGCCGTCACAGCATGTAGGAGACAGAGGCAGGCAGATCTCTGTGAACTCCAGGCCATTCAGGGCTGCAGAGACCCTGTCTCAAAACAAGGGCCTGCAGAGACAACTCAGCAGCTAAGCATACTGGCTCTTCTTCCGAAGGACTCAGGTTTGAATCCCAGAACCACATGCTGACTAGCACCTAGAACTCCAGCTCCAGAGGCTCTTACACCCTCTGCTGGCCTGCAGAGGCACTGCATGCACAAACACATTTATATAAATAAAATAAATCTTGGAGAAAAAGAGCAATGTAGTACCTGCACAAAGTGCAGCATCATATCAAGTGTCCTGTCAGCTGGAGGTGTGAGGGTTCTGTACAGCGCTGCACTGTTGTATCGGGTGCTGGTCAGGGCTGCACTACACAGGCTCTGCGGGTTCCCAGGGACCACAAAGGATGGCGATACTTGTTACCATATTCTGCTGCTACTCTGTTCTCTCTGAGGCAGGGTTTCATGGACTCAGACTGACCTTTAACACCTGTCGTCCAGCCCTGGCCACAGAGGTGACAGGCCTGTGTCACCACACCAGTTTATGTGGTATAGGGGGTAAAGCCGGGGCCTCATGGGTGCCAGGGAGCTCAGCCACTCAGTTATGGCTCAGGTCGACTTCTGTTTTGTTTTGAGCGTGAGTGTTTCTGAGTGAGGGTCTCACTCTGTAGTGCTGGCTTCCTGGAACTCACTCTGTAGACCAGGCTGGCCTCGAACTCAGAGATCTGCCTGCCTCTGCCTCCCAAGTGCTGGGATCAAAGGTGTGCGCCACCATGCCTGGCTTTGATGGGAAGAGCAAGTGTGGTCCAGATGGAGGTCTAGCACATGGAGCCAGGGCTAGCACCTAGGTCGTCAGACTTGATGACCAGCACTCTGACTTTCTGCTCTCTCTTGCTGGCCCCATTTTTTCAAATGTGGTTTCTCACTGTGCTCCTCGGGCACAACTCACATTCCTGGGCTCAAGCAATCCTTCTGTCTTCGCTGTGGCTGGGACCAAACTTACCATCCCTGATAACACTTTCAGTTAAAGCAAACCAAGCTGGGATGGGGCTGTTGAGTGCTTGGTGTTTGGTTGGTGGAACGCTCACTTAGCGTGTACATAATCTGGATCCCATTCTCAGCTCCGTGTAAAACTGCGCTGGAGAAACGGCTCTGTAATTGAGCACGGACTGTCTTCCCGAGGACCCAGGACTCCCAGATCCTGAATGGTAGTTCACAGCCATCTGTAACTCCAACTGCTGGGGCTCTGATGCCCTCTTCTGTCCTCCATGGACACTGACATTCATGTGGTACACAGGGATATGTGCAGGCAGACTACCCATACACATAAAAAGTAAATAAATCTTTAAAAAATCACAATTCTTTAAACAGAGAAAAGCTGGGCTACAGAACAATTAATGAAAATCTGGAGAAAGATATTGGGGTTCACCTGAAGGTCAGAAAAGCAAAACAGCCAGCCACTGGCTCTTACCTCTACCTCAGTCCGAAATGGATTCTTGCCTCCAGGAATCTCAGAATGACACTGAGAGCTGTCTCCTCCTGTTTTATATCCCCTTCAAAGGCTGGGATTAAAGGCATTCACCAGTACCACCTGGTTTCTATGGCAAACTAGTTTAGCTACTGGGATTAAAAGTGTGTGTCACCACTGCCTGGTGTGTAAGGCTGATCCCTATGACTGTTTTACTCTCTGAACTTAAGGCAAACTTTATTTATTCAAATACAAATGAAATATCACTACATCTCCCCTTTTTGTCTAATATTTTAAAAAGAAAAGGCTATAACTATTATACAAAAAAACTATATATGGGGAGCTGGAGAGACGGCTCAGTGGTTAAGAGCATTGCCTGCTCTTCCAAAGGTCCTGAGTTCAATTCCCAGCAACCACATGGTGGCTCACAACCATCTGTAATGAGGTCTGGTGCTCTCTTCTGGCCTACAGACATACACACAGACAGAATATTGTATACATAATAAATAAATAAATATTTTTTTAAAAAAAACTATATATGGTAAGTACAATAACAATATACACTATATACAGGTGATAAATGCATCAATAATGTCTAGTCCATTTGCATTTGACAAATTCAGAAAAAATAATCCATGTCTGTCCTAACTTGATGAGTCCAAAGTCTTGTACCTAATTTACTTTCTATCATAACTTGGTTTCTGCATCTGGTAAACTATAACTAATTTTCAACCTCTCAGAGACCCAAGAAGGAAATAATATTAACTGAGTAAGCAGGAAGTGTGAGCAAGTGACTGCCAAAAAATGTGAGAAATGACAGAACCAGGTGGCTGCCTGGACAGTTCCCCAAAGTTCCTCTGTAGTGCTGGGGCATCCATCTTAGGCCCACAGGCCTAGCTCTGGGCATGGAAAGCTGGGTGGCAACCTCTTTGGAAAATCATGGCAAAACACAAGACCCTGAGTTCAGTCCTGTAACCCACATGGAGTCAGACGCAGCAGCGCGCATCTGCGATACCAGCACCCTGCAGTGAGATAGGGTGGGTGTTCTGGGGTACACAGGCTGAAGAGCCTTTGCAGACGGCGGCTTCCACATGCGTGTCACACCATGTGCATATGGTCACAGCATTCTGGAGGATCAGAGCTTAGAGGTCAGCCTGGGCTACATGATAAAATTGAGAGATCACAAAGAGGTCAGAACCCTGACCTGGAGCACATAGCTGGTGGGATGACCCACACAGGCTGCCCATGGGCAGGTCCTGGACCCTTGTAGGGACTCAAGCTGTATCTAACATGGATAGATCAAGACTGAGCCTGTGTTACCATCCCTCTGTCCCCAGGACCAACTCTGACTCTGCCCTGCACCAGAGCACAATGGCGCCCACCCCGGTAGAGTCCTTCACAGGCGGGTCCCAGGACGCACAGCAGAAAAGAGGTATGTCATCCCACGAGGTCACCA
Source organism: Myodes glareolus (assembly GCF_982192425.1). Taxonomy (NCBI): domain Eukaryota; kingdom Metazoa; phylum Chordata; class Mammalia; order Rodentia; family Cricetidae; genus Myodes; species Myodes glareolus. Next base: position 3,393,460 of record NC_142048.1, on the reverse strand, counting down.
GACTGTGGTGGACTAATATTTAGAAAAGGATTCAGAGTAGGATGAATGTCTTCAGAAAATCTTGCCCAGGTAGGGCTACTGAAGTTGGGTGTTGAAGAATGCACGGATGTTTTATAGGTAGAACCAGGCCTGGGTGATGAGCATTGGCTATATTCTGAGCTAGGCTGGGGCTGGGCCACGGGCCTGTGACTGACCAAACTGCAGGAAGTTGGCAGGAACATGCAGAGAAGCCTGGCGGTGGTGGCGCATGCCTTTAATTCCAATACCTGGGAGGCAGAGGCAGGTGGATCTCTGTCAGTTCAATGTCAACCTGGTCTACAGAAACAGTTCCAGGACAGGCTCTAAAACTACACAGAGAAACCCTGTCTCAAAAAAAAAAAAAAAAAAAAAAGCTGCCCTTTTATCCTTCCCTTGGGGCCAGCTAGGTAGCTCTGTGTGAGAGAAGGACCATCAACTCCTCAGGTTGAAGTGAACTTCCTTGCCTGCTGCCATACACACAACTCTGTAGGCTGTTCCCCAAGTCCTGGGCTCCCACATGGCACTTAGGCCCCCATACAACTCTTGTGTTGAAGACCAGTTGTTTTGAAGAGACAGGAGTTTGGGTTCTGTGAGGCTAGGTATGGCAGACCTTAGACACTGAAGCCCAGGTGCCAGAGGTGCCCTGTGTGGCGGCTCCCAGACTCCCAGGGAGCCTCTGTTGGATAAAGTACTCAGCTTGAGGGGCGCACTGACAGGTCGCCCCAAGGCTACAAGCTGAAGACTGTAGTGCAGGGAGCCCTGGGTTTGGGCAGAACAGTCCAGGCTGTACTGAGACCTGTGGAGCCTCGATATGCTTCTATGCACAGAATCCAACTTCCCTTGATATGGGAAGATCCACGTCTTGCACTCCAAGAGGGACCAAGGCAGTACAGGCTGGAGGTTACCCCTGACTATCCCCAACACATGCCTGCTTTCCATGGTGTTCTTTCCCAAATGCCATTTCTTCTTCTGGTCCTGCAAGTCACAAGGGAAAACGTGAGTCCAGCAAGAGGCGGAAAACAGCACAGTGTAGCCACAGAGCATTTGCTGAGTGTTGCAGGGCCCTGGGTCTCTCCCCAGCACTGCAGAACAGAACAAAATTACACCTTCACCATGACTAAGGCAGGCTTCAGGGAAAGCAAGCAATGTCCACCCACCTCACCCTCAGACCCCCATCAGCCCCCTCGAAGCTCTCCAGTCTCACCCACTGGCTAGCCTGAGGTCCCTCTGACACCTCTGCTCATCCTCAGGCTCGCCGCCCCCTCTGGGCAGATTGGTGAAATCCCAGGTAGCATCAGCAACAGGGTCAGAACCTGTCACCAGTGTGGGGGACCCAAGTCTGGCTTAGCTACTGGGGACTGCAGCGTTGATGCGGAAGCAGGGCAAGGGTGAGCCTCGACTTGTCTGCTGGCCTTTGCAGTCAAGGTGTGCAGGGCTTTCTTGTTGATTCCGCCTCTTTCACAGCTTCAGTCAGACCCCTGAATTTACTGTCAGGGCCGTGCACTCAGTATGACCCTGAGGTCTCGGCTCTGTAGTCATGGCTTCCTGACCCTTCCCTTCTCTCCCCCACATCCAGTCTTACTGCTCACCGTCCCGGGCATGGAGGAGACCCGGTCTGAGACGGACAAGACCCTTTCTAAGCAGTCATGGGACTCAAAGAAGGTAAGAGCTGCAGGGCAGGCCGTCCTTTTCTCCAACCCAGCCTAGAAAGAAGTGACTGGGCGGCTTGAAGTGGCTCCATCTTCCCCAAGGTGGGACCCTTGTTCAGCTTGACTGGCACCCAGGCATTGATATTAACAGCAGGCCTGTCAGACTGCCTAGAAACAGCTCAAACATTACCATCCATGACTAGTCACAGTGGTGAAGAGGACAGACACTCGTCCCAGCTGAGACCTCAGCACACTGTGACCAGGCCCAGACCGGGGCCATAGGACAAGGCCTTGCTTCAGAATACAAAGCAGAAGCAGCACCGGTGAGGGCCCTGCAGGGTGTTTGCCGCCAAGCCTGTGAACTAGTTCTATCCCTAGGATCCATATGGTAGAAGGAGAGGACCAACTCCCTCAAGTTGATTTCTGACCTCCACGTGCCTATAATGGCACAAGCATGCCCAGACCACCCCCACACACATATGCACACACAAATAAATACTAAGTGTTAAAAAGGAAAAGGTGCAACTCAGCAGTTCTTACAGAGGACCCAGGGTTAGTTCCCAGCACCCAGAAGGGGACTTAGAACCGTTGCCGTCTTCTGACTCCATGTGTACTGGGCACACACCTGGTACACATTCATACTTGCAGGCAAAATACACATTAAAAAAATAAATCTTTTTATTTCAAAATAAAAGGGAAGCTGAGGATGTGATTCAGGGGTAGCGTGCTTGCCTAGAAGATATGGATTCCATTCCCAACATGGAAGAAAGAAAGACTCTGACTGGTGTGGCATTGCACACTTTTAATCCCAACAGGGAAGCAGAAGCAGGTGGATCTTGTGAGTTTGAGACCAGCCTGGTCACAGTTTCAGGACCGCTCCATGACAGTGTGCCAAAATAAAAATATAAGAGAAGAATGAATATATGTTCAGAGACATGGGGGCATCATCATATAGCTAAGAAAGCTGTTAGGGTCTTTGAGACCATGGGACATGTCTTTTTTTTATTACTACATTTTTTAAACTGTATTGTGTATGTGAGTATGTATGTGTGTGTATGCACGAGCATGTGCTTGTGTGTGTATACCCTGGCATGTGTGTGGAAGAAAGAGAACAGCTTTAGGAGTCGGGTATCTCCTGCCATGTGGGTCCTGGGAATTGAACTCAGACCATCAGCCTGTGTGACAAGCTCCTTTACTGGCTGAACCATATTACTGGCCCAGAAAGCTTTTCTAAGACTTCCTCAGCTGGAGATCCATAATATAGCAAGTCTGCTGGTCACATGCCAGCCTCAGGGAAGCCCCCAGCTGCTGCCTGCCTGCCCTTTGTCCCTCTGGTCTGCACCCAGCCTGCAGCACTGGCCCTTAGAGGACTAGGATCTCAGAGTCCACAGGTAGCCAGGAGTTCCTAGTGCCACAGCCTAGAACTCTGCTGTGACCATTCCCAAGAGCAGCTCCAGGATCTGGGGAGGATGTGAGAAGGTCTTTACATCTCCTGACTCTGCCCTGGGCTCCTCAGAGGCCCCCTGCATCATCACATGGTTGCTGGTCCTGGGCAGGGGAAGCAGGGAAGGGCACAGCACTGGGCTCAGCACACAGGCAGCTGTGCCTGCCACGCGCCATCTGCTCTACTCTCTTTCAGACGGGTTCCAGGCCCAAGTCCTGCGAGGTTCCTGGGATCAAGTAAGTGTCCGTCCCCCACCCCCACCCCCCCGTTCCCTGGGCTTTTCCATCTCCAGGTTGTACCTGCTTGCAGGGGAAAATGAACATGCCACGAGTGGTGCCCGGAAGTCCCGGCTGTCACTTGCAAACATGTCCCCATCCCTGTGGACAGCTCTCCTTCCAGCCTGGGGTCCTGCCACTGAGGGGTGATTTTTTTTGTATCCACTGATCCCCTAAGTCCCCTCCTGTCCCACTGCAGTTGTCCTGGGGTGGCATGGCTGACCAGTTAGTCACGGTCCCAGACCTCACATCCCGTCCCCGTCTGCCTCCCCAGCATCTTCCCATCTGCAGAGCAGGAGAGCACAGCAGCCCTGATCCCCGCCACCCACAACACAGGGGGCTCCCTCCCTGACCTCACCAACACCCATTTTCCCTCCCCACTCCCGACGCCGCTGGACCCCGAGGAGCCCCCGTTCCCTGCTCTCACCAGCTCCAGCAGCACCGGCAGCCTTGCACATCTGGGCCTCAGCAGCACTGGTCAGGGTAAGGCTCCCATGCTGTCCGCATCCTGCAGTAGCATGCACTGGAGTGAGGAGTTCGTGGAACTGTCTAGGGGCGACACACCCATACCCAGAGTCCCATAGGGCACAGCAAAGGTCCTGGGGTGGGAAGGTGCATTGCCTCTAGGAATCAAGCAATGACTTTAGGGCAGTGCTGTGCAGTGCTCAGCTTCAGGGACGGTCTGGGAGCCAGCAGGGAGCCCTAAAGCCTTTGACTTCATTTGCTAGTGACACTTTGACTTGTTCTTTCCAAACTCACCCGTTTGATTGTTTTTTTTTTTAATTAAAAAAATATTTTATGTGAATGTGTGTTTTGCCCACATGTATGACTGTGCACCATGTGTGCACAGTACTTTCTGAGGACAGGAGAGGGTGCTGGATCGCCACTATGTGCATCCTGGGAGCTGACCCTGGATCCTTCAAAGGAATAGCCAGTGCTCTGACCACTGGGCATTGCTCCAGCCTCCCTCACCTTTCAAGAGTTCTTCCCCGGGGGCTGGAGAGATGGCTCAGCGGTTAAGAGCATTGCCTGTTCTTCCAAAGGTCCTGAGTTCAATTCCCGGCAACCACATGGTTGCTCATAACCACCTGTAATAAGGTCTGGTGCCCTCTTCTGGCCTGCAGGCATACACACAGATAGAATATTGTATACTAAATAAATAAATAAATAAGTAAGTAAATAAATAAAAAAAAAAAGAGTTCTTCCCCTTGGCCTGTTCCAGGCTCCAGCTCCTCGTTGCCCATCCACTGGCTCCCTGATGGACCCACCACTGCTTCTCCTGACTACTATGGCTGCACCCTCTTTATTTTTACTACGTACTCAGTAAGGGTCAGCCCTACCATGAGACTGACACTACTCAACTCCTCCTGCTACCTTGTCCCTACCCCACCCCCATGAAAGCTGAGCCCCATGCCCCTACTTCTGACCATCTCCCAGCCCTGACCTTACAGCTAGTTGTACCTGCTCACTACAGGTCCTTTGCCTGGGTGTGGCCCTCCCTGAGTGTGGCCCCTTGCTCTCCTGGTCACTCACACTGCCCCAGCTGGCACCTTCCACTCTATTTCAGCCTCCCTTGGTGTGGGCCTGTGTCCCCACCCCCCCAAACTGTGACGGCTGTGAGTTGCAACATGGATTAGTACAAATGGCAGGACACATGAAGGGTGGGGATACACAGGTGGCCTCTCTCTGGAGCTGCTGAGGCAGGATTGCTAGGAGATTTGAGAGCAGGGACCTCCGTTCTTATCGTTAATGTCAGCACACAGGGGACACAGGGCAGCATTGCCGGTATTGTGTTGCCTGGACCTGTTTATTTCCTGAGATTGAAGGTGAGGGTCTTGTGGATACTTGATGCTGGGACTGAAGCCTGGGACCTTGTGTCAGCTCTGTAGATGCTAATGACAGAACTGGGCCCACCCACGCACACTCAACCAGCGCTTTACCACTGAGCCACACACACCACCACCGGGCCCTTTCCTAGGCTTCCAGGGTCTAGAATAGGATCCTCAATGTCAGCTGCGAGGCCCATGGCACAGGGAGGGCCGCCATGCTCTTCTCCCTCCACCTCCTGCTCCAGGGTTCTCCCCCAGCTGCTTCGATTACAGTGTAAACAAGCACAGGGAAATAGCTTATGTGACATTGTTGCTGGCCCACTGGGTTGGCCAACTCTACCCCAGTAATATGTGCCATGTGTGGTTACTAGCCAGCCTCTCCCCTTCACAAGGACTTCATTTTCTGGGCACTTTTAGATTGAGCCAGACCCTGGTACACAGACAGTCTCCACCTCCCAACCCCACAGCCAGACCCTGGTAAGGGGAGGAGCTAGGGGACCATGGTCCCTGCCCCACCTTGTCTGCAGACCAGTACACAATGGAAGCTGACCCAGTGTCCACTGCTGACTATACTGTAGAGGCCTGCAGGGACCCACCAGCACGGCTTGCATGCCAGGGCCAGGCCACTGCCACCTGGCCAGCCTGCCCTCCCTTCCCCTGCCCAGACTTCCCCTCCAGCTGGCTCTACTCCATAGGTGATCCAGGCTGGGAAGAGGAACTCGCCAGCAGGGTCCCCATGTGGTTTGCCTGCCCATCTGGCCTCTCTGGGTGTAGTGCTTAGGCAAGGATTAAAAATGCCCTTGTGTTCATGACCAGAAGGCCAGGGCTAAACACACCAGCTGACTGTGATTTCTGTAGCCCACAATGTGTGTCTCTCTGTGTGTGAGTGTATGTGTATGTGTGTGTGCACGTGCATACATGTGTGTGCACGCATGCTTATTACTTTGAATTCATTTTTAAAAATCTAGCCCGGTGGGGGGGAGGCTGGCAAGATGGCTCAGCGGTTAAGAGCACTGACTGCTCTTCCAGAAGACCCGGGTTCAATTCCCAGCATCCACATGGCAGCTCACAACTGTCTGAAAATCCAGTTCCGGGGGATCTGACACCTTCACACCAATGCACATAAAAAAATAAAGTTAAATAAACCATAAAAATATTAAACAAAAAAATCCAGCCCGGGGGGGCAGGTATGATAAAATACGCCTTTAATTCCAGTACTGGGGAGGAGACAGAGGCAGGTGGATCTCTGTGAGTTCGAGGCCAGACTGGGCTACATAGGGAGTCCTAGGCCAGGCAGGACCTGTCTCAAAGTAAATAAATAAAAAATTTTTAAAAAGATAAAGCATTGGGGATGGCGAGATAGGTAAAGGCAGGTGAACCAAGCCTGAATACCTGTGTTCAATCCCCTTTCAGTCCCCACAGCCACTTACACGTGCATACACATGCCCCACACACAAGCAGCATTTTAAAAAATGGGATGGGTGAGTTGAGACAGTGTTGGGATTAAAGGCGTGCATCACCACCACCCGACCTGTTGTGTTTTTTTGGAGATAGGGTCTCCTGTAGCCCAGATTGGGCTACAACTTGCAGTATACTCAGGCATGCCCACGAAGCCCTAATCCTCCTGCCTCCAGCTCCCAAGTGTGGGGTGTGGGCTTTCCCCACTCTGTCTGGTGTATGTGGCAATAGCGACTAAAGCAGAGCCTTGTGTGTTCTAGGCAAGCAGTCTGCCGGTTGAGCTACGAGCACTTCTTAGCTCAAGTCCCGGCCTTCCACGTCTACTTACTTTTTTTTTTTTTAATTATTTTTAGATTTTTGTATGTGAGTGTTTTGCCTGTCTGCATGCCTCTGTACCACATGTGACTGGTGCTCTTGGAGGTCAGAAGAGGCCATAGGATCCCCTGGGACTGGAGTGACAGATGTTTGTGAGCCTGTGTGGGTGCTGGGAACTAAACGGAGGCTCTCTACAAGAGCAGCCAGTGCCCTGAGCCATCTCTTCTCACAGAGCTCCTGCCTCCAGCCCAGCATGTGCTCTGATCTGAGTAGCAGGCGTCTTTCTGCCCAACAGACACTGGAGGGGCTGTCACTCAGAATAAGGCAGCAGCCTAGAGCCCTGGCCTTCCAGACAGCACCCAGTTCTGCCACTGGAGCAGAGGAGCCACCCCCACCCACCCCAGTGCTGGGTAGAAGCAATGGCCACTGGGATCTGAGGGAGAGTGCAGGCTGCCCACTAGCACCTGCCTAGGACACAAAGGCCTTTGTCCTTTCATCTCTCCTGGGAATGCTGCTGTGCTCCCACCCACCCAACTTCAGAAACAAGGAATCAGGTGGCAGGGTAGGCACTCTCACCTGCTCTAATGGTACCTTAGTCATCCCTGTGCTCGAACCCTCACTGGGACCTCACAGTGACCGCCTGAGGGCGCTGTTAACATCTACTGGGAATGTGAAGTACTGACCCTCAGGGTTCCCCTGTGGCATGCTTGGCTTGGTGCCCAGGATGGGAAGCAGGCTCCCAACTCTGCCCTGTGCCCTTGATCTCACCCGGGTCCCTCATCGCCTCAAAATTCAGGGATCAGAGCCTTCAGGGTGGGAGGGGGTGACGAAGGGGCTGAGAGGCCTGCAGAAGCCCTGGCAGGTGCGGGCATGTCACTCCAGGGCAGGGCTGGGGCAGAGTGAGGAGTTTGGTTTCAGTTCAAGCAGCCTTGGTAAGGGGGTGTGAGGAGCTCCATCATCCTGAAGGTGTCAGAGGATGTGGATGAAGGCTGCTAGGTTGTTAAGAGGTGCCTTAGCAGGAAAGAACATGCTTGGAAGGGCCCTGGCATTATAGAAACCCTAAGGATGGAATTGCTAAATTTGAGCAAAGCCAAAAAGGTAGATGGGCTGTGGTGACACAGGCCTGAGATCCTAGCACTGGGAGATGGGCAGGAGGATTGCTCTGAGGCCAGAGCTAGCCTGGACTACCTAGTGAGTTCCAGGGTAACCCTGTATTAAGTGGTAGTAGCTTGCAGCTCATTTGGTACAGTGCTTGCAGCTCGGTTGACAGAGTGCTGCCTACCGTGCGCAAAGTCCAGTTCCTGTTAAAACAAAAACAGCATCTGCACAGCCAGCCTGAGACCTGAGCTACACCAAACCCTATCTCAAAAGAAAAAAAAATGAAAATGTAAAAAGAGGCCCGGCGGTGGTGGCTCACGCCTTTAATCCCAGCACTTGAGAGGCAGAGGCAGGTGGATCTCTGAGTTTGAGGACAGGCTGGTCTACAGAGCAAGTTCCAGGACAGCCAGGGCTATCCATAGAGAAACTCTGTCTTGAAAGACAAAACAAACAAGCAAGGGACTGCAGAGAAGGCTCAGCAGTTACAAAAATTGTTGCCCTTGCAGAGGACCTAGGTTTAGTTCCCAGCACCCACAGGGTGGCTCCCAGCCATTCACAGCTGTTGGAAATCTGATGCCCTCTTTTGTCCTCCACTGCCATTGAGCACACACAGACATACATTTGGGAAAACACTCACACATTAAATAAATGAGTGAATAAATCTTAATAAATATAGATATGCACCAGTAGGGAAGGACATTATCTTCTAGAGCCAGGACACAACCACTGTCCTTGTCACCAGAGGTTGACAGGGCTCTGATGGGCAGCACTCCCAGGGATAATGTCCAAGGTCCAAAGACAGGTTCTGTTTGGTTACATGGTTCTAGTGCTGATTGGCTGGGGCTGGGGCTGGGGCATATGCCTCTCTTCACTACTGAAGTCGAGAAGAAAGTAGCTGCTGGGCTGGGGGACCAGGGTGTCCCTGATGGGATGGCCTTCCTCAGAGGCCCATCCTGGGTATCACCACAAGCAGGCCCACTTACATTTCTCGGACAGCCGGGCTGTGCCCAAGTGACCGCCTCTCCTTAGCACCCTTCTTCCTTTGTAGGTGTGAGCACCCCCAGCTCTTCTCCACAGCACCGGCCAGCAGTCATCAATCCGCTGTCCCTGAGCACAGAGGCCAGGCGGCAGCAGGCCCAGCAGGTGTCACCCACCCTGTCCCCGCTGTCACCCATCACTCAGGTGCGAGGGCGAGGTGGGTGGGGAAGATGGGAATCCCCAGCTCCTCCCTTACCCCTGGTCTGTAGGATCTGGATCATGGTTCTGTTGTTACCAGTTTATTTGTTTATTTATGTATTTATGCATGTGTGTGTGAGAGAGTGAGTGTTTGTGTGTCGTGTGCATGCAGGTCCCCGTGGACACCAGAAGGCATCAGATTCCTTGGACTAGAATTAGAGGTGACTGTGAGCTGGCATGTGGGTTTGAGACCCAAACACAGGTTCTCTGCAAACGCAGCCAGAACTCTCAAGTCCCACGTCAACAGCTGTGCTGCTCACCAGCAGAGCTTCAGGCAGAAACTGTCCAAACCATTGAGTTTTTTGTTGGTTGGTTTTGCTTTTTTGATACAGGCTCTCACTGTATATATTGCCATGGCTGTCCTGGAACTCACTGTGTAGACCAGACTGGCCTCAAACTTAAGAGAGATCCACTTGCCTCTACCTCCTAAGTGCTGGGATTAAAGGTGTGCACCACCACAGCTAGCCACAATTCAGTGTTTTTATAGTATTTATTTTGGAGTATTTTTGTTTTTGAAACAAGTTTCATGTAACCTGAGGGACTGAGAATGACCTTGCGTTAATCATCCTCTGTTCCCATCTCCTCTGTCATCCCTCTTGGAGTGGTGTGAGGGCTGTCATCTGGCATCTGGGTCGCTGGGCAGAAACAGCAGCTGGCTCCGTCCTTAGAGTGATCCCCCTGCCTCGGCACCCGAGTGCTGATGGCAAGTGTGCACCCCTGCCCAGGGCCTGTTTATTTTTATGCCACACTCACTGAGTGTGACTTCCTTGCTCTAGGGAGAGCAGACTGTTGGGATAAGACCCATAGAGTTCCTCCCTTGCCGCTGCCGGCACCGAGGATCCAGCGTCTCATCCTTGTCTTCTGCTGCAGGCCGTGGCCATGGACACCCTGTCCCTGGAGCAACAGCTGCCCTATACCTTCTTCACCCAGGCTGGTTCTCAGCAGCCTCCCCCACAGCCCCAGCCACCACCTCCTCCTCCGCCTGTGTCGCAACAGCAGCCACCACCCCCACAGGTGTCCGTGGGCCTCCCCCAGGGTGGCCCATTGCTGCCCAGTGCCAGCCTGACAAGAGGGCCCCAGCTGCCACCGCTGTCAGTCACTGTCCCGTCCACTCTCCCCCAGTCTCCTGCAGAGAACCCCGGCCAGTCACCTATGGGGATCGACGCCACCTCGGTAAGCCTGAGAGGAGGGGGTCCCTGGGCACTCTGTGGTGAGCCTGAGAGGGGGAGTCCCTGGGCATCTGTGGTGAGCCTGAAAGGGGGGGTCCCTGGGCACTCTGTGGTGAGCCTGAGAGGAGGGGGTCCTCGGCACTCTGTGGGTGAGCCTGAGAGGAGGTCCTGGGCACTCTGTGGGTGAGCCTGAGAGGAGGGGGTCCTGGGCACTCTGTGGGTGAGCCTGAGAGGAGGGGGCCCTGGGCACTCTGTGGGTGAGCCTGAGAGGAGGGAGTCCTGGGCACTCTGTGGGTGAGCCTGAGAGGAGGGGGCCCTGGGCATCTGTGGGTGAGCCTGAGAGGAGGAGGTCCTGGGCACTCTGTGGGTGAGCCTGAGAGGAGGGGGTCCTGGGCACTCTGTGGTGAGCCTGAGAGGGGTCCCTGGGCACTCTGTGGTGAGCCTGAGAGGGGTCCTGGGCACTCTGTGGGTGAGCCTGAGAGGAGGGGGTCCTGGGCACTCTGTGGTGAGCCTGAGAGGGGTCCCTGGGCACTCTGTGGTGAGCCTGAGAGGGGTCCTGGGCACTCAGTGAGACTCACTGCTTGCATCGTCTAAGCTGAGACACTTACAGCATATAGCTGGAAAATGGAGGTACAAACAGGGTCACTGATCCCAGACTCCACTCAAGATAACCCCATTCACACCTGCCCTCTTGCTGTGGCAAGTCAAGAGGACTGAGTTGCATTGAGAGGCCCAGGCAGGAGGGAGATCATGGGCTCCAAATTCAGGTTGAAGAGACAGGTGTTAAGCTGGACCCCTTTAACCCCTGACCTCTGTTCCTTGATGAATATGGGGGTGGCAGGTCCCTCTATTCAGCCACATGGGAGGACCCATTGGGAGCACTGAGCCTTTCCATTTTCCATTTCAGTCCTGGCTGCTGACCTGAATGTGGTGTTCAGGTGACCCAGCAAGTAGGAGGCCATGCCACCAAGTGGCTCTGAGCCTCACAGGAAACCTGCCGAGGGGGCCCAGATAGAAGTATCCATTCTGGGACTGGGGGTGGCACCATACTCCAGCCAGACAAGGAAAATCAGCAGAGCTTAGTTCCCAACCCAGGGACTTCTGGCCTCAAGGGACAGTGGACCCAAGTGGCCTCGCGGCTCATGTGGATTCTCCATATCATCCTTCCTTGCCAGCTCTGAGACCAAGCTGGTCTCATCGCGTGACTATCCTGCTAATTGAGTGCCCTTCCTCTATACCCATCTGGGCTTGACCCCTCCCCAGCCTACTTACACAGGGCCACTAAATACTCTGAGGAGACTGAGCCTCACCAATAGACCCAGAAAGCTGTGTGAATGCTTGCAGCCTCCGGGCTGGAGTGTCATCAGAATTCAAGCCCTGCCGCTGTACAACCTGCCTCTGAGGATGCCGGGGCCTAGTAATGCCTTGAGCAGTCAGTCAGAGGGTGTGACCTAGGCAGACTGGTCCCTGTGGGATTGTATCTCATGTCATGCGCTCACTGCAGTTTTGTTTAACCAGTGTGTTGCTGCAGACACAGGGGAGCTTGCCAGGACAGGCTGCAAAGGGGCATAGGGGCAGAAGGCCATCCCCTGCCTGTGAAGCTGCTGTTCCTATCCAGTGTATGGGGTGGGGGTTTGAGTGGGTGTGTACAAGTGAATTCCAGCGCACTGGGGTTCTTGCAGCAGGTGTGTAATGTGTGTCTGTGCACATGTCTAGGTGTGCAGGCATAGTGTTGTAGATGCTGAGATGTATCCATGGATGTGCACACACATGTATGTGTTCATGTAAATGGTGCATGCTCTGATGTGTGCAAGAGTGTTTGTGGGGGTGTTAGGTGTATTTGTGGGTGTTGTATATGTGTTCTTGAATGGAGTGTGTGTATTAATGAGTGGGGTTATTCAGCTGAATGTCGTTTGTATAGGTGTTCATGTGGTGTGCTTATAGGAGTGTGTGGATACCGTGTGGATGTACAAATGTGTCATGTGGGTGTGCAAGGGTTTTACATCTGACAGGAGTCCCTACTGTGGGCTCCAGGTGGAGTCCTGCAGCCTCCGTGCACCCTCGGGAAGCTATGTCAGTCAGATTCTCCACCTCAGAGCTCAAGGTGGATTCTCAGGACCACTGACAACCATATGGCATCCATTGTTGAGGGTCCAGGCATCAGGCGGGGGTTTGCTGGTTTGCAGGAGTCAGCGAACCCTGGCCTGTCTGTCATCACAGGCCCCGGCTCTGCAGTACCGCACGAGTGCAGGCTCACCCGCCAACCAGTCTCCCACCTCTCCAGTCTCCAATCAAGGCTTCTCCCCTGGAAGTTCCCCGCAAGTAAGGCCCCCCTCCCCTGCCCTGTGCCTCCTCACTTCTCCTGTGTGCCAGGTGTTCTCCTTCGCTGTCACCCACTTCATGCCATCTGCCCAGGGCTGTGCGCCCACCAGGTGGGCCTCCTGCGCCAAGGGTGCAAGACACAGGACAGGGCACAGAAGTCTGTCACACCGTTGATAACCATGGCTCAAAGGTCCTCAGGATGCCAGAACAGCTCCAGTGTGTGACTCAGAGGCCTGTGAAGGTCAAGGGGCAGCCTGTCCAGGCACAGCCAGTCTGGGAGCTGCTCTGCCTCTCACTGCAGCAGACTGTAGGTAGCCACACTTGACTGATACGGCCTTTGTTTTACCTGGGTTGTGCTTTTGAGACAAGGTCTTATGTAGCCCAGGCTGTCCACTCAATCACTGTGTAGCCCCAGTGACCTCAAACTCTGAATCTTCCTGCCTCAGCGTGTCAGTGCATGTCAGCACACCAGCCAAAGTCCAGTGAGCAGCACATCCCAGATGCCCTTGCCCTGCAGGCCCAGATCAGCTTAAGAAAGCATCCTCCACTCCTCACAGCCTGGTTCCCTGTTCCAGGCTGAGGTGTGGCTTAGTCTCATTGGGCCCACATTCTGTCCAGAATTTGTGTCAGGGGCTCACCATCCGGGGGCCACCCCACCCTAAAATGCCACCAGGCAGGGAGAGTTGTATTGTCCTTTGTAGTGCCCCAGGCACTGAAGTCTCCTTAGCCCCAGGACAGGGGCAGTAGGTTCCTTCCAGGCTAGAACCAGAAGGAGCACCAGACAGTGAGGTCCCCAGTGGTGGCCATCCACCTAGTGTCAGCACCAGTCCACTCCCACTGAGCTCTCGGGCTCCACAGCAGCAGGTGGGACTTGGGCAGCAGGGCCTGTCACGAGAGCTCTGTCTCCTCCCAGGAACCGGATACTGAACTCAGCCTAGATGAAGCTCATACTGAGCCGGCAGCTCGTGGACACTGTCTCTTAGGATCTCATTGGGCATCTGCGCTGCGCAGCACATTTAGGAATGCCTGGGTCTGGTGGCTGCTTTGGGCCACTCAGTCACAGAGGAGAAAATGGGTCCCCGTCTTCGGTGACCTGTCAGGTTCATGATAGCTATAACTCTAGGTGCCTTGGGTATGACTTAGCCACATTTATGGCCATGCCCTTTTGTCCATGTCCCAGCCAATTCCAGGGCATGTCTTTGGTGTAGCCTACAGGAGCTCCCTTCTGACTATCCCATGACTCCTAAAGAGCCCCTGTCCTTCTGCCTGGTCCTGAAAGCCCAGCTAGCCATGGCTGAAAGGCAAGTGTCATAGGAATGCACCCCACAGAGCCCAGGGTGTCACAATCAGGCAGCCCTTGGAGGCAGCCCTTGGCAGTGGCTTGTCCCTGACTGTGTCCCATGCCATTTCCATTTCTCCCCAAGAACATACTGCATCCCAAACACAAATGCACACACTGCCTGTCCTCGGCTTCAGGATTAGCCAACACTTCCCCACAGTTCCCGCTTCCACTAAGAAGGAGGTGCTGTTTCCTATACCCAGGGATAGGGCAGTGCAGTCAGAGGGCCCCTGCACCCCAGCATCAGAGCATACCCCTTAAGAATCACAAGATAAATGACAGTTATTCCCACCCTCTAGGAAGCTCCAGGGGTCTCATCCCACACAGGGGCTGTGGGAAGCACAGATTTCATGAGCCCCCACCCCCACCCCTGGGTCTCAGGCTACAACCACAGCAGGGCTCTTTTCTGTCCACAGCACACATCCACCCTGGGCAGCGTGTTTGGGGACGCGTACTATGAGCAGCAGATGACAACCAGGCAGGCCAATGCTCTGTCCCGCCAGGTGAGCGGGTACCCAGGCCTGTGGGCCATAGCACAGCAGGACCAGGCCTCACAGAGACCTGTGTACCATCCTAGGCTTCACTGCTCTGCCCACTGTCCTGCTGCCAGGCTATGAAAGCAAAGGCCCTGGCAAGGGTGACTTGTCCACATCTCCCCTGACCTCTGTGAACCCTGCAGAGTAGAGTTTGAGGGCACGGGAGGAAGGGCAAGCATGTCCTTGGTGTGGCCTGCAGGAGCTCCCTTCCGACTGTCCTGTGGCAGTGAGTGGCATGAAGGGCTCTGCCGGAGGGGAAGCCTGGGAGGATTTGGTGGCTTCGAGTCACGCTTGCCCATCCATCATCCATCCATCACCTTGCCAGCAGGGCCGTGGGTGGGAGGAACTGTCCTGTTCATCGTCCTCACGGCCTCTCCTGGTCCCTGCGTAGCTGGAGCAGTTCAACATGCTGGAGAACGCCATCAGCCCCAGCAGCCTGTATAGCCCAGGCTCCACACTCAACTACGCCCAGGCCGCCATGATGGGCCTGAGCGGGAGCCATGGAGGCCTGCAGGACCCACAGCAGCTCAGCTACCCGGGCCACGGCGGGATTCCCGACATCATCCTCACGGGTGTGTGTCCTCACCTCGCGCCACCCCCTCAGCGCACTGTGCCCCCCAGCTGTCTCCCCACAGTGCACCCTGTACCCCTCTCCTCGCACTGCGCTAGGTTCCAGTCCTTATCTTCAGGGAGAGTTGCCATCGTGGGGCCAAGCTGGTCACACTTCAGCCCAGTACTCTGTCATTTGCTGGCAGATCCCCACACCCATATCCAGGGGACAGGCCTCTCCATCCCACAGAGCACACCCTCGAGCCCAGAACCCAGTTTCTCCAGTGGCCACCACCTCAAGTCTCCCTTATCTATCTCCTGTTTTCTTACAGTCTCTGAAGAAGGAATTGCTTTCTGTATGATCTGGGTCTGTTGGGGGATAGTGTCGCCCCGTCCTGTGGGCTCTGTAGCACACCCAAGGCTTTATCCTCAGGACCCCTGTGGCTTGTAGAGTGGGCTCTGTGGTTAGAATCCCACCTGTCTGATCGATCCACCCACCAGCCAAGAAAGGATGGCTGTGAGTGAGTCTCCAGGCCTGGAAACCGGCCAGGCACAGCCCTGACAGTGAGAAGAGCTGAGCCTCCGTAGGGAGTGCCCATGCACCTCAGACCCTGAGTGAGGAGGATGCATCCTTCAGGTCCTACTGCCATCTGCCACCAAGCATGTGGTTTTGTAGGTGTCTGGTCTCAACCTGTACTTAGGATTGGACCAGCTGAGGCTGTGTGCACCTGTGCCAGTGCCTACCCCATCATGAACATCTTAGATATTCTGATGCCCCCTGCAGAGCTTTCCCTGGGGTGAGCTGCCACCCACACTGGTGGGAAGTGTCTGGTTCCCTGGAGCCAAGGCTAAGCCTTATCATTTGTCCCCATCCCACAGTGACAGGAGAGTCCCCCCCCAGCCTCTCTAAGGACCTGAGCAGCACATTGGCAGGGGTCAGTGATGTTAGCTTTGACTCGGACCATCAGTTCCCACTGGATGAACTGAAGATCGACCCTCTGACGCTGGACGGACTTCATATGTTGAATGACCCCGACATGGTCCTAGCCGACCCGGCCACCGAGGACACCTTCCGAATGGACCGCCTGTGAGTGGTCGTGCTTGCCACCCACCGCTGGTCAGTCCCCGACAGCGCCGCTCCAAACCTGGGGATGGCAATGTTCCGTCCTCCTTTGCCAACGGCCAAGCTTGTGGTTCTGAGCTTGCAATGCTGCCCAGCACCCCCTGCCAGCCACTACCCTGGTTGTTCACCTCCCTGATGCCTGGCGTGAGGCCACTGTGTACCAGGCCAGCTATCTGTCCATCTGTCCATCCAGTTGGAGCCAACTGATCACAGGGACTGTGAGTGCCTGGCCCACATGGACTTTCCCCACGCTCACTCCCGGGCCCCTTGTCGGGGATGATGGGGCCCTCCTCAGTGGTCCACTTCCAAGATACCCAAAGTGTCACTCACTCCCAAATGTGCTGCACAGGCCGGGCTGGGGCCTGAGCGTGGGAGTGCCCCAAGAGGCTGAGGTGCACCGTCCATTCAACTGTTCTCAGCTGTCACTGCCTCTTTTCATCCCTGCCCCTCCTCTACCATCACCCCCAGTCCTGGTCAGGTCACGCATGCCCACCATGCCCAGGGCGAAGACAACAGAGCAGAGGAACAGACCTGGAGCAGAATAAACACTATTGGATGGCTGCCTTTCATATTCCTGAGCGCTCTCAGAGCATGACAATTGACCTGTGGTCAAATGTGGTGTGGTCAGAGCCCGCTGAAGCAGCCAGTGTCCCTCTCCTTGATCCTCTTTCAAGCACCCTTTGCCTACTGCCAGACAATGCCTAGCATTGCAATACAGGGCAGACGGAGGGTCATAGGCTGGCTGCTCACTTCCATCCTTACTTCCCAGTCCTGATTGGTCCTTACTGCTGCTTGGGATCTGGGGCTTAGGCGGCAGCAACCCTGTGGGTTTTGCTTTTCCTTGAGTTTGTATTAACGTTTGGTGGCTGACCCTCCAGCCTCTCTGGCCTGGAAGCATGTGTTAACCCCAGTCCCACCTTGACCTTTTTTCTTTTCTTTTTTTTTTCCCCAAGCCGGGCTGCCTGCACGTCACTCACCTGCACTCAGTCTCAACTTCAAAGAGCTGGATGGGCAAGGAGGGGACTGGATGTAAGGTCCTGGTGACAAAACTGTAAGAACCACAGAACAGACTTCTAGGAACAAGTCTTGACTTTCACTGGGGACCTCTGGAGAACCCATTTCCTCTGAGCATCCCCAAGGTGCCAGCCTGGCCTCAGTAGTTGGCTGGTTGCCACATCTCCATGCTGACTCTGTGTTGGAGCTGTGGACCTGGCTTGTCTTCTGTGGGCCATTTTAGCCTGGAAGCTCTGATCCCCACGACTCTGAGTTACAGCTGAAGGCTGTCTTAGACCTTTTCCCACCAGGGCCGCACCTTTTGCTCGATAGTTTCTCAGTGATTTCGCTCACTGCCCGTGCTGGGGGCTTGGGGAGCACGGGAACTGTGTGTGTCTTTCCCTAAGCCCCTCTGTGACTGCCTGCATGAGAAAGCTGCTGCCCCTCCATCACCGTGCCCACCCCGTTCCCATGGACATTGGTTTGTCCAGGTCTCAGGCCTTTCTGTCACCATGGTGCATGCTTGGAGGTAATAGTAGGGACATCACCATCATCCTCATTAGGAAGCATGCATGGAGAGTGGAGGCCTGCCTGAGCTGTGTGAGACCCTGTTGGAGTCTGGTTATCTCCAGGTGTAGAAACCTGAACAAACAGCCTTAGCAAGGCAGAGAGCCAGAGGCAGTTGTCAGGCAAGGCCTGGCTTCCAGGAACCAGTCACTGGTCTATCAGGTTCTCAGTGAGCTGGGGCAGGAGGGACATGGCCCCGTGACTCCCCCATGCTTGTGGCCTGGTTTTCAACACCCCGCAGCCAGGAGTGTGCATGTAGCTGCGTTAGCGTGATTCGGTTCATTGCCAAGTTCCTTGATGGGGTGATGGGGCCCCAGCCAGGGGTTAGGTGTTTGTGTGTTCTGGATGGACTCACTCTCCCCCACCCTGGGCCTAGAGACTTGGTGGCAGGGGAACCTCTGGGGGTAGTCTTTGTTTTCTAGATGTCAGTCATCTTGCGTAGTATTGCCAAGCCATCCCGAGTCAGGGCTGTGGGGACCCCCAGCTGGTGACATGACATACTGACCCATCGAACTGTGTCGGGAGCAGCTATCCTGGAATCCCTGCAACATGTACATAGACCTCTGCCCACACCCATGCTTTCTCAGGACAGGTTTGGACACCTGGCCTTTGCCCGCAGACCTCACCCACGTGCCATCGTCTTCAGCCGAGCCTCAGCCATGAGGCTGTCTGACCCATTTCCCCATTTCAGAACAAAGTGGAGCACTATGCTCAGATGCCTCAATTTACCTTGCCGTTTCAGCCCCTGGGGCAGTGGTTATCCACCCACAGGCCTCCAGACAGAGGAGGCAGCTGCACCCAGACCATTTCTGTGTCCCCTCCAAGCAACAGGCCCCGTCGATGTCCCTTCTCTGTGGCACCATTCAGTGCCAGGGAGGGCTCTCAAGTTCATTGCATACTTAGCCTGGCCTTCAGCTCTTTGAAAGACTCTTACAGGGGCCCTAGCGAGACCCACACGCCACCCCCAGCACGCCAGGATGGCTGGCAGCTGTCACAGTGGACCTAGTACAGGACAAGAACAGGCAGAAGGTACGGAGGCAGCCACATGTGCTAATCCTGACCACTGTTCTTACCACAGTAGACATGGAGTTGGTTCACTGCATCCTGGGTTTTCTGGTTTTCCTAAGAAAATTTCTGTGCCCAATAGAGCCACAGGTGGAGAGAGCTGGTGGGATCAGGGTCCTGGTGGAACTGTGGTGCAGGCGTGGGTATTGTCTATTGCCTGTTGTCCCTCAATAGGTGTCTAGGTGGGGGCACCTGGTGCAGAATCTGTGTGGTCTGAACTGCTAGAGGGAGGTGTGGCCTTTTCCAGACCCCAAGGCCTGCCTCAAGTGTGGCGGTACCTAGTCCTTTTTATACCCTTTCTCCTTGTCCCCTGGGGTCCCTACTTCCTTCAGGAATCTCCTGGTGGATGACTTGGAGCCCCTGATCACTGCTGTCTCAGGCATGGCCCTCAGTGTGGCACAAATGCTCACCACCCCATTGGTCATAGCTGCGTCTCCTCATTGGGGCAGAAGGTGTGCCCTCTCCAACCTGGGTGCTGGGGTACTCCCAACAGCAAGGGGTTCCCTGAACCTCAGTTTCCCTTCCATTGCTTTTTCAAACTCGTTGGGCTCAGGGGCCCAACTCTCTGGACAGGGTGGAGAGAGCAGCACCTCTGAACTCAGCCTTTCCCTGGGACTGGAGATCCGTCACATGCAGTAGAGGCATGCCCCATCTCTTGGGGCTCTAGAATCCCAGGGTGACCAAGGGCCAGCCTAATCCATCCCAACTGATCACATGGGGGACATGAGGACAGAGCTGTGGCCTTAAATCCAGAGGCCAGCTTTGGTTCTCAGGCTATATCTCACCCCTTCGTAGGAAACAGAATGCCATGGGCTGGGCAGTCCCTCTGATATATGCAAATGGCTGGTCCCACACCCCCTCCCTGTGCCCACGCTGGCTCTGCCCCCAGCATGCGCACTCTGCTGCTGTGGATGTCTGTGAACTATTCACATGGACACAGCAGTTGGGGGTCAGGTTGCTCAGGGCACGCACGGCTGCCCACCCCACCTTCTGGCGCAGACGCTTCTTTGTATTTTTGCGCCCTTTGTAATGAAATGTAATAAAAACCCAATGTTTTCGTCTGGGCCTCTCATTCTCTTCCTCCTCCATCCTGGACGCCTTGTTCTTCTGTGTCTGAGCCCCACACAGGTCTGAGCTCCTTGCACACCTCCTACTGAGCCATTTAGTGACTTTGGGGTTCTTCAAACTTGGAATACCCGCCTGATCATACCAGGGGTGTCAGCACCTGTAGTGACTGTCTGAATGACCAAGTACAGATCTGGGTCCCCCTGGAGGCCATTCACAGAGCCCCATGAAGCAGAGACCAGAGCCCCCAGTCCCCCACATTCATATTTTATTAGCCTTTCCTCCCCAGGCCAGGCACCCCTCCAGAGTGATGCCAGCCCCACAGACACCTGTAGCTCAGGCTACCACAGTTCATCAGGCAGCAGTGCCCTACTTGAGTTCCCTAGGCCCTCTGCAGCTGGTGATTCTCGTAGTCCTCAGGGAGTGTATCTGTAGATTGAAAGGCAGCAGGTGAGAATGCCTCCTGGAGCCTTTCGGGTCCTGCCTGCTGGCCCCTAGCTCACCATTGCAGCGGTAGCGCAGGTTAGCCCAGATGATGTTCTCTTGGGAGAAGCAGAAGACGCCCAGGCGACCACCACGCATGGCCGTGTCCAGCACCACGTTGCTGTCAGCCACTAGCTCAGGACCCTCATAGAACCGCACCCTGTGAGTGGAACCAGTGAGGTGGGGTTCCCATGCCCGCCCCCCCTCATCACTGGCTCACACTTAAAAGATATGGGCTGGTGTCTCTACAGAAGCAGGAGAGCCTGCCTCAGTTTCCTTCTGTAAGAATGTGTTAGGTGCCCTGTACAAAGGTGCCTACGCTGCAAATGGAGCCCATTTCTTCTAAAACCACTGTAAAGCGGGGCATCTCCAGTGCAGCTCACCAACTGCAGGACAGTCCCCACCTGATGTAGCCAACTTGAGGCCGGTGCTGCAGGAACCAGCGGTAGGATGTCTTATCCTTCCAGCCCACATTACGAGGGTCCTTCCACAACAGCCGCACCTGGGATGCTGTGTCCCCCGTGTGCCACAGTGCATTTCGGAGCTGTTCCCCAGGCCCCGTGGAGGACTTGACTGCCTATCGCAGAGAGGGGAGTCTCCAGTCTTTGGACTGGAAGCACAGGGCACCCTGGGGACCCTCTGGGTTTGTTGGCTTGTAAGGGCAAGCTGGCACCTAGAGAACCTGTTGCAGGTGACTGCAGGAGGATATGCAGCAGCCAGGGGAATTTCGGGTTCTGTAAAGGTTTGGGGACTGAAAGGTATATGAGGTGGTCATAAGGAAGTACTCTCCCTTTCTCTCTCTCATTCTCGCTTTCTTTCTTTCTTCCTCCCTTTCTTTCTGAGGCAGGCTATATCTTCAGTATGTGGTGTATGCACATGGAGGTGTAGACAGGAGTTAGTGTCATATCCATCCTCAAGAGTTTGCCACCTTGATAGACCTCTATAAAGCAGGGTCTGTCAGTGAAGCCTGGGGCTCCCCAGTCTGATTTGTCTCACGAGCCAGCTTGCTCTGGGCCCCTGTCTCTACCTTTCAGGTTGGAATTCCAGGTGGGCCGCCATGCAGACCCAGTATTTCTGTGAGTTCTGGGGAACCCAAACTCCAGTCCCTGTGCTTGGACTCAAGGGGCTTCTTCCCCAGCCCTCCTGGAAGAGGATTCGTGGGCTTGTGGGAAGATCTGAGCCTGTGGCGATGGTTGAGGGACAATGAGGGGTAGTGACAGCCTTGAGGGCTGTGGGACAATGCTGGAAGGGTGGAGGGTTTGGGTGAAGTTGGGAAAGGATAGTGTATGTAGGGCGCAGGGACCAGGAGGGCAAGGCGCAGCAGGCACCTTGAGCTGGATCCCTGGTTCGGCCACTGCCCGGAAGGGATTGGCCTGCCAGTATGTCTGCTCCATCTGTTTCCACATGACCACGTAAAAACTCGAGCTATCTTGGTAGCCGAAGATGAAGCCAGCATAGTCGTCATCAGTGACCGTGTTCACGTGGAATGTGCCCTCGAAGTCGACGCCATTGAAGGCTGTGTAACCTGTACAAGGGGAGAGAAATGGGGCCTCCCAAAACTTGCTTGCCCTGGACACCCAGTTCCTCCAGAGAACTAGGTTCACTTCCAACCTAGTTCCCTGATAAGGCCCCACCCCCAGCATACCATTGGTCACGTTCTAAAGCATTCCAAATCCCCCCACCCCGGCTCAAGGGCCAGGCCTCCCACCACCACTCCCTCACACAGCAGCAACCCCACCCTTCCCCGGTCCAGACCAACCAACCCCTGCCCCTCCATGGAAACCCACTATGGCCACTCCAGCAATCTGTCCTCACCTCTCTGTCTCCCCTCTTCTCTCTACCCTTCCCAAGACTAGGCTGACAGGTCCTGCTCTGTGGCCACGCCCCCATAATCCCGCCGCGCCCCGCCCCGCCTCACCCACAGCTAGGCCAGGGTCGCTGTTCATGGTCTGCACGATCTCCATTCCCTGGGGAGGTCCGAGGAACAAGAAAGAGTCTCAGGCCGGCGCTGAGGGGCTCCTAGGCTTCCTTAAACAGCCACCCTGGCCCCTGGCCGCACCTGATTGAGCACCACCCAGTTAGGATCAATCTGCGCGTCCCCCTCGGGATCCAGCACGACCGTCTGGAAGGCCCTGAAGTCGGTGAGAGTGACCTCCGCATTCTCGGGGCACACGTCGATCTTGTCTACGACCTTGTCAGCGTCAAAGTCGCCCTGACACGCGTCACCCACGCCATCCCCTGAAAGGAGGTGGGACACGAGCTGCCACTCTGGGCTCAGTTCAGGCCGCTCCGGATGGCCATGGCCGAGGCCAGCACCAGACACCTCTCCCTCCACACACGAGATGCTGGCCACGCCCACACCCGCTACAGACCAGGCCCACATCAGCTAGTAACTATACCCTCTCTGCCCTTACTGTCACTGTCCTCCTGGCCCGAGTTGGGCACCAGGCGGCAGTTGTCCTGGTTGTCAGGGACGCCATCATTGTCGTCATCATCATCACAAGCATCGCCCTTGCCATCGTGATCCGAGTCCTGCTGGGCGCTGTTGGGCACTGTGGGGCAGTTGTCCCAGGAATCCTGGTGTCCATCCCCATCCCTAGAGTGAAGGAGTGGGATACTGGGACCCTGGGACTCTGGGAGGGGACGTCATGCACCGCTCAGCCGCCACCGTCTCAAGGGCTACATACTGGTCCTGGTCACTGTCACAGGCGTCACCCACAAAGTCGTGATCCACATCTCTCTACAATGGGGCCAGGAGTCACAGTCAGGGCTGAGGACTCAGAAGCTGTCCTCCCTTCCAAGAACTCCCGACCCTAGGTTGCCCTTGGCAGGAAGGCTCCCCTAGGAAGCGGCATACCTGATCCGGGTTGTCTCTCTGGGGACAGTTGTCACAGGCATCTCCAACACCATCACCATCGCTGTCACTCTGGTCAGTGTTGGGCACCCTGGGACAGTTGTCAGCTACATTTTTTATTCCTGACACAAATAATTGAAATAAGGCTGGATCCCAAGAAAGGCCAGGTTAGGACAGTGTCAGAACAGCGCGGGTCAGGCCTGAGGTGAGTGGACCAAGGGGCTGGCCTGAGTTTGACCCCTGGCACCTGAGAGAGAACCCACTCCTGCAATGCAGGTTACCCTCTGACCTCCACATGTGTGCCATGGCCCTCCTGCACATACATGCATGCACACAGGTGTGTGTACTCAGAAATGATAAATTAAGGGCTGGAGAGATGGCTCACTGGTTAAGAGCACTGGCTGTTCTTCCAGAGGTTCTGAGTTCAATTCCCAGCAACCACATGGTGGCTCACAGCCATCTCTAATGAGATCTGGTGCCCTCTCCTGGCATGCAAGCATACATGGAAGGAATGTTGTATACATAATAAACAAATAAATATTTTTTAAAAAAAAGAAATGATAAATTAAAATGTAATAAAAATGCTGTTTGCTTGGCACTCTAGAGGCAGAGGTGGGTGGGTCCCTGAGTTAAGGCCAGCTAGGTCTATATAGTGAGTTCTAGAACAGCCAGGGGTACACAGAGATACTCTATCTCAAGGCCAGGTTTAAGTCAGTCTAGGATACTAAACTGGGTACTGAGAAGTCAAAGGCTTCCCCGCTGGATGTAGACAAGAGAGAAGACCTTTCCATCGCTGTATCCCAGCAGTCTTCTCTCCCAGCCCTGGTTTCATGTTTCCCCCAGCTTGACTTTAGTCACGTCAGGGTGGGTCACCATCTTCCAAGCATTCAAGCACTTCCACTGAGAGATGGGCCCCACCCTCGACTCCCCAGCCATGCTCACGGTCTCCATCAATGTCCTCGTCACAGGCATCACCCCGGCCATCCTGGTCTGTATCTTTCTGGTCATCATTCTTCTGTGACCGGCAGTTGTCACAAGCATCTCCCCACTTATCGCTGTCCGAGTTGCGCTGGTCTGGGTTTCGAACCAGCGGGCAGTTGTCCTAGAAGACAGGGCAAGTGAAGTTAGGTGTGTGTAGGGGGGGAGAGGGATACAGATCACCTCCCAATCGGCTGGCAGAGGGATAGGCGCTGCTCAAAGTAAAGGCTGATAGCTTTAGTTCAATTTCCCCAGAGCTTACTCAGTGTAAGGAGAGAACCATTTCCTGCAAGTAGCCGTTTGATCCATACACACAGTGTCACACTGGCGGGCAGGTACGCGCGCGTGCACACACACACACACACACACACACACACACACACACACACACGAGCTAATTAATTAATTAATTAAAAAGAAAAAGAAACAAAAACCACTTCCCAGACCTGCACATCCCCTCCGTCGAAAGCTGGACAACCAGCGGACCCTCTCACATTTACCTGCTCGTTGGGGATTCCATCCCCGTCCGCGTCCGGGTCGCAAGCGTCTCCGATGCCATCGCGGTCCACGTCCTCCTGCCCCGAGTTGGGCACGGTCATGCAGTTATCCTGGAGAGCAGGTACACGGAGTAAGGGGACGTGTCTATCTGGACTCACCACGCCCTCCAGATCACACCCACCTTGCGGCACTGACGCTCTGAGCAGCGCAGCTTCTCGTCCGGGAAACCATCCAGGTCCGTGTCGCGGCCGCAGAGGAGCCCGTTGCCCGCCCAGCCGATGGCACACTGCGCAGGGCAGTCGATGTTAATGTACACGCACGCCCGAGCCCGGGGACCCCTCCTCCACGACCTGTGCGCCCGCACTCACCACGCACGACTTCGAACCATCGCGCTCCAGGACGCAGTCCGCTTTCTCATGGCACGGGCTGGGTGACCGATCCGGACAGAAGCGCTGCCCACGCCGCTGGCAGCCTGACGTCTGGTCACCCATGAAGCCGGGCTGGCAGGGGCCACACTGGAAGGAGCCCTGTACACAGGCGCGATCAGTCAACGGGGCACCCACCCGCGCCTCACTGGCGTCATTCTCACCATCCCTGCCTTCCTTACCCGGGTGTTGACACACACGGAGTTTGGGACGCAATTGTGTTGCCCGGTCTCACACTCGTTAATATCCGTGCAAACCTGGGAGACGGAGACAACGGTCAGATGGCACACGTTTCACCCAGGACGTGTCTGTCCACCCTGACTTCAGGAACTTCCTCGCTGGAATGAGGATGTGGACGGAGTTTTCTGGACAAAATGCCTTCCATTCCCTCCTGCCATAAACGTCGGGTTTATGCTCTCATAACCTGTTTGTTAGTCTTGGCGAAGGCCAGCCCCACGCCCTCGTGGGTGGGGCCGCTGTACCCATGCGGACAGACGTCGCAGTGAAAGCCAGGACTGGTATTGACGCACCGCACGCGCGGGAAACAGGGGTGAGCGTTGCACTGTGAGGAAGCAGCACACAAAATTAGAGGCCCCAAGTTGAACCTCGACAGCCGCACCTTGGGGCTTCCCGGATTTGGACATGGGTTTGTTTGTTCTGTTTTATTGGAGACAGCATTTCTGCATAGCCCTGGCTGCCCTGGAACACACCATGTAGACCAGGCTGGCCTCAGACTCAAAGAAAGCTGAGGTTCAAGGTGTGCGCCACCACCACCCAATTGATTGGTTCCCAGCCAGGACCATCAGCCGGTTCTTGGAGTAGGGTGTCACACGGGATGGAGAGCCCATGGGTCGCAGACGACTTTGCCTTGATGGACATGGGGTTGTGACCCCTTAGGGGTGAGGAAATGAACTTAGAGGGCGAGCATCCCCAGCCGAGGGAGGAAGTGGCCTACGGGGTGTGCAGGCACAGCGGCGATTGCCAGGTGCTTGAGGAGGGCGACTTTCTAAAGTAGACGAGTGGTCGGGGCGAGCGAGACCCAGTGGTGAGGAGGATGGTTGGGGAGAGCCACCCACAGCGTCCAAGGGGTCGTCGGGGTGGGCGTTAGTAGGTGCAGAAGGCGTGGTCAGGGCATGCGTCTGGGACAGTGATGGAGTTAGCCTGGGTGGAGCTCCCCGAGTAGATGTGAGGTCTTCTGGATTTGCGCCCAGGGTTAGGAGCGGGAGGACACCCTCGGTAGATAAAGGGGTCGTCGGGATGGAAGGAGTTTGCGGTGGGGTCGACCCGGGTAGCGTCAGAACGGCAGGGGTGTGGGTAGCCCGCGCACCTCATTAACGTCGGTGCAGTAAGAGCCGTTGCCAGTGTAGCCGGGAGGGCAGGGGCCGCAGCGCGCGCCGTTCGCCGTCTCCGTGCAGACCACGCCAGGGAAGCAGGAGCTCGGAGCGCAGAGCGATACAGGCCGCACGCTCAGGCCCGGAGTGCGCGCGGACTGCATCCCTTTGGAGACCCGAGTAATTAGGCCACGCTCAGGGGGAGGAGCCTCTCCGAACCACACCCAGGGGAGGAGCTTTTCGGGCGCGCCTACAAGGAGACTAGCTTGCTTCGCCCAGGGTGGCGCCGTTCATGACCACGCCCCTCGAGAGGGCTCATTTTAGCACCCTGGGGCGGGCCATGCTTGCGCGTGCGCGCTGCCACTTCATGGTCCACTTGGTTCCACGCTGTCCGGGGTCTGCTCGCACCTCCTGGGCCTTCTCTCCGGCGTCCAGCCCGCTCCACCGCGGTTCTCTTCCGCTCCCGCAACCCTCCTTCCCTACCCCTTTTCCTTCTTTTCTCCTGTTTCCCCACCCCTCCTCCGGTCCTCTGGTCCCGGCAGTGCTCACCGCACGCGTCACATTCCATCACCGTATTCTTCAGGAACGTGATCTCCTTGACCTGTGGATGAAGGAGGTCAGCGGGAAGCTTCCCGGTGCGCCCCTTCGCGGTCCTCCTCCTCCCACGATCACCTCCCTGGGAAGCCTGGTGCCCACACCTCCTTCCAACTCCCTTTTGCACAAGCCCCTTCTGGATCCCGCCTCCCTGGCTCTGACCCCGTGCATCTGGTCCCCGCGCTTTGTCCCGCGCCCAGTCCCCACTCTGTCCTACACTCTTGCCTATTCTGTTGTCGCGCCCTTTCTCTTTCCCTCCACTGTCTCCCTGTCTATCCTTTTCTGTCCCCTCTCCGTTCTCCGCTCCGTCACTGCGCTGTGTCCTCTATCCCTGTTTTGTCCCCACACTGCTCCCTTACCTGCTGTCTCAACAGCTCCCTCACATCCTGCAGCGCCGCGTTGGTCTCCTGAAGTTCTCGCAGCATCTGTGGGGCCAGGTCTCCACCTGCATCCGCAGGGGCCACCCCATCATCCCTCGCCAGTCATCATCCATCACCACCTCCGGGGCCCTCCAAGCCCACCCCGCTGCTCCGGCTCCACCCGCCGCCTGATTTCTTAGCCCAGTCTCTGGAGAGCGGACCCCAAGCTCCGAGAAGCGGGAACCGCGAACTTGGAGGCCCCCTGTCCACCCACACCTCCCACTTAGCGGCTTTACCCAGAGGGATCTGGCCCTGTCCGGTCGCACGCATGGCAGCCAGGGCGAGCACTAGAACGCAGGCGGTGGGGCCCATGACGACGGAGCTGCAGCTGCTGTTGGCGCCCTTCAGCCGATGCCCTATTTATTCCCGCGCCCGGCCGGGACAGCCCCCGCGGTCCTGCCCAGAGTCCGCCACAAGGTAAACAGGCCAGACTCTGCATTCAGGGCCGCGCCCCACGGCCCCGCGGAATGACCTACGATTGGTCAGGACATGATGGAGTCTGAGGAGAAAGAGGGATGAGCCTCAGGGAGTCAAGTGGGGCTCCCCACTCGCACTCCCGTTCACCATCGGGTGCCGGCTGTATGTAAGACGGTATAACATTTGGAGAAACAGAGTCACAAGTGATAGAAAAGTTCGAACCAACACACTCAGGTTCTTACAGTCCACATTTCTGAACCCTGCAAAAGGCCCCATGGGCGTGGCTCAGCGGGCGTCTGCAGGAAACTTTGAGAGTATAACGTCCTGGACTCCAGTCCCAGTACTTCCAAAGAAACAGAATCACCAGGAAACGGTGTCTGTGACTCAGTTTCCCCTTTTGCACTGTCGAGGAAACAATGGAGTAGGGAAGGGAACCTCTGCTTCCCTGGGGTTCTGTACCCAGCTTTGCTCCCCAGCCGCTGGGGAGACAGTCAATCACAAAAATAAAAATGGCTGGGAACTGAAAAATCCTCCTTCCTGGGCAGTCACCTCAGGGCCAGGAGTCCCGACTCAGTCTGTTACATAGAAGCCGGAGTCAGGGAAGGGACTGAGCCATCTGGGGCCACTATAAGCCAAGCCAGAGTCCCAGAAAGAGTTGTTGTTCCAATAGGAAGTCATAGGGGGCTGCCTGGAGGAAGCGGCCTAGGGACAAAGACTAAAAAGGGCCTTAGATCAGTGGTGCTCCAGTGAGGGGGTGTTGGAGGATGTGTGTCTAGATCTGTGTTACATAAATCTGCCCATCCTGAGTCAAGTTCCCTGCTAGGTAGCTAGTGGGGACACAGGAAGACAACAGCTCCCATCCTTCAAGAGGCAGCCTAGGCTACACTGTCACTCAGAGGTGTCGGGGCTCCAACTGGAGCAGGGGGAGGCTAGCAAAGGCAGTGCCAACGTCTTGAGGCCCAACTTGTCGCAGAGTGGGAGAAGGGAGAACAGCTCAGCCGAGGGAGGGTGGAGGTTCCCGGGCACACTCCCTGCCTGGCTGGGGTACCTCCTGTTTTCTTTGGCTTCCAGCACACCTGGGGCTGCTTCTGCTGGCCAGCGCTGAAATTCTCCAGAAACCACCACTGGCGGTGGCCCTGAGTGCTCGAGCCTTTGACACAGGAGCACAGGGCAGCCCAGAGCTGGGGCGCTGGACCACGTGGGAGACAGTCAGGACTGATGGGGAGGGGGAGCTCAGAGGACAGCCTGAGTTCCACCCACCGGGCAGAGACCCTCTCCCAGGCAGCTTTTCTAACCCTAGCCACCCTGGATTCACTCGGCAGCTATATTCCTGGGACCTCGTGCCTGTGTCCCTCTTCCGCTCTTCCAAGCACAGCAGACACTGTTGGGATGAGAGACAGCCTATGGGAATCCTCAGTGTGCTGGCTCTGGGTAGCAGCCTGGTTCTGCAACCTTGAGTCTATGCAGAGAATGTTTCGAATGCACACAAGCCAGGCAGTGGTGGCACAAGCCTTTAATCCCAGAGGCAGAGGCAAGCGGATCTCTGTGAGTTCGAGGCCAGCCTGGTCTACGAGAGCTAGTTCCAGGACAGGCTCCAAAGCTACAGAGAAACCCTGCCTCGAAAAAAAAAAGTGCATATATACACACACAACACCACCATATATAAGCACAACCCCATACACACACACGCACAACCCCAGACCCACACATGCACACACATGCACACATACAGCCCTTCCCTCATGAATCCAGGCTCAGTTCTGGCCCCAGCCAGGCAATAGCTGTGATATTCTGGAACTCATGAACCCAGGCCAGTTGCCCTTCCCGACACCCAGGCTGAGTGGTTCCAGGATCAGGGCCAGGTGGGGCCTGCTGTTAGAGTCCCAGGGGCCCTTTTTGACTGACGCCTGCTGGGCCAGGAGACTGTGGCGCCGCCGACTGCAGGCCACCGCCCAGGGGGAAAGTTTGTCGGCTGCCCAGCCACAGGCTGGGTCTGGGGAATCCATCAAGGCAACAAGGGGGAGGTTCACTTGGCCATTTCCACAGCCCAGCCAGATCTATACTCCATAATAAGGGGTCCAGGAGCCAGTGTCTGAGGCCTGTGTCTGCCTAGGCCTTCAGCAGGCTCTGCCTTCTTTCCCACCCATCTTGCCCCAGATTTGCCTCAGATTAAAGACAACATTACAGTTTTACTGAATGATGGCAAACATCATTCAAGGCTCAGGCACCATCAATACTGATCTCTTTCCCCCCCCACACACACACATACATTACGCTATTCTGTGCACCATACTGTGCATGTAGAGGTCAGAGAAAAGCCTGCAGGGGCAGAACTTGGGTCCTCAGGCCTCTCCAGGCGCCTTTATCTTCTGAGACATCTTGTCTGCCCTCATCTGAATTTTGATTTTTTTTTTTTTTAGAACAGGGTTTCTCTGTGTAGCCATGGCTGTTCTGGAACCGAGAGATCCGCCAGCCTCTTCCTCCCGGGGGTGGGGACGAATTATAGGTGTGCACCACTACCGCCAGGCTTGCTTTCTTTCTTTCTTTCTTTCTTTCTTTTTTTTTAGTTTTTTGAGACAGGATTTCTCTCTAGCCACCACCGCCTGACTCTTTCTCTTTCTTCACATATTTCAAATTTTGGTATACATTTCTACGTCTTAAAAAATTGATTCAAGAGACCTGAACTTCACTAGTAACTGACTGGAATGGACCAGAGACATCTGGTCAGAACTCAGATCTGAGATGCAGGTGTTACAGCCTCTTTGTGCCTCCTGGGGGAGAGGTGGGGGTGACTGAAGCCTCCACCTAGTCCTAGGTCCCTACCTCCCACTGTGAAGGAGCCTTTGGGTGGTCTTGAGGCTCTGCCTCTTGCTAATGAAGAAGAACCACCAAACACAACCAGGAAGCCAGGGGCCTGTGGGGCTTTCACTCATGACTGCAACCTCAGTATCCTCAGGTTTCATCTGCAGTGCTACACACGCATGTATACACACACTCACACACCCATACGCACATACACAGATGCATGCGCATGCACGCACACAGACTCATATATATACAGACATGTATGCACGCTCACACACATATAAATGAGTTCAAGAAAGACCCCCACTTTTTAGGATCAACGCCAGAATCAAGCACACATTTGTAGTTCTCTGGATTGCGCAAGCACACAAACTTCACAGAGAAAACGTTAGAAAATAAACTGTAGGGGCTGGAGAGATGGCTCAGCGGTTAAGAGCACTGCCTGCTCTTCCAGAGGTCCTTAGTTCAATTCCCAGCAACCACATGGTGGCTCACAACCATCTGAAATGAGATCTGATGCCCTCTTCTGGCCTGCAGGCAGACACACAGACAGAATATTGTATACATAATAAATAAATATTTTTTTAAAAAAAAGAAAAGAAACTGTATGGTCCAGAATGGTGGTGCTGGAGTGTGATCCCCATGCCAGGGAGGCTGAGGCACAAAGATGCAGCTCCAGGCCAACCGACCTACACAGGGAGTCTCTGCCTCAGAAAACCAAGCTGAGAAACTTCCTGACTCAAGGCCACTCCAGTGCTCAGGGGGCACAGGAAGGCAGATAAGGAGTTAAGGCCATCCTCAGCTAAAGAAACCAGCCCTGGCTATGGAGTGAATCCAGAACAGCCTGGGCTACAGAGAGAAACCCTGTCTGGGGGGCGGGATAGGAGTGAAAAACTAAAATAACCATTAAATACAATTCTAATGGCTGGGACTGTACCTCAGCTCCATCCCCAGCACCACATAAGCCAGGCCTGGTGGAGCATGCCTACTCTCCCGACACTGGAGGCAGGAGGATGGCATCTTCCAGGTGACCCAGGCTACATAGGGAAACTTGGTTTAAGAACAGCAGCCAGGCACAATACACACTTCTCACCTCCGCCTGTGGCAGGGAAGAAAGGGAGGATTATGAGTTTGAGACCAGCTGGCCATCTCCAGGAGACCTGTCTCAAAGTCGGTGTCCTCCTTGTCTCCTCTTGTGGTCACCGGATGCTCAGAGAGGGAAGCTACTCTACCATGCTGAAGACACAGACCACAGAAGAAAGTCTACCCCAGGTTTTTGCAGTAGGCTGGGGACAGCAGAGGGGAGCCCCGGCCTCATCCTCTGCTGCACGCAGCAGCAGCCTCAGTGCCTGCACAGTGCGGCCCTTGTTCTCTGGCTGATGAATGGAGCAGAGACCGCTGTGTTTACGCCTGGCACTTGCCCAGGCCTGGGGAAGAGAAGCTGCCATGGGGTTGGGCAGCAAGGTGCCAAATAAATGTCAGCTGGCAGAGGCCACTGCTTGGAGGGCCCAGGGCCTGAATGTGAGGCTGTGGACATAAGGGTTGTGGCCCGAGGACACTGTGCAGGGATGATAAAGTCCAGACCACCCCAGGTGAGCAGGTATCCTGTGACAGGCCTGGTCCAGGCATCCAAGGCAGATGAAGGATGGTATATGGGGCAGGGGGGGTATGGGTGGTCATGGGAGCCAGGCCCGGGCTGCACAGGTCTTCCCAGCCTGCATCTGGCATCATCTGGCTGTGACTATGGGGCATGCTCACCTCCAAATGACTTGTTCTCCCTGTTGCTGTCATCTGGTGGCTTTCACCGTACCCTGAGCACAGCCCAGCACAACTCCACACGTCACCTGGATGACATTACGATGTGTGTGGGTGGGAGGTTCATATCTGTGGATGAGCACATGGGTGGTGGGTCGATAGCTGGATGGGTGGGAGCAGTGCGGGGTGCAGAGAGCAGGGGAGGGCTAGGCACACACCGTCACCCTCCCATGCGTCAGCTCCAGTGGTTCCCTGTGATGTGGT
Source organism: Myodes glareolus (assembly GCF_982192425.1). NCBI lineage: Eukaryota > Metazoa > Chordata > Mammalia > Rodentia > Cricetidae > Myodes > Myodes glareolus. Next base: position 3,360,587 of record NC_142048.1, on the reverse strand, counting down.
CTTTGGGAACTCAGTCATTTTAGCTAGTGGTCCTGGCAGATACCAAACTGGACGGGTTGCCTTCACCTGTGACTGGACCTTCTGTCTACACTGGCCCTGTGAAAAGGTGAGCATCCCAGCCACAGGAAGGCTGCCACCGGGCATGGCTCCAGGTCTGGTTTTTCTCGCTCCCTTCTTGGCCTCCACGGAATTCCAGGCAACCATGGGTGTCGGGGAACATCCTGCTTGGACAACCACTCAGCCCTGTTCTTTCCAATCATCTGGAGGTCAGCAGAGGTCAGGGACTGGTGTCTGTGTCCTCCTCACACCATCACAGCTTCAGCAGTGTTCAAGGGATGCTCATCTCCCTCACCCTCGGCTCCCAAAGAGCACATCAGATCGTAAGGATCACCAAGATTGTGCCAGTCACAATGTCTCAGGGCCCAGGGTGGCAGCGAGCAACAGACTCCAAGAGAGGACATTGGTCTAGGGCTGGGCAGTCAGGTGATTATGACTGTGAGTTCCACTATCGTGTGAGTGTGTGTGTGTGTGTGTATGTGTGTGTATGTGCATTATGTATGCATGTATATATGTGTATGTATATGAGCATGTGTATATATGTATGTATGTGTGTGGATATTTACGTGTGTGTGTATATATATATGTGTGTGTGTGTATATATGTATCCATTATTATCTAAAAAACTATAGTGCATGATGGTAAAACCATTCACCTTCAAACTTCACTGGGTTGTGCTGGGGCCAGGCCAAACTGCATGGTGAGACCCTGGGTAAGCATGCAGCTGCCTCTGCAGAGCCCCAAGTTGTTGTGCCTAGAGCTTAACTCTAAGCCGCTGGCCCTCCTCACTGCCCGCCCCACAGTCTCGGAATGTCTCCTGTGGTTAGTCTCCACTGCAGGGGGGGGCTGTTTTTCTCGGTTGGGTGCTGGGGTTGGTACCTCAGTGGGCTACAGCGTATGCTTCTGACCATCCGGTCCCTTATGCTCATGGGGCTGCTGCCAGCGCCACACAGAGGCCTGACCTTCCTGGCTGGCCCACCTTACTACATGGTCCTGGGGTTCAGTCACAGCACACAAATCCAGGATGAGGAAGGCACAGGCCTCTTCCCTCTGGTACTAAGGTCAGAGGTCAGCTTGGCAAGCCTCTGCCTCCTTGCCACAATGGACACCATCCAATCCCCATCACAAGCTCAACCTAGACTCCTGTTCTGACTCAGACAGGAGTGTGGCCAGGGTTGGGGTGGAGGAGCTGCATTTTTGGCCCCTCAGCTTTCCCTCCCTCAAGCTGCCCTTTTTCAATCAAGAACCCCGACACCCTCAGTTGACACCTTCCTCCTTGTTCTCCCCGCAGCCCCACCCTGATCCCAGCTGGAAGACAGTGCATCTCCTAACCACTGTAACCCCAGCACATGGGGGAAAAAACACAGGAAGATGGCCATGGTTCAAGACCAGAAAAAGATAATAAATTAGGCCATGTTCTTCTCCTGCTCACACACCCTCTGAAGCTCCTGAGGAAGAGATCTCTCCTCACTGCAGCATCTCTGGTGAGCCGATCTCCACCCACTGCGCTTCCTGACCCCCGGACCTTTGTACAAGCAGCGTTCTCTGTCTAGAAAGTTCTTCCTCCTGTTTCCATGGTTCCTTCTGTTGTATTGGTCTTGACTTAGATGTGTTTTAGATAGTGTTAGCAAACCTAACACAGCAGGGAGGGAGGTGTCTTCTCGGGAACCACTTTTCTGACCCTGTGATGTAGTTTGTAAAGCATCTACCCTATTCCACTTCCCCCAGGAACACTCCATAACCCAGAACTTCACCATTAGTCAACGCAGACTGGCTAGAGTCGTGATGGAGGTGTAGAGGCAGCCATGGGAGGGTCGTAAGGAGGGTCCTCTACACCATGACTGAAGGAAGGGTAAGAGTCGGACAGAGGCAGCGCTGAGCATGGGCCGTGTGGGGAGACGTGGAGGTGAGAGAGAAGGAGGCAGTGTTTCCGGACTGGACGAGACTGCGAGCTGAGAAGGTGTATCAGCTGTCCCTCCGGACAGAGTGTGCTGGGAGTGTGCATGCAGATCGCCATAGTGTGTGCGGCTTCTGCCAGACTCCACATCGCATGGGGAGAAACATCGGAGAGGTCTGTCTGTCCTCTACCAGACAATGGGCAAACAGCCACTCTCTGGGAATCTCAGGACTTCCTGGTGGGGCTGTGGGGTGCTCCTGGGTCCCACCCCTACTGGTCCCCAAGGATGTGAAAGAGCTCTCTCCTTGTTACTCTGGAATTTTCCTCCAGGTTCTGACAGAGCCTTCAGAAACATGTTAAAGGAAAATCTTGCCAGTCTAAGCAGGGTGATTTTATGACGGTCAGACCAAACAGTGGAAAGGCCTGGTCACACTGTAGACTTCCCCGCCAACCACTGGAACCTGACCCACCCTACAAGCCTGGCTCCTGCATCCCATCGAACGCACCCCTAAGTTGCCCTAACTGGGAAGCAGCCGAGAGAAACAGACAAGTGGTGCATCTTCACTGATGCATCGTCAATTGTTTATTCATTCAACAAACACTGGCCCTGCTTCCACTGCTGGTGTATCTTGTGTGCTGTCTGAGTAGGAAGGAGATGGAGATGAGAGGAGCCAGGGTTTAAAGCCATTTCAACCACACAGCAAATATGCAGCCAGCCTGGGCTACATGAGACCTTGTCACAAACACACACACACACACACACACACACACACACACACACACACTCATCTCCATTCAAACTGGCAGCAGGGACATGTCATTTGAGTTCCATTCCCTCTCAGTGAAATCCGTCTACAATGAAATTCCATCTAAAGACCTGCCCAGTGGTGGCTTGGAATGAAAGGAGTCTGGGGGTGGGAGGGAGGGCGCTTCCTTCTGCAGGATGGCTCTGACAACCCTGAATGGCAGCTTTGAGCCTCTGTGGGAAGTGGGGCTTAGAGGCCAAGCCCAAAGCTAGCGCCCAACACACCAGTACACCCCCAATAAAGGCACAGCGGCTTTTAAGTACAGGTGGCCCCTGGCTGCTGAGCCCACCACTATGTTCAAAGATGTTTTTAACATCCCCGGCAGGCGGGTGTGGCCCCGGCCAACAAACAGGGTGCTGTGAGTGAGAAGGACCCACAGCCCGCTGCTATTCCTAGGAAGGGGGCGTCTCCAGGGTCCATCCTGGCCGCAGCTCAACGAGGGCACCTCTGCCAGGACAGGAGGTTCTTGCAGGAAGCCACAGGCAGCTGGGAGGAGGCGGTGTTGACCATGGCCGCTTCTGTGCTCCAGGGCCCTCTTTTGGTGCGGGAGAGAAGTGCTGTTTCCTAGACCTGGAAAGTGGGGTTGGAGGATGCCTAGAACTTTCCATGATGGCCCGGGAAGAGCCAGGCGGAAGCTCTGGGTTAGTTCACTGGAAGGACCAGACAGCACCTCAGTCTACTAGGAATATAACAGAAACACATGCAGGCAAAATGTATATACACTTAAAATTAAAATTAATTAACAAATTCAACGCAATGCCCATCAAAATCCCAGCAAAATTCTTCACAGACATCGAAAGAATGGCACTTAACTTAATTTGGAAAAGCAAAAAACCCAGGATAGCCAAAACAGTTCTGTACAATAAAAGAACTTCTGGAGGCATCACAATCTCTGACTTCAAACTCTACTACAGAGCTATAGTACTGAAAACAGCCTGGTATTGGCATAAGAACAGACAGGAGGACCAATGGAACTGAATAGAAGACCCGGATAACAATTCACACATCTTTGAACACCTGATTTTTGACAAGGAAGCAAAAAAAAAAAAATATCAAATGGAAAAAAGAAAGCATATATAACAAGTAGTACTGGCATAACTGAATATCAACATGTGGAAAAATGAAAATAGACCCATATCTATCACCATGCACAAAACTCAAGTCTAAATGGATCAAAGACCTCAATATAAAGCCAGTCACACTGAACCTTATAGAAGAGAAAGTGGGAAGTACATTTGAACACATTGGCACAGGGAACCACTTCCTAAATATAATCCCAGCAGCACAGACACTGAGAGAAACAATTACTAAATGGGACCTCCTGAAACTGAAAAGCTTCTGTAAAGCAAAGGACATGGTCAACAAGACAAAATGACAGCCTACAGAATGGGAAAAGATCTTCACTAACCCCACATCAGACAGAGGTCTGATCTCCAAAATATGCAAAGAACTCAAGAAATTGGACACCAAAAGAACACATAATCCAATTTTAAAAAATGGAGTAAAGACCTAAACAGAGAACTCTCAACAGAGGAATCTAAAATGGCTGAAAGACACTTAAGGAAATGTTCAACAGCCTTAGTCATCAGAGAAATGCAAAACAAAACAACTCTGAGACTCCATCTTACACCTGTAAGGATGGCCAAGATCAAAAACACTGATTACAACTTATGCTGGAGAAGTTGTGGGGAAAAGGGAACACTTCTGCATTGCTGGTGGGAATGCAAGCTGGTTCAACCCCTTTGGATGTCAGTGTGGCGATTTCTCAGAAAATTAGGAAACAACCTTCCTCAAGACCCAGTATGACCACTTTTGGGCATATATCCAAAGGATGCTCAATCGTACCACAAGGACATGTGCTTAACTATGTTCATAGCAGCTTTGTTTGTCATAGCCAGAACCTGGGAACAACCTAAATGCCCCTCAACTGAAGAATGGATAAGGAAAATGTGGTACATTTACACAATGGAGTACTACACAGCTGAAAAAATGGCATCTCGAATTTTGTAGGAAAATGGATGGAGCTAGAAAACATTATTTTGAGTGAGGTAACCCAGACACAGAAAGACAATCATCACATGTACTCACTCATAAGTGGTTTTTAAACATAAAGCAAAGAAAACCAGCCTACAAACCACAATCCCAGAGAACTTAGACAACAATGAGAACACTAAGAGAGACTTACATAGATCTAATCTACATGAGAAGTAAAAAGTAGAAAAAGACAAGATCTCCTGAGTAAATTGGGAGCATGGGGACCTTGGGGGAGGGTTGAAGGGGAAGAGGAGAGGCAGGGAGGGAAGCAGAGAAAAATGTAGAGCTCAATAAATATCAATAAAAAAATTAAAATAAATTAATCTTTAAATTTTAGTTTAAAAGGCTAAGCAGTGGTGGTGACACACAGTTTTAATCCCAGCACTCAGGAGCAGGCAGAGCTCTGAGTTAGAGGCCAGCCTGGTTTTCAGAGCAAGTTCCAGGATAGCCAGGGCTTCACAGAGAAACCCTGTCTTGAAAAACAAAAACCAAGCAAAGTTAACAAAAAAGGAAGAAACAGTGAGACAAGACAGAGTGAGATTCTGAGATGGAGGCACAAGACCTTGTCCTCAGCCTGGTCAGCAAGGCCTTGCTTTTTCTATTTGAATACTGATTGAACTGTCGAAAGGACGCTACTCACTAGACACAAGCCCGCGTGCTCCCCCCCCCCACGTGTTCCCCACACCCCTCCCCATGAGCCACTACTCTGGCAGAGAATGCACAGCACACTGCATGCTGTGGCTGTCAGGGCCACTTGAACCCAAGCCATTTCAGAGAGGTCTCTTTGCCAGCAGGTGGAGCACGGCTATCAGGGATGCACCCTTGCCCGGTCAGTACAGTTCCAGGCCAGAATCGGAGCCAAGCTAGCTAACACCTCCTTCTTGCTTTCTCTCATCACGTCCTTCTTTTGGGGGAGGTGGGGAGGATATGTGCCGCGGTGAGCATGTGGAGGTCAGAGGACCGCTTGCAAGCGTCAGTTCCCTCCTTCCGCCATGTGGACCCTGGCGAGCAAGCTTAGATTTCTGGGCTCGGCAGCAAGCACCTTTGTTGCTGAGCCCTTTTGCTGGCCCCTTCTGTTTTCACTGCTGCATAAGCTCCAGTGTGAAGCCTGTGCTGGTCTGAAATTTGAGATGTCTTGGCTCTGGCTCCTGGTGGCTGGGATTACATGTGTGTGCCACCATGCCTGGCCACTGTAAGTGAACTAGTGTGTCCATAAATGCATGCATGTGTGTGGTATGGGAACTAAGTGCCATGACTTGTACCCACTAGTCCAGGGCTACTTCATGTTCACTAGGGTTTTAAAACTCTTTAAATCATCATAATATATATATGATACATAATAAATAGAACACACACACACACACATGCACGCGCGCGAGTGCACGCATATATAATTTCCAGGCTAGCCCCTTCAGCTATGGTTCAGCGCACTGGCATACACACATACACACACACCCTGATTTATCACACTTTCATACATACACAGGAAGTAAAGAGAACAGGAGTTGGAGCCTACAGACCCTCAAATCCCTTTGGGACACACTTCCTTCAACAAGGCTCCACCTCCAAAAAGTTCCCTAACCTCAGCAGGGTGTGGCGGCCTACACCTTTAGTTCCAGCACTCAAGAGGCAGAGGCAGGTAGAACTCTAAGTTCAAGGCCAGTCTGGTCTAGGACAGCAAGGGCTACACAGAGAAACCCTGTCTCAAGAAAAGGAAAAAAGAAAGGAAGGAAGGGAGGGAGGGAGGGAGGGAGGAAGTTAGGAAGGAAGGAAGACAAAACAAAACAAAATAAAAAAGGTTCCATAACCTCCCCAAATGGGGACCAGCTATTCAGAGATACAAGTCCATGGGAGATGGTCCTCATTAAAAGCTCCATACATTCCTTCCCCAGTGTGTCTGTTAGTTCAGTCCCTGTGAACTAGAAGAGACTGGCATGAGGAGGAACTGCACAAACTATGCGGGGCATGAAGTGTTTGCCACATAGGGAGCAGACCTGAGTTCAGTCCCCAACACCCTCATAAAAGCTGGCTGTGGTGGCAGATGCCTGCACCCTTGTTGCTGGAGGTGGAGACAGGAGGCACTCGCTGACTGGTTGCCCAAACACTCTAGGTAAATTGGTGGGTTTCGTTTCCCAGAGAGACAGACTTAAAAACCAAGGTGGGGGCTGATGAGAGGGCTCCCAGCACTTCCCAGCATGGTGTTGAGCAGGTAGATCATTGCTGCAGGGAACTCCAGCTCCTTGGGCTCTGATGCCCTCTTTCGGACCCTGAGGACTGTGCACTCACGTGCACAAACCCTCACAGTCTTTAAGAGGAACAGGCTTGATTCCTGAAGGGGAGTCCTGATTCCCACATGAATGCACGCACATATACCAAAGTAACTAAACATAACACAGTGACTTACAGCGCTCTGAAGAGACTGCCTCCAGCCCATTGCAGAGGCTGGCGAGGTGGGGAGTGGCTCAGAGAGCTGTGAAGGCATGAGGACCTGAGTTCAAATCCCTAGCACACATGTTAAAACAAACAAGCAAACAAACAAATAAAAAAGCCAGGCCAGGGGCATGGTGGTTACACCTTTAATCCTAGCATGTGGCAGGGGTCGGGGGCAGTGGCAGGTGGATTTTTGTGTTTGAGGCAAGCCTGGTCTACACAGCAAGTTGCAGCTACACAGTACAATTATTTATTTCTGTCTCCAAATAGATGAAGTTAAAAGCTGGACATGGTCACACACACACACACCTGCAGCCTCGGTGCTTCAGGAAGCAGGGGCAACAGAAGGACGGAGCAGGACACGGATGCTTTGTGCTGCAGGCTGACCTGGCACTCGGCCAGGGTTGCAGCCTAGCTAACCCATGGCGAGTGGACATCCGGGTCGCTGATCCTAGGCACAGCTCCCACCCGTGCCACCATGGCTACCGCAATCATGAGCGAATGGCCGGGAAAGAGAATGACTCCTGGAGACAGGCACATTCCCCACTGGAATCTGAAAATTCTGTGCTGGGCCAGTGAGATGGCTCAACAGGTGACAACACTGGCTGTCCAGCCTGACAGCCTGAGTTTGACCCCTGGGACCCACAGGGTGGAGGCAGAGAATTGAATCCTGCAAGTGGTCTCCACCCTTCACAATTGAACTGTGCCAAGTGCTCCTCACCTCAACAACAACAACAACAAAAATAAGTATTATTTTAACAATGCCCATGATGTCCATCTATGTGGTACAGAAGTGTCTTAGAGCCTGACTCCTTGGAGATCTGTCCACACAGCTCTCCCTCCCCCGTTTCCTTTTTACCAGTTCTCCAGTCCTGTTCCTTCCAGTTTCCTGATCCTCCATCCAAAGCCACAGGCATAGTCCATGAATCAGTGTGGAATTACAGACCTGTCTTGGGCTCTCTCCAGAACGAGCACCAGGTGTGTGGGCAGTTCGGCCAGCCAAGAGGATCAGCCTTCTCCCATGGGGCCACTGGAACCGACTGTGATGACTGAGACAACATGGCAGCCGTGCAGGCCATAGGCATTCCAATCATTCTTTGTGTTGTCTTTGTTTTTTTGTTTTTGAGACAGACAACCCTGGCTAGCCACAGAGATCTGCCTACCTCTGCTTCCTGAGTGATGAGATGGAAGATGTGTACCTTCACCTGTAATAGAGACTTTTCTCTGTCTTCGTGGCCCCACTGGACTGGTTTTTCTCTGTCTGTTTATAAGATAATCACTCAGAGGCATAATATTGTAATTGTTTGGCCAATGGCTTAGGAATATTACTGACTAACTCTCACTTGTAAATTAACCCATTTCTACTAATCTGTGTATTGACACATGATGTGGCTTACCTCTGATACCCTGGCATGGAACTCCTCCTACATGGAATCTCCCGACTTCACCTTCTTTCTCTCTGTATCTCTGTTTGGATTTCCTGCTTGGCTCTATTCTGCCTGGCCACTGACCAAGAGCTTTATTCATCAGCCAATGAGAGAGACATTGTCCACATATAAAGGACATTCTACATGAGCCAACCTTGACTTTATTGTTTTTTTATTTTTACTTTTTTATTTTTTGGTTTTTCGAGACAGGGTTTCTCTGTAGCTTTAGAGGCTGTCCTGGAACTAGCTCTTGTAGACCAGGCTGGTCTTGAACTCACAGAGATCCGTCTGCCTCTGCCTCCTGAGTGCTGGGAATGTGGTGCATGTGCCACCACTGCCCGGCCTCAGCCCATGACTTTTACATTAAATTGTATTCTAGAGTACCAACACCCTAGGTCATTTCACAAATACATCTGTAGAAAAGAAGATCTTTGGGGCTGGAGAGATGGTTCAGCGGTTAAGAGTATTGTCTGCTCTTCTAAAGGTCCTGAGTTCAATTCCCAGCAACCACATGTTGGCTCACAACCATCTGTAATGAGGTCTGCTGCCCTCTCCTGGCCTGCAGGCATACATGCAGACAGAATATTGTATACATAATAAATAAATATTAAAAAAAAAAAGAAGACCCTTTTGATTCAGACCAGGCTGGCCTTAACTCAGAGATCCAACTGCATCTGCCTCCTGAGTGCTGGGATTAAAGGCGTGCGCCACCCACCACCGCCTGGCACTCTCCAGCTTCTCAATTCCAGTGCTTCTCAACCTTCCTAATGCTATGACCCTTTTATACAGTTCCTCATATTGTGGTGACCACCAAGCATAAAACTATTTTGTTGCTGCTTCATAACTGCAATTTTGCTCTGCTTTTATGAATCGTAATGTGAACATCTGAGATGCAGAATGTATATGTGAACCCTATGAAAAGGTCAAGACACACAGGCTGAGAGCTGCTACCTTAATTCCATTTTATTTCCTATCACTGAGAATACAGTAGGAAGCACCTACAGTGTGGAAGATGATGGAGTCCCTTGTTGCTGACCTTGCAGCCCCCAAAGTAGAGGGGTGCCCAGAGTGTACGAAGCCCAGGTTCCTCTCCAACAACGAAAAATCAGCCAACAGGGGTGGAGAGCAGTGAAGAGCTCTGGCTTCTCTTCCAGGGAACTGGACTTAGTTCTCAGCACCTGCAGCAGGAGGCTCCATCTTTTGACTTTTCCAGGCACTGCACTCACGTGCACATACCACACAGATGCCATTAAAAAGAAAAATAAGGCCAGTGGTGGTGCACATGTTTGATCCCAGCAATCAGAAGGCATAGACAGGTGGATCTCTGTGAGTTCAAGGTCAGCCTGGTCTACAGAGTGAGTTCCAGGACAGCTAGGACTACACTCAGCTAGGACTACTGTCTCAAAAAACAAACAAACAAACAAATAATAATAATGATAATAATAAATAAATCTTAGCCGGGCTGTGGTGGTGCATGCTTTTAATCCCAGCTTCTGGAGGCAGAGGCAGGTGGATCTCTGTGAGTTCAGGCCAGCCTAGTTTTTAAGAGCTAATTCCAGGACAGGCTCCAAAGCTAGAGAGAAACCCCGTCTCAACACCCCGCCCCACCTCCCCAAAAAAAGAAAAGAAAAAAATAATATAAGTAAATCTTAAATCCACTAATTAGGTCTTTCCCCCTATATCAATAAATAGGAAATGTTTGTAATCAGGAGTGGTAGCTTGGCTCTATGTTAGGTGTTCTGTGGTTTTAGTTCAAATGCATAGAGTAGCCAGACTCTTGGAGCTTAGGTGAGAGGATCTACCAAGACACTTTCCAAAAAAGAATACCAAGATCTGGATTTGGGTGGTTTAATGTCACGTTCTGTTGACTGACCCTGAATGTAAGTGGCCAAGGAATTAGGGAGACAGCTCAGTGGTTAAAGGGCTCCCCACCAAACCTGAGTTCCAGCCCCCAGGAGAGAAGCAACTCCTGCAGGCTGTTATCTGACCCCACCAAACATGAGCTGTGCAGGTGCAAGTGTGCTCACACGCAAATAAATACATGGATAGCAATAAAAAATAAGGCACTGGAGAACCTTTTCTTGAGTAGCAGTTCCAGGCACAGCCTTGCCTGTGGTGGAAGACTGCAGGGACCACGGCTAATCCTTGGTCTCATCAACATTTACCTATTGGTTATTATTTTTAGCCAAGTTCTCATGTAGCTCAGGCTGGCCTCAAACTTGCTATATAACTTAGGATGGCTTTTAATCCGATTCTCCATCTCCAGAGTCCTGAGATAAAAGGCCTGTGTCACCATGTTCCACATCTTTTTTTTTTTTTTTTTCCCCTTTTCGTTTGTTTTTGAGACAGTTCTGGGTAGCCTGGAACTTGCTATGTAGACCAGGATGCCTCCTGAGTGTTTGGATTTAAAGAGTGTACCATCACACTCAGCCCCAGGACTGGGAGATCCAAGAGGTGTTCTGTACCCTTGACTCAGCTCTCTGAACACAGGGCTTCCTCCAACACAAGCATAGGGAGGAATGTGGTCCTGAATCCCCATGCTGGCTGTGGCTGTAGCACGCACAAAGGCCTGGATTCTGTGGCAAACACTGCGATCTCCAGTGGTGGTGTATATGTATCATCCTGGTACCAGGGACTCTGAGGCAGGAGGACTGACCAGAGTTCCAAATCAGCCTGGGTTACAGTATGAGACTCTCTATCGAGAACAAAACAGGTTGGAGAGACAGCTCAGGCTAAAGAGTACATACTGCTCCTGCAGAGGTTGAGCTTCCAGCGCTCACAGGGTGGCTCACAACCATCTGTAATTCTAAGGGATCTGACGCCTTCTTCTTAGCGAGTCCCAGGCTAGCACGGTTTCAAGACAAAACAAAGGAGCAGTTGTCGTCAAAGGCTTCAGGAGCCCAGGAGAAGCAGTGACCACCATTGGCAGGATCCACCAAGGATGGCCACGAGCCGAGTGACAGACGGGGTAAGCATGGCTCAAGGAGTGCCGGTGCCTTCCCTGCGCACCAGTCGCCTCCCTCACTCAGCCAGAGTAAAGCCTCAGTCCGCACCTTCAGAATACCAAGCCCAGAACACCCAGGCGGCCAGCACGCCGCAACCGCGCATGCGCACCAGCGGGCAGCGGTTGGGGCGGGGCCGAGCTCGCGAGTCCTAGTCCTTAAGGCGGTTGAAGTCCCGCCCATTCGCGCAGGCGCACGGCGAGTTCCGCCCTCCCGCTCTGCTTCTAGTGCCCGGGCGCGGTTGGCCGCTTTCCGGGAGGAGCGCGCGCGACTGCGCCGGCGTCGGGCTCGCGCACGCGCACCTGTGCCGGCGTCGGGCTCGCGCACGCGCACCGCAGCGGCGGCGGCGGTTCCTGTCCAGGGGTCTGAGAGCGGCGGTGGGCTTTGAGACGAGCGGCGACGCGGAGGGGCGCGGCGGCGGCAGCGACCCAGTGCTCGGAGCCGGCGGCTCGGCTCTGCTCCCGGAGGCCGGTTCGGAGCTCGCCCGGTTCTCGGGGCGGCGGCGTCGGCAGCTGCTCCAGGTTACGGCCTAGGCCTAGGCGAAGCCTCGGGCTCGAGTGCGCCGAGGCGCCGGCGGAGGGCGCGACCCGGGCGGCAGGATGAGCGTGGAGGCGTACGGCCCCAGCTCGCAGACGCTCACCTTCTTGGACACTGAGGAGGCCGAGTTGCTCGGTGCCGACACCCAGGGTTCCGAGTTCGAGTTCACAGACTTCACCCTCCCCAGCCAGACGCAGACGCCCCCCGGAGGCCCCGGCGGCGCGGGAGGCCCGAGTGGAGCGGGCGCAGGCGGCGCGGCCGGCCAGCTCGACGCGCAAGTGAGCGGAGCGGCGCATGGCGGCGCCGGAAGCCGGGCGGGCGGGCGGGCGGGCGCGGGAGCTGCGGCGCCAGATCTCAGTTAACCAGCCCTGGGCCCCTGTGAGCCTGCCCCAGGTACAGATAGCAGGCCCCGGGTGCCCGCTTCACACTCTGACTCCTTAAAGGCCCTGTTAATTGGTCATGGATACCCACTTTGCATTCCTGTTTAACTGCCTTAGGTAACCGCCACCTGTCTTGAGTCCCCATAACCTGCCGTAGATAAAACTCTGCTACCTTACCCTGGTTGTCGTTTACTCGACCCTTCCCTAAATCTCTGCTTCCACCCTCAGCTACCTGTCCTAACTACCTATCCCATGTCCCATGTCCCTGCCACAGTCACTGCCACCTTTCTCCGGTTCCTGCCACCTCCTCTAGCTCCTTGCAGCTCTGGCCCAGCTCCCTGCCATCTCCTCTGATTCCCTACCTCTTGAACCACCTACTTGCCACCTGCACCTAAGTCTCTGCTACCTGCCCTGTTTCTTCTACCTATCCAAGTTGGGCAGTGACCTGCCTAAATGTCCTTCCTTCTGTAACACAGGATCTTCTCCGGCTCAAGCCTCATGCCAGAGCTGTCCTCACTCCCTTTTTGGGTGTGTCTGTGGTAACCTACCGTAGTCTCTCTCAGGCCTAAGATGACCTGTTCGCAGTTGCTATCTTCTGGGCCCAAAGTGCCCTCCTGGGTCACCTCTTTAGCTAGTCCAACCACATCATCCCACCCACTAGCCATTTCAATCCACCATCCCTCCAGCCAGGCCATTCGGGTTCAAGTTTGGGGGTCCCTGGAGCAAGGCAGAGCCAGGGTTTTGGCGCCTGTGGTGGAAGCAGCACACTCTAGGCTGGTTGGGGTGGCTGGAGAGGCCGTTGTCTGTTTGTTTTTCCTCCTGGGTTTGCCTGTTGCTGAAACCAGTGTTATGTAACTCCTAGGCTTTGCTTGGAAAAGTTGGGTTTGAGTTTTACTCCTCAGAGGCATTGACAGTGGGTATCACATGGGTGCCTCTGGGAGGGACTTCTGTTTTGAATGACAGGTGGCATAGTTATTTCAGCTTGGACTAGGAACTGGCCAGCACCTCATAGTCAGATTGCTCTCACTGTACAGCTTGTTTTCCTGTGTTCTCAGAGAGGAGCTGCAGGCTGGAGCTACAGGTGTGTCCCTATGCTGGGGCTAGGGAAACACCACCAGTCCTCATCAGTGATCTCAGACCTTCTTGTTGGGGGAGGGCCTTTGAGCTGGCTGGTTGAGTCATGCCTGTGGGTAGACCACCCACTTGGGCTCATTTTCCATCCTAGTAGGAGAGGGTTGACTCAGCCCCACAGCGATCGGGAACAGGTGTGTGTTGTTTCTAGCTGTTCACCTTTGGGGAGAGAGCTGGTTGCCTGGAGGAGTGAGATGACCCTGAAGGCCAGGCCTCCTGTTAGTTCCCCCACTGGGTAGACTTTTCCTTTTGGCTTCATCCACCTGGAGAGGGGAGAGAACTGTGGGGTCACCCACCATGCAGCAGGCTGTGATGGCACAGCTGGAAAGGCCAGGAGCAGAAGGTGGGGGGGTTGCTTCTTCTCAAGGTGTTTTAGCTCTAGCTGAAGTGCATCAGCAGACTTGTGTGTGTGCTCACATGGATGTGCCCTGCTCTGCCAGTTGAAATCGGAGATTGAGCCATGAGCTTCCACCCACCTGTGGCCTCTCTTAACATGAAATCGTTGTCCGGGAAGGGAGGGAGCACCTTCCATCCTGTCTTAGGAGGACATGCAACTGTGGGTGGAAAGTGAGCAGAATTACAAAGTGGAGAAAGTCCTCCCTTGCACAGCCAGACTCGTCTTTGAAGGTGAATGTCTTTGGTCATGGGCTCCTAGGAAGCTTCCCTGCCCAGTAGGTTGAGCTTTTCCTGCTGGCCCAGTGGTGGTTCTCCCCAACTTTACTGAAACAGAGTCATGGAGCCTGCACTCACCCCCAGAAAGCTAGCAGCACAGTGAACATCTCATCCTGAGTTCCTGCAAACCCCAGCTTCTCTTTGGCCATGCTAGTCCTGTGGCCTCTATGGATGACAATGTCCCAGGCCCTTCCTGTTGCTGAAGAGATGGCATGTTTTGGTTGTCCTGTGTCTGTCATCTTTGTGGCTCATTCCTTGGGAGTTCAGACACAACCATAGCCCTGTCCATGCTGGGCAGATACTAAATTGGTTGTTCACCAGCTCTGTGCCTGACTCTTCACTTGTTTTCAGGACCTCAGTGCTGGCTGACTGAGTGGCTGCACCGCACACAGCTGTCCCTGCTGACTCTGCTGCGGATTAGCGCCTGTGGGAGATGTTCTAGGGGAAGAAGCTTGTCCTGGAGTCCCATGTCACTACTGCTTAGGGGGCTGCTGGACTGCTATGCTGGCTCAGCAGGGATTTGATCCTGGAGTCTAGAGGTAGAGGACTATTGGGTCAATGCCAGAAACCCCCATTTTCTGTGTGAAAGGCCCCAGTGTTTGTCAGAACCCTGCAGGTCCAGATGGAATGTGCTGGCACTGCCCTGCAGAGTCCCCAAGATAGGCCAGGCTTTTTTCCCCCGATTCTTGACTCTTCCAGGTCTCTTTCTTCTGCGAGCACTGAAAGGTGATTTCAGGTCTCAGCTGTGTGCTGGCTTGTGGGAGAGACCTCTGGACTGCTCGGCTCCTGAGCACTGTTGTGGCCTTTCTTTCAGTGAAATCTGGTGGAAACAGGACCCGCTAATGGCGCAGTGAAGGGCTGCACCGTCCTGGCTGTGATGTGATGGGTCTTTGGGGACCTGTCACCACTGTCACATGCTTAGCACATAGGCCTTTCATCGTAAGTGAAATGGCGAAAATCAAAATGCTAGGATACTGGTACTGCTATGTTCCCGTACTGATGCCTTGGGGAATTTTAGTGACTTCAGTACCGCCTGAGACTCTTGCTGTGCTGCTGTGAATCCAGTACCTACCTCCTCCTGGTGAACCAGTAGGTGCAGGTGTCTTGCCCACACAGCACTAGATAGTGATAGTATGCAGGGAGAAGTGGCCTAGAGGCTGCTGGCTCAATGCCCTCAGCTGTCCTTGAAGTGAAATCTGTTCAGGGAGGGACACCAGTGTCTGCGGGCATTGCTGCTCAAACTCTGGAACTTTTGCACCTCATCCAGTCCTAGTCACAGAGCCATCTCGCTTGTCCTCTTCTCAGGGAACTTCCATCCTGCCTGTCTTCACTGTCTGGTGGGTCACACCACACCTGCTACTGCCAAAGCTAAAGACTTAGGTCCAGCCTCCTGCAGTGCCCTCAGTTAAAATGCTCCAGCCCTGAGTGCACATGTGCAGGGCGCACGACTCGGAGACTTGTTAAACTCAGCATCTTTACCTAGCTCTGTGTGCCAGGGGAGAGCAGACAGCCTCTCCCTACCTGTGAGGCCTTCACTGCTGGGCTCTGCAGCTGGAAAGTGGGACAGTGGTCTGCACAGAGTCCAGTATCCCCTTTACAACAGTGTCCACTAACCAGTGGTCACACATGAGGCAGATGGGGTCCTGAGGCCCTCTCTACACTCCTGGCTGGAACTGGCACCCCCTCTGCACCTCAAGTGTTCCTTCGTGCCCTCATAACCTCTTGGCAGCCTGTGGCCTGACTTCTACCCTCAGCCCCATAGTGCCTTTCTTTCCTCCTGCATGCAGGACTGATGGAGGAAGGCCTGGCCTTACTCATGGTATCCACTCAGCACTGTGAGGATGGTGGCAGTCAGAGTGACCTGAGTGCTTATGAAAGCCTTTAATGGTGCTGGCTTCTAAGTTGGGTGAGCGTGTGGCCTGGAGGGGGGAGGGACAGCGGGCACTATGATGTGCCCTAGGCAGAAAGGCCTTACATAGGGCTAAGTAGAGGACTGGCAGAGGTGGTACAGGGTGAAGCAGGGGATGCCATGGCAGTGCTGTGGACATGCCTCTGGACATGTGTGAGCAGCCTGTGAATGACGATGGCCCTGGAGCCCTCTCCTCCGGCTGCTGAGTAACCCTATCCCTCTGGTCTAGTGAGAGAAGAGGCCCCTAGAGCCTAGGTGTCGATGGTAGCCCACAATGTTAGCAGCTTGGGAGTCACTTCAGTGGGGTGCTTTTTATGGTTTTGGGCCAGTGTGCTCCAGCTCTTACGGGAGCATGCCTGCAGCACTGCTGCTTCCTCAGGACTCAAGTGCTTGGCTGTGGGGTGCAGCTCGCCTGGATGCCGTGGTGCGTTTGTCACCTAGGATGACTTCTGGCTTTGGTGGCTGACTCCTGACCATGTACTCTCAGGTTTGCTGTTTTCTGCTACCTACATGGTCCCATCCTTGTGTGCCTGTGAGGTACCGGTGAGCTCATAGCATACAGAATAGAGGTCAGAGACCTCAGGATGAAAAAAGGAGGCCTTCTTGCTGAACTGGACCCAGTGAGGTTGCCTTTGTTGTAGGTGAGAAGTGACTATGATTCAGCTTGGGTCCAAACTAAAGTTAAGAAAGTTCATAGCCACATAGATCAGGAGCGGCCCCAGCTGGGTCTTGATCAAGACACTAAGTCCTGTTCTCTTGAGGCTGGAAAGACCAGCTGAAGGGATGTGGCTATTCTGTGCATTGGGGGAGGGGTACCCCATTCTGTGCAGTTTCCACTCATCTCCTGCTTAGTTTTCAGGAGAACAAGAGATGATTCACTTTACATCCCAGCATTTGTGTTTTGGATTTCAGACGTGGATTTGGCTAAGACTCTTGGGGCCTCCTGGAGGACTGGCTCTCTCAGGGGTGGGGTTACTACAAGGAGCAGGCCAAACAGTGGCCCTGGGGCCGGGTACAGATTCAAGGCTGCCCTGATGGGTGCTGCACACCTCGAGGTGAGCTTAACTGAGGCTGACAGTGGTGCATGCCAAACAAGGTCTTGGGGCGCCAGCCAGCAGACTTAAGTGGTGTGATGCCCGTGAGTCCTGTAGTACACCTCTAGTCTGAGGTCACAGCATCACACAACGGAAACTTTCTACAAGTTTCTTCTGGAAGCAGGGTTTCCTTTCTGCACTGCTCTGTCCCAGGGTCTGAGTTCTATGTGTTTTGTAGGAATCAGTCTCCAGGCAGGTGACCGTTGTAGGTTTAATTCACTTGACAGCTTCCGGGTGGGCCCAAGTGTTGTATTAGAACAGACTTTCTCCTGGAGCGGGGCCCTGAACCCTTGAGTTGGCTGGGAAACCTATGGCATGACTTTTAGTCTGGTGAGGTTGTAGTGTGCCCTGGACTTCCTCATGGGACAAGGGCTCTGGCCCTGCTCTGTGCCAGGTGCTGTCCCTTGCTTTTAGCTCATTCTGTTACCATCTGGGACCAAATGTCCCTCTGAGAGTATAAGATGCTTGCCCTCAACAGTCACAGAATGTGTAGAGGTGGGCAGTCCATTGCCAGGCTGTGCACCGAGTCTGGAATCTTTTTTCCGGCTTGGCCTTTGTGGGGTACTGGAGAATCTTCCTTGTGTTTTTCTTATATTGCCTCTCAGGGTGACCAGGACTTCTCACCCTTAGCTTGCATGAGGGACATAAGCACAGTGCTGTTAGGACCTTGACGTCCTGGTAGTGTCTCACACCTGACTGACTCTACATGCAGAAAAAATATTTCCTTTTCTCCTTTTAAAAATTGTATTTTATTTTCAAGACAGGATCTCACTGTGGCACCCTGGCTTGCTTGGAGTTTTCTATAGATCAGGTTGGCCTTAGACTCTTATGTAGACCTGACTGGCCTTGGCCTTGAAGAGATCTGCTTCTCTCTACCTCCTGTTTCATTACAGTTGGCCTGGAAAGGCTGTTTCTTAATATGAACCTGCGACTGTCATGCAGCTCAGCAGTGGGTGCCCGCCCAGAAGTCAGTAGACAGCTTCCCTAGAGGAAATGGCTCTACAGTTGGGAGCACTGTCTGCTCTTGCACAGGACCTAGGTTCAATTCCCAGCACCAATGTGCTACACCTATCTGTACCTCCAAGATCTGATAACCCCACACAGATATACATGCAGGCAAAATCCCAATTTTTTATTTTATTTTATTTTTTTAAGAAGCAGCAGCTGAGTCAGGACCACTGAGACATCACCTTCCTTCCCAGCCCTGGGATACAGTCCAGCCTCTGTCCACAGTGGGGACCATCTGACAAAATTCCAGGCCAGGCACCACATGGGGTGGGGATTCGGGGGCTCACAAACACATGGGAAAGAGGACAGAGTGACTAACAGCGCATGCATGGTCATAGTAGGCATCAGCTGCATGGTCACTGGAATGATGGCGCAAGACCACCCTAGGATTCCATCTCAGCCCCATTTACATGGCTGGAAGACACCATGTATGGCAGAGACAGGCAGAAATCTGAGCTCTTGTGCCCATGTGGAGGATGGAAAATGGTGTGGCCTTGGGAGAATTGATGGCTCCTAGGAGCAGCAGGTGTGAAGGTGTGTGGGCCGGAGAATTGGTCCCTGTAGTAGGCACAGTTCTGGCAGTCACGATAGCCTCCTAGCCCCGCTTCGCCTTTTCTCAGGCCTGTAAGGACTTCTGTGTTAACCTTCAGATGAGCTTCTGTCTAGCAAGGCTGGGTTTTGAGGGAGGTGAGGGTCCTAAGCTGGTGTCCCACACAGGTCGTGGCTCAGGGAAGTGAGCCAGTCAGGTTCTGTCCCACTTACAGGCACTCCCTAGTATCCTTGTACACAGAAAGTGCATAATGGTCATAGCTCTGGAGAAGGAAGTATTTAGTGGCCATCATGGGACAGGCCTGTCATGGGGTGAGAAATAATGCCACTGATACACTTATGTGCTTACTTAAAAACAACCCCGGTGCAGCCCAACCTGGAACCTATAATAATCCTCCTACCTCCATACCTGGCTTACTCTATGACTTGAGGTTTTTGGTTTGGTTTGGTTTTTGTCGCAGTTTTAAAGGGACTCTTTGCAATGGCCTCTTGTCATCTAGAAATTGGGGCATTGGGGCCAGGACTGGAGAGAACGCTGGTAGAGCTCCTGCTGATGCATGATATCCTGGCTCTGTCCCAGTACTGAGGAAGACGAGTCCAAACTTACTTTGGACTTTTCTTGTCTAAAACCGCTTCTAGACCACAGAGCACACTCCCCGTGTCTGCCTCTGGAGTCAGTATAGACATGGGGTGACTGCGGCCTGACGAGTACACACAGACAAATGACCCAGCCATATAGGTGCATCTCGGTAGTGTTGGGAATCGCCCTGGGAATCCTGGCCTCTCATGGGCACCCTGTCTTTAGGATCTGAGAAGTGACTTGCAAATGCCTGCCTGCGGCTTGCAAGGCTCACATCCACAAGTGTCAGCTGGGGGCGGGGGACTGAATGGTGGGAACCTGTTGCTGAAGCACATGACTGATGGGTGGCGAGGGCTCACCATGGTTGATGAGGAGGTGTCTGTTTCTATCTCTTGGGTCTGAGTCCTGGTGCTCGGCCTGGGGGCTTTTCTACTTCTGGGCCCCTGGAGACACCCAGCTAGGGGAAGGAGCTAGTGCTCTGGGGATGGGGTTCCTGGGGTTATGGAGCCATGCCTCAGGCTCGCCGAGGCAGCGTGGTCTCGGTGGGATTTCAGTGCAGACATCCTGTGCTGTGACTCTGAGGCCCTCCCTGGGCCTTGCTTCTGCCTTATCCTGCAGCACCTTCGTGGTGGTTTGACTCAGGCTTGTGCCTTTGTGGTACACAACTTTTCCTAGGGTGTGTGTGATGGGTTTGTTCCTGTGCACCTCAGCTGTGCAGATAGTTTCTCTTGACTGCTTAGCTATGAACTCCATGACTGGGGGCCATCAGGCTGAGTGGCACCCTTTGGGATTGTGTTCTACTGTAGGTTGGACCAGAGGGCATCTTGCAGAACGGGGCTGTGGATGACAGTGTGGCCAAGACCAGTCAGCTGCTGGCTGAGCTCAACTTTGAAGAAGACGAAGAAGACACGTACTATACCAAGGACCTCCCAGTCCATGCCTGCAGGTAGGCTAGGAGGTGGCTCCAGTCCCTATTATTTGTCAGAACCCTGGACTTAGTACCTGACACCCCGAGTTCACGTAGCTCTGGGGGTTCTCCTGCACCGGCCCTTCTTGGTGGTTAGGAGCTAGAGAGGACCCAGGGAGTGTGTGGGTTGGGCTGTGTGATCAACTACGGTTCTAACCCCCATCAGAGTCATATGAGGGAGTGGAGGCTTAAAGAGTTGGAAAGTCTCAGCTCAGCTACCTAGTTCTCTTAGTCTTCATCGTCCTCCACCCCCCCCCGCCCCCACCCCCACCCCCCCCAGAGCTGGTGCCTTCACTGGAGCTTCTGCAGCCACCTGCTGCCTCTGCAGGGCGAGTTTGGCCTCTCTCCTCCACAGACCTTCCTTTCTCATGGCGCTCCTGATTTACATGTGTTTTCCAGAGCCCCTGGGCAGGCTGAGCTGGGTGCCCTAGTCCTCCTTTCTGCCACAGTAGACTAGTGAGCCAGCGAGAGCATGTTCTGGTCTGACAGCTCTTGCCCCAGCCTGCCCAGTGCACAACAGAGGTATGGAGAACCTGTGACTTAGGGTGCATAGGGTGCTGCATAGCACCACCAGCCTTTGAGCCAGGCCTGAGAGTTTGCTGGGTCCACAGTGCCTTCTGCTGAAGTCAGGTACTCCCCTGACCACACCTTGTTTCTAACCTGCAATCTGAGGGGAGGGGCCAGACCGCTTTGGCCTGTGCTGCCTGGCATCCGTGTTGCCCTCACCCTTCTGTGTTAGTGGAGGCGACTTTGTTACTTGACTTGCTGGTGTTGTGTTTAATGGAAACCAGAAGCTCTGTAAGAAGGACTTATCCCAGAGGCTGCGGGCCAGCACTGACTGCTGGAGTTTGGACTTTTCCAGTTACTGCGGAATCCATGATCCTGCCTGCGTGGTTTACTGCAATACCAGCAAGAAGTGGTTCTGCAATGGCCGAGGAAATACTTCTGGCAGGTAGCTGACAGCCATGCATGTGTGTTTAATCAGTGGCGCTTGGGCTGCAGTGAGTTACGATGACGTTGGAGTGAAGCGTGGAATGTGATGGCGCTGGTGAACCTGGGCTCCCTCTGACTGGTGTAACGTGAAACAGATGGTGGCGTGTGAACGCCTCGGCATGTTTACCCTTGATTGATTCTCTGGCTGGCTCATTCTGTGAGGAGTTTGGCTTAATTTCGTTCTTAGTCTGTGCCTGTCTCTCATGAGATGAGGCTGATACAGCCTACTTGTCCTTGTTCCTGGGAGGTTACGGGCATCCAGTTGGCGCCCCTCTGGGGCAATTGGTTCCAGATCCTAAGTCATTAGGAAGAACTAGAGTTGTCACCATCCCTGGGTGTTCCTACTGAGCCCCACTCCATTCTGGCTTTTCATAATGATGACAGGGTCCTCCCACTCCTTGAGATAATCAGAGCTGAGTCTGGTGTGCCTGTGCTCCACTGCCAGCAGGGGTCTGTTTCTCAGAACATATATTAGAATGCCACAGAAGCTTGTAGGTGCCAGGTCTGCAGAAAGGTTGGGAGGCAGGAGCCAGCATCTTTAAATGGTCTTATTCATCCTCTGGGACCAACGCATCCCATTCTCAGAAGGTTCTAGATACTTTAAGTGTTGCTACATTGGCACCAGTTCCTCCTGTGCAGAAAAAGCAATAGAATAAAGCTCACAGTAGGCAAGAAGGGCCTGTCCTGGATTGGGATGGGGAAAATTGGCCACTTAAGCAAGGCATCTAGTGGCCACTGTTAAAGAGGAGTCAGGTCTACAAAGCCAAGAGTGGCTGAATGGCTGCCAGAGGACTCTGGTGAAGGTTGTAATGGTGTCTTGCAAGATTAGCATCCCCTATAACAATCAGGAACAGCTGGCAGAGTTCATGGACCCTCTGGGATGAGCTGACCAGTTTGGCACAAGCCACCCTTGAGGTAGACCATGTCGTCGAATGTGGCAGCATGGAAGGAATGCGAGCTGCAGTCTTCAAAGCAGCCCTTTGCTGCATAGATTAGGAGGTGACCTGCAGGTAGGCATGGGAGAAAGGGGCCTCTTTTGGGGAGCCATACTATGCCCACCCAGCCATTAGTGGTATTAGAGGATCATGAACTGGGCCAGCTAAAGAAAATGGGAATGTAAGAAATTGCAGGGATTGTGAGCCAATGAATGGTTTCCTGCAGGCAGATGGGTTGGGGCAGGAGGTGTGACCACCTGTGTTAGAGGACCATGAAAGGTAGTACCCAGAGCATTTCCACGGGGGCCATAGATCTGCAAATGGTGAAAAGCCAGGCTTGGGGTGTTAACTGCCACTGTTTTCCTGGTTCCAGCCACATTGTAAATCACCTGGTGAGGGCAAAATGCAAGGAGGTGACGCTGCACAAGGATGGGCCCCTGGGTGAGACAGTGCTGGAATGCTACAACTGCGGCTGTCGCAACGTCTTCCTGCTGGGCTTCATTCCTGCAAAGGCTGACTCGGTAGTGGTGCTGCTGTGCAGGTGAGCTGCCTGTAGCAGCACAGGACTGGGTGGGACAGGGACTGTTGGGATCCAAGGGGCTTTTATGTGTATATTCTGGTCAAATTAGAAAATGAAGTCTGATCTTGTATAGTGGTTCAGGCTTTTAATTCCAGCACTTAGGAGGCAGAGGCAGGAGGACCTCTTGAGTTCAGGGCCAGCCTGGTCTACATAGAGTGTCCAGGACCAGCTACATAGTGAGACCCTGTCTCCAAAAAACTGAAAAAAGGAAGGAAGCAAGTCTACTGTGAGCTGGGGCCAGAGCTGAGGTGTGCGGATGCTGCTGGCTTCTGGCTAGTTAGAGACCTCCTGGGCCAAGTCCCAACCAGTTCTCTTGCCCCACACCTGCACAGGCAACCCTGTGCCAGCCAGAGCAGTCTAAAGGACATCAACTGGGACAGCTCCCAGTGGCAGCCCCTAATCCAGGACCGATGCTTCCTATCATGGCTGGTCAAGATTCCCTCAGAGCAGGAGCAGTTGCGGGCACGGCAGATCACTGCACAGCAGATCAACAAGCTGGAGGAGCTGTGGAAGGTGAGCCAACCAGAGAGGTTAGCCCAAGGCTGCAGAGACACAGAAGCACACAGCCAGCCTGACACTGGGGCTTTTGGGACATGGGGAGGAAAGACATGGCCTGGGGAACTTGCGGGGGCTAGTGGGTCTTTTTGCTGGCTGAAGGAGACAGAGTGGATGGTCTGAGTAGTTGGTTGAGGCTGTCATGAGATTTCCTGCTGCAGTGAGCATCTGTCCCAGAGGATGAGTCAGGGCTGGAGGTCAGGTGTGGGACTCTGGCTCCTACTGGAACTATCTGGATTGTTCAAATCTTGCTAGGGATGTCACTTGAGCATCCTTTAACCAGGAATCACAAGTAGTGTGGGACAAAGATGTTGTAAGCCTTTCCAGCTTAGTCTCTTTGCACTTGGATGGTCAGGTTCCAGTTACTGTGATGTACCTAGATTCTGTTCTGTTTCCCACAGTGGGGTTTATTGAGCTCAGTGGGTCTCAGGGGAGGCATGTGGGTGCAGAAATGTAAGAGATGGATGGACCTGGCTCACTGGGGGGTGTCCAGGACTCTAAGAGCCCTTGGTTGTGGACCTAGTGTTGCTCTGGGCCCTGGGGGTGCTCTTTACAGATTTCTTGGGGTCAGAATGCTACCGGACATGCCCACAACAGTAGGTTTAGAGCATAGACTCACAGCAAAGTGGCCATTCTCCACCCATGAGGATTTGTGCTCAGAGGCCACGCAAGCCCCAGATGGGTTCCTTCTGAGCTCTCGATTACTGGCCATGGGTTAAGCAGGGCGAGCACAGCACTATCTTTGGCCACAGGAAAACCCTTCAGCCACCCTGGAGGACCTGGAGAAGCCCGGCGTGGATGAGGAGCCACAGCACGTGCTCCTGCGGTATGAGGATGCTTACCAGTACCAGAACATCTTTGGGCCCCTGGTCAAGCTAGAAGCTGACTACGACAAGAAGCTGAAGGAGTCACAGGTGATGTGGTGCGGTGTGTAGGCTGGGTCTCTAACAGAGTCTTCTGAGGGTCAGGGGCTCTTCTAGGGCTTGAACCTGGATGGAACCAGAAACACAGACAGCATCAGACCAGAACTGTGGGCATTTTGAAAGAAGGCTAAAAGTGTTTCTTACTTTTAAAGTCAGAGAGAACCCCTTGTGTCTGGTTCACAACTTTGTCTGCAGCTCCAAGAACATTTCTGGGAGGTGGGCCCCATGCCACCAGTCCCCCAGGCACCTTCTCCCCACAGATTCTGGCGTGCAGGGCTCTCCTGAGGCTCTTTGCAAAGTCTACTGCTGGGGCCAGCTTGGGCAGCGGGTGTTGGGTGGGGGTGGGGGGGGTGTTTGTTGCTTCTTTCCCAGATGTTGGAGTTCCTGGCTGCGCAGTACAGGCATGGCCTCCCTAGAGGCCCCGTCCTATGGGGAGCCTGGCTCATGAGTGGCTGGTAGGCTAACTTGGCCCCTATTTCTCATATGTTCAGACTCAAGATAACATCACGGTCAGGTGGGACCTGGGCCTTAACAAGAAGAGAATCGCCTTCTTCACTTTGCCCAAGACTGACTCTGGTAATGAGGATTTAGTCATAATTTGGTTAAGAGGTGATTGTAAGTTTTAAAATATTTGTGACCATAAGTAGCCTAAAATCCCTAGTCCCCCGTATCACGTTCTTTTGTGAACTCTGCATGGTGGAGGCCACGGCCCTCTAGAAAGTGCTAACTCTGCTGCTCCTTCCTGCAAGATATGCGGCTCATGCAGGGCGACGAGATCTGTCTGCGGTACAAAGGGGACCTAGCACCCCTATGGAAGGGGATTGGCCATGTCATCAAGGTCCCCGATAGTATCCTTTGCTACATCAGCGGGAGGATGGGTGCCATAACAGGACTCCTGGCTGTCCCCAAGCCTTAACATGTGTGATTCCTTCCTGTCTTCCCTCTGTGTGGGACATGCACACGGTGGTACTATATATGCCCCACCTCAATGTTATTTGTGTGTCTCTGTGCACGTGCGTGTGCGTACACGTCTCTCTGTGTAATAGCCTGGAGTCAGACTACAGCAGTCCCCTTGGCCGACACCAAGGGGAACTGGTCTAGTGATGGATGGAGTGTCACTCAGGAGAACCAGAAGCCAGTGGCCCTATAGAGGGTAGCGGCTTTGAACAGGAAGCAGACTTAACTCAGCGTCCAGATTACGGTGATGAGATTGCTATTGAGCTCCGCAGCAGTGTGGGTGCGCCTGTGGAGGTGACCCATAACTTCCAGGTGGATTTTGTGTGGAAGTCAACCTCTTTTGATAGGTTTGTCCGCCTGTGCCCCAGGGTGATAGGGCCATGGGGACCCCTCCACCTCCATCCAGTACCTGTGGCCCACATGGATCCTCCACTGGCTCTTCCTACAGGATGCAAAGTGCACTGAAGACCTTTGCTGTGGATGAGACCTCTGTGTCAGGATACATCTACCACAAGCTGCTGGGCCACGAGGTGGAGGATGTGGTCATCAAGTGCCAGCTGCCAAAGCGCTTCACAGCTCAGGGGCTCCCTGACCTCAACCACTCTCAGGTGCCACTGGGACCCTAGGAGCAGGGCCTGTGGGCGTCTGTAGTGACCATAGCTCTGCTGAAACAACATCCTTGCAGGTGTATGCTGTAAAGACCGTGCTGCAGAGACCCCTCAGCCTCATCCAGGGCCCGCCAGGCACAGGGAAGACGGTGACATCCGCCACTATTGTCTACCACCTTGCTCGGCAGGGCAATGGGTAGGTGCTCAGTAGCAACAGCCTTGTGGGTGGGAGGGGGGCTGTTGCCTGGGCCACGGAGAAAGCGCGTGCAGTGTTGTAATACAGTTACTTTGTGTATCCCAAAGCCACATGGCTGCCTCACATGAATGAAAGGGTATGGGCGGCGTTCAGATTATGGTGGCTGGGTAGGGGACAGGAAACTTTACTTGCTCTGCCTTGGCATGGCTGCGCCTGCTGGAATCAGAGCTGTGCAGCTCCGCTTTTGGCCTTTGTTGAGCTTCCCTTGGTTATACTGACAGCCCACTCCACTCTGTGCAGGCCTGTGCTGGTCTGTGCCCCAAGTAACATCGCTGTGGACCAGCTCACAGAGAAGATCCACCAGACAGGACTGAAGGTTGTACGCCTCTGTGCCAAGAGCCGGGAGGCCATTGACTCCCCAGTGTCCTTCTTGGCTCTGCACAATCAGATCAGAAACATGGACAGGTGAGTATCTGCATCTGGGGGCTTGGTACAGGCTGCACCCTGCCATTGGCGCTGACTCCTGTGTGTTCTGTAGCATGCCTGAGCTACAGAAGCTGCAGCAGCTGAAGGACGAGACAGGTGAACTGTCGTCTGCGGATGAGAAGCGGTACCGGGCGCTCAAGCGCACAGCTGAGAGAGAGCTGCTCATGGTGAGTGTGGCGCCAGCCCAGGAGCCTTGGGGGCTGTTTCCTGTGGGCAGAAAGGCTTGAGAGACTTGTCCGAGTCAGGAGCATGGGAGCATTTGAAGGCCCCTGGTCTCTACATCTGTGCCCACAATCAGGGACACACAGCTGCTACTTCTGTCAGCCCCCTGGTTCTAACAAGCCAGGCTACCAAAGCTGGAGTCTCAGCCCTGGGGTTCTACCAGCTCGGCACTGTCCTGCAGACAGAGAGCTGTTTCTGTGCCCCAGAGGGTTGTTCCACCTCGAACATTCCTGCTCATGGTAGCCTGTGCTGGGGAGTGTGCCCCAGAGGGCTGTACCACCTTGAACATTTCTGCTCATGGTAGCCTGTGGTGCTGATATTTGGGTGGCAGAAGGAGTGGTTTGTTTAGTTGGGGAACTGCTTGTGGAAAGCCAACCTGGGGCAACACAGCTAACTCCGTCAGGAAAACATACACTCACACACAGTTGCTGAGTGGATATTGAGCAGGGCGACTGCCGTGGTAAGGTAGACTGCATGTGGGCCCTTACGCCTGTGCTTCTCCAGAACGCAGATGTCATCTGCTGCACCTGTGTGGGTGCTGGTGACCCAAGGCTGGCCAAGATGCAGTTCCGTTCCATCCTTATTGATGAGAGCACCCAGGCCACTGAGCCTGAGTGCATGGTGCCTGTGGTTCTTGGGGCCAAGCAGGTAGGTAGCTGCCACTTGAGTGGCTCCTGATGTCCTGTCCTGTAGCAGTGCTGGGTGGGTGGCACAAGATGTGCAAGAAGTCCATGTGGTCCGCTGCTGCCACTTCCTGCTGTGCAGTGTGAGGACAGTGCGCACTCACAGTCTTGCTTTTGGATGGTGGAGGTGAACCCCAGTCGGGGGAGGGGGCACTGGGCTGGCTAGAGCCTGAGGTGTTGACTTGAGGGACTTCTTGCCACAGCTGATCCTCGTGGGCGACCACTGTCAGCTGGGCCCTGTGGTGATGTGCAAAAAGGCAGCCAAGGCCGGACTGTCACAGTCGCTCTTCGAGCGCCTGGTGGTGCTTGGCATCCGGCCCATCCGCCTGCAGGTGCAGTACCGCATGCACCCCGCACTCAGCGCCTTCCCATCCAACATCTTCTACGAGGGCTCATTGCAGAATGGTGTCACTGCAGGTAACAGTTGGGCCTCCCTAACTCACACCAGCACTTTCAGCACAGTGTTGCTGGGCCATGTGCTCCGGAGTATGTGGTGACCACACAGAGCTGGTCTGTTATGGCAGGCTTCCTGCTGGAGAGTTCTCTTCCACAATGGCCAGGACACACACTGGCTCTAACCCCCGTGGCTGTTGGCTTCATGCTGGGTGGTGAACTAAGGGCTTCACAGAGGCCCTGGACAGTCCCAGGCTGTGCACCTCAATCAGCCACCACAACAAAGGCAGATACCAGCCTGGGCCCAGCTGTCGTCCATGCAGTCTGACTGTGGAGTAGAGGGATTTGACCACAAGGAAGAGGCCACTATCTCGTTTTAGCAGTATAAAGTTATTTCTCATAAAAATTTATAACATCTTTAATCCCAGCACTCAGGTAGCCAGAGCTACCACAGTGAGACCCCATTTCAACACACACACAGCTTCAGCAGTGGGTTTATTTCTCAGTGAGTCCATGTGGATTTGAGTGCCTGCATTTGATGAATTCAGACGGAGAGTGCAGCTCAGATCTGTGCCGTGTGGCCTGGCATGGGAATCCCAGCAGCCATAGGCAGGGAGGCCACTGCTCTGCCAGCTGTGGCCTATGCTGCTGCCCAAGTATGGGAGCATTCCCTGGGAGTTTCCTGTTCTCTGCTGCTCCTTACGACTCAGGTGTCACAGTTGAGATGCTGGGAGAGGCCTGCATGTCCCTGGCTAAGCTGTACCAGGACAGACCCTGCCTGGTGGGCACCAGAGAGTTCCTCTGGTACCATGGCCTGCCCCCACCTAGGTTGTGTGTGCCTCTGTGGGTGGCTGTTATGCCCCAAACTCCAATGACAAGTTCAAAGGACCATGCTATGCTTCCCTGGTACACTGGAGGGCCTAGGGCAAGGTGCCCTCCAGTGCCAGCTTCCTTCACTAGTGAGGGGCTGTGACACATTTGACCCTTGGGAGGAAGGTCCCTGGTAAGGGATAAGCTGATAGGAGTGGATTTAGCATCTAGGGTGTGAGGATCACACCCTATTTATTCAGTGGGAAGCCTGAATAAACCTAGAGTAGTGGCAGCCAAGGGGTGCAGTGCGGCGCCTAGGTCAGCAGGGTATTGATGGATAGGCCCAGGATTGATGTGAGGATCAGGGTCTGTAGACAAACTTGCTTGTGACAGGTGCCACTCACTGGTCTCACTGTCATGGCTCTGGATCCCCTAAATTGCAGTGGTGTAGCCTCTAGGGAACTGAGAATGTCTCCTGTTCCTAGTGATGCCTTAAACAGTGTTGGCCTGGTCCCTTGGCTGCCCTCTTCTGGCTCGGGAGCCCTGGAGACAGTACCACTGGCACGGTGACCTCACTTTTCTCAAGTGTCTGTGCACTTAGAGCCCTGGTGTTTCTCAGCAGTGACGCTTCTGTCTTCCCCGACACAGCGGATCGTGTCAAGAAGGGCTTTGACTTCCAGTGGCCACAGCCTGACAAGCCCATGTTCTTCTACGTGACACAGGGCCAGGAGGAGATTGCCAGCTCTGGCACGTCCTACCTCAACAGGTGTGCAGCTTCGGCCCGTGCCCCATAGCATCTCATTCCCTGGGTTGCTGTTCTTGTCAGTGAAGGGAAGGTGTGGGTGACCGTCACGTGCTCTCCAGTTCCCCCGTGGTTGCTTTAAATTGTATCAGGCTGGGGACAGGCTGTAGGGAGCCTGTCATTGACAGCCAGATGTTCTTAGGACGGAGGCAGCTAATGTGGAGAAGATAACTACAAAGCTGCTGAAGGCAGGTGCCAAGCCTGACCAGATTGGCATCATCACACCCTACGAGGGCCAGCGCTCCTACCTGGTGCAATACATGCAGTTCAGTGGCTCCCTGCACACCAAGCTCTACCAGGTAGGCTGTCAAAGGTGCCCTGAGGGCCAGAGCTGAGTGCAGCTTTCCTGGTGACCAGAGACGACTGCACATAGTAGAAGAAAAGGGCAAGTCCTGTTGTCACATGCTGTGGGGTATGTGCAAGGGCACAGCAGATAATGCATTAAAAGGTGCCTTGGCGTGTTGAGCAGCGAGAAGCAAGCACATGACCACACATTGCCAGCATCATGGGTGAGGCTGCCTGATGTGCTGCAGGTCAGAGTAGCTTCTGGGCTGGTGTGTGATGAGTGCTGCCTTTGATGTCAGCGCCCTGCCGGCACAGAAGAGCAGAGTGAGCCCCAGGACTGCCAGGGCTACACAGTAAGACTTTGTAGTAGAGCAGGACAGTTGGTGCCACCTAGGGGACGTGGTACTTGCACCCTAACGGAAGCTCAGCACAGTGTCCTGAACATGTGACAGATGTGGAGCTCTGGTGATCTTATGTTGGGTTGTACCAGGGATTGTACCATGCAGTCTCCACTTCTCCATCCCTGGGGACGTGTAACAGCCAAGCGACGAGGCAGGACTGTGGCTGACAGGGCATTGTCTCATTCAGGAAGTGGAGATTGCCAGTGTGGATGCCTTCCAGGGCCGGGAGAAGGACTTCATCATTCTGTCCTGTGTGCGTGCCAACGAGCACCAGGGCATTGGGTTCCTGAATGACCCCCGGCGTCTCAATGTGGCCCTCACCAGAGCGAGGTAGGCAGCTGCCCATTGCTACCTTCCACCAGCCAGCAACAAGAAGCCCCTTCCTTTGCCCCACTCTCCGTGTCTGTCCTGGAAGTGTGCTCAGACCTGGTGTGTCCCTGCGTCTCTGGTATCCTGTCCTTCTTTTTCTGCTTGGGTCATGATTGGTTCCAGTTGCTCAGCTTTTTAATGTTTTACCTCATTTATTGACCAGTGTTGGGTTCTTGGCACCCAGCTCTTAATATTCAGGGTGCCAACCCTAGACACTGCAGTCATGTGGGTGTGGCCCTGAGCTCTTAGCATGTCTGTTGCCCTACAGATATGGTGTGATCATTGTGGGTAACCCAAAGGCGCTGTCAAAGCAGCCACTGTGGAACCACCTGCTGAGTTACTACAAGGAGCAGAAGGCGCTGGTGGAAGGGCCGCTCAACAACCTGCGTGAGAGCCTCATGCAGTTCAGCAAGCCTCGCAAGCTCGTCAACACCGTCAACCCGGTGGGCCAACGGGCTGGCCCAGGGCCTGGGAAAGCTGGGAGCTCTTAGCCCCTGCTGCTGTTGACTGACACATTCCTCGCTCTTGTGCCACCCTGCAGGGGGCCCGCTTCATGACTACAGCCATGTATGATGCCCGTGAGGCCATCATCCCTGGATCTGTCTATGACCGCAGTAGCCAGGGTAAGTTTTCCTGGCAACCACCAGTATGTTGACCTTCCCATGTCCCAGTCTGGACCTGCCAACCCCTGGGTGGCCTCCCAGACTCAGTCCTTGACCTCCATTTAGAGCTTTCCCAGTTGGTCAATGTGGCTTCTCCAAGCAGGTCCTTGGGCCCCTTCTAAGACCCCCAGAGCTGCCTCTGCTAGGATTTGTACCATTGTCCCTCTGCTGCCACAGGGGCCACCTGTCTGCAGTCAGCTGCCTGAGTACTACTGCCCTGTGTACCCTGAGGCAAGCCTGTGTGTACCTCAGTCAGACTGGCCTCTGTTTTCTAGAAGATTCTGAATTGCCTAGAAACTCCTTATGGACAGAGTCTCACCTACCTCTCAGTCTCTTACCCTCTACTAGCACTCACACTCAGCCCCCGTCTGCTGGTCTGCTTGACTGGCCTAGCATCTACCACTGCACTGTGGCCCTGCCTCTGACTCCTGGTGTCTTGCAGGCCGGCCCTCAAACATGTACTTCCAGACCCACGACCAGATTGGCATGATCAGTGCAGGTCCTAGCCATGTGGCCGCCATGAACATCCCCATTCCCTTCAACCTGGTCATGCCTCCCATGCCACCGCCTGGGTACTTTGGACAGGCCAACGGGCCCGCTGCTGGTAAATGGCTTTATCCCTGCCCTGGGTCCTCTCTGAACGCCAGGCTTTTAGGTGGAGCGTGCAGTCTTTCACTGCTGTCTTTCAGGCCGAGGCACCCCAAAAAGCAAGACTGGCCGTGGAGGCCGCCAGAAGAATCGCTTTGGGCTTCCAGGGCCCAGCCAGACCACCCTTCCCAACAGCCAGGCCAGCCAGGATGTGGCCTCACAGCCCTTTTCGCAGGGCGCCCTCACCCAGGGCTATGTGTCCATGAGCCAGCCCTCCCAGATGAGTCAGCCCGGCCTTTCCCAGCCAGAGCTGTCCCAGGTTGGGCCCTCAGCAGCACAGGGTGGAGGGGGAGAGGAGGGGTGCGGGACCCTGCCTGGACTGTGCTGTGGGCCCTGGGCCTGTCACCCTGCCACACAGTATGGGTTTCTTCCCAGACTCCAGAGAATGAGGGTTGGTGGGAGTCCTGCCTTGCTCACTCTAGCTTTCCCTTTCAGGACAGCTACCTCGGTGATGAGTTTAAGTCACAGATTGACGTGGCACTCTCGCAAGACTCCACTTACCAGGGAGAGCGGGCATACCAGCACGGCGGGGTCACCGGGCTGTCCCAGTACTAGAAGGCAAGTGCCCTAGTGGGCTCAACCCCCTGTAACCAAGTACAGATGAATGTGGGGTGTGGGCAGGTTCTGCTTCTGCTTGGCCATGACACCCCTCACCCCTGTCCCTGATTACAGGTGGCGGCGAAAGAGCTAAGCTATGTGGCTTAGTCTATCAGCATCTTATTCTGGGTAATAAAAAATAAAAATAAATGGATACCTGTTTTCCACTGCTAAAACTGAAGCACCACTGTGTGAGCAGCCGAGGAGAGGAGAGGAGAGAGGAGCGAGAGCGAGCGGAGAGCGGCCAGGGAGGACGACGGAGTGGAGCGCCGAGGAGCGGGCGCCCCCTGCGGGCGGCGAGAGGAGAGAGGCCCGCACCGCTACGAGGCCGGCCCGGCGCCGAGCCCGCCAGAGGGAGAGGCCTCGCCAGGACCGGCCCGCTGTTCTTTTTCTTTGTTTCTCGTGATTTGAGGGGCTATGTTTTAGCAGGACGAACTTAGCGTTTCTGTGCCCGAGCGGGCGGCCAGGAGCGTCATGGCGCGGTCCCAGCGCAAAGGGGTTTCATTTAAAGAAAATATGGTGTTTGGGTTTTTTGTTTTGTTTTTTCTTTTTTTTTTTTCAAGAATTCTTTCAAAGGAGTATGGGAAGTAATTTGATCAGTTGTCTCTAAGACCTTAGTGGTGGACCTAGGAGATGCAAGAAGTTTCCAGAGAGGCCGCGCTAAGAAGCCTGAGCCCCGCAGCCTGGGATCACCGCCTGCACCATGGCCAGAGGATTTGTTTTGCGTTTGAGCTTCAGAGGCTGCAGGCAAACTCCTGAGCGTGACCAATGCGTGACGGCCCGCGGGTTCTTCCCCGTCGTGGGTGGAGGTCTCATTGCTGGGCGCCCTGCCACGGCCCCCCAACCTCCCGCAGCGGCCACCAGACCCCTACCCAGGCACACCTGCGCCAACGCAATGGAACTTAATTTTTGGTCAAATTTGTTTTAAGCTTTTTGTCACCAATAAAACATGAACAAATGGTCCTTGCTTTCGCGTGGGGCCGTCCCTGCAGGGGTGTCCCGGGTAGTTAGCGGCAGCCACACTCGTCCACCACCATGTCCTCGTAGTGTCGCAACACCACATTATCGCTGTTGTCGAAGAAGAGCACGGAGATGGGCGACAGGCGCGCGGGCACGCAGCAGGGCGGGCCCACGCCCGAAGTCGGGGCTGCCGCGTGCATGAGCGCATGCAGCACGGCGTGGTTGAGCACGGGCGGCCCACTGGGTCCCTGTAGCGCTTCAGGCAGCGTACACGCGCCCTGGCAGAAGTTAGCCAAGAAGCCGCGCGGTGCAATCACCCAGTGGTGCCAGCCCATCTCCCGGAAGCTCACGTGCAACCGTCTTGTGCGACACGCGCCCCCGGGACCACCGCCCACCCCTTGCTCGGTGTGGCGCCGCAATCGCGGCGGAGGGCACAAGCGCGCGTCTAGCGTCACCAGCAGCAGCGAGGCCTCAGCCAGCCGCGCGCAAACAGTGGTGGCTCCACGGTGCAGCGCCAGCGCCAGGCGCAGGGTGCGGGGCATTGACGCGTTGGCGGCTACCGCGGCCCCCAGTAGGTCTGCGCGTACTGGCAGCCCGGGTGCCACAGGCACGCGCAGCAGCTCAGGCCCGGGAAGCTCGGCCTTGGCTGACAGTGCCACGCTTAGCTCCCACCCATGCGTATCTTCGTTCTCAGCCTCCAGCCGCAACTCCAGACGCGCACGTGTTGGGTGCTCGGCAGGCTCCACACCCGACAGGTCGAAGGTGACAGTCCACTTGGGGCACAGCCCCGAGGTCCTGGTGGGTCCTGGGGGTCTGGAGAACAGACCTGAAAGGACAAGGAGAGAGCGGACATAGCGTGGCGTCCCAGACAACGGGCTGAAACGAGGAGGAAGGGGAGCAAAGAGAGGCAGGGGCGCATCTGCAGGGCACTGATGACGGATGGGTGGGGGCAGGGCGCCAGATACAAGGAAGAGACACTGTGGGGTGCCGTGCCTGTACTTGGAGACAGGGGCAGATGGAGATGAGCCAACCAGCACCTAGGGCCCCCGGAAAATGACCCGAAGGAAAGCATCAAAGGGTGTGAGGTCTGTGTCCTTGCGCCCAGGGGACTAAAAAACAGGGTCCTAGCTTGCTAGCGGCTGGACTGGGCGCGTTGGGCCTCGGCCTCATGGCCCTTGTCCCACCACAAAACCCCCACTCACCGCTGTCCGGGATGTGGCGCACGATGTTTCCGGCGACCCCCAGTTCCTCCACGTGGCACGGTCGCAGAGGGTACCCTGTTCTGGCCTCCCGGGGGTCGCGGCGGCGAAACAGGCGCCACATGACAGGAGGCACAGGCCGAGGCGTCGGGATGGCCCGGGGCACTTCGTGCAGCCCGAGAGCCTGGAGCAGGACGGTAGCGGCGGAGCCCGAGGGTGCTGGTGCGCGGGCAGGGGGCGTTGAGGGCAGCAGGAACAGGAGCAGAAAGAGGTGGCAACCCGGGCGGCGGCGGACGGGAAGCATTTTTCTCCCAGGTGGTGTACAAGAGGGTCCACTGCGTCCGGGACCGGTGGGCTGGTGGCCGCAGGTCCGGGGGGGCTTTGCAGTCCTAGAGGGGGCGTGTCCGAACCCCACTGTTCTGGAGGGCAGGAGTGGGCGGCGGTCCCAAGGTGGGTGGTCTAGAGTTAACCTGGAGGGCAGAACTGCTGGCGGCCGGGGGTCCCTGGAGAAGAATCTCATCCTGCATTTTAGGGTGGGGCCGGCGTCCTGGGAGCAAGGCCTTGCCTCCAAAGGCGGGGCCAGCTCCCCAAGTTTGGAAGCAGATCTCCAGGCACTGGGCGGAGTCTCCAGGGGCGGGGTCAGTCTCCCAGGTAGGATGGGAGGGAGTCCTGGGTGGCAGAATTGAGGACAGGGACTCAGAAGAGCTTGTCCTTCATCAGGCCATTCCGCAGCGGCTTCCTGGGGACCGGAAGTCAGAACAGATTAGTTTGGGAACCATATGCTTCCCTCTCCCCGTTGAATAACTTCCCTTCCCCTACTTCCTCCTCCGTGGGGCCCCTCTTCTTCCCAGGTAGGGTCCCTGCCAAGCAGCGCTGCGAGGTTTGCTCCCTGTCTCCCACTCAAACCATCCCTGCTGCGGTCCTGTGTGCCTGCCATACCCCCCCCCCCCAGAAAAAACGCCCTTTAGAATATTCAGAATTTCTGAGAAAGGTTTGGGGGTTCACCAGTGCTGGGATGGAAGGCATACCTATACCTAGACCACGCTGGGCATATGCTCTACAGCCCAACTGTTTCCAAGACCCAGTTATAGGGAGGTTTTTTATTATTTATTTATTTATTTATTGAGATAGGGTCCCTTGTGGTCACAGCTAGCCTGGAACTCCCTTTGTAGAGCAGGTTGGCCTCAAACTCATGGAGATCACCTACCTCTGCTTCCCCCACGCTGGAATGACTAGAGGCCTGGTCCACCAAGTCAGGTGCTAGAGTTTTTTAATTTATACAGTTAAGTTTCATTCTCTCTGACTCTCACAGAATGGCAGCCTGGTGCCTAAGCAATTCTTGCAGGAGTTCTGGCCAGACTGAGGTTTCCTCAAGAAGGGACGATCCCAGCAGTTTCTGCCCTTCCCCTCCTGTGGCTGGCAGGGGTCCCTGGTGTTCCCACGTGAGGCAGTGCAGGTGTCTGCAGAGGGGCAGTACCCTGGGAGCTGCATTTCCAAACATTTCTCTATACGTGAGTTCTGCAGCAAGAGGGCACTTCCTGGTGTCCGATTTGTTTGCCTCTCCCTCTTAAGCCTTGTAGAAGCCTCTGGAATGTTCTAGAAGCTTTTTCAACATACCC
Source organism: Myodes glareolus (assembly GCF_982192425.1). Taxonomy (NCBI): domain Eukaryota; kingdom Metazoa; phylum Chordata; class Mammalia; order Rodentia; family Cricetidae; genus Myodes; species Myodes glareolus. Next base: position 3,324,224 of record NC_142048.1, on the reverse strand, counting down.
TACCATGTCTTCACAGACCACATTAAAGGTTACACTTCAACACACCCCAAATGAGACTCCTAACAGACCCCTTATGTCTCAGCACATGCAACCTGACCCTGAACCCCATTTAACAAAAACACTAGTTTGAGCCATAAGCCTGAAGTTCACTGATTCTCAGTCTGACACTCTCCCATGCAAGTTGTTCCACTTGGATTTTTCCTTTGTTTGGTTTTGGTTTTTCAAGATAGGATTTCTTAGTATCTATGGAGCCTGTCCTGGAACTCGCTCTGTAGAACAGGCTGGCCTGGAACACCCAGAGATCCGCCTGCCTCTGCCTCCTGAGGGCTGGGATTAAAGGCATGCGCCACCACAGCCTGGCTTCCACTTTGATTTTGAGGTTTTGCCTACATCAGAACAAGACAAACTAGCTTCCACCTGTGGCTCAGTCACAGCCCTGGCAGAGACTTCACACAAGTCCCAGGCCCCTTGACAGATATGGTGCTTATAGTGAGAATGTGTCCCACAGGCTCCTGTATATGAACACTGGGTCCTCAGCTGGTGGCGCTGTCTGGGAGGATTAAAACATGGAGCTTTTTAACCAAACAGTGGTGGTGCAAACCTTTAATCCCAACACTCAAGAGGTAGAGTTCAAGGCCAGCCTGGTCTACACACTGAGTTCCAGGACAGCCAGGGCTACACAGAGAAACCCTGTTGAAAAACCATACACACACACAAAGTGCAGATTTTCAGGAGGAAGTCTTTGAGATCTTTAGGCCTCACCCAATGTGAAGTTTGCTCTCTGGAGTTGAGGGTGTGAACCCCAGCTCTCTGCCCTGGCTACCATAGGGCTTGCTGCCATGACAGAGGCTTAGGAAGCAGCGACTCTATTAGAGCTGGAAGTGAGATCTTTTGAACCATGGCTGTAAGAGCTAAAGCTATGTCTTAAGTTTTAAGTGCTGTGCTTGAGAGACCCGTAAAACAACGCCTCTAACCTCTGAGTCCCGCTTGCCCAAGAACAGATAACTTTCTGGAATACTGGGGGCTGGTTGTTCACGTAAGATCGCAAGCCATATGTCCTCACTTCAGTACACAAGATTGGTTGTCCCAGCTGCACAGGCTGTGACGTCCATCAGGATGTGTGCTTCCCCCAAGTGTGTAGCCTTGTGGGGTCTGCCTTTATAAGCATCAACTAATAGATTTGTGACTATTCTCTGGGAACCCCCAGTATGGACCTAGCCAATGTCCATTGTCCTGGATGGTATTGAATAAAGTTTGCCTCAAATTTGGCTCCAAAGTTGTGTTAGTGGTCTGCTTCTTGCCCGGTGAGATGGACAGTTTCTGGTGAGCTGTGATGGAGACCAGCATCATGGCGGTGATGCAAGTCTTTCCTCAGGGTCAGGACACAGAAGCTGTGGTCCAGAGGGGTCACCTCCCGTGTGGCACCGGTTTTGTAGGCATGAAGGGGCCATGGGCAGCAGCTGATAAGAGGCCACAGTTGAAGGCAGAGAGCACGCCACACTGAGGCCATGGGAACAGAGCAATGCAGAGCACACCCAACATGAACTGAGACACACTGCGTGTGGAAACCCTTTAAAGCCCAGATCGTGAGTGAATCCCAGATTGGGACACTGAGGTACACTGTGGGAATGTGGTTCTGTTCTACTTTGATTGTGTCTGGAGTAAAAAATGTTTAATTTATTTCTAGTTTTACAGGAGTCACAGTTTGGATAATTTAAAGTGTGGTTGAACTAAAAAAAAACACTAAATAATTTAGTAAAAACTAAATTAATTAATTTAATTTAATTTTGTGTGCATTGGTGTGAGGGTGCCAGATCCGCTGGAACTAGAGTCACAGACAGTTGTGAACTGTCAAGTGGATGTTGGGAGTTAAGCCCGGGTCCTCTGGAAGAGCAGCCAGTGCTCTCAACTGCTGAGCCATCTCTCCAGCCCCAGAGTGGTTGGACTTTTAAGTGACGGAATTTTTGTTTGTTTTCTGAGACAGGGTCTCACTTATAAGACTTATAAGACCTGGGACTCACTCTGTAGACCAGGCTGGATTTAAACTCACAGAGATCCGCCTGCCTCTGCCTCCCGAGTGCTGGGATTAAAGTGTGCGCCACTATGCTTACCAAGTGATGAAATTTCTGAAGACTGTGGGTCTTCTCAAAGTTGGACTGTGTTTTATACTGTAACATCAACATGAGATCTTGAGGAGAGATTATGGTTTACTACTGATGTGTTGTGTGTTAGGTTGGCAAGGACAATTGTACTGGTCTTTTGTCACTGACACAAACTGGGGTCATTGGGACGAGAGGACCTCAACTGAGAATAGGCCTCCATCAGAGTGGCTTGTGGGCAAGTCTGTGGGCTCTGTGCAGCAGTTTCCTGATGTCTACTGTGGGTGGCTCCACCCTTGGACAAGTGGTCGTGGGCACTGTAAGAAAGCAGGCTGTGTGAGCAATGGGGAGCAAGCTGATAAGGTCTGCTCCACTTCCTGCCCTGACTTCTCTCTTTGCTCAGCTGGGACTGGTATGTGGGAGCCACCTCTCCCTCCTCCCGCAGTGGCTTTAGGTCAACATCTCATCACAGCAAACTCGCTATGCCTGGTGATAGCTCTGTCCTCAACACTCTCTCTGTAGCCACAGACTTGGTTGGAACTAAAATGTGTCTACTTATTTGTCTTTCCTTCTGTGGTTGAAGCTGTGCTGGAACTGAAAGGAATCCTTCTGCCTCAGCCCCTGAGTGGATACTGGCCCAACTCAACTCCATTACTTTTTCAAGAATTTAGGTCCATGCCATGGTTAAGAGCACTGGCTGCTCTTCCAGAAGACTCAGGTTTGAGTCCCAGCACCTACATGGTAGCTCACAACTGTCTGTAATTCCAATTCCAGGAGATTGAACACCCTCCTCTCCCCCTGTGGGAGTCAGGTGTGCAGTAGAGAACCGGCACACAGGCAAAGAAACAGTCATCCAAACAAACTAAATGCACAAATCATTTTAAAAGAACAACTTAGGGGCAGGGCCTTCCTTTAAGCAGCAGTTCTCAACCTGTGGGTCATGACACCTTTGGGGGGTCGAACGACCCTTTCACAGGGGTCACATATCAGATATTTACTTTAAAATTTGTAACAGTAGCAAGATTACAGTTATGAAGTAGCAACAAAAACAATTTTAAGGTTGGGGTCACCACAACATGAGGAACTGTATTAAAGGGTTGCAGCATTGGGAAAGGTGAGGAGCACTGAGGAGGGAGACCTCAGAGGCGAGTTCAGAGAACTGACTGCCCTTTCAAAGGATTTGGGTTCAGTGCCCAGAACCACATCATGGCTCATAACTGTCTTTAACTCCTTCTGGGATCCGTCACCCTCCTCTGGCCTTCTTGGCTACTGCACACACAGGGTACACATACACATAAAATTAAAAAATAATTTAAAAAGTTAAAAACAAAATAACTTAGAGCCAACAAGATGACTTGGTAGGGGAAAGGTGCTTGTAGCCAAGTCTGGTGACCTGAGGTCAGTCCCTGGGGACTTGACCACAACTGTCCTCTGACCACCACACAGCTGCTGGGCACGTGCCCCAACCCATAAGAATAAATAACTTTAAAAATAGATGGCTTCCTCTTCATTCCTTAAAAAACAAAAATGAGGGGCTGCAGAGATGGCTCAGCAGTTAAGAGCATTGCCTGCCCTTCCAAAGGTCCTGAGTTTCAATTCCCAGAAACCACATGGTGGCTCACAACCATCTGTAATGAGGTCTGGTGCCCTCTTCAGGTGTGCAGGCATACACGCAGACAGAATATTGTATACATAATAAATAAATAAATATTTTTTTAAAAAGAAGATGAATTTGTTTAAAAAAATGATTAACTCATATCTCTTCCTTTGTTGCCAGGGTCTGGCTGGTTTGTACCTTCTGGAACCTTCTACAGCCTCCTGCCCTTGCTTGCTCAATGCCCACATCTCTTCATGTTGTCTCAGAGGTGCTGTATGTCCTGAACCTGCTGAGCCAACCCTAGACCCGCAGGTTGAAAGGGCAGGTGGACAGAACCTTGGCCCGGGCTCTCCTTTGGGCTGGAGGTCACAGTCTGGTTAGTTGCTCATTCCTTCCATCCTCGCTAGCAGCAGCTCCCAGCCCTGACAAGCCTTGCCTGCTGTCTTATGCCCACCTCAGGCAGTTTCACTGTGGGGGTCCCTGCATTCTAGGGTCTCGCGCTTGTTCTTAAAGGAGGAGCTGGGACCGAGACCCAGCGCCACTCACTCAGCTTTGCAGGGCTCAGCGGTCTGAGCTTCCAGTGCGTCGTATTCCCTCAAGTCCTCCAGTTCACGCATCTGGCCAGTTAACACTTTGGCTGCGAAAGCCACGATGTACTGTGGGAGGAGAAGACACCCGTGAGATGATAGGTCGCAAGGCTCTTTGTATCCGTACATAGACCCCTTCCATGCCTGAGGAGGACCCGTGGGGCTGACTCACCAGGAACCAGTAGACATTCATGACCGTGAGGAGCAGCAGCAGTGTGTTGAAGAAGAAATAGTATGGGATGTCGGGCACCGACTGCAGGCTGCAGTGGCAGGTGACGTACAGAACCTTAAGCGGGAACCAGTAGAGGCGGAACCAGAACCTGAAGGGAGGGGCCAGTCAAGTAGGCTTGGGAGAAGGAAGGGCAGGCTGCCCTCTTGCATTCCCTTCCCTGACTGTCACTCATCTACTGGAATCCGCTTGGCCTGGCAGCCCCACACTTTCCCATTTCCACCACCTCTGTGCGGCCAGCCCCACCCCTTCCCAGCTTAGCACCCTATTTCTTCCCAAGCTCCACTCACCTCACCAAACACCAGCCCCTCCCCAATCTGGCCTGGCCCTGGCTGAATGTAAGGTTCTAGACCCTATGTACCACCCTACTAAACCAACCCAATCACAGGCCCCTCCCATGCATGGCTCCACCCAAGTAAGCCACACCCTTCTCTTCCCTGGCCCTGCCCACAGCCCACTGAGCCACGCCCCTCTCACCAGCAGAAGCAGAAGCTGAGGCAACCCAGGTTGGCCACCAGCCCGTGCAAGCGGTGGTAGGCGCCACCCCTGGCTTTGAAGTAGATGTTGAGCTTGGTGAACTCCAGCTGCACGTCGCTAACGTCATGCAGGAAGAACACGAGGAGGCCTACATTGTGGTACCTACGGGGTGGGGACAATCAACCAGGACTACGGAGCCCGGGCCACACGGTGGGTTTTTATTAACTCATTGTGTTTGAGTGTGTACCTATGTGAAGACCTGCAGAGCCCAGTAGAGCGTGTCAGAGCCCTGAAGCATGAGCAACCCGACATGTCACCAGAACTGAACCAGGGTCATTGGCAAGAACAGCACATACATTGTGGCTGGAAGGACGGCTCAGTGGCTAAGAACACTGGCTGCTCCTGCAGGGGACTCGAGTTTGGGTCTGAGCACCCACATAGCGGCTCACAACCACCTGTTGCTCCAGTTTCAGGGAAGCCCATACACGTGGCTTTAGTGCTTGCTACTGTTTCCTCTGTGTCTCTCTGTGTGTGCATGCCAGCACCTGTAGAGAGAGGACAGTGACTTAAGGGCACTCTTAGCTATAGACCGTTTCTTTGCTCCTTTATTGCACTGGATCAGGCCTCACTTTTCAGTTTTGTTTGTTTATTTATTTATTGTTTTGTTTTTTCGAGACAGGGTTTCTCTGTAGCTTTGGAGCCTGTCCTGGAACTAGCTCTTGTAGATCAGGCTGGCCTCAAACTCACAGACTCCGCCTGCCTCTGCCTTCTGAGAGCTGGGATTAATGGTGTGCGCTGCCACGACCCGGCAGGCCTCACTCTTATAGTTCTTGCTGGCCTGGAACTCACAGAAATCCTCCTGTCTCAGCCTCTGAAACATAACTTAGTTTTTTTTTTTTTCTGTTAGAGATAGAGCCCTACAGTAGCTCAGCCTGGAACTCTGCAATCCTCCTATCTCAGCCCCCTGAGAAGGTGGCAATACATGTGGGCCTTGAACACCAAATCTCCTCTGTTTCTGGATCCCCTGTGAGTAAGCCCATGTTGGCCAAGGGTCCATACAGGGGAAAGCAGGATGGCCCAGTGGGTAAGGGCACTTGCCATCGAGCCTGATAACCCAAGTTCGACTCCAGGAGGAGAACCAACTCCCGGAAGTTGTCCTCTGACCCCCACACAAGCTGCAACATCCATGCCACCCTCCAAAATAAATAAATAAATGTCAAAGGAATTTTAAAAGGGGTGTCACACAGGTCTAGGACCAAGGTAGTGGACAGCGGGTGAGGGAAGGGTCTCTGGGTTCTTCTTACACACCTGCTTCCTGAGCCCTCCTTGCTCTGGCCCCATCCAGCCCCAGGCCCTTTGCACATATTGCCTGCCCACTCTCTTGATGACCTCACCGGAAGGCATAGGAAGAGGCGATGAGAAGCAGGGTGACCACATGATGCACCAGCATGACTATGGAGTCCTTGCGCCAGGTGTCCATGTACACAGTGGCATAGATGGAGTGGCAGTAGAAGCTCCCCTGCAGCAGGTAGGCGGTGGCTATGTCCCAGGGCACCGCCATGCCCGACCTCCAGGCTGGGAAGAGCCACGTTCATGGTCATGTTCAGACCTGTCCCCCAAGACCTCCCAACACAGCCTCACAACAGCGAGTGTCCTCTGAATGTGGGGTGGCCAAAAGTCTGTCTGCGTGAATGTGTGTGGCACCTGCCGGTTTCAGGGCCCTGTGGAGGTGGGAGGACGTGTTCGGAAGTCAGTCTTCTCCTCCCACTCTGTGTACAGTGAGATTTTGCTTGTGTTTTAATAAGTAAAGCTTGAAGATCAGAGTGCAGAGCTAAGTCACTAGAAGCCAGGCAGTGGTGGCCACACCTCTGATCCCAGCAGCCACACTAGGTAGCCACAGAGGGTGGGCAGCGGTGGTGCACGCCTTTGATGCCTGCGCTAGAGAGGAATATAAGACAGGAGGAGACAGGAGCTCAGGGCTCAGTGTGCAGTCAGGCTGAGGACAGGATCGCCCAGCCTTGGCAGAGTGAGAGCTCTCTAGCGGCTTGGCTGCTCTGCCTCTCTGATCTTCAGCTTGAACCCTAACATCTGTCTCTGGGTGTTTATTATTCATGCTACATCTATGGGTCCGAGGGACCAACCCAGGTCCCCGACTTGGCAGCACCTTTCCCGGATGGGTCACCTCACTAGTCGTTTGGTTTGTGAGTCAGGGTCTCATGCAGACCAAGCTCACCCCAAAATCTGTGTAGCAAATGATGACCTTGAATTCACAATCCCCTCCCCCCCATTTTCTGAGTGCTGGGATGGCCGACCTGTGGAGATGCCACACCTGGACGGAACCCAGGGATTCTTGCTTCTAGGCAAGCTCTCTACCAACTCCCGAGCCCCATTTTGCTTGCTTGTTTTTCGTTTGCTTGTGTTGTTTTTTGAAGGTCTCTTATGTAACCCAAGCTGACCAAAGACCTACTCATAGAAATCCTCCTGCCTCAGTCTTCCCAGTGCTGAGATAACAAGTATGTGTCATCATGCTGGGGCCCAGACAGACATGGCTCCTACTGTGATGCCTGACCCAGGATATTCGCCCTGAGTGGCTCGCTGTTGCCAACATTCTCCTCTCCAGCCTCCCATGTCTCCAGGCGTATCTGTTCTCTTTCAGACAACTGTGTCTCCTCCCAGTGAACCCCCCCATCTGTGCCTCTTCCTCTCCCCTGCTGCTGAGTTCAGGGCTCCTCAGTACTCTGCCCACCAAGTCTTCTGACTCTGTCTGGGCCTTTGTGACACCCACATCCCCAGCTGCTCAACCCCAGCTTACAGGCAGCCACTCAATAGAAAGCCTGAGAGGACTTGTGGGTCTAGTAAGCTGACTGTGGGCAGAGATGCTCACCCGCTGCAAATGTTTGGTAACCAGAACTCCATCCCTAGAACCCTCAGAACAGTGGACAGAAGTAACTCAAATGCTGGCCTCTGGCCTCTGTCTGGCATTCTGGAGGCTGAGGCAGGAGAAAGCTAAGTTTGAGACCACCCCAGGCTACATGAGACCCTGTATAAAATCCCCAAAAGACCCACAGGAAGGCTCAGTGGGTAAAGGCGCTTGCCACCAACACCGATGACCTAAGTCTGACCCCAGGCCCCACAGGAGGAATGGAGAGAAGGACCCCACGTGAAACCTTCACACGCTGCACAAACAGTGGTACACAGGCGTTCTCGCCACACTGACATAAAAAGAGAAAGAAAAACCCCCACAGCACATTTATCTCCTCTTCCTCTAGCTCATCTACAGGCTGCCTCTCAGTCACCTCCATCATGGTCCTCCACCTCCCTGATCCCTACTACCCCCCCCCCTTATGTTTTCTCTTGCCACTTGCTATGATCAGACTGGCTGTCCCATGAAGGGTTTGGGGACCTCTTCCTAGCTGTCCCTAGCACAAGCCAACCTGGCACTTGTACAAGTGGATGTGGGCGTGGCTCAGGAGTAAAGAGCCTAGGATCACACCAGGGAAGGGTGGGGGCGTGGCCAGCAGTCACACGCTGTCCAGTATGCAGGAGTCACTTTGCTTCCAAGTCCAGAAAAATACCCACAAAAAAACTGTGGGTGCCCAATAAACTCTCAACACTCTAACCAAACAGGAATCTAATTCAATCATACCACTGAGTTACCCATATAAAGTCAAACTTAATAACAGCCAACACCACTCGTTTTGAAATTCAAAACTCCCATGGCTGTGGGAGCAGTGGTGCACGGCCAGTCTCAGCACTCAGGACACTGATCGGGGTGCCTCCAATTTTAGGCCATTCTGGACTACATAGGAAAAAAGATTGTGTGTGGTGCTCTCTATGTGGGCAACATCACCGCAGCACCTAGCTGTGCCCCCCAGAGTCCTCCCAGCCACATGGGGAGCATCTATCTCTGCACCTCTCAAGACTCTGCTGACTCCCACATTGTGGTCCCCAGCAAGGAGCCCCCCTCCCGCCTCCAAACTCTGCACACGTTCACATTCATGAATTCCCACCCTATCTATCTCATGTGAAACTCCAACTCCAGCCAGGAGTTGCCTTCATGAGCCATCTTGTCATACCTTTGCACAGGTCCCTGCAGGACCAGCTCGAGTAGGGGCCTCTTCTGACCACACTACTCCCAGGGTTCCATGCCCACCCTTACCTTGATATCAAGACTTCCATAGAAGTATCTCATTAGGGCCAATTCAGAACATGTATGGGCACGCACACATGCACGTCACGATGTACATGCGGCAATCAAAGAACTTTAAAAAGTGACTTCTCACTTTCCGCTGAGTCCCAAGGCAAGAACTTGAGTTGTCGGCTTGGCTGCAAGCACCTTTGTCCCAGCCATCCTGCCAGCCCCCTTTTTAAATTGTTTTTAGCAGAGTCCTCTGCACTGGTCCCTAGGATGCCTACCGTAGAAGACAGAGGGTGGGTCATGGAAGAAAGGATAATGGGCACCCAGGAGCAGGTAGGCACAGTAGCTCCAACAGCCCAAGTAGAAAAGAAGCTTCCAGGCGCTCTCAGGTAACCTGGCAGCATCTCGAGGCTGCAGATGACACCGCTTGGCCAGGGGCTGTGGAGACACAGTAGGTAGTGGTTGTTGGGGGAGCGCGATGCTCCTCCAGGGGAGAAAAACAAGGCCCAGGGACTCGCCAGTCTCAATGGCATTGAGAAAGTTGGGCCCCTGTGCCCATCTTCTGGGGTAACCAGAGCCCAAGTGTGTGGCCATGAAGGGCTAAACATAGCACCCAGCTGTCCTGTGTGGCCTGGGAGAGGGAAGCTGGGCGGCGGGGGGAGGGAATGAGGGATATGACATTGTCCAGGCTTAAAGCAATGGAGCTTAGGGAATCTGCAAGTCGGGTGCTCAGGTTCTAGCAGAAAATGGGGGTGTTTCAGGGAGGGAAAAAGGGGAACTTGAAAACTCCCCCACATTGGGAAGAAGGCAGGAGAAACTAAGGATAGGAAAGAGCCTGGGAGGGAAAACTGGGGACCAAAGGCTGTGAAGGTGTTGAAGGGGGAAAGGTGGGAGGCAAGCTGATCTGGGGGACATGGAGACGTCACAGGTCAGTGGTGTATGCCTATTATCCCAGCTTGGGAGGCTGAGGCAGGAAGACTGACGTGGATTTGAGCAGCCTGGGCTTCAGAGAGACACTGTCTCAGAACTACAAAAATGGGTTGGAATGGGCCGGCTAGAGTCCAGGAAGGCCCCAGGAGCTCCAGCACTGTGGGCCAAACCCAGCCCCCTTCTTCCCAAGGCTGAGGGGGCCAGAGGAACCCAGAGCACCCAGCAGTTGTCATGGAGACAGCCAGAGCCCAGCTCTCGTAACCCCTAGCAACCAGGCTGCTGCCAAGTTGAGCTTGGAGAATGGGACAGCCCCTCTGCCTGTTTCTAGGGGAGGAGGAGGGTGGAGAGTGGAAGTGGGGTGGCCTCAGGCTGCCTCAAGGACCTCCAGCATCCCAGTTGGGCGCCAGGAGAGCACACTAGCCAAGGCAGATGGGGACCAGGGCTGCCCTGGGGTTGGCCCTCATTCTTGCCTCCTCTCTCTTCAGCAGCTTGAGGCTGAGGTCGCTCCCTCCATTAGTTGACAACAGACAGGGTGGGCTCTGGAGCTGGACAACACCCTATCTTGACCTAACAGCCTCTTCCTGCCAGCAGAGAAAGGTCCCATTGTTGGCACAATGCTCTCTGTTCCCGCACCCTCTGCCACTTCCAGTCAGATGGGGGCGGGATGTCCCCAGTTAGTCCTCTGGAGAGTATCCATCATGGTACTGGCCCAAATGCCACAGAGACCGCCCCCCAAGGAGGAATGAGGAATAGGGTCAGGTGCCAATGTCATCACTACCAGGGTCATTCTTCACACCTGGGCGGTGGCCTCTTCAGTCTCCAGAAACAGTATTTTGATCATCGCCCCATGGGGGCGACAGAATAGAACACTGAAGACACAGACAGGGTCATTCCCAAGGTTGAGCCCCTGGGTACGGCCCTTGATACACAGGTCTGTGCCATCCCTGCTTCGGGGGTGGTGGGCACTCCAGACAAGGGCGGGGCATCGACAGCACAGATACGTGTAGACACAGCAGCTCCCAGTGACGCACAGCTCAGGTGACCACTGGGCACCTCGAGGCCTCCAGTGCAGAATCTGGGTTCCCTGGTCCCCAGGTCGGTTTCCAGAAGGTTGACCCTTGGGTCCGCAACAGCATAGATGCTGTACGGAGGGGATTGCCCTAGATTCTATCGAAACTGCCCAGGATAGGATGTGGATCTAGTTTCCTTGCATCCATAACACCCCACGCCACATGGGATTCCCAATCCATCAAAGTGTCACCCCAGTTCAGTGACACCCCCGCACCCACCCCGCCCTGTTGCAAAGGGTCTCGGGATAGCCTCTGAGGTCCCGATATGCAAACCCAGGCCCCCCACTTTCCAGCGGCCACTACAGACATAGGGATACGTGAGAAGCGGCCCCACTCACTCTCCTGCATGCAGTTCACAAGGGCCCCCAGGTCGCACTGACCCGAAAGAGGCGCGCGGTGGCCACGGAGCGCAGTGCGGTCCAGCCCAGAGCGCACAGTGCGGCCAGGAGCAGCTCCGGGGCAGCCAGGTGCGCGTGCTCCGCCAGGCCGCGACGCGCGAGTCCCCAGCCGCAGTCCCCGCAGCCCCTTGCCGCTGCCAGCACCGAGGCCCAGCTTCGTTGCAACATCTGCGCGTAGCTAGGCATGGGCTCTGGCGTCTCAAGCCCGGTGGTCGTTGTCGCAGCCGCCATGCCACCCGCTCGCCCGCCGCCGCCTGCACGCTTCCGAGCCGCAGCGCGCCCCCGCGTCACGCGCTGCAGCCAGGCCGGGGGCGCGCAGGCCCCCGCCAGTGCAAAAGCGGGGGCGTGGCCGACCCAGACCCCGCCTCTCATGATGCCGGGTACCACCCCTTCTGCTCTCCTGTTGTGGGACCTAGTAGTTCCCAAGCTCTGGGTGATCTCTCCTCCGCTCAGTCTGCGACTATCCTGGGGTTCTTCTGCGGTCAAGATGGCTCAGCAAGTGTGAGGGGGCCTGCCACCAAATTAATGTCCTGAAGTTGAGGATAGACTGAGTCTAGCAAATTAGCCTCTCACCTCCACCTATGTGCCCACTCACACAAATAAATGCAATGAGACATCCCCCCCACCAAAAAAAAAAAAAATCTGCCCACGCTTGTGTCCTGACCCACCCTCCATCCGCTGGGCTCAAGCCTGGTCGGTTTCCTCTACTCTACTGATTCCTCCAATCACAAGGCCTCCTGAGCTGATGATAGGGTCTCAAGGTGCAGCTGGTGATGTCCTTGAACTCCTGATTTTCCTGCTTCAGCCTCTGAGTGCCTGGAAGGCAGTTATGCACCACCATGCATGGTTTATCCATTGCTGTTTGCAAGGGAAGCACTCCACCAATGGCGCCATGTCCCCAACCTCGTGCACAGGCACACGTGGTGCATGTACTCACATGCCAAGTTATCATTTTGGAGGTCAATATAGATGTCTACTATCTTTCTCCACCATTTAAAAACTGTGATGTGTATGTGTCTGTGTGCACCTGCCACATAGGTCTAGGTTCAGAAGGCATAGGGCCCCTGGAGATGAAGTTCCAGGCTGTCGTGGACTGGATGGACATTGCTACTGCGTTCAGAACTCCAGTCCAGTCCTCTGGAGGAGCAGTGCGTGTTTCTATTCACTAAGCCACCTCTTATTCAAAAAGATTTAGTCATTTTGTGTGTTTTACCTGACTAGTGCCAGGAGGCCAGAAGAGGACATCAGATCCCTGAACAGGTTGGGAACTGGACCTGGATCCTCCCCAGGAGCAGGCAGTGCTCTGAACCACTGACCCACCTCTCCAGCCCATGCTATAGTTTTGGAGGCAGGGTCTCTCACTGACTTAGGACTCATTGATCAAGCTAGACCAGGTGGCCCGTGAGCCCTAGGGAGCCTCATCTTCCACACCTACCTCCCAACCCTGAGGTTACAGACATGAGCCACTCCTATTGGCTATGTGGGTGCACTGAGCCATCTCTCAACAGTCTCCTTCTGTTGAGACAGGACTCAAGATGTAGCTGAGGTTGGCCTTGAACTCCTGATCCTCCCACCTCTCCCTAGGAGTGCACACAGCACTCAGTATTCTTGACATAGACCACGTGGGAGAGGCTTCCTGTACTTGCTCCTGAGTTGTAAGGTGACAGGCTTGGGACTGGGGCTCTTCCCAGTTCCTCCTGGCAACCTCTATGCCATCTAAGCAGCACCCATCTGTAAGGGAAAGAAGCCTGCTCAGCCTGAGTTTCTTCTTGGCCTGGGACCAGGGCTTCTGGGCAGACACTTGAACAGGCACCAAGGCTCAGTGCTAAGGCTGCTGGACCCCTAATGGAGCCCATACTGGGGCAATAATGATGTCCAGTTTCCTCCTGCCACATGGCCAGGTGTCAGTGGATGCTTTGGAGTGGCACCTGTGGTGACTAAACCCCAAAGCAGATGAAGACACCAGCCTGACAGGCAAACATCTCTCCTTCCCCGCAGGTGAGGTGAGGTCACAAGCAGGACTAGAAGCCCAGGGCCAGCTCAGGGTCCTTTCTGTTGTCTGCCACTGGAATGTGTCCTTACAGTCTAGCACGAGGCACACAGCCCAACAGAGCCCTGCGCCCACTGACAGCCCTAATTAGCTCTCCTCCTTCCCATCCAGCTGGACCCACCTGGTCAGGCGCTCTTCACCGTCTCTGCTAAGTGATGGGGAATCTTTTTTTTTTAAAAAAAAGATTTATTTATGTATTATGTCTACAGGGGTTTATGCCTGCAGGCCAGAAGAAGGCACCAGACCGCATTACAGATGGTTGTGAGCCACCATGTGGTTGCTGGGAATTGAACTCAGGACCTCTGGAAGAGCAGTCAATGTTCTTAACCTCTGAGCCATCTCTCCAGCCCGATGGGGAATCTTTGACCTGTGGCATTCAACAAGTAAGCAGTGGCCAGCAGGGTCTCAATCTTGTTGACCAATCGTGTTGTGTACAGTGGCAGCCCTGAGAAGCTCTAGGAACCTCAGTTTGAATCTCAACATCCATCATGATAGCTTCCTGATGGGCCTATACCTGGTTCCTGCATGCTGACTGAGACTACCTGCAGATGCTTGTAGGGCTGGTCTGAGGACTGAGGGAGAGGGGAAGGAGAGGGGAAGGTGAGGCACACTGCAGGCCAGAGTGAGGTGGGATGCTGGGACTCTTTCCTCCAAGTCCTGATCCCACAGTCCTATCAGAGTGGATGTAGTGAGTGCTGGGTAGGAACCAGGCAAAGAGAAGATGGACAGACTTTATTGGCAGACAAGGAAGTGAGGATGACACCTGGCACACAGTTGGGGTCACCAGGGCATCTCCACATCAGGCACTGGGAGCATACTGTAGAGCAAGGCGATCAAAATCGTTCTCCTGCAGTGGGAGATCAGACGCCATGCATGAGACAACACAGCCTGCCGCCATCAGGGCATCCCCATCCCTAGGAGCGACTGTGCTGCTCACCTTGGCATGGTACTCCTTGATGAAGGGATGGGTCCTGTGTGCGTCCTTCAGCTGCGACAGGTATCGGTTTGTCACCTGAGGAGTATGGAGTAGGATGGGTTAGCCAGATATGGGGATCCAAAAGTCACTCTGTCCTGCAGAGAAGGGTGGGGGCAAGGGAGGGACCCCAACCCAGAGCCAGGCAGCACATCGTACTGCTGCTGGGTTAGCCTCAGGTGTGGGACAGGCCCCAGGGAAGGAGTGACCAGGATGGGGTGGGACACACTGGGGGAAGGGCTGATGAAGCATTGTGAGCTAACATGTCCTACACTCTAGAGCAGTGGTTCTCAATCCTCCTAATGCTGCAATCCTTTAATATAGTTCCCATAACTGCAATTCAGCTACTGTTATGAACCATAATGAAAATACCCGAGACCACTGTGAAAGGGTTGTTTGGCCCCCAAGGGGTCGCAACCCACAGGTCCCAGGATCTAGACCTGAGACAGCTCCAGCCCAGCCCGGCTGCCCAGCACTGAGCACAGCTGTGGATCCTCAGCTGGGACGGCAAACAGACGCAGAAGGTTCAGGGCTCAGCAGGCCCTAAGCAGAAAGCTGCTCCAACTTCCTCTTCCCCCTCTTCCCCTCAGATGAGGCCACTGGACAGTGCCTCCCTGGTCCCTACCTGTCCTGCGGCTGTCCCCACCACCACCCTGATGGGGCTTAAGCCTATGCCATACTACAACTTACCTCAGGGGGCTTGCCTAGGTGCTGGGACAGAACAATGAGGTTGATGAGGGTCTCGGGATGGCCACTGTCCTGTAAACAGATGGGGCGTAGGCAGCTAGCAAACCCAGACCCTGAACCCATAGATCAACATCTGTCTGGGGCCAGAAAGCCTAAAGCCCAAGCCACTGTAGGGAAGGTGGGGTGGGGCCAGGTTGTCTCAGAGTCCTTCCCCATGCCCTCCAGCTCAGCTTAGCCTGAGTTTGCCCTCCCAGTTTTGGGGGCACCAAGTTCACCTGTGCTCCATGGAGCTGCTAGTTAATTGTGATGCCCCCTCCCCGTTCTCCATCTGGGCAGGAATGAAAGACCAGCTCAGGGGAGGGCATAGGGGTATGCAGACAGGAGCCAACCAGCTGCTAAGTTCCACAACAGTGCACCTGTACCTAAAAATTCTCAAAGCCAGCCAGGCATGGTGGCGCACACCTTTAACCCTAGCACTTAGGAGGCAGAGGCAGGTGGATCTCGCCTGGTCTACAGAGCGAGTTCCAGGACAGGCTCCAAACTACGGAGGAGTCCTGTTTCAAAAACCAAGACAGAGAGAGCAGGCTTCCCTGTTGGGCTCAGCTCTGCACACGATCTTCTCGATTGTGGTTTCTAAGCCTGTGGAACAGAGTCTCAAACTGACCATCCTCCTGTTGTAGACTCCTGAGTGCTATGGTGACAGACCTTACACACTTACTCTTTCCTTATCACATTTCAGAGCCTTGTGCATGAGGTGAGGGCTGTGCCCCTGAGCAACACCCATGCCCTACCTACTGAGGACAGCTCAAGGGATCCTCAGCCCAAAGCCCCTGGCCCTAAAGTCTACTGGTGAGGTGTCTTTTTATTGTTTTTTTTTTTTTTTTTTTTTTTTTTTTTCCAAGACAGGGTTTCTCTGTGTAGCCCTGGCTGGCCTGGAACTCACTCCATAGACCAGGCTGTTCTCAAACTCAAAGATCTGCCTGCCTCTGCCTCCCAAGTGCTGGAATTAAAGGTGTGTGCCAGCACCGCCCGGCAATGCCTCTTTAATTTCAAGTAAGGCCCGTCATCCCAGCACCTGGACACTAAGGAACAAAGATTGCCAGGGTTTGAAAAGCTCCCAAATGAGCTTGGTGACGCATCTCCCTGGAGACCCCCACAGCAGGCATCAGAGAGGTCAGTGGGGCTGGCAAGCGTGTATGGCCATTAATCTGTCCACCAAGGCTTCAGTCTTGTGACCAGTTATGACTGAGGTTTTCACTTATTTGGGGTACAGTAAATAACAAGTGGCTTGGATGCCCACACTAGTCCCAGCATTCCCCACTCACCTTGTCCAGAGCCTCCTGCAGCACACCCTCGGCAGTCTCCCAGCGGCCTTGTGCTGAGTGACAGGCTGCTTGGCCATTGAGCAGCAGCAGTGTGGGCGAGCACTTGTCAGCCAGCTCCTGGAAGATGTAGTAGGCTTCTTGCAGCTTCTCACCACCCTGTGGGGACACTTATGTCACTGCAAACTCCACGACACAGCTCAAGGTGAGTAGCTCTGTGGGGACCAGCTGAGCCCCTCTCCCTCCCTGCCACACTGCCCAGCTCTAACCACTGTTGGATGCTGTGGAAAAGGTTTCCAGGGATTGGTGTCTGCCCTGTGACTACCTGGCCAGAGTCGTCCCACTGTTCATTACATAGTTTAACACTAGCAGAAAGGCAGGGGAGGCTATGAAAATAAAACTGAGCCGGCTGTGCAGACAGAATCTCAGGAAGCTGAAATGAGGTCACTTGAACCCAAAGGACACAGGGACACGGGGTCTCAAAACAGCGAGGGCTGTCAGTGCTGGTCCGTCACCCCAGCTACCCTGAGGCCTGTCACAGGAAGACACACTCCAAGCTTTGGGCTGGGGAGACAATTCAGCAGGTAAAGGCTGCTGGCAGACATAAAGACCAGCTCCATCACCCTGTGCACACGCTCCGCACCAAACACAAGCATGTGAAAGAAGCTCTGCACCATGAGCACCCTTATGAAATGTTAATTTTTGTTTTTCCTTTTCTCTTCTTTTTTCTTCAAGTCAGAGTTTCTCTGTGTAGTCCTAGCTGTTCTGAACTCTCTGTAGACCAGGCTGGCCTTCAAAATTAATTTTGAAAAAGTTCAGAGAGTTGAAGACAGGTGAGCAGCTACCAGCACTTTCTATTTTTTTTGTTTGGTTTTTCAAGCCAGGGTTTCTCTGTGTAGCCCTGGCTATTCTGGAACTTGCTCAAATCAGGCTCGTCTCAAACTCAGAGATCTGCCTGCCTCTGTCTCCCAAGTGCTGGGACAAATCCATCTTTTAAAGGGGCAGGGAGATGATCATGCATGGGGAGGGCACACTAGGGTGACGGAGCAGGGAGATCAGGAGTTCAAATCCAACCTCAACCACATGGCCAATTTGATGCCAGCCTGGGCTATGTGAGACTTGTGTTTAAAACACAGCAAAACAACAGGCACACATCTTTAATCCCAGCACTCTGTGAGTTCGAGGCCAGTCTGGTCTACAAAGTGAATTCCATTGAAACCCTGTCTCAAAAACCCAAACCAAACCAAACAACAACAAATAAAAAAATTAAAAAAAAATTAAAAAAACACAGCAGAACACAAAATCCCGCAAAGCTAAATTTAAATAAATAAAACATGACTGGGGTATAGCACAGTGGAGCAGCCCCTTGCCAAGCATGAGTACGGCCCTGCATTTCATGCCAGTACCAGAAAAAACAAAAACAAAAAGCCCAAGCTGAAAATAAATAAGTAAACTTCCAGAAAGCTAGAATGGGGTCATTTCCACCCAGGAGGAGGGCCGTGTGAGGTCAGAGGCCTGGGCTCCCTGTAAAGTGGAGAAAAGAGCTCAGGAAAGGAGATCAAGTCTAGGAGCTGGAACGGTGCAGCTGCCAGGGGGCAAGGCAGTGTGGGCTGAGGATGCCCAGCCTGGAGCACTTCCTCCAGGAGCCTGCTCCAGTAGCCACCAGGCTCTGCCACTCGGGTGCGGGTGCGGCATGAAGAGAGCGACAGACGCCTGTGGGGTTTACCACAGCCAGGTTGACCCAGGCAGTGGCTAGCTGGGTGAGGGTGGCATCCTCATCTTGGTCCTGCATCCTCTTCAGCTCCTTCCTAGGGCACAGAAGACAGACAAGGTGCTGAGTGGCCCGGGGACAGACCCTGGCACACTCTCCTGCCAGTCTGTGTCTACCTGACATGGACTAGACAAGGCTGGCCCAGCTGCTGCCCCACAAGGTGAGGAACCCAAAGAGATGGGCTGTGTTGAGAGCTCAGCTGTGTGGCACTAGAGCAAGTTCCAGGCTTCCACACGCTATGGAGCTGCTACTCCACCTCAGCATCGATCCACGCCTATGCGGAGCCCCTCCCCACCAGTAGGACAGCCTCCACTCACAGCCCAGCTTCACAGAGGGAAACGGGCACCCATATCCTTATCCCCAGCCTTGTCCCTTCCCAGGGAGAGGCTAGGTAAAGGACATGTGTCACTTGTAGGGAGCTGAGGCTATGGCTCACCGGGCTAGGTCCAGCCTGTCCAGCTTGAGGAGGATCTGAACTGTCATGGCCGTGCTATGGACAAAGCAGAGACAGAGTGGTCAGCAGGTGCCTGGGCTTGCCAAGACAAACACCCCCACTTTGCCAGTGGGCTCACAGGGGCCTGGAGTCTCCCTGGGGCTCTGCAGGGCCAGACTTTCAGGGAGAAACCCCGTTGACTGCACTTCCAGGGAAAGCAGACAGGTCCAGACATGCCCCTTGCCCCTTCCTCTGTGCAGGGCAACCGCAATCAGCACTGCTAATGCCAGCCCTAGAACACTGTCACCTGCTCTTCATCAGCCTCCCTCTCAGCTCCTGGGGAGACAGGTGTTTTCCATCTAGACAGGAGCGGATCTCAGGCCCAGCAGGAGCCAACTGCACCTGTGTTCTCCTATTCACCCGCCCTTGTTCTCTTTCAGAAGCGATTTGAGATTAGCTGGGCATGACCTTGAACTCAGATCCTCCTTCTTCTACCCACAAGTGCTGGCAAGACAGGCTCCACCCTACTTGAAGCATGCTCTCTCTTGCCCAGGTTAGCCTCAAACCCTATGATTCAGAGGGTAAGCGCTTGTCACGGCCTGGTGACTTCAATCGATCCCCAGGACCCACACGGTGGACAAACCAACTCCCACAAGTGTCCACTGGTCTACAGCACACATGCACTGAAGTACAGGAAACCTGTGCCTAAATAAAATATATAGAGATGAAAAGCCTCAACCCGTCTCCCTTTGCTTTCCAGGAGCTGGCATTTTAGATATGTGCCTGGCCTGTTTCTCCCTTTTTCTTGCTTTGTTTACATTTTTTAATAATTTTAAATTTGTTCCTGGACAATTCATACATGTATATAACATATTTTGATTATATTCTCATCTTACCCCCCCTTCTCTATATTTTATTTTTATGTGTTCAGAGAACAAGTTGTCGGACCTGCGGCTAGACTGGGCCCCAGTGAGCCCCTGTCTCAGGAGAGCTGGAAGGGAGCAGGCTGCAGGCCACTTACCACTCGAGGCTGTCGCCCTGGTGCAGGGCGCGCAGGGCTGCATCTGGATTCTGGTCATGGAAGTAGACAGAGGCAGCCATGAGCAGGAAGGTAGTATTGGTCACGTCCACACTCCTGCTCATCTCACGGTCCAGCTCCACCACAATGGCATCCCTGCAAGACGCTGCTGCTCAGGGAGGCTGAGGCAGGAGTTGGCCTCAGCCCTGGGACAGTGAGGGATCCCTTTCTTCAGGAGTGCAGGGGAGGTGTCAGCCCAGGGGTGCATGCAACAAACAGCAGAGTGGCCTGGTCCATCTCTACTGCCCATTTGATGCCTTGAGTTCCCGCATTCTTATGCATATGGCAAACAAGCTGAGGTGAGAAGGGCACTCCAGGCCTGCTAGGGGTTGCATGTAACAGCTGAGACACCAGATCAGAAGCTGTCAACCTCTGAGGGGTGGGAATTTCAAAGACTTCTGTGCCAGGGCCTTGTGTTGAGCATGGGCAAGCCTGGATATGGGTGAAGCAGGCAGGACAGACTCTACCTGGGATGTGCCAGCCCAGCTGCTATGAAGGACAGTGTTCTTGGTTCCCCTCCTAGGCTGGGCCTGAGGAACTGTTCCCAGAGCCCCCACACCCTTTTCTGTGCTAGGAATGAAAGCCAAGGCCATGTGCAGGCTAAGCACACTCGACACACAGCCATGCCCCCAGGCCTGCAAAGTGCAGGGCAGCAGAACCATCACCACCTCCACCAACAGGTGAGAGAAATGGAGGAAGAGGGGACACCTCACCCTCCCTCTGCAGATGTAGTAGATCCTGGCCCTGGCTATCTGGTGGCCCCTACCAGGCCTCACCTCCGGTTCTCAGTGGCAAGGTAGTCCGCAAACATGCGCACAGCCTGGAGCTCTGGGGCCGAGGAGGGCTTGATCTCGTCCAGGACCACGCCGTATTTCCTCTACGGTCACAGGTGCACATCAGTCCTTCCGCCCACCGCCAGCATTACCAACATACTGCCCACACCGGCAGTGTCACGATTACCAGGTGCCCCTCACCTGTCACACCGTGCCCCATTGTTGTAGCTGAGAACACAATGTCAGCAGTGCAGGACAGGAGGGCGTCCTGCCTCCCCTCTGACACCCATGGCTACTGCTGGAGCCACTCTGTCCCTTGTTGTGGTCTTTCTCACCCACCCAAGTGCTAAAGATGTGTCACTACACCTGTTGGAGAGTTACACACGGCTTTTCCCTGACACACAGAGGAGTGTGGAACAGGATGGGCCTGGCAGCACAGATCATGTGCTGAAGCACGGGGATTTGAAGTACCACTCCTGAACACCTACACCCTGCCCTGGGCCAGAGTGAAGAAGAGCTTTTCACAGAGATCATAGAAATACGTATTTCTGAGCAGGGTCTTGAAGTGTAGCCAAGGCTACCCTCAAACCTGAACTTCTCTCTCTGAAGTGCTGGGGTGACAGTCCTGTGCCACCTGACACAGCTTGGGGTTGCTTTTTTTTTTTTTTTAAATTATTTATTTATTATGTATACAATATTCTGTCTGCATGTATGCCTGCAGGCCAGAAGAGGGCACCACATCTCATTACAGATGGTTGTGAGCCACCATGTGGCTGCTGGGAATTGAATTCAGGACCTTTGGAAGGGCAGGCAGTGCTCTGAGCCATCTCTCCAGCCCCCTTGGGGTTGCTTTTTGAATGTGAAAGTACACCTCACTGGTAGGCAATGAAGCCAGGCATAGTGGCAGGGGGAGGTAGTGGGAATAGGAGCAAGATCATCCTGGGCTACACAGTGAGATCAAGGCCTGCCATGCGAGATGGCCACCAAGCCTGATGACCTAAGTTCAATTCTCAGGACCCACACAATGGAAGGAGAGAATGGGGTGCAGCAGTCGTCCTCTGCCCACTTGCACATAACCTTTCCCTGAGAAGAGTCCTGACAGGTCCCTGGCGTGGCTGCTCGCAGCTTCCCTGCCCAGGCCGGGCCCACGCTTACCTGTGCAATGTATGCTCTGTACAGGAAGACATCCCTCTCCACTTCTCTCTCGGGACTGGACAGCTGTGGGGACATGGACAGAGTGAGACGGAGGGGCTGCAGGGCAGCTTCAGGGGATACCAAGTCTAACTAGTTCAGAGCCTCTGCTGGAATCCAGGAGACCCAGAACCCCATGGGCACCTCCACTCCACAGAGGGCACACAGTATGAAAGCCTGCCATCTCAACCATATGACTGAGAGGCTGCACTGCTATTGGCCACACCAGCCGCTGTGTGCCCCAGCCCATCTGGGTGCTCACAGGTCAGCTGGACTTTGACTTTATCATTTCGGGAGCTTTTCTGGGTCCAGGTAAACCAGGCTGGCTTCAAACTCACGATGTATCTAAGAACAACCTTAAACCGTTGGATCTTCCTGCTTCTGCCGCCTACATGCTGGGATGACAGGTGTGTGCACCAAGCTTGCCTACATAAGTGACTCTTGAAGGGTCCCTGAGTCATGCTTGGAAAGACAGCAATGCTGGCTCCTGGTGTCTTTGAGGATGGGAACCCGAGGGCACGAATCAGCTTCTGCCATCTATGCATAAGAGAACAACTTCACTACTTGCAGGGCCAAGTCACCCCAGTCCCTACAGCAGGAAGTGTGCGGACAGGATGGACCTGAAGACTGGGCCTCTGATCCCAGCACCCAGGAGGCTGAGGCAGGACTGTTTCAATTCGCTCAAGGTCAGCCTGGACTCTAAATATAGGGAGCCTTTGCTGGGAAGAGAGTTCTGGCCTTCCCAGAATCCCTCAAAGCCTGTAGAGCAGTTGACTATGAAGGAGAAAGAAGGCTTTGGGAGGAATGAGGCAACTGAGCTTATCTGAAGCTGAAGGCCTGGATGTTCTGCAGCAAGGGAGTGGCTGAATGAGCCCCAGAGGTAAGGGCTGAGGAGCCATAAGATGGCAGAAATGTCAAGCGTGTGTAGGTCTTGGATTCTATCCCCAGCATTTTGAGACACGGAGGAAGAGAGACAGAAACAGACAAAGGCGAGGAGATTAGACCCATTCAAGTTTTGGCACACAGACTAGGCTGTTCCTGTGGGGAGGGGATACATACATTTAATTTAGACAGAACCCAGGATGGCTTCTATTGATCATCCTGCCTCACCCTCTGTTGTAGCTGGGACCACACAACCCGAGGAGTCCTGATCACCACAGTGCTCACCACTGTATAGCAGCTCTCATGGGGCCTGAAGTTGATGCAGGGAGAGGCCTGCCTCAAGCTACCTACAATCCTAGTGCTTCCCTGCTAGGAAGGAGCAGATGTGTGATGGGTCACTTGCGGTCTAAAGGTTCTAGAAGGGCTGCTGATGGTGTCCTGGGAACTCAGCTGAAGGACACGGCTGAACTACAAGATACCCTGAGGTCCCCAGGTGCAAAGTGTGGATGGCTTGTGTCTGAGATGGGGCTGTTGAGGGCCGGCAGCAGGTGCGGAAAGGGAAGAGGAGAGAGAGATAACAGGGCCACAGCGAGTCCTGGGCAGGGACACCCACAGAAGAAGAAAGACAGGCACAGGAGAGCTGGGTGTCCTCCAAAATACCCAAAGAAATAAGGAAAGAAAGGAAGAAAGACACAGTATTCAAACTGTCATTCAGATGGCTTGCTGGGCCACTGACCTGACACAC
Source organism: Myodes glareolus (assembly GCF_982192425.1). NCBI lineage: Eukaryota > Metazoa > Chordata > Mammalia > Rodentia > Cricetidae > Myodes > Myodes glareolus. The sequence continues at coordinate 3,300,794 of NC_142048.1, read as the reverse complement.
TCAGGAATGCAGGCCGGAAAGTGGCCTGCATTCAGAGTTCTGAAGTCCAGAATCAGGAACTAGCAACACACGTCCTTAAGAGCAAGGACAAAGAGGAAAGTGACGGGAGAGGGAACAAAGCTGTTCTAAGGATGGGAGAAACCCACATCTGCTGTTCTGAGAAGACGAAAAGCCAGGGACTAGAGAGAACCTTCTAGAAGCTTAGAAAGTCATCAGCCAATGCATAACCAGTGGAAATCCTTAGAAAGGAGAGAACCAGAACAAGGCAGAGCCTACCAACTCTGAGACATCAGCCTGGTAAGAATCCTGCTGCATGCTCTCTGCTGGAGCCACGCCCCCAGGCCCTTACTGCTCCAACCTGGAATGACAGCTGTTTTCACACTCAGAAGAGCCACACCTAAGAACACCACTTTCTGTAACTCATGCTCCTGCCATTTTCTGACTGCCTGCTCTGCCTGTCACCAAGGCTAACGTACCTAGAAAGCTTGGAGCTCTCTATCAACGCCATCTTCCACTGAGCCCAGGCGTGACTGGGTAACCTCATCAGCAGCCTAGCTGTTGATGATTGACCCAGTTCTCCTCTTTTAGAACTACAGACAAGCTGGTGTGGCCACATGGGCCTGTTATCCCTGCGTCTGGGAGGCTGAAGCAAAACTGTTAATTGTTTTACAAATAAAATCAGAGCTGGGACTCAGCTGGTAGAGCACTTGCTTCAGGGCTGTGGGTGGTTTCCATCCTCAGTACTGCATGACTGGGCATGGTTGGGCATAACTGCGATTCTAGCACTCTGGCGCATCAGGAACACGGGGAGTCTGAGGACAACCATGGGCTAAAGAAGACCCTGTCTTCCTTTTATAACTATACTTTTCTTTGGGGGGGGGCAATTCAAGACAGGTTTCTCTGTGTACCCCTGCTGTCCAGAACTCACTACGTAGACCACGCTGGCCTCAAACTCAGAAATCAGCCTGCTTCTTCGTCCCAAATGTTGGGATTAAAAGTGTGTATTGCCACGCCTGGCCTATTATTGCTTAAGACAGGGTTGTCTAGAACTCCCCACGTAGAGCAGGCTGGTCCTGCCTCTGCCTCCCAAGTAGTGGGATAGAATATGTGCCTAGTTTTAGATATTAAAATCCGGGCAGTGGTGGCGCACGCCTTTAATCCCAGCACTCGGGAAGCAGAAGCAGGCGGATCTTCGTGAGTTCGAGGCTAGCACGTCCACAGAGTGAGTTCGAGGACAGCCAGACCTAAACAAAAAGAAATCCTGTCTCGGAAAAAACAAAAAACAAAGTGGAGGGAGGGGAAGACAAAAGGAAACAATAAGAGGTGTTAAGTGAGGCAGCGGCGCACCTCACCAGGACCCTGACTGCAGATCAGCTCAGGCAATTAACCAACAGAATTTTGGGAACTAGGAGCATGGGCCGAGCCAGTCATCCCAGCACTGGAGAGGTGGAGACTGAAGGGGCAGGACATCAAGGTCAGTCTCCGCTACACAATAGCGGAATACAGCAAGTTCAAAAGAAGCCTTTGCTGTAAGAAAAATCACGTCCGCCAGAGTCGTAGCGCGCGCCGGAAGCAGCCCCGCCTGCCGCCCACCTTCACTCGCTGCGCCTCGTTGATGCACTGCTGGTAGCTGCCGATGTAGAAAGCGTTCTTCACGTCGAACAGCTCGTCTACATCTCCGGAGCCGCCAGAGGCCGCGCCGGGAGTCGGAGGAGCCATGTCGCCACCCCTAGATACAGTCCTCTTCCTGGGACACGTAGACCGGAAGCAAGGTTCCGCCGCCGGGAACTGTGGGAAACATAGTTCTATCGAGCCAATCAGTAGTGCTGAAAATGAAGTCGCGTGATGCAACGCCTCCTGGGAATTGTTGTTCAGGTATAGTCAGCAAGTAAGACGATTTCCTGCAGAAAACGCCAAAAAGCGGCCGAGGTTGGGATTGGCTGAGGAACTTGTAACGATGACTTGACGCATTATTAGCACGCCGGAAGTGCTCATCACTGGACTCTCCGCGCCGGTTCGGAGCATGGCGGGGTTTGCTGAACTCCAGCTATCATCGTGGCTCGTGGAACAATGTCGGCAGCTAGGGTTGAAGCAGCCCACGCCGGTGCAGCTCGGTTGCATCCCGGCCATCCTGGAGGGTAAGTCCTCTCCGCTCTTCTCGTGCCTGCCTTTCTTTGTCCCCTCTTCCTTAGCCCCCTTGGGTCCCACGAGTCAGAGGTTTGCTTGTTTCGGGAACCCTGACCCGCAACATTGACGTTTAGGCTGCGACTGAGTCGTGTGTGTTGTCACATAGACAATGGCACCTCTGAAATTTTTGTAGTGCCCGAGCATAGGGAGAGTTTGGTGAATTAATCCATGGCACTGCAAAAATAGAGTAGAGCTGCTGTCTTTTTGACATAGCAAACAGAAAAAAGAGCCGTCAAACTCCAGGTAAAAATCAGGGATCCGTATTTGTGTCAGTGCTCTTTGTCCCAATTCACTTTTTTTGTTAAAGAGACATCCCTTGGAGCCAGGCGTGATTCTCAGTCATCCCAGTATAGAACAGGCGGAAGCGGGAGGATCAGGAGTTCAGGATAGCCCTCAGCTATGTAGCAAGTTCCAGATCATCCTGTGCTACTTAAAACCTTGTTTCAAAGAAGCAATCATAGGGGCTGGTGAGATGGCTCAGTGGTTAAGAGCACTGACTGCTCCTCCAAAGGACCCAGGTTCAATTCCCAGCACCCACATGGCAGCTCACAGCTGTCTGTAACTCCAGTGTGCATGAAATAAAGTTAAATAAAGTTGTTTTTTTAAAAAAAAAGAAGCAATCATAGTAAATGTTGGACATCAGATAGTAACAAATTCAAGGAACTAATGAGATTTAAACAGTTTTAAACAATCTATTCTGTAAAAAGGGTGTCAACATAGAGAACAGGCAGAAGTGACTGGTGCACTGGTTTCCAGCAAGTTTTTGAAGCCTTTCTCCAAATCTGGAGGAATTCATGACGTTTCCTTCCATAGACCAGCAGGGCTTGCCCCCTTCCCAGATCCCCGCCCCACTGGTTTTAGGACTCCCAAGCTGTATCTAATGAATTAGTTTGGAGCTTGAGGCTGTCCCCCTTTTCTGATCACATAGCAGGTGCCTGTAATTCTCCAAGCCTTAGAATTCTAAAACAGTCACCAACTAGTGAGAAGGAGGCCCAGCACCTCCTGCTTGTCTGTAACTTTCATGAACTCTAAGTGCACCTCATAAGTTGACCATGACCATCTGTTTCTTACACCAATGAATGAATGCCCAGTGGGCCCTGCTTTGCCGTCTGCCTAGGTCGAGATTGCTTGGGCTGTGCAAAGACGGGAAGTGGCAAGACGGCTGCTTTTGTGCTTCCCATCTTGCAGAAGCTGTCTGAGGACCCTTACGGCATCTTCTGCCTAGTCCTGACACCCACCAGGTGAGTCTCCAGCATACTCCTCACATGTGACTGGTCTAGCTGTGCTTTCTTGAAGCAAGTGCCTTGACTTTGAGCTGCCTTGATTCTAACAGCCAGCTCCCAAATAATGACATGGAGACTTATTAATTATGAAACTCAGCCTGTAGCTTAGTCTTGTTCCAACGAGCTCCTATAATTTAAATTAACCCGTTTGTATTAATCTATGTTCTATCACGTGGCATTACCTCTCTTCCATCCTAACAACTGAACCATCTCTCTAACCCCCATCTTTTCAAGAGAGGTTCTCTCACTGAAACTAGGGCTCATTAATTGGCTTGGCTGGCTGAGCAATGAGCCCCAGCCACCCTGCGACGTCACTGCCCTTCCTCACCTGACTGAGGTGAGAGACGCTGCTACACACTGAGCTTCACAAGGGCCCTGCAGATCTGAACTCGGGTCCTCATGTTTGAGCAGTGAGCGGTTTGCCCACATAAGTTGATTTACTGTTTGTATGTGCATCCACGTGCTCATGTGGGGGTCAGAGGGCCACCTGTAGGAATCAGTTCTTCCCTCTACCATGTGGGTCCTGGGGACAGGATTCAGGACGGTAGCCTGTACCTTCCCTGCTAAGCCATGTTGCCAGTCCCCCTAGAATTGATTTTTGAGGAGACCACCAACATTAAGGAGGTGGAGGGCGCAAGGAGCTTGGGGAAGGAGAAATGATGGGAGAGAAGCCCAGGTGCTCACTGACCCAACCGGCCCTTCTCATCCACAGGGAGCTGGCCTACCAGATTGCTGAGCAGTTCCGGGTGCTGGGAAAGCCCCTGGGTCTGAAGGATTGCATTATCGTTGGCGGCATGGGTATGGGGGCTGAGGCTGGGGTGAGTCGTGGGTCCCAACTGATCCCACCCACTTAGCCTCACCTCTCCCCCCACTGTAGACATGGTGGCTCAGGCGCTGGAGCTGTCTCGAAAGCCACATGTGGTGATCGCCACCCCTGGACGCCTGGCTGACCACCTACGCAGCTCCAGCACGTTCACCATGAAGAAGATCCGGTTCCTGGTGAGCCAAGTGTGACCTTCTGTGTAGATGTGAGCTACTGTGCTCAGCTGACATCAGTTCTTGACTTGGTTTCACATGGGTAAAGGGCTAGAAATAAAGATAAGGCCCGCCTGAAAGTGGTGGCACTTACCTTTCATCCCAGTACTTGGGAGGTAGAGGCAGAAGGATCTCTGTGAGTTCAAGGCCAGCCTGATCTACATAGTAAGTTCCAGGAGACTCAGGGCTCCACATTGAGACCTGGCCTTGTAGAGACACGGCATACAGAAGGCGGACCCCCTTGAGGCCTTGCTGGAGCCTTGCAGAGTCGGGGATGTGGACCTGAGGCCAGAACACTATTTAGGAGCCCATTAGGTAGTCCCTGAAAAGCAGGGGTACTGGGCGTGGGGCAGGTCCTGGGTTGTGTTTGCAGCTTTTGCACTGGTCCCTTGTCCCACTTCTCTGGTGGCAGGTGATGGACGAAGCTGACCGACTGCTGGAGCAGGGTTGCACCGACTTCACTGCAGACCTGGAAACCATCCTGGCAGCTGTTCCAGCACGCAGGCAGACACTGCTTTTCAGTGCCACACTGACCGACACACTCAAGGAACTGCAGGGCCTGGCTACCAACCAGCCTTTCTTCTGGGAGGCTCAGGCCCCGTGAGTTCCAGAGCTGTGGTAGGGGGTCCGACTAGAGAGTTCGGGCAGAAGGGGAAGCTGAGACTCTGCTGCTACTCTACCTCCAGGGCACGCACAGTGGAGCAGCTTGACCAGCGCTACCTGCTGGTGCCGGAGAAGGTGAAGGACGCCTACCTGGTGCACTTGGTCCAGACCTTCCAAGACCAGCTGGAGGACTGCTCCATCATCATCTTCACCAATACCTGCAAGTGAGTGAGCAGCTCCTGCCGCCTGTGCTGGGCACGCCGGCCGTTTCCCTCATATGTAGGTGAGGCTAGACCAAGCCTGGCCACCTGGTGCTGAAGTGTGATTCCAGCACCCAGGAGGCAAGCAGATCCGTGAATTTGAGGCCAGCCTGGTCTATATAGCAAGTTCCATGCCAGCCGGAGCTACACACTGACCCTGACTCAAACCAAAATAGCTGTTGGCTGTGTCAGCTTGAGTCAGAAGGACAGAAACAGGAGGCTCGTGTCTGTCCGCAGAAGAGGACATGTTGTCTATGGAACAGAGCAGGTGGCCATCTGGCATGGCAGGACCCAGCCACTTGAGAGCGCTATTCTGGAAGTCAGTGCCACAGTTAGGGCCGGTCCTTGTTTCTAGCTTTCAGAAGCACAGCAGGCCGACAGCAGACCTAGTATTTCTACAATTCTCAGACCACTTGTGTGACGTCCTGGTAGGTTGAGGCAAGATACCCACAACCACTCTTTTCCCTCCAGGATCTGCCAAATCCTTTGTATGATGCTACGGAAGTTCAACTTCCCCACAGTGGCGCTGCACTCCATGATGAAGCAGGTGATGACCATGGCTCAGCCTCTCCAGCCTCACTGTTGCCACTCAGAGGCTGGGCATGGAGCTTAGTGGGGAGAGTGCTTGCCCAGCATGAGACCCTGTGTTCCATGCCCAACCATGTAAGCTGAGCGTAGCTTGCGTGCCTGTTGCATTTGTTCAGGGCTCACAGCACTCAGGAGGTGGGGCAGGATGAATAGGAGTTTAAAGCCAGCGTAGGCTTTAAACTGTGGGGGGGGGGGTTATTTATTTATTTATTATGTATACAATATTCTGTCTGTGTGTATGCCTGCACACCTGAAAAGGGCACCAGACCTCATTACAGACGGTTGTGAGCCACCATGTGGTTGCTGGGAATTGAACTCAGGACCTTTGGAAGAGCAGGCAATACTCTTAACCTCTGAGCCATCTCTCCAGCCCCAAACCGTGGGTTTTTTGTTGTGTTTTTTCTTGTAGTTTGAGACACGGTCTCTATGTAGTCCTGTCTGTCTTGGATCTCTCTATGTAAAGGAAGCTGGCTTCAAACTTTCAGAGATCCTTTGGCTCTGACCCCAAAGTACTGGGAGTAAAGTGCATCGCCATGCCCAGTGCAACCCTGTCTTTAGCAAAAACACTCGGAAAAAAGATATCTCCCCATGTCACCCTGGTGTCCCATTTGACTTTGAGGCCACCTCCTCCCAGCCCCACCCATCTGCTCACAAACCTCCCCCCACCTGTGGCACAGAAAGAACGCTTTGCAGCCCTGGCCAAGTTCAAGTCCAGCATGTACCGGATTCTTATCGCCACTGATGTAGCCTCAAGGTGAGCAGGCTCAGTGCAGCGTTCCTTTCTTCAGGGGTCTAGGCCAGTGTGAGACCAAAAGGCTGGGCTTGGGCGTGGGGAGGAATGAGTGTCAGCTTTGGTCTCTTGACATGGATGCCCAGCTGAGTGCTCTTTACCCCCAGGGGCCTAGACATCCCCACTGTGCAAGTGGTCATCAACCACAACACCCCTGGGCTCCCCAAGATCTACATCCACCGAGTTGGTCGAACAGCCCGTGCAGGTGAGCAGAGCCAGGTATGGGAGGTTCTAGTTGTAGTAAGAGACACTGGGGAACTCAGGTCTGTCCTTCAGAAGCAAAGAGTCAGTGGGGGCACCTTCCCAATGCACTTTTGGCCTGGCCCCTTACTGGGATACCAACCCAGGGACCAGGGAGACATCTCCTCTGATAATCCCTCCTGCTTGTAACCAAGAGACAGTATGCTGGACTGGACGGGGCCTGCCATCCAACCTGGTGGCACCAGAACCCTGTCTGAGGCCCTCTTAGCCAACAGTGCATCAGCTTGGTCACCATTGTAGAAAGAAAGGGCAACAGAGCAGGGCTAAGCCCAGCAAAAAAGGAAAGCAGCATGCGGCCTGCCCTCACAGAAGGCTGGCCTCTCTAAGTGGAGCCATGCCCTCTGAGGAGGATCCTAGAGCTTACCAGCTGGGATGAGCCACTTGGTGGGGCCCAGGTTTTTTAACAGATGTGTCCCCCGCAGGGCGGCAGGGACAGGCCATCACACTGGTGACACAGTATGACATTCACCTGCTGCATGCCATCGAGGAGCAGATCAGTAAGTGGCTAGGGCCCAAGGGTGGGAGATGGCTTCCCTGCCTGGGTCACTCTGGAGCTGCAGACCAGTGCAGAGTGTTGCCCAGCCAACACTACAGAAAAGCCTGCTGTTCACAGGGCCACCAACCCTGGAGCTGCATCTGTGGTAGTTAGGTAGCCAGGACTTGAACTCCCAGGCATGGCTTGTAGCCCTCCCCCATCTTAAACTGCCGCTGAGACACACTTGCCTTCCCTGAGCTCTCTCTGTTTACACCTCTGGAGCTGGGACCCCAGGCTCCTGGGTCTCATCTCACTCACTCATTCATTTCATTTACTCATTCATTTATTTGAGACAGATCCTTGCTCTACAGAGCTGGCCTGGAACTCACAGTGCTCCCCCTGCCTCTGCCTCCCCAGTGCTGTGATGACAGGCATCTGCCACCAAGTTTGGCACTATTGTGCTTTTTTTCCCGAATGTCATCAGTCCAGACATCTGGAATCGGGGCTCAGAGGGCCAATTGCGGTCAGCCCAGCTCAGTGTTGCCTATCTCCTGGCATCTCTGCAGAGAAGCAGCTGGAGGAGCTGGCTGTGGAGGAGGCCGAGGTCCTGAAAATCCTCACGCAGGTCAACGTGGTGCGCAGAGAGTGCGAGATCGTGAGTGTGGTCACCAGGTTGGAGAGCGGGGCCCCCTGCCCTGTGGGCCTGCCCTGACCTGTGCCCTCTCCGTAGAAACTGGAGGCCTCGCATTTTGATGAAAAGAAGGAGATCAATAAGCGGAAGCAGCTGATCATGGAGGGGAAGGTGAACCAAGGGGCAGGGCTAAGAAGGGGTGTGGCCAGTATGGGTGGGCTGGGCTTAGGGATGGAGCTGGTCGCTGGGAAGCTGCCCTGCTGGGGTCTCAGTATCTCAGCCAGCCTTGCTCCCTTCCTCAGGACCCAGACCTGGAGGCCAAGCGCAAGGCAGAACTGGCCAAGATCAAGCAACAGAATCGGCGCTTCAAGGAGAAGGTGGGGCAGACGCTTCGGAGACAGAAACCAGGGAACACAGGCCGAAGGGCTCGTCCTCCTGTACCTCGGCTTCCGGTGTCTTCCCGGGACAAGGCTCAGACCTGAGCGGAAACCTGCAGCCACCGGTCCCTTGGGTAGGCCACAGAGGACCTCAGTAAACACTCTTTGAACCTGCCAGTCCGTCTTGACAATGGGGCGGGGTGGGTGTTGGGTTGCGGGTCTCTGGTCCCCAAAGTCTCTCTTGCCCCATGGAGATGACCACCGCGGCCCTCCCTTGCATCTCTGGGATGCAGGGCGGCAGCAGCTAGCGACAACACCACGTGCTTGTACAACCCCATAGAAATGTAATCTGGGTATCAGCGCCACCCATGAATTCTAGAAAAGCTACACAGTGCAAAGCTCAGAGGCGGCCCTGGTTCCCTGCCAGGGCACCTTAGGGCCGCATACCCACGGGCCAACTAGGGTGTCACCTCTGCCAGGCGCGCCAGGCCCTCACGCAGCTCGCTCAGCTCGAACAGTCGCATGTCCAGGAGCTGCGCAGCCCGGCCCACCTCTGCCCGCGCGCGCTCGCGCTCTGCCTGAGCCTCCTCCAGGCTGCACTCCATGGTCCGCAGTTGCTGCTCCAGCTCTGCATTCCGTGTTTCCAGGTCCTGCAGGGGGAGGAAGGAGCGTGGGGTGGGGCGGTCTATGAAGCCTCTGGTCGCCCTTCTTGCTGGGTGTGATCCATGGCTCCCATAGGCTGGGAGATTACAACAGTAAAGTATCTTAAAAGCGTGAGGTGCCCAACGTGAGTTCAGAGCCCAGTGGTCACATAAATTGAGCATAGTTGGCATGCATTTGTAATCCCAAATGGGATTCCTGGAGCACACTGGCCCGCCAGTAAGAAACCATGATTCTAAGGACTGGGGAGATGGGTCAGTGCTTAAGAATATAAACTTCTCCAGAGCGCTTGGGTTCGCTTTCAAGTATCCACATGGGGCGACTCACAACCTTATGTAGTGCCCTAGGGGGTACAACCTCTGACTCCTAAAGGAATCTGCACAAACCCACACGAGAAAAGCCAGGTGCACCTGGGGGAGCATGGCGGCGCACACCTTTGAACCCAGCACTGAGAGGCGGAGAGGCAGGTGGATCTCTGTGAGTCACAGACCAGCTGCAGCTAGAGCCACGGTATCAAAAACAAAAATACCCAAGTTGAAGGTTTAATCCCCAGCACCCATATGGTGGAAGGAAAGAATTAACTCCGAACCTTGTTAACCCAGGAAAGCTCTCAAAGACAGAAACAAGCTTAACGAAGTGTGTAGTATTTAACTAAAGAGATGGTGAAGTGCCGGCTATAACCTGACAGTCCTCAATCCCAATCCATCTTACCCACGGGAAATCCGGTGCCCCAGATACAGCTAGGGTTGGAGAACAGATCCCGGCTGCTCGGTGGCTCAGAGCCCAGCCCAGAAAAACTAAGTTCCACGTGCAGTGAGACAGACTGAAGCCTCTGGCAGCCTGGTGTGCGTACACTCGAAATGTGAGCAGCAGTTTGTACACACCACAAACAACCACGACGCAGGCCACCAGTCCAAGGGTCCTGGGCTCTAAACCTCTGCACAAGCTGTACCCATCCCCAAGGACAACAGAGCCCCCAGGAATGTCTTGGGGACACTCCAGGTACTTTTTTGGGTGCCACAGACTGCTCAAGTGTGGGAGGATGAGGTCTGAAGACTAGAAGACTCTAAGGCCTCACAAGTTTGGGTAGATTTTCCCATCCCACTCACAGGCAGGTGGAACCTGATCTACACACTCACATACATGCACCCCTGACCCACAGCCAACCTGAACCTTCTGCTGTGTCTCCTCCCGCTCAGTAGTGTCAGGAGCTTCTCGAGTTCCTGAGCTTTGATTCTTCAAAGTCTGGATCTCCTAGAGAGAAAAGGTCTGCTCAGAGAACCCTGGATACCCAGGTAGACTGGCCCGAGGCAAGACCCTGGAGCTTGCCCTTGGCTCACCTGGTCCTTGGTCTGCACCTGAGCCTCCAGTTGCTCCACGGATTGGCTGGTTACCTCCTTCTCGCCCACCGGAACCGGCTCTGCCGCCGCCTGGGCCTCCAGCTCCGCCACCTGCACACAGGCAGCTCAGCAGTCCCACCCTCAGGGACATGGAGAGCCTGAGGATCTCATGGTCTCAAGTCATTTTACAGCAAGAAATGATTTTCTGGAGACTGAAAGAGATGGGGGGCGGGTCCTCACCCGCTGCCGCAGACGCTCCGCCTCTGCACGCTGGGCCTCCAGCTGCTGCCTCCATTGCGCGGCAGCTGCGTTGGCCTCGCGTAGGGCCCCTGCCAGCCTCTGGTTGCTGTCCTGTAGTGCGAAGAACTCGGCCTCCCACTGGACCTCGCCCACGGAGCTGCAGGGAAGACACCAGGCTGGGGGTGTGCATAGTCAGCGGGTGGCAACCAGCGGAGGGCCTCCAGGGCTAGGAGCAGGATCGGGAGATGGGGACAACACTAAACTAGGAAGCGGGGACCGTGGCATGTGGAGCAGAGAGTTGAACTGAGACAGGAGGATCCCCTTAAGTTCGATATCAGTCTAGGCTACATAATGAGTTTCAGGCCAGAGTGGGCTACACCACGAGACCCTACTTTTTGGAAACCTATCCTTGTCCCTCCCAGATTGCCACGTGATAGTCCATGAGAGCCACGGAATGGTAAGTAAATGAGGAAGGGGCAACCTCCGTGAGGCAGGAACTGATTACCTCCTTTCCCAGGTCCGCAGGCTGGATTCCTACCCCATACCCCTGCCACCTGTTGCATCCACGCCCACACAAGCCTTACTACGATATTACCACCACCATCCAAGGTCCCATCCCACTACCCACGCCCCTTAATCCCAGTAAGGACCCTGACCCCAGCAACACCACGTCCCCTACATCCTAAAAGTCTGTCCTGGGGATTCCCTGGTACGCCCATGGTGCCAGCCAAGGCCCTGCAGTTCAGTCAGAGCCTTCAAGCAGGTTCCACCCTTCACAGCTGCCCAGCAAGCCCCACCCCTCACCCTTCGGACAGCATCTTCTTCAAGCGCTCTCGCTCGGTGGGGCCAGGGGCGTCTGCACTCTGGCTGCGGAACAACTTCTCCTCTCCTGGACCGTTGGTGCTGACCAAGGGACTTGGGGGAACCTGTGTGTGGAAGCCAGGACTGAGTCACTATGAGATCTTGCTTCAGCCAAGGGCGAAGTAGGAGTTAAGGTTGATTGAGTTGAGGACTGGAGTCACTGGGGTATTGATTGAAATTAGGGAGTCTGAACAGGCCTGTGAAGCCCAGTGTTGTGTCTCCTCTCCCCACCATCCATAGCTCCCCAGGCTCCTGGATGGGGAACTGCACCCCCTGGGGGGGGGAGGTCTTTACTGACACTGCAAGACCCAACAACCCTTAGAAACAGGGATCTGAACACTTGGAACAATTCTCCAGGGAGTTTTCCCCTGGGCACAGAGACATAAAACATTCCAGTTAAAACTGAAGAATGGGCTGGTGAGATGGCTCAGTGAAGGAGCCTGAGGCCCTGCTGGAAGGAGAGCACGGACTCCCATGGATTGCTCTGCACCCATGCACATGCACACATATGATACATGTCTAAGGCCATCAGTCAGCCTTAGATACACATGTGCACACATATGATACATGTCTAAGGCCATCAGTCAGCCTTAGATACACATGTGCACACATATGCACAAATGTCTAAGGCCATCAGTCAGCCTCAGACACCTGATGTCAGAAGCACAGACAGCTACCTCAGGAATGTGGCAGGAATCGAGGGCAATAGAGGCAGACAGCAGAAATACCTACCTGGTGAGAGGCAAGGGTCAGGGCAGAACTAGTGAATTCGCCATCTTGAGATTTCTCCCGAGCCAGTCTGGCAGCTTCTTTGACCTCCTGAAACTTCTCAGCAAACTGGAGGCGAGGCAGGGGGACAGTCAGAGGCATTTCCCTCACCACCTGTCACATCCCCATCCTCCACCTGCCCTGTCACCCTGGAGCCTTTGGGGGAGGTTGGAAATGGTCAACCCTGTGACCATCTTGGGTGTCAAGGGTGACGGGTTATGCCACAGAGGTGACATTAAGGTTCTGAGCCACACAGAAGGGGACTCCCTGTTCCTGTCAGGCTGGCTTGGAGTGGACAGCCTGAGGCTGGCGCCCATCTGTCCTTTGCGCTTGCCAGTATCTCATAACACAGCCTGAGAGTGCTGGCCTCCTGGCACTCCTGCTCCTGAATGGGCCATCTGACAGCTAGTGCTGTCCTGTGCTTATGATAATGTATTTTCACTTTGAAATAATTTCCATAGGCAGCAGGCTACTCTTCCAGAGGATCTGGATTCAATTCCCAGCTCACAACTGTCTGTGACTCAAGTTGCAGGGGATCTGACTCCCTCACACAGACCAGTGATCATAAAATTAAATTTTCATTTATCAGAAATAATCTGTGAAGACCTAGCAATGACTCAGAGTCCATACCACCTCAGGCAACTAACTCCCAACTGTGACTCCAGAGGATCCAGCACCATCTGGCCTCTTGGGACATCCACACACAGGCACAAACACATACATTTCTTAAAAAACAAGCTGTGGTGGCTCATGCCTTTAACCCTAGCACTGGGGAGGCAGAGGCGGCAGGCGGATCTCTGAGTTCAAGACCAGCCTGGTCTACAGAGCGGGTTCCAGAACAGCCCTGGCTACATAGGAAAACCTTGTCTCAAAAAGAAAAGAAAAGAATATCTGAGGCCAGTGATCTGACTCAATAAGCTGTTGTCAAGCATGGTGACCTAAGTTTGACCTATGGGACCAGCAAGGTAGGAGGGAGCTGACTCTCACAGGCTGTCCCTTGACTTCCAAAGCACAGTGCACCACACACAGACACAGACACACAGCACAGAAAAACCAAATAAATGTAATAAAAACTCATTCAAGAAAACGTGTAAGCGCCCCCAAACACCAGAGGCCTTGAGTCCCCTCCGTGGAGCTGGAGGAGGCTGAGCTCCACACAGGTGCTGAGTTGACTCAGTCCTCTCTCTGCAAGAGGAGCGCATGCTCTTGACCACCCTACTGCTGTTAAACCACACCCTGGGCCGCACTACCGCCAGCTAAGCACTTGAGAAGCGCAGGCAGGCAGATTAGGAAGCTAAGGTTAACCTTAGCTAGAATCTTGAGTTTGCAACCAGCTTGGTTTACACAGCAAGTTCCAGATCAGCCAGGGCTACACACACAATGTGAGACCCCACTACCCACAAAAAAGAAAAATAAGAAAATATTTTTTAAAAAATTTATTTATTTTATTTTATGTGTATCACAGTTTTTCCTGTATGTATATCTGGGCACCACAGATGGGCCGGGCGCCCCTGTGTCCAGGTGTCAGGTCCCCTGGAACTGGAGTTACAGACGGCTGTGAGCTGGGATGGATGGGTGCTGGAAACTGAACCTGGGTCCTCTGCAAGAGCAGCCAGTGTTTTTAAAAACAGAGTCATCACTCCAACCCAATTTTTTTTTTTTTTAACCAGGACTGGTAGATCACCATGAGTGTGAGGCCAACCTGATCTATAGAGCAAGTTCCAGAGCAGACTATCTAAAAAAACCAACCCCCTCCCAAAAAGGAAGAAAGGTCTTGCCAAATAAATAAATAAATAAGGGGAGGGGTTGGGATCTGGAGCAAGGGCTCAGGGTTTAAGAGCACTGACTGCTCTTGCAGAGGACCCAGGTTCTGTTCCCAGCACCCACAGCTCACAGCCATCTGGAACTCCAGTTCCAAGGAATCTGGCGCCCTGTCGTGGCCGGCAGACATGTGTCAGCACACACAGTGAATATAGGCACATACAAGTAAAACCCTTATACACATGAAATAAAAATATTAAACCAGCAAACACACAGAAAATCAAAAGGCGGGTATGGTAGCTCATGCTTTTAATCCCAGCACTGGGAGGCAGGAGAATTACTGAGTTCAAAGGCAGCCTGGTTTACAGAGAGAGCTCCAGAACAGGCAGGGATACAGAGTGACCTGTCTCATAAAACAACAAAACAAAACAAAACAAAATTCAGGGTTGCAATATGGTTCAATGGCTGGGTAATGGTGATGCACACCTTTAATCCCAGCACTCAGGAGGCAGAAGGAAGTGGATTTCAATGAGTTCAAGGACAGCATGGTCTATAGAGTGAGTTCCAGGACAGCCAAGGTTGTTCTGTCTCAAAACAGTCAAAAACCAAAACCAAACAAACATAAAAAACCAAACCAAAACAACAACAAAACTTAAAAACCCAACACAACAATATGGTTCAATGAAAGCACAGGCTTTTGCTGCCAAACCTGATGCTGGTTCTCAGAACCCAGGGGACGGACAAAAAGAACTAATCCCTGATCATTTCTCTCTACCCTTTGTAGGTGTGTCCACACAAATTTACACCTAAAGCAAATAAAAAAGTAATAATATTTTTTATTAAAAAAAATTGAGGGCTGGAGAGATGGCTCAGAGGTTAAGAGCACCGCCTGCTTTTCCAAAGGTCCTGAGTTCAATTCCAGCAACCACATGGTGGCTCACAACCATCTGTAATGAGATCTGGTGCCCTCTTCTGGTGTGCAAGCATACATACATGGAAGGAATGATGTATACATAATAAATAAATAAATCTTGGTCTGGAGAGATGGCTCAGAGGTTAAGAGCATTGCCTGCTCTTCCAAGGGTCCTGAGTTCAATTCCCAGCAACCACATGGTGGCTCACAACCATCTGAACTGATATCTGATGCCCTCTTCTGGCCTGCAGACAGACACACAGACAAAATATTGTATACATAATAAATAAATAAATATTAAAAAAAAATCTTAAAAAAAAAAAGAGTGTTTCCAAAAGATGACTACAGTTTCCAGCATCTCTAACAGGTGCCTCAACAAGTGCCTGTAATGCCAGTTCCCGGGGCCTAATGCTATCTTCTTACCTCTGCAGGCACCAGCACACACATGGCACATGCACACACAAATACACACAGACAGATAAAAATAAATCTAAAACAAATAATGGACTCAGATTAAGTGGTGATGGCAGAGGCTGGAGAGAGGGGCTTCTTGAGGGATGTGGCAGTACAGGCTTCTATCTGACGCTCCAGGAGGCACAAAGGAGTGTGTGATGTTGGAGCCAAGGGGGTAAATGACCATACTACCCAGTGCACTCAAGGGGTCTGGCTCTCCGTGAACCCACCACAAGGAACACCGATGTCAGCCACTGGCCATGTCCCTGCCCACCTGGGTCAGCTGCTGTTCAGAGGCAAAGCCTAGGCCATAGACAGTGTTGGCTCGACTGTCTGCCCACTGCCCAAACTTCTGAGAGGTTTTGGTGAAGGTCATGTTGGGGGTGACTGTGCTGTTGATGATAGCCTGGGGGTGAGGAAAGCAAGGTCAACAGGAGTGACAACGACCATCACCAGCCAGCCGGACAGCCGAGGAAGGATTCAGGTTTAAGGCCAGCTTGGACTACACAGTGGATTAAATTACTTTATTCTAGGCACCTGTCTCAGGCTCAGTAGAAGGTCCCCACCCAGAATCTCCCAGAGGCATGACTTATGGGTGGAGTCCCGCCTAGGATCCCTCAGTGGGAGACTGGGGTAGAATTCTTGGTGCACTGAGGTCTAGGATCCCCATCGTGACAATAACGATGGAAGCCTGAGTGGATGAGCCTCCTCCCTCCCCCCAAGAGCCACTGTTGAGCTACTCCTGGAAACAGCTAGGTCCCAGAAAGGCTCACTGATCCCCATTCCGTAAATTACCCAGCTTCACATCCTACCTCTAGCACCAGCCCCCAGGCCCCTGCTCAGACCTTGGCACCCCCGATGCTGATGATGCGGTACACATTTCGGGTGGCATCGTAGAAATAGGACACAGTGAGTGCGTGCTTGCCAGCCGGGATCCAATTCCGCTTGGTAGTAGGGTCGATCTGGAAGACGTGAGCCCGGGTGCTGAAGATTGGCTGTTCCCTGAAGGGGGGACAGAAGCTCTGTAGGGGCTGGTCACTTACAGCTAGATCTGACCTGAGTAGGTGAGTGCTCACCTGGCTGTGGACATTGGTCAGGCTAAGCTGGATGGCATCTAAGGGGCACCCAGAGAGGTGACAGGAACCACTTGTTTGGTCTCTGGGGAGAGAAGGGGCTCATGAGCAATGATCCAGCGATGCTCAGGCCAAGTAGGCCCTCCAGGTGACTTCCTTCACAAAAGCAGCAAGGAAGGAAAGGGACAGAGTTGGACGATCAGAGCAGTAGTGTGTTCTGCAGTCACCAACAGTCTTAGCCCAGGCTGGCCTTGAAATCACCACATGGCCAAGAATGCTCCTCTGGTCTCTGCTTCCCAAGTGCTGGGGTGACTGGCCTGCACCATCACACTCAGTCTCTGTGGTACTGGGATGGAGCTCAGAGCTTCCTGTACCAATGGAGTTGTAGCCCCCCGCATCTGGGCTGAGTGGTCTCTAGGTCTCTAGTGTCACCAGAGAGGTGACAGGGAGAGCCACCAAACTGCCTGGGTAGGAGACAACTCCAAGAACAGCCAAGCAATCCTTGGCATGAGAATGTCATCCTCACTCTCCAGGTTACCAGTCACCAGGAAAGTGTCCTCCCACGGAAACTGGGCATGAGGCCAAGATCAAGTGAATGGCACATCTTATTCACCCCTTCCCATCTGACAGCCCCGCAGAGGCCTTTCAGCAAAAGTGGGACAAAGCTGGATCAGTGGTGAGAGCTGGTGATCCCACCTACTCAGGAGACTAAGGCAGTTAGATCATGCACCCCAGGAGTTCAAGGCCACCCTGGGCAGCACCACTATAGACCCCCATCTCTGAGAATAAAAGTGGAGAGCTTACAGGGGCCAAACCCAGAACTTAGGAACTCTCTGCACCCACAAAAGGATCACTTAGCACACACCCCAAGGGCAAGGCTACACCTTGGAGTCCAAGTCGAGTCTCCAGGGGGCCCTAGCCTATTTAAAATAGACTCAGTGGTTAAGAGCACCGGTTGCTCGGGAAGAGGTTCTAAGTTCAGTTCCCAGCAATCACATGCTCACAACCATCTACAATAGGATCTGATTCTCTCTTCTGGTGTCCCCGAAGTCAGGTCACTCATATACATTAAATAAATACATAAATATTAAGAAAACAGGACAAAATGAAAGTTTGGCAAGGTGGCACACGTCTGCCATCGCAGCACTAGGGAGGATGAGGCAAGATTGTTGAGACTTTGAGGCCAACCTGGACTATAGAATAGGACCTTACCTTATCTCAACACACACACACACACACACACACACACACACACACACACAATGCATGCACACGCGCTTACTTAGGACAGTAGGTAAGTGGCTCATCCCAGTTCCCACCATGTGAGCAGAGAACAAGACTGGGAGAAGGGGCCTCCTGTGTGTGCCTGTACCCATCGCCCGGGAGTTTTGGATACCCTCCTGAACTCCCAAATCTGCACCCGAGGGGATTGGAGAAGGGTCCTGCTGATGCAGTAAGGTAGGGTCAGGCTCCTGAGGTCAGACTCCTGAGGGTCAGGCTCCCCCCCACCATGTTGTCCTGGGCAGCCGCTGTCATGGTCACGGGGTCTGAAATAGGAGCCCCATGCGGGGGAAGGGCAGCTCTACCCGAGTCGGGGACGCGATTAGGACTGGCGGAGACTGGGGAAAAGGGGTCTCCGAACCCTGGCCCTTCCGGTCGGGCCGCTCCTGCCGGGACTTGCTGAGATCGGGAAAAGTTACTCACCAAGTAGTCACGCGCCTCTGAGCGGCTGCGCGGGGTAGGAGATCCCGATCGCGCGCGTCAGGGCTCCTGACAGAAGCCCGGCGCCCGAATCCCACTTGGGACCGGTCCCCAACCACTCCGGGGCAGCCAGTGGAGCCTCGCTTTGGAAGTCGCGGACCCGCAACTTTCCAAGTAGTGGAGCCTCGCGATTCCGTGTCTCCGATACCCAGACCCGGGGCTGGAAAACCCACTGCGGCTACGCCCCGCGCCTCAGGATTCCAGCCCGCACCCCAGGACTCCGGCTAGCCCCTCAGCTTGCACTCTTTATCACCCCGGCCCCGCTGCACAGTCTGCAACTTTGGAAACCAGCTGCGCCCTAGCGCTCCCTATGACCCCCGCGCCCAGATCGCGCCTCGGGAGCTGGGGTCCCCTTGCCCGGCTCACCCCGCGTCGCCGCCGCCGCTGCCTTCGGCCCGCGCCCTCCGCGCACCCCGCACCACCCGCGCCTTTGTCTGCGCCGCCTCCGGTCCCATCGCGGCCAGTACCCGCGCCGCCCCGCCTCTGCCCAGCGCCCCCTGCCGGCCAGCGAGTGAGGGCGGAAGGAGGGAGGAGACCCGGAGAAGGAAGAATGGGGAGGGCCGATTGCGGAGGCGGGGAGGGGGGCTCCAGCGGGAATCTGCGGAGGGGGTTGGGGGAGGGAGACAAGAATTGCTAGTGAATGGAGCAGAGGGGAAATGGGGCGGGGTGAAGGGGCAGAGGAAGGGGAGGGCACCAGGAGGTCAGGAGGAGGGACTCCTGGGGCGGTATAGGGGAAACAGAGAGAGAGAGAAAACAGAATAAGGGGGAGTGACTTGGGCAGGGGAGGGAGGGTGAGGCCTGGGAAGGAGTCGGGGAATAGAAGGTAAGGGGACTGCAGGGTAGAGAAGAGGACTGTCAAAGAGGGCTGAGGCGGACAGGGTAGAGAGGGAGGGGCCGGAAAGTCAAGGGCCAGAGAGTGGACAGAAGGAGGGAAGCCCTGTGGGAGGCAGCCGAAGGCGTAGGAGGGGGCGGGACCCGTGGAGTAAGGGGGTTGGAGTTTAAGGGATTAGAGGTAGGGACCGTTGATAAGGCGGAGCTTCTGGGACAGAGGGGAGGATCTCATAAACTCTGGGGAGAAGCAGAAGGTAGCAGGGGTAAGGGGCGGCCGGGTGGAGAAAAGGTTGGAGGAGAGAGACACAAAAGAGTCAACCTTGGGGCAGAGCCCAGGGTGACGGTCTGAAGTATGAGAAGACAGGGTAGCGGGCTTGGGCATGGGGACAGAGCAGACATCCTGGTTGTCCCAGAGACCCGAAGATAGCGAAACACACAGAAAATGTGTGGACAATAATTCCTCGTCCCCCCCCCCCCCCGAGCCCGGGGTGGCCCTGAGCCTTCAGATAGCTTCTTGACTGACTGGGGTGTGACCGCTGCCACTGTGGAGCTAAGAGATGAGGTGAGGAGAGCGTGTGGATGCTTGTGGCTGCATACAGTAGGCGCTCAATGGGTATTGCTGGAGTCTGGAAGCAGGGTCTAGGCCTCACTGGACAGATTGTCTCATTGTGACAATCCAGCACCTGGGTACTTGGGGGCAACTCAGGGAGTAAGCCCTTGCCAAACTTCCATGGAGCCTTGGGCTCCATCCCAGCACCACCAGTTAGTTGGTCATAGTGGCACACACCTTTAATCCCAGCATTTCAGAGGAACAGGTAGGCACATCTCTGAGAATTTTAGTTTACCTAGTCTATATACTGAGTTCTAGGCCATTCAGAGCTGCATAGTGAGACACTGACTTTCAAAAAAAAAAAAAAGCTGAAAGTAACAGGTTATTAATTGTTTCTGGGTCTCAGGAACCAAGTGTTGGTGCAATTGTGTCCTTTTCCCCATGGAATGGGTGAGCTCCCTGCAGCTCCATAGTCTGTCCTCCCTCTTGGCCCTGGGAGGCTGTCTGCCTACAGCAGACAGGTACAGATACAGGATGCACCCCTATCTGTTGTGGGTCCCCAGCGCTATGATGGTCCCCCTTGCAAATTCCCTTCTGTCCTTTTCTAGAAAGTTCTGCAAGGGCTTCAGCACCCTGAGAACCCAGATACCTGTGGTTCCCTAGAGCTCCCAGCTTTGAAGTCCCTATATCAGGCCTTCCTTGCCTCAAGCCCATCTCTGCTCGCTCTGCTGGGCATCTGAGCAGGTGTCCTCCCGGGAACCCCTTTCCAAGGCTGTCTGTTGCTCTTCCACCTTCTTCCCAAATGTCTGACAGCCCATACTGGGAGCACATGGATTCCTAGTCTCTTCCTGGCCCACAGGCTGCAGATTCTCTGGATATATTCAGTATATGTGGCTATATTTCCAACTACCCCTGTCTGAGCCCCAGCCTCCTTGACACAGTAGTTATTCCCAGCTGGGGAAAGCGTGACCTCTCTGCGCTCACTTTGAGGCATATGTGCAGGCTTGGAGCCACAGAACGTGTGAACACTGGGAACAAAGAAAATACCGTCTGCTGTGTTCAAGTGACTTTTTCCTTATTACCAGTGACACTATTTTTTTTTTTTAAAGTATCTGCACTTGGGGCAGCAGGCTGGAAGTTCCTCCTGGCCCATCAGGCACTAGCTGGCTGCAGGACCTAGATATGTGGTTATTCAGCAGAGGGGGTGGGGCACAGTGGCTAAGGGCCCAGGTTGGCTTTGTGCTATGTGTGGGTACAAGAAAGAATTCTAGAGTTGAGAGTTTTCCTGAAACCAGGCGTGGTAGGTGCCTGTCTTCCCAGAAGGACGGTAGAGAGGGGAGGGATTCAAGGTTTTCCTAAGCTACAATGTGAGTTCAGAGTTAGCCTGGGCAATGTGAGATACTACTCAAAAGCAAACAGAGATGGACAATCAGTAGGCAGAGGCAGAGAGATCTCTGTTTGCTCAAGATCAACCTTATCTACACTGCCAGTTCCAGGTCTGGGTCTCAAAAAACGGATTCCTCACCTGAATCTGTATTGGTCTCTCACCTGGGGCTAGAACAGGGCTAGCCTGGAGCAAGCCAGGGTGTGGCTTCCTCCATGTGGCAGGCTCTTCTTTTTTACCTGGACAATGGACTGAGGCAGGGCGAGGAGCTGTAGGACTCAGGCAGCACCCACAGCCCTCTGTCCCGAGTGACAGGTAAGGGCTGCAGGACGAGCTCAACCAGGCACAGATCCTTTCCAGAAAACAGGTCTCCTAACCACAGATTCACTCTGTAGATCAGCTGGCCTCAAACTCACAGAGATCCAGTGGCCTCTGCCTCCTGAGTGCTGGGATTAAAGGTGTGCACCATCACCGGCTGTTTTTTTTTTCTTTTATTTTTTTTTGGTTTTGTTTTTTTCATAATTAAATTTTTAAATAAAAATTCTTTGTTAGCTGGGTGGTGGCAGTGCACACCTTTAATCCCAGCACTCAGGAGGCAGAGGCAGGAGGATCTCTGAGTTCGAGGCCAGCCTAGTCTAAATAGTTCTAGAATAGAACAACATAGTGAGATTCTGTCTCAAAAATAGAGAGGGGCTTCCAACATGGTATGACGCTCACAAACCTTCTCTTCCCTCAGCCAGCCCCACGCCTCTAGCCATACTCTCTTGGGCCCCATTTCAGACCTTATCTCCCCGAAAACTGCTCTCCACCTCTCACAAGCACCTCCAGCACCTCATTACCAAGGAACCCTTTCTCATCTGTCTCGGGTCTGACTCCAGGAGACTGAGTGTGTCTGTGTCCAGTTCTTGTCTCCGACAGTCTGAGTGTGCCCCAATAGCACAGGGTGGGAGCATAGGGAAGGTGGAACATGATTTTGCAGACATGAATTTCTCTCCCAGGGAAATCAGTGAGATGATCCCAGAAGCAGTGGAGCTCGGGTTGCTCACGCTCTGACACAAGAAGCCAAGGAAGTAGAGGGGCCGCCCGACTGTGCAGCGAAGCAGAGGAGATGGTGCCGGGAGCTGGATGGCAGTGTGTGCCCACAGATCTAATTACCCTCATTTACCACGTGTGCTAATTGCCTCCTGGGTGCCAGGTGGCCGGGTGGGGCCGGCCCATTTTCAGGAGGTAGGTCGCAGGATTATTTTTGGCTAATACGTCCTTGTAGGCTCCCACATCCATGCCTATGAAGGGCAGAAAGTGGGCCGGAGGAATTGCGGCCACACTAGGAGGGCCTCTGGGGATGTATCCGAGCAGGGATGGGAGGAAGGGACCCAAGGGTCTTTGGCACCTAGGCAAGACAGCCTCAGAGTCTGGGGATCAGCTGGCTTCATTGAGCAGTGGCCCTGAAAGAGAACTTCAAACCTGGCTGTGTTTGCAACTTTATCCTAGCACTCATGAGGCTGAGGCAAGGGGGTTGCTATGAATTCAGGGCCAGTCTGAGCTATATAGAGAGACCCTGTCTCAAGAAATTAAATAGTCAGGGGTTGGTCACTCTTAATCTCAGCACTCAGGAGGCAAAGGCAGGCGGGTCTCTGTGAGTTCTAGACCAGTCTGTCTGGACTACAGAGCAAGTTCCAGGACAGGCTCCAAAGCAACTCGCTGTGTAGGGCACTTTGGAAAAGTCTCAGATGACCTTGGGTTCGAATTCTGACTCCCAGGTAGCTCTCTCCATGGTCATCCATGATTTCTAAAATTGTCACTTTGAGAGATGGACTCGGAGCAGAAGCCCTGCACATGCGAAGGCCCTGAGGTAGGGATAGATTGGTTTTACTAGAACAGCTTAGAAGCTGGGGTGGACAGAGAACCATGGGCTGGGGCTGAACCCTGATGCAAAATTGCAGGAGCTGAGCATGGCCTGGGGGGACACATGGAGTGTGTGGGTTTGTCCTAAGGGTGCTGGGGAGCCATGGGAGACTTTGGAGCCAGAGAAGGAGAGGGATTTCAATTCTGGATGTGGAGAATGAGAACAGACCCTGCCTCTTCCAGAGCCTCAGTTTCCCCACTCTGGGCAGAATCCCCTAGATACACACAACACGGAGGCTGCACCTCCCTGGAAACCAGGACTGCTGGCCTTGCCTTCGCTCTAG
The DNA here is from genome assembly GCF_982192425.1 of Myodes glareolus. NCBI lineage: Eukaryota > Metazoa > Chordata > Mammalia > Rodentia > Cricetidae > Myodes > Myodes glareolus. The sequence continues at coordinate 3,277,520 of NC_142048.1, read as the reverse complement.
CCTGCCCCCACCTCCTACGATCCTTCTGCAGAGCAGCTGTGGGAACACTAAGTGGGGAAGGGAAGGCGGCTCCGAGGGGCTCTGGGGGCCGCGTTCCTTTGCGTGACAGCCCACGCGGGCCCTCTGGGCGCTGAATGTTCCCCTGGCAGCCTGATGACTCAGTCGTGCAGCCTCCTGCTGCAGTCTGCAGAGGGGCCGGCCCAGCTCCTAGCTGCCCCCAAGCAGGGCTGGTGACCATAGACTGCAGGGGCTTCCCCAGACAGACCAGCCCTCGAAGGGGACGACCCTTTTTCCAGTTCTCCTTCTCAAGAACTTTCCAAGGCTTCCCAGGGCCTCAAAGAGTAGTCCAAGCAAGCCTAGAAGGTCACCCTAAGCCATATCCCCCATGGAGAGTCCGCAGCGCCCCAGAACCTGACCATTTGTTGTTGGGGTTGGTTTTCGTGTTTGCTTCCCCCCATTTTTTAAAAATTTATTTAATTTTATTTTATGTGCATTGGTGTGAGGGTGTCAGATCCCCTGGACCTAGAGTTACAGGCAGTTGTGAGCTGCTATGTGGGTGCTGGGAATTGAAACCGGGTCCTCTGGAAGAGCAACCAGTGCTTTTAACTGCTGAGCCATCTCATCTCTCCAGCCTTTTTTTCTTCTCTCTCTTTCCTCCCACCCCCAAGACAGGGTCTCTCTGTGTAGTCCTAGCTGTCCTGGAACTTGCTTTGTAGACCAGGCTGGCCTCAAACGCACAGAGATTCACCTGCCTCTGCCTCTTGAGTGCTGGGATTAAAGACATGCACCATTGCCCAGCCCATTGTTTGATTTTTTTTTTAAAGATTTATTTATTTATTTATTATGTATACAACATTCCTTCCATGTATGCTTGCCTGCCAGAAGAGGGCGCCAGATCTCATTACAGAGATGTTGTGAACCAGCATGTGGTTGCTGGGAATTGAACTCAGGACCTCTGTAAGAGCAGTCAGCGCTCTTAACCTCTGAGCCATCTCTCCAGCTCCCCCATTGTTTGATTTTTTAAAAAATTTAAAAATATTTATTGGGCCAGGCAGTGGTGATTCGTGCCCAGTGATAGTGGCACACACCATTAATCCCAGCACTCTGGAGGCAGAGGCAGGCAGATTTCTGTAAGTTCAAGGTCAGCCTGGTCTACAAAGTGAGTTCCAGGACAACCAGGGCTAAACAGTGAAACCCTGTCTCAAAAAACAAAAAACAAAACCAAAATAAAAAACAAAAAGTATTGGATTTGAGGGTGGGGTGTGCACTCCTGACATACACAGGGTCTGTGGAGGGCAGGGGACAATAGGCATGAGGTCAGTTCTCTCCCACCAGCAAGCCCCTTTACTGCTGGACACCCCTTCCATGGTTGGTATTTGTGAAAGTCTCAGTTTGCAGCCCGGGCTGCCTGCTCAGCCTCTTGTCTCAGTCACACAGGGATGGCAGTGTGTGCCTCCAGGCATGGCTGAAGTTGGCTTAGAAGGCAGAAGGGAGAGGAAGGAAAATGGAAAGCAGGGAAAAGAAGTGGGGGAGAAGGGGAGGAGCATGTGTGTGTGTGTGCGTGTGCATCTGTATGGTGTGTGTGTGCGTGTGCATGTGCGTGTGTCTGTATGGTAGGTGTGGGTATGTGGAGGTGTATGTGTACGGTGTGTGTGTGTGTGTGTGTATGTATGGTGTATGTCTGTGCGTGTGCATGTGTCTGTATGGTGTGTGTGTGCATCTGTATGGTGTGTGTGTGCATGTGCGTGTGTCTGTATGGTGTGTGTGTGTGCATCTGAATGGTATGTGTGTGTGCATGTGTCTATATGGTGTGGGTGGGTGTGTATGCATGTGTCTGTATGGTATGTGTGTGCATCTGTATGGTGTGTGTGTGTGCATGTATGGTTGGTGTGGGTATGTGGAGGTGTATGTGTATGGGGTGTGTGTGTGTTGCACACGCACACACAGACAAAGGCCAGGGTCCTGAGGTGGGAAGTGCCCCAGCACAGGACCTGAGGACATTTTTCAATCAAAGTGAGGGCCTGAGGATCTTATGGACCAGGAGGCCCTGAGGTGGCCTTTGAAGGCTCCTGAGAGAACGTGCCCGTCTGGCTTCCCATGTACAGCCCATGTCTGAGGAAGACCCTTCATACACCTTTCTTTGGAGGTTGTTGGAGGCAGTCTCATGTAGCCCAGGCTGGCCGTGAGCTGACCCTCCTGTCCACCGTCCTGGAGTGGGGTGACAGGGCCACCACACCCACTTCCCTCCTTTTCTGTTTTCATAGCTGAGGATGGAGCAGCCCAAAGTCTGTGGCAGAGGACATGAGGGGTGGCCTTCCATACTTTCATATTCAGGGATGAGCCCTGGAGCTTCCCTCCCATCAGGGAAGGAAGCCCATCCCTGGGGCCCTCTTCCTGTCCTCTGCCTTCCTCTCTCCAAGGGGCCCTTGGGTCTTATCACTCAGTCCCAGCCACAGCAACAGGAAAAACACCTGTTTCCGGGAGCAGAAGGGAGACCCCAGCCTGAGGTGCCAGTTCTGCATGATAGCGGGGGCACTGGGGGGAGGAGAAATCATTCCCACATTAGATGCCTACTGTTTGCACAAGGACCCGGGTTTGATTTGTCCTCTGTGGTCTGGCTAGGACCACATTATGTGTTTTAGAAGCAGGGTTCTAGGTGTGGTGCCACAAGCCTATCATTCTAACACCCAGGAGACTTGCAGGGGCCAGCCTTGGGTACTTACCAAGTTTGAGGTCAGCCTAGAGTACACTAAACCTTGTCTTAAAGTAAGACGAAATAACTAGGTCCTTTAATCCCAGCACTTGAGACACAGTGGAAGGCAGCTCTGTGCTAGTTTGAGGTATAGAGAGTTCCAGGCCCTCCAGGGCTACTTAGTGAGTCCCTGGCTGAATAAATGCATGAATGAATATTGACCTGAGCACTTGCTAAGCATCTGTGGATCTAGGTTCCCTTCCAATACCCAACAGAAAAAAAATATTAAAAGTAAATTGCCAGCCGGACCCTTTAATTCCAGCATTCAGTAGGCACTGGTAGGTGGATCTCTGAGTTCAAGGCCAGCCTGGTCTACAGAGAGAGTTCCAGGACAGCCAGGGCTACACAGAGAAATCCTGTCAAAAACAAAAAAAACAAAAACAAAACCCAAATAAACAAACAAAACACCAAACCAAATCAAAAAGAAAAAGAGTAAATTGCCATCTAAATCCTAAAAACTAAAAGTAAATTCAGAAATCCATCATAAGGTAGAACTTCTGCCGCAGTCTCTTTACAGCAGTAGAACAGCAGCTGAGACAGCCGGGCTCAGAACTTCCGTAGTGTTCCTCACAGCTGCCAGTCACGAGTGAGCTCGTGCAGTATCTGGGGAGAGAGATGGCTCACTGGAGGGCAGGCATGGGAAGTTGGAGGCTGGAGGAGGAGTTAGGGAGAACTGAATTTTCTGAGCTGATCTGGGGGATGCGACCAGTTAGCATGTGACCTGAAACTTGGCTGCCTACACTCCACAGCACAGCTGACTCCTCTCTTTGGGACATTTCAACTGGACAAGGTACTTGCGTCCAGTGCCACAGTGCCCTGAAGGCTGGGTCAGAGTTGAAGGAAGGAGGGCGGCCATGCTAAGGTTTGCTGACTCAAGTCCGTTGGACAGCCTGTTGGGGCCTGCAGAGTCACCACCACATGGACTGAGCTGAGAGGACGTGGGCTGGAATCTGTAAAGGAAGGTTCCGGAAAGAGGCTGCACCTGAAGACTGACCAACTGACTGGAACTTTCAGTGCCTAATCAAGGTTGTTACGCCCAAATTCGAGCAATCCCCGCAAGCTAACAAGGAAGCCAAGTCCCATACGTAAAAAGCAAAGAGCCTTCATTTTAATCAAGTTTGCAAACTCGCTCTCTCTGCACGTCCGACGTATTGGAGTAAGGGGAGAGCCCTGAGCTCAATTAGAATTGGGTTTTTATAGTAGTAAAGATGGGGGTGAGGGGTCTCTGAGGTTCAGGACCCCTGATTGGCTGACATTTGTCTAGGGTGTCCTGTTGAGGTGCGCTGGCAGGTGACCCTATCTACAGCAGTTGGAATGCCAGGCATTTCCTTTGAATGGTCTGCTCTTGGGTGGGAGTCAGGCAATCTCAGCCTGTGGTTCCTCCTGCAGCCAGGCATTGTCTCAGGGTAAACTACTGAGATTCCAGACTCCATTTAAATTCATCGATGGATGGCCAGAGTCCCAGATGATAATGGTTCTTTTGAGTGACCTGCCCAGACTTGGCCCCCACAAGCTTACTGCTCCTCAGCCCCAGGTCACTCTGGAGTGAACTGATTCCCACCTAGGAAGGTGAGAGTTTCTGGCCTGCAGCTCAGATTTCCCCCAGCTGTGACCCACCTGCCAGGTGTTTCCATCAATGGATTTGAAAAGTGTCTTGATTAATGGTTTTCTTTGTCCCGATACTATAAATACTTTGTTACTGTCACCATGTTGAACATGGAATTTTGGGTGACCTGTATTTGTGTTCCTGGATCATGGTCACACATTTGGCTCCAGAACAAACTTCCTCTTAATCCCTTTTGTATTTTGTGTTGAAAGACCTGGATATCCAGATCCCCCTAGCAGGAAAAAATAGAGCCAAAAGTCTAAGCAGGGAGGGAAGAATCAGAAACCTAGGATTAGCTGGTTCAGTGTTTCCGGAACTAGCTGAAGATAAAGTTAGATTGTAATCTTGAGAATAATCTTGAGAAACAAGGGGTTTCCCCCTTGTGATTATCATTGGTATTTTTGGGATACTGTGTTTAAGGAACTAGCTGATTATAATCTTGAATAACCTTGAGGAACAGGGAGTTGCCCCCTTGTGATCATCACTGGACCTCCCTACCCCTTTCGAATTACTGGGCTGTGGTTTCTTCCCTTAAAAACCCCTTCTCCCAGCTGCTCGGGGTCGAACTCTACCCCTGCGTGGGTTATGAGTCTGGGTCCCAATGCACTGGTTCCCGTCTTGTCATTAAACCTCGTGTGATTGCAGCAAGGACGGTCTCTCGTGAGTTACTGGGGGGGTCGTGTTATCCCGAGACTTGAGTGAGAGTCTCCCCACACTGGGGGTCTTTCAGTGTTAACAAAGCCTGGCTGTTTGTGGCTCACTTCTGTGAGCAGGGGCAAGGACTGTGTTCCAAATCAACTGGCCACCACCTGGGACCCAGTTACCCTGGACTGGGCCCCTACTTCCCCTGTACCCACCCAGACCCACTGAGATAGTCCTGGGAAATGCTCCTCGTGTCAGTGTGGAGGCTGGGGAGGAGGTTTGTCCCTGCCAGCTGAGCCACAGCCCCTCTGCTTTGACTTTTTTGTTTGAAAACTGGGTGAGGGGGTACAGCCAAGATATAGAAAGGCTGTGACGAGCAGATCCGGGGTCCTGCCCTGGCACAACGGGAGCGTCAGAACCTGTCCTTCCCTCTTTTGTCAAGGTTTCATGTAGCACAGGTTGGCCTCCAACTCTCTACGGGAGCCCGGCATGGCAGTTTGAATATGAATGGCCCCCACAGAATCATATATTATTTGAAAGGATTAGGATTAGGAGGTGTGGCCTTGTTGGAGGAAGTGTGTCACTGGGAGTGGGCCTTGAAATTTCAAAAGCCCATGAGAGGCCCAGAACCTCTCTTTCTCTCTGCCTGTGGATAGGATGTAGTTTTTAGTGCTTCAGGGCTCTGTATGCCGCCATGGTAACAACAGACTAGAAAGCTCAGAAACTGTAAGTCAGCCCCCAATTAAACACATCAGGAGTTGCTGTGGTCATGGTATCTCTTCACTAGAACACTAAGACACCAAGGACAGCCTTCAACTCCAGATTGCTCTGCCCAAGTGCTAGGGGACAAGCGGCTTAGTGTTCTATTGCTGTGAAGAGACACGATGGCCATGGCAACTTATAAAGGAAATATTTCATTGGGTGGCTTAAAATTCAGAGGTTCAGTCCATTATTGTCATGGTGGGATATGGTGGAGAGACATGGTGGAGGGGCATGGGGGAGGGACATGGGGAGGGACGTGGTGAAGGCTCGCCTTCTTCTTGAGATAGGATCTCTTGCTTGATCTGGGGCTTAGGGACTAGGCTAGACTGCCTGGGCAGCAATCCCAAGGGGCCTATCTGCCTGTATGTTCTTCCCAAGCACTGGGATTACAGGTGTGCACCACCAGCTCTGATGCGCACACAGCACTTTACTGGGCTCTCTCTAGCCCATAAACTTGTTTTGGGACAAGGTCTCATTTATTCTGCAGTCTTGGAATTCTATAAATAGACTAGCCTGGCCTGCCTCTGCCTCCTGAGTGCTGGGATTAAAGATGTGGGCACATCTTGCTGGGCATTTCCCTGAGGTCTCAGTATACTGGCTGCAGATATAGTCCTAGGGTTGGAAAGAGTGCTCCAGAGATGACTGAAGACTCGTGGGCTGGTGTAGCAGGTAAAGGTGCTTGCTGCAAAGTCTGAAGACTTGAGTTTGATCCCTGGGAGCCACATGTTGGAGGATAGTATTCCCCTGTTTTCCTCTGACCCCACACATACGATGTGCCATAAACACACAAACACATGGAGACACGTTGGGGGCTGCAGACCCTGGCCCCTTGACTTTTTTTGCCTGCCTCAGACCCTTTGCCTACTGGAGTAAACGGAGCAAAACAACTTGTTTACCTGTGCCTGAAGCTGCTCTGAGCATGAGACACTGATGGCAGGGGAGTGGGTTCTGGTGAGGCCTACAGCTGAAAGATTCCAAGAGCTGGGGCATAGCTATCAGTTAAGGATCTCTAAGCTTCCCTGGAGCACAATAAAGTTGGCATTCTTGTAACAAGGATGATCCATGTCCCTGTCTCTGTGTGTGTATGTGTTTAAATCTCTAGGCCCTTGCCTGAGACTCGCAAACCGACCGGTAGTGGCACGGGCACTACACACAGTGACTGATCTCTTCTTTCTGCCACAGAGGGGACAGGCAAAGCATTTGTAAAAACACATGAAAGAAGAAGTGTGGGGATGAAGGGTTTGAAGAATGAATAGAAGTTTGCCAAGTTAGAAAGTCCCGACCATGAGCTCAGTAGAATTACAGAAATAAGCTCAATTTTTAGAATGGATGTATGGAGCCAGTCTGATTGGCATGGGACTCTTAAGGTCAATTTTTGCCTGAAGTTGTTTATGTTCATGGCTAACAGTACGAGAACAGTCTCCTCTGGTATAGAAGAAAAGGGAGAAAAGGGGGTGGCAGGTAGCTTGACTCCTTGAGGCTGTTTAGACCCAAACACAGAGCCAATATCCAGACCCACCATCTCTGAGGCTCCAACTCCTCACAACCAGGTTGGTATGTCTGGCCTCCCTCTTGTAGGTGGGGTAGCCATGGATGGTAGGCCTGATAGACAAACAAGAAATTGGTGCAGGAGGCCAGAGCTAAGGGAATGAGATGAACATAGGGTGCTGAAGTCAGACCCACACACCTGGCATCAGCCCTGATCCTTTCCTGTGGAGGCTTGAACACACTCTGATTCGGCATTCAGTAGACTGAATCAGAAACAAAGCTAAACAAAACAAAATTACCAGATGAGGGGCATGGCAGTAGGCAGTTCAATAGTCAGTGAGGGTTTGAGGGTGTGTGGCCAGGTAGGCACATTTGCCCAACAAGCTGCTCCTGCAGGATGCTCCAGCTTCTATTCTCAGCAAGAAACACACAAACAAAAAATCAGAGCAGACATATACATTTGCTGAGAATACAGAATGGCTTCTTCTTAAAGGCATTCAGAATGCTCTGGAACGACAGGATTGTACAGCAGTGTATATATGACATATGCTACCAAGTTAATACTTGAATTAGGGGCTCATGTAGCCCAAGCTGACCTGGCACTCATCTGTAGTCCACAATGGTCTTGAACCTCCTGCCAGCACCTTCAGAGTGCTGCAATGACAGATGCGCTCAGGTAAAATAGCAAATTTCACATCTTCTCAATGTTTTGTTCCTTTATTTTTTGAGACAGGGTTTCTCTGTGTAGCCCTGGCTGTCCTGAACTCATTCTGTAGACCAGGTTGACCTCGAACTCACAGAGATCCACCTGCCTCTGCCTCCCGAGTGCTGGGATTAAAGGCGTGCACCACCACCGCCCGGCACAGCCCGGCTTTTTATTACACACACAAAATGTACGACCAGGGGCTGGAGAGAGTCCAGAGATTCGGAGTACTGGCTGCTCTTAGAGAAGACCAGAGCTCGGTTTCCAGAACCCCAACCACTTATAACTCAACACTAGGGAATGTGATCACTCCTCTGGCCTCTGTGGGCACATCTTCACACCGCCACAGACACTTGAAAAAGTTGGACTCAGATTGGATTTCTAGCTTATTCTCAAGTGTTCCCCCCCCCCCCCCGCCCTCCCAAAAATTATACACAAAGCTTTTGCTGCACTCTGTCCCCGGAAGCTCAGTGTGATCCATTTCCGGGACTGCCCCCATCCTTGGTTCCAGGCCCTTTTAAAACCACCGACCACTAGGGACCGAGTGTTCAACCCAGGAGTGTGTGTGTGTGGGTGTGTGGGTAGCTGAGAGTCAAACTTTTTCCACTTCTCTGGGGCGGGAGTATATTGATTAGAGAGGTGGCAGCTCTTGCAAAGGACCACGTCGCTCACAGCCACCTGTAACTGCAGCCCCAGGTGATCCTACGCCCTCTTCGGGGATCCTACGCCCTCTTCTGGTCTCCTTGAGCACTGCACCCCTCACACAAAGACTACGAATATATTTTTTAAAAAATTATATATATATATTTTTTGAGACAGGGTTTCTGTATAGCTTTGGAGCCTGTCCTGGAACTAGCTCTTGTAGACCAGGCAGGTCTTGAACTCATAGATCCGCCTGCCTCTGCCTCCCAAGTGCTGGGATTAAAGGCGTGTGCCATCATCGCCCGGCCTAAAAATATCTTTAAAAGACTCTCTCAGGTTGCTGTCACAGGAGTGGGAAGGAATTTCTGATAGCCACGATTATTTTTACCATAGGACTGTTCCTTTCACCTGCGGTACTGCAGATCCTCCTCCAAGGCCGGGCCCCAGTGTCTTATTCTCCCACACCCTTTTCCGTGGAGACGTTCTCTAAAGAAACCCTGCGGTTTCTAGTTTTCATTGTGGTTGGTCTCAGATGTAGGGTAGGAACCTGTGCGCTCCTAGAACACGTAGTGAGTGGAATGTCTGTAGGCCCGGGGGAAGTGGGCCTTTCCTTCGTCAGCACAGGAAGCAGCCTTTTGGTTTAATTCAGGCTTTTCCCTCAGTGGACCACAGCTGTTTCCCAAAGAAAAGCTAGCGGATGCAGCTTCCGCAGCATGTGCCAGCCAGCCATCTTCACTTCCTGTTTGTCTTCTTCCCTGGCACTCCCCTTCCGACAAGGTCCAGGCTGGGGAGTGAATGATAGGTCCATGTCCCAACCAGGGGACTTTGCTCCCCGGTGTGCAGGGTTTTAACAAGTATCTGGGGGAAGCTGGGTGTGGTGGTTCACGCCTCCGCGGGGATGGGGTTCAAGGTGTGCGCATACAGGAACTGCTAAAGTCAGGGGGTCTGGCGGATAGCACTTCCCTAGTGTGTGAGACACCCTGGATGTGTTGGTCGACCTTTCTCAATAGTATCCCAAGGATAAGTATTTCAGCCTCGTTTCTAGACTTAAGTGTTCACCAGTGTCAAGTCATATTAGCCAAGGGGCAAATCAGCAAATCCCACAATCCCACAGAACCACAGGAGGGCTCAACCTCCTTTGAGCTCCAAACACTGGAAAGGAACTTGTGTGAGATTTTCCTCCTCTCCACCGTATTTTTTTCCTTTGGTGGGGGAGGGGGACATGATATCAGTGTGTAGCCCAGGACTCAGACACTAAGATTGAAGGTGCGCAAAACCATGTCCCCTACTTCCATAGTTGGGATGTCACCAGAGCTAGACCTAAACGTCTGTCTTCATGTGATCATCTTGCCTCAGCCTATTCTTGTTTCTACAGCTGCAATACTGTCAAGTTCAATGGCTATCTGTGGTGCTACTAGCATAGCAAGTATCTGCTGACCTCCAGGCTGAACCCTACCCTAAACTTCTCCAGCTCATGGCTTCCCTTCCCCCAGCTTCTCATTCCTAAATAACCCTGCCCCATTTCACTCTTGGCCCCTCTGGGTCTCCTCTGCCCACTCTCATCTCCCTCTCCTCTCATGGTCCAATCCAGTCTGCTGGTCATAATTAGACTACTCTCTCCCCACTCTGGATTCTTCTCATACAATAAAAACCTTCTCTTTGACCATACTGGAGGGGTGATGTCCCTCCTCACTTTATACATCTGGTGCTGAATTTATAGAAATACAATGCTACTACTGGGGGGGGGGGATACACTCAATGTCACCCCTGCATTTGCAAGGCTGAGGCAAGAGGATCAGATTCCAGGCAGCCTGGGTTTAATAGAGCTGCGTTTTTCACACCAAACAAAGGCAGCAGGAGCTGTGTATGCAAGGAGAGTGAGCCCTGGCAAGGCAATTGGGATGCAGGTACCTGTACTCTACACACTTCAAGTTTAGAACCAGAACCCCTTTGGGTCAGGATGTAAACCATTATTGAGCTGGAAGCATGGCTGCCTGCTGTCACAATAAGATGAAAAAATATGCTCTAAAGGATTGAGCAACACAGCTATTCCTAGGTCTGTTTCCCTGACTGCAAATGCGGTGGACCGCTGGCAGGGCAGTGGACCCAAGATGGAAGAGAAGAGCAGCCCAGTCCTGGGTCACTCTGTAATGTTAGTCAGTCTCTCCACTGACCACCAGCAGTGTGGTCCCTGATACTCCACCCAGTATCAGGACAGATGCTGGTTCCTGGACCACAGAACAGTGGCATCAGTGTAGGACTGTCTGGACTATAGGAGGGAGCAAGTAGCTCCAGCTGACCTATTCCCTCCCCCAATGCCTCACTTCAGACAGTAGAGGGCTGTGAACTGGACACCAGGGAGGATGGTATAGAACTGGACACGAGGGAGGATGCCCTTGAACTGGAGGACTTTATTCTAAAGGCCTGGCAAGTGGGACCAAATGGATGGAGGCAAGCGGCATGTTTCTTGATAACCTGTGTGTGTACACGTGTACTTTTATTCTATGATGTGCACTCAGGAATAGAGCAGAAGCAGAGAGATCTTTGTGAGTTTAGTGCTGTTCTACACAGAGACTTCCAAGCCAGCAGAGCTGTGCAATGAAATCTGTCTCTAAAACCAAGAGTTTGGGGAGATGGAGCAGTGGTTAAGAGCACTGGCTGCTCTTCCAGAAGACCAGGATTCGATTCCCAGCAATCAATGGTTACTCAGTCATCTGGAACTATAGTTCAAGATCTGATGCCCTCTTCTGGTCTCCACAGGAACCAGGCAAGCACATGGCTCATACACACATGTAAGCAAAACATCCACACATAAAATTAAATATATATAAAAAAAAGCCTAAGTGGAAACAAGTGAGGACGAGTAGGACGGGTCAGGGAATAAAGGCACTTGCTGCTAAATGATACGACTTGAGTCTAACCTACAGGCTAGAAGGAAAGAACTGATTTCCCAGCCTTCACAAGAGGTGGTGGCATATGCAGCCATATTCACTCACCACACATATACACCAGCTTTTTTTTTTTTTAATTTTTGAGATAGGATTTCTCTGCCCTGGAACTTGCTTTGTTGACCAGGCTGGCCTTGAACTCAGATATCCACCTACCCCTGCCTCACAAGTGTTGGTATTAAAGGTGTGTGCCACCACCATCTGGCAACACACACCAATTTTTAATTAAGACCTTATGTGTATGGGTATTTTGCTTGCATGTATGTCTGTACAGTGCCTACTGAGGCCAGAAGAGGGTGTCAAGAGTCCCTGGAACTGGAGATGATGTGAGCCGCCATGTGGGTGCTGGGAATTGAATCCTGGTCTCTGAAAGAGCAGTCAGTGCTCTTGGCCACTGAGCCATCTCTTCAACTTCAATAAACACCATTAAAAAATATTTTCAAGTGACAACAAAATGGCTGTGAAAGTGACTCATACTTAATGAGCAAACTGTCTTAAACCTATTTTCCATGTAGCTGTGAATGCAGAGCATCCCTGGAAGGAGACAGGTCTCTGTTCTGCTTCACAAAGGCTAAGTATTGCTTTTTTTTTGGAGGGGTGGTGGAAGAGGTTTTGAGACAGGGTTTCTCTGTTGCTTTGGAGCCTGTCCTGGAACTAGCTCTTGTAGACCAGGCTGGCCTCGAACTTACAGAGATCTGCCTGCCTCTGCCTCCCGAGTGCTGGGATTAAAGGTGTGTGCTACCACCGCCCGGCAAGGCCAAGTATTCCTAAAGAAACACCTGGGAGCTGCTGGCTGTTTTATGTTGCTGGGGCTCATGTGCCTGTCATTTGACTTTGCGGATATGTGAGGAGGGGAGCTTCCTGCTCTATTCTGGCTTGTGTTGAATAGGGGGGTCTCTGTGTAGGGTCCAAGATTCCCAGGTCAAGGGACCCTCCTGCTTTAGTGCCCCAAGCAGATATGACCATACAAATGGCCAGAACACACAGCTTGCTATCTGGATTTTGTTTTCCATGTTTCAGTCTATTGCTTAGACACATCCTCAGCCTCCCAAGACTATGGAGGCTGAGCGACAGGAGCAATCTCCTGTATGAACACATTTCACTACTAAATAGCTCTACAATCAAAGTCTCCAGGTGTGCTGGACAGCTATGTCAATTTGACAAAAGCTGGGGTCATTTGAGAGGAAGGAACATCAATTAAGAAAACATTTTCGTGTTGTATGAAAAAAAAAAAAACATCTTCATAAGAGGGTGCAGGCAGGCCTATAAGGCATTTTCTTAGTGATCAATGGCGGAGGGCCCATCTCATTACCAAGGGTGGTGTCATCCCTGGCCTAATGGTCCTGGGTTCTGTGAGAAAGCAGGCTGAGCAAGCTGTAAGGAATAAGTCAGTAAGCAGCACCCTTCTATGCCCTCTAAATCCAGGTTCCTGCCTTGGGTGTAGGGGTTCCTGTCCTAATTTCCTCTGATGATGAACAGTGCTGTGGAAGTGGAAGTCTTCCTCCCCAGCTTGCTTTTTGGTCATGTTTCATCAGCAATAGAAATCTTAGATAAGTTGGCATCAGCAGCAGACATTGCTGTGACAGACCTGACCATGTTTTTGGGAGAACTGTGAGAGGACTTTGGAACTTGAAGCTGGAAAGGTCACTGAGACCATTTGTGGTGAGCCCACAAATATTATACACATTAAGGTCTATTGGACAAGCCACAGGAGTAAGGACACTCCACATGGAGTAACCCATTTTGCAGAGCTGTGGGAACACCTGTCTTTTGAATAAGTCACTGTCAATTCTGTAAAAATCTTGTGAAATCGTGGCATTTCTCCCTTCTATAGTCTTAAACCTGACTTTTCCTGTAGGGTAACAGGATACCTTCCCCACACAGTGAAGCCCTGGTGTGAAACTCAAGTCAAACCTTCATCCTCAAAGCCATAAAACTAGGGCCCCACAACTTTATTGACAGCACTTACTGATGAGAAGGGGCCCATGTCTGCTCTAGCAGCAGACTCAAGTAGCTGTGATCTATTGACCTTCGCTCTGACATAACAAGCTACTAATATTTTGTATCACCCTTCTCCTTAGTTTCAGTTAACATAAGATCATAGCCTAGGAGATCAGCTGTTTAGACAGAAAAAAGGCGTGAGTCACTAAAAACTAGCTTCAGAGAGAAAAATTCTCACCTGGGCACCCTGCTGGAGTCAAAAGCAAAGTCCCCAAAAGACACTCCCTTTAACTCAACCAGCTAGATGTTAATGCAAATCAACCCTTAGGTCATTATGGCTACCCAAGGCCCTTTGCAGGCACACACCCCGAGATATGAAGCCCTCTTTATCAGATCCTCTGGCTTCTGTGCCTCTGAAAATGCATGCTTCTCTTGTTACTGCCCATGGAATTGCTAACTTTTCTGTATGCCTATATAAGCTGAAAGCTTTGTGAAGAATGACCTCCATTTTTCTTCCCTTCTTTCCCAAGGAATAAACACGCTCCACCCCTCAGATCCCTCTCCCCAGCCAGTTTTCCCAGCCACAGCAAATCTTTCTGGACCCTGAGAGGTTTCATGGGCTTAACCCGAAAATAAACCTTTATAGCCACTGAGTATTGACAGCTCTGTGGACTGTTCTGTAGGAGCGTGGACTACAGGAACACTGAGAGCAGCCAGTGTGGTGGTGGCACAATCCCAGTACTCGGGAGGCAGAACAAGGAGGGTCTCTGAGAGTTCAAGGCCAGTTGGTCTACATAGTGAGTTTCAGGACAGTAAGGGCTACACAGTGAAACCATCTTGAAAAAAAAAAAAAAAGACTAACATTGTTGGGGTGAAATCTTCTGAGAAGTGTTACCCTATAGCACACTTAGGCTGTGTTCCAGAGGTGGCTGACGGTGGACCCATGCATTTGAACTTGATGTAAGACCCAGGTTGTACTGAAGACAAGGAAAGCAGCTGAGGTTTGGCACTGTGAAACCCTATGAGAGCTATTGATCAAGTGTAGCACAGTTACAAGAGAAGAGCCCAGCAGCTGTGGAGCGAAAGTCAGCTGAAGCCTAGATGAGTTGTGTGCTGCAGAGGGCAGAGTCGAAAAAGTGACCCAAGTCCTTCGGAGGAGCCCAGATCAAGAGTGGATCTCAGACACGGGACAAGGTGTTGTTCATAGTTGGAGTTCAGTTTTGCTTTGATTTTGATTGTGCCCTGGTTCTTCCCTATTGAAGAAAATATTAATTTTTATTTTACCAGAGAGTCTGCTGTTGAGACAGGGTTTCTCCATGTAGCCCTGGCTGTTCTGGAACTCACTTCTCCAGACCAGGCTGACCTCAAACTCAAGAGAGCCATCTGCCTCTGCCTGCGAGTACTGGGATTAATGGCATGTGCCACCACTGCTCAGTGTTTAATTTTTTCTTTTTATTCCTTTTTACTTATTTTGTCCATTGGTATTTTGCTTGCATGTTATGTCTGTATGAGGGTGTCACATCCCTAAAACTGGAGCTATGAGCTGCCCATGTGAGTACTGGGAACAGACCCAGGTTCCTCTACAGGAGCAGTCAAAGCTCTTAATCTCTGAGCCATCTCTCAGGCCCTCAGAGACTGGATTTTATAAGGGCCTGTAGAGTACAGTGGGCCTGGGGAGCAGCCATTGTCTGGCCTGGGGGAGATGTCATAAAGTCCAGGAGTAGTTTCATTGGTCCTGGACTGTCATCAAGCCTGAGGTGCCTGTTATTAGGGTGGAAGCACTCACCTCGAGGGCTGGAGACAACTAGGGACACTTGTTACTGAATCTCGGCTGACAGACTGCTGTCAGGGCTTAGAGATGTGTGCTGTCACGCCTGGGAATGTCTGTGAGGGCTGGTCCTGGAGACAACTGTCATCAGCGCTACAGAGGCCCTTTACCTGTCAGGCCTAGGTCTGCACTGTCACCTTTCATGTCCTCCTCACAGGACGTTTTTGTTCTGTGGCTCAGAATATCCTCCTGCCTGTCTCCCTAGTGCTGAGATTATAGACATAAGCCACTATTTCTAACTCATTTTCTGTTCTTCCACACAGTGTATGACATAACTCAGGCTGACCTCAGATGGTCAATGCCTCCCCGCAGGGGCCTCAGTGATTGCAGGGCGGGCCGGGCAGTGGGTCTGCTCCTCATTTATTCTGAGCATTTGACATGACATGACATCTTAGATCCTCACAAACACAACAACGTCCAAGTGTGACATCATCAGCGTTCTTTTGCGTTTTACCAGGGACCAGAACCAACCTTCACCAAGTACTTCCAGGAACAGGAGCATGCCAGAGCCACGGCAAGCCAGGCCAGCACAGCTTTTGGAATCCATGGCCCTTGTGGAAGTGACCCTGGAACTAGAATGACAGGAGAAACATTGTGACAGGGATAAGGCCACAAATATGTGCATCAGGTATCTTCCATAGCCCTGCCCTCAGAGCAGCCTGCCTGGAGAGCAAGGTGGCCTTAGGAGAGTGAGGACAGCATGGTGTATGTGAGGAGGGTCACGACAGCTCGCACAGACTGGTGTGAGGTACGTGCTCCCGCTCCCCACCAGCTGCCCTGTCCCCAGAAGAGAACCCAAGAATGACATTTCTCAGGTCGGGAGGTGGTCCCTGACAGTCTCAGTTCCAGGAGTGACAGGAGACTTGATATAAGGGCCATAATATACCCGCAATTCCTTAATCATCTTGAAAACCCAATGGATCAGCACAAAATGCAGATGCCTGGAGAGAAGTTGGAGAGATAAGCTGTGTGTGCTCCACTTGCAGAGCCCACCATGGGCCAGGGTCCTGCTCCAACCCACAGTCAATATGGAAGCTGTTAGAAAAGTGAAAGAAAAGACAAGAGGACGAAGCTGCAGCCTGGGGTCCCTGACCTGTTTTCTCCCACCCTATAGACTGGCTCACGGTCAGACTGTGATCCAGCTGCAGTGAAGCATCCTCATAGCTACAAAGACCTGTGAGTTGCCAAGACAAGAGAGCCAGGTGGGCCTGGGACTGCAGCAGCTACGAAGAAGGGGCACAGTGGGGCAACAGAAGCTGAGCATTATGACATAAGATCCTCCAGCTATGCTCAGTCCTGACACCAGATCAGTGGTGAGAGGCTAGACCCCAGCGAGAGCATCAGCACAGATCAGGGGTGGCAGACATGGGCAGTGCTGGGCACAAGGAGGGCTCTGAGACAGTCATTCATTGCAGCTGAGCAGTGCCTCATCCTTCCAGAGGCCCAGAAAGAATCTACGAAGACAGCACAGCAGTGTCTCAGCACTGCCTTACGGGAGCTGCACTAAGGCCAACAGTGCACAGGTTGGGGTTTTCCTCAGGATACACTCCCCAGGAACAGAGACAAGCATGTGCTGGGCATGTAAGCTGAATTCATCTGAGGCTAAGATTTTTTTGAGAAGTCTCCCAAGACAGGGTCCTGCTACACAGCGAGGCTAGACTTTAATTTGCCCTAATCCCCCTGCCTCAGCCTGCAGAACTCTCAGAGCTGAGACACCATTGCTCAAAAGCAAGAATCCACACAGCTCCCTCTCCATCAGAGCCCAGATAAGCTCTGGAGACAGAAGGCAGGGCTCTCTCTGGAAGGTAGGGCTGTGTGGAGAACTTGCAGGGGAGCCAGGCCCTGGGCACTAAGGCTGAGGAGCTACGTACAAAAGAAGAACAAGATGAAGGACAGAGTTAAAAGCTAGAAGGCAAGGGTGCCTGAGAGCAGTTGCTATAGTGTGCAGTGGCAAGGCCTGGTGGAACCTGACCCGGGGATGTGGAGCTGGCCGAGTACACACCGAGGCTTAGGCTGCAGGCGTCCGGGGCAGGGTACAGGAAGGGCAAGGCTGCTTCGAGGCTTATCTCTGTCGCCACTGGCTCTGATCTAGTCAGGAAGAGAATGGCTGTTCAGAACTGAGTTTGGAGCATTGTGGGAGAGAAGGTCAAGAACCAAGAATGAGGGCTGGCGACAGGGCTCAGTGGATAAAGGAGCTTGACGCCAAGCCTGAGGCCGAGTTCAATCCCAGGGTCCCACATGGTGGAAGGAGAACTGACTCACAAGTTGTCCTCTGCCCTCCACACAGGCACCTCAACACACCTGCTTCACATACACACACAGTAAATGTTTAAAAAGGGGGGGGGAGGAAGAGTGGGAAGGATGAGGCCTGTAGGCCTAAGGCCTTCACAAGAACAACATTGGAGGTCCACAGGAAGGAATATGTAGGCTGGGCAAGTCATTAATCATCAAGTCTGTACTGGCTGCTTGATCCTGCAAGGGACTGTCAATTTTTGAGAGAAACCTTGAGCAAGAACAGGCAAGGCCAAGGGTGGCCTGCTCCCATGATAGCATGCTCAAAGCCCAGCAGAGGCACTGGAGGTGAAATGGGAAGCCTGGGACCAGCAGGCAGCCCCTTTGTAGAGGGAAGTTTCCTCCTCTGCATGCCTGGACAGGAAGAGGGGCACAGGCAGGAAAAGCCCTTTGCCTCACTCAGACTCTTT
Source organism: Myodes glareolus (assembly GCF_982192425.1). Classification (NCBI taxonomy): domain Eukaryota; kingdom Metazoa; phylum Chordata; class Mammalia; order Rodentia; family Cricetidae; genus Myodes; species Myodes glareolus. Next base: position 3,259,506 of record NC_142048.1, on the reverse strand, counting down.
CTGATGGTATCAGGTGCTGATCTGGGTGGGTCCTGGCACGCACCTATTTGCTGGCTCGCTTGTGTCTGTACATCTGCATCATGCGTTGGCGGAAGACGTCAAACGTGTCTTCTTTCTGCTCTGGCCCGTCAGCTCCCAGACCCTCTCCTTCTGAGAGAGTCCCCCTGCAGAGAAGAGGCAACAGTCAAGGGTGGGTGCACAGGGTCATGGGACACAGACACCTAGAAAGGAAACAGTCACAGGGCCGGGGCATCACTCAGTGACAAAGTGCTTGCCATGGATGGTAAGGCCCAGGGCTCTCTCCCTAGCATAGCAAAAATCAAACAAGGAAAAGACAAGTCACAAGCCACAGTGGAAAAGAAAAAGAAAAAACTAAAGCTACTAGCTCATGCGAACATGGCCTGGAACTCACAATCCCCTTCCTGCCTCAGCGTCCCTAGAGTTGGGGTCACAGATGAGTGCCAGGCCTGACTGGAGCCTTCCATGGGTTTGCAGCCTGACACAAGAAGATGCGTCATGCAGGGGTGTATTGGCACTGAGGAACATGCCCTCTGCTGGATATACAAACTAGAGTTGAGGATCTGTGTCCCCACCCTGGCAGCCTGTAATGGCTTCTATAAACACCTGTGCCATAACTACCAGAAATGCTGCTTAGATTCCAAGGCCATGAACATCAGGTCAAAAAGCTGTCCAGATCTACAGAGGAAGGAGTTGGCCACATCTGTGCACCCAAATGAGCAGCTAATTAAAAACAAACGACCCAGCTGTATGTACACTGTGGCTTAGCCCCAACACAAGGCACCCAAGGGTCCCCCCAGCCATGCCATACACGCTGACGGGCTCACGGATGCCCTTCCCAAGGGAGCCCAGGCCATGGCCTTCCTTCCAGCCCATCTTCTGCAGCATCTGGAAGCCCAGGTTCTTGTCTGTCAGTTTTTGCTGGGCAAACTCCAGGTCCTTGGGTTTCTGAAGAGAAAGAGGCACGGGTGGGTAGACCAGTCTGCTCTAGCATGCACTGAATCCCCAAATGCTGTCCTAACCCCAGATGCCTGGGATGGTGAGCCCCACTCACCTCCAGCTTCCCTGTAACATCCCTGGGGGTGGGACTTCTTGAGGCCAGATCCCTTACCCCAGGGTCAGAACTGGCACCTGGCAGTGGTGTGGCATGCAGCTGCCCTGTGCTGAGCCTGTGAGGGAAACCCTGTGAGGAGGGCAAGGCCCAGGCCAAAGGCTCAGCAGGAATGATTGAGCAAGAGACCCATGAGGATGAGTGGCCTCTCCAGTGAGTGGACCAATCACTGCTCTCCTGTGTACTGCATAGTTTATATTGTACGGCTGAATAGGGCATCTCCAGCCCAGCCTCCTGAAGGCAGGGACACAGGCATGTCCATGCCTGGCTGTTGTCTTGGGGATAGGGCTTGCTGTGATGCCTGGGCCAGCCTGGAACTCCTGTACATGAGTAACCATCCTGCCTCAAGCCGCCTGAACACCTGGGACACAGGGCATGCTCCACTCCCAGCTCTGCAAAGTGTCTGAAGGTTCATCACAAGCAGCACCAAGTGCACCAATCCGATCCTGCTCCTGCTGGGCTAGGGAGTGTCACTATGCAGTCACACACACCTTCTTTTTGGCTATGGGACGACCCCGAGGCCTGTCATAGGCGATTCGAACTGGTTCATGGACTGGAAGACAAAAAGAGAGAGCTGTTCACACTGAACATTTGCCCCATGTCCTTAGAGACAGAAAGAAATGCTGTCTGGTGAAGACACAGCCCACATCAGGCAGCTGCTGGATCCCTTCCCACCTCCAGCTCTCCAACATTCTATGTCTGCTAAGCTGGTTGCATATGGCTGTGATATAAGAGTGCTGGCCTGCACAGGATCTACTGCTTGGGCTATTTCATATGGCCACAGGAACTCTCTTGTTGCAGGCAAGTCACATCAGTACTGCATTCTTCTAGTTCCATCAAGAGGACACCAGAGGGCCAGTTTCAGGAATCCTAACTGTCAGTTGAGAACTCCAACTCAGGAGAGCACCAAGTGCTCATCATGGAAGTCACTGAAGACAATGCAGAGCTGTCTCACTAATGCTCAAGGCATAAGGCATCTGAGGTAAGATAGATGTACTTCTCAGCAAGAAGCATGGTTCAGCTCCCCTATGCACCAAGATACAGGACACAAGGGTCACAGCTGGGCTAATGGCCATCCACCACCAGTGCTAGGGACACATAAGGCACATCCAAGGACAGTAAGGTGACAGGGTTACACAGAGCCTGCAAGGTCCAATGGCTGAAGTCCTCCCACCTTCACTACAGGTATGGGAACCTTTGGGGACTCAGAAGCTAGGTGTGTCTCAAGGTGGGAAGGGGTGGGATGGACATCTAGCAGAGCCCAGTGGTGACAGAGTCCAGCAGAAGAGAAGGGGCCCTTTGTAAGCTCCCCTTACTGAACATGTGGGTCTTGTGCTAACACCTAGGAGGGCAGTGCACAATGGTAAAAAATACTTTCAAATCAAAGCATAGGTTCAGGGTCCTGCAGCCGTGGCCTAGCTGGGCTTCCCTGCCAACATTAGACACCAAGGAGAACTTGGTTGTGGCAGCACACCTGCAGACTAACCTTGTGGGAGCTGAGCAGGAGGATTACTGGCTAAGACCAGCACAGGCCACACACGTATGTTCTGTCTCAAAGAAAATCAACCACAAAATCCAAAAAGACACTCAAATCCTAAGCCCTGAGAGCAAAAAACCCTGTGCACTGTGCCAGGCACTTCGGATCCATCTTTACACACAAGGCCAACAGGTGTTAGGAGGAAGCAGGGTGACTGGCTGCTACTGGCACATCTGGAATGGTCACTGGGCATGCTACCTCCTCCCTCACAGGACTCTGGGGCACTCACCCTTTGACTCCTGGATGAGACACACCCTCTTGGGGGCAGGAATCATGCCGACTTTCAGTGACTTGCTGCTGATTCTCTTCCTGGGGAAGCAGCTGCCGGAGGAGGCCTGTGACAGGCCAGGGGTGCCGGCCTGGTCTTCCCTAGACCCCTCTCCAGGGATGCTGTCAGTGGGGGAGCTGCCCTCGGAGCCTGGACACTTGGCAGTTCTTGCCTGTGGTCTGAGGGTACAGGCCTCCTCTCCGGCCTCATCCTCCTCGTCCTCCTCGTCATCTTCCTCCTCCTCAGGCAGCACCTCAGGGCCCTCCAGTGTAGCCTCCTGCTGGGAACGCCCCTCTTCCGGTTCACCCTCACCCTCCTTTCGAGTTGTGGGGCTCTGCACTGAGTTTCCCGCCTCACCAGTAGACTGGAAGGAAATGGATGGGCACAATTCCAGCACCTTCTCTCGGTAGAACTTGAAAGCTGAGCTGCTCTGGTCGTGCAGGAACCTGAGGATAAAATGCATTGCTGAGCTGCTGACTTGCGCGAGCACAGAGGCAGCAGCAGGACATGATCTCTGCATGGCCATGCTATGGCTTCACAGCCCACCTAATGAGAGACAGAGCATTGAGAATTAGGACTAGATGAATCTAAGAATCTTCCCCGAATGAGACAAGTGACCCTGAAGTTCATCAAGACAGAATGCTCATGCAACATTCATGAACCTCCACCCCCTCATTCCATCCCAAGAACCTAAAAAAAAAAAGTTTGCGAGGCAGCTTAGCAGTAAAACACTTGCTACACAAGTGCCTGAGAACTGAATTTGGTTCCCAGAGAAAATAGTCCGCTCAGACTGCTTCCTCTGACCTACATAACTGTGCGCGTGCATGTGCGTGGTCACACACACTCTTAAAAAAAAAGGCAGTGAGGAGGACAGACGCACAGGTGGGAAAAGGAGAGAGGACTTGTTAGGAATTTTTCCTAATGCGAGCTCTCTGCCGACGTAAAAATCCCAATCAAGCCAAATCACAACAAGCCGAATTAAAAAATATCCAGGTTTAATGGGATTCCCGACCACCAGGAGGAAGGAAAAGAGACCACCTGATACTCCTTTGGGAGCTATCTTTAATACCCTATGGGAGGGGTCCTGATTCCAGGACCCGGCATGCTGGGATTTTTTTTTTAAACCGGTTAGGAGATTTTATTCATCATGTATACCTGAAAAAAGCATTGCACATTTATATTCTTGTTCTCCATGGCAAGATTATGAAGAGATGGAATAAAATAGTTCTAAGTTAAAATCAGCTGGATGAGAAATGAAACAAGCACAGCTGGATCTTGACACAGCTCACGTTTTGGTTATGAAAGCCTTTCAGCTCATTTTACAGGAAACGAAAGTGGGCGCTGAGTCGTGAAAGCTCGCATCTATTATTTTTAGCATGTCTCTTAACTTTTCTGTCCCCTGATTTCTTGTCTTCGGTGCCTAAGTCTTGAACAGGTAACCACTTCAGGGGATGCCAGTGATAGATTGGCCACGGAGGAAGTGTCAGCAAACACGAGAAAGCAAATCCGGCCATAACTATGTAGACGGTCCACCCAAACTGTTCAGCCACGTACCCATAGATAAACCCAACTATTGCAGAAAAAGAATAATCCCCTGAAACATCTGTTCAGCTAGCTTCTGCCCCTTGTTATCCATCTAGGTGGGCAGTGAACTCAGATGTTCCAGCATGATTGGTGGAGAAGATCCACAACAAAGCAGAGGTAGTTGATTCTCAAGGAGTATGGCTTGTGGGGTGCGACACTGAGCGTAGCTTGGTCGACCCGCCGAGCCCTTCAGTCCGACCCATGCTGGGATTTGGAGTTCAGACCAATACAACTCTCAGGCCTGGGGGCTGGGGGCTATGCTCCCAATTTAAGAGGCCTGGAGACATTTTTTGCAGCGCTGGGCTATGCAGAGGGGCCAATGACAGAAGCACACACAAGATGGCTTTTCCTATTGCTGAGAAGTGTGAGTGGGAAAGTCAGACTCCTCTAGGTGATTTTTACTTTAGAACAAAATGGATTAAAAATTCCAACTGGGCCAGGCAGTAGTGGCACACACTTTTAATCCCAGCACTCAGGAGGCAGAGACAGGTGGATGAGTTTGAGGCCAACTTGGTCTACAAAGCTACATGGAGAAACCCTGTCTCAAAAAACCCAAACCCAAACCAAACCAAACAAACCAAAATTTCAGCTGGGCATAATGCTGCATACCTTTAATCCCAGTACTCAGGATGCAGAGGCAGGTGGACCTCTGTGATTTTGAGGTCAGCCTGGTCTAATAATGAGCTCCAAGCCAGCCAAGGCTGTACTGTAAAGACCCTGTCTCAAAATCAAAACTCAAACTCCCCCCCCCTTGCCATTCCCCCACAAATTCAAATATGGGGGCTAGCAACATGGCTCAGGGGATAAGGCGCTGCCTGCCTCCAAGCCTGACAACCTGAATTTGATCCCTGGACACACATGGTGAAAGAAGAGGACAAGTCCTGCAAGCTGTCCTCTGACCCCTGGGGTCTGGGGCTCAGTGGACAGAGTATCTGCTGTGCAGGAGTCAGAGTGCCAGGACAGCAAACGCTCTGTTCAAACTGTCGTCTACACTCAATTAGAAAAATGGCCCAAGTAAAGGGCTGATACAGCCCTGACAGGTACATGCGGGTAGAAGCAGGATGTGGCTCTGAGCATGGCACGCCAGGTCTCCAGGGAGGAGTCAGTCTAAGCAAGACAGTCAAAGGTCAGAGCTGAGGAGTGCAGGACACAGCATTTACACATCAGGCCCAGGCAGCGAGAGCAGCATGCTTTCTTTGCATTGGACTTTTAAATTCTTTAAGATATGTAAGCCAGCCTGGCTACCTTCTGTCCATCCTTCCGTTCTGTGCTTTCTGAAGCCGGACCTCGAATTCCCTATGGATCAAGAATGACCTTGAATTTTCCGCCTCCATCTTCCAAGTGCTAGCAAGACTACTGTGCGATACCATGTAGCTTACTCGGTGTTGGGAACATACACCAGGGCTCTGTGCAAGCCAGGCACGAAGTCTACCAACTGAGCTCCAGCTCTGGCCCAAACCTGCATGTTTCCAACGACACTCCAGTGCAGCACCATGGACAGACTCAGGCCTCCTGCACCCAGCAAACGTTCAACTGCATTTTCAGTCAGACCATGACATAACTCTCCAACAAGCAGGAGGAAAGCCAAGTGCCAGGCTTGGTCCTGGGAACACATGGGTACAGCGGAGGTTGGGAGATCTCACAGGGTCTCTGGAAGAGCCCAGGAGAACCTCCATCATAGAGGCCTTCCACCACTAGGTTAGAGTTCCCTCAGCAGCTGGGGCTCTTCAGGGCTGGTTTCTGGATTTTACTCTGATGACCTGTGGTGAGGCACATGCACAAATGCTGCTGGTGTACCCAGTCTTTGTGTGAGGGCTGAGGGACAAGAGGGCAACGGGTCTCCTGGTGATCTAGGTAAAGGCTGACCCACAGGATGCCAGTGCTGGGCCAGGCTCAGCTGAAGGCGGAAGTCCATCCTGCCGGCTCAGTGTGTGGCTGGGGGCAGGGGTGTGTGTGTGTGTGGGTACAAGGCACATACCACAGGTCAGGGTTGTCGGTGCTGTTCTCTATGCTGAACTGCTCAATCTCAGGGCCCACCTGAGCCACAAATCTGGCCAACTTCTCAGCAGTCTCCATGGTCTTTGGATCCACTACAAAACAGAAAGCAGTGGTTGTGGCTCTTAGATTGATTCAAGCCACCTTGCACCACATTGCACCACATGGTCCTTCCCTGCACCACATGACTCTGGGGTCCTCTCCTTGTTCCAATTAGTCAACAGGCAGACTGTGGCAGAAGCACCAGCAGTCCCGTGGACACTTGGGCTGGCTGTCAGGGGAACAGGCACATGGCTGTCATCCTCATTACATCAGCCAACAGGCTGCCAAACTGTTGCTCAAACTCTCAAAGCTCAGGTCAGCAGACGCCCTGCCAGCAGCTCAGGACACTGCTGGAGCAGCCAGGAGCAGAGAAACATGGCTTGGGCACTGTGCAGTCTGCACGTGTTCCAGTGCAAGCTATTTAGCAGTGGGCAGAGGACAGGTAAGCTGCTGGTGACCACAGGGGCCATCATTAACCTCAAACGTGGGCAGGGGCAGAGTGACACAGAAGGAAGGCATCCAAGGAAACACCATGGGGGGCTTGGGCTGCATAGGCCCTGCACCTGTAGATTTGACCAGACCAGGTTGAAAATACCTGCAATGGTCTCGGGGTACAGCTTGGTGGTGAGTGTTTGCCTAGTAGGCCTGTGGCCCACTCAATGGCCAGCACTGTTGAACACAGACCAATGAAGTCACTTAGCAACTGCCTCTATCCGTGCCTCACATTCCTAATCCCTCCTAAATAATAGAGAAGTATTTCTTCAGATTATTATTATTACCATTATTATGATTATTATAATAAGAGACAAGGTCTCACGTAGGTGAGGCTGACCTTGAAGCTCAGGTCCTCCTGCCTCTACCTTCCAAGTGCTGGAATGACAGGTGTACCCCATAACAGCCAGTTTCACATAGTGTGAGTGTTGTGCTAGATGTTGTAAGCAACCTAGACAAGATGAAAATGTAGTAGAGACTAGGCACAGGGACAAGGATGCAGCAGGTCAGTGGCTGTGAGTTCCAGTCCAGTCCCAGCTATATAGTATTGGCCAGGCCAATCAGGGCTAGAGAATGAGACCCTATCTCAAACAAAGTAAGCTCTTGCAGGCCACTGTGGCATATGTCTTTAATCTCAGCACTTGAAAGCAGAGGCAGGGAGAGCTCTGTGAGTTCGAGGCCAGACTGGTCTACATAGTGAGGTCCAGACCTATATTGAGAGATTCTGTCTCAAAACTCTCACAAACACATCCAAAATATAAGCAAAGTATCAAGAGCGCGTGTGCTGGTTCTCTGAAAACTGTGTCCTTTTCCACAAAACTTTTGCCTCAGTGGACTCTGGCACATGTGAGGATAATGGTGGTGTGAGAGACCCAGCAAGGACCTGAACAGCACTTTGTCACCTGGATCAAGGAGTTGGGGCTCAGGAGTAACATCAAGGACAGTGTGGCCAAGTGTCCATCCTGTTCAAGTTCTTTTGGCTATTCCAGCCTGCCACCTGGCATTGATTCCTGAGCACCTGGCACCCCCATCCCACCATCCCAAAGGACCCAGATGAGCATGGTGACAGGAGGGGTAGGGTGAGCACCTACCATCAGCAGAGGGGCAGGGAGAAGAGGACGGCAGGGCTCCTGAGTCATCCCCTGCTGTTGGCCGAGGAGACGGGCCCAAGGCTCCAGGGCAGGAGGGCTGAGGCTGGGGTTTGGCAGGCTCTGGTAGGCAGTCCTGGGCAGCATCACTTGAGTCCCGTGGTGGTGGCTTTACCTGTAAGGAGCCTGCTGCAGTCTGGCGGCCACGGTGCCTCTGCTGAGTGCCTGAGGACAGGGATGTGTGCTGGGCAGTGGCAGCTTTCTTGGCCTTCAGGCCTCGAGGACCCTGAGAGCGAAGCAGCCGCCTGCGCTGCCACGGGAGGAGTCTACGCTTGAGACTTCGCACAGCTTGTGCATACAGCATAGCACGCACTGCACACTGGGCTGGTGTTGGCCTCCGTTCCATGATGGGCCAACTGTGGTTCAGACGCTGTGACTCTGCCAACTTCAATTTGTAGTACTTATATTCCAGACTGTTCTCATCAGACAGAAACCTGCCAAACAGACACAAGCAGGGTACTATGAGAGCAGTACTGTGCTCAGCAAGGCAGAGCTGCCCTCCTAAGTGTGGCGCATGCAGCCCTCTGTTGTCCAGGTGCCCCAAGAAAGTCAAAAGCTTTGATCCAACTGGGTTTATTCTTAATCCTAATACTGGAGAGGCTGAGGCAGGAAGACTGCAGAGAATTTGAGGCTAGTCTGGACTACAAAAGAAGCCATTATCTTTTTATTTGTCTGTAGCCCAGGCTGGCCTCAAAGTCACAGAGATCCACCATCCTCTGCCTCCAGAGTGCTGGGATTAAAGGTGTGCAAGTGGGAATTGGTTGGATTCTTTCTTGACTTTGGTCAACTCACAGCAGGAGCTGCAGGGCAGACAGAGGAGCACCCTTCACACGGCTAGATGGTCAAGTGCTTCTAGAGTTTTCTGTGTGCCAGTGAGGCAGGCGTGGCAAGACTGAGGAGAGTCTGATGCCCTAGACAGTTGAACACACCAAGCTGTGGTGGTCACCTCACTGCCTCCCTCACGTACAGGGTGTCAAATTTCTGCTGGATATGAAACAACAGAAGGAATGGGAGCCTTGTCCTCCAGCTTGATTTGGCATTTGTAGTGGAACTCTAGAAGAATCATGGTATCTAGGGTAAACATTAGAATGAAATAGTTTAATTCTAGAAGTACCTAGATCTTGAAGAAAACATTATAGAAAATGGTGGCTGTCTTCTGTTATCTATAAAGTTTTTCTGAAGTTTTATAGCCTTTGCATGACTTTGGCCACAAGACTACCCTGGCACACCTGCAGAACCTTGCAAACAGTGCATAGCAAGGACTGAAGCTGCAGGAGTATGATGCTTTCCTTCAGAAAATGTATTAGTTCAGGGGGCTTTGGTATGAGGAACTTCTGCCCATAAAACCACCTTTGCATAACCATCATAAGTATGCTTCTGCACAGTGTTTGAGGTTCAGCTCTTCAAAACTGTTCCTCCCTGCTGCCACAGAGCCTTAACTAACTCTGGAAGTGACCCCTTTTCTTTGACTGTCCTGTACAACATGAACACCTGACAGGTATTCAACAGTTCATAAAACAAAAACAAAGCACAATAATAAACACACACACAAACAACTATCACAGGTTCCTTGACACTGAGAAGGTATGCAGCGTGGGAGTCAACTAAGCCTGGCTGTAACACAGAGAAGAAACTCCTGTCACTTTCGCCCCTTATCAATGTAGTCCAACAGCTATGGACATAGTCACACTGTCTCCAGTGTTTCCAGTAAGCTGAAGACTCTGTAAAGCACACAAGAGGGTGGATGAGGTGGAACACCTGAGATGGCTGAGGCAGAAGGATCTCAAGTTCCAGATAAGCCCAGACTACACAGACTCTCAAAAATCAAAGTAAAACCATGTGCTGGAGATGCGTTTCATGCAGGCAGTACACTATTCTGCATAGAGCGCTGAACAGCCAGACTTTAGTATCCAGAGGTCTGGACCAGCCTTTTGCTGATACTAGAGGTAACAACTGAAGAGCCCTAGAACAGCGATTGAGAGTTTCCCAAATGCTGAGGGAACCATTGGCAAAGCCCTACTGTCATTACAAGTTAGAAGTCATGTGAGAGCCAGCAACAGAGAGAAGCATAGGCTAGACACCTGTGTGTGTTTCTCACCTGCCACCCCAGCACCAGGGAAGCTAAAGCAGGAGGACAGTCAGAGTTCAAGGTCAGCCCTGGCTACTTTCTAAGTCTGAGCCAGACTTGGGGAGAGAGTCCATCAAGAAAAACAAAAACGAGAACAAAACACCAAGCCTGAGTATGGCTCAGGGGTAGATCATTTGCCCAGCGTGTGAGGCCACTATGGTTCCCATTCCAGGGTTACTCTACAGAAAGAAGGAAATGTGGTCACTTTCATAAGTACTGTGTGGTGGCTTAAAAAATGGCTCCCAAAGGCTCACATGGTTGAATGTTTAATCAGCAGGAAGTGGCACTGCTTGAGAAGATTAGGAGATGTGGATTTGGAGGTATGTCACTAGGGGTGGTCTTTGAGGTTTCAAAATCTCAAGGCAGATTCCATGGCAATTTCTTCCTGCTGCCTGTGGATCAGGATGCAGAACTCTCAGTTCCTTCTCCAGCATCATGTCTGCCCACACACTGCCATGCTTCCTGCCATGATGACAATGGACTAAATCCCTGAAACTTTAAGCCAGCCCCAATTAAGTGTTTTCTTTTATAAGAGTTAGTATGGTTGGCCGGGCAGTGGTGGCGCATCTCTTTAATCTGAGCATTTGAGGCAGAGGCAGGTGGATCTCTTTGAGTTTGAGGACAGCCTGGTCTCCAGAGCAAGTTCCAGGATGGGTTCCAAAGGTACATAAGAGAAATCTTGTCTCAAAAAACAAAACAAAATAAAAAACCCAAAACAACCACAACAAAAAAAAGGGTTGGGATGGTCATGGTGTCTCTTCACAGCAACAGAACACTGACTAAGACAGAAGCTGGCACCAGGAGTGGGGGGGTATTGATGTGATGTACTGATCATGCTGCTTATTGGTAGAAAAGGGACTTTGGGTCCTTGGATTAGGAAAGCAATTGAATGCTTTAAGCAGGACTTAATGAGACAAATTAGTAGAAGCGTTGAAGACAGACGTAGGATGGTCTGGCTCAAGAAGTTTCAGAGGGGAAGATTATTATTAAGTGGCCCAGAGATTGCTACTGTGATATTTTGGTGAAAAATGTGGCTGCTTTCTGCTCTTGTCAAAAAATCTACCAGAGGCTAAATTGTAGAGTTTTTGATTAATGGCTTTAGCAAAGGCTATTTCAAGACAGCCTAGCATGACAGCGTTCTGTGGTTATTAGTGGTCACTCTTATGCAGATCTATAATGAAAATGAGCAATCCGAGCAAGGAACATGTTTGAGAAGAAAAGGAGCACCAAGAAGTACAATGGAGCTAAGTCCTGAGCTCAAGGAGATAAAAAGTTTAAAACATGTGGTGGCACATATTTTTAATCCCAGCACTCAGGAGGCAGAGGCAGGTGGATCTCTGTGAGTTCGAGGCCAGCCTAGTCTACAGAGCAAGTTCTAGGACAGATCCCACAGGTTCCAAGAGCTATGGAGGAACTCTGTCTCAAAAAACCAAAACAAAACAGAAAAAGTTTATTTTTTTTCTTTTCTTTCTTTCTTTCTTTATTTATTTTTAAAAAGAGACGGGGTCTCGCTATGTTGCCCAGGCTGGAGTGCAGTGGCTATTCACAGGCGCGATCCCACTACTGATCAGCACGGGAGTTTTGACCTGCTCCGTTTCCGACCTGGGCCGGTTCACCCCTCCTTAGGCAACCTGGTGGTCCCCCGCTCCCAGGAGGTCACCATATTGATGCCGAACTTGGTGCGGACACCCGATCGGCATAGCGCACTACAGCCCAGAACTCCTGGACTCAAGCGATCCTCCTGTCTCAGCCTCCCGAGTAGCTGGGACTACAGGCGTGCGCCACCGCGCCCGGCCAGAAAAAGTTTAAAGGGAATGATGAACTAAGGGCCAGCCAGACCCCACTCAACTAAGCTTCCAACTTGTAAAACAAAATTAAAGAAAAGTTAGGGTCAGTTGTAATATTGCTCATCTTTAATTTCAGCACTGGGGAGGCAGAGGCCAGAAGATCTCTGAGTTTGAAGACAGTCTAGTCTACAGAGTAAGTTCTAGGACAGCTACATTTAGGCTGTGAAGGAAATCAACTTATGAAAAAGAATTAAAGAAAAGTTTAAGCAGGGGAGGACACCACTAAAAACTTTTTAGAAAGCTGATGAAAATGTATTTGAACCAAGGAGCTGCTCCAGCAAGCACAAAAACTTGGCAGTTTCAGCCACATGGTTCTGGCTTTAGAGTAAGGATACAAGAAAGGGATTGTGGAATCTCCCTCCACAGCTAGGGAAAGCCAGAGGCTAGGCTTTATCAGGTGTGTCCCTGCATGTAGGCCCAGAGAGGTCACTAAGTGAACTGTACCCTAACTAGGTTCTGGGCCATTAATAGCAGTTCCTGTCTCATGGTTCTGGTGCTGTCTCCACTTGAGAGCATCCACTGTGCATGCATATCCTACACTAAATCTCCTCTCTCATTACTCTGTTTGTCAAGATGGGCACCTCTCCTTCACAGTGGCTCCCCTCAAATCTTAGCTTTCTCAATCAATGCCTATTTCCAACCTTCTAGTGGTGATCATCAGCTGCTAGGCAATGCCCAGTGTCCATGCGGCAGAGGCAGTCCTCTTAGGACCATGTCCCTCCAGTAAAGTCACCCTACGTCCCTATACCTGGTCCCTTCTTACCAAGCGGTCTCAGCTTTCCTCACCCATCTAAGGCCATGTGGCCTCCTCCCCTGCTTAAATCTGGCTGAAGCTGAAGCCCTACATTTGATTTCTGCTCCAGCTCACTTCAGCTGTGTATCATGTAAGCAGAATATATTCACAATGTAAAGCAAGAATGGTCAGAGAGCAGCTCACATACAGCCAGTGTGGAGTTACAGAATGTGCAAAATACCACTGAGCAACCAGGGCTGGGGCAGAAGGATCCCCTCAGCCCAGAAGTCTGAGCAGAGCTTGGGCCACAATGTAAGACCCCATCTGCTACAATTAAAAAATAAATAAAAAGGCTGGGCGATACTGGCGCACGCCTTTAGTCCCAGCACTCAGGAGGCAGAGGCAGGTGGACCTCTGTCAGTTCAAGGTCAGCCTGGTCTCAAGAGCTAGTTCCAGGATAGGTTCCAAAGCTACAGAGAAACCCTGTCTTAGAAAACAAACAAACCAAAAACCAAGCCAAAACCAAACCAAACCAAACCAAAAATAAAATAGAGGCTGGAGAGATAGCTCAGGTGTACTTGGTGTTTCTAGAGGACCCAGCTTCAGTTAACAGCACCCAGTTAAAATGGCAGTTCAAACTTTCTCTAACTCCAGTTCCTGAGTATCTGACACACTCTCTGGCCTCTTTAGACACTGCATGAACATGGTATACAGATATACATGTAGGTAAAACACATATTTTCTTTATATAAGAACATGTCAAAAAAAAAAAAAAAAGACAAAATAAGCATTGCCTACCAGTAAGCAGGGTCCTGCAGAAGTAGTGTTCTCTCCCTGGGTGACAGCCTGCCTTGGATGACACGCATGACAAGCTGGTCAATGGTGTCCACCACCCTGTGATCCGCCCGCTGGGGGACTGCTGCAATACACAGAATGGATGTTGTAAAAACCAGTGGACCACTCAGACCTGGAGACCAGGACAGTAAATGAGAGGGCAGTATAAAAGCCCAAGCCATCAGCAACTGGAACCTTCAATCATGGGACATTGGTGTTGAAAAGATGAAAACCTGGGTGAAATAGAAAATGTCAATTCTGAGCCAGGCGGTGGTGGCGCACACCTTTAATCCCAGCACTCAGGAGGCAGAGGCAGGCGGAGCTCTGTGAGTTCACGGCCAGCCTGGTCTACAAGAGCTAGTTCCAGGACAGACCCCAAAGCTACAGAGAAATGCTGCCTTGAAAACCAAAAAGTCCTTCTAAAAGATGTCCTGCTCCAGCCAGGACATTGTCCCTTGGCGGCACACGGAGCTCAGGAAGGAGCTGGGTAAGCAAAAACCCACTACCACTGTATACAGGCTGTTTTAAGCCTGATGGCTTGAGTATTAACCCAGAAAACAGGTGCATATGAGATGTAGCAAGAGGCAGAGGTGCCATTGTGTCCCTGTGGCCACAGTGTCTCAGGAGGTCAAGCAGGAGGACTGTCTGACCCCAAGAATTTCCAAACAGCCTGGACAACATAGTAAGACTGTTTCAAAACAAACAACAACAAACTCTGGGGCCATAGAGATGGCTCAATAGCTGTGTATGCATGAGGACCCAAGTTCAGATCCCCAACACCCAAATAAAGAGCTGGGTGTAACAACCCGTGTCTAATCCCAGTGCTACAGGAGGTGGCAACTGGAGGATGGCTGGAGCTTGCCGGCCAGCAGCCTAATTCCAGGTTCAGTGAGAGATCCTGTCTCAAGGGAATAAGATGGAGAGTGATAGACAGGAAGGACAGCTGATGTCCTCTTCTGGCCTGTACATTCCCATATATACCACATACTCATATAATACACTCATAAATATGTAAACACACACACAAAACACCCAAACACCATCAATGGGGCTGAAAAGATGGCTCAGTAGTTGAAAGCGCTTACTGCACAACCATGACGATCCCAATACCCACAGATAAGCTGGGTTGGTCTTGTGCAGCACTATCTATGTGCATGTAAATATATCTGGCATGTGTTCATATGTGCCTAAATGGGGAGGCCAATGGATGCTGGGCGTCCTATTCTGTCACTCTTCACCTTTACCCTTGAGATGGGGTCATTCATTGAACCTGGAGATAGGCTGGTGCTGGTAGCCATGTCAGAGGAGTAGCAGATGGGAAATGACTGCAGGGGACTGGCCCACCAGGAAACAAAACCCTGATGGGTAAATCTCGGATAGACAATGTCCCCCGAGAGCTTTGGCCCCAGAATGTTTCTTGCTACTGCTGTGTCTTTGCATGTTTGCCGCCACTATTTTTCTCTGGTGTCTGGGGCATAGTGTGAATGGGCATGGGGAATGCTCCAGTGCCTTTAATGAAATATGATCATCTCTTGGAAATATCCGTTCTACTGGGCATTTTTACTTGTAGATTATTATAAAGATGATTTTCTCTTAAGCGGTACTGTTTAAATGAAGCAATGATTTTATACAATAATAGTGTTAGTTTAAATAGAATTTTGATTATTGAGGGCTTTTAATAAATATAGTAAGAGATTATGATAGAGTGGAAAAATTAACATAGGTAAAGGTAGGATAAAATGTTGCCCCTGCCTATGACAAAACAGAAGCTGCAGAGGAAAAAAAACAAAACAACAAAAAAAAAAAAACACTGGTGGCACACACTTTTAATCCCAACACTGGGAAAGCAGAGGAAGGTGGATCTCAGTGAGTTAGAGATCAGCCTGGTCTATAAAGCAAGCTCTAGGACAGCCAGGGCTACACAAGGAAACCGTGGCTCTAAAACAAAAACAAAAACAAAAAAAAATCCCAACCCAATCAAATAAATTGATTTGTGAAAGCAAGCGTGCCTATCATGGAGCAGGTGGCAGTTAGAAGAAAGCTTGAGGGTGTCTGTTTTCTCCCTCTACCATGACTGAATTTAGGTTATCATACTAGGTGGCAAATACCTTTACCTCACGACCCATCTTGCTGCCTCCTCTCCTTTTTTTTTTTTATTTTTATTTTATGTCTACACGTGTGTCTGTGGACTACTTGTATATCTGATACCCATGGAGTTACAGTTGTGAGCAGTCATGTGAGTAGCCAGTGCTCTTAACTGCTGAGTCATCTCTTCAGTATCCCCTCTTGTTTTCTGAGTCAAGCTCTTGCCATGCAGTACCCAGGCTAGCCTCAAGCTGTAGCCATCCTGTCTCTCTTGGCTCCCAGGCTAGGGTGACAGGCCTGTCCCACCATGATTAAGGTCAAGGAGCATTGAGTGTTTGTTGTAGGAATGGGGTACACTAGCTAAAGCAGCTGGGCAATTCCAGTGGGACACGGTCTATGGCTAGTCACAACTGTGTACCAGTGCAGAGGCTGCCAAAGACACATGTCCAGCTCTGATTCAGAAACCTTTACTACAAAGCAGCGAAAGCCCCTGCGGACAAAGCAGGGTAATTTACACATGGTGGGCAACTTGATGTAGTAAGAGCTACAGAAACTCAGATAAGCAGCGACACCGTGACTCCCAGCATATAAGGAAGCTGATGCAGGGAATTGAAAACTTAAGGCTAGCTAGCCTAGGCTACATTATCAAGACCACATTTTTTTTTTCGAGGCAGGGTTTCTCTGTAGTTTTGGAACTTGTCTCTTGTAGACCAGGCTGGCCTCAAACTCACAGATCGCCTGCCTCTGCCTTCCGAGTGCTGGGATTAAATGCGTGTGCCACTGCTACCCGGCTCCAAGATCCCACCTTTAAAAAAAAAAAAAGACAAATGAGGGACTACAGAAGTTAGTAGTGCTTGCTGGTACTCATGAGGACTGGAGTTCGGATCCCAGCACCCAAGCAACAAGCCGATCTCCTCACATACCTGTAACCCCAGTTCAATGATCTGATACCAGCTTCTGGCTTCTGTTCTCATATACTCAAACTTACAGACACATACAAATAAAAAGTTAAATCTTTCTGGGTGGAGCTGTGCACACCTTTAAATCCAGCAAAGAGGCAGGTGGATCTCTCTGAATTTGAGACCACCTGGTTACACAGCAAGTTCCAGGTCATTTGGGGCCACATAAAAGGACTCAAAAAAACAAACAAAAAAAAAATCAAGCATGTAGTGGCGGCGCACACCTTTAATCAGGGAAGGCAGAGGCACGTGGATCTCTGCATTCCAGGCCAGCCTGGTCTACAAAGAGAATTGTAAGACAGTCAAGGCTAGACAGAGAAACCCTGTCTTGAAAAACCAAAAACAACAAACCAAAATCAACCTAAAAAGAGAGCATAGCAAGTAGCTACATCCTCAGGTTAGTGTGTCTGTTGTTGCAGTGCCTGGGTCCCTGCCTGGAGAGGGTATCCCAAGGTCTTAGACCCTTCCTCCTCTACCCATAGTACCTGGTTCTTGCTACCTTCACTTCCCCTAAATTTAGCATTAGGGAACGGGAAGAGAAATGCATTCAGACTGCACTGGAAAAACTTCTTCTTAGAAGTGGTCATGGCCACTCATCTGTGTTGGGACATCTACTGCCTGGTACAATGAGGGCTCCATAAAGGGGAGGGCAGGGCTGACATTCCCTGGGCTAGAGGTAATGTTAGAGAGAAAAGATGGGTGCCATGTTCTCTGAAACCTGGGAAGGCTGGGTGTGACAGCATGCAAGCTGGGAGCACAGGAGGGAGAGGGAAACCAGGTAGTTTCCATCCCTTCCTCTGGCCAATACCAGAGTTGTTGATGTCTCTGAATCAGGTGAGAGGCACCAGCACCATCTGGAAAGACTTGGCTGGTCCTTGACACCCCTCAGTATTCTAACCACCTTTCCCACGGCCTGGGCACAGAATGACTAGGTCTTGATGTCCTGTTTCCCCTGCCTTCAGTGATACCTAATGACATGGTACTTCAGAACATGGCACCCTAGCCTCGATCCTATGGTGAAAGGGGGTCATGCATTGTTCCTAGTGAGGGCCAGCCAGTTTTCCATCTGACTCCCAAATGGGTCCCTTCCCAAGGAATCTTAAGGCTGGGGAACGGGGGCTCAGTGGGTACTGTACTCATCTAGCATGCACAAAGCCCTGGGCTCCATCCAGGACCTCAGAAAGCAGGGGAGGTGGTATACATCTGTCATCTGGCACTCAACAGTGGATGCAGAAAAAACAGAAGTTCAAGGACAGTCTGAACTACATGAGACTCTGCTTCAAAACCAAAGGTAAATATTGGGTCCTTGACTTCTAGTCTCAGCATTTTTAAAAAGTATATAAAAACTTCAAAGAGAGGAGCTGGAATGATGGCTTAGCAATAAAGAGCACATGCTGCTCTTGCAAAGAACACAAGTTCTGTTCCCAGCACCTATGTTGTGCAGCACATAACTGCTATATAGAACTTCAGCTCCAAGGAATCGGGCACCTTCATCTGACCTCTACCAGTTCCTGCACGTATATAGTATATAGTGTACATACTCAGACATATGTACAAATGTATGTGTGCAAGTATGTATACATATAAATGTTAAAATACATACATATAATATACACACACATTATATTTTTTAAATATCAAAGAGATGGTCTAGACGGACAACATCTGTTACCTTGCAACAACGAGGACCTGTGTTTGATCTCAGGTCTGATATAAAATGCCACCTATGATGGATGATGCATGCACATACTACAACCAGGAAGGTGTAGTGAGGAGGCCCCCGGGCCTTGATGGTCATCCTGTCTAGCCTAACTCGTGAACTTCATGTTCAGTGAGACCCTGTCTCAAAGGTGGTGGACAGTCTTCCTGAGAAACAACATCTGAGGCTGTCTTTTAGCCTTCATACACACACACATGCCCTGGCACTCACGTATACACCCACCCACATACATACACACACACACACAAGGAATATAAATACTGTAATTTGGCAGTGATGATATTGTTTTTTAAAAAAAAAGAAAAGAAAAGAAATCTTTACCTTGGCTCAGAGTGCTTGCAGCCCAGGGCTGAGATGTGGTTTTCTGTTCTCGGGGCTCTGCGGGCACAGCCTTCTTGACCTGGAGAGGATAGCCGCTGGCCATGAGCCAGGCCTTCAGGTGGTCTATGTATTCCCTTCCAAACAAAGTGGAGTCCTCAAAGTTTGGGAAGGAAGCAGGAGATGGAGCAATGTCCTGGAGGCCCACAGCTTCTAAGATCTTCTCCTGCCTGAAGGAGGAGGCCAAGGAGAAGGTCTGGCCTAAGAGTGCCAGGGACTTCCTACACAGGGAGTTGGTGGTCTCCAGGGCCACAGCCAGGTCCAGTGGGCTAGTGAGGGTCTTCATCTTGATGCTCAGCTCATAGGCGTTACAGGCCATGAGCAAGGGTGTGACGCCCTTCAGCAGCCTGTCCTGGAGCCGCATGATGTACTTGTCGAAGGGCTTGATGATCTCGAAGAAGCAGTTTTTGGTCTTCACAGCACCTTTGTCTAAAAGCATGTTTAAAAACTCATTATCAACTCGGGGTGTCTTCAGAGCAGAGTGCTTTAAAAACTTGATAGTAAAAAAGCAGAAATCTCTGTGCTCTGGTTTCAAGGAGCATTTGAAGGAGGCCAGCATCTTGGCACAGGTCTCAGTTTCCAATTCAAAGAGAGTCTGGAAGAGCTGGGAGAACTTGAGGTCATCCTTGATGGTGTGGAACCCTGCCCACTTGATGATCTCTATGCCAAACCTTGAGAACACATCTGCCTTGTCCATGGCATCAAAGCCCAGCTTCCTTCTGGGGAAGCTGAGGGTTCTCAAGTCCAGGCCCAAGGGGATCTTCAGAGCAGCAAACTGGATTTCATCCAGCCCTGGATTTGTTCCAAGGGTCACATCAGAACTTGAGGTGGCTTTCTGGATTTGGTTAGTACCCTGAGGTTTGGAAGTAAGACGACTGACAACAGGCATTTTCTTTGTAGTCGTGCTTTTCAGAGTGATAAGTTTCCCGACACCCTTTGCTGCAAGCAGGCCTTGAGTGTCTCCCTTTCCTAGGAGAGTGACTTCCTGGTCAGCCATGTTTAGAGACCGGCCTCTGGCCAGGACTTGCCCACTGCCTCTAGACACAGAGTCCACCTCCCCACGATGGTCCAGGTCATAATCTCGACTCTCCTTCTCCAACCGCCTGGAGGAGGCCAAGTCCCCCAACACTGAAGACCCAAAATTATATTCCTGTGACCAGGAGGATTCTTGAGAAACTGGGTGACCCGAGTCTTGCTCCCAAGAGCCACGAAGTGCAAGCTTCCAGTCCTGAGAAGAATAATGTCCCAGTTTCCGGTGGCTAAAACTCTGGTCTCGGGAGTCAGTGTGGGCCACTTCCAGATCCCGACCACATTCTTTGCGAAGATAGCTGTCCTCTCCAACAGACTGGTTGCTGGATCTGAAGGAGGGTCCCGCAAACATGTCACCTCTCATGCCCTCTCTCCCCAAGTCTAATGAGTACACTCCAGATCCACTGGCAGAGAACCTACTGTCACTGTGAACGTCCTCATAGACATCCGCTCTGGCTCTTGAGCCTGTCCTTCTAAGATCTGAAAGAGATGGTCACAGACCAAACAGAAGGCACTTTAGAGCATGGGCTGCAGGGGAATAGCCCACACACCGGCCAACACAAGTGTTTTATACTCCCAAGTGTGAGGTGTAAACTCAGTCTGCTGCCAACACTGTTTAAAATGGGTAAAGAGGCATCAGGATGGCTCAGAGAATAAAGTGCTTGAGATGCAAGTATGAGGACATGAGAACAGAACCCCAGAACCCATAGGAAAAGCACCATGCTCAGTAGGTGGAGACATGGGATCCCAAAGGCAAGCTGGCCAGCTACAGAGGCTGAAATTGGTGACTCCAAATTCAGGAAGAAACCTAGCTTCAACAAAGAAAATGAAGAATGAGTGCCTGGGGAAGACACCTGTACACACTACGCACACAGGCACCATACACACACACAAAGAACAATAAAGAAAGTATGTGTGGTGCCACCTTTAGCTCCCTACTGGCCAGTCCACACTGACCCACTGAGAACTGCAGCCAGGCATTCAACCAAGTAAGAGTAAAAGTACATGGAAAACTTGCACCTGCACTCCCTGTATGCCTTTCTAGCATTCTCCCTTATACAACAGCATGGAGCACTATAGCTACAATACTCAGAGCTTAGCTGCATTGGGGGGGGGGTTCAAAATGCAGACACCACCATGCCATTACGAAGGGGAAGCATCTTCCAAAGTTGCACTATATAGTGCTCATGTCCTATGGGCACTGAGGGGTGATCACACTTAACAAGATAATTCTGTAAGCACCAGGTTTGTGCTTGCCCTTGTGGTCATCAGCCAAGGCAAAACAGTGGGTGACCCCACAGGCACACATTATCATTAGACACAGACTCCCAAACTCATTATCAGCCACCACCTCCACCATCACACCACCTACCCTTAAAGAAGGGGCTTGGTTTCTATGCAGCCTGGATTTTTTTTGCCACGCCCAGCCCACTTCAGGGTCTCCACTTCTATCCCAGAAGTTTTATAGAGGCTTGGTGTGGGAAGTCCTTCTGTATATGTGCTGCTTTTATTGGTTAATAAAGAAGCTGCTTTCGGCCAATGGCTTAACAGAATATAGCCAGGCTGGAAGAGATATATAGAGAGAGAGTAGGTGGGAGTCAGGGAGAAGTATGTAGCCGCCATAGGAGACAGACGCCTCTGCTGGAGCCCACCAAACTTTGCCAGTAGGCCACCACCTCATGGTAATGCACAGATTAATGAGGATGGGTGAGTTTAGGATATAAGAGCTAGCTAGGCTTTTCCTCTGCTGCCACCAAGATGCTCGGTCCTTCTTAAGAAGCTAAGGCCGCGTTGGGGTGAGGCCCTCACTTCATCCAGTGACTAGCACCATGCCATCAGTCTGTAACATGGCCTTTATCTCTGAGCTTGCCTGCATCTACTCCTCCCTCATCCTCCACAATGAAGAGGTGACAGTCAAGGAGGATAAGATCAATTCCCTCATTAAAGCAGCTGGTGTCAAAGATGAACCTTTCTGGCCTGGCTTGTTTGCAAAGGCCCCAATCAGTATCAACATTGGGAGCCTTATCTGCTACTAGGGGCTGGTGGGCCTGCTCCAGCAGCTGGAGCCGCACCAGCAGGTGGTCCTGCCTTTTCCACTGCTTCTGCCCCAGCTGAGTAGAAGAAAGTGAAAGCAAAGACGGAAGAATCCAAGAACTCTAATGACAACATGGGCCTTGGTCTTTTTGATTAAGCATTTTGATAACATGTCTAATAAAAAGATGGCCTATTAAAAAAAAGAGCTAGCTAGAAATACGCTTAAGCTATCAGCCAATAGGCAGTATTGCAATTAATATAGTTTCTGTGTGGTTATTTCAAGTCTGAGTGGCAGGAACAAATGAGCAGCCTTCACCAACAGAGGTTGCCACTTTCACTGCCTTCTGGAGGACTTCATGTCCCACACTGTTACTGGGAGGCAGTACCCTTCTATACCACCAGCAGCCTGTGCCACACCCACCACAGTTGAGCAAAAGACAACATAGTCCCTGACCCCAATGTGGCAGAAAGGTCTGAGAGGCCATTAACTCTGTCACTGGGGCTGAGACAGAGACAGAGCAGGTAGGAGTAGAAGAAGCCACACTAAGTGTATGGTAGGTGGAGTGTCATCCAGAATGGGAGGGGTGCATAGGTATTGTTGTAGTTCCTCTTGCACACAGAAATACTGCAAGAAGCTGCCTAAAGAAGCCATCTTTGGCGGTAGCAGGCCTTGGCAGCTTTCTCACAGTTGGATTTTTAAACAAAATCTATAACAAAGGGGAAAAAAAAATGACAAAGAGGGACCCAGGTCTGGTAACAGACATCCAGAAGGCCAGCATTCAGGAGATGAGGGAGAACTCAGAGCTCAAGGTTAGCCTGGGCCACACAGGGAATTTGATGCCAGTCTGGGTTACAGAATAAGACTGTGGCGGGGAGTAGCTAGGGAGATGGGAGCAAAGCACTTGTTGCACAAGCAAATACTGAGTTGTGTTCCAGGACCCACATTAACAGTACTAATCCATCAAGACTGAGGCTAGAGAGGCTGGATCTGGGGCCCACTGGCTAGCTAATCTAGCCATATCAGTAAGCTCCAAGTGTCTCAAAAAGCAAGGCGAGGCTGGAGGAATGGCTCAGTGGCTGCTTTTGCAGAGGACCTGAGTTCAGTCCCCAGAACCCATATTATGCAGCTCACAACTGCCTGCAACTCCAGCTCAGGAAAGCTGATGCTCTCTGACACGCAGAGTAACTCACTTGTCCTTTAGGTGTACATACCCACACGGACCCACAAACATGTGATTTAAAAACAAGATATTTGGAAAGCAAAACAATGTGGAAAGTGATTAAGACACCAGATGTCAACCTTTGGTCACCATACACACGCCTGTGCACCTCCACATGAACACATAAAAATGTGAACACGTGCACAACACCCCCCCCCAAAAAAAAGGCAAGAAGAGGGACAGGTACCAAGAAGCAGAATAATGAAGAAAACACAAATATCTCTGCTCCTGAGCAAATACAAGAACCCCTCTCTTTAGCAAGAACCGAGTACCTACTATGTACACACTAGGCACTGCCATTACTGAAGGAAGGAGATGGATCAATGGCACAGCTCTTGCTTAGCACGTTTCTGGCCCTGGGTTTCTCCCTAAGTGTAGGAAAACAACACACACATACCCACCACACCACCCCCATTCACATACATACACACTGGGGGAAGGTGGGTGCCAAGGCAACCCAGTGGGTAGGACAGAGTGGGAAATGCCATCCTCAGAGACTCTCACCCTCTGCGAAGTGGCAGCATCTGGTGTTAAAGGGCTGTTGCTAAAGGAAGTGTGTGTGTGTTGGGGGGCAGACATGGTTCCACCAGCAAGAAAGAAACTGAAATCCCTTGGGCCCTGACTGTAGTCTTGGTGCAATCAAGGTGGCAGAGTTAAGAGGCAGGGATGGTAGTTGCATTCTACATTTGCCACGCCCTGGTTTTACTCTAGAGAACTAATCAAGCTAAAAAATACTTTTTTTTTTTTTGAAAAACAACAGATCTTAATGTTTTCAGTTTATGATTTATGCTGGGCTACATCTATAACACTCCATAAGATGTGGTTTAGACATGACTGCAAGAACTAAAATTTCAATCCCAACCAGTTTGCTGGAGGCTGAGACAGTATCTTAAAAGGGGGACATCTGTTGAGATGGCTCAGTGAGTAAAGGCACTTACCACAAACTTGACTGACAACTGAGTTCCATCCCTGGAACCCACATGGTGAAAGGAGAGAATCCCCTCTACAAGCTGTCCTCTGAGCTCTGCATGTGACTGCATGTGTACACATACACTTACAGGGACCCTTCTGTAGAGACTAGGGTCTCTACAGTGGCAGCTTATGTGCTTTAGCATGAGGAAGGCCTGGGTCAAATTCTTCTTTCATGGGTGGGCGTCTGGCTGACACACTCTATCTTCTGCACACTGAATTAGCCAGCTGGTGGGCCACAAGAAAATGTGACCAGACAAATACAGCAAGGATTAGAGGAGCTTGGCTAGCACCCAGAGCACTAGAAGTCAACGTGGCCCACCTGCGCACCTTAACTCACCTTGAGCTTTAAGTTGGAGAGCTTCACCAACAGCCTCAGAATCCCCATACCGTTTAGATTTCTCCTGTAACACTGTGTCCAGTGATTCCTGTGCCACCCGCCTTGCTGCCATGTTTCTCTCTCCTACAGCGAGAGAAGTCACACAAATCAAGACAGCTTGCCCCGGGACAAAACCTCTACCCAAATAAATAAATGAATAAATAAATAAATAAATAAATGAAAGAAGCCGGGCAGTGGTGGCGCATGACCTTAATCCCAGCACTCGGGAGGCAGAGGCAGGTGGATCTCTGTGAGTTTGAGGCCAGCCTGGTCTACAAGGCAGGCTCCAAAGCTACAGAGAAACCCTGTCTCGAAAAACAGAAAGAAAGAAAGGAAGAAAGAAAGAAAGAGAGAGAGAGAGAGAGAGAGAGAGAGAGAAAGAAAGGAAGGAAGGAAGGAAGGAAGGAAGGAAAGAGTAATAGAACTGGAAGAACAACCTAGAAAAAAGGTATTTGAGAAAGGTATGAACATCCTGACTTCAGTTTGGAGGAGGGCTTCCCAGAGCTCACTTCACCCTGAGAGCTCTCTGGATGAGTAAATGATATTCTCACAGGGAGGCAATGTGCTAGCAACTGTCTACTCTCAGCTAATCTTTTGCTTTTTTTAATAACACCCCAAGAGCTGAGTTCTTTACAGCGAACCTGAGACATTCCAGCACAGGAATTGGATGGTGGTGCGCAGGCTGGTAAGGCTGAGACAATGGGATTTCTGAGGCCAGCCAAGTCTACACAGTGAGAAGCCCAATAAGGACTAAGGGGCTGGGATCATGGCTCAGTAGTTAAGAGAGCATGCCCACACTGGGCAGCAAACAACCACATACAACTCCAGTTCCAGGGGAATCTGACAATCTCTTCTTGGCGTCAGCCCCAAAAATAAAATCTTAAAAAAAAAAGGGGGTGTGAGGGGCTGAGATAGCTTAGTAGGGGCCAAGACTGATGGCTTGGATGCAGTCTGGCATCTTCCCACCCATGTACCCAGAAATACAAAGAATTAAGAATAAAAGTGGGACACAAGGACATGTGCCTGCACTCTCAGTGCTGAGGAAGATGAGCAAGGAGGACCCCTGGAGTTTGGTGGTCAGTCAGACCAACCAATTCATAACCAGGTATCAATTTTTGCCCCTGCCCCACAATAGGAGTTGATGATATTTAGGGGACTGAGCAACAGGATTTCAATTTTAAAGTCTGTGTGAGCTACCAGTTCCAGGCATGCACTACACAGCAAAACCCAGTTTTGTGTGTGCATGTGTTTTTGTTTTGTACTACATGAGAGTAGTCTATCCTGGCACGAGCAATGAACTCTGACCCTCCTGTTTCTGCCTTCCAAGTGCTAGGGTTACTGGTGTGCACTGCTGTGGAGACCTTGTCTTTTTATTTTTATTTATTTTCTTACTTTTTTCCTTTTTTTTGGTGGTAGGGTAGAGTAGAAGGGATCCAGATATGATCTACCCACATACTCGGATTGGCCTCAGACTTAACGTGCAGACTAGGCTGGCTCCTCCCCGTCTCTGCCTTCTGAGCACTGGAATTCCAGGAGTGAGCTGAGCTATCACACTCAATTTGAGACCCTGCCTTCCAAAAAAAAAAAAAAGGAAAAAGAAAAAGACGCTGAGAGGAAAAAAGAGCTAGCCAACCAAAGTCAGGTACCTTGGTCTTGAACCTGACCAACAGGCCACTCACTGGGAACGAGGACACATTCTATAAGAAAGAAAAAACTAAGAAGCATTTGTATCAGTAACAGCCTGCATCATGACACTTCCAAATTCAAGAGGCAAATCCGCTTTCTGGTCATTTCTACAAGGATCACCCAGTTTCCCCATGCCCCGTGAAAACGACAGGTCAGTTAAGGGCAGGGTCTCCAGGTCAGGTGGTCCTGACATCTGCACCTCCGTTTCCCACCTACGGGACCGGCAGGCACCGAGGCTGCAGCGGTTCCCAGCAGCTGGAGGCCCGACGCGAAGCCCATTGGCCGTGACGCCCAGCTCGCCCCGCCAGCTGCGAGCTCCAGCGGAACGCGCTGGCCCCGGGGCCACCCGGAGTCCTCCCCACCCCGGGGCCCGCCCTTCCTGGTGGCCAGGGCCCAGGCCTCACCCCGAGCGGTGCCGCCCCCGCCGCCGCCTCAGGCTCCGTACCCGCCGCCTCGCGAGGCGGGGAGATGCAAATAAGCCAACGGTTTCCGCAGCGCCGAGTTGCGCCTGCGCAAACCGCCTCCTCGCCTTGGTGCGCATTCGAGGGCAGCCACCACCTAGGCCCTTATGCGCAGGCGTCGACAGCAGCCATCGTGGCTCTATCGCGCACGCGCGCTGCTCGCTTCTCAGGGCGGATTCTACCGAGGTGAAAACTATCTCTTTTGAGGGGAAACGATAACTAGAAGCAGCGCGGAAAGGGAGGCGAGGGCTCCAGACCCACGCATACTCAGTGGCTCCCTTCCCTTTACCTGTGCTCGCGGTCGCCTTTGTTACCCCGAAGGGAGCTCCTCGCTGAGGGAGGGACGCCGAGGCGAGACAGCGCCTCTGCGCTTGCGCGCATATGGTGGCCGGAAGGAGCCAAAGGCGGAGCCTCGGGCGACACCCGGGAGCCCCACCCTTTCACCCCCACGTGGCAGCGTAGACCCGGTGAGGAACGCCGGCCGGCTAGTCCTGCGGTGGGCGCAGAGGGTGGGCGTCCCGGGGTCGGGCTGGTGGTGTCTGCGCGACCCTCGGGGACTTGGATTGGTGGAAGGAGAGGATTGTACTAAAGATTCTTGGGAACGAAATGTTTCGCTTCTCGGGTTCACGTTCTTTTCATTCATTTTATTCTCGTGCTACTGCTGTGTGCTGGGCACCTGCTGCGTGTCCATCTGCATCCTAGGCAGTGGAGCAAGGAGGATAGGACGTGCAAGACAGTATGGCTCTGGGTTCAGGGGACGCAGGTCCTGCTGTGAATATAATGGTGATGGAGCAAGCGTGATTGCTGCATCTGTCATGCTGCTCTAAGGGAGACCGAGGCAGAAGGACTGCTGTGAGTTCGAGACCTGCCTCAGCTACGTAGACACACTGTCTTTCACAATAAAAACGACCAAACAAAACAGCAAGAACAGGCGTGAGCTTGAAAACAGGGAGGTAGGACGATTCCATACCAGTTTGGGCTGTGTTACCAGACCCAGCCTCAAAAACAGCAGTGGTTTGTTTGTTGGAAGAGTCTGGAGGATCAGGAATTCAAGTACAGCTTTAGCTACAAAGCAAATTAGGAAACAGTCAGGTCTACATGAAGCTCTATCTTATAAACAAAAATGGAGGAAGTAATTGTGAGAGAGGAGATGCTTGAACCAGGCAGTTTTTATTTACTTTTTAAAAATTATTTTATTTACTTATTTATTTGAGACTGAGTCTCACTGGAATTCACAGCGGTTCATCACTTCTGCCTCTGGTGTGCTGAGATTAGGTTTGTTCATTTTTTTGTGGTTTGTTTTTTTTCTTTTCGTTTTTCTGGCTGTCCTGAACTCTGTAGACCAGGCTGGCCTTGAACTCAGAGATTAGCTTGCCTCTGGTTTACTCGTGCTTTAGTGATAATAATAACAACAAATTTTGAAATTGTTTAATACTATTAATCATTTGTGTTTGTATTATTTGTGTGTGTGTGTGTGTGTGTGTGTGTGTGTGTGTGTGAAGGTCTCAGGTGTCCTGTGCTGGAGTCGCAGGTGCGGGTGTCTGTGTGGAGACTACTTCAGCACTCACAGAGCAGCATACCTTCTTAACCCTGAGCCTTCTCGCCAGCATCTCAGCATCTAGACAGCATCTCAAATGTTTGGGTGACAGCCTGAGTTCTTCTGCACTGTTAGAATCTCTGAGAAACTCGGCAGTGGTGGCGCACGCCTTTAATTCTGCACTCGGGAAGGAGGCAGAGGCAGGCAGATCTCTGTGAGTTCCAGGACAGTCAGGGTGATATAGACAGAAGAGTGCTCTCACAGTTTTCATTGTGGCCTGGCAGACCTAATTGACCTTCTGGTTTTTTTTCCTTTTATGACCCATCTCACCAGCAGACCTTATCTTTTTCTTTTTGTCTTTTTGAGATAGTGTCTCACTATGTAGCCAAGGCTGGC
The DNA here is from genome assembly GCF_982192425.1 of Myodes glareolus. Lineage (NCBI taxonomy): Eukaryota > Metazoa > Chordata > Mammalia > Rodentia > Cricetidae > Myodes > Myodes glareolus. Next base: position 3,230,916 of record NC_142048.1, on the reverse strand, counting down.
CTCCCACTGGCCAGGACCCTTCTGTCTGCCTCCCAAGAGCTGCCATCACAGGTGTGCCCTAGTGACATTTTCACCACAAGGGTGTTCCCTGACCAAATGTTCCTTTTCACTCGGTATGCAGAGATGGCTTCCAAGCGCATCACACAGGAAACCTTCGATGCTGCAGTGCGGGAGAACATTGAAGAGTTTGAGATGGGCGCTGAGGAGGCCGTTCGAGAGGCGGTGGAGCAGTTTGAATCACAAGGTAGAGTGGTAGGCTCAGCACCGGCTCTTAGAGTCCACAGCCCTCAGCCTGACATAACAACAGGGTGCTACTGACCCCATCTTTGCCTGTCTTCATGCATCAACAGCACCCCACTTCACCTTAGAACCACATGGACTATTGCCATGTCCTGGAGTCAGTCACAAGTCATGGAGGAGAGTGGGTGGTAGGGCTACTTGATGATGGCGATGGTGGTGGTGCCGGTAGGGTTTGGAGCTCTTGACCTACGTGACAAGGAGCAGAGGCTCAAGATGAGTTGACCATGTGTGCAGTGGTGGAGGCTGGGTTCTAGGCATGAGCACACCCCATTCCCTCGTGTCTCCACTCTATCTGGCTCTCCCTGGTAACAGTGACGTCAGCCGGAAGGTAAGAGAGTTCTGGCTCCAGGGCACAGAAATGGGTGCTGTAGTGGGCAGTCAAGAAAATGTGGGAGCCTGACTGCAGAGGCAACTCATTTGCTAAAATACTTGCTGAGTTTGTCCCCAGAACCCATGTAAAAAGCCAGCCATGATGAGGTATGGTTTTTTGGGGGGGGGGATTTGGGGGTTTTTTGGTAGGGGTTGTTTTGGTTTGGCTTGGTTTTTCAAAAAAAGATTCCTCTATGTAGCTCTGATTGTCCTAGAACTTGCTCAATAGACCAGGCTGGCCTGGAACTCATAGAGATCCATCTGCCTCTGCCTCCTGAGTGCTGAGATTTAAGTCATGCACACCACACTACACCCCCACAATGGGATGGATGTTTGTAATCCCAGCACTGAGAGGCGGTGACAGGTAAATTGCTGGGGCTTGCTGGCCAGCCATTCTAGCCTAATTGGTGAGCTTCAGGTTGCAATGAGATTACAGCTGCTGAGGAATGATGCTGAGTTTGACCTTGGGCCTCCATGACTCTTGCACACCCTATATGACCATACACACACACACACACACACACACACACAGACGAACACCAACCACGACCATCCATGCATACAAACGCCCCCACATGACCATCCCTACACACAAACACTACAACGTGAGCACACACACGAACACCCACCACAGACTATCCACACATAAACGAATACCCCCACATAACCATCTACACATACACATGAACACTCCCCACATGGTCATGCACACATACACATGAAAATCTGCATATATGCACACATATAAACATACACAGAAACACACATACATTGTCCAACAAAACATAGCATGATAGTACATGTCTGTGATCTCATCTTTTCGTTGTTTTCATTATTGTTTAGATTTGCTTTTTAAGACTGATTTATATAGCTTTTTAACTCATTATGTAGCTAAGGCTAGCTTAAACCCTGATCCTCCTGCCTCCCTTTCCCAATGCTGGGATGACAAATATGCACCAATACTACCAGCTGATCTCAGTACTTGGGAAGCTGAGACTTTAAGAGTACTGTGAATTTAAGGTCAGCCTGGGCTACATAACAAGACACTACCTCAAAAAAAACCTACCCTCTAGCTGATGTGGTAACACATTCTCTTAATCCCAGAATTTGGGAGATATAAGAACGTAGAATTCTGAGTTTGAGGCTAGCCTAGTCTATATAGTGGTCCAAGGTCAACCTGATCTACATAGTGAGACTCTGTCTCAAAAGCAAATGAGAAACCTTCTCCTAAAGTACACACACACACACACACACACACACACACACAAAGTACCTACCACAGAAGGGATGCTTTTGGGGCCTCTGGAGGCTGAGATGCACATGGGGACCAGTAAGGGTTTGAGTTTAAAGGGAGAGGCTCTGTGGGGTCCCCTCTACACCTGTCTGCCAGGCACAGTCTGCCTCCTCGCTCCCCAGAGACAGCATGTGTGGCATGGCCTTAGCAGTGGCACACTTACTCTGTGTAGCCTGTGGCTGGCCTGGGCAGCCGGAGGAACCATTGTGGAGAACCCTGGAAGCCAAGTGGTCAGCAGGGACCTCCTACCTGAGGGACTGACTTGTCTTCAGCAGCCCCATCTTACCTCTGCAGGGGTTGATCTGAGCAGCATTGTGAAGGCAGCACCGAAAGCGTCTGTGGACAGCCTCCAGGAGCCCACACATGATGTCCTGCAGGTAGGAGCGGCTGGCTCCCTCAGCACTGTAATGCTCTGGAGGGTCTCTTCCCCACATTCCATATGGCAGAAATCAGGTTCTGAATGTCAGTGGTCTGTCCATCTTGTGACCAGTAGAGGTCTACAGTCAAGTGTCCCAAGTCCGTGTGAGAGTTACTCAGCATCTGGGGACAGCTGAGCTCCTCGGAGGACATGTTTGGGAGACACAGTGCATGTGTGATCTCACTTCCCAAGTTCTGGGGTCAAGGGCACACAATATAGCTAGGGTCTCTGGCCAGTTTCGTGTGGGTTCTAGGGATCTGGACTCAGGTCCTTGTGCTTACACATCAAGTTTGACCCCCAGGACTTACATGGTAGAGGAGAGCTCTGGTTTCCACGGAGTTGTCCTCTGCTCTCTGCATTCATGTTGTGGGGTATGTGGGTATGCATGACATATAAGTAAAATTTTTTAATGAAAAAAAAAAAAGTTGAGGGTTGGAGAGATGACTCAGAGGTTAAGAGCTTTGCCTGCTCTTCTAAAGGTCCTGAGTTCATTTCCCAGCAACCACATTGTGGCTCACAACCATCTGTAATGGGATCTGGTGCCCTCTTCCGGCCTGCAGGCATACACATAGACAGAATATTGTATACATAATAAATAAAATATATATTTTTAAAAAAAAGTTGAGGCCTGAAGATGTCTATAACTCAGTGGTAGAGCACTTCTGCTGCATGAAACCCTAGGTTCAATCCCCAGTTCTTAAAACAGCGGAGGCAGAGAAGGGCTGGAGAACTGGTTCTGCCACTAAGAAACTGGCTGTTCTTCCAGAGGTCACAGGTTCAGTTCCCAGAATCCACATGGCAGCTCACAACCATGTGTAACTCCAGTTCTATGGGATGTGACATTCTCTTCATCAGGCATGGCTATGTGCATCAGTGGTGCATAGACAGACGTGCAGGCACAACACCCATAATACATAAGATACCATCAAAGATTTGTTTTTCTTTTTAATATGGTGATTATATGGTGGCTCATGTACAGGATCCCAGCATTCAGGAAGCTGTTGCAGGAGGTTTCCTGTGAGTTCCAGGCCAACTTGTACAACATAATTATAAGGCCTGGACCCTGTTTTGGCACTGTGAAGACGGTTCAGCAGTTAAGTTTGCTTGCTTCTCTTACAGAGGACCCAGGTTCAATTCCCAGCGCTCACATGGTGTGGCTCACAACAGCCTGTTAATCCAGCTCTGAGGGATCCTTCTTCCTATTCTGGACTCTGAGAGTATCATATGCATGTGTGTACACGTTCATACATACGCATGCGAACACACACACAAACACAAATAAAGATTCTGTCTTCTTTCTTTTCTTTTTTTTTTTTTTTGAATTTTTTTTTTTTTTTGATTTTTCAAGACATGGTTTCTCTGTAGCTTTAGAAACTGTCCTGGAGAGGGCTGGAGAGATGGCTCAGAGGTTAAGAGCACTGACTGTTCTTCCAGAGGTCCTAAGTTCAATTCCCAGCAACCACATGGTGGCTCACAACCATCTGTGACGAGATCTGGTGCCCTCTCCTTAATTGTAGGCATACAAGCAGACAGAATACTGTATACGTGATAAATAAATAAATCTTTTTTTAAAAAAAAAAAGGAAAGAAAAGAAACTGTCCTAGAACTCAGTAGACCAGGCTGGTCTCAAACCCACAGAGATCCACCTGTCTCTGCCTCTCGAGTGCTGGGATTAAAAGCATGGGTCACCATCGCCTGACTTAGATTCTGTCTTAAATTATCAGTATAGGTATAGAAATTTCCAGATGAATCTAGCCGTGCTGGGCCCAGATTCTAGAGTGAAGTTGAGGTTCCCAGAGGTTCAGAGCCGAGCAGCAACTAACACTGACATTCTCTGCAGGTCCTCAGCGATCTGCAGGAGTCCCTGAATGGTTCTCGGCCCCAGGAGGTGTCAGCCCACCTTGTCCGCTTCTGCGACCAGTGCAGGCAGCAGAAGGCCAGCCGCTACCTGGCAGCCCAGAAGGGGGCCTACCCTATCCTCCTGGCTGCCTGGCAACTTGCCGCCACAAGCGACCAGGGCCTTCTGCTCCAGGCTCTCAATGCTCTGGCGGTGCTGACTGATGGCCAGCCTGACCTTCTGGATGCTCAGGGCCAGCAGCTGCTGGTGGCCACGCTGGCACAGAATGTTTCCAACACTGAACTCACTTCTTGTGGGATCCGCTGTGTGCGCCATGCCTGCCTGAAGCATGAACGGAATCGACAGAGTCTGGTGAAAGCCGGAGTGTTGCCCCTGCTAACCGCTGCTATCACACAGCATGGCCAGCACGCCGATGTGGTCAGGGAGGCCTGCTGGGCCTTGCGGGTCATGACTTTCGATGATGACATCCGAGTACCCTTTGGCCATGCCCATGAGCATGCAAAGATGATTGTTCAAGAGAACAGAGGCCTGAAAGTGCTGATTGAGGCTGCCAGAGGTAGGAACAGCATTGGTAAGAGTAGGGTGGGTGTACTGAGAGGGTAGCCCAACCATAGAGCTCCTGCCTAGAATCCCCCAATGAGGGGCTGGGGGCATGTCTGGGGTAGAGCCACTGCCTAGAATTCCCCATGAAGGGTTGGAGGTGTGTCTCAGGGTGGAGCCCCTGCCTAGAATCCCCCAGTGAGGGGCTGGGGGTGTGGTTCAGAGACCTGCCTAGATATAGGATGTCCTGGATTCATCCTTAGCACTATAAAACAACAAAGCAGCCCAACACTTTGTTCTCATGTATAAATACTTCGGCAATACATGGATCCAGCTCCAGGTGGCTGCTATGAGTCAGCTGTGGGCAATCATGATGTTGATCTTCATACCTTAAATCTACTCTCTTCCAGCCTGTCCCTTTCATCCGTTTGAAATGTCTGAAAGAGCTGGCTATAGTGGCACTGTGATGACACATACGTTTAATTCCAGTGAGAGAGAGAGAGAGAGAGAGAGAGAGAGAGAGAGAGAGAGATGAATTTGAGTCCCTCTAGATCTACATAGCAAATTCTAGGCCAACCAAAGCTACATAGTCTCAAAACAACAAAGATACAAAAACCCTGAGAACTGAGCCCAGAAGGTGCTAAAAAGGACAAGTTCCCACGTGCCCCTTGGCTGTGACCCCATGGCTAAGGGACAGGAAGGCTGTCTCAGTCCCTGCTCACACTTCAGAGCGCTGAGGCCTGGCCACCTGCAAAGCCTGCCAGCCCCTCCCATACTTGTGTGGAGCAGCTGGAGTCCCAAGTAGAGGATGGCTCACATTCTGGTAGTCTGAAGGCCCCAGGGCAGACCAGAGACTCCCAGCAACCCCACTGAGAAGCCTCAGTTCCCCACTTACCAAAACCCTTACCTGATTGGATAAGCCCCACCCACTGTACTGCACTCCTCCCTTTATTAAGGCAGATGGTGTGGTTAGTGACCACATCAATAGTTCACTTAGCTCAACCTGTGTGGAGATGCTAGGGGTTCCAGGTGGTCATAGGCAGCAAATGCCACAGAGATGAAAACTGCTGACCCATCACCATCGGGGGTACGTCTATAGTCTGTCTGCACCTGTTCCTCTCCAATTTGCTGCTGTGTTTACAAAAGTCATTCCCAGCAGGGCAATGGTGGTACACACATTTAATCCCAGCACTCGGGAGGAAGGGGCAGTTGGATCTCTGAGTTCGAGGTCAGCCTGGTCTACAGAGCAAGTTCCAGGACAGCCTGGGGTACACAGAAAAACCCTGTCTTGAGAAAAGTCGTTCCCAGCCTAGAACCTCAAGGTCATGTTGGAAGACTTATTTTGGTGGTTTAGTTTTTTTCCTTCCTTTTAGACTGTCTCACTATGAAGCCCTAGTATTTGCTGTGTAGACCAGTCTATCCTGAAACTTCCAGAGATCCCTCTGCCTCTGCCTCTGCTTCTGCCTCCAGAGCTGGGATTAAGGTGTGTTTAGGGAATGTCAGGAGCTGCTGTTTGCCTCACTGTTACGGAGCAGTTTCTGGAGCTGCCGGTAGGGGGTGTGGCAGATTACCAGGGGCCAATTCTTGCCTGGACTTGTTGGATGACTACCAGCCTGGGAAGTGGAGAGTACTCAGGAGACTAACAGGCAGCTTTCTGTGCATTCCTTTGTCCCTGGCCCCTCCCAACCCCAACTCTTTCCTTCCTGCCTCTGCACAGCGTTCCCTGACAACCCGGGAGTCCTGAGCGAACTCTTCAGCACCCTGTCCCGTCTGGCTGTGCGGAATGAATTCTGCCAGGAGGTCATCGACCTTGGAGGCCTTGGCATCCTTGTGACCCTGCTGACTGACTGCAGTGATCACCAGGTGGAGCCCAAAGTCTTCTTCCTCCCCCAGGGCTCCTGCCTCTGAGGCCACAGCTGACCAGACTGACCCACTGAGGAGAGGGCAAGGGTGAAGACTCAGGTGTAGAAAGCCTGCCCATACTCTCAACTTTCAGGGTTCTGGTTCCATTTGCCCCCTCCCCATACTGATGAGACTTAGAGCCTCCTACATGTTAGCCCTCTGCCACCAAGTCACACTGCAGCCCTATTTACTATAGTTTGAAACTGGTCTTGCTCTACAAAGTTCAGGCTGATCATAATATTGCAGTCCTCCTGCTTTAGCCTTCCAAGTACTGGGATGACAGACTGTGTACATGCATGTGTGCATGTGTTTATGAGAGAGAAAGACAGAAGAAAGAGTGAGGCGGGATCATAAGGTCTTCTGTAGTCCCAGCTGGCCTTGAATTTGATCCATGTGTGCTACCTTGCCCAAGCTCTGTGTGGTTGGTGTGGGTGCTAGAACTCAGGGGCTTGTGCATGGGGGCAAACACACTACCGGCTGAGCTACTGCCCAGATCCTACTTGCACGTTCTCTACAGTGAGCAAGAGTAAGGAAATGGAAAATTGTCCTTAGTTCAGGTTGCTCAGTGGGGGCCACATCTCATGCCCTACCCATGTGATGTGGATTAGACTGGTCACCCCACAAGAGCCAGCCTGTCTTTCTCCAGTCTCATGATCCTGTTGTCACAGGCTGTCCTGTAACCCTGGAATGACCACATGTGTCCAAACAGAAGCAGCCACAGAAAAGTTTCCTTATCCTCACATCCAGCAAGCAGGAGGTTTGCAGCTGGCACACATGCCAGGGTGACTTCCCCTTGTCATCCACACAGGACCTCGTGAAACAAGTGCTCAGTGCCCTGAGAGCTATCGCGGGCAACGACAATGTGAAGGACGCCATTGTCCAGGCAGGCGCTACAGAGTCCATTGTGGCTGCCATGACTCGGCACCTGGCCAGCCCCCAGGTACCCACCTCAGACACATGGGCAGGACAATGGCAGGATCTACAGGGATTGCCACCTCACTGTCAGCAAGACTGCAGTGTTCCTGGTAGGCTCACCACCCATGCCTGGGCACCCAGCCCACCACTGCAGTGACACACAGCTAGCAGAGGCCCAGGGTGGGGTGGCCAATTGTGCTGGCACCAATCTCAGTTGGTGCCACCCACCCCACACTCCTAGGTGTGTGAGCAAAGCTGCGCAGCACTCTGCGTGCTGGCCCTACGCAAGCCTGAGAACAGCCGTGTCATTGTGGAGGGTGGAGGAGCACTGGCAGCCCTGCAGGCCATGAAAGCACACCCACAGGAGGCCGGTGTCCAGGTGAGTGAGTAGCTGTGCCCACCACAGCCCAAGACCACAGGCTCCTTGACACTGTGGAAGCATGTCAAGCCAGGGGTGGAAGCTGTGACCCCATTCCTCAGGAGACCTGCCTGCCTTACAGAGTGAGTTCCAGGACAGTTTGGGCACTTGACTACATATGCACACATACACACAACGCCAGAGGCTGTCCTGTTTCTGTTTTTATCTCCTTTCTGTTGTTTTTATTTGTTCGTTTGGACAGGGTCAAATGTAACATAGACTGGCCTTCAACTTTTTTGGCTACTTCAATTCCTGATCTTCCTGCCATCCCCTGCTGAGTGCTGTGGTGACAGGCCTGTGCTTCAACACTCATGATGAGGACAGAACCCCAGGGCCTATTACATGCTAGGCAGGCTGATCCCTGCCCTGTTTTTCCTTTGAAACAGGGCTGTAGCTCTGTAGCTGCCACAGGCCTGGCGGTCAGGGTCCTATGTCCTCAGCCCTGAGCTCTGGATTATCAGTCTGTGCCATCATGTCTGCTGTCAACTCCTAAACATTGGGATCATGCACACAGCTGTAGGACAGTGTGTGGTTCTCTGCAGACCTGGCTGCGGCAGATGGTCTGTGCATTGGGGACTTTAAGACCCATGAAGGTTCCTGAAACCAACCCAAATGGGTGACTCTTTGAGAAATGACTTTGACATTCCTTTAGCCGTGGCCTCACTGTAGGTCTCCAGGGCCTACCTCGGGACAGTGTGTTGCTGTCCGCCCTGTAATCATAGTCTCTACCCCAGATACTGTCCTCAGTGCTCACCTAGGAGCTGTGGGAGATGGGGCTGAGAAGGTCCCTTGAGAATGTGGAGCTAGCCTGGCCTAGTGTAGCTGTCTGCTGAATGTCTGTCTCCTGTTCTGAGGAGTACACTGAGGTCAGGGAGAATCCAACCAAGGCCCTCCTGTTCACAGCCCATCTCTCTTCCAGAAGCAGGCTTGTATGCTGATCCGAAACCTGGTGTCCCGCAGCCAGGTCTTCTCCAAGCCCATCCTGGACCTGGGGGCAGAGGAGCTCATTTCGCAAGCCCGAGCTGCCCACCCAGACTGTGAGGATGTAGCCAAGGCCGCATTACGAGACCTGGGCTGCCGCGTGGAGCTTCGTGAACTGTGGACAGGAAAGAGGGGTGACCTGGCACCATGACCCCAGCTCAGCGAGGTCACCAAACCCCAGGACATGTGAGCTCTGTGCCCATGCCACCCAGAGCAAAAGTGTGTTCAGCAGGTCAGTGGTGAGGGAAGGACAGAAGCCGCCTTTGGGTCCTGTGTCCCCACAGGCAACAGTGATGACCTAAGGACCCACCCCTTCCAGTGCCCTTTCTCGCCCACAGTTTTGCTCAGCAATTCTGGGGCAAAGGGCACATGGAACTGCAGCATTCTGTTGGAGTTTGGGGACCCTGCAAGCTGGTGTCTGACTGGGCTCCAATCTGTTGATAACGCTGCTCCTTGGTCAGGCTCCATGGGAGATGTGCTTCTGCCAGAGCCGGTTCCCCAAGATCCAATGGTGGGGGAGGGAAGTGACTGGTGCACTGTTGTCCTCTGACCTCCGTATGTGCCCTAGGGTGTGCACACGCGCATCATAATAATAAATGAGTGTGATTTAGAACCAGGCTCCTCAGCTTTTTCTTACCTATAAAATGGATCCGGAACTTCTGGTGCTGCCGACACAGTCAGGGCTTTCGGACTCATCCATTGAAGTTTGCCCAGGTCCCTGATGCTGCAACTGCCGATGCCGGCATAGAGGATCTCCTCACAGCTCTGTGGGGGCTGTGACTATGACTTCAGGGAGAACAGGCCATGGACACTTAAGGTTGCTGCAGGCACTAGCGGGGTTTGGGGCATAGCCTGTATTACATACGCCACTGGGTCTGGGATCCATGTCACTTGGCCTGTGCTGGGGGTGCAGAGACGGCACAGCCCCCGCTGGACTCTGGCTCTGAGCAGGTAGTCTGTTTCCACACACTGTCGCCCCACCCTGTCATCCCTCACTGAGTGTCGTAGGCCCCCAACTTCTCTCAGTGTATATCTCAGTTTCCCCATACGTGAGATATACACTGTTTGTTACCATCTCAACCTCCCCAACACTCTGCAGATCCCTAGGCAGCTGAAATCACAAATAGAAGTCGCATCATGGTCACCAAGTTGCTCCTGCCCATATTCATAGGCTTCCCTAACCCCCTCTCATAGCTCTGAACCTGTGTGCCTTTCCCAGAAGCTCTTGGTTTCCATGGGAACCAGCCATTGCTGCTGGCTGCTTTCATGTGTTGGGGGCTGTATCCTAACTCAGCCACCCAAATCTCCAAGCTTCTCCACTGGACAGGGAGAGGCCCTGCCAGCTCAAAGGCAGACATGAACCTTGGACTAGTCACCCCACCCTTCTCCACACTCAGGGGACCTGCCAGAATGTAGGTGAAGGGTCTTAGTCTCAAACTGCCTAGATTGGATGACTTAGTGTCTGGGTCGGTGATATGTGTGACCATGGGCAGACTTCAAACCCAGGGACACCTGAGGGCTGGCCCTGTGATTCTTATCCCATCACATTCCCAGTCTACCTCTGACTTCCCTTTGCTCTCTGTTCAAGGCTTTTTGCACCCCATAAACCCCCACCCACCTCCCACCATTTTCCCCACAGCTTCTTGCTTATTTTCCAGCCACCCTAGCCTTCATCCACTGTTGTTTGTATGTTTTTTAATATTTATATTTATGTGTACGTGTATCAGGAGACATGGAGGCCAGAAGAGGGCATTGAATCTCATGGAGTTTCAGGCAGTGGGTCAGCTCCAAGGAGCAGAGGTCACCTTGCTTATGACCTCACACATGTGTCTCTCCCTTTGTCTACACTGAGTGTCACTTGAATAACCCCAGCCTCACACATTCAATACAGTAGAAGGCAGGAATGCCCTCAGCTCCATGGGGCACTTGCCCTGAGGAACTCTAGGCCTGGTAAGGCCTCACTAAGGACTGAAGACATCTCCCCATCTCATTGTTCCCATCTGCACTGGCCACCTCAGGCCTATCACCTCCCCTGCCTCAGCTAGATGTGCCACAGTCTTAGCTCCCAATGACTCCTCAGAGGGTGCCCCTCACAAGGTGTTCTCTCCTATGAGGAGGGTCCCTTCTACTCTTTAGCACTTGATATCCTTTGTAATAATATTGGAGAAATGGGCCGAGGGAGAATCTACTGTAAAAGCCTGTGTGTTTGTGTGTGTGTGTGTGTGTGTGTGTGTGTGTGTGTGTGTCTGTCTGTCTGTCTGTCTGTCTGTCTGTCTGTCTGTTCTGCTGTTTCTGCTGTGTGTTCCTGGATAAGTAAACTGATTTCTCTGGGACTCATAGGATGAGGAAAACTTCATCAGTCTGGATTCAAAGTCACTTTGACTGTGTTCAGGATGCCTGCAACCAGGGATCCACCTAGGGTCCAGGGAATAGAACAGCATTGCCAATTTGTGTGGCTTTGTTTTATTTTATTTATTTCATTCTTTGTATATTGAGGCAGAGTCTTACCATGTAGCCCTGACTGGTCTGGGAGTTGCTATGTTGACCATGATAACCCAAACTCAAATCCACCTGCCTTGATCTCTCAAACCCTGGTTTAAATGTGTGTGCCCTCGTGCCCAGTTATTTTTGTTTTGATTTTTAAAGTATTTTTATGATTTTTAATTTTGTGCATATGTGTGTGCAAATACCTGTGGAGGTCAAAGGCATCCTCTATAGCTGGAGATACAGTCAAGTGTGAGCCACCTGATGTGGGTGCTTGGAACTGAACTCGGGTCCTTTGGAAGAGCTGTATGGGCTCTCAACTACTTAGCCTTGTTGTTGTTGTTTGTGGTGGTGGTTATGGTGCTGGTGGTGGTTTTTTGAGTCAGGGTTTTTCTGTGTAATTTTTTTGTTTTTTTTTTAGACAAAGTCTCTCACATAGGAAAGAATAGCTCCTGCCTCTGCCTCCCCAGGGCTAGGATCCCAGGCATTCCCCACCTTGCTCTGCTGTTGATGACTTTTCATTGTTTACAAATCTCTGAGACCTCAGGACCAGGAGCTCCATTCTCCAGATGAAACAGAGACTCACATTCATTCCAGAGGCCACATTTGCATTGAGGCCCTGGGTCGCCATTTGCCCTGGCCTGGAGAGGACTGAAGACATGCCCTGGGATTCCCAGAGGGGAGGAAACAAGCAGGAGAGACAGTGTCTTGCCTGAGGCCAAGCATTCAGAGAGGCTGTGATCCCTGCCAAGTGCTCTCCACTGTGGGGCCACAATGGAGTGTCAGCTGCTGCTGCCGCCAAGCCCAGACCCAGCCATTGCCTCTGGCACCATTGGCAGAGGCAGCTCAGTGCTGGACCACTGCCTGACCCTTGCCTCAGTTGGCATTGTTGGTAGGGAACCTTGAGGCCTTCCAGGAGCTTACCTCCCTCCCACTCTCCCTCCTTCCTCCCTGCAGCGCATCAAAGTCTGGTAGCAAAACAGTATGGCTCTCTGTTCTCTGGATGGGGACACCAGCTCCCTTGTGTGGCCATTTAACCCTATTGTTGCTAGAGCTGTTACGGCTGGAACCTGGACTCTGATGGCTCTAACAAGTCAGGCTGAACTATTCAATCAGTGGTTCAATTAAAGACCCAGGTAGGTCTGAGGCTGGGCCTTTGTCGATGATATTTGCCTGGCATGCCTGAGGTCCGGGGCTCCCTCCCAGCATCACATTAACCTGACATCCCAGCACTCACAAGGGTGAGGCAGGAGAATCAGGAGTTCAAGGATTTCAGTGTAGGCTATATAAGATCCTTTATCAAAAATTAAACATGGCAGACATGGCATGGTGGTGTAGGCCTTTAAATCCCAGCACTGGAGAGGCAGAGGCAGGTGGATCTCTGAATTTCTGGCAAGCCTGGTCTACATGATGAGCTCCAGGACAGCCAGGGCTATATAGAGACACTGTTACATCAAAGGGTGTGGCATTGAGACAGATGGCTTGGTGGCTAAGAGATGGCTTACTCTGTTATGCAAGCACAAGGTTCGGAATCCCCATCCCCAGCACTCACATTTAAAAGTTGGGCATGGCCACACCTTCTTGTCATCCCAAAGCTGGACCAAGTGGGCAGAAATAGGAGGATGTCTGGAACTTGCTGGCTATCAGCCTAGTCTGGAGATCCAGATTCAGGGAGAGGCAGAGAGCAAGCATACAGCCAGTGTCCAGCAAGACACGGGATTCCTGCACAGTGGTTCACACACTCAGAAACAGGTGGTAGTGAATGGCCACACGGCAACGAAGAGCAAGTGATGAGGTTTGCTGATCCTCAAGTCCTGTTTCAGGGTCCTGATACAAGACTCAGGATTAGTTTTTATTATATTTGTTTATTTTGGCATTTGATTTATTGTGAGTGTGCATCTCACATGATAACTCGTGTGTGGAGGTCAGAGGACAACTTTCTGGAATCCTTTCTGTCTTCCCACCATGTGGACCCAGGAACTGAATCAGGTTGTCCGTTTTTGAGGCAAGCCCCTTACAGATTGATCTATCTTCTCACAAGCCCAAGATTGGTGTTTAAATAGAAGGCAAGAGGTATGCATAGCTAAGTGGTGCTGCTCAGGCAGTGCTCCCTTGCCTGTCATCGACACACAGCTGTCTCGGCTTCAGTCGCCTCCACAAGGTGGTCGGATAGAATGTTGGACTGTGTGGACCTTTGCTGGAGGCAAGTTCCAGCTTTGGCTGCACCAGAGTCTCAGCCGTCTTCTTGCAGCATGAGAATTCTGGGGAAATCCTAATGCTTTAGGATCCCTTGTTTAAATATTCTGATAGGCAAGGGAGGGGTGCAGGTGCCTTCCTCATGTGTATGTATGTATGTATGTATGTATGCCCACATGACTTTATGTGCACTTTGGGTGTGCATGCCTGTCGAGTACAGAAGAGGGCCATCAGATCCCCTGCAACTGGAGTTACAGGCAGTTGTGAGGATCTATTGCAGAGTCCAAGAATAAGGTTATAAAATTATAAATTCCAGCAGCCGGGCAGTGGTGGTGCACGTTTTTAATCCCAGCACTCATGAGGCGGACAGGAGGATCTCTGTAAATTCAAGGCCAGCCTGGTCTACAAGATCTAGTTCCAGGACAGGCTCCAAAAGCTACAGAGAAACCCTGTCTCAAAAAACCAAATATATATATATATATATATATATATATATATATATATATATATATATATATATATATGTATGTATGTATATAAATTCCAGAAATAAAAATGTAAAACTATAAAGTCTAGGAGAATGAGAACAGACTGTCAGCAGCTGTCTCAGCAGCTTAAGGATTAATTAACAGTGGGTTACTCCGCTATAAAGCCCATAGCTCTATTTGCGAGACTGAGTAGGGGGCTTGGAATGGAAATTTCCACCCAAACATTCCAGACTTTTTGGATATATGGATGCCAGGAGCTAAGGTGAAGCCTTAACCCAAACATTCCAGACTCTTTGGGTATAAGGATGTTAGGGACTGAGGTGACATTTTCAGCCAAACAATGGGATGGATGTGACCTTTGACTTTGGTTGTGCATTTCCCATATCCTTCCCTGCCATTTAAAACTTGCAGTTTCGGGGGAGCAGAGCCTTGCTAAACTGCCAGGGAGAGACAACAGACTGAATACAAACACTGCTTTAACTGAGAAAAACCCTGTTAATGAAAATTACAAAGAAGGGCAATTTGTATCTGAGTTTTACTTTGAGATTGTAAAAATTCTTTTGTTACTGCCTAATGCTTGCTATAAAAGGAGGAGTTCAAAAACCGGCCTTTGCCACAGCCTTACAAGTCCATCTCAGGCTGTGGTCTCAGCTAGCTAAGCTTTTTGTGCCATGTAGATTAATTTTTAATTTTTTATTTTTCCTGGAATAAAGTTTGCTTTTGGTTTATTAAACTTTGGTGGTCTGTCCCCATCTTTGCTTGACCCCCATAGACTCAACACTATGTGGTGCTGGGAAGTGAACTCAGGTCCTCTACAAGAGCAGGCTGTGCTCTTAGCCTCTGAGCCATCTCTCCAGCCCCACGAGTGTCCCTTTAGAATGTCTTTATTTCTACCTGGAAGGTTGCAGTGAATGAATCCGTGGAGAGTCCCACAGTGGCAGGGAGATAATGGCTTCCTCAATGTGAGTCTGTCTATTTGAACTTCGGGGAGGAAGATTTGGGGGCTTTACACAACTCTGAAATCTGAGTCCTTAATATTAATTTAACCCTGATTCCTCCCAAGATCGTCTGAAATTGCTCTGCCCAAAACTTTGGGAAATAAGAGTTTATCTCTGGAGCTGGGCAATGGTGGCACACGCCTTTAATCCCAGCTCTCGGGAGACAAAGGCAGCCTGATCTCTGTGAGTTCAAGACCAACCTGGTCTGCAGAGTGCATTCCAGGATAACCAGAGCTACACAGAAAAACCCTGTCTCGAAAAAAGGAATCCAGGCAGTCAGAGAAGAGACTGGGCTTGTAGATGGTACTGGGGACAAGGAACATAGCATGGTGTGCATCCCTCAACTGGGAGCACCTTCAAAGCCTGCCCGTGATTCTCTGCTTCACCAGTGCACAGGTGTGTGGAGTCAAAAGACAACTTTTGAAAATCTGTTCTCTCTTTCCATCATGAGGGTCCTTAGGCCTGGTGGCCAGACCAGTGCTTTATGAAGAACCAGCCTGCCTCCATCTTGGGGTTCAAAGTCATCAGATAGTAAAAACAACTAGGCTCATTCCTGTTTATGATTAAATTTGTTTCTCAAGGATTGCCCTATGGCCCACCTGTAACCTTAACTACAAATGGTTTTGTACTGCCTGTTCCAGGAAATAGCAACCATGCCTCTGCTTCAAGAAGTTGATTTATCCACCTTGTTATGACCAGCTTGCTGGGCGGTGGTGGCACACGCCTTTAATCCCAGCATTCAGGAGGCCAGAGACAGGATCTCTGAGTTTGAGGATAGTCTGGTCTACAGAGCGAGTTCCAGGACAGGCTCCAAAAAGCTACAGAGAAACCCTGTCTCAATGCCCCCCCCACTCAAAAAAAAAAAAGACCACTTTGTTATGACCACCTCACAACCATGTGTCTTTGTTTCAGAAGGTCATTATTACCTTGAAAAGCTTATGCTCTGTCCCACCTCTTTGCCTGCCAAATCCCCCATTTGGAAAGCCCCTACCCCTGAGCTATAAAAACCTTATCTTCCCCATGTCCAATGTTGATCTCTTGAACCCCACCGTCAGAAGAGACAGCCCATGTCCACACACACACACATACACACACACACACACACACACACACGCACACACACACACACACATGAATTTTCCTTTAGTTAATTGCTTGCTTTAATTTGGTCATAATTTAGGTGGGTCTTAACATTTACCCACTGAGCCATTTTGGTGGCTACTTTGTTTAGGAGGGAACAAGACTGAGTCTGAGAATTGTTCTCCCCAAGGCTTGAGCACAGTAACTCAGATTGCTCTGTTCCCCCTTGCCTTACTCCCTTTTCAAGGAATTCAGAATTTTACATACAAGTTGAATAGCTAGGGCCTGGCTGTGGTGGTGCAGGCCTTTAATCCCAGCACTCGGGAGGCAGAGGCAGAAGGATCTCTGTGAGTTCGAGGCCAGCGTGGTCTACAAGAGCTAGTTCCAGGACAGGCTCCAAAGCTACAGAGAAACCCTGCCTCGGAAAACACACACACACACACCAAATTGAATAGCTAAAGTGCTGTGTAAAGAACTTGACCTCTCTGTGTTAGTTTCTGTGTTCCCTTTGACTTGTGATTGTGTTTATTGTTGGGCTAATTCACTTATGGCTTAGCAGGGTCAGGTCCCACAGGGACGTCTTAAGAACTTGTGAAGGATAAAGATTGAACCCAGGGACGTCACTTTCAGAAAATCAGACAGATACCGTCAGCACGATTCCACTTTTGATTTTCATGTTTGCACAGGAGCTCGAGTTGCAGAGGGAGGCTGAGTGATCTGGCGTTTCTAACCTTTGTGTCTTATCCAGGGAAGCGGTAGGGGAGGGAGGGGTTGAGAATTAACCAAAAGTCCTTCAGCTGTCAAGGTCTAAGTTCAGGGAGGAGTTAGGCTTCTGCGCTGTGCAGAAACCCGAGGGACAGGAGACTGCTGACCAACCCAGGCAGAGCGAATTGCTAAGGTCTGCGCCTGGCGCGCCGGGTCCCTTGGAGGCTGCACCGCCCACGGCTGCTGCGATTGGTTACAGGACGTGTACGTCTTTAGAATCCAATCATCGTCGCCCTCCCGGCTACACCCTCCGTTCGTCGAGCCTCACCCTCCCCGGGCACCAGCTCACACCAGTCCCGACTTTGCTTTTCAGAGATTGGCCGAGAGCGCTGCCCGTGTGATGGTGCTTGGCTTCCAACCCCACGCGTCTCTAGGTCCCGCCTCTTCCCTTGAGTTATTGGTCGAGAGCTCTGCCCGTTTTCTCCAGGCTCCAATCCTTGCTTCTGTCTCTCTGAGCAGCGAACTCAGAACAAGCGCCACCTCTTCACGTAGCTCCGCCTATGCCCCCCGGCAATTGGTCGAGCGTTCTGTCCGTTTTCCGTGGGTTCCAATTCTCGCACGCCTCCCCGCCCGGCTTCGCTGCTTTGTACCCGGTGCTGACCGCTCGGAGAACCAGAGTCGCCCCTCCATGCGGCCTCGCCCCCTCCACCACCGATTGGTCAGAAAGAATGTCCGTCCGCGTCGCGCTTCCCAATTCTCGCCGTCTCCGGCGCTGACTGGTCAGAACCTGGCCAATGGCGGCACGGCCTGGTCCCCGCCCGGGCCGCGAGCTTCGGCCCGCGCGAGGAGGGGCTGCGGCGGCTGCGGCGGCTGAGGCGGCTGTGGCGGCGGCGGCGGAGGAGACCGTCCGGGCAGGTGAGCGCAACTCGAGGAGCGCAGGCGCCGCGGGGTGGCTGGGTCCGCGCAGCTCGGGCCGGGAGGAAGCGCGGCACGGGTCTTTTCGTTGTGACAGCAGTGTCGCGAGCGCAGAGAGGTGACAGATCCCCTCACACACTCTGGGGCGCGCGTCCTCGGGGTCCTTACGGCCAGGCCGAACCCTGATCTCACGCCGAGCTGCCTTGAGGGTGACAGCCCCGCGGAGGCCGAGGTGATATCGCGCATCCCACACCCGTGCCTAAGTGACCCATCCCCTCACCGATCTCCTGTCCCTCTGTCCCTCCTGTCCCTCCTTGGAATCCGGTGGAAGCTTCTGGTGCCACCCAGCTGCGGTTGCCCTCTGCTGCACACGTGCACCTGCGTGCTTTTCCGGGTCCCTGTCGTTCAACCATCGCTTCATTCCCAAAGCAAAGCCCACCTAACTTTTCCCTTGTAGTTTAAAAAATTTTTTCTTTTTTCCTGTGTAGTGCGCGTGTTGGTGATTTATTTTTGGAGGCAGGGTTTCACTGTGTAGACCAGGCTGGTCTCGAACTCAGATCTCCCTGCCTCTGTCTCCCAAGTGCTAGGATTAACTTGGCCCCTTATTATTTTAACAGTGCTTTTTTATTTATTCCTACTTCTTCATTTTATTGTTGTTTATCAATTACTTACTTTTGGGGTCAAGTCCACACTTGCTTGCTCTGTGGCCCAGGCTGTCCTTGAACTCTCATGAAGAGTGCTTGAGGTGAGCTGGGTCAGCTGGTTCTAGCCCCAGGGTCCAACTGATGAAAGGAGAGAACTCCCAAAAGTTGTCCTCTGACCTCTATATGGGCTCTATGGTGTGCGCATGTACACGCGCATGCATACACACACACACACACACACTTAATATATTTTTATAATTCTTTTTGTTTGTTTTTCGAGACAGGGTTTCTCTGTGTAAATTTGGAACCTGTCCTGAAACTCACTCTGTAGACCAGCCTGGCATTGAATTCACAGAGATCTACCTGCCTCTGCCTCCCAAGTGCTGGGATAAAAGGCCTGTCAATATTTTTTTTTTTTTTAAAGACTGCTTGACACAGCTTACCTGTCACCCCAGCACTGAACAAGTGGAGGGACAAAGGATCAGGAATTCCCACATAGTGAATTAGAGCCAATGTGGGCTCTTTGAGACCTTGTCTCATAAAAGAAAGAAGGAGGGGGAGACACAAATGAGCAAGCAGGGCATAGATGGAGCTGTGTTGTGGAGTGCTAATTCGAAGCCCTGGGTCCCATCCCTGACCACACAAGCCAGGTATGGTGGTCAACTGGTCGTCTCAGCACTTGAGATCGAAAGCAGAGGGTTTGGGAGTTCATGTCCAGCCTATGGTTTGCAGAGACCCTGTCTTCAAAAGACCACCAACAAATAAAAGTCCCAGGGCCTGACAGCTTTCAAGTCATTTCTGACCTTAGAGTAATGCCATCACCTTGAAACTCAGAGTGACCCCCATTTTACCAGCCACAGATCTGAAGCCCTAGAATGCTGCTGCAGGCTCTGTCTGGCCACCTTGTGCCCTGAGCCTACTCTTCAAGCCCACTCCTGTCAGTGGCTGGTTGCTTATGTTTATCTCTCTGGGACTGGTGGAGGAGGGGAACCCTTACCATACTCCACCCCATTCCCAGGCATTTCTCCCAAGTCGTGACTGATTGGATCCGGAAATGCTTAGTTGGAAGACACAGCCCCTAGGTGACTGCCTGAACGAGCATGCTTCTCCAGGTCTTGGCGGGTGTGGGGGTGTTGAACATCTGGGGTGCTGCTATTTGTGGTCAGACCTGGCCCTCTTCGTGACCTGCCCAAGCTCCTTGACTGCTAAGCAGTAAGGAAATACTTCTCAGAGTTGGGAGGGATAGTGTTTCAACTGCATAAAGCTTCCAGTGAAAAAGCTGGGTCGAGGAAGAAAGATTTTTCTGGAAGTTTTGTAGTTCTCCTGAGTCCAGTTTATATGTGTGCAGCATAGAAGGAGGATGGTAGAAAATCAATGACAGTCTTTTTTTCCTGTGAGACTGACCCTGTGCTGTTACTCTTGGTGCTCTCCCCCCTCACAGAGGATACTGCCAGAATGTCCCTCCTGGTCATGTCACCTTCAGCTTCTCCTGTGGAAATTGTAGCCTTTGGGACTTCTCATTCAGTTTCAAGCAAGGTCATGGGATACAGCTCAGTAGTAGAATATTTCCGTAGTATTTTCAAGGCCTTGGGTTTTACCTTCAGCTTTGCAAAAAATTATAATAAGAATATGTGTGTGGTGTATGCACATGTATATAAGACTGTATTTACATGCATAGGTACATATGCATATGTGTGTATAAGATGTTCTTTTTGTGTATGAGTGTGGTATATTGTGCACATGTGTGCAGGTGCAAATGAACACACAGAGGCCAGGGGACGATGTCTGGTTTTGCTCCAGCAGTCATGCCTGGCTTTTTACGTGGGTGCTGGGGATTTGAACTTGGGTCTTCATGCTTGCTTGCCAGCAAGAGCTCTTACCTGCAGAACCGTCTGCTCAGCCTCTATGTGCTCACTCTTTCTTTCTTTCCTTCCTTCCTTCCTTCCTTCTTTCTTTTTTTCTTTCTTTTGGTTTTTTGAGTTGGTTTCTTTGTGTATCTTTGCCTGTCCTGGAATTCACTCTGTAGACCAGACTGTCCTCAAACTCACAGAGAATTGTCTACCTCTACCTCCTGAATAAAGGTGCGCAACATCAATGCCCAGCTCATTCTTTTATATACACATATATAGAACGTATATATAAAATTAAATTTTGATAATGCAAGTGTTAAATGTAGCTACAAAATCAGTACATGTTAGCAATGGTATACTTAATTCTAGTTCTTGGAAGGCCGAGGCAGGTGGGTCTTTGTGAGTTTGAGGCCACCCTGGTCTACACAATGAGTTTCAGAATAGCCTACATAGTGAGACTGTGTTTCCAATAAATTAGATTGTCAGTCATGCTGTGTATACCTGTGGTCCTAGTTCCAGGGAGGCTGAGGCTGGAGGGTAGTGAGTTCAAAGTCAGCATTGAGATACTTAGCAAGACCCTGTCAGAACAAAACACAAATAAAAGAGTAATGATAACCTCCTGAGTATAGTGGTGGACGTCTGTAATCCCAGAACGAGGGAAGCTGAGACAACATAGTAAGTCCTTGTCTCAATAACACCAAATAGCCATAACCACCACCTCAGCATTTAGGAGGTGGAGACAGAAGTATTAGGAGTTTAAGGTCATCTTCAGCTACACAGCAAGTTCAAGATCCACTTGGGTTACTTGAGACCCTGTGTCAAGCAAAACAAAAAACAGCTATCAAATAGCAAGATTATAGCTGACTGTGGGTTCTGCACAGGCTCGTGCTGCATGGGGGCAGTAAGGAATGAGTTTGGGTGGGTCAGCACCCTGCTTCCCATGTGCAGCCCCTCAGAGAGCCCCCTGTCTTCACGTTTAAGCGCAACTGCGAGGGCCAGGTCAAGGAAACTACTAACTAACTTTGTTCTCTTTGGGAAAAGGTGGAAGGCCTGTTTCTTCCTGTAGCCAGCTCAGACAGGATTGCTGTAAGGGCTCTCCTACCCCTGTGGCAGGTTAGCAGTGGTGCAGGAGAGCCTTTGATCTTCCCCTTGGATGTCCTGACTCAGGAAGCAGCCCTTGCAATGAACTTCTGATCCTCACCATAGTGAGGTGAAAGGACAGGACCTATCCCAGTCCCTCTCTGCAGGACACTAGGAGAAATCTTGGAGAGGACACAAGATGAGACCTGCCGTCGTAGAATGGTTGTTTGAGATTAACGTGGAGAATGGAATCTCTGACCCCAAACAGCATCCCAAATTGGGTCTTGATATTTTATGATAAGGCACCCCCAAATAAATAGTTTGAGGCAGTTGGAAGCTGACTGGTGCTTGTACAAACATTGAGAACCTGAGTCCTAGAACCTGTATGAGAAAGTATGAAACCCAGGCAGGAAAGTGGAGACCAGTGAGTCCCTAGGGCTTGCCGATCTGCAGGCCTAGCTTGATAATGTCAAGCCAAAAGCCAATAAGAGAAACAAGGCGGGACTGGAGAGGTGGCTCAGAGGTTAAGAGCACTGACTGATCTTCCAGAGGTCCTAAGTTCAATTCCAAGCAACCACATGATGGCTAACAGTCATCTATAATGAAATCTGGTGCCCTCTTCTGGTGTGCAGGCATACATAGAAGCAGAATTTTGTATACATAATAAATAAATCTTTAACAGAGAGAGAGAGAGAGAGAGAGAGAGAGAGAGAGAAACAAGGCTAGAGCAGTGGTTCTCAACCTTGCCAACGCTGGGACCTTTAATACAGTTCATGTCGTGAGGTACCAGACATGTGCTACCTGGTCAGAGACAAAGAGAGACAACAGTTTTCTTTCTTTCTTTCTTTCTTTTTCTTCTTTCTTTCTTTTCTTTTCTTTTCTTTTTTTTGTTTTGTTTTGTTTCTCGAGACAGGGTTTCTCTGTAGCTTTGGAGCCTGTCCTGGAGTTAGCTCTTGTAGATCAGACTGGCCTTGAACTCACATACCAATAAATAAATAAATGCATTTTTTCAGAGGGCTAGAAAGCTGGCTAGGTAGTTAAGAGACCTGGCAGCTCTTGCAGAAGACCCGAGTTTAAGCTCCCAGCACCTGAATGGAAGCTCACAGCCATCTGTGACTCCAGTTCCAGAGGATTTGCTGTCTTCATCTGGCCTCCTCAGGTACCTGTATACTTGCATGTATATAAATTTTTTTAAAAGATGAAAATAAATATTAATAAGGGAGGTTATTTTGAAAACTGCCTCTGGTAAGGTACGGTAGGTAGTACATGCCCAGAGGTAGTAGTAGGTAGTATTATTAACCCAGAGCTGGGCAGGTTAAGGCAGGAGGAATCAGGCATTAAGGCCAATTTCAGCCACACAGTTAGTTTGAGACCAGCCTGAGCTACATGAAACTGTCTCAGGCTGTCTCAAAAATAAATCAATAAGCCAGGTGTAGCAGAGGCAGGCAGATCTCTCTGTGAGTTTAAGGCCAGCCTGATATATATAGAGTTCTAGGCCAGCTATGGCAACACAGTGAGACCCTGTCTCACAAGTAAATAGATAAGGGCTAGAAAGAGATGGCTCAGCAGTTCAGAGCACTGACTGCATTTTCAGAAGACCAGATTGCCCGCACTCACAGCTGGCTCCAGTTCCAGGTGGATCTATTGTCTTCTCCTGCCCACTGCAGGCTCTGCACATGGGTACACAGACACACCTGCAGGCAAACACCTGTATAGAGAAAATAGAAATAAATAAACTTTTTTTTTCAAGACAGGGTTTCTCTGTGTAGCTGTTCAGGAACTCTCTCTGTATACCAAACTCACAGAAATCCACCTGCCTCTGCCTCCTGAGTACTGGGATTAAAGGTGTGTGCCACTACCGCCTGGCAAAAAAATAAATAAACCTTCTTAAAATGAATAAACAAATGCATTAGTTTTAAAATTTCATTTGTGGCCAGGTGTGGTGGTTCAGGCCTGTAATCCTAGCACTTTGTTGCTGAAGCAGGAGGATGACTGTGGATTCAACACCGGTCTGAGCCCCAAATTGAACTTGGTATGTTTTGGTTTGAGGGGGTATTTTTTTCAGTTTATTTATTTTTATTTTATGTACATTGGTGTTTTGTCATGGGTGTCAGGTTCCCTGGAACTGAAGTTATAGACAGTTGTGAGCTGTATGTGGGTGCTGGGAATTGAACTTGGGTTCTCTGGAAGAGTAGTCAGTACTCTTAACCACTGAGCCATCTCTCCAGACCTTGGGGGTATTTTTATTTTTTGGTGGGGAGGGCGGACCTGAGAGGAATGGGAAGCGAATGTGATCGGGGTGTATTGTATGAGATTCCCAAATTATTAATAAAAATATTATGTTGGGGAAGAAAGAACAAAGGGAAAATAGCCATTTCACTTTTGGCAAGGGGCATGGCATAGGTTTAGGACACCTGCTGACGCTGGAAGGTCATGATTCTATCTCAGAACCGCACAAAAACATTCATTTTGTCCAGTTATTTTATCTTTTCTGTGCACGTGTACAGGTCATGGTGTTGTCTGGATATACCTCGAGTGTTGATCAGAGGACACAGAGAGTGCTCCTGCTCAGGGCCCGTCCTCACCTGTATACGCCAGACTAACTGGCCCTTGGTCAATTTCAGGAACTCTCTGTCCGCATCTCCCGTCTTACCGCTGAGATTACAGGGGTACATTTACCACCACACCTGTCTCCAAAGGGTCCTCGCCATTGTATTGCAGCTTCTCGGGTTCTCAGGCTTGTGTGCAGGCATTTTCTCTGCTGAGCCATCTCCCAGCACCAGAACTGCGCTTGTGTTTGTGTGGTGGTGGTGGTGGTCCCTGTGTATCTGGGTGTCTTCTGTCGTGCTCCACCCTATTCCCTTGAGACAGGGTCTCTCACTGAACCAGAAGCTGGCCATTTTGACTAGGCTAGTTAGGTGGCCACCAAGCTCCTGGAATTTTCCTGTTTTTCTGACCCAACATTCAAGTTAATAATACATACAAGGCCATCCCTGTATTTTCTTTTTTTAAATATTTATTTATTTATTTATTATGTATACAATATTCTGTCTGCATGTATGCCTGAAGGCCAGAAGAGGGCACCAGACCTCATTACAGATGGTTGTGAGCCACCATGTGGTTGCTGGGAATTGAACTCAGGACCTTTGGAAGAGCAGGCAGTGCTCTTAACCTCTGAGCCATCTCTCCAGCCCCCCATCCCTGTATTTTCATGTGGGTGGTTGGGATTTGAACTCAGGTCCTCTTTAAAAAGTTTTAAATTACATTTCTTTGTGGAGAATGGGGGTAGAAGTGTGAGTGGGTTGCATGTGACAAGGAGCAGGTGTTGATGGAGATCAGAGGATTTGTGAACTTGGTTCTTTCTTCCTACCATGTGGGCCCTGGAGGTGAAACTCAGAATCAGGATTGGCACCAAACCCCTTTTATCCGATGAGCCCTCTCACACACCCAGAACCCCTGTCCTCCTGCTTTCACAATAGGTACCCATTGAGCCATCTCCCAGAGTCAGAAATGCAGTTGGAAGAGTTTTTTTTTAAAGAAATTTTTATTTTATGTTTGCCTGCATGTTTGTCTGTGCACTACATGCGTGCCCAGTGACAGCAGAGGCCAGAAGAGCATGGCAGACTTCCTGGAGCTAGAGTCACAGATCTTTGTGAGTACCATGTGGGTGCTGGGAGCTCAACCTGGGTCCTCTAAAAAAAGAACAGGCAGTCCTCTGAAACACTGAGCAGCTCTCCAGTCCCAGAAATGCATTTTTTTTAACATTTCTTATAGTTTATTTAACTTTTATTTTACGTGCATTGGTATGAAGGTGTCAGATCCCCTGGAACTGGATCTTCAGACAGTTGTGAGCTGCCATGTGGGTGCTGGGAATTGAACCCTGGTCCTCTGGAAGGGGAGTCAGTGCTCTTAACCACTGAACCATCTCTCCAGCCCCCCAGAAACGCATTTTTAATTTTAAAATATAATGACTGAAAAGTAAGATTCTCTGGCCGTCGTGGTTCAGCATTCTGGTAATCTCAGAATGCTGTGGCAGAATAGAGCATCCAGTCTGGCCTACGCTACACAATAAGATCCTGCCTTAAAAAACAAACACGCAGAAAACAAAACAAACAAACAAACAAAACCCAGCCAGGTGGTGGTTGTGCACGCCTTTAATCCCAGCACTCAGGAAGTAGGGGGATCCCTGTGTTTGAGGCCAGCCTGATTTACAGAGGGATTTCCAGAGGAGCCAGAGCTACACAGAGAAATCCTGTTTTGGGGGGAAAAAAAGATCCAGTCTCAAAAATAAATAGACAGGTAGATAGATAAAAGAAAAAAGTATTCTGTGATATGAAGAGAAAGTTATACTGAATAGTAGCTTGTCCCAGGGCTGGAGAAGTAGAATGCTGTTCCCTGTTGATCCTCCTGGGTCACTGTGCTATTTTTAAATGTGCCTGTTGGACATCTGTTTTCTTGCTGAGGCACCTTTTGCTGTGACCATCTTGCAACATGCTCACATTCCAAGGTTTTTGCTCTGTGAAGGGAGAAGAGGAGAAGAATACACAGCTTGCACTATGGTCCATTGTTTTGTTGTCTCGTTGTCAGGTATTAAGCTTTCACTGTGAGCCCAGTGAGGTTCTGTGAGCCAGCACTTGGGAGGCTGAGGAGACTAGAGGATCCCTGAATTCAAGGCCAGCCTGGGCTATCTATTGAAACCTTGTCTCAGAAGTGATGCCAGGAATGTACAGAAACTGACACCTGGCATCCTTATGAGGAGGAAAGATGACATAGAGACAGCTGTTAGGGAGAGGACCAGCAGGATAGGAAGGAAGTGGCTCCTGAAGTGATGGGACCACAAGCCAAAAACCTTCATGGCCGTTGGCAGCCACCAGGCCCAGGGCAGATTATCCCCAGAGTCTCCAGAGGGTCCTGATCCCACCAGGCCTCACAGCCAAACAGAGGGCTCTTCTCCGCAGTCCCACATCCGCTCTGCTGTGACTCCAGTGCTGGGGAAGGGGAGGCAGGAGAAGGCCAGAAGTTCAAGGTCTGCTTGGCCCCCCCACTGTGTTTCAAAACACTGGAAAACAGCTGGGCACGGTGCTGCCTGCTTGTGGCCCAGTACTGAGCATCTCAGCATTGGGAGGGTGAGGAGGGAGGGTCAGGAACTTAAGGTCAGCCTCAACTGTGTACCTAGCTGGAGGCCAGCCTGGGCTACTTGATACCCTGTCTTGTAACACACACACACACACACACACACACAAACAAACAAACTTGCAGAGAGAGAATCCTGTCATGCTGGTTCTTAGATGTTTGTGTTTAAGTCCCTACTTCTGGCTCTCTTTCTCCTCCCTTCCCCTTCTCACTTTCCTGCTTCCTCTCTCCTTTTCTTCTTTCCTTTCTGACAAGTTTCCCACCACATAGGCCAGGCTAGTCTTGAACTTGTCCTCTTACCTTAGCCTTTCCAATGCTGGGATCACAGGTGTGCTGCTATGTCTGGCTTCTCCCTTGATATCTTTCATTTGTTTTTGTGGTTCTGGTGGTGGGACTTGGTATTGTACATATTAGGCAAGTTTTCTCCCATTGAGCTATGAGCTATATTATATTCCCCAACCATTTTTATCTTTAATTTTGATATGAGGTCTCACACTGTAGCCCAGGCTGGCCTTCAGCTCTTTTATTTTTTGTGTATGGACATGTAACTAGAGGTTTCTCTCCCACTCCCCAGGTCCCAAATAACCACTCTGAGGCTTAATATTAATTACAAACTGTTTGGCCTATTAGCTCAGGCTTATTATTAACTACTTAAATTAACCCATTTCTGTTATTCTATATTTTACCATGAGGCTCATGACCTTTTAACTCACATCTTGCTTCTCTAGCAGCTGCTGCTATTTACTTTGACTCTGCCTTCTTTTTCCCTTTATCTTTGCTTGGATTTTCCACCTGGCACTATTATGCCTGGCTATTGGACAAATCAGCTTCTTTATTAACTAATGGTAATAAAACATATTCATCACATACAGAAGGGCATCCCACATTGTGGATGATTTGCTTACATGTATATCTGTGCATCACTCACATGCCTGGTGCCAGCAGAGGTCAGAACATGACATCAGATCTCCTGAAACCACAGTTACAGATGGTTGTGAGGCACCATGTGTGTGCTGGGAGCCAAACCCCTGACTGCAAGGACAATCAATGCTCTTAACCTTGGAACTGTCTCTCTAGCCTCTGGCCTTGATTCTCCCTCAGCCTTCTGAGTAGCTGAAATGCCAGGCCTGAGCTCACTAGGTCCTGAGACTGCAGGTCATCTTAGGTTATTCAGAAGCCGAAGTGGTGTAGTACCATGCCCACAGTTGTAACAAAGAGATTGTTTAAGGACCTAGGACAAGAAAAACAGCATAGATGACAGAACTCACAGTTTGCTCAGGTGTGACTTTCTTGTCTGCAGAATAGATGGGTGCACCAAGCTTCTGGCAACTCTGAGCAGGAGTCTAGGCTGCTGCCACTGCATCCTCCTCTGCGGTGTGTGGTCCCCTCACCCGCTCTGGAGGAAACAGTCCTGGTGCTCAGCTCCCAGCATGGTGGGAGGACAATCTGCTCCTTCTCAGGCCTTTCCCTAGAGCAGACGGCACTTAAACAAGGCAGAGGACAGCTAAAATTGTCCTCCCAGCACTCAGGACTTGGAGGCAGAAGGATCAGGAGTTCAAGGTCATCCTCAGTTATATAGTTGAGTTCAAGGCCAAACATAAGACCCTTTTTCAAATAAAGAGTCAGGCATGATGGCACACTCCCTTAGTCCTAGCACTGGGGAGACAGAGACAGGAGGATCTCTGAGTTCAGGGCCAGTCTGGGCTACACAGTATGACCTGTCTCACAAACAGAAAGATGGTAGGGGAGCACTGGGCTGGAGTGCTGCATGGCCCATTTGATCCACTGGTCTCAGCCCTGCTTGCTTCCTTGTTAGGGAGCATACTAGCCAGCATGTATCATATCCCAGGAATAGAGTGACAGAGGGAAGGACAGGTATATAGAGGTCACATGGCCTCTATCTTGTCACAGCAGCAGTAGGATCTGCCCCCATTCGGGAAGCATCAATATAATGCAGAGCTGCACTGGGCAACAGTAGAGACCTGCACAAGGGCAGGAACAGCTGGTGAGGCTAAAGCACCATGCAGGCTCTGGTGCTTCCATGGCCCCCAGCCTGAGTGGGGATCTAGTGGAATGGGGTATAGGAACCACTTCTTTTAGGGGAGGGGTTCAAGACAGAGTTTCTCCATGTAGCCCTGGCTGTCTTGAACTCACTCTGTAGACCAGGCTGGGCTTGAACACAGAGATCCACCTGCCTCTGCCTCCTAAGTGCTGGGATTAAAGGCGTGTGCCACCCGCACCTGCCTGGAGAACCACTTGGCACAGGTAACACTGGGAAGAGTGAGAATGAGATTTTCAAGGTGGGTTTCAAAGAATGCAGAAATATTTTTTTTAGCAGAGCAGAGTATGAAGATGTGGAGTTCAGAGTGTCCAGGTAATTTACCTACCTGTCCTTCAAATAACCGTGAGTGAGCAGGTGCAGAGCACTGCACTGGGGTGAGAACCTGGGCAGCAATAACTGAAGGGGAGCCAGCATAGCACTCAAGAGCCTCTGGTAATAGTGTGGGTCGGTAAGAACAGAGGACAGTGACTTTGTACAATTATTTACCATGGTGGGGAGGATGTGCGTGTGTGTAGAGGTCAGAGGCTACAGGCAGAAGTCAGTTCTGTCAGTTCACCAAACAAGTTCCAGAGATGGAACTCTGACCATCAGGCTCAACAGCAAAGTCTCTACCTGCTGAGCCGTCTCACAGACTGTTTTTTCTTTTTTCAGTACATTCCCACCGAGCTATATGTATCCCCACTCCTATATGGACCTTCTCATCTTTGAGACAGCGTCTTGCTAAGTTGCCCCAGCTGGCCTGGGACTTTCCATGTATCCCACCTAGGCTGGCCCCTGTGCTGGGTTAGCAGCTGTGCCTTGTGGCCAGAGCTGTCTGGGTCTTTTGAGATCTGAGAGATTGTGAGGCATGCATAGAGCTCCCAGCCAGGGTGACAGTCACAGTCCCCAGAGCACAGAGTGAGGAGCTTCCATCTGTCTTCAAGGCTGGTAGGCAGGGTTAGCAGTCAACAGCCCCCATGCCAGACACAGCAAACTGTATGAACTAGAAAAGAAACCAGCCTTTGTCATTGGCAGACAGATACTAATTTGCTTCAGATGACTGTCATTATGGGATCCACTGCGGACCTGTCACTGAGCAGTAGCCCCCTCCAGGGATAGGATGGGGCTGGCTGCAACCCTGAGGCAGGGGTACAGGTGGACCTCCCTGGGTAGCCAGAGATCTGACACTCAAGGATCTGAGGATGGAACACAAGTCTCCTGCGTGCTAAGCTCCCCACCTGTCCTACCGCAGTTGCTGTCTTGAAGTAGTTACTGCATCACTCCCCACCCACCTTGCTTGTTTAGGCAATGGAGTGATGGCCAGAGTAAAGCAGTAGGAGCGGGAGGGACAGCTCAGTGGTAGAGTGTTTGCTGGCACTGTGAAGTCATGGGTTCCATCCCTAGTACTGAACAGAAGTTAGCTGAGCCAAGTGTGGCGTTGTGAACCTGTCATCCCAACATTCACAAGGTAGAGGCAGAAGGGTCAGGAGTTTACAGTTGTTTTCAGCTGCACAGCATGTTTTTGGAATAGTACAAGACCCTGTTTGAAAGAGAAAAAAAAATGAGTAAAAGAGGGCTAGTGGATACAACTCAGTGCTTCAGCAATTTCTCAGCACCCAGAAGCTTTGCTTCAACCCCAGTACCAACAAACAAAATTGTCTTTGAGCCAGGCATGGCATAGCACATCTATAAATTCAGCGCTAAAGGGGACTGAGGCAAGAGGATCAGGAATTCAAACCAGCCTAAGCTACACGAGACCCTGTCTCAAAAACAAAGCTGGGTGGTGGTGCATAATTTAATCCCAGCACTTGGAAGGTTCTGGCAGGTGGATCTCTGAGTTCCGGGCCTGCCTGGTTTACAGAGCAAGTACCAGGACAGCCAGGGCTACATAGAGGAACCGTGTCTTAACCAGAACATACAAACAGCAACAACAAAAACAGAATAGAAGATAAATCTATTCCTATAAACCAATCTGTGTCATACAGATCAATGTTTTCCCCTGCTCCATAGTTGGCACTTCATCTGTCCCCCCATCACACCCACCCAGGGCAAAGTGATCATAGAAAGCAGAGCTCAGAGGTGGCAAAATGGCTACTTGACTAGGAGATGCTTAGCTGACCTTACCTTAACTAGAAATTCAGGCCTGAACACTGAGAGCAACCCTGTGCTGTTTCTTCCCGGGCAGCGTCCCTATGGTGTTCCATCTTGAAGAACAGAGACTGGGGAAAGCAGGAGGCAACACAGATCAGAAAAACAGGATGGGGATGGCTGGGGGCAGTGTGTAACTGTAAATGTTTAACACTGGGGAAGGACATGAAGAAATAGCCAATAGACCCCAGACAAAGCCTGGCACCTGCAGCTCAGCACCAGTAACAGGATGGCAACACTGCCATCTGCTGTTAGATGTGAGGCTTGGTTCTAGTGTCGTCATCTGTGTCCTTCCTCATTGTGTGTTCCCACCCCCACCCACCTTTTACTGAAACCTTCAGCTCCTGTCTCTTCCGTACAGTGGTGCATTGTTTGCCTAGACCCTAAGTGTGTCCTCCCTAGATGACAGAACTCCAGATAGAGTTCAAATAGTAAGCAAATAGCCCACTATATTGTTTAGGAAACTGTGAGCATGCTCAATACCGATGCTTTGTGTTTGACCTGGTGCCTGCTCAGCAAGCAGCCTACACCCTCACCTCTTGCAGACAGTTTCTGTGTTTGCTTTCCAAGCCACCGCGGGTCGCTGTCCACCTGACCCTTGGGGAGGCTCATTCTACAGTGTCCTCACATTCCCACTGTGGGTACAGGAGCCACATCCCGTCCTCCTGACCTGATGTCTCTATCCTTGTCCCAGGACAGGCGCTCCAGAGCACCAGCTGGCTCATCACTGAGGCCAGGGTGATTATTATTACCTAAGGAGAGCCCAGCCTTGAATTTGACCTTCCTGCAACAACTCTCAGTGCAGGGCAACAGACTGGCAGCACAGGAGATAGACAGAGGCTGGCATATTGCACCGGCTGGGAAATCGCCTCCCCACTAAGTGCTGTTGCCTACCCCCAAGATTTTTAAAGTCATGCAGGCCTAGTCTCACAGCTTCCCTCAGATGTGCTTTGCTCTGGCTTTTTCCAGGCTTGTAAAAGGCTGGGTGGCCTCATGCCAAGGCTAGGTATCCTGGCTGCCGTCCCTCAGGTGTGCTTCCCCCAACCCATCTTCTACCAAGCTACCTATGGCATTAGCGTACAGCAAGCACAAGTTAACTGGTCCTGAGCCTGCTGGTTCAGACACTGACTTCTGTCCCCGTCCCAGGACATGAGCTTGGAGAGTGACTCCCGAGTGCTAGAGTCAGCTTGCAGGGCACTGAGCTGCTCAAGACACTGCTTGTGACAGAGTTATGTTCTATTTGACTTTAGGAATTGATGTCCAGCCTCCTCCAGCCCCACCCCTTGGCTCTTCCTCTGGGATAAGTGAAGGCTTAATTAAGGAACACATGGTTTTCTAGGACAACTTTGAGGTCTGGGCTCCCTAGGGAAAGGGTCTCCTGCAGCTTTGGAGTCCTGTGCTAGGCTTGATTGAGCATCTCCGAAAAGCAAGGGAGATTCAGTAGATTCACCTTCAGTAGAGGGTGAGTGAGCAGCCATGTATACACACCAGTAACCACCTGGAGTCACTGTCACCTTTGTGGATCAACAGGCCACAGCCTCCCTATCTACAGATTTTTTTATTATTATTATTATTATTTTTAGATTTTAGAGTGCTGGCAGTGGGGGTTGGGGAGCTTAAGATGTTACCCCACCCCTCCCCGCTGCCCTTCATTGGAGGATTCTAGGCAGCTGCTCTACCCCTACCTCCTCACTGGGGAATTTCAGGCAGAAGTTCTATCAGTTTTACTCCCAACTCCCCATCTATAAAGCAGACAGATTAGATAAAGGCAGGTCTGGCATGGGCCGCTGCCACTGTGCCCTGTTTGTAGTGCATGTCTCACTCCTCCACACAGAGGCCATTAACCCAGTATGCACTCTGCCAAGAAGGTCTTCTAGGAAACCAGCTAACAGCAAGCCCTGCAGAAGGTGCCCCCTTAGCGCTCTGCGTATGCCCCGCCGTGACCATACCGCCCCAAAGCCAGCACTGCTGCTCGAAAGCCACAGAGGCTGTCCATCTTCACTTGGCATTGTTTTGTAGCCTTTATTTCACCCATTCATTTTAGTTTTCTTTCTTTATTTATTTGAGGCAGTTCCCCATTCTAGTGCTGGGGTGATGGGTGTGCCTCGTGGCACCTGTTTTATGTGGTGCTGGGATGGGAAACCATGGCTTCCTGACTGCTAGGCAAGCACTTTACCAGCTGAGATGCAGACGAAGCCCTAGGTTTAGTCTCTTTGATTTCAAAAGATGGGGTTTCTCTGTGCAGCCCTGGCTGTCCTGGAACTTGCTTTGTAGATCAGGCTGACCTCGAACTCAGAGATTCACCTGCCTCTGCCTCCTGAGTGCTGGGATTAAAGGCCTGGCTAATTTTAGTCTCTTTATAGTCTTGCATATTGCTTACTAGGGTTTTTTATTTGTATTTATTTGTTTATTTATTTTGGTTTTTTGAGACAGGGTTTCTCTGTGTAGCTTCGACTTGCAACTAGAGTTACAGACAGTTGTTAGTAGCCATGTGGATGCTGGGGATTGAGCCTGGGTCCTTTGGAAGAGCAGTCGGTGCTCTTAACCGCTGAGCCTTCTCTCCAGCCCCTGGAACTCGCTCTGTAGAGCAGACTGGTCTCACAGAGATCCGCCTGTCACAGTGCACACTTGGAGGTCAGGGGACAGCTTGTTGGCTCTTTCCTTCCACCATATAAGTTCTAGGGAGTTGCATGTGTTTTCAGGGCTCTATGCACAAAAGAATTCTCTCCTTTCCCCACCATCTAATTCACTCATCTTAAATCAGGAAGGAGTCCTGGAGACACACCTCTAGGGTCATCACTCAGTGTCCTCATTCCACCTTCCAGCTTTCATCCCGTTCCCTATCCTGTGGGTCCCTCTCTCAACACCTTAGGGTACTGCTTGCAAGCTCACATTTATGTTTCCTGTCGCAACCTCAGTTGGTTTGGTGTTTTTTTTTTCCTTTCTTCCCTTCCTTAAGTTATTAGGGTTGGGAACTAGCGCCTCCTACAGGCCAGACAGAGCTCTATTGCTGATCTATGCCCCCAACCCTCCTGGCCGTATTATTTTTATTTTTGTATTTATATTTGTGTCGGTATATGTGGGTACCTGTCGAGACCACAGAACTGGAGTCCAGGTAATTGTGAGTGAGCTGCCTGACGTGGCACAAGTCCTAGTCAGAATTTCTGTCGCCGGAATAAACATCACGACCGAAAGCAGCTTGGGGAGGACAGGGTTTTATTGCACTTGGAATTCAGGTTCCACGTGTCAGTGAGGGAAGTCAGGAGCATGTGCAGGAGCTAGTGCAGAGGCTGTGGGGGAGTCCTGCATCCTGGCTTGCTCCCCATAGCCTGCAGCCTCCTTTCTCTTTTCTTTTTTTCTATTTTCTTTATTTGGTTTGTTCAAGGCAGGGTGTCACTCTGTAGCCCTGGCTGTCCTGGAATTCACCAGACTGGCCTCAAATTCACAGAGATCCACTTGCCTCTGCCTCCTGAGTGCCGAGATTAAAGGCTCAGCCTGCTTTCTTACAGCACCCAGGACCATTTGCCTAGGAGTAGTACCACCCACAGTGGGCTGGGCCCTCTGTTTCTCCTGGACTGAGGCTAAGCCACATTGAGGGCAGAGTTGGGAGCTAACAACTCACAGTCAGTGCTATTGCTTTCCTGCCACTGTGGTCTCCTGCAGCTGCTGCTCACCATCACACCGTTCTGTGTACTGATTTCTCACTTTTTTTTCATTCATTTATACTTTTATTTGTTGGTTCTATGGCGCCCCAGACCTCCTACTTACCAGGTTTATGAAAGCTGCATCCTTGTTGATTGGATGTCCCCCCTCCACAATGGGGTTTAAGCTCTGAGCCTCAAGTATGCAAGGGCAGTGATACCTGCTGAGCTGTCTCAGGGGCTCCACTCACTGGTGATTGTAGGCAGGAGCTCTACCCCCTGAGCCATAGCTCCAACCCCTCACTGATGGCTTTCCTTTACTTTTTACTGATGCCAAGCTGATCTTAAACTCAATGGCCTTGGATTCAGGTCTTCCTGCCTCAGCCTCCCAAATGGTAGGGTGACAGGGCTGCATCACCAAGTCTACTGATTAGATCATACAAAACCATGAAGACTGAGACCTGGAAGAACAATGGGGCACAGTGACATCTCTACCATTCCTTCATCTCTGCTTCCCCCTGAGGTCCAGTGGTCCGAGAAGGCGGGACACTGGTGGCTTCACTGGTCTAGATCTTCATGGGAGAGTGCAGGGAACAAGGCCTTCCTTCACACAACATCTTTCTGCAGAGAACAGGCAGCTGGCGTCAAAGAGAGCCCTTGGGTCTAGACTTGTAGTGGTACTTCATTTGTATTTTAATAAATAAAGCTTACCTGAAGATCTGAGAGTAAAACAGCCCTACCAGTCAGCCTTACAGACCAGACAGTGGTAATACACACCTTTAATCCCAGTAGCCACACTAGATGCCATAGAAACTGGGCAATGCATGTCTTTAGTCCCAGTGGTGCACACCTGTAATCCCAGCCCAAGAGAGGAATATAAAATGGGAGGAGACAGCTCTCACACACAGCCTCATTCTGAGATTCCTGAAGGCAGGATTGCCATTTTGGACTGAGGTCAAGGTAAGAGCCAGTGGCTGACTGCTTTGCTTCTTTGATCTTTAGATTGAACCCCAATTTCTCTTATTTCTCTTTCTCTGTTTTTTTTAAATCTTGCTGCATACACTCATGCTGGCAGACCACCCTGGATTGGTGGGGCTGGTGCTCAGTGGCTGTGGGTGTGTGGGTCCTCGATCTCTCTCCGTTTCCTGCCATGCTGGTGATGGTTAGAAGATGGTCCTTTCTTTCTTCTCCCTGCCGTGTGGCCTCAGCCAGCCTCTTATCCTCTCTGATCTGCTAGCACTGGTTCAGAAAAACAGACTATTTGTGATGGCCATGTGCAAGTGACAGAAAAAAAAGAAAGATGTTTGTTATAATGAAGCCATCGACCCAGGGCACAGCAGCTTCAGAATCTGATTAAAGGCAAGGGCATATTCTCCCTTTTGGGAGTGGAGCCAAGAGTCAAGTGCTGACCTGGGTGAGCCTCAGAAGTCAACAGCCAAGCTGCCACCATCCTGCTAAGTCCAGCTCATCTCTCCCAGCCCTTTTTGTTCTTCAGGATTGATTCTCCCACTGTTCAGCACACCTGGGATGGGTAATGGTGTACAGGAAGGCTCGGTGCGCCTGCGCGAAGATGCTGAAGCTGTTCTGTCCGGGGCTGTCTCCTCAAAGGCAAGTACTGCCATCTCCCTTCCTGTGGGACAGTGATTCTCAGCCTTCCTAACGCTGCAGCCCTTCATATAGTTCCTCATGGTGTGGTGACCCCAACTGTAAAATTTTTCTTTTTTTTTCTTTTTTTTTAATATTTATTTATTATGTATACAATATTCTGTCTGCATGTATGCCTGAAGGCCAGAATAGGGCACCAGACCTCATTACAGATGGTTGTGAGCCACCATGTGGTTGCCGGGAATTGAACTCAGGTACTTTGGAAGAGCAGGCAATGCTCTTAACCACTGAGCCATCTCTCCAGCCCCTTTCTTTTTTTTTTTTAATATTTATTTATTTATTATGTATACAATATTCTGTCTGTGTGTATGCCTGCAGGCCAGAAGAGGGCACCAGACCCCATTACAGATGGTTGTGAGCCACCATGTGGTTGCTGGGAATTGAACTCAGGACCTTTGGAAGAGCAGGCAATGCTCTTAACCTCTGAGCCATCTCTCCAGCCCCTCTTTTTTTTTTTTTTAAGACAGGGTTTCTCTAGCTTTGGAGCTTGTCCTGGAACTTGCTCTTGCAGACCAGGCTGGCCTCAAACTCACAGAGATCTGCCTGCCTCTGCCTCCCGAGTGCTGGAGTTAAAAGCATGCGCCACCACCACTCAGCAAAAGTATTTTTATTGCTACTTCATAGCTATAATTGTACTACTGTTATGAAACGTAAATATGTGTTTTTTGATGGTCTTAGGCGACTCTTGTGAAAGGGTCATTTGACCCAAAGGGGTCTTGACCCACAGGCTGAGGACCACTGCTGCAGGCCGGTCTCTGGGTCCTCACAGGGTCAGCAGAGCACAGGGCAGTTCTTGCCATCCTCACTCCTAATTGTAGGAGGTACTGGATGGAGAGCAGGGGTGGCAGGTCTTATTGCAGTTGAAGGAGACTGTCCGTCTGAAAGTGAGAGTGGGACTGGGCACACTAGAGTCTATCTGTAGTCCTAGCACTCGAGAGTCTAAGGTCAGAGAGTCACAAGTGCCCAGCTCAGGCCACCCTTGTTCCCTGTGGACGTCTGCCACCAGTGGAAGTCCTGCTGAAACAGGCTGGCACAGTCCACAGGCCTCCCTAGGCCTGGCAGGCACTATAGCAACAGTCCCAAAGTCCATGGGGTCAGTGACTGAGCTGGCAGTGCCTTGTGGTCCTCCTGACCTTTTCCTGGGTTACAGGAGGCACCTGGGACTGCCAGGGGGACAAGAGGAGCATGTACCAGGGACAACTGGAAAGTCACTAGTGGGGTACTTAAGCATAGTCCTGGAGGCTGCCTGACTGTTTGGCAGAATGTAAAGCGTTCCAGAGAGCCTCTCGGACAACTCCTGCCTGCCCAGGGACCCACTGAAGGCACCATCACCAGTGAACTCCCTCAGTCATCATTTACCACTGCGCCTGCCAGTAGACCACCAGCGTCACCCCATGTAGGCCTCTGAACTCTCAACATCAACACCTTCTGGCCACTGGACCCCCAACCTCACCTCCTGCTGTCCAATGAACCCCCGGTATCCTTCAGCTGGTCACTGGACCCCCCAACATCGCCCCCTGCTAGCCACTGGATCCCCAGCATTGCCTGTTAGCCATTACTTGAGTACTATTCTGCCCTTATGGCAGCCCCATGGAGGGCTAATTACTAGCTGGGCACAGTGCACACCTGGTGATCTCAGCTCCAAACTGACTCTACAGAGCAAGTTCCAGGACAGCTAGGGCTACATAGAGAAACCCTGTATTGGAAAAAAATGGCTTCAAAATGCCACGCTGTAATTATACAAACAAGGGTGGGAATGGGAAGCCAAGGATTGCACAAGGGTTCGTGAAAACCAGGAAGTTGGAAGGACAGCTCAAGGCAACTTTCAGGGGTAACTGTCAGCCTCACCCCAAGAGGCTAACTGCACAAGGCCAAGCAGGACTTTAGATGACAGTAAGGCTAAATGTGGAATGTAAGAAAGATGGATAGTAGTGAATATCTGTTGTCTCAGCACTTGGGTGGCTGAGGCAGAGAACTGCAAGATTTAGGACAGTCTAGGCTATGGAGCAAGTTCCTGTCTCAAAATGGGGGGAGATAAGCATGTGGGGCACACTTTTAATCCCAGAGCTCAGGAGGCAGAAGCAGGAGGATCTCTGTCAGTTTGAAGCTGTCCTGTCTACTTAAAGCAGGTAACAGGTGAGCCATGATTGCACAGAGGGTGCCTGCCTCAAAATAATAAATAAAAAGGAAGAAGAAAAAAGGGTTGGGAGACGACTAAGTCAGTAAAGACATGTTTGTAAAGTTTGGAGACCTGAGTTCAGACCCCCAGGACCTGCAAGAAGTTGTGATGCCATGTGTCTGTGAGCCCATGCTAAGGCAGAGAGCTTATTGGAGGATCCTGGAGCTTGCTGCTCACCCAGTCCAGCTAAATCAGTAAGCCCCAGATCCACTGAGAAACACAAAATAGTGATAGAGAACACCAGTGCTGAACCCTGGGCCCCATGCATGCACACCAACACTAAAGGTTTGGTGCAGTTCTGTGTCCTGGTCCTCCAGTGAGCATCCCCTCCAGCCTCTGTGAGGCCTTGACCACTTTGATTTCTGAGCCTGTGACCTGGTGCTCTGTTGTAGAGAGACCACAGACAAGTGCTCAGCTCCCTGCTGTCTGGAGCCCTGGCTGGTGCGCTTGCCAAGACAGCAGTAGCCCCTCTGGACCGAACCAAGATCATCTTCCAAGGTAAAGCCTGTGCATCTGCCCTTGTGCAATATGGAAGCGGCCAAGTGGTCACCTCCTCTTTCTCTCCACAGCCCCAAGTAACTTATACTTAGTCTCATACTGTACCCCAGACTGGCTTCATATTTACATTGTAGTCTAGGTTGGCCTTGAACTTAAAGCAATTCTTCTGCCTCAGCTTCCTAAGTGCTGGAATCACAGGCATTTGCTACCACACCCAGCCCCAGTCCCCATGTTCTTCAGAGGTACCCGGGCCACCTTCCTGCACCTTGAGTCTGCCACACCCACAAAGTCTTTGTTTCCAAACCTAGTCACCTTCCCAGGGACCTGGATGAGGCTATGGATGTAACTTTCAGGGACAGTCCAGAGCCCATGTTCCTCCCTGGGTACTAAACTGGGAGAGCCATCCAGGTCTGCGCAAGACTGAACCTCCTGCTAATAATGGTCAAATGATGTCAGCTCCCTCAGCTGTTGGGAGAGGGGCCACCACTGTTACTGTGCTTTGGTGGTGCTGGTTCCCTGGCTCGTCAGTAGATGGAGGGGATGGCTAAAGAAAGGAGCAAGCCCTTTGTTGTAACTGGCTTCAGACCCTGGCAGAGATTTCCCGCTGAGGGTAGGAGATGTTCTCAGGCTTTACATAAGGGCTGGGTGGGGGTGGCCAGCGGCCATAGTGGAGGCTCTCCTCAGCCTTGGGGCTCTATACTTCTGGATCTTTCCCACAAGTCCTTGTGGCATACACAGCTCAATGTCCTGCCCCATCTGGTGACTAAAGATGTGTGGTGCGGAATGAGGCAGGCCTGTGGGGCCATGGAGAGGCCAGCTAGTGCTGCTGTGCTGAGATGGGGGCGTGGACAACAGAGGGCACGCCAGGAGAGTCTTGGCCCTTGTTCTGAGAAGGCCCAGGTTCAGGGCTGGCAGCATGGCCAGAGAAGTGAGGTCCCTCCCAAGTGTACATCTCCAACACGCAAACTTCACAGCTTCTGTCCAAGACCCTAACCATTCCTAGGCTCCCTGTGCTGTCTCCATTACTGTTCCTGGGGCCTATACGAAGTTCCCCCACCGTACTGCATTTCCATTCATCACCCATACCAGCACCAAGGAAGGTCAGGTCCCAGAGCCCCATTGTGGGGGCTGCAGACCCAGGAGCCTGGCTGTTAGATTTCATGATCTCTTGTGCTTTTGTTTATTCCAGTGTCTTCAAAAAGATTCTCCGCCAAGGTGAGCTGCTGCAGGGTTAGGTGGAGCAGGTGGTCTGGGAGGGCAGGTTTCCAAGGACCCCAGCGTGCACAGATCATCCTAGCACACCTGTGGGTGTGACTTACCTTAGACAGCCCGTCCACTGGAACGTTTCTGAGAGCAGCACCGTCAGATCAGCAGCCATTCAGTGTGTGCCGGGCTCCCAGCCTTGCAACCCCCATTTCTGTTGGTCACCAGCGCCCAGCATTTGAGAGGGCCTGAAAGCGGGGTGCAGGGAGCCCAGATGATCACAGATTAGGCTAATTCTAGCTGGGCAGGCCTGGTGAGGGGTGCCACCACCCACTGTCTGCATTTGAGGGTGCTGCCCACAGAGTGTGCCCAGGGCTGGTGGTGGCCAAGAAGTGCTGACTCCCTGTCTTCTCCAGGAGGCCTTCCGGCTCCTCTACTTCACCTACCTCAATGAGGGCTTCCTCAGCCTATGGCGTGGGAACTCGGCCACCATGGTGCGAGTGATTCCATACGCCGCCATCCAGTTCAGCGCTCACGAGGAGTACAAGCGCATCCTGGGCCGTTACTATGGCTTCTGTGGAGAGTGAGGCCCCTGCCCACCAGGACTGCCCATCCTCACCGGGCCCCACCCATTTCCTCCCCGATTAGGCTCCCCAAGCTCTGCCCCTCACTAACTCCTCCTATAGGACCACAGCCCCCTCCCTCTTCCTTTATCCCACCCTCCATTCCTTCCCCTGTGCTATGTTCTCAACTCTCATTCCCTTCTCCCTCTGCCCAGATCTGATTCCCATGTAGCCCCAGTCTCGGGGAAGACACTCTGCACAGGGGAGGGAGAGAAGAGGTTGCATTTGACACTGGCCTAAGTGACCCCATAAACTCAGCCACTTGGAACCCTTCTGGGTCTTCTGTTCCTTGAAGAGGTATAGGCATCCCCTCTCCCTGCCTAGGCCTCAACTTGTTCTGCTTGTCCGCAGAGCCCTGCCTCCGTGGCCCCGCCTCCTGGCTGGCGCTCTTGCAGGAACTACGGCTGCTTCCCTCACTTACCCTCTGGACTTGGTCAGAGCAAGGATGGCTGTGACACCCAAGGAAATGTGAGTCTTGTCATGGGGTCCATGCTGGGTGCTGTCATCAGTAGAGGTGTGTGTGAGTGCTCACTGGGGATCCCTCCAATGAATGAGATTCTGCAGAGTTCCAGAAAGCATCATTTGTTCTCAAACAATACCTAAGGGTGACTGGCACACGCCTTTAATTCCAGCACTTGGGAAGCAGAGGCAGGCCGATCTCTGCGTCGAGGCCAGTCTGGTTAACAGAGTGAGTTCCAGGACAGTCAGGGCTACACAGAGAAATCCTGTCTCAGAAAAAACAAACAAACAAACCAGGATTGGGCCTGGAGAGGTGGCTGAGTGAAGAACACTGTTTGCTGTTGCAGAGACCTGTGTTCAATACCCAGCACCTGTGTGGTGGCTTTGGAGCCTGTCCTGGAACTAGCTCTTGTAGACCAAGCTGGCCTCCAACTCACAGAGATCCACCTGCCTCTGCCTCCCGAGTGCTGGGATTAAAGGTGTGCACCACCACTGCCCAGTGTAACTCTAGTTTCAAGAGATTGGACACCCTCTTCTGTCTTCTTTCAGTATGTGCGCACACATACATACCACACACATGCACACACACACACACACACACACACACACACACGATACATAGACATACATCCAGACAAAACACCCATAGACACTAAGAGAGACAGAGTCAAAGAGCCAGGTGTGTGTGTTGCCACATAAAATTTCAGCAGAAGCATAGGCAGACAGATCTCTGAGTTTGTGGCCAGCCTGGTCTACATAGATAACTCCAGGCTAGCCAGGCCTATATAATGAGGCCCTGTCTCAAAACAAAACAAACAGAAAAACCAGAGCTGGAGGGTTGAGCATCAAGGCAGAGATACGAGGGTTTCTGTGACTTTGAAACCAGCCTGGTCTACTTAGCAGCTCAGGGACTAGGACACTTGCCTGGTGTATGCACAGGGCATTGGTACCAGCCCTGTACCTGACAGAGCAGGTAGTGCCATCCCCATAGAGTTCCCTTACTCTTTTGAACAGGAGGAGGGAATGGGGTATAGGCCCTAAGCTCTGTAACATGGTCCCGGCAGGTACAGCAACATCTTTCATGTCTTCATCCGCATCTCGAGAGAGGAAGGGCTGAAGACCCTCTACTTCGGGTTCACACCCACTGTGCTGGGCGTCATTCCCTATGCGGGACTCAGCTTCTTTACCTACGAGTCGCTGAAGAGCCTGCACCGAGGTAAGGGAGGTGGAGTGAAGAAGTGGGGATTTCAGGGAGCTGTCCCTGTAGACCCCACCTATCCAGAGCGCAGGAGCTTGGATTGTAACCTTTAATGCATTCATTCATTTTTGTTCAGTTCTGTAGAAAGGGTCTCACTATGTAACCCAGGCTGGCCTCAAGTTCTCCTCGCATCCAAGCAAGACCTTAAATTCCTCCTCTTTCTCCTTCCCCCACTTCTCTAGCTCCAAAGGCACAGGCTGTCTCCTACACTCATATCATGAGGTGCTGGAGATAAAACCAAACCCCAGGGCCTCTTGCATTTAAGGGAAACACCCTGCAAACAGACAGCTCCAGCCCCCTCAGGCATTTTTGTTAAATAGTGAGTATCGGGGGAAGTTGAGGCCTCTCACTGGGATGATGGGTGGCACTCCTGAAATCGCTTCGAATCACTATGGGTGCCCCTGTGATCTGAGCATTCTGGAGAATGAGGCAGGATTGCTGCAGGAACTAGCAGGATTGATGCTAGCCTGTGCCACATAACAAAAAACTGTATAAAAAACTGAATTGGTTGGAAAGGTAGTGACCTATCTGTGGGGTGGCACGCTAGTACGTGGTCCTTGCGTCCCTTCTTTGTGGTGGTACAGTGTTTGTGTAGAGCCTTCACCTCCTCCCACAGCTTACCCGCGGCAGCAAGGCAGCCGCCTGGATGCGGAGATGCTGTGTGTGTTCAGCTGGCAACAGTGACAAGAGGAAAGTCTGCACATAGCA
The DNA here is from genome assembly GCF_982192425.1 of Myodes glareolus. Lineage (NCBI taxonomy): Eukaryota > Metazoa > Chordata > Mammalia > Rodentia > Cricetidae > Myodes > Myodes glareolus. The sequence continues at coordinate 3,187,925 of NC_142048.1, read as the reverse complement.
CAAACACAGGATGTTAAACCCCCTTCATTTAGCTGAGTATGGTGGCTCAGGAGACTGAGGCAGGAGGATGGCATAAGATGGAGGACAGCCTGGACTACTCAGGGAGACTGTCACAGACCAGAAAGTGAACGATAGAACCTGTCCATCCAAGGTTACCTGAGCCTGTGCTCCAGCATCTGCAGGTGCTTGAGGATCCCTGGCTGCCATGATCTAAGACTCCGCAGCAGCGTGTTTGTCTCTTCCTTTCCTGCCGTGTGGGGCTGTGCTAGGCACTTGCTCTATGGAGCACTGCCCGTAGCCCCCAACAGGACACTAAGATAGAGACCACATTCTCCCAGCCGTCCCCACACATCTCTAGAGTCTCATTAGTTTACCGAAGTCAGGCTGACGTACGTCCTCCATGTAGGAGGATGCTGTCTGGGTAGCCCTGTACTCTGAAGGGTTCAAGTGTCTCTAGAGAATCTTGGGGTGCACCCCACAAATGAGGGGGCACTGGAAACTGCAGGATGCGGAGCTGTGCCCCATAGGTTAGGGAAAGTATTGTACATGTAGCCTGGATGACCTTGTAAGTCTCACTGTTGCAAAATGTGTCTTTTATTAGGCTGGGGTATGGCTCAGTTGCAGATTCTGATCTGGCATACATGAAATCCTGGGTTCCATTCCCTGTACCAAAACTAAGAAAGGGTGGTCAGGAAGTGGGGCCTTAGACTCTGCAAGTGTGGCACTCATGTGCCCTCTACCCTGCAGAGTACAGTGGCCGCCCGCAGCCCTACCCCTTTGAGCGCATGGTCTTCGGGGCTTGTGCTGGCCTTATCGGGCAGTCAGCCTCCTACCCTCTGGACGTGGTGCGGCGGCGCATGCAGACGGCAGGTGTCACAGGCCACCAGCGTGGGTCCATCCTGAATACACTGCGCTCCATTATCCGTGAGGAGGGTGCAGTGCGGGGCCTCTACAAGGGCCTGAGCATGAACTGGCTGAAGGGCCCAATTGCCGTGGGAATCAGCTTCACCACTTTCGACCTCATGCAGATCCTGCTGCGCCAGCTGCAGAGCTAGACCACACAACAGTGAATGGTGAGCTGGTGGATTGAGGGCATGCAGCTGTGCACTGGCAGCCCAGTAGTACCTTGAGGATGGGCAGGAGGGTGGGACCTGGCTTGGGGATGCAGGGCCCATAGCAAAGTGCTGGCCCTCAGGGTATGACATTGTGATGATGGATCTTGGTTGTGCCCCTTCCTTCAGCTCCTTGCTAGTGGCTGGTGAGTTTCTCAGGGGCATTACCCAAAGGTCCCTAAGGGGTCAGCTACACTTCCTGATCCCTTCTTCTGACCTGCTGCTTATTCTAGTGCCCACTGGCACACTGGGCTCAGAGCCCATCCGTTCTTGCTACAACCGTGCCTGGCCTGCAGATGTGACGGCCATTGCCTCAAAACCACATGCTAGAGGGTTGCGGCTTGCTTAGTGGTGGCTGTACCTGTGTCTCTCAGTCCTCTATCATTCTTGCTCACCGTCTTCTAGGTGACAGATAGCTGCCCTTGCCCACAAAACTTTCTCCCCAGAGCACTATACCCATCTTATTTCTGAGGGCTGCACCTGACCTTTGCCAACTATCTGGCTTGTAACCTTTCCAGGAGGCCCCATGGCCACCAGACAGGAGGGACAGGTACAGACCCCATTGGAAATGCCAATGTGGGTCTCCCTTACCTGGGATGTCTTCCAAAGCATGTCGCCTGGGCCATCAAATAGACCCAAGGCTCTTGTTTGCACAACACCCATGGAGATGGGGTGCAAACTCCTGAGACTGCCCAACCCTGAACTCTGGGTCTTCTGTGGGTCCCTGGTGCCCACTGAAGCTGTTATTCAGCCAGGCCAAATGAAGGCCCAAGATGGGCAGCTTGGCCTGTGTGAATGAGTGTAGAGGTGTCTTGGGCACCTAGGGACCACCAGCCAGCTTGTCTCAAGGAGAACTCTCCTGGGGTCCCCAGAGTGTCACAGGGACTTCATGCCTTTCTTGAGGTCTGGGGTTTTTGATTTGGGGTCTTTGAGACCGTGCCCCCCTAGAAGCCTTCAGTGTGCTGCCTGGTCTAGCTTCCAACTTGCAGCAGCCCTCCTGCCTCTAGAATCTAGTTTTCAGTGCATCCTGGCACACACAGAAATCCCTGTGCAGTCCAGCTCTGGCTCAGGTGAGCTGGGTGCTGGCTCCCTCCCACAGCTGGACGGCAGCCATCTCACTTTGGGGCTGAGTAGGGCGGCTTGACCCTCAGGCATTTTCAGTCTGGACAGCAGTCCTTCTCATTCCTGTATTTCTTACCTTGTGCCTGTGATGCTCAGCCATCTCCCCCTTCACAGATGGTGATGGGCCGTCCCCACCCTGTGGTGGCTGTGAGGGACCATTCCCATCCTCTTGTAAGTGTACTGTCCACTCTGTTACTTGCCTGGCCGCTACACTGAGATGGAGAGGACAGGTAGCACCGTGTGGGTGGGAGAGGTGAGGGGGTCACAGGTCCCTGCTCTGCTTTCCCATATACCCCCCAGTAGCTCTGGCCTGGGGGCTCTCAACCTCTGTGGCTGCCGTCTCCCATGGTCACTGTCCAGTCTGGAGTTCTATTTTGATGCCATGAAAACTTTGTTTATATATAATGTTTATATATTTTAAAGGTTTGTGCCAAAAGAGTATATTTAATAAAAATTTAAATAACTTTCACTTCTCACTTCTTCCAACTCTGGCCCCTCTCCTGAGAAGGGTCTGAGGCTATTTGGCACTCTTAAATATTTTGTGTATGGGTGCTTTGTCTACATGTATATCTGACTAAATGCCTGGTGTCTGAGACCAGAAGAGGACGTGAGATTCTCTGAGCTGGAGTTACAGATGGTCATGAGCTGCCATGTGGGTGCTGGGAACTGAACCTGGACCCCTTCCAAGAGCAGCCAGTGCTCTTAGACTGCTGAGCCATCTCTCCAGCCCCCTGGTTTTCCTTGTTAAGAGAGTTGAGGTTTCCAAGTATGTTGCCCAAGCACTCTGTGCATCTTTCTGCTTATAGATGCATGTGTGACACAGGATCCTGGGAATGTAAGTAATGGCCAAAGTTGGAGAACTGGACTGGGGTGTAACTCTATAGTAGAGCCCCAGTCTAGAATCCCAGGGATGGGCTGGGGAGTGGGTCTGGGATAGAGCACTTACTATCACACAAAAGATCCTGGGTTCCTTTGCCAGCACAATTAAAAAAAAAAAAGATTCAAGAATATAGTAACCACACAGCTGAATCTGCCAATAAAAAAATGCCTTGTATATTTATTTATATATCTGAGATAAATAATCCAGGCTGACTTCAACTTCTTGCAGCCTGCCTCTATTGTTATTGGCAACCATAGACATCAGCCACTGGAAAACAGCCCAGCCTCCGACCAGCCAAGTGCTGGGATGGGACCATCTGCGGTGTGTGCCCTCCGCTCTGAAGTCACTCTCAGGTCCTCCAGAGCAGAGCCTTGCTTTTTCAGGATTGTCTGCTTTTTGCACCCCTGCAGGGCATATCACCCTTTGCTTGCCCATCCTTGATGCCCATGGAACTTCCTCAAGTTCCTCCAGCTTTGTCAGTGCCAGTTTGGGAGCCTCTCCCAAGAGTCAGGAAACTCCAGATATGCCTTCAAGAAAATCCCGTGGGTTCATGGTACACACATATTAGTCATGTTTGCTGCAGTCATAAAGACCTGAGTTCAGGTCCCCAGAACCCACACAAGTGGGACAGAGCAACACAGGTGTAATCCCAGCACCACTCTGGCAGGGTGGGAGGTGGAAACCAGAGATCCTGTCTCAAAGCTAGAAGGCAAGTCCTACGTGCTAAGCTGTCCTCTGAGCCTCTCATAACGGCACTTGTAGGCCTGGACAACAGTCACATTCCATCTAACACAGGTGCCTTCTCTCCAGAGTGAGCCCTCAGGCGTGACAGCACTGGCTCCTGGCCATTGGCGGTGTTACTAGGCAGCACTACAGGAGGCCTCCATTTTTATTCTCAATATACATTTTCCGTATGTAGGAGGGCCACACAGCCCATGCATGTCTCATGAACACGTGCACATACAGTCACAGGAATGGGACAACGCTGAAGTTAGTGGTGACCCTCGGTCACCAGGGTCTTGAATACATGTCAGCAGTCACCTCACAGCTTCCAAGGCTGGTAACAGTTCTCTCTGACTTTCCTCTCCCCCTTGTTTTCTTGTTTTGGAGACATGATCTTGTTACTAGTCTAGGCTAATCCCCTTGCCTCAGCCTCCCCAGTGTGCTGGGAGGTGGGCATGGTGACTCGTCTCATTCCCTCCCAGTGATAGTGATAGACCCCAGGGACACGTGGATGCTGGGCCTGAGCTCTATCCCTAGCTTTCTGGCAATCTCGAACCTCCTCCGTCTTTCCACTCCTGCCTAGTACCACTCTCCTAAGCCCTTCTCACCACCCAAGTCTCCCCTGCTTATCTCCCTAGCCTCTGGCATATTTCTGTAAAAGTGGCCCACACCTTTTATTGAGAGCAGCCTCCCACTGACATCTTGTACACACATGCAGGCATGCACTCTTGCGTGTGTGCGCACACACACACACACACACACTTGAGGACCATGGCCTCCAGGTCCAGGGAAACCTGATTCAAGGAGTCCATGATCTAGGCACTGAGGTGCACACACAGGGGACAGATAGATCCAATCCTGTGAACTGGGGTCAGACGCCAGTGCCTAGTGAAATCACGCTAGGAAACTGCCAGGCGCTGGTGGAAATAGAGGCCAAAGAGGCTGGAGAGCAGCTGGCAGGCAGCAGTCCACCAGATGAGGTAGGCCAGCACACCACGGAGTAAGAGGGGCGTAAGCAGGCTGCCCAGGACCCCTGCGACTTGGGCCGCCGTCTGCTGGGCTTCATCCTCCGCTGGGTCCACAGAGATCAAAATGTCTGAAGACTGGCGTGGGGTCAGTGGGGTTGGAACAGGGCCCAGGGCCCAAGAGTAGCCGCCTGCACGAGAGGAAAGAAGGTGGAGACAGAACAGTGGGAGTCTAGCGGTGCTCATACTCTGCCCACTAGGTTATACCCCACTGATATTAGGGGGCCTCCATCCTCCCCAGTCTGCTGGCCCCATCCCGTCCCCACAGGAAAACTGTCTGTGGCCTTGACCAAAGGCTGCCCTCATTTTCTAAAGCTGTCCCCACCCTTACCAAGCCGCCTTACCGGCCTTGCTCAGATCCTACTACCAGCTTTTATCTGAAGGCCCCACCTTACCAGATCTGGCCCCAGCCTCTTTCCCCACCAGCCCCGCACCCAAGGTCTTGAGCAGCAGGGTACAGTGCAGAGTAAGGATGAGCGGCGTCAGGTACTGCAGGCTCACCACGGTCACATAGCAGTAGACCCGGACCACCTGGTGGGGAGGCAGTAGAGGCTGCAGAGGGGTTGATCTTCCCTGGGCAGGGACCCCACGACCGGGCCCCTTTAGCCCAGGAACTGTCCCACTCGGGGTGCATACCCGCTGTTGAATCTCGCGGGCCTCAATGCGGCCAGCCTCCTTGCGCAGCTGCTCCACTCGAGTCTTGGCCAGGCAAAGGTAGGCCTGCAGATGTGACCGGGTCACGACTAGCCGCAGCAGGCACAGCACCACCAGCACCCAGAGACGCAGGGAATCGAAGGCCCCTTCTGACGGCCTGCAACAAGAGCCAAGCAGGCAGGGATTTGGGGTGAGTCCTCCTTCCCTAGGCCACAATCTTTGCAGTTCATCCCCGGTCTCAGACACCCCAGGTCCCTCAGTGCCCCGCCCTGACACACGCACAGAGAAGAGGTCATGTTCCTCATGGGTGCCTGGTATAAGAAGTCACGAGCGATAGGCTTTGTCCAGAGCCACAGGGTGCACAGGGGCGACAGGAAGCTGGTGTGCAGGAGCAGCCTGGGAGGAGTACCACGGTGGGGCCAGTCTCCTGACCTCCAGTCTCTAATGCAACCCCCCACCGCACCCCGGGAGCTCCGCCTAACTGCAATAGTGGCCGGTCTGCAGACAGGGTCAGTGCGTCCTGGTGCGTCTGCGCCAGCCTCAGGCCTGGGAAAATGAGGAAGGCGCCCAGCAAGGAACCCAGCATCGCCAGACCAAGGCGGATGGCCAGCTTGGTCACCGGGAGTCTGAGAAGAGAAGGTCTCAGGGAATCCACGATTGGTAAGAATTCAGCCTGGGGAGGGTGTGATCCTCCCTCTACCTGTACCTCCCCTCAAGATCCAGTTCCCAGTACTCACGCCCAGTCCCAATCCTGTTTCTTCAGCACAGGTTCTAGGTTCTGGGCCATGCTGGCAAGACCTAGAGGAAGAAGATCAAGTGTGTGGATTGTTAAGGTTTCTAAGGCTGGCCAGCCTTCCAGCTCCCAGAAGCCACCCAGACCTGCTAGGTGGAACTCTCCAAGAAATAGAACCTAGGGCTGGGGAAATGGCTCAGAGAAGGCACTGGCTGCTCTTCTAGAATCCTGAGTTCAATTTCCAGCACCCACATGGTGGCTGGCAACCATCTGTGTAATGGCATCTGATTCCTTCTGGTGCGCATGAAGACAAAGCATTCATATATGTAAATAATTTGGGGGGGGGGGTCGAGACAGGGTTTATCTGTAGCTTTGGAGCCTGTCCTGGAATTAGCTCTTATAAACCAGGCTGGTCATGAACTCTCAAAGATCCGTCTGCCTCTGCCTCCCAAGTGCTGGGATTAAAGGTGTGCACCATCACCACCTGGCTAAAGAAATAAATCTTAAAAACAAACAAAAAACAATAAAAAACGGGCTGGAGAGCTGGCTTAGCAGTTAAGGGCACTTGCTGCTCTTTCACAGGACCCACAGAGTGGCTCACAGCGATTAACTCCGGTTCTGGGGGTCCAGTGCCCTCTTCTGGCCTTTGCAGGCACTTCACAATCCCGATACAGAGACACATGGCAAAGCACCCATACATATGGAATAAAAATAAACCTTTGAAAATAGTAATAACAGCTGGAAGGTAGTAGCACACACCTTTAATCCCAGCACTCAGGAGATGGATCTCTGTCAGTTGGAAGCCAGCCTGGTCTACAAGAGCTAGTTCCAGGACAGGCTTCAAAGCTACAGAGAAACACTGTCTCGAAAAAAACAAACAAAACAAAAAATTAGTAATGACATAAATCTTTTTTTAAAACCTGTGCATCGGTGTTTTGCCTGCATTAGGGTGTAGGGTCCCCTGGAATTAGAGTTACAGACAGGATGTGGGTGCTGGGGATTGAACCCAGGTCCTCTGGAAACAGAACAGCCAGTGCTCGTAACCACTGAGCTACCTTTCCAGACCCCAGCATGCAGGTGGCTGAGGTCAGAGGATCTCTGAGAGCTCAGTCAGCCAGAGCCATAGAGTGAGACCCAGTTTCAAAAGAGAAAAGAAACAGAAAGGGAACTCCAGCAGGGAGCACACCTACCTGGTTCCAGACCCAGCTCCAGGAGCTCCTCCCGCACCACCTGCACTAGCATGGCTAAGAGGAGGAAGAGGAGGGCGGAGGTGAGGCAGACTGCGCGCTCGCCACCATCTTTGGCACTGAAGTACAGTCGGGTCACCATGAGGAACACCTTGCTGGAGGTGGGGTTAAGAAAGCCAGGGACACACCAGGGCTCTCCTCAGACCCTCCACTCCGGGCAGAGACAACTCTGCAAGAACTGACTTTGGGCACTTGGAGTTTAAACTTGGGGTGTGGGATCAGGCGAGCTGGGGGTGCTGGTGTTCGGTTGGAGGTGGCCTAATGACCTATGAAACGATCAGATAGCATTATGGCAGCTGCAGCTAGGGGAGGAGGGGCAATGAAAATCCCACACAGGTGGCATTTGATGCTACAGAAAAGCCAGAAACCATTTCTTCCTTAGGGGGACTGTGCTGGGAATGGCACCCAGCCTCTCCTGGCTGGACCAAGGGGCCTCTCCGTGCATGCTCAGTCAAACCCACCATTCCTTATCCAGTCACCCATACATGTTTCTAGGCAATACTGTTTAAGAACAAGACACTCATTGCTTTCATGAGGCACCTTGAAATTCTCTTAAGGTGCGGCCCAGGTTAGCAGTCAGCTGTGAAATGTCCCCACAGACCCACATCCTAAACACTTGGTGATCCTCTGTGTTCTCACTTGGTCCCAGCATCCCTGGGCCTCTGCTCTCAATGTAGAAGGACAGGTCTTTCCCAGCTCCAAGCTGTCCTGGTGACATGCTCTTTTATGCAAAGAATATGCTAGAAGGTTTGGCTAAAAAGGTAGACCTGGTACCTTTAATCCCACACTCCAGAGGCAGAGGCAGGTGATCTGTGAGTTTGAGGTCAGCCTGGTCTACAGAGCTAGTTCCAGGACAGCCAGGACTACAGAAAAACCCTATCTCAAAAAATCAAAGAAACAAACAAAAAAAGATGAGCCAGCTCCCAGCAAACTGTCCCCCAGTTTCCATGATCCTATAGACCTGGAGGGGCAGAAACCCATCCAGTGGTCCAACCCAAGACCGTGCAATGACACAGCTGTCGCCCCAGCACTTGGGAGGGCGAGTCTGGAGTCTGAGGTCATGCCGGCCTGCATTCCTGTAACTCTGGGGCAGGTCTGAGGCACAGAGTGACACACAGACAACAGTCAGAGGGACAGGAGGCTCAGGCCTGAGTCCCGCTGGAGGAAGGATACAGACAAAAAGTCAGTGTGAGCAGGCACCAGAACACGGCAATGTTGGTCTCTTGGACTGGGCCCAGCACAAAATAGTAGACCTCCGTGAAGAGGAACACACCGACAGAGTACACCGCGAAGTCCACAAACCACTGGTATTCCAGAAAGAAGCGCAGGACTGCAGAGACAGAAGTCCAGCTGCCTACTCCAGGCTTGCCCGGCCCCACCTCACTTCACCCCAGGCAGGGTGACCCCAATAGCTGGGGTGAGGAGTAGGTGCTGGACCGGGCGTTACCTAGGGCATCCGCAGCAGTGAGGGGACAGGTCTCCAGATGGAAAGGGGCATCTCGAGGCACTGACAATGGCTTCTCGTCATGAAGGCTGTTTGCCCATCTGAGCAAATGAGGACAGTGAAAGGTAGAGCCCAGCAACCTCCTCTGGGCCTGCCAGAGAATGAGGCCAGTGCTGGCTTGGGAAGGATCTTCAGCTATATTAGGTGTGGGGGCAGCCTAGGCATAGGGCCGGCCCAGAGCAAACAGCCAGGAATCCAGCACCGCAGCAGGAGGCTTCTGCCCTCTGGCAGGAGTAAGGCCTGCCCCTGGGAAGGAGAGCATAGGAGAGCCTGAGCCCTGTGGAGTCAAATGGGGGTCACTCACCGGTCCTTCCTGCCTCGGTGCCTTGGTTTCCCTGCCAGCATCCGCAGTTCCTCCTCGGACGGGTGTATGTAGCGGAACAGACTGAGGATAAGAAAGAGTCAGGAAAGCTTGGCCTGGGGGCACGAGGCAAAGAACTCAAATTTGGTCTTGAGGACAGAGCTCTGGGCAGCAGTAGAGGTACAGCAGGGGGCAGTCCTGTGGGAAGGTGGCCCAGGGTGCCTGGGAGTGGCCATAGCCAGGGAATTCTGGGGACATGAGATGTGGGGACTAATCCTGCCACAGGGGGCTAGGAAACCCAGGATACCCTTAAATCTGTGAGCTTTTAGAGCCCAGCACCCCGGATGCAGAGGCAGGCCTGGAACGCAGATGCCTCTGGCCTCCCCAGGTATCTGCACTCCTGGGCACAACCCCACATGTGGAGACACACCTACACATAATTAAAAGTAGTTTCTAAAGAAGAAGAGAAGGAGGAACTGGGCAGGCTCTGCCCGCGGTCGGCGGGACAGGGTTTACTCACCTGCCATTACAGAGCAGCCAGCGGGCAAAGGAGCAGTGTGGGGCCAGTCTGTGCATGAGGGTGGCAGTGAACAGGGTCACCACCAGCTGCACTCCGAGGGCCGCCTGAGGAAGCAGCTCTAGTCAGAAAGTTCAAAGCTCCCTGGGTGAACGGGGAGGGCCGGCCTCGGGCCCTGTTGGCATCTCTCAGAAGGCAACTGGGATGATGCCAAAGTTCATTCTAGGGGTCCCAGACATCCCCACCCACCCTCAGATGACTGGGCCTGACTTCTGTTCCCACTGTCAGACCCCTGAACCCCTTTCCCTGTGTATTTTTGTTTGTTTGTGAGCCCTGGTTGTTCCTATGTAGCCAAGAACCTACAGAAATCTGCCTGCCTCTGGCTCCCCAGTGTTGGGATTAAAGACCAGAGCCACCACATCCAACTATTAAAGAATATTTCCTAGGCCGGCCTGGTCTACAGAGCAAGTTCCAGGACAGGCTCCACAGCTACAGCGAAACCCTGTCTGGAAACAAACAAATAAACAAATGTTTTTTAGCTCAGTGGTTGTGGCGCACACCTTTAATCCCAACACTCAGAGGCAGGCGGATCTCTGTGAGTTTGAGGTCAGCCTGGGGTACAGAGTGAATTCCAGGCCAGTCAAAACTACACAATAAGGCCCTTTCTAAATAACAATGTTTTCTGTGAAGACAGGGTTTCTCTGTGTAGTCCTGGCTGTCCTGGAACTCACTCACTGTGTAGACCAGGCTGGCCTCTGCCTCCCGAGTGGTGGGATTAGCGTGTGCCACTGTCACCATCCAATTAAGATTTTTTAAAATTCTATTTATTTTTATTTTTTGAGGGGGGAGGGTTTGAGACAGGGTTTCTCTGTAGCTTTGAAGCCTGTCCTGGAACTTGCTCTGTAGACCAGGCTGGCCTCAAACTCACAGAAATCCATCCGCCTTTCTCTGCCTCGTGAGTGCTGGGATTAAAAGCATGCTAATTCCAGTCCCAGGGAATCCTACAACCTTCTCCGGCCTCTAAGGACAGTAGATCCACACAGGGTGCACACAAATACTCCCATGCTTAATAAAATATCTTAAAAACAAAAGGAAAATCATGCATAGTGGCACATGCCTGTCATCCCAGCACTCCGGCGGCGGAGGCAGGAGAATCAGAAGTTCAAGAACACCCGAGACTACGAAGAAGTTGTAGTACAACTTGGGCTACATGAGACCCTGTCAGGAAGCAAACACGGCTGCAAACCCGGCTCCCTTCACTCCTAAGGAGTCCTGCACCACAGACTACACCCCACTTCGGTCGACCACCGGCCTCCGAGTCTTCGGGGTCCCTCTCAGCTCTGCCAGGCGGTCCTCCACCCACGCACTCTCTGTGCCCCCCTCCACACGGCTGAAGCCCACACTGCCCCCGGGAAAGATCCCACAGGGCCTGCTCACCATGTCCGCTCCCGAGCGCACCAACGCACGCGGCTGGAGGCGGGTAAGCGCCGCGGAACTTGGCCAATTAGAGACGGGATCCTGTTGACCGGCAGCCTGAGAAGCCGGTCATCGGGCTAAGAACGGGGAAGGTTTCGCAATGCCTGCCGGGAATTGTAGTTCTAACAGGTGCTTTTATGTCTGTTGTCTTTACATTTTTCTTCCTATCTTCTTTCTTTTGTTTTTCTTGACGTGTGTATTCGTGCATACGTGTGTGTGTGTGTGTGTGTGTGTGTGTGTGTGTGTGACAGTTCCTGTGTAATCCAACTCTCTATGTAGATTAGACTGGCCTGAACTAAGGCACACCACTATGTTGGAGCCCCCCTCCTTTTTTTGTTTTTAAATTTTTTTTAAAAGCGTCATAGCCGGCAATGGTGGTGCACTTTTAAATCCTAGCACTCAGGAGTCAGTGGCATTACCTTGAGTTCAAAGTCAACTTGATCTACAAAGCGAGTTCAAGTCCAGCATTACACTGAGAAACCTTATCTTGAAAAAACCAAAAATAAGTGCCCAGTGGTGGTGGCGCACGCCTTTAATCTCAGCGCTCAGGAGGCAGAGGCAGGAGGATCTCTTCCCACTACAAGAGCTATTTTCAGGACAGCCTCTAAAACTACAGCAAAACCCCGTCTCGAAAAACTGAAGAAAAAAGAAAGAAAGGAATAAGATTCATTTTATTGTTTTGTACATGTCTCTATTTGTGTGGGTCTGTGTTATGATTTTTTAAAAAATGCTGCAAGATCCCCGGCGGCAGTAGGCATCAGAAATGCTGTAGGTACCCAATGGTGGTAGCAGGCCGTGTGGCGGCAGGCAGCGGGCCCTGGGAGCAGCCAATCCCAGGCGGAGGGCTCGTCCCAGCGTGTGGGCAGGCGGAGGGTAAGAGGCACAGACACATCGTTCAGAATAGAATTGGATATTTATTAGTTGAATTATGAAATGGGAAGGAAAGAGGGGAGAAGAAGGGGAAAAGAGAGGGGAGAGAGAGAGAAAGGAAAGAGAAAAGAGAGGACAGAGAGAGGGAAGAGGTGGGGCGGGGGAAGGGAACAAGGAGAATCAAGATGGTGAGAGGAGGGGAGGGGCCTCAGGGAGTGGGCGTGGCTTGTCGCTTAAAGTGCCTAACAATCAAAACAGTACATGCTTGTGACTGCAGTGTCCTCGAAGTCCAGAGGAGAGGCTGGGCCCTTTGAACCTGAGGCTGTGAAGGCTGAGGAGAAGAGAGTGCTTGGAACTGGGTTTGGGGCCCCACCAAGAGCAGTGCTCACTCTTAACCAATTAACCAACTTTCTAGTGTTATGCAAAAATCTGCAAAGTTCCCCCAAAAGCCAACAAGAAGACCGAGTCCCATATGTAAAATCAAAGAGCCTTTATTTTGCAAGTTTGCAAACTCGCTCTCTCTGCATGTCCAATGTATTGGAATAAAACAGAGAGCCCCAAGCTCAGTTAGAATTGGGTTTTTATAGTAGTAAAGGTGGGGGTGAGGGGTTTCTGAGATTCAGGACCCCTGATTGGCTGACATTTGTCTAGGGGTGTCCTTGTGAGTGTGTGCTGGCAGGTAGTCCTATCTACAGCGGTTGGAATGTTAGGCATTTCTTTTGGATGGTCTATTGGGTGGTGCTCAGGTAATCTCAGTTTGTGGTTCTTCCTGCAGCCAAGTAAACTATTGAGACTCAGGCCTCTATTAAATTTATCAATGGCTGAGTCCTACTCTGATGGATGATTATGGTGGGAAATAAAGAACTTCCTTTGGGTGATCTGTTCATATTTAGATTATCATGGCTGGCTCCTTCACCTAGCTCCAGTTTTATTTTGGTTGGGGGTGGGGTGCTTTTTATTTTTTTATTTTTTTATGTTTTTTGAAACAATATTTTGCTGTGGGACAATGTTTTACCCTGTAAACATTTGTTTCTTGTACTTGTTTAATAAAATGCTGATTGGCCTGTCTCCAGGCAGGAAGTATAGGTGGAACAATGAGAACAGGAGAATTCTGGGAAGAGGATTCTGCAGTCTGCAGTCGTAACCCAGACACAGAGGGAGTAAGATGTGACTGCCTCACCAAAAAAGGTACTGTTATGCCCAAATCTACACAGTCCCCGCAAAAGCCAACAAGGAAACCGAGTCCCATATGTAAAAACAAGGTATTTTAATCAAGTTTGCAAAATCGGTCTCTCTGCATGTCCAATGTATTGGTGTAATGGATTAATTAAAAATGCTGCAGATCCCTGGCAGCTGCAGTGGCAGAAACACTGCGGGTCCCCAAGTGGGGGCAGGCAGTGGGCCCCAGAGCAGCCAGTCCCAGGCAGGGATGGTGCACGAACCACACCATAGGTCTCCAAAGGCAGCTGGTCCCGGGCAGCGAGCTAGAGACAGAGACATGGATAGGGACACCATGCAGAGTGAGGTTGGATATTTATTCAGTGGATTATGGAGGGGAAAGTAAGAAGGGGAGAAGAGCAGAGAGAGAGAAGAGATAGAAAGAAGCTGTCTCTTTGAGAGGGAGACAGAAAAGAAGAGACTCAGGCTGCAAGCAGGAAGATCTGCCTGCCTCAGCAGATAGGGAGGGGGGATTAGGCATGGCTTGTCTCTTAAAGGGACAGAACAGATCATTACATTCCCATCTCTTCTTTATAATAAAAAGGCAGGAGGTTAGGTACCACAGGTTAAGGGAATTGGAGTGGCAGATTCTCAAGACTGCTTCCTGCTTTTTTGGGGCATTGTCTTTGGGGCAGGTGGGAGGAACCTGAGAAAGTTGGGTGCTGCTCACATTCTGGGGTAGCTGGTCTCTTTGTTCCTGTTCAGCGTTTGTGGTATGAAAATGTCTGGTGTCTCTTACACCTGTTTAAGGTATTCGCAAAACAGAGAACAAAGTTAAGTTTAAGAAAAAAAAATTAGGACCAGGGAATTGAGGGAGTATATCTGACCTGTTTAAGGTGGATCCTTTAATTTGGCTCCCTGGAACTCACAAGAGTTTTTTTGAGTTTGTGAAAACAGAAGTTTTAGACATATACATTGTATAAACAGAATTTTCTAAATGCTAATGAAAAAGGAACAACAGCTGTGGAAAGACATTGGATAGTAGGAAAAAACTACAGAATTAAATCTGATATACTTTAAAGATTGCACTGACTCAGAACGGAAGCCAAGACATGTGCTACATTGGGGAAGGGGTTTTGATTTTGTTTCCAAAGGAAAAGAAAAACTATAGATACCACAAAAATCGATAAAGATTTGATTTGAAAATGAGACAGCTCTTTTTTAAATTGATATTTATTAAGCTCTACATTTTTCTCTGCTCCCTTCCCTGCCTCTCCTCCCTCTCTCTTCAATTCTCCCCCAAGGTCTCCATGCTCCCAATTTTCTCAGGAGATCTTGTCTTTTTCTACTTTCTACTTCCCATGTAGATTAGATCTATGTAAGTCTCTCTTAGTGTCCGCATTGTTGTCTAAGTTCTCTGGATTGTGGTTTGTTAAGATGGCTTTCTTTGCTTTATGTTTAATAACCACCTATGAGTGAGTACATGTAATAATTGTCTTTCTGTGTCTGGGTTGCTGAAAGACTTTGGGGTGCCTTAACACTACTACACCCCCCTCCTTGTGAACCAAGACCCGGGTAATTAACCACACGTGTATTGGGGCTTTGCGTACTTTCCATCCCCATTGTAATCTTTCTTCTATAGACCCAGGCCCTGGAACTGGGGTGAGACGACCCACAGATGTTCCTAATCACCACAGCATTGATTAATTAGAGTTAGCCAACTGTTAAATGAACTAGTCAAAATGGTTGACAAACGATTTCTGGACTTTCCCTTTGATTCTGTGTTCTGTACCACCCTGTACCCTGTACCACCCCCTCCCTAATTCTGTGATTTTTCCTTTAAAAGAACCTGTAGTAGACAAAGCCAGGGTTCTTCTTCTCTCGAGGCTGAGGGACCTCTGCCGTGGCAGAATAAAAATTCCTCTTGCTATTGCATCAACTGTGCTGAGAGTGTCTCTTGGGGCGACCTCCTCCTTGGTGGGGCTTTAGGGCCCAACATTTGGTGCGTTGGCTGGGAAGTGCTGGTCGCCCTCAAGACCCATTCCTGACCCAGTTGGAGGTAAGAGTGCGCTCATCTGAATGTTTCATGTTTGTCTGTTTCTGTTATTGTGGTTTATGTCTATGATTGTCAGCAATTTGGAGAATTGTACCTGCGTAGGGCTAGAATTTGAGAGGGACCAGGCAGTGGGACAGACATGTCCAGGAACACTCCCTGGCCCAGCCGTGGAGGACGCTTCACAGGCAATTTGTAAAAACTGGGAGCGACTAGGTCGCCTTGGTTTCCAAGGAGTGTGGCTTTTATCGCCCACTCCCCTCCAGGTTTGTGATATCAGTTTTACATCAGTCTGTCGCCGCACGGCTTTCGGTTTTGAGTTTGTGTCTGTTATTTTGTATTGTTGTTTTGTTGTGTCTGTTATTTTGTATTGTTGTTTTTGTTTTTGTGTTCGTTTTTGAGTTGAAATCTAGTACAATGGGACAACGGATAACTACCCCCTTAGCTTTGACTTTAGACCACTGGAAAGAGGTTGAGGACAGAGCTCGCAACCAGTCTGTGGTAATCCGAAAGAAACGCTGGCAAGCGTTCTGTTCCGTGGAATGGCCCACTTTTGAAGTGGGCTGGCCACAGGATGGAACATTTAACCTGGATACTATTTTGCAGGTTAAGACGAGAATCTTTCAGCCTGGTCAGCAGGGCCGTCCTGATCAAGTTCCTTACATCGTAACTTGGGAGAGCTTGTCCAGAGACCCTCCACTTTGGGTCAAACCATTTGTCCCGCCTTCAGGAGCCCGAAACCCAGTACCGGCTACCTGGCTATCCGTCACCCCTTTGACTCTGAGGACGGTGGCAGCCCCAACCGCCCCTCCCTCGGATTCTTTGTCCTCTCTCTTCCCCGTGCAGGAGCGACCGAGACAGAAGTCCCAGGCACCGCCAATTATCTCTGACAACCAGTCCGACCTCCTGCTTTTTGACCCTCCTCCTCCCTATCCCCAACCTCCTCAGCCCCAGGCCGAGGCACCCTCCCTTGCGCCTGTTCCTGAGGAGCCTGCTGAACCTGTTATGGATCCTGACAGGCCCCCTAGCCCTGACATGACTGAGACTGCTGGAGGGGGGCCTAACTCACAGCCGCAGGCTGAGAGAGGGGGGGCATCTGCAAGGGAAAGGTGGACTTCCCATGCGCTCCCCTCCGCTCAATGGCTGATCAATTTCAATACTGGCCTTTTTCAGCCTCTGATCTTTATAACTGGAAACTTCATAACCCTTCCTTTTCCCAGGACCCCCAAGCCTTGACTGCCTTATAGAATCTGTTTTGATTACTTATCAGCCCACATGGGACAATTGTCACCAGTTGTTGCAGATACTCCTCACTACAGAGGAAAAACAGCGCATTTTTCTTAAAGCTCGTAAAAATGTCCTAGGAGCTGATGGAAGGCCAACTCAGTTGCCAAATGAGATAGACAATGCCTTCCCTTTGACCCGACCCAATTGGGATTTCAACACTCTAGCTGGTAGGGAGCGACTTCGTCTCTACCATCAGATTCTATTAGCGGGTCTCCGAGGGGCTGGCAGATGCCCCACTAATTTGGCTAAGGTAAGAGCAATAGTACAGGGGCCTGAGGAAACACCTGCAGGATTTTTAGAAAGGCTATTGGAGGGGTACAGAATGTACACCCCTTTTGATCCCATGGCAGCAGATCGACAGGCTGATATAATAATGTCTTTTATAAGCCAGTCAGCACCTGACATTCGTAGCAAGCTGCAGAGGATGGAGGGACTGCAGGGTTACTCTCTCCAAGATTTAGTAAAGGAGGCAGAAAGAATTTTTAACAAGAGAGAGACACCAGAGGAAAAGGAAGAAAGAAGACGCAAAGAACAGGAAGAGAGAGATAAAAAGCATAATTGTGAGTTAAGTAAGATCTTGGCCACAACAGTACGCAGTGTAGAACAGCCCAAGAAGCTCCAGGACAAGGATAGGGGAGACAAAAGGTGGCCACGAGTCGACCGAGATCAGTGTGCCTACTGCAAAGAGAGAGGACATTGGATCAAGGACTGCCCAAAACGTCCAGTTGAACCCAAGAAAAAGCCAGTTCCTGTCCTGAGCCTGGAAGACAGTGATTAGGATGGCCAGGGCTCAGAGCCCCCCCCCCCCCCGAGCCCCGGGTAACCCTTCTAGTGGGGGGGCACCCTACCACCTTTTTGGTAGACACTGGAGCCCAACATTCGGTCCTCACCCAAGCAAACGGACCTTTGAGCTCAAAAACCTCTTGGGTTCAGGGGCCACTGGAGGAAAGATATATCGATGGACCACAGAAAGTAAAGTTAATTTAAACACCGGCCAGGTAACCCATTCTTTTCTCATGGTACCGGAATGCCCCTACCCACTGCTGGGCAGGGACCTCCTGTCCAAAGTTGGGGCACAAATTTACTTCTCAGAAAATGGGGCCTCAGTCACTGACAAAACCGGCCAGACTCTTCAAATTCTAACTTTAAAGTTACAGGATGAACATAGGCTGTTTGAACTGTCTCCTCCCTTGGAGCTGCCTGTCAAGGACGAATGGCCCTGAGACTTCCCCCAAGCCTGGGCAGAAACCGCAGGTATGGGGCTGGCAAGCAACCAGCCTCCCCTGGTAATAGAGCTAAAACCATCGGCCACTCCAGTTTCCATAGGACAGTATCCCATGAGCCGTGAGGCCCGAGAAGGAATTAGGCCCCACATTCAGAGACTTTTAACATTGGGCATCTTAAAGGCCTGCCATTCCCCCTGGAACACACCTCTTCTCCCAGTGAAGAAGCCAGGCACAGGGGACTACAGACCAGTCCAAGAGTTAAGGGAAGTTAATCGCTGCACTCTAGACATTCATCCTACGGTGCCCAACCCTTATAATCTTTTAAGTACCTTGCCTCCGACCCATATATGGTACTCAGTACTTGATTTAAAAGATGCTTTTTTCTGTCTGAGACTCAGCCCTCAGAGCCAGCCATTGTTTGCCTTTGAATGGAAGGATCCTGACTCGGGAGTTTTTGGGCAGCTCACCTGGATGAGACTACCCCAAGGATTCAAGAATTCGCCAATTTTATTCAATGAGGCCCTGCACCAGGATCTGGCCAGCTTTGCACCACCATCCAGAGGTAATCCTACTCCAATATGTGGATGACCTCCTGCTGGCCGCGGAGACTGAGCAGGAATGCCTCACAGGGACTCGAGCCCTGCTCACCAGATTAGGTGAACTGGGCTACAGGGCATCTGCTAAAAAGGCACAGATCTGCAAGAAGCAAGTAGCCTACCTGGGGTATCTCTTGGAGGGTGGACAGAGATGGTTAACAGACAGCTGGAAACAGGCCGTGGCACAAATTCCCCCTCCCAGAGGGGCAGAAGTCTGAGAGTTTCTAGGAACTGCCGGTTTCTGTAGGTTATGGATACCGGGTTTTGCTGAACTGGCAGCCCCTCTGTATCCACTTACCAAAGCCAACGTTCCTTTCTCCTGGGGAGAGGACCAACAGTGGGCTTTTGACAAAATAAAAAGAGCCCTCCTTTCGGCCCCTGCTTTAAGTCTCCCTGATGTCACCAAATCATTCACCTTGTATGTAGATGAGAACAAGAGGGTAGCAAAAGGGGTGCTGACTCAGAGACTGGGACCCTGGAAAAAGCCAGTGGCCTACATCTCCAAAAAGATGGACAATATGGTGACAGGATGGCCACCTTGCCTCTGTATGGTAGCAGCTGTAGCTACCCTAGTTAAAGATGCAGATAAATTGACTCTGGGCCAACCACTGACTATAATAGCACCTCATACTTTGGAGACTGTAATTTGTCAACCCCCTGATAGATGGCTCTCGAATGCCCACATAACCCACTACCAGTCGCTATTGCTCAACCCCGAACGTATCACCTTTGGGAATGCAACGTTGCTGAATCCCGCCACCTTGCTCCCCAATTCGGAACCCACTGTCTGGATGCCTCATGATTGCCACCAGATATTGGCAGAATACCATGGAACCAGGGAAGATTTGACTGATTGCCAGCTTCCTGATGCGGATTATACCTGGTTCACAGATGGTAGCAGCTTCTTCAAAGAAGGTGAGCGAAAGGCGGGGGCGGCGGTGGTGGATGGACAGAACACCATATGGGCACGGGCATTGCCCCCAGGAACCTCTGCTCAAAAGGCAGAATTAATAACCCTTACTAAGGCTTTGGAGCTAGCAAAAGGACAAAAAATAAGCATATATACAGATAGCCGTTATGCCTTTGCAACGGCCCACGTCCATGGGGAAATTTATAGAAGAAGAGGACTGTTAACTTCTGCTGGAAAAAAATATTAAAAATAAGACTGAAATCCTGGCATTATTAAGGGCCCTTTTCCTACCCAAGAAGGTGAGCATTATTCATTGCCCAGGACATCAGAAGGGTGATGATCCCATTGCCAGAGGAAATCAGATGGCAGATGAGATGGCTAAAAAGGCCGCACTTAACTCAGAAATATTACCCCTGGCAGAGGCACTACCCCCCACAGAAGATTGTCTCCAATATTCAACCCAAGACTATTCAGAAACTTAATGCAGACTTTGATGAACAACAAAAGACTTGGAAATATCAGGGCAAAACTGTGTTACCCAAGAAAGAGGCCTTTGAGTTGGTCACTCAAATGCATCGATGCACTCATTTAGGACACAAAAAGATTAAATCTCTTATGGAAAAGACAGATTTTTATATTCCAGGTCTTAACTCCCTCATACAGCAAGTGACAGCAACCTGTGTTCCCTGCGCCAAGGTAAACGCAAAACGTCAAAGTGCCCCGGAGGGCATAAGAATAAGGGGAGACAGACCTGGTACTCATTGGGAAGTAGACTTTACTGAAATAAAATCAGGAAAATATGGTAATAAATATCTCCTAGTTTTTATTGATACCTTCTCTGGTTGGACAGAAGCTTTTCCCACCAGATGAGAAACAGCTCAAATGGTGATAAAGAAGATACTAGAAGATATTTTTCCTCGGTTTGGCCTGCCCAAGGTAATCAGGTCCGACAATGGCCTAGCCTTTGTCTCCCAGGTAAGTTAGGGTGTGGCCAAGACACTGGGGATTAATTGGAAATTACATTGTGCATACAAACCCCAGAGTTCAGGACAGGTAAAAAGGATAAATAAAACCATAAAGGAGACTTTAACTAAATTGTCTTTGGAATCTGACGCTAGAGACTGGGTACAACTTCTTCCCCTAGCCCTGTTCCAGGTGCGAAACACCCCAACTCGGCTTGGACTTACCCCCTATGAGATCCTATATGGGGGGCCTCCCCCATTGGCCTCTTTTGGGGCTCCTCCTGACCCTGCTACTCACAAATCCGATTTGCAGGCGCAGTTAAAAGCACTTCAGATCATCCAGGCCCAGGTGTGGAGGCCCTTGGCTGCTGCCTACCAGCCTGGCCATCCGGAGATCTCGCACCCGTTCCAGGTTGGCGATTCTTTGTACGTTCGGAGACACCGGTCCCAAAACCTTGAACCTCGCTGGAAGGGATCCTACACCGTGCTTCTTATGACATCTACGGCCCTCAAAGTGGACGGTATTGCGGCCTGGATCCACGCATCTCACGCCAAGCCAGCACCTACACAGGATGACCCAGGACATTCCAAATGGAAGCTCCAGCGTACCCAAAATCCTCTAAAACTGAGATTAGTCAAGGAGGACTGATACTACCAGGCTTGTTGATCTTTGCACTGATGTTTCCTTTCACATATAGTGCTAAAAACCCCCATACACCTCAGGACTTAACCTGGACTCTGACTAACTTTGAGACTGGGCAAGTCCTAGAGCTAGCCACTGGAGTTCATCCCCTGGATACCTGGTTCTTTCAGCTAACTTTTGACCTGTGTGTTTTAGCAAAAGACTCTTGGAAGGACACTAAATGCACCCCCGAGAACTCTTACCCTGAATGCAGATATTCTGAATGGTATATTTGTCCAGGGTGAAAACGAACCTGGCGGGGGGGCAGGGGGGTGCTGAAGTATTTTATTGTGCTACCTGGGGTTGTAAAACTAGTGTCAGTGTCTCCTGGTTGGGAAATAACAAAGGGGACTTAGTTTCTTTCACTCGTACCACACTAGGGAATCTGACATCACAATCATCTTCACTGAGAAAAAAAAAAAGAGTTAATTGGTTAACAGGCAATACTTGGGGTTTACGGCTATATAATCCAGGAAGGGAAGACATAGGGATTCTGTTTACCTTGAGAGTTGTTTAACACCCCCCATGGCTGCAGCACTAGGACCCAGCCCGGTATTGTCTGAGCAGGGCCAGCAGGCCCTTGCTGAGGTAGCCCCCCCTTGTCGAGGCCCAGGGTCCCACTTCAAGTCATACATATCCCTCCTTAGTCACCCGTGCTTCACTGCCGGTGTTCTCAAATACGGCCCAGCGACTGTTTAATCTAATAACGGGAGCCTTTTCCTTGCTGAACAATACTGACCCCAACATAACACAATCTTGCTGGCTATGCCTATCAGCAGGACCCCCATATTATGAAGGGATTACAACATCCGGGGGTTTCAACAACACGACTAGCCAGGCTGGCTGTGCTTGGGGCGCCAGTCATAAACTAACTCTTACAGAGGTGACTGGTGCAGGGACATGTTTGGGAAATCCACCAGATTCTTAGAAACATTTATGCAATGAAACCCTTAAGAGCCCTAAAACTTCTAAAACTAGATCCCTTACCCCTGGTTCAGACCAATGGTGGGCTTGTAGCACAGGCCTGACACCTTGCATGGCAGCTTCAGTCTTTGATGGCACCAAAGATTACTGTGTGCTCGTTCAACTGGTGCCATGGGTCTTCTATTATCCCGCTAACACATTTGAGGATGAACTTGACAGACACCTGAGCTGTTATTGGTGAGAGCCCATCTCCCTGACCCTAGCAGCGACCTTGGGCCTTGGGGTGGCAGCCGGTGTCGGCACTGGTTCTACTGTTCTGGTGCAGAGTTCCAAAATCCCCAGCATTCTGCAGAATTAAGAGCGGCTATTGATCAGGACTTAAGGACCCTAGAACAATCTGTCACAAAGCTTGCAGAGTCGATAACCTCACTTTCTGAAGTAGTGTTACAAAATAAGCGTGGGTTAGACTTGCTATTTCTTCAAGAAGGAGGACTCTGCACTGCCCTGAAGGAATAATGTTGTTTCTACGTAGATCACTCTGGGGTAATTAAAGATTCAATGGCTAAGCTCAGAGACAGGTTAGACAAGAGACAGAAAGACAGAGAGGCACAACAAGGTTGGTTTGAAGGCTGGTTTAATCGCTCCCCCGGTTCACGACACTCATCTCCACCATCACTGGTCCCTTGATCATTCTATTACTTATCCTGACCTTTGGGCCCTGTATCCTCAATCGACTCCTGATGTTCATCCGCGAGCAACTTAGCATTACTCAAGCTTTGGTGTTGACCCAGCAATATCATACCCTTAAGGATAATCCATGAGAATCTCAGGATTGAGATTCGACCAAATCAAAGGGGGGAAATGAAAGACCTTGGGGTGCCTTAACACTACTACACCCCCCTCCTTGTGAACCAAGACCCAGGTAACTAACCACGCGTGTATTGGGGCTTTGCGTACTTTCCATCCCCATTGTAATCTTTCTTCTATAGACCCAGGCCCTGGAACTGGGGTGAGACGACCCACAGATGTTCCTAATCACCACAGCATTGATTAATTAGAGTTAGCCAACTGTTAAATGAACTAGTCAAAATGGTTGACAAACGATTTCTGGACTTTCCCTTTGATTCTGTGTTCTGTACCACCCTGTACCCTGTACCACCCCCTCCCTAATTCTGTGATTTTTCCTTTAAAAGAACCTGTAGTAGACAAAGCCAGGGTCCTTCTCCTCTCGAGGCTGAGGGACCTCTGCCGTGGCAGAATAAAAATTCCTCTTGCTATTACATCAACCGTGCTGAGAGTGTCTCTTGGGGTGACCTCCTCCTTGGTGGGGCTTTAGGGCCCAACATTACCTCACTCAAAATAATGTTTTCTAGCTCCATCCATTTTCCTGCAAAATTCAAGCTGTCATTTCTTTCTGCTCTGTTGTAGAGAGCTGCGTGATGCCACACCTTACAGGTGGCGCTGATTCCCGCCTTCCATCTTTCCAACGGTGAGTTGTTCAGGTGTGAACAACTCCATATATGGCTAACGCTAAGAATCTGGCTTGCTTCTGCGTTTCTGGACCTATCTGCGTTTCCCTCATGGCTTGCTGGGGTTGGCTATCCAGAGGTTATTTAAACTGTAAGCTGGCTTTGCCCCGGGGCAAGAGGGTGAAAAGATGATTCAAAGGTCCTGAATAAAACCGCAGTGAGAAGAGTCCAGTGTTGCATCTTCCTTGCTGGTGAGGCAGGCATGACACTCTGTAGTACTCCATTGTGTAAATGTGCCACATTTTTCTTATCTATTTTTCGTTCGAGGGGTATTTAGATTGTTTCCAGGTTCTGGCTATGACAAACAATGATGCTATGTACATAGTTGAGCACATGTCCTTGTGGCACAATTGAACATCCTATGAATATATACCCAAAAGTGGGTCTTGAGGAAGGTTGTTTCCTAATTTTCTGAGAAATCGCCACACTGACATCCAAAGGGGTTGAACCAGCTTACATTTCCACCAGCAATGCAGAAGTGTTCCCTTTTCCCCACAACCTCTCCAGCATAAGTTGTCATCAGTGTTTTTGATCTTGGCCATTCTTTCAGGTGTAAGATGGAGTCTCAGAGTTGTTTTGATTTGCATTTCTCTGATGACTAAGGCTGTTGAACATTTCCTTAAGTGTCTTTCAGCCATTTTAGATTCCTCTGTTGAGAGTTCTCTGTTTAGGTCTGTACTCCGTTTTTTTTATTGGATTATGTGACCTTTTGGTATCCAATTTCGTGAGTTCTTTGTATATTTTGGAGATCGGACCTCTATCTGATGTGGGGTTAGTAAAGATCTTTTCCCATTCTGTAGGCTGTCGTTTTGTCTTGTTGACCATGTCCTTTGCTTTACAGAAGCTTTTCAGTTTCAGGAGGTCCCATTTATTAATTGTTTCTCTCAGTGTCTGTGCTGCTGGGGTTCTATTTAGGAAATGGTTCCCTGTGCCAGTGCATTCAAGTGTACTTCCCACTTTCTCTTCTGTAAGGTTCAGTGTGGGGCTGGAGAGATGGCTCAGAGGTTAATAGCATTGCCTGATCTTCCAAAGGTCCTGAGTTCAATTCCCAGCAACCACATGGTGGTTCACAACCATCTGTAATGAGGTCTGGTGCCCTCTTCTGGCCTGCAGACATATACACAGACAGAATACTGTATACATAATAAATAAATATTAAAAAAAGATTCAGTGTGTCTGGCTTTATGCTGAGGTCTTTGATCCATTTGGACTTGAGTTTTGTGCATGGTGATAGATATGGGTCTATTTTCATTCTTCTACATGTTGATATCCAGTATGCCAGCACTACTTGTTAAATATGCTTTCTTTTTTCCATTTGATATTTTTTGCTTCTTTATCCAAGATCAGGTGTTTTAAGATGTGTAGATTGATATCTGGGTCTTTTATATGGTTCCAACACTATACATTTCTACCTCTGATCAAAATATTTATATATTGTTTATATTGTCCTCATTTGCTGCACAGTTGTTTAAAGATTGTTTAATATTCCAATTTGAAGTCTTAGTCTTTAAGCTCTATAGGTATTAAGAATTATAGGTCAATAGTCATCCATGATTGTCATACTTATAGTTAGACTAATCAAGTTCTTTAGATACATAGAGATTGTATTCTGTGTAGATAAGTAATCTTCAACCACTTCAAAGAACTGTAGAATATGACATTTAAATAACTTAGGGTTCTGTTGTCTTGAGACATGATTGATCCTGGCAGCACCAATCTATTCTCAAGAGAATGTTGGGCACCGAAGACATTCCACTTGGAGCTTGTTTTTTTTTTTTTTTTGGCAAAACTGGCCTTTGGGCAAGGAACTTCCAAGTCTTGACCACTGACAAAATGCATGGTGTCCAGACAGGACAAGCAGGATACAAGCAAAAAGACTGCCAAATCTTGCCAAGACAGTTTAAAAAAATTTCCTGCCTCTGAAATTGGTCTGAAATTGAAATACGCTAGGCCTTAGACAAAGTTAGTTGCTCCAATGTTGCAAATGAGACTTTGGGTGATTGTCCAGGTAGCCAGCTGTCTCTGTCATTTGTTGCACATTTTGAAGTTGCTTGATTGCACTTCCTGCTTACTCAAGTAATATTATTTTCCTTCTTGGATTTTTGATGGGGTTAAAGACTAGATAATTGTAGTTACTTTCCTCTTATGACTTAGTCAAGCCATTTCTAATACAGGACTTAGATGCCTTAGAATAGAATAATTATTAAAACATTTAGCATATGTTTCTTGCTTAATATTGTTTATATTGGTTATGTTTCTAATTTTTATATTTGGTATCTGTTCTTATTGTATATAGTTTTGTATTGTGTTTGGAACTCTCTTATTTTGACAAAAGTGGGAAGTGTTGGGGAACCTCCTTCAGCCAATGGCCTTTGAGAGACTAGACCAAGTTGGGCATGGCCTTGGGTACCAAAAAGGTGTGTGCTCGCATGCCCATGCTCTCTCTCTTTCCTCTCTAGCCTGGATTCTGGGTTCGGTTCCTGTTTTCCATTCGTGCAGAGGACTGTGATCTGTGAGTCCCTCCTAAATAAAGAACCCTTTATTATACGAAATTCTGAGTTACTGTGGGATTACTTTGTTTGTGTTTTCCTACAATACAATACCTTGAACAAGATTACTGAACACATGTACAGTCTGTTTGAATAAAATTAATCTCAAATTTGTATCAATATAAAATTTGTATACAATATATAAAAATTCAATCCCATGTAAAATATTTAAAACTAGTAGTTGCTTTCCAAAAGTAGAGTCCATAATCCACCTTTTTATTTTATCTAGATCCTCCCTTTTTCTTTTCAAAGTTGATTCTACCTTTTTATCCTATCATATTTGCATCCCCCTTATTTCTTTTCAAAACAAGAACTCTGAATCTAATCTCCTTTGTTCAACTTTGCTCCTGACCATAACCAATAATGACTTGTAACCAACCCCTCTAAACAATGACAAATATTCGTAACCCATTGAGTGACCAAAAACTACCCACCCTGCCTCTTGGGAATTCAGGCATTGTATTCTTAAATTTACTTCCTGTTGTCTTGGGGGTGGCATCTTTAGGAGTTCCTGAAAAGAAATTTTTTGGTTAGTTGTCGAGCCCTGGAAGAGGTGGTTTTATCATTTATTGTCATTGTGGGGCATCATCCTCTTTGTGGAGACTTCAAACATTGCTATAGTGTGTGTTTATGGTTCACTGTAGAAAACTGATAGGGGCTCAAATCTGAGCTCATGTACAGAAAGGTAGATGGAGCTTTTTTCTAGAATTACTTAGTATTCTATATGACCATTAATATCATGACAAAAAGTCTAAGATAAGGCCGGGTGGTGGTGGCGCGCACGCCTTTAATCCCAGCACTCCAGGAGGCAGAGGCAGAGGGATCTCTCTGAGTTCAAGGCCAGCCTGGTTCCAAGACAGGCTCCAAAGCTACAGAGAAACCCTGTCTCGAAAAAACAAAAAAGTTTAAGATATATATGTGTGTATATATATACACACATATATACAGTGTATATATATATATATATATATACACACATATATATCTTATAAATCTTACATCTTAAGGAAAGTTGTTAAGGGGTCAATATAAAACCAAAGGATTATGAGATTAGTAGCAATAAAATAGTCCTTAAATATTTGTTTTTCTTCTGTCCCATATCAGGTGACTCTTCTGACATGAGACAGAGATTTTACATTTCATTTTATTAAGCATGCTTGGGTTTAGAGAAGTAGAGAGCCACTCTACAACTCCAATGCCAGCTTTAATCTTTAATTGGATGGGGACACAAAAAGGCCATTTGCATTACATGTCTGTAGAGAACAGCAGAGACAAACATTTGGGAAGATTTCTGAAATTTGGTCCTGTTGGAAATGTGATGTATCAATAGGTCAGTTTACTCTTTTTCTTGAGACGTTTTTCTGGATGATTTGTCCTTTTTTTCCAGATGTCTCATTTGTCCAGTGGTCTTCAGATTCCTTAGCTGGATGCCTTTATTCTCCTGAAAAGACAAAAACAAAACCCTTCCCCAACCTTAATTTTGGGAAGATTCTTTTTTAGCAAGTTATATCTGATCAAATGAAAAGTACTTGTTAGTTTTATAGGTTAGTTTAGATTAAATAGTCATGTTGTTTTGAAGAAGGCCACTAAAAAGAAATCCCACACTATCTCCAAATTGCGTATATAAAATAGGGTTATTTATATAGGGGTAGACTTAAAGATCACAGTCCTCTGCATGAATGAGAAAACAGAAACCAAATGAAATCTGGCATAGGAATGTGTTTCACTTTGCAGAATTTAGAAAATTAAAATATGTACACCATACCATTAACACTTATTCAGGTTTTCAATGGGCAAACTGCTTTAAGCTCAGAAAAGCCTGATTCAGTAATCACACATTTATTAGAAGTTATGGCCATTATGGGTATACCTGCACAAATAAAGACAGATAATGGCCCAGTATATGTCTCTAGGAAAATGATTTTTTTTTGCTTATTATAATATTAAACATGTTACAGGTATACCACACAATCCTACAGGTCAAGCAGTTATAGAAAGATCAAATTCAACTATAAAGGATATGTTAAATAAACAGAAAGGGGTGGAAATGCCCCCAGGAATAGATTACATAATGCTTGAATTTTCTCAATGCTAATGAGAAAAGGACAACAGCAGCAGAAAGACATTGGACAATGGAAAAGTCTGCTGGATTAAATCAACTGATTGATTTCAAGGATGTGCTGACCTCACAATGGAAGCCAGGAGATGTGCTGCGTTGGGGAAGCGGTTTTGCTCTTGTTTACACAGGAGAAGAAAAATTGTGGATACCATCAAATTAATAAAGGTTCGGTTTGAAGAGGAGAAACCTCTTGGAAAGGAGACATGACAGCTCATCCACAATGATGATAATCATACAGGTGGTAAGAAAAACATATAGGATGGGGGCAGGGTTCTGTTCTTATCCCCGCAGGAAAACACTCATCTTTGAAAAATTCAAGAGACCCTGGATGTTTGAATACTGACAGATGGAAAAATAACTACCCAATAAGGATCATCAAGAAAATCAAATATGATTCATAAGCATGAATCTTAAAAAAATGTACATTTATATATGTATATATATTTATGAATATATAGAGCTGGTTTTGGAGTTGGACAACAGCTCTGTTCTTCTTTAAATCCAAGCATGTTGTTAAAAGAAGAACCCAGAGTTTCTGTCTCATGTCAGGAGCCATGATATGGAACAGAAAGAAAAAAGTATTTAGGAAAAATTTTACTTTTCTTCATATCTACTTTTGTCTTTATTGTACCTTTCATTGAATATATATGCCTGTATATGTCTATATAAACAATGAATTTTCCTGCAGTAATCTTTGAAGTATACAGGAAGAAGATGGAGCCCCACAACAACAACTCCACCTGGTTGACATGACATCATGATGCTGAGAGCTCTACTACAAGACCTGTTTTGGGTACCAGCTGCTCAAGTTTGGTTAGCTGAAATGGTGCACATTTTTACAATGTTTTGGCCAGACCTCCACCAAATTCCCAGAGACTATTTGCAATTATACCAGACATGAATCTTGGAACTTAACCATCATTTTATTTTCACAGGATCCCATAGAAAGCACATTGCCCCCATGACAGCTGGAATTAATTCTGGAAGATGACATCCCTTCTCCCCACAATGTTTGTCCTCAGTGTTAGGGACATCATTAGGGGTTGGTTATAAATGGTATATGGTTGGGGGTTGGGAGGGAAATTTTATAGACTCAGGGATCTTTTTGAAAAAAAAAAAGAAAAAATTTGATGGAACACTATATTGGTATGAGCTTACTCATACTAATAATAATAGTGAGTAATAGAGTGAATACTTGTGAGTTATTATTTATAGGCAATTACATTGGTATATATTCTTGTATATTGATACAAAGTTAAATTATACTGAATATTGTATGCATGAATGCTTCTACCTCTACTTAAAACATTTTTATATATTGATATAAATTTATTATATTGCAATGTACATTTCTACCTCTGATCAAGATACTTATACATTGTTTACATTTGGAGGTCATTGTCCTCATTTATTGCACAGTTGTTTATTGTCTTAGTCTTTAAGTTATATAGATATTAAGAATTATAGATTAATAGTCATCTATATTTGTCATATTTATAATTAGACTAATCAGGTTCTTTAGATACATAGAGATTGTATTCTGTGTAGATAGATAATCTTCAACCACTTCAAAGAGCTGTAGAAAATGGCATTTAAGTAACTTAGAGTTCTGTTGAAGTGAGACACAGTTGTTTCTGGCAGCACCGATCTATTACTGAGAGAATGTTGAGCACCAAAGACACTTCACTTGGACCTTGTTTTTTTCTTGCAAAAACTGGTGTTTGGGCAAAGAACTGCCCATGCCTCAACCACTGACAAGGTACATGGCATCCAGAAATGGATAAGCAGGACTGTCAAATCTTGCCAAGACAGGGTAAGACGTTTTTGAAAAATTTCTTGCCTTTGAAAATAGTCTGTCAGGCAGGGCGGTGGTGCCCACGCCTTTAATCCCAGCACTCGGGAGGCAGAGACAGGTGGATCTCTGTGAGTTCGAGGCCAGCCTGATCTACAAGAGCTAGTTCCAGGACAGGCTCCAAAGCCACAGAGAAACTCTGTCTTGAAAAACCAAAAAAGAAAAAAGAAAGAAAGAAAGAAAATAGTCTGTCAGTTATTCTAGGCCTTAGCCAAATTTAGTTGCTTCAATGTTGCAAGTGAGACTTTGGGTGATTGCCCAGGTAGCCAGTTGTCTCTGTCATTTGTTGCACATTTTGGAAGTTGCTTGATTACACTTCCTGCTTACTCAAGTAATATTATTTCCCTTCTCAGATCTTCGATGGGGTTGAAGACTAGATAATAGTAGTTACTTTCCTCTCATGACTTGGCCAAGTTATTTATTATACAAGACTTAAGCTAGTTAGGGTAGGATATTTGTTCTTATTGTATATAATTGTGTATTAGGCTTAGAACTCTCTTATTTAAACAAAAGGAGGAGGTGCTGTAGGAAGGCTTGCAGCCAGTGATTACCCACCTACTGGGGCATGGCCTCTTACACTATATACACAGATGCAGAGGCTGTGCCCTTTTTCACTCCTTTTTGCTGGCTGCTCATTCTGATTGTTGAATTGCTGGATTCAATCTATGTCTACCATTCAGAGAATTCTGATTTGTGAGTTTGTCCCTAAATAAATAACTATCTGTTTCTCATTTCTGAGTTAGTGTGGGGTTTCTTTTAAGTGTCCATTCATCACTTGGTCCGTTGTAACAGGAGGAGCGGGTCCTTTTGCTCTTCCCACCCAGCTAAGTTACACCCAAAATAATCACACAGAAATTGTATTAATTAAATCACTTTCTGGCCTATTATTTCTAGCCTCTTATTGGCTAACTCTCACATATTAGTTTAACCCATCTCCATTAGTGTGTATCGCCACTTGACTGTGGCTTACTGGCATGAGTCTAACCAGCGTCCGTCTTGGGAAGAACCATGGCGTCTGCCACACTGCCATCTTCCCAGCATTCAATTTGGTCTACTCCACCTATCTAAGTTCTGCCCTATCAAAAGGCCAAGGCAGATTCTTTATTCAACCAATGAAAGCAGAACATACTCAGAAGGACCTCCTACACCAGGTCCATTCATCACCAGTCTACTTCAGAGACTTGGACTTTGCTTTCTTTGTGACAAAATTAAGGCACTGGGCAAGAAAGTGCCCTTGCCTCAACTGCTGACAGTATGCCGTCCTAATGGGACAAGCAGGACATAAAAGGGAATGACTGTCAAACCTTGCCCAGAAAAGGCGGGACAGTCCTTCGAAAACTCTGCTTCATAGTCTGTCAGGTAGTCTAGGCCTGTAGCTTGAAGATGGACGCCCCAGTTCTGCAGAGGAGCTCCGGTGACTGTCCAGGCAGCCACCTGTTTCTGTCATTTCTCACATTTTTCAGAATTCATTGTTTGCACTTCCTGCTTATTCAGCTGTATTGTTTCCTTTTTGGGCCTCTGAGGGAACTGAAGACTATATGGTTATAGTTTTCCTTGTTTACAAGACTCTTAAAAGAAATTCACTAAAGAAATGCAAAGCATATAAGTTTGAGAGATAACAAAAGATAGTTTTGGATGGTAATGCAAATTATGATAGAAAGTAAATTAGGTACAAGACTTTGGACTCACCAAGATAGGATAGATACTGAGTATTTTCTCTGAATTTGTCAAATGTAAGTATATTGTTGATGTACTTATTGCCTGTATATATTGTATATAATTATTTACTTATTGTATATAGTTTTTCTTATATTAGTTATAGCCCTTTTAAGTTTTTAGAAAAAATGGGGAAATAGAATAATTTTTTGTAATAAATAAAACTTTCCTGAAGATCAGAAAAACTAAGCCACCAGAGGCCAGACACACATCTTTAATTCCAGGATTTGGGAGACAGATGTAGATGGATCCCTGTGAGTTCAAGGCCATTCTGGGCTATACAAGATCAATACAGAAACAGACCTAGGTAGTGATGGCTCACACCTTTATTCCCAATACTAGGAAGTCACATGCCTTTAATCCCAGCACTAGAGGGAATATAAAACCAGAGGAGACAAAAGCTGTGGGCTTGGACATATGATAATGAAACATTGCAGTCAAAAGATAAGTGGTCACTTATAAGGCTTTCTATCTAATATATTTATATAAAGTCTTTGATAAAACTAAATAAAATGGGAAATTAAGTGGTTTCTCTAAAGATACAATATACACTTGTACGAAAATGACATGTAGCACAGTACTGTGTACAATGTATATACACAAAGAAATGTTTTAGAAATATAAATAAAGCAATAAATCAATTGAGCTAAAAAAAAAAAGCTGTGGGCTTAAACTGCCATCACTCAGTCTTGGGAGATGTAAGACTTTTTTTAGTGGCTTGCTTGTTCTACTTTTCTGATCTTCAGCTTGAACCCCAAAATCTGTTTCTGGGTTTTTATTATTCATGCTACAAAGGTGACTTCTGACCTCTACACCACCCACATATACATTATGCCCTTGCACACAGATACAATACTAGTTAATAATTGTTTACAGGAGGTGCTGCCTGGGTTTGTGACTCACATCCCTAATTCCTGCACTAGCAAGACAGACCAGGATTATTTTGTAAGTTTTGTGTAGAAAAGAGTGGCGGGCTGCATTCCCGCCTGGCTCACACAAGGCTAGCTTTACACCTGAAATAACAACACATACATTGTTTTCTTTTAAACACTACTTGGCCCATTAGTTTCAGCATCTTATTGGCTAACTCTCACATCTTGATTAACCCATTTCTAATAATCTGTGTAGCACCACGAGGTCATGGCTTACCAGGAAGGATCTTAACCTGCGTTCATCTTGGAGAGTAGAGCTATAGCATCTGCCTCACTGCCTTCTTCCTCCCAGCATTCTGTTCTGTCTTCCCTGCCTACCTATGTTCTGACCTATCAGGCCAAGCAGTTTTCTTTATCAATTAACCAATAAGAGTAACACATAGACCAATGACCCGACTCCATCAGTTTGGAGCTAGCATGGTCTTCATAATGATATTCAGGCCAGTAAGGGAAACATTGTGAAGCTCTGGCTCACAAAATAATTTGTTTTTATTTTCAAGACAGGTTTCTCTGTAGTTTTTGGTGCCTGTCCTGGAACTAGCTCTTGCAGACCAGGCTGACCTCAAACTCACAGAGATTCATCTGCCTCTGCCTCCTGAGTGCTGGGTTTAAAGGTGTGTTGCCACCACTGCCTGGCCAAAAAAAAATTCTTAAAATAAAATAAATCTTAAAAATTCCTAAAGGCTCAAACAACAAAGGGAAAATCTTGATTCATGTAATAGGAAATGCTAGAATAAGCTAGACTCACAAGGCGGTGTGGTATTGCATACCTGTAACTCAGCACTTGGGTGGCTAAAGCCAGAGGGTTGTGAATTTGAGACCAGTGAGAGCTGGGGGGGGGGTCCCTGGTTCTAAAAGGAGACTCTGTTTCACAAACAAAACCCATCATGCACAACAACCTCAGCTTCACACATAACTTGATACAGAACTCAGTGCAGACCTTGGGACCCTATGGCATTTCTCTGGTGGCTTGGAGAGAAGGCTTCTTGAGTGTGAAATCCTAGACACGACTAGGGGTACATGACCATGGACAAGATGCTCACATTGCTGACTGTATGGTCTCACTGGGGCCGGAGGCAGGGGGCTGGCTAACTGCCCTAAGTCACTCAGTTCTGAGAGGCTTAGGGCACCACTCCCAGCCTCTCAGGCCTGTTTACTTCTTAAAACCTCCCTATTACCTCCCAATTCAAGGTCTAGACTGTGGAAGCCCTGAGAACCTTTCTAGAACCCAGTGGCTTCCCCGGGTCTCTCTGGGCTTCCTAGCCCTGCTCATGTGCAGCCAGTGCTCATCAGTTCTGTCTGTGTCTGGACCTGAGCCAGGAAGGGCAGAGTAGACGGTCACAGAGGGTGCAGAAGACCCTACCCAAGGCTAGAGCAAGCCTTCCTCCTCCTCCCCTGCACCAGGACATGATGTCACTAGTGGACCATGGGGCTTGGGTGGTAGGGGAGAGCTGAGCCTAGGAGCGCATTTCTAAAAGCTTGTTTCCACATTGACTTGACCTTCCTCATGTCGCACCCTTAATACAGTTTCTCATGTTATGGTGACTTTCATTGCTACTTCATAACTCCAGTTTTTCTACTGTATGAATCATAATGTAAATATCCGTGTTTTCTGATTGATGATCTCTGTTGAAAGGATCTTTTGTCCCCCAAAGGAGTCGCTACGTGTTGAGAGCACTGACTTATGTACTGGGGAAAGGAGATGTGGCGGTGATGCACGTGGAGGACAATTTGTGGGATCAGTTCCCCTGGAGGCAGGGACTCTGCTTGAACCTGGGGCTGAGTTCTCTAGGCTAGATTAACAAGCAGTCAGTGAATCTCTGCTAGAGCTGGGATTAATGGCGTGTGCAGGCCGAACTACAAACCGGGCTTGTGTTTGCCAGGGCGCTGGGGGCTGGATTCTAGTTGCAGGACCCATAACCATCATCGTGCCCTCTGGGCCTGATGGCCCAGCCTTGACACACATGAAGGAGGAAGGGTGCAGTGCCAGAGCCCCGCCTTCACAACTACCACTGCTTTCCCCACTTTTGCATATTTTATATCTGTCTTCTTGTGGGATGGTGCCAACACAGCCAAGAAGGCCAGAGAAGGGGTGGGGAACTCACGAGCCTGACTCTGTCTCTCTCCATCTTCTGCCTCTAAGCCCCACAGCTCTATCTCCACCTTGCTGGCACCCAGACCACATCCAGCTTTTTTATATGGGTGCTGGAGATTCGAACTCAGATTCTAATGCTTGCACAGCAGGCTCTCCCCATTTATACGTTTATTCGTTGTGAGTCCTTGTTTATGGATGTTGATGCCTGCATGTTGCGGTTGCGGTTCCTCTGGAAGAGCAGTCGGTGCTCTTAACCGCTGAGCCATTTCTCCAGCCCCCTCCTGTTTACTTCTTAAAAGCAGTGTCTTTCTTGTCCCAGGCTCGCCTAGAACTCCTGGTGACCACAGTCAGCCGGCTCTCAGCAACCCTGGCGACACGACTGTGAGCTCATTTCAGACTCACACCTCCAAGATCAGCAGCTCAGGCCTTCTAGCTTGCCCTTAGTGGTGTCCCCTGTGGCTCCTTCTCTGGTCACATCCCCACCCACCACCTGGCCTTTTTCCTCTTGGAATCCGTTTCTACGACGTGCACCCCCAAACCATTGAGGGCATAAAGGAGGCCTTTGGAAAGACTGGGTGTGGATACCTCAGGCTCGGGAGGCTGGGGGACGGGAGCTTCCCAGCGCCCTCCCAGAGCCGTGGGCTTTATTGACTCAGCGACTCCAGGAAAGAACAGGGCCTCACGAGTGAGAGGCATCGCGTGCCCCCGCCCTCCTTGCTGTTCAGGGAACTGGAGACTACGGGATGCCTGTGGAGGCTGGGAGGAGCCTTCTGTGCGCTACCGCGGCCAGCAGTCAGGGGTCAAGCGACTCAGGGAGGCTGCCGGCCGAAGTGGCTCCGCTAGAGGTCTGGTGAGGAGCAGGGGGTAGGGGTAGGGCCTGGGGAAGTCGCTAGAGGCCCCAGTGGCGGGGGACAGACGCTCGGACTTAATGCTGATCGGGGGCGTTTGAGGGGAGGCCACTCGGCTTGGGGGACCCTCCTCACACAGGCTGCGGGCGCTGCTGGAGAGAGGAGACAAGGGAGGCAGGAAGGTGAGAGATCCACAAGGTAGATAAGAAAGCTTACCCGTCATGGAGCTCTGTGGGTCCCCTCTAAATCTCGTAGCCCACCCACAACCCAATCCAGGCAAGTCTCCCGACCGCCAAGGGGCACCCAACTCACCCCGGCCGGGCCGGGTCCACCGTGTCCCTCGTCGGGAGCCAGGACGAGGACTGCAGGGCGAGCGAAGCGGTGTCTCCGGGGCTGAAATCTGCCGGGAGAGGCTGGCTGAGCGGGGCTCCTGTCAGAACCCCGGCCCTCCCCACGCCCGGATTCAGGACTGGGTCGAGGGACTCTAACGGGCAGGCAGGTCAGATAGGGTGGGCGCACCTGCGGAACCTGTTGGCAGGAAGGCAAAGCTACCCAAAGCGGGGCCCGGGGCAGCGGCGGGGCTCTGCAGGCCACTGTACAGGCTTCTCTGCAAGCAAGAAGAGAAAACTGAGGCCGGGTGCGGCCACCTGCCTCCTCCCTTCCTCTCTCCCTCTTCTTTCTACCCTTCTCTTCCTCCTCTGTCTTCTCCCATCCCCCCTCCTCACCGAGATGCCCAGTCCCCCTCGACTCCCCATCAGGCCCGCGGACAGATCTGGCCTCCGCCCATCAGTTGCTAGGTACAGGGGTGGGGGCGTCTTGCCGGAGAGGTGGCTCGGAGAGAAGATGGGGTGTCCCAGGCCTGGGGAGAAGACCCAGAGAGAGAGGGATGGTAGTGTCACCAGCGAGACCAGAGTCAGGATCCACTCTCCCCATTCTGGCTGCTTCTAATGCTCACCCGGGGGTCGAAAGAGGGGCGGGAGGCTGTGGACAGATGGGTCCTCTCCCAACCCGCTGGGGTCGCAGCTGGGTGGGGCGAGTGGGACCCGGTAGGACAGCTCTGAGACCGACATCGCAGGGGCCACCGGCTGCGGACAGAGATGTGGGAGAATGAGGCGGAGGGTCTCTCTGGAGATTCAGACCTAGATCTAAGACTGGGGTTGCCGGGTGGGCTCCATCAGCCTGGTTCGGAGTCCAGGCCTCTCTACCGACCATGGGGTGTCTGATCATTAGGGGAATTGTGGCCCGAAGACTTATTTGTTGAACTCTTTCAACTCTTTTTGTTGTCTTTCAAAGCCTGGGTCATAATGCGTATCCCGCAGAGACGATATCAGCTCTCTGGGTGTCAGCCTCAAACTCTGTATTGGAAGTGTGTTTGGAGGTCGGAGAGATTAGAAGGAATAGGGAATGTTCTCTTACATAGATCCGAGGCAGGGGCGAAGCAGAGCCTCGGTCACCTCCCAGCGTCCTCAGCAGCTTCTCTCCAGGCCCCTCTGGTCCCTCCTCCGTCTCCAGCTCAGGCCCATCCAGGCTCACGCCCCTCCTCTTCAAGGTCTGTGGGAACAGCAGATTGCAGGGTGGGCCCTCTGATCTTAGCGGGCTTGGTTCTAGGGTACCTGAGAGGGGAGACCTTTTCTGGCCAGCCTGTCTAGAGGGATACACGATAGACGTGGCTTACTCCTAGGAGACCCAGAAACTAAATTCACAGTAAGTCCCCCGAGATTCAAATCCCCACGGCGTTAGAGGAAAGGCTTAGGAGCTACCGGGGTCATGTGGCACGGCTGGGATGCTCCCGGGGCCTTTCAGGTAGCTTCAGGTACCTGCAGGATATCTGCATTGGTGCGGCTCTCATGCGGCTCGCTGTACTCGGTGTATTTGAGCAGCACCCGGTCCATGTCGCTGCTCGCATACTGGAAGAGGCGCTGCGCGCTGTTGAAGATGATCAGTGCGATGTCGCAGTCACAGAGCACGCTCAGCTCGTAAGCCTTCTTCATCAGCCCGAACTTGCGTTTGGTGAATGTCACCTGCACCACAGAGGCGAAATGGGGTGTGGCGGGGTGGGGGCGTTAAAGGAGGAAACTGCAGAGCGACCTTCTCTGCTTTAGTTTCCATCAGAACCTGGGAAACTTCTTTGCGTGTTCGCAACTCTCCAAGTGTCCAGTTCTCTTCTGAGAAGATTGGGCCCCGGAAGCAAAACCCACGGTTTCTGTCTCAGTCTCCCCAAAAGGGCCTCAGGACTCAGACTTCTCTGCAAGACCATTTGTTTAGCCTGGCTATGCCCCTGTCCCGAATGCCACCTCCCCCAATGGTGATGCAGTCTGGGACTCACCTGCCTGTTCCTTTGGTCTAGAATGCGTGAGATCTGGATTTTTTTCCTTCCCATCGTGCCTGGCTGAGCCGAGTGACTATTCTGAAAGAGCGCAGGAGGAGGGAACGGGTGGAACAAAGCCAACAGTGACAGCCTCTGCCCTGCCCACTTCAAGTCTCTGAACCCCAGTGATGACAAGGAGAAGGAAAGCAGGCCACTTCACCAAGACAGCCCCTGCTGGGCTTCAGTAAATGCAATGCACCTTCACATCCCTCCACCTAGGAAGCTGAAATAGGAGGAAGCTGGGATCCAGGCCAGCCTCAGCTCCTCCTGGAGATGGAGGACCGTACAGAGGACCGTCCGGAGTATATCACTTACTCAAATGGAAAGGATCACTAGGATGCCCCCTGGGCAGTGGACATAGATATGGAGGTTGTTTGCCCACTGCTGTGTGCTTGTATGCACATATGTGGGGTGGGGTGGGGTGTAAGTGGAGGCAGGTCCCCTCTGTCCACCACATCGGTCCAGTTCTGCAGATGGAACTCAGGCACTTGGGTAGACAGCAGATGTTTTTGCCAGCTGAGCCACCTCATCCACCCTCTTTTTTGTTTGTTTGTTTGTTTGTTTGTTTTGTTGAGACAGGATCTCTACATGTAGCCCTGGCTGTTCTTGCAATGTTTCTGGCCTCGAACTCACAGAGATCCACCTGTCTGCCTCCAGAACACTGTGCCTAAAGGCATGTGCCACACCCAGCTCTTTTCTTTCCTGAATTTAGTGAATTTCTGCATAAAATTCACTAGTTTAAAGTGCTCGGTTAAATGGCATTGTGTGTGTTTTCCATGGTGTTTAAGCATCACCTTAGTCTAGTTTCAGAGCATCCCATAGTCCTCAGCTGCACCTGCGCCTGCCGCCCCTCCCCCACTCCCTCTGCTTCCTGGCTCTGTGGGGTCTTCTGTTCTGGACCTCTCCATACATGGGTCACACACTGTCTGGGCCTGGGGGCTCCCCACATTTTCATCATGGGACCTGGAAGGAGAGTGTTCTGAGACATGGTTTTGCTAAGTAGAACTCAAAATCCCCCTGCCTCAGCCTCCAGGGTGCCAGTAGAACAGGTATGGTCACCACATCCCCTCAGGAAAAATGCTCTGCTGTGTTTTTTTTGCTGAATGGGCTTGAGGAAAAGTCACCCCTGAAGACTGAGAACTCCACTAAAGGGTCAACATGGGGACTTGGGAAGTCCCTGGCCTCCATGGTAGAGATTCTGGGTCTCCCTGACTTCCAGCAGTTCCAGACTAGTCTGGGCTATGGTGAGAACGTACTTCAAATAAAGAAAACAAGACAAAGTTTCTGAGCTGGGCAAGGGCGGCACACTGATGATGCCAACACTCAGAGGCTGAGGCAGGAGGCTTGCTGGAATCTAGGAACTCTAGCCTAGTCTGGGCTTCATTGTGGGATTGTCTCAGGAGCAGTGAGGCAAGGGGGGTGGCTCAGTTGTTGTAAGTGTGAGTACCTGACTTCAACTCTCAGCACCACAGGAGAGCACTGGGAGGCAGACAGGCAGATGCCTAACTGCCCATCAGCCAGTCTGGCCAAAGGAACTAGTCCTGGGGTTAGTGAAGGACAACATCTCAAAACCATGAAGTGTGATCTAGGGAGAAGATTCCATGAGTTAGAGCTCTGCCTTCATGAGAATGAGAATCTGAGCTTGAATCTCAGGACCCACATAAAATCTAGGTGCTTATGTATAATCCCAGTGATGAGAATAGGGAGCACAGGAGGGGCATTGGGGCTCGGTGGTCGTGAGCCTAGGTCCAGGTTCAGTGAAAGTCCCTATCTGAAAAGAATAATGTGGGAAGTGATAGAGCAGGGCACCCAGTGTACTTTGCAGAAGTGCACACACACGTACGCACACATACACAATGCACATACGCACACACATGTGTATACACATACATGCACACACATACACATACACGCACATACGCACACACACGTGTATGCACATACATGCACACACATATACATACATGCACATGTGCTTGCACATGCATATACGCACACACATATGCACATAAACACATATGTACAATACACACACATATGCAAACACACACACACACACACACACACACACAGAAAGCAGTAAATCATGGTATCCCACATCAGCCTCTGATCTCCAAATGCACAGACAAAGAGGAAAGAGAAGAGGGCTAGGATCCCACCAGTCCAGGGCACTACATTCAGCATACAAGCCTGGGCTCCCAGAGACCCAGGCCAGCGAGGCCGAAGGCTGGGCCTGGGACACATGCCTTTGAGACAGAGCAGTAGCTGACCCTTCTCAGATGATCTGAGCTTTTTTGCTGTTGTTGTTGTTTGTTTTGTTTGTTTTCTTCTCTCTCTCTCTCTCTCTCTCTCTCTCTCTCTCTCTCTCTCAAAAAAAAAAAAAATTAAGAGACAAGGTCTCTGTAGCCCAGGCTGAACTCAAACTCATATTGTAGCAAAAGTAGACCACTGTGTTGGGGATCAGGTAGCTGATACAAAGGTATCTGTTGCCCACAAAGAGGACAAGATGGACACAGGGGCCCTTACTCCCTTGAAGACAGTCCCCGCTGCAGACTCTGAGGCCATACAACCTCTCCAGTCAGTGGTTACCTCAGGGTCACACGGCTAGCATCCATCTCCACAGCCTCCACCTGCTGTCTGGAGAGATGGGTGGGTGACAGGTGTCCAGGTAGAAAGGGCATGCCCAGTGCTACTCTAGGAACACGAGAGCTGGGCGCTTCAAATGGTGGTTCACACCTGTGATCCTAGCACTTGGGAGGCTGAGGCCAGCCTGGGCTGCTTCAAAGACAAATAAGATACTGTGTTTCTGAGCTGCTAACACTCCAGAGTCAGAGGCAGGGGACTTCTTGAGCTTTGGAGTTCCCAATCAGTCAGACCTACAAGACCTACATAGTGAGACTGTGTCTTAAAACAAAAAACAAACACAAAACAGGTATGGTGGCACACACCTGTCATCTTGGCACTGAGGAAGTGGAGGAAAAGGATTAGGATTAGGATTATCCAGTGGTGCGGAATACTTCAGCTGGCATAGGTGAGATGCTGTGGGCTAGCCTCCACCCTCTCTGAACTGGGTCTCCAAGTTCAAGGCCAGCCTCAGCTAAAAATAGTGAATCTGAGGCTAGCCTGGGCTACATAAAACCCTGTTTGCCTCCCATAAAAAGAAAAAGAAGTCTGGATCCAGTGAGCTGGCCAGGGCTACTCTCTTGTCCCCAACCCAATTGGTCTGGCTGTGGCTCCCATGTTCCTGGGAATCCTGTATCCAGTGGTGCGGAATACTTCAGCTGGCATAGGTGAGATGCTGTGGGCTAGCCTCCACCCTCTCTGAACTGGGTCTCCAAGTCAAGTCCAAGGAACAGATCAAGGAACAGCAGGCCCTGCTCCAGATTCTCTTACTAAATTTAACCCCGTCGCTAATTTTACCCTTTGCTGGAGTCATGCCTTTCCCAGGGCTGGGATGTGTGGTCAGAACCCAGGCAGGTCCCTGGAGGCTGAAGGGGGGCACTGGACCAGAGGTTCCCCTGGCCAAAATGACTCCGGAAATGCCCCAGTCCCGGGTCCCAT
Organism: Myodes glareolus; assembly: GCF_982192425.1. Lineage (NCBI taxonomy): Eukaryota > Metazoa > Chordata > Mammalia > Rodentia > Cricetidae > Myodes > Myodes glareolus. The sequence goes on along the minus strand of NC_142048.1, from coordinate 3,146,394 downwards.
GGGAGCCAGGCCAGGCATGGACCTGAGTCCCTGGGTTCTAGAAGACCTGAGGGCAGCTCTCTCTGTCCTTGAAATGTGAGGAAGGGAGAATAAGGGTGGTGTGCTCAGAGAAGGGATGTAGGGGCTCTCTTTGAACAGAGACTTGAGGAAATAAGTTCCTGGCAGAAGGGACCAGAAGAGACAAGGGCCCCGAGGCTGGAAGGTGGTTGGAGCCTGGAGCAGGGCTGGAGGGGCCTCTGCCTTGAGCACACAGATGACTTCTGTCTGTCACTGAGGGCACAGAGAAAGTTGTGGAGAAATGGGCTTTTTATTTTCATTTCTTGAGACAGGATCTCATAGCCCAGGCTGTCCTGCAACTCACTGTGTAGGCCAGGCTGGCCTCAAACTCACAGAGATCCACTTGTCTCTGCCTCCTGAGTGCTGGGATTAAAGGTTAGCCACCATGCCCAGCTAATTCATTTAGTTTTAAGACAGGGTCTCATTATGTAGCCCTAGCTGGCCTAGAATTTGCTATGTAGATCAGAATGGCCTTAAACTCACAGAGACCCCCATGTCTCTGCCTCCCCAGTGCTGGTGCTAAGGCACAACCACCACTCCTAGCTATTTATTCATTTTTATTTTTTTATTTTTTGAGACAGGGTCTAGGTTGGCTTCAACTCCTGATCCCCGTCTTGGGCTCCAGAATACTCGGTGACACTCAGACTCTCATGGGAGCAGGTTGGGGTCAGGTGTAAGCAGCTAGGGGGTGGATGGGAGGCTAGGGTTCTGCCTGGGCATGAGTTGAAATTCCAGCATCCACATAAAAAGTCATCTACCCTGGGGAGGTAGGACTTCCTGACCAGTCAGATAGGCTGAATCTCTGAACTCCAGGGTTAGTGAATGATTTTGTCTCAAATAAGGTGGAGCCAGGCCTTTAATTGCAGCCTTAGGAGGCAGAGAGTTCAGATGGCCAGGGATACATAGTGAGGAAGAATGACTGAGATAACCTATGCTGACCTCTGACCTTCACACATGAGACGCCGCCCCCCCCCCCCCCCGCTTCTCTGCTCACTTCCTCTTAGAGGCTTCCCCATCGGACACCCAGAAATACACGAGAGAATGCAAATCTCCACTCACTCAGCACGGGCTGCAGACCCCTGTGCCCAGGTGTGACAGGCTGAGAGGAGTGCGGAGGCGGCCCAAGCTGGGCAGATCTATTTGTACTTCCATGCAAATTACCCAGCCACAGACGACACCAGTGCCTCTGGTCCAGATGGCTGGGGTGATCGGAATGTGGGGAGGAGGGAGCAGCGTGGTATGAATATGTCGGGCATAAGGAGGAAATTGAGAACTGGGGAGGTGCCACACCCAAGTACTTCCCAGTGTTGTCCAGCCAGGAAGGGAGCGTTCAACACTGCAAGGTGGAGGGCAGAGGACCAGAAGGGCAAGGTCATCCAAGGCTACATAGGCCCTGCCTCAAAAATAAACAAATAATCGATTGACATGAAATTAAAAAATAAACTAAAATGCCTGTACTGGCTTGTGGTCCCCATGGGGACTGTGCTCATCCAGGGCAGAGTGTGGCCAGGTCCTGGAGGAGGAAGCACCGTGCAGTCAGAGGAGGCCTTCAGTGGTGCTGAGTACGACTGATGGGGACACTGGGGGCTGCTATCTGTGTGACACACAAGCCCTGGGTGGGCCAAGAGCCAGACTCTCAGGTCTGAGCACTGAGCAGGTGAACTGCTGGGGAAATCACAAAGTCTATGACAGGCAGGAGGTGAGGCAGGAGGATTGTGTTCAGTAAAGTCAGTGCAAAGACCCTGAAGAGGACAGCAATGGGTATACTGCTGTTCCAGCAGCCGGGAGGAGGCCGTGGTTCACCAGATAAAACACTCCGTGCCGAACCTGAGGAGCTGAATGTGAGCACAGGACCCACACAGTGGAAGGAGAGAACCCACTCCTGGAGGCTGTCGTCTGAACTCCACACACTGGTTGTGGCATGCACACACACACACACACACAAATTAATGACTTAAAATTTTGTTTTAAAGGCAGGGTCTCACAATGTAGCCCTGATTCTCTCAAAACTCATTACATAGACCAGGCTGGCCTGAACTCTGACTGTCTCTGCCTCCTTCATGCTGAGATTAAAGGGGTGCACCATCACACCTGATTATGGAAGTAATTTTTTATTAAAATAAAGCATGCTCGCTCTCTCTCTCTCTCCACACACACACACACACACACACACACACACACTTTTTGTCTGGTGGGATTTGTGGTTAAAAAGTCAATCAGCAAACTCTCTTGAAGGTCTTACGAACCACAAACTATCACCTCCCTAGCTCAGTGAGGCCTCTGGGTCCCTAGGTGATGGTAATGAGGGTGACTAGGAGGGATCCCACCTTCCAGTAACCTCTAGTCTCTTACCCAACTGAGGCCTCTGTTTCCCCCGCACCCGTAGACGAAAACGGGTTAAAAACACAGGCTCCTTCCAGCCCGAGGGCTTTCAATTTGTCTTTCCTTCCCAGAAGTCAAATTTGAACCTCGGGATGTTGAGGGCCAGGCCACATCCAGCCTCCGATTTGCTCCCCCGCGATGGGCCACCGGGCTGCACAGGGACCCACAGCCCTGCGCGAGCACAGAAAGCAGAAGTGAGAGGCAGGTGGGAGCCAGGCCCGCGGGACACGCGGCCTCACGCAACCCGGGCAGCGGTTTCATCACCTGCTCCCAGGACTCCTCATTACGACGACAGGAAGCGCCCCCTGGAAAACCGGGACCCCTCCCCGCCCTCTCCTGGGGGCCTCCCCGAGGTGCTCAGATCGACCCCAGCTGCCCATCTCCCCACAGCTGCAGCCGGCGACACGCCCCTCCGCACTGGGCGGGACCTGAAGGGCTGGGGGCGGGGCCTAGCTCACCGCCGGCAGCTTTGGGCCGAGCACCTGCCTGGTTGAGCAGGTGTATGTGTGATCAGTAACCCCTCAGTAGCGGCAGCTTTACCACCAAAACTGGGTCAATCTGGACCGCTCGGGGGTGCCTGGCTGCCTAGTTCTTTCAGACGGCTTCGGGGTCATCTCCCCTCAGCCTCTGGGTAGGGGAAAGATCAGTATAAGCGTTCCAAGTAGTCCCAGGCCACCTGGGCCGCTGGGAGACCAGGAGAAACCTTCATAAGATGGCCAGAATAAGGGAAGACTCTACCTTCACTTGGAGATACCTCGGACCATGAGATGTAACACTAGATCCCCAAAACACTCCGGCGTCCCTGCCTACAAAAGCCTTCAAAGGATCTGGCCTAGTGTGACGCTATTACCCTGGAGCTCAGGTGGTGAGGCAGGAGGACAGCTTTCAGTCTGAAGCCAACCTAGCTAAACAATGAGTTCCTGGCTAGCCTGGGATACAGTGCAATCCCATCTCACAAAACAAAGACAGAGATATCCCTAAATCCACACAGCTCTCCAAACTTAACCCCAACGTGAGACCTGCTTCGGAATCTCCAAGAAGTGTCAATCCTCAGATGCATGCAGCCTCCCGCCACCCAGACTGCCACAGATCCTGCCAGTCCCCTCAGACACACAGAGACACCCCTAAACTCTCATCTGCCCCTGACATATGCAGACCTCAAAATCCATGCTGGCCCCTGTGACATGCATGCATCCCTAGAGACAGATGGTCTTGTCCCTGTGAGGCCCCAGCCCAGCTCTGACTTCCCTTCTGCTGTGGGTGCTCAGCCTGAGGTGCTGAGAGAGCTGGAGGAGGTGTAAATTCATTTCCAGAATTCTAGGAAGGTCCCCCCAGGGTCCCTGTGTCCGTAGGTCCTTCTGGTGTCTCTGTTGGGAACCTCTGAACCGCTCAAGATGGTGGGACTACCGACGGTGAATTCAATGGAGCCAATCCTGGCTGCCCAGAGCTGGGTCAAGGGTAACATGTTGCTTCTTTTTGGGCTGAAGATATTTTGACACGTGTGTGCTAGGGAAGCCCTGTGGTGTTGATTCTATTCCTTGTCCTTAGACTCCTTTTAAGGGCCTCATAGAACACAGCGCAAACCTGAAGTCACAGATGGCCCTGTTCTGTAAGACATTCTCATCCTGTTGGTAGCGCTTCCTCAGCACACATGAAGCCTGGATGCCAACCCCATAAATAGGCATGGTGGTACACACCTGTAATCCCAGCACTGAGATGCTTAGGACATCTTCAACTACATAATGAGTTCAAGGCCAGTCTGAGCTATGTGAGGCCCTACATTAAAACAAAACAACCCACACTTGGTTACACACCCTTCTTCCTAGCACTGTGAGGCAGAGGCAGAAGGATCTCTGAGTTCAAGGCCAGCCTGATCTATGTGGTGAATTCCAGCTCAGCCAAGGCTACATGTTGAGACCCTGTCTCAAAACCACAGCAACAACAACAAGAATGAAAACAAAACAAAAGCCCCTACACATAAAATAAAAGTCAATTTTAACAGAGAGAGAGACGGGGGTTAGAGAAGAGAGGTGACAGAGAAGACTCAGTAGGTAACACATTGAAGCATATGGACCTGAATTTGACACCCAGACTCCACACAGAGGCCAGGCAGATGCGAGGACTTGATGGTTGACCAGCCTTGCCAAATGGCAAGTTTCAGGTTTAGTGAGACACTCTCTCAAGAGGTAAGAGAGCAACCATAGGTGTGATCACCCACTTCATAAGGGGCACTGCCCCAGGAACAGGGACAGACCCATGCTCTGAGCTAAATCCTACTGCCCCATATCAGGGGCTCCCAAACACGTCCCTTGAGCCTCTGCAGTGGCTGCAGGGACAGCCCAATATTTCCCTCTTTGTTCCACAGAAAGGTCTTCCCTCAGGGAATTGGTCCCCAGAGACCCAGGTCTCCCTGCTTGGGAAATTAACACATCTGTCAGCAGTGGGCGGAAGGAACTCTACTCACAGCTTCAAAAACCCCAAGATATACTAGCCAGAACCCTAAGATGAGGTGCCCAGAAATGACAGGGACACCCAGGTCAGGGGTGGGCAAGCATTGGGTTCCTCTCCGACTGTCAACAGCAGTACATAACTGTGCCTGGGAGGTCTATGTGGAAGGAACAGGAATACCAGCTTAGTTTTGGGGCTTGCGCCTGTTATCCAGCAATTGGGAGGTGGAGGCAGGAGGACCAGGTGGCTAGCTCCCGCTACATAGTAAGTCTGAGGGTGGCCTGAGCCGCAGAAGAGCCTATCTAAAAAAGAAGAGAAAAATGGAGAAACTGAGGCGAGTGACTGTGAGAGTGGCTTTGACAGAGGGTCTAGGAAAGCCATCTGATAGGAGGGCGCCATCAGGTAGGGACAAGGGCAGCACAGCCAGCACAAAGGCCTGCAGAGGGAGGCTGAGGCTGGGGCTCCTAAACAAGCAATTTGCCCTGGGGGTGAGTGAGGGCTGCAGACAGTGGAGAACAGAGCACAGAGCATTACGGGATGGGTTATGTTGATCCATGATACTCAGATTTAGTGGCTGTGGTGGGGAGAGAGGTTTGGGGGACAGGAAGCCTGGGTAGCACCCAGCAGAACAACGTGTGGCCTGGACCACCAGGGCTGCAGGTTGGGAAAGATGAGACAAGCTTGAGTCCACAGCTGTGGACACCAGGTCTTAATCACCACCTTTGTTCCCTTCTTGCCCTTCACCTAGACCTGGAGTAAACTAAGACCCAAAGAGGGCGAGTCAGGGATTAGCAGCTTCTCCCCAGCCCTTCTGCTGGGAAATGGCTCACAGTCTCTACTACGATTGAGTACCTACTGTTTGCCCAAGCCACTCACACATGACCCACCTCACAGAAAAAGTCCGGCTACTGAGAGATGGGTCCTCCTAATCAGAGGAAGTGGGCTTCCCCTAGGGCCGGATGGAGCAGACTTGGGCTGAAGCGTGAGCCTGCCACAGTCCAAACTGGGAAATGGGCCTGCTATTGTTATCCAGATCAAAATCCAGATCCCAGACTGGGTAAGTTAGGGCACATACACATGTTCCTGGCAAAGGTGGTACATGCCTGTCACCCGAGTTCTGAGATGTAGAAGGATCAAGAGCTCAAGGCCATTCTTAGCTACACAGCAACTTTGAGCTAGCCTGAGACACTCGAGACAGTCTCAACAAACAACAACAAACCAGGAAGCCAGCCAGGTGCTGGTGGTGGCACACATCTTTAATCCCAGCACTTGGGAGGCAGAGACAGGTGGATCTCTGTGAGTTTGAGGCCAGCCTGGTCTACAAGAGTGAGTTCCAGGAAAGTCAAAGTTACACAGAGAAACCCTGTCTCAAAAAACCAATAAAATAAAACCCCAGGAAATCAAGTTTGGGCTCAACTTGCCTTGCCATGGTCACAAAGGCAGACAGAGCTCAGAGAAGGGCAAAGTGGGGATCCAAAGTGGGGATGGGTGTCCCCACCTGGTCTTAGGATCCTCTCCTTTGAGATCATAAGCTGGGCAGGCCGCTGTCACCCCAACACTGAGGAAGTGGAAGCAGGAGGATCAGGAGTTCAAGGCTGGCCTGGGCAACATGACACCCTGGCTCAGAAGACAAATTTCTTGTGCTGGGAAGATGCTCAGTGGCTCAGAGTACTCACTGCTCTTGCAGAGGACTCAAGTTCGGTTCCCAGCACCCATAGCAAGTGGCTTACAACCTCAGCTCATCAGTGCCCTCTCCATGCCCTGTATATAATAGTTAAAATACTAAAAAAAATAAATCTTTAAAACAGTAAAAAGAGAAAAATCCAAACCAGCATTCAGTCTGCCCCTGGCTTTAAGTATCTCAAAATTCTGTCCCCTTCAGGATAAGTTTTGTGCTTCTCTAGGTGGGTGACAGATCCAGTGTGGAGGAGCAAGCCTGACTTTGCAGAGGTTCCTGCAAACTTTGCAAGCAAACCAAAACCACCGACCCTTCTAAACTGAAGCAGGTGCCCCACACCACCTCCAGTGCCTGGTACAGAACTCGCACTCATTCCTCGGCGACCTCCCCAGATCCTCACTGGTGAGTCAAGCACTCTCCCCAATCCCGACACACTGTGGGCTCTTTTGAACCTGGGTTTGTTCACAACAACATCCAGATTTCCTGTCCTTAATCCTACAGGACCACAGTCCTCAACTTTTACAGTAAGAACTTCAAGGCAAGCAGGAGGAGGCCTAGACTGTGTCTGACCTCTGTTGGCATCTAGGGCTAGGGCCAGGCAGAGACCAGGCAGGGGCCAGGATCACTGGCATCTACTTCTCTGGACGGAGACTGAGAGGCAGGGGGTAGGTCAGGACCGTAAAAGGGACACTGTCTCAGACATCCGTGAGTTGTTCCCAATGCCATTTCCAAGGAAGACAGGCATGTGGCAAGGGGTGAGCCCTTCATCTTGTCTTCTGTGCCCATGTGCATGCCCGAAGGAAAACGTGCGCAATGGATGTCGAGTGGTGTGCACCCTTAGAGAGGTCCTCAGTGACACGACCTCATCAGCACCAACCCTCACCAAATTTCAAACACAGCCTCAAGTAGAGACACACCTGTGATCCCACAGTTTGGAAACTGAGGTAGAAGGATTGATGAAAGCTCGAGGCTAGCCTGGGCTACATACAGAGACCTTATCTCAACTTCTCAACCCTCCTTCTACCTCACACAAAGAAAACCACAAATACATTTTAAACTTTGAATTTGTAGGTGTTTTGTTGAGTATTTAGAGCTTCATTACCATGGCCAACATGTATTTCCCTTGAAACATTGCGAACAAATACTACTAGGAGTGCAGCCTTTTAATCTTTACTAGTTATTGTGAGATTGCTGTGTAAGTTAATACACACATTGTAAATACATTGTTTGCAGGGAAAACATTTTGAGTTCTAGCTCAGAAGAAGCTTACTGAGTTTATGTTGTAAGCATTACTTAACACAGTATAAAGATGAAAGACAACAAAAATAACTTCATACTTCCTCACCTCCTCATTGCAACAAAATCCTTAACTGGGAAAACCTGACTCCCTCTCTTCCTTTTCCTCCTCTTTCTCTCAATTACTGCCACCTTGTAATACTTGGAGAGCACTTGGATTATGGATCTGAATAGAGAAATACTTTGAGATAATCATTAGCCCACATACCCTGTAACGTATACTCAAATATGGGATGGAGTTGTAAAGTGCTTTTATAATACATGTTATTGTTAAAAGCAAGGATTGACTCTTTTGTTTTATTTTGACATGGCATGTCCTGAAATAAATATCAATTCAATATGAAAAAAAAAGAAAACCACAAATACAGCCACCACTAGATAAACATCTAGTGATCATGGCACTTGGGAGAACAAAGACAGATTGCCATGAGTTCTGGGTTAGCACGGACTACAAATGTGTCTTTTTTCTTTTTCTTCTCTTTTCTTTCTTTCTTTTCTTTTCTTTTTTTGTCAAGGTCTCACTATATAGCTTTGTCTGGCTTAGGGTTCACTATGTAGCCCAGGCTGGTCTGGAAAGCTCTGTTTCTGCCTTACTGGGATTAAAGACATGCACCACCAAGCATGGATACAGAGACTTCTAGGCCACCCTGGGCTATAGAGTGAGACCCTCTCTCAAACTCCCAAAAGAACCCTCAAACAATGGAGTGTGGTCACACTTGAAATCCCAGCACTAAGACAGCTGGGGAAGGAGGGTTTGAGGCTGGCTTGAGCTACATATTGAATTCCAGAGTAGTCTGAACTATAGAGTAAGACCCTATTTCAAACTCCCTCCTCTCAAGGTGAAGAAACCTCCAACAGTTGAGTGTGGTCTCACGCTTGTGATCCCAACACTCTAGAGACTGAGGCAGAAGGACTTCTGTGAGTTTGAGACAGACTAGCTTGGTCTAGAAGGAGACCCTACTCAGCAAACATTCCTGAAACCCAGTGCCCCCCAGCCTGCCATCCGTCAGACACCTCATGCACACAAACACCACCTTCTGTACCCACCCGTGCCCCGGAGCCGTGCACACCTCTGCAGTCCCGGGAGTCCGTCCGCGGCCGCACCTGCTGTGCCTGCAAGTCCAGGCGTCTACTGCTGCCCATACACTGAGCTCTGATCCCAGCGGCCTGGGTGCCTTCCCGCGCAGTCCCGCCCCTAAGAGGTGATTGGATGGAGGTGGTGCCCTCATTTGCGAGGGGCAGATGCTTGAGAGAGTCCTGCCTCCTAAGCCCTTGAATTCAGAGAAGATGCTGGGTTCCAAAGTAAGCAGGTATAGAGAAGCAGGGCTTGGAGGTGCATGCCTGTCATCCCAGTATCTGGGAGGCAGAGGCAGGTGGATCTCTGTGAGTTCGAGGTCAGCCTGGTCTACAGAGAGAGTCCCAGGACAGTCAGGGCTATAGAGAAACCCTGTCTGGAAAAAAAAAAATAAAACAAAACACCACCAACAATAAAATAAAGACGGATTTGGAGAAACGACTCAGTTTCTCCATTGAGAGAACTGACTGCTCTTCCAGAGGACTGGAGTTTAATTCTCAGTACCCACATAGCAGCTAACAACTGTAACTCCAAAGTCTGACACCCTTATGCAGACATACATGCAGGCAAAACATCAATGCATATAGAATAAAAATAAATTATTGAAAAAAAGAAAGAAAAAGAAAAACTGGGCTGGGGGAGCAGCTGAAACTACTAAGCATGGTGCACAGACAGAATTCAACCCCAAGAACTTGAATGGTGGAATCTTTCCCACACTGTGGCACACACTGCCCCCCATGTATGCATGCAGATAAATATAATTTTAAAATATAATCGTTTTTAAAAGGCAAGGCTTTTTTTTTTCTGCTTGAGGACTCAGTGCTACTGAACCTCATTGTGAGCCTGACCTTAATTTGTACCTTGTTCAGAACTCTGCCACTGTTAGTCCAGACCATGTACCTTAACAGGACTGAGGTTTGGTGACATAGCCTGCCCTCCCAGTAACCCCAGCTAGCTGGACTATGCTAAGTTTCTGGGTCCTGGGCAATTTTGAGACTCTGCCTCCAAATAAAGAAAGCCGGGCACAAGGCTTTAATCTCAACACTCAGGAGGCAGAGACAGGCAGATAGATCTCTGTGAGTTTGAAGCCAGCCTAGTCTACAAAGCAAGTTCCAGAACAAGCTCTAAAGCTACAGAGAAAACCTGTCCCACCCCCCCACCCCCGCAAAAAAAAGTTGGACCTGGTGGCTCAAGTCCATAAGCCAGGAAGAGAGTGAGTCTAAGGCCAGTGGGGACTTGGTAACACCCTGACTCAAAACGAACATATAAATAATGTGGTAGACTGCTTGCCTAGCATACAGGAAGCTCCCTTCCATCTCTAACACTGAAAGAGAAAAGAAAAACCAATAAACCAATGTCAGTGTAATCTTAGGATTAAAGAGGCAGAGACAAGACAACTGCTTCAAGTTCCAGGACAGCCTAGGCTGCTGATTGAGACTGTCCAATAAATACATAAAAGAATTCCTAGCCGGGCAGGTGGCACACACCTTTAATCCCAGCACTCAGGAGGCAGAGGCAGGCAGATCTCTGAGTTTGAGGCCCGTGTGGTCTACAGAGTGAGTTCCAGGACAAGCTCCAAAGCTACAGAGAAACCCTGTCTTAAAAAAAAAAAAAAAAAAAGAATTTCTTAGAGTCCTGATTCTGCTAGCAAATGGACCAAGTCAGCCTCCTGTCCTTCTAAAATCATGTACTTCCACTGGACCCTGCTCACTTTACTGCCTTACCCTGTCCTCTGCTGGCCTTCTACCACCATGCTCCTGTCTCAGTTCACCTCTGTGTTTGCAGAGCATCGAAGGAAAAAAATTACAGGGTCAGAGGCCAGGGACAAAGCTGGCTGGGGATAAAGAGGGTAGAATTCCCACATGGGACCCCTCCCAACTCTTTGGAGGTGGAGCCCGGCCAATGGGAACAATGGGAGGTCAGACCAGAATTGTGGAGGAGGGCAACACCAGAAGGATGAGGGACATTTGCAGTGCTTTCCAATGAGTAGTTTGTCCCTGAGTGAGACTCGGGAGTGTGGGGCAGGAGTATGGCTGCCTGGGTGGCCTCTGCCTTCTTCCACGTCTGTGAAATTGGAACCCTATAGTTTCGGCACAACTTCCCAGACTCCCGACCGTGTAACCCAGGCTCAGGGCAGTCTTCTTGCCTGACACTTTAAGCGTTTGGATGACAGCAGTGAACCACTTCCCACAGCTGCAAACTTTCTCTTCAGACTCAAAACCGAAAAGTTTGTGCCGTGCTGTAGGTGAGTCCCTTGCCCTAGCCCAGTTCTCACTCCACACGCACAGGTGTCCTCAGGACACACCAAGATCCGAGCCAGCCTGGGGGCTTCTGGCTGGGTTCCAAGATGAAGAACAAGGCTCCTGTAGATGAAGGAGCCTGGGGAGCCCCGGCCCCCGGGGCCCCGCTGTTTACCCGGCCACCTCCCCCTGGCTCTGATGCAACCTACGGGCTCTGGTTACGTGAGGGCGTGAGGGCTGCAGCTGCAGCAGGGCCGGGGGGGGGGGGGGGGGGGGGGGGCACCCGCCCACACAAAAGGCCACGCTCCGACCCACAGAATCTTGCTCCCTGCCCTGGATCCTTTCAGTCCCATCACTTTCAGTGTCCCTAGAGGGACTAGAGAAGTTACTACCTCTGGCTATTCAGGTGAGGGACACATGAGTGGCTGGAGCAAGGGACGAGGAGGTCTGAAAGCCAAGGCTCTTTGCTTCTTGAATTTTTGTTTTCTCCCTTTCTGTCTCTCTCTTCAAACTACTTATGTAATAACAACAAACCCTGAGCCGAACTGGTAATAAATGCTTTTTTTTTTTCTCCCGGTTTTTCAAGACAGGGTTTGTCTGTGTAGTTTGGAGCCTGTCATGGAACTCGCTCTGTACACCAGGTTGGCCTGTCTCTGCCTCCCTAGTGCTGGGATTCAAGGCATGTGCTACCACCATTGGGCAAAGGACAAGGTCTTAAACTCATGACTAACCTATGTTACATAACAAGAACCTGTCTAAAAGGAAATAAATTCAAGATCTGTGAGATATTCAGTGGATAAAGGTACTAGCTGCCAGCCCAGGTGACCCAAGTTTGATTCCCATGTCCTCTGATCTCCACATTTACTCATGTGCCATGATACTGTGTCCCCTCAGTAAAATAAATGTAAAAGAAAAGTTTTACAAGTCATAAACACGGGCCACTGTGGGTCCCTTTCCAGCCCCTGCGGATCTGGAGAAGCCTATTCAAGGTCAGACCCTGCCGGATTAGTCCTAGTCAGGTGACTGGCAGGCTTTCAGAATGCCCCACTGCACAGGAAGATCACCGTCTGTCTCCAAGTTAAGAATGAGGTGGGGAGGGGAGGCTGTGAATTTTGGTTGGAGCAGTGTGGGGACAGATGTACGGCTTGATGAGTGCCCTGTTCCCTTGGAAGCTCAGTTCACTCGGACCAGAAGCCTGTCAGGTCTGAGTGGGCAGGACTGTGCACCCAGACCACTGTTCTGCTCTTGGGGGAGACGCAAATGAGATGTAAACTAACTGTGGCCCTGGGGGGTCTGGGCAACAGGTCCTGCTCTGGGACCTCTGAAAGATAATAGCTGCCAGCTGAGGGGGCACCCAAGGGCTGGGGTGTTAAGGAGCCCTGGAGGTGTGCCTCCTAAAGTTCAGTGCACCCAGTTGTTTCAGTGGCTGAATCCTGGGATATTTTTTACATTTACTACCTATTTACATGCGTGTATCTATGGAAGCACAATTGTGTAGGTGTTGGGGTTACAAGCTTTGGCGACATGCCTGGCTTTTCTGATGTGGGTTCTGGTAGCTGAACTCAGGTTCTCACAGCTGAGGCAAGTACTTAGCTGACCGAGCCCTCTCCCCAGCCCTCCTGACATGGTTTACCATGTCTTGCATGGGCAGAGCTGTGGTAATGTGCTCCTGTTCCACCTGCTACAACTTTGGCTATTTTTTCGGTTGGAGTTTGTGGGGTTTTGTTAGCTTGTTTAGTGCGTGTATGTGATTCGGGGGAACCTAGGGCCCTGTTGTAGGACAGACATGCACCCTGCCTCATCAGGACCCAGGAGATGGGAGCTAGTGGCCAAGTCAGGGTCTCAGGTCCTGCCCTGGATGGAGGTGGGAGACAATTATCCAGTGGCTCCTAAGAGGTCCGACAGGGAGATGTGTTCACCTCAATCTCAAAGGAGCCAGCACCCAGTCCTGTATCATTTGTCAGAAGCAGGGTCAGGGTCTGGTCATGTGACCCCAGCATGGAAGAACAACTTCTGAACATTCATGTATGCACACCAAGATTGCCCTGGGGTGCTACTGGAATAGTGAGCCTAGTTCATGGCCAAGGGGAGCAATTACGGCTGAGCCAGGAGGTCCTGTTGAGTTCTCAGTGTGATGTTCAGGGGTCTGCTTCTGCAAGGACCAGAAGGGGGGTGGGGGAGCTAAGGGTGGGAAGGCCAGGACTCGAACACTGATGCCTGAAGGTAGGGGCAGTGCCTGGGGCGAGCTATCTCACCATCAAGCCAGTTTCTTCTTGTATGAGATTGTGTTGAGGGTCTTGGGTCTGGACAGGCAGTGAGGATCTGAACCCATGAAGGCCACCGGTAACCTGGGAGAGTGGCTTTGGAGCTCAGAGGGCTGCTAATCCCAGGGAGGTGAAGAAGTCTGAAGAGATGAAGTTGGGATCCAGAGCCCAGGATGCCATGAGGTGAGCAGGGCAGGAGACACATGACTCAGGTGCCCAGGCGTGGGCTGGGTACAGGGCAGGTGTGCACCAGTGCCGACAGGATCAGTGCACACACCAGGGAGCCCTTCTAGCTTAGGGTCCTTCCAGGTGCTCAAGTGAAGAACTGCCCATCTCCTGTGGTGGGATAACAGCTGGTGAGCGATACCGAGCAAGCTGAGGCTTGCCACTGAATGCCCACTGACCGGTGCCCAGTAGTTCTTGCTACCCAAAGAGCTGAGAAACTTGCAGTGTACAAGTGAGATGCTTAATTAATGCTTGATGACGTCATCACCCAGTAAGTGCTGACTGTACCATCCAGGAGAACACTCTGTGCCTCTGGGCTGTGAGCCAGTCTATACACACTCTCTGCCTTCACAGCACCAGTGGGACACATGGATGAGCCCCTCTGTCTGACCCCCTCCCCAACACAGCAACAGACAAAGGCCAGAGGAAGCACCCAACTCTCTGCAGCCTGAAGCAGCATCAGGGGCTGGTCAGTTTATAGTATTGTAAGGGTTAGGACTGTGGATGCTTTTCTCTTGCATGGACACAGTTTCACAATGTATACCATCACCGACCACATGGCCTCAGCTGGACAAGCCATGTTTACATGAGGAAAAAGCTGAAGACCAGAGAAGTGAGGATGCGGCCTCAAGGTCACACAGCAGCTGAGTGGTTGGGGGCACAGGAGCCAGGCCTCTGCCTAAGGGAGGAAGATGAAGCAACAAGAGGCCTGAGCAACAGATTCATCAGAGTGAGAGACCCCCCCCCCAGAAACCACCCCTGAAGAGCAGTCAGAAAGCCCAACAGTTAGACAGCAGGCTGCAGGGACACAAAGAAATGGGTTAGCTCAGTAGAGTGGCAGCCTCTACACTGACCTGGGTGGGGAAGTCGGTGGCCCTGAGAGTTTTGCAGGATCAGGGTCAGGCCACAGTAGGAGGGGATGGTTTCTCTTGGCTGGAACAAACATTTGGAATGCATAAGACTGATGCCACAGATTGGGAGACAACTCAGTCTAGTTGACTAGGGGTTGGAGTCACACCCTGGACCTTGAAGGCCATGGTCTGAGCTTTTGGTCTTCTATAAGGGTAGAATCAGAACCTACTTCAGAAGCCAGGCCAAGCTGATTGGATGGATAGGGTGCAACCCAGATGCAGCATGGTGAGGAGGGGCCTGTGCTGCTGCTCCTGTCATTCCAGCAACAGACCAGAGTCGGCGGAGTCAGGTGAAGACTGGCTGAGGCTGGTGCGGCTCAGCTATGAGTTTATTGAGTTATAATCAACACAGAAAATCTAAGGATGGTAGGTGCTTGTCATCTCCCTGGGCTTCAGCTGGAGACAGCCCCCACCAGCACAGCTTCCCACTAAATCATTCCCCATGCTCTCGCCCTGGGCAAGAGTGCCAGTGTCAGGGCCTTGCTCTGTTCACTTTCCTGGGGATGCTGCTTGCCCACACACTTCCTCTGCCCTGTTTCTTGGTCACTGTCCCTGTGTGCCTGTCAACCAGCTCCTCTTGTGCCACAGATGACAAAGAACACCTGCACAGCTCGCTGGTTAGGGTGCTGACAGGGGCAGTGGCTGGGCTACCTGTGGCCCTGGGCGCTGGTGTTCATGTGGTCCCGGATACTGATGGCCTGTTTGAGCAGGCCTTCGACACTACGGAAGTACACACTGCTGTCCACCAGGCTCTTCACAGCACTGAAACAGAAAGGAGTGAGGATCAGCATCAAGGTCACCAGGAATGTCCCGATCCTGACCAGAGCAGCAGCCTCTTAGTGGGGAGCTGCAAAATGTGGGCTCAGCCTTCAACACTGCTAACTATGAACAATTAAAAAGGGTTTCATGTCTGTAAAGGAAACAATCTAAATCCGAGACAACTCAGCCCAGCGACTGCCGTGGGCGCCTCTCAGCCCAGGGACTGCTGTAGGTACTGCTTTACAGGGGTGGAACTGCTCTTGATCTAGTGTTTAAAAGGTGGCTGGCTGTGTAACTCTGCTTTTAGGATTTGAAGTGTATAGATGAGGCATGCCTGTGTTCCAGGACTCGAGGAAGCTGAGGCAGGAAGATCCCAAGTTTGAAGCTAGCCTGGACTGTAAAGAAAGACCCTATATTTCTTTAAGGAGGGGCTGCATCTGCAGCAGTAGCAGGTGGAGGTCAGAGAACAGCCTGCAGGAGTCAGTCCTGATCCATAAGTAGTCAGGTTTGGCGCGGGTGCCCTGTCACCAGCCCACATCCTTCCTGGGAGCAGCAGAGTGATCTGTTTGAAGGGTTTTATCACTCTCATGTCTGGCAAATCCCACAGAATTTTTGATGAGGGGATTAAGTCCTCATTAAGAGTTCATGAAAGGCACAGGCAATCAAGGTGTGCACAGCAAAAGCAGCCAGCTGTCTGAGACCTTGCTTAACAGAAGCAGTGAGACACTGGAGTGGGTGAGTGGCCGCACAGTAGGCAAAACACGGGGACAGTGGCTTAAAAGAACTGACCTGCCACTGAGGTGGCCCAAGAATTCAGAGAAGAGCCAGGTGTTGTGGCGCATGCCTTTAATCCCAGCACTTGTGAGACAGAGGCAGGAGGATTTCTGAGTTTGAGGCCAGCCTGGTCTACAGAGTGAGTTCCAAGACAGTCAGGGCTACATAGTGAGATCCTGCAGAGAAGACGACTTAGGCTTTTGGACAGCCCAGTGGGCATAGAGACTCAAGGCCATACTCACAGAGCCAAATACGAGTCCTCAAACCTGGAGAAGGAATGAAATTTATGTCCTGGCAATGCTGAAGACATGGCACACATGTGCCTACACACACACACACACACACACACACACACACACACACTCAGGTGTGAGCAAAAGTCATGTGCAAACTGACCTCAGCTCCTGGGAAGGTGGAGGCAGGACTGCTTAATCCTGGATATTCAAGATCAGCCATGCTCACTCAGCACTGCTGCCTGGGTTCTGCATGGAGGGTACACATGCACAGGGTACAAGGCAGCCGTGACTCCCCTTAGCTGTGGTCCAGCCTCAGCTGGGAGGGAGCTGATTTTTGTGTTGGTATGGTTGTGTGTGCATATGTGTTCGTGGGTGTTTGCATGTGTGTGGAGGACAGAGGCCAACACTGGGCATGTTCATCAGTTGTTCTCCACCTTAGTTTCAGGCAGGCCGACTATCAGCAGAGTCACTAACCTGAGACAACAGTCTCTCAGGGAACTAGGAACTTGGTGATGGCACAGGTTGCCTAGGGGAGCTCCAGGCATGCTCCTGCCTCCACCCTCTCGGAGCTGGACTTACTGATGCTCATCATCTGTCAACAAGGGCACTTCAGATGCAAGTTGTGGATAAAAGCACTTTATCCAGCGAGCCACCCACCCCCACCCCAAGTCAGAGGCAAACAGTCAGGTCCCCAAACTCCCCAACAACTGTGAGAAACCCAACAGAGATGTATGTCATGGCTATACCACAATGGGGGGATGGGGATTGGGAATCTATGTCACTCTGCCCTCTCAGAGATGTAGCAGGGTGTCTCACCTGCAGGCATACTCCACGGTGTATATAGCACCCTGGCTCTGCTCCTCCCATCTCTGCATGTCAGCCTGCAGGATTGGGGAGTGTTAGGAGGGAAGGCTCTATGGGAATCAGTGTTAGATGTCAGATCCTCTCTGAGCTTCCCATTCCCCAAGCTCTACTAAGTCCTCCACTCCCCGACCTGAGTGCTCCACCACCCCACCTGATTTCTTTACTTCCCCACCCGAGTCCTCCACTCCCCACCTGAGTCCTCCACTCCCCACCTATTTTGACTTCAGCCCTTCACACGTGTACCCCACTTCTGCTCAGGGGCTATGAGAGACCCTTGGCGGGGCTGGCAGAGCTCACCTTGTGCTGGGCCAGCTCCGGCAGTGAGCGGCGCACATGTTCCTGTAGCCGGTACAAAGCCACTGACGGCTCGTTGGCCAGGACATAGACACTTTCGGTGAACTTGTCTGTTACTGGGTTTGACAAGGTGGGAATGGGAATAAGGGACAAGTATTAGACCCTTATATTTATTTTATTTTGAATTATATGTATGTATCAATGTGAACATATACATGTAAGTGCAGTGCCATGGAGGTCATAAGAGCTGGAGCTACAGGCGGCTGTGAGCTGCACAATATGAATGCTGGGAACCAAAGTCCAGCCATTTGTAAGATCACTAAGTGCTCTTAACTACCGAGATATCTTCTTCTTCTTCTTTCTTTTAAACAGGGTCTCATATAGTACAGGCCTGACTTTAGCTTTCTGTAACCAAGGATGACCTTAACTCCCAATCCTCCTGAGTGCTGGGACTGCAGATGTGTGACACCACACCTGGTTTATGTGGTGCTAGGCAACACTGCCAACTGACCCCAGCCCACATTAGACTCTCAGTTCTTCAGTATCTGACCCCAATTGGAGTGCACCCCTGTAACTGTCATCCACAGGCCCAGGTCAGCTAGAGACTCAGGGGGACATGAGCACATTCTGAGACCACAGCCCCACTCCCGCAAATCCACTTCCAGGGAACACTAGGGAACAGTACTATTGCCACTGAAAACCCTCAACATAAACATCATACTAGAGACCAGTATGGAACGTCATACTAGAATCCAGTAGCTCTGAATTCCCTGTAACTCACTGTGTAGACCAGGCTGTCCTCAAACTCACACCAATCCTCCTGCCTCTGCCTCTCAAGTGCTGGGAAGAGAAGCATGCATGCACTACGATGCCCAGCTGAGCAGAGGATAACCACTGAACCCAAAGATGCCTAAAGTCCATATCCTATGTGACCTGTACTCTGACCAAGACAGGAATATTGTAAAAGCCTACATCTCTTGCTGTGCTGAAACAACTCTGAGGTTACCCCATCACAAGCCCTGCCTTAGCAGCATACCTACTGAGGCTGCCCTCTACAGAATCCATCCAACTGCCTGCTAAATTCACCTGCTTTCATTTCCCTAAAACTCATGTCTCCCCACGTCAACTGCACATAAACCATCATCCCAGGGTTACTTTCCAACCTTCCTGCCCCACACAGCCTGTACCAGACCAGCTCTGACAAGTCCCAGCTACAGGCAGCAGATGGCGCCAACTCCCAAGGCAAAAACGACGTCGGCCCCGCCTTTATTACCACCCAGGGCTCCCATTACCTGAAAACAACCTACTTATCCTGTCTTTATTTATTTTGCTGTGCCGGGGATCAAACCCAGAGCCTTGAACATTCTGGGCAAAGTGCTCATGGCTATGTTTGGGTTAAGGCTTCACCCCACCACCCAAAATGACTGAGTACTTGAGACGGAGTCACTCTATGATTAAACTGGCCTTCAATCAGTAATCCCGCTTCTTGACTCTTGAGTAAAGATTAGAGTATAGTGTCACCAAACCCGCACACTCGTTCACGTGTTCACAGGATAAAAAAAAAAAGTGCGCTTGGTGTGCGCACTTTTAATTTCAGCTCTCAGGAGGCAGAGGTGGTAGAGGTCAGCCTGGTCTACATAGCGAGTTTTCCAAGACAGTCAGGAGCTACATACTGAGACCTTGTCTTAGAAACAAAAAACAGCCTTCCTCTGCCCCCGGTCTCTACTACACGGCTGCCACATCACCTCCCGCCAGGAGACAGTGTACTCCCTTTTCTGCCGAGCCCCTCACTGCCTTCTCCAGGCTGCGACTGGGCGACTCCCGGAGCCCTCCAATCCGCCCGGGGCCCCGCAAAACCTTTCTTTCCCTTCAGCAGCATCTCTGGTTCTTCCATAGCGAAGGCAGCCAGGCGGAGCCCTAAAACGGAAGCGGAAGTTGGGAGACTGGGAGGTCTACCTAAACTTTCCGGGTTGAAACAGGTCGTGGTAAGCCTCCGGTTCTGGTGTCGGGCTCGCTGATCCCTCTTCGCTCCAGGAGAGAGAGGGAAAGAAGGCGATCTGGGCCGTGCGTGTGTGCAGTATAGAGATTTCCTGATGCTCTAGGACGCCTAGTCAAGGACTCCCTGCTGCCACACTGACACGATAATCCTCTGGGACCAGGGCAAGGAAATGTTAAGAGCACGGAACGACACTCGGTCCCTTTAAATTCGATGAGTCCCGCCCATATGTCTCCGCCTCATCTAGAGAATGCTCCACCCTCCCATCCACAAGTGACTCCGACGGGAAGACAGTGGGGGCGAGGACGCAAGAGCGGCGGCACAACGGCACATGAGCAGTGAAATCCTCAGGGGGGCTGAGGCGCCTTCAGCCCATTACCAGGAGAAGGTGCGCATGCGCTACAGTACTTATTGGCTTCTGCGGAAGCCATGCCCCGCCCTCGAATCTTAAAGAGCTAGAAGCAGCTTCGGTTCTCAGGCTCTTTACTGGGCAGGAGTGCGCAGGCGCAGTGGGGAATTCTTCAGTCGGAAATAGTCGTCGCGTATTAAGTTGCTGCTCTGTGTCCCAGCAGAGGAAGCTAGAGTGCCGATCGTCCGATCAGCAATTTGCGCCTTACTAGATCCACTGGACGAGAAAAGTTTGTGAATAGGGAGTCCCGAGTTTTGGGAGACTCAGGCTTGCAGCGTAGGGGGACGGAGGAGGCTGGAGGGAGGTGAGTGAACCTCCCCGAGTCGCATTTTTTATTGATCCCTATTCGTTTTGGAGGACCCCGACCCAAATAACCACAGAGGGACACTAAGAGAAGTTTAGTGTTAGTATCTCACTATGCTGCTTTCTGACATGACCTCGTTTCTTCACCTTATTGAGGAGAAAACTGAGCTCAGTTT
Source organism: Myodes glareolus (assembly GCF_982192425.1). Taxonomy (NCBI): domain Eukaryota; kingdom Metazoa; phylum Chordata; class Mammalia; order Rodentia; family Cricetidae; genus Myodes; species Myodes glareolus. The sequence goes on along the minus strand of NC_142048.1, from coordinate 3,126,007 downwards.
CGTCATAGCCCAGGTTTTCACTGCTTGTAAGTGAGGGGATTTGAACCCAGACTACTACCCGAACTCAGATTTTATTGCCTGGTGCAAGGGCCTGGGATTCTGGTGTTAATTTCTTGACAATAGCAATTATCCAAAACCTTAAGTTTCCCATTCTAACTATGCAAAGCTGAGTATACAGACCATGCCTAGTGTGTGTGTGCGCGCATATACATACATGCACTACATATCTATTTATCTATCTATCTATCTATCTAAAGAGATTTTCTTTTTGAGATAGGGTTTCTCTAACATAGCCCTGGCTGTCGTCGAATTTACTATGTAGACCAGGCTGGCCTCGAGCTCAAAGGGATCCCCCTTCTTCTCCCTCCTGAGTGCTGGGATTAAAGGTGTGCGCCACCGCGTCCAGCCTAACCAAGCCCCAGCCCCTAAGAAGAACTGATTTATTCCTGTATTGGGGGTGGGGGGCTTGCCATGGAGCGGACATGGAGGCCAGAGAACGTGGGTTCCTGGAATCAAATTTAGGGCGTCTGACTTGGTGTCAAGCTGAGCCACCTTGGGGACCCAAGAACTTTTGATAACTGTTGTCCTCTCTTCCTCCAGCTCCTACCATGGAGCCCACTCAGCTTTCAGATGACCTCATCCCAAACCAGCAGTCCCCTGCTCCTGAACTTGAGGATCCTGAGGACCCCAGAGACGAACCCCCAGACAGCTCAGACACTGTGGTCCTCAGTCTGTTCCCTTGCACCCCAGAGGCTGTGAATCCTGAATCAGCCAGTGCATCCTCATCACAGGGTGAGAACCATTCTGGGTTTTGGTGAGGGAGACTGGTGAGTTAAAGGTCAGCCTAGTCAGACAAGGTCACTTAGGGAGAATTGTGCTGGGGTAGGTAGAGAGCTAGCTGAGTTCTTTAGAGCACTTGATCTCTCAGAGGCTCTGGTTCAGTTCCCAGCATCCACAGATGGTTATACAGCCATGGTGACTCCACAGACTTCCTCTGGCCTTGGAGAACATCAGACACACACGTAGTACACATGCATTTATGCAGTCAAAACATACACATAAAATACACATAAACGAAAAGCTTTAATGAATTTTTAAATGTGTTGCTCTATGTGTGTGAATATTTTGCCTATGTGCATATGCGCCATGCACAGGCAGTGCCTGAGGGGCCAGAAGAGGGCGTCTGAATCTCTGGACCTGGAGTTGTAAATCCCCCCAGTGCAGATGGTACAGATCAAACCTGGGGCTCTTGAACCCCAGAGAGCCATTTCCACAGCATTTTTTTACATTTATTTATTTCATGTTTGTATGTACATGTGTGTGAACATGCCATGGCACACACATGGAGGATATAAGATCCTTTTCAGGATAATTCTCTCTTCTTACCTTGTGGGTCCTAGGGATGGAACTCAGGTCAACTCAACAACAGGCACCTTTATCAGCTGAGCCATCTTTCTGGCCTCCACATTATGTTCAAGACAGGTCTTTGCCTGAATCTGAAGCTCACTGACTGAGCTCTACCTGCCGGTCAGTGAGCTCTGGGACTCTGCCTGTCTTTGCCCTCCAATGCTTCCAAACAGCCATGGTTCACGCCTTTGATCCCAGTACCATAAAGGCAGAAGCAGGCAAATCTGTGAGCTTGAGGCCAACCTGGTCTACATAGTGAATTGTAGGTTGTGGGCCAGCCTTGGTTACATAGTAAATGTTTCAATTTTTTTTGTGTGTATTTTGTGTGTATATGTGAATATATAATATATAGTATACATAATTATATAATATAGTGTATAGGTGTATATGTAAATATATACACATGCATACACACACACACACACACATATGTATATGAGAAAGAGACAGGGTCTCTCTATTTAGACTTCTGGCTGTCCTGAAACTTGTTGTAGAGACTAGGCTGGCCTCAAACACAGAGATCCACCTGCCTCTGCCTCCTGAGTACAGGGATCAAGTGCCTGCCGCACCACGCCTGGCCATTTTGCACATTTCTTTTTTTGTTTTGTTTTTTGAGGCAGGGTTTCTCTGTGGCTTTGGAGCCTGTCCTGAACTCACTCTGTAGACTGCCCTGGCCTCGAACTCACAGAGATCCACCAGTCCCGAGTGCTGGAATTAAAGGCGTGCGCCACCACTGCCCGGCTTGTACATTTCTTTAGTGTGGCAGAATACATACAACATTGACTATTTGGACACAATTTAGTTACCTTTGGCTCTTTTACCAGCCTGTGCCACCATCACTCCTGTCTGTTCCAGAGTACTGCCATCACTGCAGTAGAGGAGCTCGCCCTCCTGCTCCCCAGGCCAGGCAGCTCTGATTTGTCTCATCTCTGGTAATTGCCTTTTCACATCGTTCTGCTTGATAAATGCCCCTGAGATGGGCCAACATCTTGAACTCATGATTGACCCAAGTTGTGGTATGGGTCAGTTCTTCATTGCTCTTTATGATAGCATACAATCCCAGTAGGTGGGTGAACCACATTTTGTTGATCTGTTTATCTATGGGCAAACTTTTGGGTGTTTTCTTTTTTCTTTTTAAATTGTGTGTGTGTGCATACGCACACTGGTGCTGACAGAAACCAGAAGACATTACTGGAACTGGAGTTACAGGTGGCTGTGAGCTGTAGTGTGGGTGCTAGGAACTGAACTCCAGTTCTTTGCCAGAACCAGCACTCTCAGTTACTAAGCCAGTTCTCTGCCCCACCCAGTTTCCTTTGTGCTGTTGGGAATTGTATTGCTTTGAACACAGAGTTTTCTTTTGACCTTGGCTGTCTGAGTACTTTGGAGGTAGAAACAGAAAGATTTGAAATTCGGGTTATCCTCAGCTACAGAGAACCTAGGCTACATAAGACCTTATCTCAAAAGCCAGGAAGGCACCCACAGAGATGAATGGGTCAGGTAATACGACTCTGCAAACACAGGGGCCTGAGTTCAATTCCATGCAGCCAGAGAGAAAGCAGTGTAGTGAAACACACTTGCAGTTCCATCACTGAGGAGGTGGAGACAGGAAGGTCCCAGGACCCGATGGACAGCAAGCCTAGCCCAAATGGTGAGCCCCAAGCCTGGCTCAAAAGGCAAGGTGGACAGCTTCTGAGGAGTACACCTGAGGTTGCCTTGTTGTCTCCCCTCTTAACCCCCTCCCCCACAGAGTTGGTCCCTCTCTCTCTCTTCCTCTATTTCCTTACTTGGATGTCCTGAGCCCAGGCTTCCTAGTAGTCCTTAAACACATCTAATTTGATGTCACACCAGGACCTGTGTCCTTCCCAGTGCTTGCTGGGATTCAGGGAATCATCTGAGAGTCACCTGCTCTAACCGTCCTGTCAGAACAGACTTGCTGCCTGTCCTGTCTTCCTACCACCTTCTGCCTGCTTTTTTTCTTTTCTTCTTTCTTTTTGTGGCAGGATCTCACTGTGTAGCCCAGGATGGCCTCAAACGTATGCTTTCTCTCTTGCCTCTACCTCCTCAGGATTGGAGTTATGGGTGTGCACCCCTCAAATCTATTTGTTTTATGGTTTTATGGTCTTTCCTTCTTTCTCCCCCTCTCTGTTTTTTTTGTTTTGTTTTGTTTTGTTTTGGGGTTTTTTGAGACAGGGTTTCTATGTGTAGCCTTGGTTATCCTGGAACTCACTCTGTAGAGGCCCATGCTAGCCTCAAACTCACAGAGATCTACCTGCATCTGCCTCGGAGTGCTGGGATCAAAAGGCGTATGCTGCCACTGCCCAGCCTCCTTCTGTTTCTTTAACATAGGGTTTTACTCTATAGTCCCAACTGACCTGGAATTCACTATATAGCCCAAGCTGACCTGGGACTTGCGATTGTGCCCCGCCTCCTGAATAGCTGGGAAAGCCGGCCTGTACCACTTAGGCCTTGCTCCTTTAAAAAGGTGATTGTATTTACCATTGGCATCTGTGTGGATGTGGACATGCACATGGTAAGCACAGGGGTGGCCTCTTTAAGAGTAGAGCCTGCAGCATATGTCTGGACACCCTGAGACAAGCACCTCCTCTCCCTGCAGGCAGCTTCTTGAAGCACTCAACAACCCTTACAAACCGGCAGCGTGGGAATGAAGTCTCAGCTCTGCCAGCCACCCTGGATTGTGAGTAGAACTCAAGGAGGGGTGGGGCGGGGCTAAAGGATTCCTTACAAACTTGGCGTGGAACCCCACGGCCCAGCATTTTGGAGGTGGAGGCAGGTGGTCAGAAGTTCAAGGTCTTCCCTGGCTACTTACGAGTTGGAGGCTGACATACACAAAGACATGTACAAAACTCTCCAGCATGTACAAAACTCTGAGTTCATCTCAAGCTCCTCGTAAACAGAATAGCAGCACATACCCATCACCCAGTGCGCAGGAGGATCAGCAGTTCCTGGTCATTCTCAGCTACATAGCAAGTTGCAGGCCAGCCTGGGCTACATGAGACCCTCTCTCAAAAACAAACAAACAAAAATATGGGATCAGTTTTGAACAGGGTAAACTGAGGCGTGGGAGGGGGTAGAATGGGTGAGCATTGTCCGTCCACCAGCTTGAACAGGGTAAACTGAGGCCTGGGGAGGGGTAGAATGGGTGGGCACTGTCCGTCCACCACTTGAACAGGGTAAACTGAGGCCTGGGGAGGGGTAGAATGGGTGAGCACTGTGCTTGTCTCTGGCCCCAGCACTGTCCGTCCACCAGCTTGCAGCACAAGGGGAACTGAGCCAACTGAAGGACCATCTCCGGAAGGGTGCGTGTCCTGTGTGTGCTGGCGTGCACATGCCTGTTTGGTAGGGAAACTTCTGTGTGAGTGATTTGTGTGTTCGTGTATGTTCTGTATATGTTCTCCTTCATGTGACCCCCGAACCCTGCCCACTCTACTCAGGAGAGCAGGCAATCTTACCATCCCCCATCCCATATCCCTTCCCATATCAGGTGACAACCTGATCAACAAACCAGATGAACATGGCTTCACTCCCCTCATCTGGGCCTCAGCCTTTGGAGAAATTGAGACAGTTCGCTTCCTGCTAGATTGGGTATGTCCTGGGGGTGCAAGGACAGACTGGGGTTTCAGCTTCTGAAGCTGCTGCCTTTGAGATAGGCTGCCCTCCTTGGAGAACCTGAGATTTCAGGGACTCAATCACTACCTTTTCTGCTTTCGTAGGGTGCTGACCCCCACATCCTGGCCAAGGAGAGGGAGAGTGCCCTGTCGCTTGCCAGCATGGGTGGCTACACGGACATTGTGAGGTTGTTGCTTGATCGTGACGTGGACATCAACATCTATGACTGGGTGAGGCACTGGCAGCTGGGATCTATCATCGCCCCCTGGCTTCCGTTCCTGCTCACGGATGAGCCCCTGTGAGATGCTCTGCCTGCCCTGGGTTCTGGGAACATGGGACAACTCTCACCACACCTGATAGAGCTCCCAGTGTCTGGGAGACAGATGCACAAAGAGGATAGTAGAGCCTTAACAGGAGGCTGGCCAGCAGCTGCAAGAGCCCCAAAGCAGCTGAGAAAGTCAGGGAGGGCTGTTGGGAAGAATGGGCATCTAATAGACACAGACAGGAAGTGGGCTGCATGGGCAGCCAGAGGGCCGGGCAGAGCTAGTGTTGGTTCTCACCTAGTCCTATCCCACAGAATGGAGGGACGCCACTACTCTACGCGGTGCGTGGGAACCATGTGAAGTGTGTAGAGGCCTTGCTGGGTGAGTAGGAGACCCCTTAGGAGCCCTGGAGTCCTAGGGTAGACAAGAGAAGGCAAATGATGTGCAGCTTCTGTGTTGGATCTAGTCAGCCATGTACCCCCTCCCATGCCCCAGAGACTCCAAGTCCTGTTCTTTGGGTAGAGAAGCACGTTGGTCTTGCCACTGCCCGAGGTCACATGGACAAAGAGCATACTGCAGAGCATGGTGGGGCACCTCAGTCCTGCAGTCCCCAAGCCCTGTGCCCAATGCCTGTTCTGCTTTGCAGCCCGGGGTGCTGACCTCACCACAGAGGCCGACTCTGGCTACACCCCAATGGACCTCGCAGTGGCCCTGGGATTCCGCAAAGGTGGGCTTGAATACTGGGGTGGGCTGAGGGCCCATGTGTGGGATGGCCACAGAGGGGTAAATAGGACACTCCCTGAGGCTGCCAGGTGGTGCCCCTTAGCACCTCAGGCAGGCCCAGTGGCTCTTGGCTTTTTGGGCTGTGCTAGGGACATCAGCTCATGATAAGGATGGAAGCCACTCTACGGTACACACAAGACACTCGGAGATGCTAATAGCCCCAGTGTAAGTGTAGATCTTAGTTCTCCCTGCCAGACACACCCTGCCTTGTGGTACTGGGGAGGGGCACTTTGCTGAGGCCACCCCAAACTTCTATTTCTGTTGCTATAACAGAATACAAGAGATAGGGGTTTTGTTTTTTTAAGTTTTATTTGGATTTATGGTTCTGAAGGCTGGGAAAGCTACAGTTGTGTGGTCACACTGGCTGAGGGTCTGGTATTGCTCTGACTCAGTGGATAGCAGGGCAGTGGAGAACAGGCCTCTTCTTAAAACAGCCCCAAGGTAGCTGCACCCCCCCCCCCCTGCTGGAACGGTGAAGGGTCACCTCCTGGTGGCTACACTCCTGCTCACAAGGCCTCCAGCCCTGTCTCCTGCTCACCCTGCTCCCACCTCCTCCCACAGTGCAGCCCTGTCTCCTGCTCACAAGGCCTCCAGCCCTGTCTCCTGCTCACCCTGCTCCCACTCCTCCCACAGTGCAGCCCTGTCTCCTGCTCACACCTGCTCCCACCTCCTCCCACAGTGCAACAGGTGATGGAGAGCCACATCCTCAGACTGTTCCAGAGCGCTCTGAGGCCTGCGGACCCAGAGTGAAGATGGCTGCCCACAACTGGCTTGAGGCAGCTCCGGACAGTGGTGGGAAGGTATCCTCCCCAACAGGAACCAATAAATCTGTGCAGAAGTTGAAGGGCTTCTGATGCCTCCCAGGGGTCTTCCTGGAGGTGGCGCCAATAGCTTTCACAGTACTTTTTCACCCAGCACCCGCAGGTGGTAGATGACCACACGACCAAAAAAGTCTGTGGTGTCCTCAAAGGTCAGCTTCAGTCGGTCCACCTCCACAGTAGGAATGGAGAAGGTGTGGCCTCTTGTGGTCAAGGAAATGGTGACTGTTTCTGACCCAACAGGCCCCACCTTCCCAGTTCAGACACCACCCCTTGCCCCCACCACACACATGGTTTCTCTGTTAACAGCCCTAGCTGTCCTGGAACTAGCTCTGTGACCAGGCTGGCCTTGAACTCAGAGATCCACCTGTCTCTGCCTCCAAGTACTGGGATTAAAGGCATGTGCCACCACTGCCTAGCATCCCCTGCCTTTTTTTGGACACTGGTTCCTAGGTAGCCTGGGCTGGCCTCAAACTCGCTGTAGCAGAGGATGACTTTGCACTCCTGACTCTCCTGCTTTTACCTGCAGAGCACTAAAGTTCCTTGCAATGGCTCCTGCTCATATGTAGGAGGCACAGTATGGTTATGTGACAGGCTGGGCCCAGTGCTTGCACCACCACACCATACATGCATACTACACCAACGCTTTCAGAAGACGAGGTCCCTCACACCCCAGACCAAGCAGGATATTTGAAGGGCGTTGGTGTCCTCAGGGTAGAAGTCCACAATCTTACTGAGGGTGTCCCCACCCTGTGAACCTGCAGTGCAGAAAGAGGCTGAGAATCCAGAGAACCCTTTGACCCCCACCTCTTGCGACCTTCCAGTACCTTCCAGGCAGCTGTGGCGACTGGAGAAGCCGCCCTGGAACTGCACCTGCAGCTGTGTGATGTGAACACGATGGGGAAACTCGAGTGTCACCCACTGGGAGGGGCCCTGGAAGCAGATGAGTAACTGCAGGGTCAAGTTCCACGGCTACAGCCTGGCCAGGAGAGTGTACGCACGCAGTCCTTTCTAGGTCTCCCCAAAATTCTCAAGGCACCCTGCCCGCAGAATCTGTTTCACACTTGTGATGGAGGGACGTGGAAGCGCCTCACCTGGTCGGAGTTCCAGCATGTTTCCTCATCCTCGTCAAAAAGATATTTCTTCCCAAATTGCCGGCTATTGCGATTAAGCACAGAACTCACCCTGCGGGGCAGGAGCAAGGCTAGGCCACTGGCTTTCACCGGAGCCACCCTCCAGGCCAGCCAGGGACGCGGCCGCCTGGCTCCACCCTCAGCCTGCCCCTAACCGACACCAGATCGGGACTCCCAGCTATCTCCCACCTGGCCTTTGTCCACCACGACTCAGCTCCCAGTTCATCTGCCCCCTCCCAGAGTTCCACAGACTCTGAGCCTCACCTGCTCACGGTCTCGGGGCAAATCAAAGACTGGCTCATCGCGAGTTTGAACCCAGGCGCAGTCACTCCCCACTTGACCCAGCCGCCGGTCCTCCCCGATCACCTCTACATGACACGGCGGGCGACCAGGGAACCGGAGAGAAACAGAAGCAGCTTCCTAAATTTTATAGCCTCGCCCGAGACCGTCTGCAGTAGTGCGAACCGAACACCAAGACCCGGAAACGCGTGCGAACGGCGCACGCGCAGCGCAGTACAGACCCCGCCTCATCCGCTGGGCCGGGCCGGGATTTGTAGTGTTTTTTGCTTTGCCTCTTAAAGAAGCCGCACCCTGAAGTTTCTGATTCCTTGGCGCTGGAGGGAAAATGCAAACCGTGTCCTTCGTATTAACAAACAGTTCTCATAGCCTTCCTGTTACCGTGTCTTCTGCGGAGGGCCTCCCTCGCCGCAGAGGCCATGCAGCTTTCCTCAGCAGGGCTTAGTGGGCTCCTGCAGTCCCTCTGGAGGCTGCTTGACAGGATTGCATGTTTCACGCCAACACGAAAATTTTAGCAAGCTCTGTCTCAAAAAAAAAAAAAAAAAAAATTAACACACACACACACACACGTGAGAGAGAGATAATATATATAATGTATATCCTTAATTTATTTTGTGTGTATGAGTGTTCTGTCTGCATGTATGTCCCTGTATCACATGTTTGCTTGGTGGTTGAGTGAGACTCCATTTGAGTGCTGAGGCTCGAACCCAACTGAATCAACTCTTAAGCCCTTAAATATGCTTTTTTGAGACAGGGTCTTCTTGTGTAAAGTTGCCTGCTTGGAACTTGCTATTCAGATAATGATCGCATAAAACACCCTCCCAGAAATCTTCCTCTGCCTCTTGAGCCCTGGGATTAAAGGTGTGCACCACCACACTCCTCTCTGGTATTTAAATTTTGTTGTTTTGTTTTGCTTTTGTTTTTCAAGACTGAGTTTCTCTGTAGCTTTGGAGGCTGTCTAGCTCTGTAGACCAGGCTGGCCTTGAACTCACAGAGATCTGCCTGCCTCCCAAGTGCTGGAATGAAATGTGTGTGCCTGTGCCACCACTGCCCGGTTTAAGCATATTTCTTAATTAAAAACATTTTATTGCTATTACTGGGTGGCAATAGTGCACGCCTTTCTTCCCAGCACTTGGGAGGCAGAGGCAGGCAGATCTTAGAGTTTGAGATCAGCCAGGTCTACAGAGTGAGTTCCAGGAAAGCCAGGACTACACAGAGAAACCGTCTCCAAAAACAAAACAAATAAATAAAAAGAAATTTTATTTAATGTATATTAAGTTTTTTCTTGAATGTTTGTCTACCATAGATGTCTGGTACTGTTAGGAATTGGTTTTCTCCTTACCCTGGGCCCTTGGGACTGAGCTTGAGTCGCTGGGCTCCACTGAGGGGATAGTTCAACCGCGGCGGAAGGGCCAGGAAGTGCATTGAGCTTCCCTGAGTCAGCCTCTTCGCCAAAGGAATTAAATCTCTCAGCAAATGCTGTCCTAATACCTTGTGGAAGATTTGTTCAAAGAGCCAGCATGAGGTGGGTTTTTTGTTTTGTTTTTGTTTTTTGAGACAGGATTTCACCATAGTTTTAGAGCCTGTCCTGGAACTAACTCTTGTAGACCAGGCTGGCCTAGAACTCACAGAGATCCATCTGTCTCTGCCTCCCGAGTGCTGGGATTAAAGGCGTGCGCCACCACCGCCCAGCATGAGGTAGGTTTTATAAAATGAACAGGAGTTTGTCCCAATGGGGACACAACCAAACCAAACACAGACACCCAAACCTCATGGTTTCAGGGATGAGCCACAGGGACAAACAATCTGAGGAAGCAGGGACCCTTCCTGATGGAAGGGCTTTCTGGGAGGGACCATGTGGTGGGAAAGAGTTTCAGGCCAGGATTAGAAAAGTAAAAGCATAGAATCAGGTGACAGACCCATGGAGCCACTTCCCACTGGGTAGAACAGCTCTGGGGAGAGAGTGGAACCCCCACCTCTCTGAATGAATGTTCCCAAGTCAGAGCTGTCCCTGGGGTTGAATGGTCTCTAATCTTTCCTCTTTCTACTAGGGCCAGAAGGATTTCTGGGCATCCACTAGTGTCTCCCCAAGTCCACCCCAGGAAGCAAGGCTGGCAGAGGAACTGGGTCACCATCAGGAGGGCTGCCATGCTAGCTTGTAACTGCTAGAACTTCCTTGCCAGGACTTCAGTTTTGGGTCCTGGCCATCCAGACCCAGCTTAGCCCTCCAAGCTCTATGGAGGAAGCATGTGTAGTTAAAAGTTTGGCTGTGTAATCTCAGACAAACATTTGACCTCTGAACTCAGCTTCCTGTCTGTGAAAAGCAGGCTGTTTGGGTTGACACCTAGCAACAATAACATGAGACACTGGAGCTCATAGACAAGGTCTGTCTTCAGGGACAGACTCATCGTTACCCTCCACATGACTGCCTGGTGTCACTTCTGAATACAAAAACGTGTCCCCAGTGCCAGAAGAGACTACATACAGGCCCAGCCTTCCTTGATCACTTCTGGGCCTGGCATGAAGCTGCCTGGGCCCCTGGGACTTGGCCAGCTCCCTACCCTCTTCCTGTCTCCTCACTCCACTGGCGCCTGGGCATGAAAGAACCTCCTGTTTCACCAGGGAATTAGTAGTTCTGAGTTCCCAGCGAGGCAGCCAACATGGTCCATTCATCCGCCTAAGTTAGGGAGCCTGAGCTCTGCCTCCTTCCCACCACTCTCCAGGCTCTGAGGCAGGGCGGGTGCCATAGGGACTGGATCTGTCTAGGCATTCTCTCTATCACCATTAATTTTCCTGTTTGTTTCGAGACAGGGTCTCACTATGTAACTCTGCCTGTCCTGTAACTTACTCTGTACACCAAGCTGGCTTAGAACTCTCAGAGGTCTGCCTGCCTCTGCCTCCCAAGTGTTTGGATTAAAGACATGCACCAATATGCCTGGGTTTCCTTGTGTGTGTGTGTGTGTGTGTGTGTGTGTGTGTGTGTGTGTGTGTGTGTAAGTCAGGGTTGCTGGGCTCAAATTCATTATGCAGTCAAGAATACTCTTAAACTCCTAGTCCTTCCCAGGTGGCTGGTGGCATTGTGTGTGACTGTACACATAGGACCTTGGCTGTATTCCTGGACAATTAGAGGGATTGCCCCAAGACCTGACTGTCCAGGAGCTTCTTGCCACTCATGTGGCCTCTGGGCCACTTATCTGTCCTTCACCTCACCCCCTGATGGCAGCCCCAGAGTGCCTGAGACAGAAAGGCCTTCCAGACTGGAGTGGGGACTCTCTGGACCCCAGAGTGGGCCTATAAATAGCTCTTTGAGTCTTTCAGATTCCCAGGCCAGGTTCCCTCGCTCAAAGCCCCAGCAACAGCAGGTCTGGGCCCCGGGCCAGTCCCTCTCTTTTCAGTCCTGGCAGCAGCCCAGGGATGGAGTTGGTGAGGAGCCGAAGGGTCAGCTTGGCTCTGGGGCTACAGACCAGATCCATGTAACTTCAGTGAGGGCATCCCAATTCCCTGAGCCTGTTTCCCCCAACAAACTCCAAAATGAGAAGCAACAAGATGGTAGCCCTGCTGGGTATGGTGAAGTATATCTCATCCCAGCACTCAGGTGCTGGAGGCAGGAGAAGCAGGGACCAAAGTCATCCTTAGCTGCTTAATGAGCTGCAGGTCAGCAATACAAAACAGTAACACATACACACAATATACATATACACACATGCATGCACGCATGCACGCGTGCATACACACACACACTTCCTATTTCCTTCTAGCAATCCGTGGAGAGTACTCATGCTCTCTTCTGAGATGAGTGAACTGAGGGGAAGTAGGGCTGAGACGGCCACTTCAGAGTTGCAGCATTAGAAGTGGTAAAGACAGCAGATCCTTTCCCTCAATCATTCATTCTGTATATCTTTTTTGTTTATTTGCTCATTTGTTTGTTTTGGTTTCTGAAACAGGGTTTCTCTGTGTAGCCCTGACTGTCTTGGAACTCACGCTGTACACCAGGCTGGCCTCGAACTCAGAGATTCACTTGTCTCTGCCTCCCAAGTGCTGGTATTAAAGGTGTATGTCACCACACCCAGCCAGTACATCTTTTTTTTTAATCAGTCAGTAGCATCTTCTGCTGCCACCACCCCATTGTTATTACTAATGTTATAAGCTAAAGGAACTGAGAAAGCTGTTACTTTGTGTCAAGAATTTATTCCTACTTTCCATTCCTGTTCCAGACTATAATCTAATTTAGCATTTCATAGTTTGCATTTAGTATATCTTTTTATTGCCTATATTTATTTGTGGTTTTGTGGCCGGGGGTTGCACTCAAATACTATGTGGAGGTCAGAAAATAACTTGCAGGAATCTGTTGTGGAAAATTGTTTTTACTAGGTAAATATTTATTACATTTGTTTATGCTGCAGAGTATTTAACTATATAGAGGTGTGGTATATTTGTTTGTGCTGCATTTTTTGACTCTTTTTGATATTTATTGAGCTGTACATTTTTCTCTGCTCCACTCCCTGTCTCTCCACTCCCCCCTTCAATCCCCATGCTCCCAATTTACTCAGGAGATCTTGTCTTTTTCTACTTTCTTCTTCCCATGTAGATTAGATCTATGTATGTCTCTCTTAGTGTCCACATTGTTGTCTAAGTTCTCTGGGATTGTGGTTTGTAGGCTGACTTTCTTTGCTTTATGTTTAATAACCACCTATGAGTGAGTACATGTAACAATTGTCTTTCTGTGTCTGGGTTACCTCACTCAAAATAATGTTTTCTAGCTCCATCCATTTTCCTGCAAAATTCAAGCTGTCATTATTTTTTTCTGCTGTGTAGTACTCCATTGTGTAAATGTGCCACATTTTTCTTATCCATTCTTCGATCGAGGGGTATTTAGATTGTTTCCAGGTTCTGGCTATGGCAAAAAAGCTGCTATGAACATTGCTGAGCACATGTCCTTGTGGCACAATTAAGCTTCCTTTGGATATATACCCAAAAGTAGTATTACTGGTTCTTGAGGAAGGTTGTTTCCTAATTTTCTGAGAAATCACCACACTGACATCCAAAGGGGTTGAACCAGCTTGCATTCCCACCAGCAATGCAGAAGTGTTCCCTTTTCCCCATAACCTCTCCAGCATAAGTTGTCATCAGTGTTTTTGATCTTGGCCATTCTTACAGGTGTAAGATGGAATCTCAGAGGTGTTTTGATTTGCATTTCTCTGATGACTAAGGCTGTTGAACATTTCCTTAAGTGTCTTTCAGCCATTTTAGATTCCTCTGTTGAGAGTTCTCTGGTTTCTTTTTTTATTGGATTATGTGTTCTTTTGGTGTCCAATTTCTTGAGTTCTTTGTATATTTTGGAGATCAGAACTCTGTCTAATGTGGGGTTAGTGAAGATCTTTTCCCATTCCGTAGGCTGTCGTTTTGTCTTGTTGACCATGTCCTTTGCTTTACAGAAGCTTTTCAGTTTCAGGAGATCTCATTTATTAATTGTTTCTCTCAGTGTCTGTGCTGCTGGGGTTATATTTAGGAAGTGATTCCCTGTGCCAATGCATTCAAGTGTACTTCCCACTTTCTCTTCTATACGGTTCAGTGTGACTGGCTTTATGTTGAGGTCTTTGATCCATTTGTACTTGAATTTTGTGCATGGTGGTAGATATGGGTCTATTTTCATTTTTCTACATGTTGATATCCAGTTATGCCAGCACCACTTATTAAATGTACTTTCTTTTTTCCATTTGATATTTTTTGCTTCTTTATCAAAGATCAGGTGTTTGAAGATGTGTGGATTGATATCTGGATCTTCTATTTGTTTCCATTGGTTCTCCTGTCTGTTCTTATGCCAGTACCAGGCTGTTTTCAGTACTGTAGCTCTGTAGTAGAGTTTGAAGTCAGGGATTGTGATGCCTCCAGAAGTACTTTTATTGCCCAGGATTGTTTTGGCTATCCCGGTTTATTTTTTTGTTTGTTTGTTTTTGCCTTTCCAAATGAAGTTGAGTACTGTTTTTTGAGGTCTTTGAAGAATTTTGCTGGAATTTTGATGGGCATTGCGTTGAAGCTAGTACATATTTTTTAAGAACTTGTTTTTGGGGGCTGGAGAGATGGTTCAACAGTTAAGAGCACTGACTGAGCTACACCTTTAGTCCTTTACCTTTTTTTTCCATCTTTTAAAGATTTGTTTATTTTAATGTGCATTGGTGTTTTACCTGCATGTATGTCTGTGTGAGAATGCCAGATCCTTGAAACTGGAGTTACAGACAGTTGTGAGCAGCCATGTGGGTGCTGGGAATTGAACTTGGTTCCTCTGGTAGAGCAGTCAGTGCTCTCAATCCTGAGTGGTCTCTCCAGCCCTTCAAAAATTATTTTCAAGACAGGGTTTCTCGGTATAGCCATACTGTCCTAGAACTCTCTCTGTAGACCAGGCTGGCCTCTAACTCAGAGAACCGCCTGTCTCTCCTGAGTGCTGGGCTGTGTGACACCACTACCACCTGGCATAACTCTTTCTTCTTGCTCTTGTTTAAGACTGGATCTTACTTTAACTGAGTCTAGCTTGGAAATTACTTTGTAGCCCAGGCTGTCCTAAAACTAATGACAATTCCGGAAGCCTATACAGCACAAGAATAATAGTTGCAAGCCATCATGTCCAGTCTCTATGGTGACAAATTCAGAGGATATGTAATTTGCTCTGATGGGAGTGGCATTGCGCAGGTTGTGGGGTACAGGGAGTGAGGGCATGGCTCTCCTTGATTTGATTGTCAACTTAATAGGATCTAGACTCACTAAGAAAATGTTTCCCTAAGGAAACAAACTTCTGGACATGCAGGAATACTTACATTAGTTAACTGACTGGGAAGATCCGTTCTGGATGTCTTTATGTAGGTTTGGTCAGGTGTTGTATCAGAGCCATCAGACAAGTAGTTAGTGCAGTGTGTGGGAGTGTCCGGTGGAAATTGACCACATCACAGTACATCCAAACCACCATACCCCGGACCATGCTCATTGGTTAGGTAATATTGCTTTTTATTGGAGGGATGCATGCATGCTGTGAGTGAATGTGGAGGTCAGAGGGTGTCCTGCAGGGGTGCATGCGTGCCCTGAGTGAATGTGGAGGTCAGAGGGCGACCTGCAGGGGTGCGTGCGTGCCCTGAGTGAATGTGGAGGTCAGAGGACGACCTGTAACACTCAGCTCACCAGGCTTGCCACTTTTACCTTCTGGGTCACCATCTTAACCTTAAATTTACCACTATGTTTTTAATTTTATGTCATTATTGTAAGAGAACTTTTTTCTGGGTGTTGATAATGCATGCGATTAATCCCAGCATTCGGGAGGCAGAGACAGGCGGATCTCTGTGAGTTCTAGGCCAACCTGATCTACAGAGTGAGTTCCAGTACAGTCAGGAACTCACAGAGAAATTTTGTCTTGAAGAACAAACAAACAAACAAAAACAAAACAAAAAAATAAAAAACCTTTTGTGCATGTGTGTGTGTGTGTGTGCGTCAGGGTGGAGGGAGGGTTGAGTTTGCTCTACATATTCAACCCTGTCTCAAGCGCAAACCAAACCAAGGATGGAGGGCTGAGCCCAGGGCTCTGTGGACAGAGTGCTTGCCTAGATGCACAAAGCCCCAGGTTCCATCCCCAGCACCAGTTAGCTATACCAGGCATAGTGGAGAGCACACCTGCAACCCCAGCATTCGGGGGGTGAAGCAGGAGGACCAGGAGTTCAAAGTCATTCCTATAGAGAAGTGAAAAGCCAGCCTCGGAACATAGCAAGTTCCAGGCAGGAGACCCTGCTTTGTTTTTTAAAGGAGGTGGCAGGCTCTGAGATACAGATAGTTACGAGCACTTGCTGCTCTTACAGAGGACTCAAGTCTGGTTCCCAGTGTCCTTGTACAGCAGTTCAAAACGGCCCATTCTGCCGGCTGCAGGTGCTCTGACTCCTGGCCTCTGTGGGCATTCATACACAGAGACACACACCCCACAGAAGTAAATCTTATGAACAAGGACAAAACAGTAGCAACGCTGATGTGGTGGTAACATTGTAACCCTTGCTCTGAAAGCAGAGATTAGGAGGGTCATTTGAAGTTCAAGTCTAACCTAGACTAAGTCATAGCCAGTCCATACCAGCAAGATTTACAGAGTGAGCCCGTCTGAAAGAGAACATTCAACAAGCAAACATGTAAAACCCTGCGGTCAGTAGATTAGTAGTTTTGCAGGGAGCTGGGCTTAAGGGCGTTTATATTATTTGAAAATGGTTGCCTCTTTTTGTTGTAACATACTTTCACTCCTTGAGAGAAAACCGCTTCCCCACAAGCAGCCATTCACAGCCCTGATCTGTTTCCTGTCTCCATGGGTTGGACTGTCCAGGGACCACACATATGTGTCCTTTTGTGCCTGCCTGTCCCTGACAGCTCAGTATCATCATTTCCAGGTTTATTGCTGTTGTGTGTAGAACTTTGTTTTGTTTTGTATTCTGAGACAGGATGTCTCTGTGTAGCTTTGGAACCTGTCCTAGAACTTGCTCTGTAGACCAGGCTGGCCTAAAACTCAGAGATCCACCTGCCTCTGCCTCCTGAGCACTGGGATTAAAGGCGTGCGCCACCACCACCTGGCATGTGTAGAATTTTTCATGGCTACATAATATTCCCCCACAGGGATCTAGATTTGTTCTGGTTTCTTTAGAGAGACAGTTTTGTAGTCCAGGCTAAACGTAAACTCAGGATCCCCTGCCTTAGCTATTGAGTCTGGTGCTGCTGGTGTGTCTGAGTGAAATCTAAAATCTGTGGGGTAGAGCAAATATCTGTGTGTGTGTGTGTGTGTGTGTGTGTGTCCGTGCTTGTGTGTGTGCATGTGTGCGCAGGGGTGTACATGTGAGTGTGAAGTTCATAGGAGTGTTTCTATTTCTCTCTGACTTATTTGTTTATCCATTCTTTTTTTTTTTTTTTGAGACATGCTTGTCATTTTGGCTAGACAAGTTGACCAGCAATGACCAGCAAAACACAGGACTCTGGGATGGGCAGTGGTGGTGCACACCTTTGATCCCAGCACTCTGGAGGCAGAGATAGGTGGGATTCTGAGTTTGAGGCCAGCCTGGCCTACAGAGAAAGTTCCAGGACAACCAGGGCCACATAGAGAAACCCTGTCTCAAACAAAGGAACAAATAATGCCCCCCAAAACAAAATAGAAAAAAGAAAGAAAAGAAAGGAAAAAAGAAAGAAAGACAGACAGACATGGGGATCCACTTGTGTCTGTCCTCTGAGCTGGTATAGGAATGCCACTGCACACGGCTTCTACATAGGGGCCAGGGTAGGTAGGCTCTCATGCTGGTGAAGCAGGCACTTCACCACTGAGCCATCTCCTGTAGTTCCTCTTCCCCCAAGCCCCACCTCATTTTTGAGGCTAGGGTCTCAGGTAGCCAAAGCGATCTCCAATCTGGTATGAAGCTGGGGATGACCTTGAACTGATCCTCCTGCCTCCTCTGCCTAAGTGCTGGAATACAGGGGAGCAACACCATACCATGCTGCTTTATGAGATGCCTGGATCAAACCCACGGATTCTTGCATGCTAGATACTGAGCCATATCCACAGCCCCTAAAATCAAGGGTTCCAGTCAAGCTGCACATATACTCCTGCCCAAAGTAGGAATATCCTAAACACATGGCCCTGGTATGCACGTTAAATGATAGGACCAAGTAAGTGAGTGAGCAGTGAGTGAGTGATGGGTGAGGGGTGGGTGGGGGTGGGTGAGGGGTGGGTGGGGGTGGGTGAGGGTGGGTGGGGGGGGGGGTGAGGGGTGGGTGAGTGAGTGATCAAATGGCGTGGACATGGCTGGGCTGTTGGAGCAGTTCTGCAGTTCCCAGCCCCAGCTTCTGTCTGTGATGATTTAACATTTATTTATCTTGTGTGGGTGGAGGTCAAAAGACGAGTTGCAGGAGTCAGCTCTCTCCTTCCACCCTGTAGATCCCAAGACTTGAACTCGGGTCCTCAGGTTTGGCAGCAAAAGCTTACACTGCCGAGGAGAGATTACTGGCTTTGTCGCACAGTACCTTTGCAGCCGTATGACCGGTGGCTCCTCCGAGCCCATTTTTGTTCCAGGAATTAACTGTACTTGGAGCCTTGGGCAGTCAGTTTTGAACCTCTGCTCTGCTCTTTCCCTCAGCGTGACCTTGGCACTCTTACCTCCCTAAGGCTCGGTTTCCCCACCTCTAAATTGAAGCGAGTGGCCTCATAAGGCATACTGGGCCCATTTAATGGGGTTTCTAAGCGGGCAAAGAGAATGGGGGCGGAGTCTGTAGGGGTGTAGGCTGTCCCTGGGCAGTGTGAATAGAGACGAGAGAAGTGAATCTGTCTGGGCGCCCTTACCAGCGAAGCTGGAGGCCTGAGGCTGCGCATGCGCACAGCATACCCATGGTCCTTTATAAGTGAGGAGGCTGAGCCTGGCGTGCTGAGCACCGGGTGCAGGGCCTGGAGAAGCACCCGGATCCATCACGAGTCTTTTGTGCCCGGGGCCGTGGGGATGTGTCCGCGCTAAGAAGCCAGGTGTGGGGGGCCCGCAGAGAGGGGGGCAACAAGGAATCGGACTTGGGGAGGACTGACCAGAAGGAAGGCGAAGCCCTCCACCTGAATGGCGATGGGCAGGGAGCGGTGGGGGAGGGGATCCGAGTTTGGGGTGGAGGGCGAGCGCATGAGGGGCAGTTTTAAGGGTGTTGGGAACGGAGGTAGTCTTGAATGAAAAGACTCTCCGGTGGGAAGGGTCCCTGGCTGCGGATAGTTCTCTGGATCAAACAGGAGGCACTGAGAGCTAGGTCTAGGGGAGGGGCACCCCGAGTTTGGAAAACAGACAAGGGCATCCTGCATATGACCCAGAGAATCTCGGGACTGGATACCCCCGGTGTTTTAGCTGAGACACCCCGGGAATTTGAAGTGGGGACTTCCAATTTACAAGTGAATGGAGGGCTGCGGTGGGGAGGGGGCCCCCAATTCAAGAGTGTCTGCAGCTGAGTCTTGGTCCCTGGGAAGGGAATTCAGATAGGTCTCTCCTCTAACTGCATTCTGGCCGGGAAGAAGGCGCAGGCTGCCCCATCCTAAGGGGAGGGTGTGGGTTCTGGTCTGCCCTAATATGGGTGTCCAGGACCTAGATGGATCCTGCGGGAAACAGAGAACCCAGGTGTTCACATCTCTACATCATGTCAGCCCTCCACATGATGCTTCACCCTAGTCTGTCTGAATGTGCATTTTAAAAACTGTTTGGGTGACTAGGTTCTAGAAGGGAGGGTACCCGCCACTGAGGTATTCAAGTGACTCCCATCCATACATCACAGTGAGGCTTTGTTCATTCTAAGTGTGGCTGGGAAGAAGCCAGGCTGAGGCAGGCCAGGGTGGGCGATGGCCCAAGCTGGGCATGTGGGGAACAGTTAGGAAGGCACTGTGCCACCCCAGATCAGTGGCCCCTGGACATCCCCACAGAGAAATAGGGAAGATTTCCAGTCCTTTTGTTGGGGTCTTTGTCAACAGGCCATGAGGAGAGGAATATCAGGGTGCCTGGGGTCTCCTGTGGCTGATACAACTGCAGTTAGTCTTTTGTTTCAAAACTGTGATGGGGGCCACATTACCAGTGACCATGCATTGGTCAGCAAGGCCATATGCATCCCCCCCCCTGTACTCAGGGCTGGTGTGGCCGCCTGTGGAAGGAGCCAGACCAAGTGGTTGATCCACTGGGGCTTCAACAGAGGGCTCCAGACTGTGGGTGTCTTTGTGTAGAGGCGGCACAGTGAGAGCCTGCATGGGTTCTCTTTCTTAGTCTCCCTAGAAGTCACTGTGTGTGTCTCTTCTGAGTGTGTGTCTGGGGTGAGTTTTGTGAATAGGGACAGGTGACCCAGAGCCTGGGAGTCGCAGTGGGAGAGGCATGGCAGGGGTGAGAATCCCTAGCTTGGCTTCCTTTTTCCTCCACAGTATTCCATGTTCATGACTGTGCACACAAACCCATTGTGAGTCTCAGGCCAGGAACCCACAGTGACTGCAAGTGCATGTGTGTGAATGTGTGTGGCCTTTGCCCAGGACTAGAAATCCTCCTGAAGCTCATGTTACTCATGTCCCCACACCGTAGGGTATAGACTGGCATACCTTTGCCCAGACATAGCCCCCAGATGCACATGCAAACACCCATTGACACTAAATGATAAGTGCCCAACTCCAACTCAGTGAAGAGACTAGAGATGGGTTGGGGTGGGTGGGACCGCAACACACACACTTGAATGTGCCTCCCCTCTCCCCTGCAGGCCCCTACTCGCATATACATGAGGCTAATGCATCATTCATGAGTGGGTGGGTCCAGACCTCGGTCCAAATGCTGCCATTCACCTCTGGCTGCCCAGGGGAGGAGGTATTTTAAGAGAAGCCTGTGGGTGTGTGAAAGGGAGAGGGAAGACTGTGAGGCTGACCTTTGTCTGTCACTGGGTTGGGCTACCTTGGGTTATTTTTAGGGTGTTCCCAAGGTTTTGTGTACAAAGAGCTGTTTTTAAATTTGATGTATTTTACAAGTCTTAGCTCACTCCTTCCAGAAAACTTCAGAGGGTTTGGGCTGGATGAGGCTTATTTGACAGGTGGGGAAACTGAGTTATGGGGAAACAAGGTCCCTGGTGCAGAGTTGCATGTTGGGTAAGTAGGAAGAACGTGACATGGATTCTTTTGGGGATTGTTTTCTACACAGGGATTTTCTGTGTAGCTCTGACTGTCCTGGAACTCACTCTGTAGACCAGGCTGGAATTCACAGAGATCCACCTTCCTCTGCTTCCTGAGTGTTGGGATTAAAGGTGTGTGCCACTATACCTTTTTTTTTTTTTTTTTTTGAGACTGGGTATTATGTATAGGTTGACTTTAAACTCATTGATCCTCCTGCCTTCACTTCCTAAGTGTAGGATGACAGTCTTTGGCCACCACATCCAAATGAACTCAGTTATGTGGAGAGGGCTGAGGAGAAAGAGAATGAGAGAACACATGTTCTTCTGGCCTTGATCTCCCCTAGATCCCGATGCGGTAATCTCAGCCACTAGTGTACCTCGCACTGACTTAGGGTTCCCAGGGAGAAGAAGTGGGGATGGCCTGGGTTGAAGTTAGAGGTTGTGGGCATTTACAAGTTGGTAGCCTGTGCTCTACTGTGCAACCCAAAACCAACAGCTAGCCTTCTCTGGGTGCTGAGGCAGGCCAGCTTTACTCCTCAGAGTTCAGCACCAAGGACAGGTCCACACCAGGAGGGGAATGGGACTGAGCTGTGCTCTTCGAGGCCTCTTGGAGACCCCACCCACAGGGGCCTGCTCTTCTTTGATAGGCTGAAGGACCTGTTTGCAAGTGTCCCTCTGACTTCCCCCTCCAGTTTCCTTTGAGCCCCTGGGAGGGGTCTGAATTGAGAGAGGGGCAAAGTTTAGTTGAAGAATCCCTGGGGAATAAATGTATTTCTGGCACACGAGGTAGATGTTGCTCACGGGCACTCAGTAATTGCTACCATATGCCAGGTGGGACATGGCCCCTCTGGAAGGACCATGGACAGAGACCAGGACAGAGGAAGTGTCAGCTGGGAGAACTGGACCTGGGAAGAACCTGAGGACCCCCAGAAGGATGAGGACTCAATGCTTCCCTTAGGAGCCCAGTCTTATGGTGAAAGCTGACTTGAAAAACAGGATTTCAGACTTGCCAGTGTGAAGTTTAATGATAATATTAGCCACAGCTAAAATGTTCTCCTTCAAACCAAGTTGCTCAAAACCCTGTGTATAAGTTGACTCATCCATCCCTTCCAGCCAGCTGTTATCCTCATCTCACCCACAAGGAAGGGGAGGCAGAGAGAAGCTAAGCTCCTTGCCCAAGTCACACAGCAAGGAAGAGGCAAAGTCAGAGAACTTGCTATGCAGATCATGACAACCTGTGCATTCGGTCCCTACCCCTCCAGGTCTGAGATGTGAGATTGTGTGAGCCACTAAACCCTCCCAACATGGAGTGATATACAGGACTAGAGCCCCAGGCTCACATATGCTCAGTGGGTTACAGAGTTGGGGGCTAGAAGTGGGCCCCCTCAGGAGAATAGCAAGGGCTGGGAAGAGAATCCAAGGCCTACGTAAGCCTGGAAGATGTTGGGCCAGAATGTAGGCCTGTGAGCTCAGCAGGTGCCCCGCCACTAATCTGCACCCTGCCTTACTGCTTGGGTTCTGAATTGAGATGCTTGCAGTTCAGATCCTGCCTGCATGGCCCCTGCTTTCTTGTTCTGTGACCCTCGGTGACATGCTGGCCTTTCTGAGTTTTGATTCCTAATTCTTGCATGGGCCATCCGGTTCTTTCATGTTCAAGGTCGGGGGAGGGTCTGTGCCATGACTCACCCTCCCTCCCTCTGCTTTGCTCCTAGCTCCAGCATGGGGGTCACATCTGTCTGGGCCTCCAGCCTTCTGGTGCTGAGACTGTTGCTCCTAGTGACTGGGGATCAGGGTGAGTGGGGCTCTGGGAGTGGGGGTCAGCGGGATGGGATGAGGTTTCTTCATTTCAGAACCTTCTCCTGATGCTCCTCTAGCTGGGCCTACACAATAAAATGAGAAAAGCTGAAACCAGTTTTCTGAGCAGTGAAAAGGGAGTGGGACACCTGAAAGGTATTTTTAGTTACAGCTGCAGAGGCTGGAGTGTGCCTCTCACTGTCTTTTGCTGAAACAATCTGAAGAAGAAAGGTGTGGGGAAAGAGAGAGGCAGGTGGGAAAGGGAAGGAAGATCTCTGTGCCTCCTCTAGAATCTCCCCCAATGGTGTCAATCCCTCGTTGAGTTTCTCTGTGGCCATAGGCAGAAATATTTATTTCTCTGATCTTCTGTTTCCCAGTGTTTCTAGAAGAAGACAAGCCATTGCTACTATAGATGGTTGTGGGAATTCAGTGACTTGACTGAGCACTCCCAACAGAGTAGCCCACCCATGTAATCCCAGCAGTCGGCCAATAGAACAGCAGGATCAGAAGTGCAAGATCTCCTAAGCTATATACTAAGTTTGAGGCTAACCTGTGCTACAGGTGACTCTGTCTAAAACCAGAAGAAAAAAAGGAAAGAAATTACCCTATAAACACTGCTTCCAGTGTCTGCCTCTGGCTTAACTTTTGAGGCTCAGAGAAGGAAAGTGACTTTCCCAGAACCACACAGCAAGGCAGTGATAATGACAGCCATAGCTCAGCCATATGAGAGGCTTTTGGAATTCTCCCACAAGAGGCAGAACCATGAGTGGTCTGGCATGGTGGTCCCTTCTTGCACTGTGACATTGTGTGGGCAGCCTGGCAGTGAAGCTGGGCGTGGTGGTGCACGCCTCTAATCCCAACACTGGGGAAGCAAAGGCAGGAGGGGTCTCTGTGAGTTTGAGCCAACCTGGTCTATGTGGTGAGTTCCAGAGCAGCCAAGCCTACATAGTAAGATAATTGTCTCAAAACACAGAACAAAGAGTTAGTGAAAGAAAACTGGAAGAGAAAAACTAACCCATGAAAGCAAGAAATGTCAGTGTTCTGCTGGTCCTCGCCACTGATTCAGGTCCTCTTTCCATCCCAGACACACAGGACAACACTACCATGGAAAAGGGGCTTCACATGCTGAAGTCAGGGTCGGGACCCATCCGTGCTGCCCTGGCAGAGTTGGTAGCCCTGCCCTGCCTCTTTACCTGGAAGCCACTGCTAGGCACCCTTCGAGACATTCCTCGGATCAAGTGGACCAAGGTTCGGACTGCATCAGGCCAGCGACAGGATTTGCCCATTTTGGTGGCCAAGGACAATGTGGTGCGTGTGGCCAAGGACTGGCAGGGACGGGTGTCATTGCCTGCTTACCCCCGACACAGAACTAATGCTACCCTTCTGTTGGGGCCGCTTCGGGCCAGCGACTCTGGGCTGTATCGCTGTCAAGTGGTAAGAGGTATTGAAGATGTGCAGGATCTGGCGACCCTGGAGGTGACAGGTGAGTTGGCATCAGGTAATGGGTGTGGTCAAAGATGAAAGAGGAGGGACCTAGGATGAAGGGGAAGGGTTGAGGCTGGGAGGAGGAGCCCAGGAATCCTAGGAAGAGCGTCAAAGGAAGGAAAAGGAAGCTGGAAAGAGAGGGTCTGAAGATGGAGAGGAAGGTGCCCAGCACAGAAGGGGAGGAGCTACTGTGAAAGGGTGGGGTTTGCAGAGAAGGAGCCAAGTATAGATAATGAGGTGCTAAAATCGTAGGGGATAAACAGAAGATGGGGGGGCAATCCCCTGAAGATGAAGGGGGCATTGTACACTGAAGGGAAGGTCCGCGGATGGAATGAGAGGCACTGAGGATGGAAGGGGAGGACCAAGCCTGAGATCCAGCCACTGAGGTTCACCTTACAAGTTGTCCTGTGGTTGGTAATCCCACTTGGGATGCAGAAGCAGGCAACCTCTGTGAGTTTGAGACCAGTCTGGTTTACAGAGCAAATTCCAGGACAGCTAGGACTGCACAGAGAAACCCTGTTTCAAAAAAAAAACAAAAAACAAAAAATAAAAAAAACTTTTTAATTTTAAATTTTATGTGCATGGATACTTTGCATGTGTATTGTGCACCATGTGTGACCTTGGGTGCCACAGAAACAGAAGGTGGTGCTGGATCCCATGGAACTGGAGTTAAAGATAGTTGTGAGCCACCATGTGGATGCTGGGAATTGAATCTGAGACCTCTGGAAGAGCAAAAATGCTCTTAAACCTTGGGGCCATCTCTCTAGACCTTTTTAGATACAAATCTTTTTTAAAAAAATATTTATTTATTTGCTTATTATGTATACAATATTCTTTCTTCAGTCCAGAAGAGGGCACCAGGCCTCATTACAGATGGTTGTGAGTCACCATATGGTTGCTGGGAATTGAACTTAGAACATTTGGAAGAGTAGGCAATGCTCTTAACCTCTGAGCCATCTCTCCAGCCCCCGATACAAATCTTTTTAGAAGGTTAAGTGAGCCTATCTTTAAAACATCAGTTAACACATGCATTAGGGAGACACTGTGTGAGAGCGTGTGCCCAACTCTCACATTGTGTACCCTACAATCCAGGGTAGTCTCTGTTTTCCCAACAGATTAAGAAAAAACGATCTGGGTGTGGGGATGAGCTCAGAAGCAGACGTGGGTGGGGGTTTGTGGGTCTCAAACCAGCCTGGTTTAAATGAGACAATGTCTTTTTCTTTGCGTGTGTGTGTGTGTGTGTGTGTGTGTGTGTGTGTGTGTGTTTCATTGTTCTTTTTGAGACACAGTCTCACTATGTAGCCCTGGCTATCCTGAAACTCACTCTATAGACCAGGTTGGCCTCGAACTCAGGGATCCACCTGCCTCTGCCTCCCAAGTACTAGGGTCAAAGGTATGCCGAACCACACCCGATGAGACCCTGTCTTTAAAATGTCTGCTCGGGAGAGGTCTGTTCTCCAAGATTCCGCCATAAGCCTCTCTCCAGCTGCTTGGCACTTGCCCCACAGGAGTCGTGTTCCACTACCGGGCTGCTCGGGACCGCTATGCGCTGACCTTCACTGAGGCCCAGGAGGCCTGCCGCCTGAGTTCTGCCACCATCGCCGCCCCACGGCACCTGCAGGCTGCCTTCGAAGACGGCTTTGATAACTGCGACGCAGGCTGGCTCTCAGACCGCACAGTTCGGTGAGGGGGTGTGCGGGAGCCTTGAGACTGGGGGTTGATCCTGAAGAAGAGGTCTCCCAGAGCACAGTCTGATAGCCACTCCCCTCCCGCCGTCAGGTATCCAATCACTCAGTCGCGTCCTGGTTGCTATGGTGACCGCAGCAGCCAGCCAGGGGTTCGGAGCTATGGGAGACGCGACCCACAAGAACTCTACGATGTCTACTGCTTTGCCCGAGAGCTAGGGGGTAAGGCAAGCTTGGCTGGGACCCCATGGCCACCTGTCCTTGAGTGTCAGATGCTTTCCCAATCCCCGTATTTTCCTAAGCCCACATGAACCTCTGTGAAGTCGCAGTGCCCTCTAAAGCTGCACCTGGAACCTGGGCCATCTCTCCCTCAGTGTCAGGTGTTCTTCTAGCCCTCCGGTCCCGCTAAGTCCCCTCAAAGCTCTCCAAAGCTGGAGCCAGAACCTGGACCACCCGTCCTCTAAGCTTCCCATCCTCAGTTCCGAGCATCCCTCCTTCTACCCCTTTCTGACCCCCACCCTATCCTTCTCCCAGGCGAGGTCTTCTACGTGGGCCCCGCCCGCCGACTGACCCTGGCAGGTGCGCGGGCACAATGCCAGCGGCAGGGTGCGGTGCTGGCTTCGGTGGGGCAGTTGTACTTGGCCTGGCATGAGGGCCTGGACCAGTGTGACCCCGGATGGCTGGCAGACGGCAGCGTGCGCTACCCGATCCAGACACCGCGCCGGCGTTGTGGGGGTCCAGCCCCTGGTGTGCGCACTGTATACCGCTTTGCCAACCGCACTGGCTTCCCTGCGCCTGGAGCACGCTTTGACGCCTACTGCTTCCGAGGTGCGTTATGATATAACCCCAGGGGCTGAAGGCCACACCCACCAGAGCCATTGTCTGGGGCCACCCTTCCTGGGTGTGTGTCATCCAGACCGGTCCCCAATTGGGAGTGTCTAACTAAGCCCTCCTCCCAGGTGGTGTCCCTGCGTGACCACATACACCCGGGCTAACCTCTGCAGCTACTTGTGGGTTGTGGGTGTGCTCTCTTGGGACCACAGACCCCCCCCCCAGGAAAGCTTGGTTATAGCCACATGCCATAGGTTGGTCCCCTTGAGATCACACACACCCCGCATGACCCATCATCTGCCTTACGGAAGCCACTCGCCACTAGTCTGTGCCTTGGACCCATTCAGGAGTAGGTGAAGGCCAGATGCCAGAATCATTGGTGATTGGCATGCTCCATGGCTGAGTCTCCTGTGGACAAGCTTCTAGACACAGGCTAATGAAAGCCATACCCCTACCAACTTTCATTTATTTGTTTTTCTTGAGACAAGGTCTCAGTGAGCAGTTCTGACTGGCTTGGACTCCCTTTTGTATACCAGGCGCAGGATGGCAACGCCTATGCCTGTGCCTGTGCCTCCAAGTGCTGGACCCAGTGCTTTGGCTACCAGGCCAAGAAGTATTCCTTTATATTGTTCTTGGGCTGCGTCTGTAGTTCATCTGGTAGAGCACTCACCTTACAAACACAAATCCCTGAGTCCTGTCCCATTGTCAAAAAAAGCCAAGTGTGGGCCCGAGGGCCTGGGATGAAGAGGCAAAAGAATCAGAAATGTTAAGATCATCCTGGGCTAGCTAATCAGTTCAGGTCAAGCCTGGGCTACCATCTCAGAAAGCCAGAAACAAAACAATAAAATTATTCCCATGCCCACGTCTTCATGAAAACCCTGTGACAGGTCACACCCTCTGGGTGGAGTACCTCCCCCTAAGATGGGTCTTTCCTGTGACGTGGCCACTACTGGGCCACTGTTGTATCACCCAGCATTTGGAAGGCTGAGGCAGGAGGATCTCTGTGAGTTTAAAGCAAGCCTGGGCTATATATTGATTTTCCAGGTTTTCTTGGGTTACAGCCAGACAAGAAGACACAGAACTAGTGGGGAGGGCTCTGAATAAGACTGTATTCTCCCCATGGGCCTGTTTCTTGAGATGCCTTAACCTAGAAATCCCACCCTAGGTGGGGCTTCACAACACAGGCACTTTCCTGGCTGTGCCTGGGCCATCCCAACCGCTTCTGCTTTTTCTACAGCTCATCACCTTACACCACAACACAGAGACCCAGAGATTCCCTCTTCTGGAGATGAGGGGGAGATTGTGTCAGCGGAGGGGCCCCTAGCCCAAGAACTAGAGCCCAGCCTGGGGGAGGAGGAGGAGAAGGCAGCACCCGGCTTCCAGGGGCCTCTCACGTCCAGCGGAGAAGAGGAAGCCCTGGACTCGACATGGACACAAGAGCCTCGGAAGACGCTTGGCCCTACCCCAAGGGGTCCCACACTGGCTTCATGGCTGCTTGCAGGTGCCACAAGCTCCACAGGTGTCCCCAGCCCCAGCAGCATGGAGGTGGATATGGCAGAGACAACACTCCCAGGCACACAGGTCACCTCCACCTCCATGGCGAAGAAGGGCCGTTTCAAAGGGTTAAACGGTCGACACTTCCAGCAACAGGGCCCAACTGGCCAACTGCTTGGAACAGCAGAGGCCAGTGCCCAACTTCCTACTCTGGAATTCACTGCCAGTCCCCTGGGGCCTTTTGCTTCCACAGAAGCCTCGGAGAGTGACCAGAGCCATGGTCACAGTCCCTGGGCCATTCTGACCAATGAAGTAGACGTGCCAGGGGCAGGTGAGTGACTGGGGAGCAAGGAAGGGTGAACACAGACACACATTGTTCCAGCATCCCAACCTTGCCCTTAGTCCTGCCTCCAAATCTCCATTTTGTTGTGTGTGTGTGTATGAGTGTTTAATGAGTGTGTGTGGAGTGAGTGTGAGCGTGAGTTGTGTGACTGTATGTGGTGTGTGAGTGAGTGTGGGTGCACACACACAAGCCGGTGAGACCAGAGCTGACTTCAAATGTCTTCCTTTGTGGTCCTCCACCTTAGTTTTTGAGACAGGGTCTCTCACTAACCTGGGCGCCCCCTTTGGCTACACTGGGGACCACCTTTCCCCTGAACTGGAGTGAAGACCTGCGCTGCCGTGGCCATCTGTTGTGTGAGTGCTGGGGCTCCGAGTCAAGTCTTCATGTCTTACAGCAAACGTTATTGCTGAGTTTTGCATTTTGAGGCAGAGTCTTCCTCTGTACCCAAGGTTTGCCTGGAACTCAAAGTAGTCCTCCTGCCTGGATCTCCCAGGCACTAGGACGGCAGGAGTGCGCTGACACACTGGCTTTTATTGTTTGTTTGCTGGAGATGACTCTGCAACCCAGATCCCCCAACTACACAGAACAGGCTTGTCCACCACACCTGCTCGATATGTTTCTGGGGTCTGCGCCTCTATGTAGTGCAGACTGGCCTCAAATGTTCATCCTCCTGCCTCAGTCTCCCATGCTGGGATCATACATGCGTGCTGCCAGGCCCTGCTAACGTGACGCTTTTGATGTCACAGGTTCCCTTGGCAGCAGGAGTCCACCAGAGTCCTGGATGTGGTCGCCATCTTTGATCTCACCTACTGTCCAGAGCACTGAGAGCGGCCCTGGCCTGAAGCCAGGGACAACTGAAGCCCCCAGTGTGAAATCAACCATCCACCACCTGCCCTGGTCTCCCTCAGTGCCCTCTCTCCCTTCCTCCAGTCCTTCAGAGGCCCCAACTGTTGTCTTCCATGAGGCACCCCCTGGTGACACATCTCCAGACTTCCCCTTTGTAGCCATGCTTCGTGCCCCCAAATTGTGGCTGCTGCCACACTCCACATTTGTCCCCATTGTGACCCCCACTCTGCCCTCCCTAGCTTCCCCACAGGATGGGGATGTTACCACTCCCAGGCCTGTCAGCCTTGGAGCCGAGGGCCTGGAATTGCTGTCTCAGACCACCATAGATGCCCCAGTTGAAGCCAACCACAAATCCCCTGCTGCAGATTCTAGAGAAATCGGGGGAATCAGCTCCATCCAGGCTACCAAGCACCCCATCTCTGGCCAGTGGGTGTCCTTGAACTCCAGTAATGTGACTATCAATCCTGTCCCCTCTGATGCTGGCACCCTGGGGACTGAGTCTGAGGTCTGGGACATATCAAGAAGTCCCACATCTAGTGGACAAGCTACTGTGGGCAAGGTGCTGGCCACCTGGCTACCACTGTTCAGCCAAGAACTGGACACTAGTTCCCAGCCCTCACTGTTGGGAGACTATGGAGTCACCGTGAACATGGAACCTACAGTGGCTTTGGCAGGAGGCACCACCAAGAGCCCTCTCAAAGCCACTATGGAACTGCTCCCTAGAGATGCTGATGCCACTTGGGGATCTGAACCCAAAGGTTCCTTTTCCAGCACCCGTGTGGCTGTGAGTTCAAGTATGAACCAAGGGACCATAACTGGAGCCCAAGGTATGCCCACACTGACATCTACAAGCTCCGAAAGTCACCCAGAGCCACAGGACCAGAGAGTAGCCCAGGGGTCACCAGGCCCTCATAGCAGTCTACCTTCTCTTCTGTGGTCATCCCTGGCCTCCAACATGAATGAAGCGGCCTCAGTCTCCTCAGGGGAACCCACTGGGCTGTGGGACACCCCCAGCACCCTGACACCTGTGTCTTTGGGCTTGAAAGAATCAGATCTGAATGTTGTGGCCAAGAGTCCAGGATTGGCGGACTTCTGGGAAGAGGTGGCCAGCGGGCAGGAGGGTAAGTTCTGGGTTCTCCATCTGTCCTAATGCAGCCAGGACCTGAAACTGGAGGTTGGGGATTCCCTGAGCAGAGGAAATGCTCTGGGAAGGCTGGGATTTTCTATCAAAGGATGATGCTAGAAGTCAGGAGGCAAGTTACATTGGGTCTTCTGTGTTATGTTGTGCTGGTGGCTCTGGCTGGTATGGACCTGACTATGTAGACCAGGCTGGCCTTGAGCTCACAGAGTTCCTCCTGCCTCTGTCTCCTGAATGTTGGGATTAAAGGCATCTGTCACCTTGTTTGACTAACACTGGACACTTCTAACACTCAAGGAATGTGGTCATTGACCAAAACATGGGCTCCATGAAGAATTAGGGGATTGGATTTGGGGGAGTTCGGTTTCCAAATATCCAGATCACTTTGAGGGACAGGGCAGCGTGATACCAGGGGCCTGCCTTCAACAGTTTCATTGTGTTTGGAAGACAGCAGAATCTAGTTTCATCCCAGGAAGGGTAAGAAGGACAGGACATGGATGAGCAGAAACTAGACTTGGATTGACTCAGTCAATGAGATGTCAGAGGCTGGAGCCATGAAGAGAGTGGGAGGTGGGGGCAGGCTCAGTGGCCAGCAACACTGCCTGCTTGGCCAACTGTGTAACCCAGGATGGCTTTGAACTGGTGGCAATCCTCCTACATTAGCCTTCTGAATGCTGGAACAGCAGGTGTAAGGCATCATGCCCAGTGTCTGTCCTATTGCTGTGAAAAGCATAATTGGGGCTTGCTTACAGTTTCAGAGGTTCATCATGACAACATGAATAGTGTTGGAACAGTAGCTGAGAGCTACATCCTGGTATACAGGCAGAGAGAAGAAACTGGGCCTGGTATGGGCATGTTAAAACCTCAAAGCCCATCTCCAGTGACACACCTCCTCCAACAAGACCACACCTCCTAATCCTTCTCAAGCAGTGCCACGCCCTGCTGATTAAGCATACAGGTCTATGCACCTGGGGGGGGGGCGTTCTTATTCAAACCACTACACCCAGCTTGTTTCTTAAAATTCACTCATTTATCTTTTATTATGTGCATGCAAGGGCACACACATGTAGGTGCACAATTGAACAGATATATGTACAGTCCGGAGGTGCCTATCCTCAGGCACTGTCCACCTTGTTTGTTTAGTTTTTAATTACCATCATTTAACATGCCGTGGCTCTCTTGTGCAAGTTGGGACAATTTTGGGACTGGGCTCCCTCCCACTATGTGGGTTCCAGGAATCAAACTCCGATTATCAGTCTTAGCATTGAGCACCTTCAGCTGCTCAGCCATCATGCCCGTTCTCCATCTCATATTTTGGAGCAGGGTCTCTTATTGGCCTATGAACTTACCAATCAAGCTAGATTAGATAGTCATCGAGCCCCTGGGATCCCTCTGTCTCCATCTCCCCAGACCTATGACAGCAGACACAGCACATGTGCCTGGTGCTCATGGGGATCCCTTAGAGCCAGGGCTACCAATGGTTGTGAACCGCCACATGTATGCGAGGAATCAAACTTCTCAGAACAGTGCTCATAACTGCTGAACCATCTTTCCAGCCACTTCCCACTGTGAGACAGGATCTCACTCTGTAGACCAGGCTGTTCTAGAGATCTCACCAACTCTTCTGCCTCAGTCTCCTGAGTGTGAGGACCATGGGCATGTGTCCCCAATCCCAGCCAGATTGGTCCAACTTTGTAACATCTCATGGGACAAGCTCTTGTGTGGTTCTCACATTACTCAAAGGGAGACTGAGGCATGGGGTATCTGAGTATCTAGCATGTTCCTGCAGCTGTGGCTGGAACTGGAACTAGGACAGAGAGACAAATCCAAAACCAGAGCTTGTGAGTTGGGCTTGGCACACACCCAGGTAAAGGCAGGGGGCAGGGAGAAAGGGTCAACCCCAGCGAAGAAGTAAGTTCAAGGGCAGCCTGTATGAGACCACACAAAGGATGGAGTGGGGGAGAAGGGCAGCAGGAAGGTGGGAAGGAAGGAGCATGAAAGGAAAAGGAGCCTGTGTCTTTGATGTTAGCCTGCAAGGGGCTGAGTGCGGGGTGTGCAATAGACCAATGGCAGCTCAGGCTATCAGAGGCTGTGGGGAAATGGGTCCCTGAAAGTAACAACATCTGGAAGAAAGCCAGGACTCTGGGTAGTGGAAGTTGAAGGGGTGGCATGACACCCACGGCACAAATGCTAATAAAGCCAAAAATATACTGGCTGAGCTGATTCAGTGCCAGCCATAGGCAGGTGGCATGGTGGGGCAAAGCATGGTGGGGCATGCTTGCACGGAGCTGGAACTTCAGCAGGCACATCACACAGACCAGACCCCAGTTTCCCAGTGTCACTGCCTCAGGGACAGATGTTTCAGCTACTACAGGACAGCTATTTGTCCCCCACTGTTCAGTTAGCCAGCAGTGATGTCTGGCATACTGATATCCTAGAACATTCTCTGAGCCGTCAGATTGACATGTGGCTCATAGAACTGCATACGTCATCTTGTTTTAGTTGATTTAAGCATGAGTGCAGTGTGTGATTGCCATATAGAGTGTCACTGCTCTCAGAGAGAGAAAGACAAAAAACAGCAAGTACAGAGGAACCTGGCAGGGTTAGTGAGAGGGTTCAGTGGGTAAAGGTGCTTGCTGCCAAGGCTGGGGATGTTAGTTCAAGCCCTGAACCCACATGGTGACAAAGAGAATTAACTCCTACAATTTGTCTTCTGGTGTGGATAAACACACTGGACTGGTGAGTCTAGTGTGACCTGGAAGGGGACTTTGCTGAGTAGGACGTCCCACAGATGCTGTGGTGCAGTTGCAGAAGTGGTAAGGTCTTTATCACAAGCATGTGAGCCATTGTTCACTGGTGAGTCAACAGAGGGGAAATTTCTGGATTCCATGACATGGTGGCCAGTCCATCCTCACACTGCCTGTTCATTCTGTAGACCCCACAGATCCCTGTGAGAACAACCCTTGCCTGCACGGGGGCACCTGTCGAACCAACGGCACCATGTACGGCTGTAGTTGTGATCAGGGCTATGCTGGGGAGAACTGTGAAATTGGTGAGTGTCCCATCCCAGAACACTGTGCTGTCCCTTGTGCTTTGAGTCTGGGCAAATGAACCAAAATTAGCTGAGCCCAAACTAGTTAGCTGAGGGCTGTGTGATGGGGACTGTAGCTCAGGAGAGCCATTTCCCATTCTTTGCTCGACTTCACAATCACACTAAGAATTATAGAGTCATAACTAAAAACACAAATGAGGGCCAGGCATGGCAGCGCACACCTTTAATTCCAGCACTTGGGAGGCAGAAGCATGTGGATGTCTGTGAGTTTGAGGCCAACCTGGTCTACAGAGAGAGGTCCAGGACAGCCAGGATTATATAGAGACATGCGTAGAGAGATACAGAACCCTTTCTCAAAAAAAATTCATAAAATAAATATCATTTTTTAAATGTATTTATTATATATACACAATATTCTGCCTGCATGTATCCCTCCAGGCCAGAAGAGGGCACCAGATTTCATTACAGATGGTCATGAGCCACCATGTGGTTGCTGGGAATCGAACTCAGGACCTCTGGAAGAGCAGTCAGTGCTCGTATCCTCTGAGCCACCTCACCAGTCCAATAAATATCATTTTAAAAATGTTTTGTTTTAGCCAGGAAGTGGCAGCGCATACTTTTAATTCCAGCACTCGGGAGGCAGAGGCAGGAAGATCTCTGTGAGTTCAAGGCTAGCCTAGTTTAAAGAGCTAGTTCCAGGACAGGCAGAGTTACACAGAGAAACTCTGTCTCAAAAAAAAAAGAAAAAGAAAAGAAAAAAGGAGGGCTGGAAAGTGTTAAGAGCAGACCAGAGTTCAATTCAATCCTCAACAATTACATGGTGGTTGACAGCTCTGCTGGCTTGCAGGTGTGCATGTAGGCAGAACACTGTATACATAATAAATAGATAAATCTTAAAAAAAAAAAGTTGTATTTTAAAAATCCAAGACAGTGACAACTGAGTAACAAGACTGGCCTCTCACCTCCCACAGGTGCACACAGGATGCACCCTTGTGTGTGTGTTAGGTGACACAGGTTAACTGAATGCTTTCCTGTCTGGTGGTGCCTGCTGCACTCATGCTTGCTAGTGCTCTCCTCACGGCTACCTGTGGGCTGGGAGCTGACCTCTATCCATCCCGTGTCTCACAGACATTGATGACTGCTTGTGCAGCCCCTGCGAGAATGGAGGCACCTGCATTGATGGGGTGAATGGCTTCACCTGCCTCTGCCTCCCCAGCTATGGGGGCAGCCTGTGCGAGAAGGGTGAGTCCCACAGGGTGGCAACTAGTTTTATTATTTATTTTATATAGTTAAAAATTTTAAGTTACAATTTAAAGACTTATATGTTTTGTATATGAGCATGGTATGGGGCATACGTATGATGTCGGGAAACCTTGCAGGACTCTGTTCTCTCCTGCTGTCTGTCTGTCTGTCTGCTCTGGGGCTGCTGGCAAGCGGCCTTAGCCCTGTCTACTTATGTATCTTGCTGGCCCTATTTTTTTTTAATTGAAAAAGTTTTGATTAATCTATTTTTTGTGTGTGGGTGTTGTGGCTGCATGTCTGTCTAGGCATAATGTGTGTTACATCCTGGGAGGTAACAAGCCCCCCTCACATTCCTGTCCCACCCCCAGATACAGAGGGCTGTGACCGTGGCTGGCACAAATTCCAGGGTCACTGCTACAGGTACTTTGCCCATCGGCGTGCCTGGGAGGATGCAGAGAGAGACTGCAGGCGCCGGGCTGGCCACCTGACGAGTGTCCACTCACCAGAGGAGCACAAGTTCATTAACGGTAGGGACACTGCAGTGATATGGGGTGGGAGCTTGTCCCTCAACCACCGCACCACCAGGGAGTCCTGGAGACTCACAGACTCACTGATGGATCACATGTCTGTTAAGTTCTGTGTTAGTTCCCTGATGCTCCCCAAATATTCTCTGCATGCCTGTTATCTCCCCCAGTCTTTTTTAATTATTTAAATTTATTTATGTTTTTTTAAAATATTTACTTATTTACTTATTATGTATACAATATTCTGTCTGCTTGTATGCCTGGAGGCCAGAAGAGGGCACCAGACTTCATTACAGATGGTTGTGAGCCACCATGTGGTTGCTGGGAATTGAACTCAGGATCTTTGGAAGGGCAAGCAATGCTCTTAACCGCTGAGCCATCTCTCCAGCCCCATTTATTTATGTTTTATGTATGTGCATTCTGCATGCCAGAGAGGACATCAGATCCTATTACAGATGTTTGTAGCCACCAAGTGGGTACTGGGAATTGAACTCAGGACCTCTGGAAGCCACCATTCCAGCCCCCTCTCCCACACTCTTGTCAGGTCCTGAGAATGCAGTGAGGCAAGTGTGTCCTTAGAAAGTGACGTTCCCGGTGACAGGACTTCGACCATCAAGCACATGTCTAATTTGGATAATGTTTGTCTACAGATTGGATTATTTCTATGTTTATTGTATTATTCTATATAATCATTATTATTATTTGATTTTGTTTTGTTTTGAGACAGGGTTTCTCTGTGTAGCCATGGCTGTCCTGGAACTTGCTCGGTAGATCAGGCTGGTCTCGAACTTAGAGATTTGCCTGCCTCTGCCCCCCAAGTGCTGGGATTAAAGACGTGGCCACCACCCCAGCTTTATTTTTAATACCGAAGGAATTGACAAATAGAGCCAGGGCATGGACTTGGGGCGTCTGGTCCTCTGCAGAGACTGGCACTCGTCACTGTAGCCGCCATGCGTTTCTTCACATGGCGCTGCCCCGTCCCTGTGGATCCTCTCCTTGTTCAGTGTTTGGTCCACTGTGTCAACATGTCTCACCATCCATGGTCTGAACTGGCATCTGGTTTGGGTTCCTTACTGCTCTGTCCCTCTTGCCCCAGCCAGCACTACTCCAGGTGACTGACAGGGCCTGTGAACATTTGTTCTTTCTGGCTGCCCAATTCCCCTTCCCTCACATGGCTGGACAGGTCTTCCTCACCTCTGTAAGCCCACTTCCAGGCTGGGAATGTTGTGGCCTTTCCCGCCACAGTATACAACCTACAGAAACTGCATGTGGCTGAGGGTGGGCCTCTCCTTAGTCCACCTCCTCCCTCCGACAAGTCCTCCCGCTCAGGCCTCCTGGCTCCCAGGTCCACATGTCCTTCCACCCAGGGAGGAACATGCTTTCACAGTCCTCCCGCCCAACAGGTTTTGGCCATGAGAACTCATGGATCGGTCTGAATGACAGGACAGTGGAGAGGGACTTCCAGTGGACAGACAACACAGGACTGGTGAGTGGCAGGTTCCTGTCCTCACACTTCTTAAGCTCCAGTGGTCCCAGTTTACCCTCCTGTGGAGCAAGCACTGGTGGGCATCATTGGTCCTCAGAAGTTCTGGGGTGTGGCTTGGCAGAAGAGTCCTGCCTAGAATCCCCAGTGAGGGGCTGGGGGCGTGGCTCGACCTGGCTTAGATCCAGTTCCATCCCAGCTGTAAAATATGAAGAAATACACAACACTGAAGTAGCGTGGTTATTGTGGTGCTTTTCTGACATCCCAGCACTTGGCGGCTGAGGCAAGAGGAGCATTGCAAGCTGGAGCTCTAGCTGCCGTGCCAAGTGAGTTGTAAACCAGTCATTGTTGCACAGCTGAGCCCTGGCTCAACAAGCCTCAGAAGATAAGCGACAGGCTAAAGTCATCAATGCCTGAAGCCTATGAAGAAGATAAGCGCCAGGCTAAAGTCATCAATGCCTGAAGCCTATGAAGCCTGAGAGGAGCTGTGGGTGGAGGCAGGGCAGGCTGTGGATCCCAGGAGCCACACAGGCAGAATGAAGAATTATTTTTTCCTGAATTGGCGTAGAATTTTGGTTTGTCGTGATGAAAATGTCTGGAAACAGATGCAGTGGTGATGGTTACACAACACTAAGATGGGAGTGACGCCATGAACCATGGCTTTAAAACGGTGTACATGGGCTCTGTGAGATGGCACAAACGGGTGCAAGTTCATTACCAAACCTGAGAACCTGAGTTTGATCCCTGGGGACTGCCAAAGGTGCGTGCTATGTGTGTCCCCTTCTGAAATAAACAGTTTTTGGGAAAAAAAAATTTTTTTTTTGAGACAGGGCTTCTCTGAGTAGTCCAGTCTACCTCCCACTGTAGACCAGGCTGGCCTTGAACTCCCAGATATTTGTTTGCCTCTGTCTCCTGAGTGCTGGGATTAAAAGTATGTGTTACCATGCCTGGTTTAAATAAACAAATTCTTTTTTATTTACTTATTTATTTAATGCACAGGAGGGTTTTGTCTGCATGTGTGTCTGTGCACCATGTCCATGCAGTGCCCTCAGAGGCCAGAAGAACTGGAGTTACAGACAGTTGTGAGCCATCATGTGGGTGCTGAGAAACAAACTCAGGTCCTCTGAAAGATCAGCCAGTGCTCAATTACTGAGCCACCTCTCTTGCCCAAAATTTTTAAATGTAATAAAAATACCTTTAAAGAGGCCAGGCGGTGGTGGTGCACGCCTTTCATCCCAGCACTTGGGAGGCAGAGGCAGGCGGATCTCTGAGTTGCAGGCCAGCCTGGTCTACAAGAGCTAGTTCCAGGACAGGCTCCAAAGCTACAAGAGAAAGCTTGTTTCGAAAAACCAAAAAAAAAAAAAAAAAAAAAAAAAAACCTTTAAAGGCACGTTTCATGGTGTGGTATACATACACTACCACAATTTGTATAATACCCATTTCTTCTTGCCCCCTCATGAGATCTGGCCCTGCCCACTCTCTGCCTCTCTGCCGACAAGCAGTACCACCACCTGGCATTGACTCCCTCCCTGCCCCTGGGCCTTTGCAAATGTTGTTCCCTGGGCTTGGAACTCTGTCCCCTGCCTGCCCCTCTGCTTTAACACTTCCTGTTGTCCCTGGGGAAGCCCTCCTGTACTTCCAAGCTGGGGTCAGCTTTTTCAGCTATTTACCTAATGCTGGTGCACGTGGAGAGCTGGGAAGAAGCTATAAAGGAGGCAAGAAGAAAAGAAGGCTGCTGCGTTCTCCCAGCTGGAGACAGCCAGTGTCTGTGGTGGGGGTGCATCAATCCCTGGAGACAGCCAGTGTCTGTGGTGGGGGTGCATCAATCCCCTTCTTGTTGGAGGGGTCTGGGCTGGACCTGGGCTGACACACAGGCACCAGAATGAACTCAGCTCTCTCTTTTCAAAGCAATATGAGAACTGGAGGGAGAATCAGCCAGACAACTTCTTCGCCGGTGGAGAGGACTGTGTGGTGATGGTGGCACACGAGAGTGGGCGCTGGAATGATGTACCCTGCAACTACAACCTCCCCTATGTCTGCAAGAAGGGCACAGGTACTGTGCACACCCCTTCCCACTTTCCTTCCAGACACTTGAGGTTCTTTTCCTGTGTCCTGATTTTTTCCCTTTAATTCCTTAGCATTAGTGATTCTTTTTTCTTTTTATTTATTTATTTTGAAATTTTTAAAGAATATTTATTTATTTGTTTGTTTGTTTGCTATGTATTCAATATTCTGTCTGTGTGTATGCCTGCACGCCAGAAGAGGGAACTAGACCTCATTACAGATGATTGTGAGCCACCATGTGGTTGCTGGGAATTGAACTCAGGACCTTTGGAAGAGTAGGCAATGTTCTTAGCCATCTCTCCAGCCCTTGAAATTTTTTTATTTGGTTTTTTAACACAGGGTTTCTCTGGGTAGCTTTGGCTGTCCTGGAACTCACTGGACCAAACTGGCCTTGAACTCAGAGTGCTGGGGTTAAATGTGCCACCAAGCTAATTTCTTAGCACTCTTTACATATGAAGGAAACAATTGTATGCATTCTGTTTACTCTTCTCTTGTGCTTCAGCTTAGTCTTGTGCCTTATGCCCTAGGGAGTGGGTTTTGTCCAGAAGATTTCACACTCCCCCAAGGAGTTTCTGGTTTAGGGAAAAAGCAAGAAACAGGCACAGTCACGTGGAGTTCCCTGCGCTCTGACAAGATGTGTCACCCTCAGCCCTTCTGTCCCCAGTGCTCTGTGGCCCGCCTCCAGCAGTGGAGAATGCCTCTCTTGTCGGTGTGCACAAAGCCAGGTACAGTGTTCACGCCACTGTGCGGTACCAGTGTGACGAAGGGTTCTCCCAGCACCACGTAGCCACTATCCGCTGCCGGAACAATGGAAAGTGGGACCGGCCCCAGATTGTCTGCACCAAACGTAAGTACTATGTCCAATAATCTGTCCCTGACAAAGCTCTGGTTGTTTATAGGGTCCTGTCTCCACACAGTGGTACAGCATCATCTGTCACCCCCACTACGTGGAGCCTGAGGCAGGAAGATTACAGTTCGAGGTCATCCTGGGCTATTGCATAAGACCCACAGGAAGAAGAAAGCTAAGCTGAGGGTGGGACTCAGTGGGTAGAGTCAGGGCTCCATTGCCATACGCCTGTCCTCCCAGCACTCAGGAGGTAGAGGCAAGGCAAGAGAATCAAGAATTCAAGGTCATCCTCTGCTATAAAGTAAGTTTAAGGTCAGCCTGAGCTATGTGAGGCTCTGTCTTAAAAAAGTCTTCCTGTGGCCCAGCAGTGGTGGCACACACCTTTAATCCCAATCCCTGCAATCAGAGGCAGACCTAGGCTATCCTGCTCTACAATTTGAGTTCCAAGACAACCAAGGCTGTTACACAGAGAAACCATGTCTTGACAAACAAAACAAAAATCCTCCTGGTAATGCAGCCTTACAGAGAAATGAAAACTCACCAGCCCACCTAGTGCTTTTGTTTGTGTTTTGTGCTACAAAATCTCAAGTAGCACAGTATGGCCTCAAAGTTGGAATGTGTAGCCAAGGCTTCCTTCCCACATGGAAATGCTGGGACAACAGGTGTACACAAGTCCCCACGGCAGCTGGTTGGCTCTGGGCGTTGACCCCGTGCTCAGCTACTCTGAGACTGGTGCAAAGCAGCTGCAGATCCCAGGACAGCCTGGGCTTACAGAGTTTGACCCACACAGTTCAGGTATGGAGCTCTTTTGGTAATCTAAGCCACATTTTCAGCCCTCACCAAATTGAATTTTGTTTTTGTTTTTTGTTTGTCTTGTTTTGTTTTTCAAGACAGAGTTTCGGGCTGGAGAGACGGCTCAGAGGTTAAGAGCACTGGCTGTTCTTCCAGAGGTCCTGAGTTCAATTACCAGCAACCACATGGTGGCTCACAATCATCTATGAGATCTGGTGCCCTCTAATGGTGGACAGGCATACATGCAGACAGAACATTGTATACATAATAAATTAATCAATTAATTAAAAAATGTAATGCAAAAAAAAAAAAAAGGACAGGGTTTCCCTGTGTAGTCATGACTATACTGGAACTTGCTCTGTAGACCAGGTTGGACTCGGACTCAGAGATCTGCCTGCCTCTGCCTCCCAAGTGCTGGAATTAAAGGCATGTGCCACCACCACCTGGCTTGATTCTTTGAGTTTTTTGAGACAGTCTCATTATGCAGTTTGTGGCTGACCTTGAACTCAGAGTTCTTCTTGCCTCTGTTCCCAAAGCCACCATACCTGGCCTGCTTGTATTTTTTTCTCTTTTCATCCCCCTGAGGAGGCCAGTGACATCCAACCACCCCAACATTGATCTTCACCCCTTCTCATCTCTTTCCCATCCCTGCAGCCAGGCGATCACATCGGATGCGTAGACACCGCCACCGCCAGCACCGACATCACAATCCCCGCAAGGAGCACAGAAAACACAAAAGACACCCAGTGGAAAACTGGGAGAAGGACGCAGGGGATTTCTGCTGAAAACCCAGGCTAAGCAAGCACACACTCCCACATCTCTTCCGGAGCATTCTCCTGGGAAGCCAGAACTCAGACACCCACGGAGAGAGGGTGGGAACACCCCTGGGACCCACACCCTGTGGTCTTCTGTACAAAGCTCAGATCTCCCCTTCCTTCCCTCCTGAGGTCCTCCTGGCAGTGACCAGGGTGGTCAGGCCGAGCCTCTAGGAGTATCTCCCAGTCACAGGAAAGGGGCTCCCGAAGTCTGGCTGCCAAACTTCCTAGAGGGTCCAATAGTGTGTCTTTGTGTATGTTCTGGGAGTAGCTTTCACACCAGAGATTCAGGCTTAGTAAATGGTGAACCATCCTAAATCCAGGGTGAAGCTTTGACTAAAGGTCACTGAATTTGAAAGTGAGGCTCAGAAGACCACAGTGCAAACATGGCCTGTTCTATCTTCACCTGGGATTGACCCCAAGGGTGGTCTTTGATCTGTGTGGCTTTCTTTCTTCTTCCTTCCCCCCAACCCTCCATCTCCCCCATCCCCATAGACTAGACTGGCCTTGAACTCGCTATTGTAGCCAAGGATGATTCTCCTGCTATGCACCACCATGCCCGCCCGGTTCATTTGGTGCTGCAGACAGGACCCCGGGCCTCACGAGTACAGCAAGTGCTCTCTCTACTAACTAAGCCCTAGCCCTGGTCTTTGGTATTGGTGCATAAATCTAGTGTGGACCTCTGTGTGCTGAAGTTTAGTGATGTCTCTTAGAGCCACTGGCCTCCTTGGCTTGGGGGGGGATTACTTAGAGCAATGGGGAGGGGGTAGTATATTGCTGGCCTCCCTCCAGGTCTGGTGGAGTGCTGAGCCACAGTACTTCTGTTTTGAGGTTCTTTTTGTTTTGAGACAGCGCTTCACTGTGTAGCCCTGGCTAGCCTGGAAATTGCTATGTAGACCAGGCTGGCCCGGAACTCAGTGATTTGCCTGCCTCTGCTTCCTGGGATTACCATGCCTGGCCTTCTCTTGTTTATTGACATAGGATCTCATTCTATAACCAGGCTGGATTTCAGCCCACAGCAATCCCTTCTCAGCCATGTGGTGGTTCATGGGTTTGTGATGACAGTCTCTCACACCCATGTAGATAGAAATGTGATCTGGCTGCCACTGCCTTGCTTGCCTTCCATCTCTCAGGGAGACAGATAACCTCCTGCCGGAACCACGTAGGTGCCACATTTTCTAGCCCAGAGCCCGTCCTTACCAAACCCTTTCTGCAGACCTCAGTAAATCCCCTGCCTCAGGCCCTACCTCTGCCCTACCGCATCCTGTCTCCACACCTTGTCAGTGGGCTCCTTGTGGTCCCAGTCCCAGTGTTAGGTATCAGAAGTCACACACACACACACACACACACACACACACACACACACACACACACTTGTCTCACACCTAGTCTCACTCTTTTAAGATGTGACAGAGCCTACTTATACTCCCTCTTCCCATTTGCACCTCAGAAAAGACTTCCCCAAGCCAGGGGTGGGGTTCATCACCCAGAGGGGCCAGAGATTTGTCTCCACTTTCAGGCCCTCCTGTCTGGGTTTAAAACCTGTGAATTTGTGCTAAAACCACCTTCCGGAGCTTGACCACAGCCCCGCCGGTAATGATGCTAGTCAAATAAGCCGGAAGAAGCCAGTTTAATCTCTGCAAAAGGAAAGCCAGGTGGGGTGACATGAATCTATAATCCCAGTATTCGTATTGTGAGAGGTGGACAGAGTTTGACAGAGTTTGTGAGCCAGCTGGCCTGGAGGGTGTAGCATGGCAGAAACAAGTGGAAGACTGTAGCCAGCTCCTAAAGGTCATCTGACCTTCACATGCACACCGCAACACGAGCAAACTCACCTACACAAACACAAGCCCCCACCCATACAAACCCAGCCTCCCACACATACTGCACAAGCACAAAATAAGTAAGATTTTTCAAAATGTGTGGGATCTGGTTTGGCAGGGCAGGGACAAGTGCAGTGCTTAGCCAGACCTGCACAAGGTCCTGGGTTCCTTCCCCAGCTCTTCCTAAGCAAGTGTATGTATGGCCTACTCCAGGGATCAATACAGATGGGACTGTGTTTACTGAGCCTACATCCCTCATGGAAGGTATTGAAAGCCTGGGGCAGTTACTGAGAAAAAGTCACCCAAGTCATCGTATTATTGCCCTCAATTCCTCTCAGCAGCCCTTAGTCTCCCATTTTACACATGAAGGTAGTGAGGTTTCAATACTAGAGGAAGGCAAAGTTACAGACAGGAAAGATTTTGTTCTGTGCATTGTAATTAGTGTAAAGTTGCTTTGTTTTTTAAACAGGGCCTCATGTATTCCAGGTTGGCCTGAATGTTCCGTGTAGCTGAGGATGACCTTAAACTCCTGATTTTCCTGCCTCAGTTTCCAAGTGCTGGAATGACAGGTGTGCACCACTGTAGCTGGTACATACAGTCCTAGGAATGGAACCCAGAGTTTTGTGTATACTACCTGAGCCGCAGGCACTGCGCCCGCTGAGCAGCAGGCACTGCGCCCGCTGAGCCGCAGGCACTGCGCCCGCTGAGCTGCAGGCACTCTTATCAATCAGTTATTCTACAAACACTATCAACTCAGCCCCATCCCAAACCCTGGTCTTCATTTGT
The DNA here is from genome assembly GCF_982192425.1 of Myodes glareolus. NCBI lineage: Eukaryota > Metazoa > Chordata > Mammalia > Rodentia > Cricetidae > Myodes > Myodes glareolus. The sequence goes on along the minus strand of NC_142048.1, from coordinate 3,081,978 downwards.
GCTTCAAACTTTGCTTTGTGTATGGAGGAAAACATTGACCTCTTTACTGGCCTATGAACACACACACACACACACACACACACACACACACACACAGGTTTGGGAATTAGTTGAGAAAAGCAAAGGGGACCATGATCCCTAGTGGCCCCTGCTGCGAAAAGTCTGGCCTCTGGCTGTGGCTGGGAAGCTGGGCCCACAACTGTTTTCTTACTAACATTTCATGGTTCAGAGGGGGAGAACCTTAGCCAAGCCCTTGGCGATCCCAGGCAGGAGGACTGGGAATGTGGCTGCTGGGGGCTTGGTGGCTGTGCTCTGACCCAGCCCTGCTCCAGGAATGGAGAGCTTTTGGTGTTTTCTGTTGTGGAGATTCGTCTTCTGCTCTTTCCCTCTGGGCCGTGTGTGGCAGAAGTGTGAGTGTGCGTGTGAATGGCTACAGGTTCTTCTGGGTTTTTTTCTTGGGGCTTTGAACTTCCGTGAATCTGCGCTGACACTGTGGATGTTAATGTACTTCTTTGGACATTTTAATAAAATTTTTTTAACAGTCCCTTTTGCCTGTGGCCCCCTGAGACTGTTTCTCAGCCATTCACCTGTCTGGTATTATTCACTGGACACCTGAGTTTCTTTGACATGAGGACTCTTATAACCTAGGCTGGCCAGAATTCGTTAAGTTCTGAGGATGACCTTGAACTCCTGATTGACTGGGGCTTTTCGTTTGTTTGTTTTCTGTTTACAGAAAAAAAGTTTCTGTAGACCAGGTTGGCCTCGAACTCACAGAGATTTCACCTGCCTCTGCCTTCCCAGTGCTGGGGTTAAAGGTGGGACGCTGGGAGCTTTGGAAATGTTAGGCGAGTACGCTACCAGCTGGGCCACAAGCTCCACTAGATGAGCTGCAGCCTCGGGCTGATGCTGTCTTCTTCATTTATTAATTTAGTTTTTAACAGAGGTCACTATGTGTCCCAGGCGGACACGAGCTCTTCCTGCAGTAGCCTCCAGGTGTACACCTGCGTGCCAGGCAAGGAGGGTGCAATGGAGGCATAGCATGAGCTAGACTTGGTGGGGGGTGGCCACGGTTTCAGACAGAGAAAAGACTAAAGTCATCCTGAAAATCTGATTTATTGAAAACATCAGCAAGATGGCTCTGCTGGGGAAGGTAAACCATTTGCGGCTAAGCCTAATGGTTTTAGTTCAGTTCCCTGAACCCATGGTATTAGTGGAGAACCATAATGGGATCATGAAGTGTATCCTCCCCTCCCCCACAAAATAAAGAAATCTTTTTTCCTTTTTTTCTTTTTTATTTTTATATAGTACCTGGAGGGACAGCCGTGGGTGCTGGGAACCGAACTCTTATATTTTTGGTTGTGAGCCTAGCCTTTAACGGCTGAGCCATCCCTCCAGGCCAAAATAAAGAAATCTTACAAAGCAAAACCAGTGTAAAGACAGAGAAAATGGGGACCAGCAGCATTCATTACTCTACTTTCTGACTGTGGGCATAGTGCGACCTGATGCCCCTGCCATTGAGACATTCCCACTGAGACAGACTGCATCCTCGAACTGAGAGTCTAATAAGCCCTTTCTCCCTTAATTTGCTCTGCCTGGCATCTGGTCACAGAGAGAAGAAACGTAACCAACACACACATCTCAACAGACAGAAGCAGTATGCGCAACCCTCATCCCAGCACTCATGAGGTGGAAGCAAGAAGAACAGCCTGGGCTACATATGACCCTGTCAGAAACAAGAAACAAAAGCAGGAAAGGAGGCCAGGCAGGGTGGCACACACCTTAAATCCCAGTTTTGGTTTCTTTCAAGACAGGGTTTCTCTGTAGCTTTGGAGCACGTCCTGGAACTAGCTCTTGTGTAGATCAGGCTGACCTTGAAATCACAGAGATCCACCTGCCTCTCCCTTTTGAGTGCTGGGATTAAAGGTGTGTGCTGCCACCGCCCGGCCTTGGCTTAGTTTATTTGGGGGGAGGATGTTTTATTTTTTGAAGTAGTGTCTCACTATATAGCCTTAACTAGCCTGAAACTCACTCTACAGACCAGTGGTTGTCAGCCTTCCTAATGCTTTGCTATGTTCCTCATGCTGAGGTGACCCATAAAATTTTGGTTGTAATTTTGTAACAGTAATTTTGCTACTGTTATGAATCATTGTAAATATATGTGATTCCCAAGGGGGCCGAGACCCACAGGTTGAGAACCATTGCTGCAGCCCAAGTGGGTCTTGAACTGAGATCTAACTGCCTCTACCTCCAGAGCGCTGGCACTAACGGTGTGTATCAGCACGCCCAGCATGGGTCAGAGTGGGATAAACTTCTAGATAAATTTTTTCCATCCCTGAAGTAGATCCAGCTTCCGAGTTTTCTCTTTCCTCTCTAAAGTTCCCTGATTTCACTGGATGAGACATCCCTCCCAGTTCAGCCAATGGTATAGACCATTTCCCAGAGCAACCCTGATTGGTCCAGGACTGCATGAATGTTAGTTAACCCCTGAGACTCAGGCACGTCCTCTGACCACTCGTACACACTCCACGCACTAAAAAAAGCGAATGAAATTGAGGGCTGGAGGGCTGGAGAGATGGCTCAGCGGTTAAGAGCATTGCCTGTTCTTTCAAAGGACCCGAGTTTGATTCCAGCAACTTACAACCATCTGTAATGAGATCTGGTGTCCTCTTCTAGCCTGCAGGCATACACGCAGACAGAATGCTGTATCCATAATAAATAAATAAATTTAAAAAAAGCGAATGAATAAAGTTTACAAATAAAAATTAGGGGCTGGAGAGATGGCTTAGTGATTAAGAGACTGGCTGCTCTTCCAGACGACTGAGGCTCAAACCACAACTATCTATAACTCTAGTTTTAGGGGATACAACTCTCTCTTCAGGCCTCCAGGGGCAGCAGGCATGTGCATAGTTTTGTTCTTTAAAAAATAATAATGCTGGGGTGAACGCAGCCGCTAGTCCAGGCAGAGACAGCTAGAGCAGTGCAGGTTCCCTGCGGCGAGCAGCACAGCTGGCGGGAGCGTGTCCTGGACAGGCTGGTCCTGCCATGTGACCAGCCAGGAGAGTCACACAAGAGGGTGGGCGGGTGACCAGGTGGTGGATAAAAGGCTTACAGAACAAAGTAAATAGACATAAGGCTAAACATAAAGGTAAACATTTATTACTTAAAGAAGAGGGAGAGAAAGAAAGGCAGATTTAGAAAAAGAGAGAAAGAGGGGAAAAACACGTGTGCACACGCCAAGAGAGGGGACAGAAGAAAAGAGTTAAGATGGCAGGGACTGGAGGTCAGAAGAGAGGTCAGAAGTCTCTGGGAGTGGGCGTGGCTTGCCCCTTAAAGGGACCAGACCAAAAGAACAGCACATAGTAGTTCCGACAAAACACAAAAAAATTATAGATGGCTACCTAAATTCCATAACCAGATCCTAGCTGAACCCATTTTTAAAATTACAGGATTATTATGCACACATCCACTATGCACTTGAGGAAGTCAGAGTACTTCATAGGGTCCTGGTTTATGTTTCAGCGTTGGGTGGGTGGGCACTGAAGGAAGGCAGCTGCTTCCCAGCCCAGCCTGAGAAGCCCACTACACTGAGACAGAGGAGCACGGCAGTATGTTTCTCAGTCATCAAAAGGAACAAAGATTTATTGAACATGGGGCTGCAGGCTGCTCTGTGTGACCCCCGAGCAATCCTGGTCCAGAGAAGAAAGAGCCTGGTCAAGTTCTGTCACTTGGTCAAACATTTTACAACAAAATGAGTGGCTTGAGCCCACAGCCATCCAGCTTCCAGACTCAAAGGTGGGTTTTGCAGAATGGGGCAGGCTGGAGGGTGCTGACAAGGGCACTTGCTGCTCCAAGCAGCACCTCAGAGCTGGGAACTCCTGCATCTGGGATGGCTCTGACTATACAGTCTTTGGATGTTGATCCTGACCCTTGAACACACATGTTTCCTCAGAAACTGAATTGGTGTTTTCAGGAACATTCCACCCTCCTTGATCTCCAGGGAAGGAGAGCTCTGACCCTATGCTACAGTCTCTTTTCTCGCCTACAGGGTGATAATTTAAAATGTGAGGGGTTTCAGTAGTGGCTTGTGCTTAGCTGCTGCCTCCTGTAGAGTTAACATGCAAATGAACTGTGGTAGGCAGCTGCTCCAGAAGCACAGCCCTGCCTGGGCCCATCTGAAAAAGGGACATTTGTCAGGCCCTGAGGAACGCAGCAGGCAGCTCCAATCAGAACTCTGCCCTTGGCTCGAAGTTCCTAAGAGCTGCAGATGGGCTGTCATGGAGACATTGACGGTCTCTATGGCAACAGCTGAACAGGACAGAATCCTGGAGGGAAACCTTGGAGGGACAGGTGTTCTGTTATCTTGGACACCAGAGTTTGGTCTCCATGGCAACAGCTGTGAGGTTCAAGCTGTCTCCAGGAGGGTCTTGGATGGCTGAGAAGAGAGGGAGGTGCACCTTGGGAATGGGGCAGCTTGTTTCCATGGAGAGGACTAGAGAAATGAATGCTGGGTCACCCTGAGGACTTAGAGGGGAAAACAGTCTCCATAGCAGTCCATCAGGATGGGGACATCTGGAAATGGAGTGGTAGGTGTCTGGGCTCTAGACCAGTAAGAAAGGAAAAGTGTGGAACTCGGTGTAAGGGGTGAGAGGACAGGTAAAGATGTATTAGTGACTTTTCTCATCTTAAGAAGCATTGCAGCATGTCTCTATAGCAAGTGAGATTTTCAGGGGTTTCAGGTTTGAGGAAATGATGTCTTTGGTGACAGCTCCAAGGAGCCCTGCAAAGGGACATTCAGGCAAGTCTAATCTCTGGCCAGAGACATACCTGAGGGGTAGGCATGGTCACTGTTCCTGGGAGCCAGCTGGGGACATTCTCCCATGAAGCCAGAGTGTTGGGACTCTCTTCCATAGTGACTGAGGACTAGGCATGTTGCCTTAGAAAGTTAAATAGACTCTCTGGAAACGCGGGAATACCCAGCCTCTGCGCCACCCGCTGGAACAGGGCGTGGCCACCTTTTGACTCATAGTTTTCTGTTTCTTCACTAAGTAATGAGAAAAAGTCAGTGGACAGTCGACTGTCTAAAACCAGTTTTCCAGCTCCCAGGAAAGGCAGAGGGTTTGTGTGGCCAGTCTCCAGTTAATCCTGGGGGTCCAGCCTCCAGGTGACTGACAGGGACTGTTTTCCAGGAGGCCACAGAAAGGTTTTTAGGAAACCATGGGGTCCTGTTGGTCTACTGAGATCCTCAGGTTGGGGGCGGGGAGCGAGGCTCTTCCAGACATCCACTATCCAGAAAAGTGGGCTTGGCCACTATCAGGGTGTCTCAGAGAGCCGCACAGTCAGCGAACAAGGGCCTCAACAGGTGTGTCAGCCTGCAGGGCACTGCAGGGGTCGCCGCGTATCAAGGAGACCTCAGGAGGTGTGGTCAGAGTCCTAAGACCACAGGGAGTTGAGTCAGCACACCACGGGAGTGTGACGTGTTCAAGGGTTCTCTGGTATGTAGTCTGTCTCCATGGGGTGTGCAGGGCCCCTGGATCAGCCACCAGCATCCCCAAATGCCCGTCCTCGCAGTCCTAGACACGCAGCGGGGTCCAGGCAGCCGGGTCCCTTGACCCTCCTGCCCAGCCTCCTCCGCCCTCCCAGCCCCAGCCCCAGCCTCCTGGAGCCGGGTCTGGGGCACCTGGAGCGCGGTAGCAGTAGACGCCGAAGAGACGTCGTGAGGCGTCAGGAAAACCGAGGCTCCGTACGCCCGGCCGGGGGCCCCCGCAGCGAGTTCGCGGATTCACGATGGGGTAGCGCGCGCTGCCATCGGCCAGCCAGCCGGCAGTGCAGCGGTCCAAAAGCTGCAGCTTCCACGCGGCGAACAGCTGCCCGACCTTGGCCACTGTCGCACCTCGTGCCGCGCAAGCGCGAGCTGCCCCGGCCAAGGCCACCGGCCGTAGAGGCTTCAGGAAGAACACGCGGCCTGCGGGAACCGGGGACGTGTCAGCACAAGGTCGGGGCTGGGCCCTCAGGGCTCCTGAAGCCTGAGGCTCCCAGCTCCGGGTCCGTCCTATTCCCTACCATTGACTTCTGCCAGTGCGCCAGTGCGGTGCCAGTGCCATGTGGCATTTTACTGCCCCCCTGTGGCAGCTCTGGAAAGTTTTCTTCCTAGTAGCTCAGGGCAAGGCGGGGGGGGGGGGGGGGGGGCTGATTACTTAGGGGTGGGGTCGATGATCCTGGAGGCGGGGGCCTATGTATTTGAGGGCGATCTCAGTCCACTTGGGAAGGTTTTCGCCAGTGGACCGAGCCTATGTCATTAGGCGGAGGATCTGTGTTCTTGGGCGCAGGATCTAAACTCTTGAAATGGACCTCCAACCACGGGGCAGGCCCTATGCATTTCCGACAGGCCTTTCTCTAGGGGTGGGAGGGGGTGGGAGGGGGCTCTGCGCTTGAAATGGGCCTCTGTCCTTGGGCGGAGCCTATTGTGCGTGTATTGGGGAGGGGGTCTTCACCCAAGAGCCTGTGCCCTTAGGGATGGGGCCTATGCACAAACAAGAGTCTATGTGTCTGAGACAAACTTCCCTCCATCTCCCAGGCCCTATGGCTAAGTGGTTAGGGCTAGTCTTCACCAAGGAGTTGGAGACTATGTTCTCAGGGTGGATTTTCTTTTCTTTTCTTTTAGGGGGCAGGGCATATGTGCTTGGGTGAACTTCCTTCTAGGGGCTGAACCTATGTACTCAGGAGTGGGGCTACCCTCCATGGGTCAGAGCCTGTGCATGTAAGGCAGGGGTCATTTGAACTTAGGAGGAAAGAGAAAAAGATTCCCTGGGGGCAGGGTGGGAATGGGTCGGTGGAACCTATGTATTTATGGATGGAGCCTCACTTCAGAGAAGTGGGCCTAAAATCTTGGAGCGGGTAGCCTACCAGAGGCCAGGACTTTTTTTTTTTTTTTTTTTTTTTTTTACTAGAGAAGGGCTTAACTCACCAGGGAGGTTGGACGTGAAGCAGAATGCATCATAGCGTTCCTCAGCGTTATGGCGATATCCATAATTGCGCACGCCCCCATTCGTGCCTTCACCAGCCCCACTGCTCCCGGCCCCGCCACAGGGTTCCCGGGCCTGGCTCACTGGATACTGCACGGAGCCATCGCGCAGCCATCCTGCATTGCACCAGTCCAGGCCATTGCGCCAGGCTTCGTGCAGCTGCTCGGCGGACGCCAGAATACCATCCTGTTCAGCACAAGCTCGCTGTGCTTCCACGAAAGTCATCTTGTAGCGGCCTCCACGCGGGTGATAGGGGAAGACCACGCCTGGATGAAAACAAATGGGAACCTATCAGGGTACCCCACTTTCTCTGCACCTTACATGAACCAGAACCTTCCAGTTCATTCTTCTCCCTGGCCCTCGGGTCTGGCCACACATCCTTCGATTTATGCTTGGGACTTGTCTCTCCTCCTCCTTAACACACTTAATCATGCCTACTCCTCTGCTATGGACGGGAACCTTTGCTCGTGTTCTTCTATCCTTTCCTACGTGCCCTATTCATCCTTCAAAACTCAATTTTTGTTTGTTTTTCTTGTTTGTTTTGCTTTGTTTTTTTGGTTTTTCTAGACAGGGTTTTTCCTGTGTAGTCCTGGCTTTCCTAGAACTAGCTTGGTAGACCAGGCTGGCCTTGAACTCACAGAGATGCACCTACCTTTACCTCCCAAGTGCTGGGGTTAAGGACGTGTGCCACCACCACCTGATAAACTCAACTCTTAACCCTCCTCAGTTCCGATGTTCTGTTAATCCCCAAAAACCTGAGTCCTTCCCAAAGGGACCACGGAGCTGGAAATGCCTGTTCCTAGCGTTGGATTCCTCCACACTAGCTCCTGAAAAGTTAGGCAGAGTGTTGAGCTCCTTAGTTTGCCGGTATTTATATTTAAAGTGCTTCTGTTGCAACTTCAGTGTGACGACTCCGAACTTGTTGCTTCCTAGACTCACAGATGCCCAGTCTCCTGCAGACACCTCCTGGCTAATAGCTATCTACCTAGGGGGTTTGGGGGAATGAAATGAGAAGCTCCAGAGAGCCCTTCAGCTAAGTGGCTAGCAAACAGAAAGCATCTAAGGAAGCCAGCTACTATGATTTACCACTGTTAAAATGTTCAGAGAGACCAGTAAAATGGCTCAGAGGGTAAGGGGATTTGTCACTAAGTTTGATAAGTTTAGTGCTATTCCAGGACCTGTTGGCAGAAGGAAAGAATCCGCTCTGTAAATGACCTCCATGCAAGCACCATGGCAGATGCACACCCATGTGTGCGCGCGCGCGCGCGCGCACACACACACACACACACACACACACACACACACACACACACACGACAAATTCAATTCCTTTGATCATGAGTTCAAAGCCAACTTGGGTTCCATGAAGCCCTGTCCTAATCTTAGAGCTAGGGTAGGAGAGAGAGATGGCTGGCTCAGCAGTTAAACTACTTTCTGAAGGCCTTTAATCCCAGTACTGGGGGTGGGGGGGTCAGAGGCAAGCGGGTCTCTGTGAGTTTGAAGCCAGCCTGGTCTACAGAGTGGGTTCCAGGACAGCCAAGGGTACACAGTGAGACCCTGTCTCCGAAAGGGGGAAGGGAGAATTCTTGCTTCTCTTTCAAAGGACGGTGAGAGTTTTCCCACATCGACCTCAGGCAGTGCACAACCACCTGCAGCTTCAGCTCCAGGGGATCTGAGGCAGGATGCCTTGACCACACATTCAAACATATACATATCAATAAAAGCTGTAATACATATTTTTAAACGAACTATTCCCCTGCCTAGTAAAATTTCTACCGTGCCAACTTGGTTCGGTTTATCCCACACTGTCCCCCATTTCTGGTCTGCCCACGCTTCGGTCACCTTCCAGGTCCAGCTTGACTACGCCGGCATCATCCTCTAGCTCATTGGTGACCTCACACTCGTAGCGTCCATAGTCCTGCAGGGTGACATTTCGGAGGACCAGGGAGGCGTCCCCGGGCCCGTCGTTCTGCAGCTCGGCTCGCCCTCGGTAGGGACCAAAGGCTCTGTGCTGGGTACCCAGAGCCACGAAGACATCGGTGAAGGCCAAAGGGTCTACCACCTTCGTCCATTTGAGACGGACGCCGTCGTGGTCGTGAGCGGCCGCCTCGTAATGGTAACGGCAGGGTAAGACGATGGTGCCACCACGGTGGCTCACCACCTGCCCGGGCGCCGTCTGCACCACCACGGAGCCGGACTCGCCCTCTGTGGGGCGACCAATCAAAGGTCAAAGGTGAGGTAGGGAGGGACCCAGAGAAGTGATGCCAGAGAACTGATGTAGGCCCAGGATAGAAAAGGAGCTCCGAAGAAACTGAGTGTTAGGGACCACCGCAACCCGCCACCCTACCCCACCCCGGTCGTTCGCTCTTAGCCACAGTCGTGGGGTGGGGGTAGAGGGCGGGGAACTAGAGCTGCGTACAAGACTCACCCAGCACATGCACGACTTTCTTTCTGCCACGTTGCGCTCCGGCAGACACGGGGACCAGCAGCAGGAGTCCCCAGGCGACGGCCCAGAGCGCGTGGGGACCGAGGGCCGCCGGAGCGCACGCCTGTGGGCACAGGAGCTGCATCCAGCTCTAGTGTCCCGACCCTCCGCAGCTCGTCTTGCCCTCCCCAAAGGGTCCCAACCTTGGAGCTGTCCGAGCGTCAGGTGACTCTTCTCGCCCTCCCCCAGGTCCCCACCCCCGCTACCGGAGCGCACGGGAGGGGGAGCAGCAGCCCGCACCGGGGCCCCGCAAGGTTATCCGCGCGCCAGGAGACTGCAGCAAGTTGGGCAGCGTGAGCTGCGGGGGGGGGGGGAGCTGGGGGGCTGGGGACAGCTAGACAGGAGCGGGAGGAGGAGGGAACATTGGACTACTGAGCCAGGCCGGGAGAGACAACGGGAGAGAGACATGCAGAGACGGGGAGTCAGAGACAGACGTAGAGACAGAGACGGAGAGACGGAGACCCAGAGAAAGACGCAGAGACAGAGATGCAGAAAAAGACAGAGAGTCAGAGGCAGACTGGTGGGGAGAGATAGGGAAAAAGTAAGCACTTTCCCTTCTCCCCCTCTAAAATAAGCGGTAGACATTAAGGGGGGCAGAGAGGGAGAAAGTGCCAAAGAAAGAAGAGGAAAACAATAGAGGATGGGGGAAAGCAGAGAGGAGAAGGGGAGAGACAAAGGCGAGTTCAGGAACCCGGAGCAGCACTGTACTCACCATCCTGCCGCGGCCCCCGCAGAGCCGCCAGTGCGCTTCCAACTGCGCACGCGCACAACGTTCTGGACCGCCGGTCCCGCGGGCCGGTGCAATCCCAGCGTTTGCCTGCAAGGGGAAGGAGGACTTGGGGCGTTAAAGAGGCAGCGCGTGCTCACCGCGCCGGGAGTGGGGCGGGCAGCGCTGAGCTGGGAACATGGTGATAGTGACCCTGACCTATCGCGACCTCCCAGCCGTGAGGACTATCTTGGCCAGCAGAGGAGTCTCACAGGCCTCAGTTTGCACTCCATGTTTCAGTTGCCCTGAAAAGTGAGCCCCATTAGACTGGAGCCCAGTCCCTAACTCAGCTGTGCTCAGGTATGACCTTGGGTCAGAATCTTCACTTCCAGTCTCAGGCTAGACTGTGGATCCCAGTAACAGCAGTCTGTGGAATTCATTGGGTGCCTAACATGCCCCATTTGGTTATGCTGTACTCTGTGTGTGTGTGGTATGTGCACCTTTGTGTGAGTGTTCAAGTGAATGTAGCTCAGAGGTCAACATTTGGTGTCTTCCTCACTCTCTGCCTTTTATCTGTTTGTTTGAAACAACTTGGAGTTCACTGTGTATCGATGAAAGGCATGCAACACTACTTCTACCTGAACATGCCTGTGTATCGATTAAAGGCATGCTTCTACCTGAACCTGGAGCTTGCTGGCTCTGCAGAATGTTTCTTCACCCCTTTACCCCAGTGCTGGCTACTTCCTTACGTTGTTGATACGGCCACTTGCTTTTACACAAGTGTTGGGGGATTTGAACTAGGGTCCTCATGCACTTTATTGACTGACATATTGTCCCTGACCCTTTTATGTGTCGAGTTGTGAGAATGTCATCCAGGTTGGTGTCCAATTTGCTACATGGCTAAAGACGATCTTGTCTTCCTGGTGGTCCTGCCTCTACCTCCGCAGTGCTGAGATGACAGGTGTGCACAACAGCATGCTAATGTAGTGCTGGGGACAAACCCAGGGCACCGATAGAGCTGTGAAAACACTTTACCAAGGGCTGCATCCACAGCCCCGGTTGGGCTGTGACTTCCCCAGTGTGACCTTATGCATGCGTGTGTCCAACCGTACTGAGAGCCTCAGTCCTCCCGTCTGGAACATGGAGTTGTGTTTTCCACTGAGAGGCTGACTGTGAGTGTCCTGGCTTCTCTGTGGCTGTGAGCACCTCACATTCTCCTCTTGGGTACAAGAAGATGGTACGTTGCTCCAGCTCCCTAAAACACTCAGGCGGTGATGTCCAGGACATCAAAAGGGGCTTTATTAAAAGGATAGGGGGAGGCGAAGGGTAAATTCCAGGAGAGGGCATTAGAGTCCTTGTGGCTTCAGGGGTACAGTGACATAGCAAGAATATCTTGTCATAGGTCTCCTACACTCCTTTCTGGCCTGGATTGCAATTCTCCCAGATGTCCATCCGGTTTTAAAAGGGCCAACCCATTCTTGCAAGGCAAGGCCTGCTGCACAGAGGTCCTAGCAGAGAAGTGCACATGTTCACTGCTGCTTCTTGCCTTGGCCCTGGGGCTCCGAGGGTGGTGACTGCATGAAGAAGGCAGGCCACCACAGGCAGCGAAAAGCCAGCAAGTGTGGACCCAGTGCAAACAGCATGTTGCTTAGAAAGAAGGTGGTCCAAGTGTCCTCAGGCACGCGGTAGGTGAAGGGTGTGCGCAGGTGCATGGAGGCACCCATGTGTGAGAACTGTGCCTGTCAAGGACACACAGGAAGGAGGGCAGGTTAGGCCAGCACCCTCAGGCCACCACCCACTGCCACATCTTCCCTCCCCAAAACAACTATTTAGCAATAAACATCCCTGCCTCTGACTTGGATTCCATTCTTCCTCCTCACAAATGTAATCAACTCATAGAGACTTCCTGGGCCCCCTGCCTTGACTGGTTCTAGGCATTTTCTCTTCCTACCAAAAACCTAGAAATAGCTCTGAGCCCTCCAATGTTCAAACAGCTTCCATGGTTCCTGGCCTCCCTTCATATGCCTAGAGCCTGGAGTTCAAAGTCTCCAACATCCAGCTCCAATTTTTGCTGCCTTTTTATGCAGTTCGACTGCCTTCCTTGCACTTTACCTTCATGGGTTCCAGTCTTTCCACTCTGCAACTGCTCTCAGCCGCTGTTGCTCCTTCCCTCCAGGTTTCTGTTTGTTACATTTTGTTTTTTATTTTTTTGAGACAGGGTTTCTCTGTTTAACAGCCCTGATTGTCCTGGAACTTGCTCTGTAGACCAGGCTGGCTTTGAACTCACAGAGATCTGTCTGTCTCTGCCTCTTGAGTGCTGGGGTTAAAGGTGTGGTCCACCCTGCCCAGCTCATTAGTTAGTTTGTCTGTTTGCTTGTTTCCAGTGCTGGGGAGGTAGAAGCTATGTGCTTGTACATGTTAGGCAAGCACTGGACCATGGAACCATATCCCAGCATGATTCTTCCTAGCTCTGACTAGGGGGCTTGGAACTACTTGTGTGCTAGGGGTTATATACATCCAGCTATCTCCTTCAGACTAGGGAATTCTGGATCACTGGGCCTGGGCTCCACCATCACCACCCCACCCCTTACCTGACCAATGGCTCCGGCAAACACCAAGGCCCAGTCTGGCAGCCAGGAGCAACCAGGGAAAATGAGGGCATAGGCAGCCAGACAGTAGAAAGGCAGAGCATAGAACAAATACACCAGCATCTAGGGAAGACCACAAGCTGTGAGAACTCATGGTGGGGGCTCTACACCTGTCATACACACTTAGCTGCCCAGATGGTGCAGAACTCTGGCCTAGCAAATTGAAACACCTCATTTCTAAGACTAGTATGATTGACAGGGGCATGTGATTCAAGCTGGGCTAATCAGAGCCTCTATGAGACATGTTCTTAAATTCTAGCATTTCCAAGGGTGTGGATGAAACCCCTGAGTGCTTCTGGGACATGATAGGGAGCCTTGCTAAGAAGGCACAGCCAAGCCATATCTTGAGCACTTGGATCCTGCCATACCGGAAGTCTACATGTGCATCTGCCTGGCTGGCATGGGTTTCAGGTAACTGTGTCAAAGATGTTTTCTCCTCCCACCTATCTTCTCACCTGCAACTTTGGGTAGGCCACAGGATCCCGCAGGTATGGCTCATATTGGTAAATATAGATGAAGCAGGCGTCTGTGGGGCAGTCAAGTACCACCTAAGACACACAGATAACCACCATCCATCTCAATCCTCTCACAAGATTCCTCCGCACTCCGGTTCTCAAGCCAAGCCCACAGCAGCCACTCTGGTTCCTCTCAGCCCTCCCTAGTTCTCTCCCTTTGGTTATGAATTCACAATAAGAGAGCTGAGAAGAGGCTCTGGGGAACAGGCATTTGTCATGGAAACTTCAGGTCAGACAGTGGGGGACTTTCTTGAGTATGAGATAGAAGAATGTGTCTGTCCTTTTGGAAACGAATAAGGAAATAAATTTGGGAGAAGAAGGCTGAGAAGGGAGTCTGGAAGTGAAGGAGGGAGGCAGCCAAGGCAGACTCACCAGGCCCCGGAATAGAGTGAAGAATGCAGCAAGGACAAGGTACATGACGAACATCAGGTCGGCTGGGCGCTGTAGGAGGCCTTTTTTTTGCTCCTCGTGTACCTGGCCCATGTGAGAGAAAGCCAGAGCTAGCCAGAGAGGCCTGGAGTCTGGCAGATGCTCAGTAAATGCTCCTCTATGTCTTCTGAGGACCAAGGAGGCTCTCCGAAGTAGACAGTCATTGCGTCTTGAGCAGAGGATTAAAGCTAGGTCTTCTACAGGCTGAGCAAATGTTCTACCTCTGAGCCAAAGCCTAGCCCCTCACTGTGGGGTTCTAGGCCACTGTTGAGCCACATTTGAGTCCTTAGAGTTTTGAAACAGTCTTACCATAAAACCCGTGCCGACCTTGAACTCAGTCTCCCCAGTGTTGGATGATAGGCAGACCACCATTACCTGGCTTGACACAAAGCCTTTGATCCAAAGTCTTTCACAAACTGTGTACAGTGGGGCACTCACCATGTTGGGGGTGTAGGAGGTTGGTGCATGGGACTGGCTGAAGATCTTCACAGCAGCCCAGCATGGGAGCAGCATGTAGAGGATGGCGAGGAAGAAGGCAGGTCTGATCTCTGAGCTGTATTTACCTGCCAGGGTGGAGAGCATATGACTTGGGAAGATCTCCTAATGGCAACCGAGTCACTCAGGAGCCCCACCTGGACGTCTCTTCCATGGCTCCCCAGGATGCTCCTTGCCCTAGTCTAGCTGAGTTTAGCCTAAACACAGACCTGACACTTGTGAGGACATCTTTGTTTCCCATCAAATATGTCTCCTTGCTTAGCATTTACTGAGCCATTTAAACACTGGAACTTGTCAGTCTGCCCGACCCCAAAGACCTACTTAACAAGCTTTCACTCTGCCCCCAGGACCCACCCTAAAACTCTCTTCCTGTGTAAAGAACATTCTGGGAAACCCTTGACATCATGGGCCATAGCCTGAAGAGATAGCAGGATTAATGCTGTCTCCCCTTCACTTCCCCAAGGAAAGGGGGTAGAGGGGACCTTGGCTGCTGGCCAAGACATGAAGTTATTGGGTCTTCAGACATATGGAGGGGTGCAGTCTCAGAGGCTGTGTTCTTACCAAGGATGTTTCCTGGGAGGAACACCAGGAGGCTCATGGCGAAGGACCCCAGCCAGTAGAGCCCAAGGTTCCGGTACCTTTTCCTGGGAAGTGATAGAGGGGTCGCTGTGGGCCACTAACCCTCATTCTCAAGCCCCTGTTAGGGCCCAGAGGCCACCTTGGCTCTTCAGCTAGGTTCTTCTTGGGCTTTATTTATTTATGAGGATGGAATGTGGGTCTTGATCATGCTCACTATGTGCTAGAATGGCACCTCACACAAAGACAATAAGCACTGGGAAGGAGCTGGGCAGTGGTGGTGCACACCTTTAATCCCAGCACTCGGGAGGCAGAGGCAGGCGGATCTCTGTGAGTTCTAGGCCAGCCTGGTCTACAAGAGCTAGTTCCAGGACAGGAAGATTCAGATTTTCAATGGACTGGAGAGATGGCTCAGTGGTTAAGAGCACTGGCTGTTCTTCCAGAGGTTCTGAGTTCAATTCCCAGCAACCACATGGTGGCTCACAACCATCTGTAATGAGATCTGGTGTCTTCTTCTGGCCGGTAGGCATACATGTAGGCAGAACACTATACATAATAAAAAATAAAAACTTTAAAAAAAACTGGGAATGGTACCAGTGGTCCAGAAGATGTGGGTCTCCATCCAGTCACACCTGTTAACAGTCTCTGGAAACATCTTTTAGCCATCCATGGGTGACGTAGGACCCACCTGAGGAATAACTTCCTCCTGCGTTCCTAGTCTCCTGTCTTACCTCACCTTTTACGGATGGCACCAGCCATGGCCAGATAGAGCAGGTAGTGGACAGTACCATCCCAGTAGCAGATGAAAATGCCATGTGCTGTACGTAGGTAGGGCTCCCCCTGTGGGTAAGAAGAGAACTCAGGAGCATGCATGGTGGGGCTAGGACCACCTCAAACCACTTCAGTCTTGGTAGCTACCACCTACCTCCTTGGTGTAGAAATCCATAAAGCCCACCATGTAGCCATCTTCTTGGAGTGCAATAACGAGGTCCACCACCGAGGTGAAGGAGAAGAGCACAAAGACTGGGGGGAGAGGGAGGGGAAGTAGGTGTGTGGGGTTGACATGGGCAGGGCTAGGATCAAGTGCGCATGTGCTTAAAGCCAACAGAGTGGCAGTTTGGGCCTGTGTAACCCCAGGTTCTGTTCTTTTGACATAAGGTCTGAGTCTGTAGCACACACAAATGGCAATCCTCCTGCTGCAGCTTTCCAAGTGCTGGGATCACAGGCCCACAACACTGTACTTAGCTTTTAGTTCAGCTTAAAAGTGGACTTGCAACATCAGGTCCAGGGTGAGGAAACCAGGCAAGCCTCCAGGCCCAGGTCATGCATAATAGCATGTCATTCTACATATGTGATGGAGGAAGCACAACCAAGGCCTCAGAAGTCCCTAGTCTGGAGCTGAACAAGGTACCATTGTTATTGCAACACTCAGCACTGGGGGGTGGGAGGTGGGAGTGGAGGTAGGAAGATCAAGTCAGCCCGGACTACGTGGGAGGGCCTAGTCTGATGGGACTAATTGAGACGTAATTGGTTCTCTCTTGAGTTCCAGTTCTGAAAGAGGAGGCCTTGTGAGGTTCTCCAATCTAACCGTGTTCCAGGCCCTTTGAGTTCTATAGTTGAATGGGAATCCTTCAAAGACTGATGGAGAATTTTGGTTGGCCCCTAGTCTAGAATGGAGGCTTTTCCCCAGACAACCCTGTTTTCCACCATCTCCCAGTGACTCACCAGCATAGAGAGGGTCATAGGTGATCTCCCCATGAGATAGACTGTAGACGGCCATGAAGAGCAGACCCAGTATCAGCGCACTCATCAGCACTGCGCACAAGGGCCTATGGGGGGGGCACCAAGGGACGCCATGCTTGGGTGAGATCTCTTGGAGGAGTTATTCAGGAAGCACACCAACAAAAGAGAATGAAACTTGCCTTCCCCATCAGTGGCTTCTTGCTTAGGATTTTTACTTGACAAACTCCTACTCATCCTTCAAGACCCATGTATATATTGTTCCCTCTGGAAGCCCTCCCTGATTTCCCTATTCCTTTCTGTTAATTCCAGTAATTCCATCATTAGCCGACATTCATTCATTTGGATTTGCCCAGTTCCTCCTAGCTAAAGTCCAAATGCTTCCATCTGCTCCACCCTATTCTTGCCCAGATCTACCCCACCTGATAAGACAGGTCAGCTAGTTGCGAAGATAACAACAGAAGCCAGGTCTCTGGGCTTCCATTAACACAGCTGGATAAACAAACTGAAACCCAGAGGGGAATCCACCATCTAGCGTATGTCCCACAGCAGGGTTTTGTCCAATTCTGCACTACCCAGGCCCACATTTCATGAACCTAACCAGCAATGCCAACCAAGTACCCAATGACACTGCACAGAACTTGTGATCCTCGCCTATGACTATAGTGAAACCTAGCCAGAGGAAGGAACCGAGGTTTCCAGAGTGCACTTGGATCACTCAGATTCCCAGAAGACAGGTATTGCTGTCCAGGATTCAGACCTATGGCCAAACTCTTTCTATCCCATCATTTGGGTCCGCTAAACTTTGGAGTGAGGGACTTTCTGGACCTCCAGGGTCTATCTAGAGATAGAACACAGGGACGGAGTGGTCACTGAGTGTAGGAGAAAGTTATTCTAAGCCTAAGACAGAGGCGATGGAAGAGGGCATGCGTGCCAGGGGAGTTGGGTCAGTAGAGCTTTATCTTGAACAAAACTTTGACCCTAGGCGACTTTGGAACCTGCGCGGGGTGCATCCCTGAAATACTCATAAACGTCCCAAACATTAAGACTTCGTATCACTTTTCCACAGAACCTCACCACAGCATCCTCCTGCCTCAGTGCAGCGGGAGGAGAATCTCTGCTTGCATGGCCTCCTCCCAGACCCAGCTCCCATCTTCCCAGGCTCCACCACCCCTCATTCTTCCTCTATCCCGGTGGTCCTCGCGGACGAAACGTACTGTGAGAACGCCGAGACTTGGTTGAGCACGTAGGACAGCGGCAGGGCGCCGAGCGACATCGCTGCGGTCTTGCCGGCTAGCGGCGGGATGTCCATGGCAGCGGCGCCCCGACCCCGGCGCGGCCTCCGGGACGCTTGGCTCGGCGACCTCAGCGAGTCTGAGCTCTGGGGTGCCAGGGACCTGCCCCGCGCAAAGGTCACGGCACGCTTATCCCAGCGGCCACCCTTATCCGTAAGCTCGCCCGGCCCAAATGCGGGGTCCCGCCCCCCCGAGGCTCCGCCTTCCCCCGATCCCCGCCTTGAGTCCTTTCAGCGGTTGCACAGCCGTAGCCACGCCCCTCCCCACTCTCGGGGGCAGCACCGCTGTAGGCACTCCCCTTACCTCAACCTTTAGCCCCACCTCCAGGTCAAATTCTCTAGCGCAGCTGAACTGTAGCCACTCCCCCTCACCAGAGTCGACAACAACCACCCGCCCCACAACCTATTCCTTCCAAAGCTACTGCTCTGCTGTGGCCATGCCAGCAAAGGGTGATCCTCCCTCCTGTCGCCATCTTCGACAACACCTGGCTTTTTTCGCGAATAGTGGGAATTTCAACTCAGTTCCTCAAGTTTGCACAGAAAGCTCTTACAAGCGTGGACCATCAGGTCAGCTTTCTGCACCGTCTTAGACCTGACACACTGATATCATAACCTGAACATGGAGAAGGACATTCCCTTTTCAATTAAAGATGTGTCAGTGTGCATGTGGGCATCACTCCCCCTCTTACTCCTTGGCGGTAGAGGCTTGGCTAGGCTGGAAATCAGCAAGTCTCATCATCCTCTATGCCCCAGGAACTCTCACAGGAATCCAGTTGTTGTGTTCTGGAATTTGAACTTTTATCCTCATGCAGCAAATGATCTTAATTAACCACTGAGCCTTTTTTTCTAGTCCTAAGGACACTTTAAAAGGTTTCAAATTTTAAAATTTTGTGTATTTTGTCTTTGTGCCCATGTGCCTGTAGTGGCCATGAATAACGCCAAAAAGAACATTTAATCGCTTGGAACTGAAGTTAATGACAAGTGTGACCCTCTGTGTGGATGCTGGGACCTCGATCTTCTGCAAGAGCAGTCAATGTTCTTAATCACTGAGTCATGGCTCCAGATCAGGTTTTTGTTCATTGTCGAGAAAGGGTCTCACCAAAGTAACTCTGAGAGGTCTGGCTTTGAACTCAAAGATCCACTTGCCTCTGACTCCTGCGTGCTGAGCACACTACTGTGCCTGGCTCTTTAAAGTTAATTTTTGTGTGTGCATAAGATAGGAATGATAAGCATGTGCCAAGTTTCTGAGTGAAGATCAAAGGACATCATTATTCATTTTGCTAGGATGGTCAACTGGCACCTTTACCCTCTGAGCTATCATCTCCCCAGTCTGCTCTATGTATGTGCATATACATGATGCTGGGCGTCATGCTCTATTACTCTCCTCCTTTGAAGCAGGGTCTCACTAAAAGCAGAGATTTCAGCTAAGCTGGTGTACAGCTTCCATTCTCCCATTTCTGTTCCCTGCAGTGCTAGTCATATCAGGCTTTCTGCATGGCTCTGGGATTAGAACTCAGGTCCTCATGCTTAAGCATCAAACACTGCTATGCCATGAACATCTCTCCAACTCAAAATGAGGCTCCCCTTTATTTTTTATTTTTCGAGACAGAAGACTTCTGTGTAGCCTTTGGTGTCCTGGAACTCTATTTGTAGATCAGGCTGGCCTCAAGATCTGCCCGCACCTGCCTTCTAAGTGCTGGTATTAAAGGCAAGGCAAATGTCACCTCCGCTTTGCAGCAGGGACACTGGGTTTTTGTTTGTTTCTTTGTTTTTCCAGAGACGGTTTCTGTGTAGCTTCGGCGGCTGTCCTGAAACTTGTTCTGTAGACCAGGCTGGCCTCGAACTCAGAGATTTATCTGCCTCCCAAGTGCTGGGATTAAAGGCGTGTGCCACCACCACCCAGTAACAATGACCCTTTTGAGTTCCTCATAGATTCAAACCACTGTCACTCACAACCTGTGAATCAAGAGAGCATCATATTGTCAGGCAGAGGCAGGAGGATCTGTGAGTTACAGGACAGACTGGTCTATAGAGCAAGTTCCAGGACAGCCAGGGCGGTGCAGAGAATGGATGCTCACTCAAAGAGAACCCATGTCTACTTGAATAGACAGCATGATCATCACTAAACTTGGATTTGAGAGTTTTCTTGAAGTGACTACAGGCAAATGTGAACCCGTGTCTGGGCATGAAACTTTGGGGTGTCATTCCCATAGAAGGTCCTGGAGCATGAGAGGAGGGTACACACACCCCATGGTAGTCGTCCCGGATTCAGGAGAGCTGTTGGGCAGCAGGAAGGCTAGGCCAGGTGGGGTGTGGTGGAAAAGGAGGCTGGAGAGGTAAACTGGCAGCTGTGACAAGGACTCTCAACAGGTGGAGGTGTGGGCAGATCAGGGACAACAAGAATGGGATGGAACCCAAGGGAGTGATGCTAGGAGGCCACCAGCTGGGCTCTTGCTCATGTGAAGGCCTTGTAACCTTGTAGTGAGCACAAGTTCTGGCTTTTCAAAGACTCTTGTACTAGCTTCTGGTATGAGACAGTCCCTGTGACAAGTTCCCACCCCCACCCCAGCTGTGCCCAGGAAACACCAACCCATGCACATATTAGGAAGTATTTGGAGGCCTCTTTTCCCCCTGCCTGGAGTAAAGTCCTCACCAACTGGCTGGCCTACAGTTACTGGGACCTCAACGATGAGCCACACTGGGACTGGAGGCAGGACAAAAGGGATTCCCAGAAACAGCAGGGGAACAAGATGCTGGGCAGGAGAGCACTGGAACTTTAATGCACAGCACAACACTTGTAACAACAGAATGGGCAGAGATGGATGCCACAACATTCCACAGTCCCAGGATAGCTGATCTGAAAGTAGACTTTTTGTTTCCAGAGTATTCAGTAGTAGGGCCGTCTGGGGTTGTTCTGTAGGAGGCCAAAAAAATCAAAAGTGATAGTGTTAGTAGGAAACTGCAGGTTCCCCATCCAGAACCTTCCAGGGAGTTAGGGCAGGGGTTTTGCTGTCACCTCCCAGCAGGAGTCAAGGAGACACACACCAGGGGGTTGGGCCGGAAGCGGTAGGCCAGCATCATCCTCTTGCGGAAAGCCTCATACTCATCATCCTCCTTGGAAAGCTCAGCTGGCCGGTCAATGCCAAAACCCGCTCCATCAACTGTTGTGGCACCCCTATGGACAGCGAGCAGTCATAAATAGGGCCCAGGATTGGACAGATAGGAAAGGACTACAGGGTACTGGGGTGGGGACTAGTGGCAGGGCTCAGCATCCCTGGGAGAGGTCCTAGATCCACTCAGACTTGAGTCAGCCAGCCTTGAGGTCACGCACAGTGTTAAGACTTCACACCTGAGACAGTGCTCACTAGTCTCTAGGACCTTAAGTGTTCATCCCATCCATATGCCCCCAGCAAGCCCCCTGGCTGCACTTACTTGTTCACTGGGTTCTTGATGCCCTGGCCCTCAGTGCCCAGCCCCTCGCCCTCCTTCCAGCCCATCTTCATGAGCATCTGGTAGCCAATGTTCTCCACTGTCAGTTTGAACTCCTTGTACTCTGAGTAGTCTGGCTCTCGGCCCTCCTACAACAGAAGAGAGGAAGTTGCCTGCCATGGGGACTACAGCTCTTAGTTCTTAGCCCAGACTGGAACCACCCATGAGCCCTACTCCCACCAGTGGCAGACTCTACTGAAACAGATCAAGCTCTTCGTCTTACTATCAAGTAAACAGGGGCAAAGTGACACTGACAAAAAGTTCCACTGAGACATTAACAGTTTACTGCAAAGAAGAGCTCATGTTCTAAAAACAATTTGTGCTGAATACCCAGCTTGAGGACACCACAGTAGGAGCAACATACAAGGTGGAGCCCCCCAGCACTTGAGTGGCAGAGGCAGGATCACAAAAGATCAAGGCCAGCCTGATCTACAGAGTTGGGACTGCATGGCAAGACCGTCCCCCCGAGACAGGGTTTCTCTGTGTAGCTTTGGCTATCCTGGAAACTCTGTAGACCAAGCTGGTTTCAAATTCAGAGATTCACCTGCCTCTGCTTCTGTGCTGGGATTACAGATGTACTCCAGTGTCACTTGGCAAGACCCTGTCTTGAAAAGAAAAAAGAAAAATTCCCTCTTCTTTGGAGGTGAGTAAGGACCTCTGGAGGTATGATTTCCCTGTGGCTGGGAAATGCTGCACTGACTACCATGGCACAGGAAGGCTGGGTGCCTTCCCTTCCCATCAGCTTTCCCAGGCCTGAGCCCGGGACTCACCTTCAGGGCCTTGAAGGTCTCCATGAACTTCTCCAGCTCATCAGGGGGCAGGAAGTCACCGATGAAGTGCTTTCCCCGACCCATCTGTGTTAGCTGCTCTGCCCACTCTGCCCAGAGAAGAGGGAAAGATGAACGGTGAGAATAAAGTACTAGCAATATCAATGCTGCCCTTTGTTGATTTGCAACCGTGCCCAGTGTTCCACACAAGACCAGTGATTGCTCATGGAGGTTCTCCGCACTCAAGGAGAAAACAGAGGTCCATCTTTGGACCATGTGTCACGGTCAGGTGGTGCAGATGAATGGGATTCTCCCATCCCCCATGCCCCGCACACCCCGTGTCTTGTCCATCTCCATGCGCCGCAGCTGGTGCTCCCAGGTTCCCAGTTCACTGTCCACCTCCTCATCACTGTCATAGCCATGCTGGTGTTGCTGTAGTGCCTTCTCCCACAGCAGCTGCATGTCCTGCATGGCGCGCTTGTGCTGCATAATCATGTCATACATCTGCTGCATCTGTGGAGAGGACAGGCAGGAGCTTTGGGAGGATGTCTCCTTGCCCAAGAAAGCAGGGCAGGATAAGAGTTGCAACCTGAAGCATCCACATCCTGGCATGGAGAGTGGAGACCCTCAGTGACAGAGCAAGGGCTACAGCAGACGTCAGGCTACAGGTCTATGGCAAGGTAGGGCTGGGGGCTCTGGGGCTATGATCCCACCTGACCTGCGAGGTAGGATACCTTGTCCTAGATTCTGGAGGGAGTTAGGGAAAGAGAGAGCAAATGGAGATCGTTCTACAAAGCCCAGTCCAGAACACTGGGCACTACCTAATGCTGGTTCTGGGGACCTGTCAGGAACTCCTCAGGTGGCACTCACACAAGAGGCCCTTCATCATGATGCAGAGCTGAGTGCCCCACCTGTAGCCTTACCTCCTGTTGCTCCTTCAGCTGCTTCTTCTGTGCATCAGACAGCTCTGTGACACCCACCAGGCCCACAGGTTTCCCCTTCTCGTAACCAAGCCCCTTGAGATCCTGAACTAGAGGCAGAAAACAGAGAGGACAGTAAGAAAGTGGCAACCTTGTACCAGGGTTTCAGGTACCTGGTGTCAACTCTGCCCACGATACCCCAGGCAGGGTTCACAGGCCCTCTTGTCCTAGATGTTGACCTGGAGAGGCTCCACTGTGGTAGAGGCTGTCTTGTGTACTGGTTGCTCACCTCTTTAGAAAGGTCGACTCCAGGAAGGTTTCAGAGTCCCTTAGCCACAAATGTTGACACCAGGGATAAGAGAATGTCCCATACCCCATAACAGAAACTTGGTCGGAGTCCTCACTCAATATCACACAGCTAAGAGGCCCAGCAAGCAACACAAACAAACCAAGCTCTGTGCATGTCTACAAGGCTATCTACATGCTATCTGGTATAGATGCCCACTGGATTGGGTCTGCCATTAGTATCTGCCATATGGCTCCCCCAGCTTCCTTGGGGAAGACAGCTATCCTCAAAGCTATGGATATTTAACATTATCTTAGAACTTGACTGGAGCGGTACTGATTCATGGTGAAGGTGCTCACACGGTTGACAGAAGTCACCAAACATCTCTGGGAATGGAAACCAGGTCCTTACAAGCTTGCAAAACACACAGATCCCTTTAGGTTAATGGATAGGGCTGAGTCCACAAAAGTCAGCAAGGTACTGGGTGTGGTGACACACACCTTTAATCCTAGCACTTGGGAGGCAGATACAAGTGGATCTCTGTGAATCTGAGGCTGGACTGGTCTACAAAGAGTTTTAGGACAGACAAGGCAATACAGAGAAACCCCGTCTTGAAAAAAAATTCATCAGGGCTGGGGCACTGCCATTAGGGATGAATGTGGTTCAGGTCATTATGTTTGACCAACATAAATGAAGCCCTGGGTTTCACCCTCAGCAACATGCAAGTATATGCAAACATACACATACACTCACTTGCATGTCAC
This sequence comes from Myodes glareolus, assembly GCF_982192425.1. NCBI lineage: Eukaryota > Metazoa > Chordata > Mammalia > Rodentia > Cricetidae > Myodes > Myodes glareolus. The sequence continues at coordinate 3,057,842 of NC_142048.1, read as the reverse complement.
TCCTACTACACAATCTACACTTGGCTCTTAGGCTCCCAGTGCGCCCTTGATCTTTGTTTGAGAGCTTGTAAGAAGGAGCAAAGGGTAATGTGGGGATCCATGAAGCTGAGAAGACACTCCCTTTTTCTCTGGCACTCCCTTTTTCTCTGGCCATCTACCAATGACAGGCAGTAAGTCCTCCCAGACAGAGATAATACAACACAATTCACTGGGATGTGAAACTCAGCCTATGGTTTGGAGCCTGTGCTGCTACTCTGGACTACAGCTTGGGTGCCTTCATCTTCAGGGCTCTGGATTCTCTGTGGCCAGCAGAAGCACTCCCCGTTGAGTGAAGGCTGTTTCTTAGCTAGCAGCTGGCACTATCCTGACACTCAGGAGTTTTTTAATTTGACCTAAGAACAGAAGACTCTGGGACTGGAGATTGGCCCTCAGAGCTAGAGTCATCTGAAAAGGGAATCTGGACTAAGAAAATGCCTCTGGAGCAGAAGCCAGGAGCAAATCCAGTCCTGGGAGACAACCCAGTCCCGAACACTGGCAGATCAGGACTGAGTTAACGACCAGATCCAGAGTCAGTGATCCCCACAAGAACAGGCCCAACTCCAAGCCAGGGACTTCTGCAGGAGGAGATCCAGACCAAGATTTACAAAAACAGATCAAAGTCAGCAGCCTAGGCCAAATTAGGCCTGAGACAGCACTCCAAGGGAGCAGACCAAAGCACAGGAGCACCGAGCTATCTACAGGAACAGGAGTAACCAACAGGGTAACTAGAACTGTGACACTGATTGAACCACGAGGAACAACCATCTGAACTTTGGAGTCACTGGCACCTAGAAGACTATTCAACAGAATCTCAGACAGTCCAACCACACCTATTAGAGAAAAAGATGAGTAGAAAAGGTAAGATCACACACTACGCCACAAAGAGCAACACAACACCAGTAAAACCTAAAGACCCTACAACAGCAAGACCTTAACAACCAAATATGGATGAACCAGAAGAAAATTATCTAAAAAATAACCTCAAGAAAATGTATGAAATTCTTAAAGATGAAATGAGAAATTCCCTTAAAGAAATGGAGGAAAAAACAAAAAATTGGAAGATATCAGCAAATCACTTAAAGAAAACCAAGAAAAAAAAAATCAAACATATAAAAGAAACTATCCAGGACTTGAAAACTGAAATAGAAATAATAAAGAAAACACAAGCTGAGGGAATTATTGAAACAGAAATAATGAGAAAAAGATCAGGAACCACAAACACAAGCATGAAAAGCAGAATACAAGAAATGGAAGAGAGAATCTCAAGCGCTGAAGATACAATAGAGGAAATAGACTCATTAGTTAAAGAAAACATTAAATCTAACAAAAGCTTAACCCAAAATATCCATGAAATATGGGACACCATGAAAAGGTCAAATCTTAGAATAATAGGTATAGAAGAAGGAAAAGGAATTCAACTCAAAAGCACAGAAAAATTAATTTATTTAACAAAATCATAGAAGAAGAGTTTCCCTACCTAAAGAAAGATATGCCTATGAAGATATAAGAAGCTTACAGAACACAAAATAGACTGAATCCAAAAAAAGAAGTCCTCTCGCCACATAATAATCAAAACACTAAACATACAGAGTAAAGAAAAAATATTAAGAGCTGCAAAGGAAAAAGGCCAAGTAACATATAAAGGTAGACCTATCAGAATTACACCCGACTTCTCATTGGAGATGATGAAAGCTGGAAGGTCACGGTCAAGCATTATGCAGACATTAAGAGACCATGGATGCCAGCCCAGACTACTACACCCAGCAAAACTGTCAATCACCATAGAAGGACAAAACAAGATATTCCACTACATATCTAGATTTCACCAATACCTAGCCACAAACTCAGCCCTACACAAAATACTAGAAGGAAACCTACAACCCAAGAAAGATGACTACACCAACAAAACCACAGAAAATTGATGATCTCATTACAGCAAATACCAAAGAAGGAGAGAGTAACTGAGAGCCCTGATATGGCGTTAGAGCTCTGGGTAAGACCTATATAAGTAATAAGAGGTCAAGAGAAATGCTGAGGCACTCCTCACAGAGAAGGCACAATTATAAATGCACCCATCATTAAGTGTGATGACCCAAGTTCCAACTCCAGGACACACATAATGGAAGAAGAGAGCCAACTCTATGGCCTTCACATTCCTGCCTTGACACACATTTGGTGGTGCACACCTTTAATCCCAGCACTCAGGAGGCAGAGGCTGACACATCTGAGCTCAAGGGCAGCCTGATCTACCTAGAGACTTCCAAACCAGCCAGAGATGCAGAGTGCGGCCCTTACTGACTCATAACATCATCAACAAATATACAGAGCTGGAGAGATGGCACTGGCTACTCTTCCCACCCAGGGTTCAGTTCCCACCATCTAATCTACACAGTGGCTCACAAACACCTGATACCCTCTTCTAGGCTCTGAGGGTACCAGGCAAGTATACATACAGGTGTACAGACATATATTTAAAACACCCATATACACATTTAAAAAAGAAAGCCTCCAAAATACATTAAGCAAAACTTGACAGCACTAAAAGGGAAAAAGAAGTCTTGCAGTAACAGAGTATAATGTGCATCTGGGGATGGAGTCTAGGATTTGCAATGAATGACAGGCAAGCTCTCACTGCTGGGCTCCAATCCTGAAGATGGCATTTCTAACAATGGGAACAGCACCTACACAAAACATCAATAAAGAGCTGAAGCTGGAGTGGTGGCAGTGGACAGCTGTCCAGCATGCTGGTGAGAGAATGCATAGACATACAAAACAAAAAGCACATCATGTGTAAGCAGTGGCAACAGACCGAAAGCTTTCCTGGTAAGCTGATGAAGAAGATGAAGATGCCTGCTTCTACCATTTCTTATGCCACATGGTATACAGGTCCTAACCAGAGTGATTAGTTAAGAAAGAGAAACGGGTTAAAGTGAACACCTTTAACCCCACTACTCAGGAGGCAGGGGCAGTGGGATTTTTTTGTTTATTTGTTTGTTTGTTTTGAGACAGGGTCTCTCTGTAGCTTTGGTGCCTGTCCTAGAACTAGCTCTTGTAGACCAGGCTGGCCTCAAACTCACAGAGATCCACCTACCTCTGCCTCCTGAGTGCTGGGATTAAAAGCGTGCTCCACCACCGCCCGGCAGCAGTAGGATGTTTATGAGTTCCAGGACAGTCGGGACTACACAGAGAAACCCTGTCTTGAAACACAGAGAAAGAGAGAGAGAGAGAGAGAGAGAGAGAGAGAGAGAGTGAGAGAGAGAGAGAGAGAGAGAGAGAGAGAGAGAGAGAGAGAGAGAGAGAGAAAGAAACCGGTGCAAACTGCAAAGAGATGTCAGACTTGATATCTGTAGAAGACAGTATCATAGACGGAAACCCACTCCAGTCACAGTGGCAAACACATCATACCAGCACTGGGAGGTGGAGGCAGGAGGATCACACCTTGATCACAGTATAAAGATCTGAGACCAGCTTTGGTTACATCAGAATTTGTCTCAAAAAAAAAAAAAAAAAAATGGAGAGCTGGAAAGTTCAGCAGGTAAGAACACTGGTTGACCTGGTTCCAGGACCTGGGTTTGATTCCCAGTACTCACATGATGGTTCCCAACTACCTACTACTACAGTTCTAGGGACCCAATACCTTCTTCTGGTCACTGTCGGTACCACATACATGTAGTGTACAGACATACATGTAGGCAAATGTGAAAAAACAAGAAGAATGGAAGCTAGTCATGGTGGCTTACACCCATCATCTCAGAACTCAGAGGGCTGTAGTTCAGAGGCAGCCCAGCATGCTGAAGGCCCTGGGTTTGACACTCAGCATCAAAAAACACACATATCATTTATCATTATTAACTTCTTCGGCCCTCTAAAGTCTTTTTGTTTTTGTCAGGGAAACATCAATCATCACGACATAGACCTGGTTAGCCCGGTCTTACAATGTAGACCAAGCTGGTCTCAAACTCAAGAGATTCACTTTGCCTCCTGAATGGTGGGATTAAACTATGTACTACCATACCCAGCCCTTTATAACTTTCAATCCTATTTCCTCACACTATACATATCCCCTGGAGTAAGACACTACTTACTACACTTTGCCAAGCATGGGAGATTACACTATCCTGGCATCTAGGAGGTAGACAATCAGGGTCTGGTTATCCTCAGTTACATGAGAATATCTCAAAACATTGTTCCCCAATCAAAAAACACAGTGAGACTGTTTCACCTACTAGGATAGATGTATGTATGTATGCATGCATGTATGTACAGATATATGTTTTGAGAGAGGGCTGGCCTGGAACTTGCAATTGCCCTGATGTAGCTTTCTGAGTGCTGGGATAATAGGGCTATGCCACCAAGCCTGGCTCTAGGTTATGTCAGTCCACAAAAGAGGCACTGATAGTGACAGGGCTTTGATGTTTGTGTGGGTCCTGGACCCAATTCCCACTGGAGACTCAGGGCCAATTCTGCTTGCATGCGTGTGATGTGGAATTCCCCTCTGTATGCTGTAATTACCATTGATTAATAAAGAACTGTCTTGGACCTGTGCAGAGCAGAGTAGAGCTAGGCAGGGAAAACTAAACTGAATGCTGGGAGAAAGAAAGCTGAGTCAATTAGAAGCCATGGAGCCCCACTGGAGACAGATGCTGGAACTTTACCCGGTAAGTCACAGCCATGTGGCGATACACGGATTAATAGAAATGGGTTAAATTGATATATAAGAGTTAGCCAATAAAAAGTCAGAGTTAATGGTCCAAGCAGTGATTTAATTAATACAGTTTCTGTGTAGTTATTTCAGGTCTGAGCTGCCTGGCGGTAGGGAAATGAACTAGTAGCCTCTTACTACATGCATGTCTATAAACAAATAGCCCAGAGCATCCAGTCACAGGAGTGAAATCGTGGCCCAGGCTCTGACATGACCCCTAAAACCAACAAGACAAGGTAGCCCACCTGACAGAGGTGAAGGCGAGGCATCTATGTCCCTCTGTGCCAGTTCGGCAGGTGGCAGTTCCACTTTGTCCTCTTCAGGCCCCCATCGACTCTTCCGCTTCCTCTTCACAGTAGCTGATGTGTTGGGCTTCCCAAGGATGGATGGAGTGGGGTTGATGGCAGGTGCTGGGGTCACTGGAGTGGGGCAGGCAGTGTTGGGGGGCACAGCTCCTGACAGGGTTTCAGGAGCAGATTTGCGTCGTAAGCTGGGGTTAGGAGCAGGGAGGGAGCCCGCAGAGCCTGTTTTGGCTTTCCGAAATTCCTCCAGCTTTTGCCGGTAGTATCTGTACCCCTGGCTGTTGGGATCATAGAGAAAACTGCAAAGGAAAGTAGGGAAACAACACAGGTGGGTTGAGATCTGGCCTTCCTTACTGGGGTTAGAGTAGATCAGATTGTATGCAGTCAGGGTTGCTGGAGTCACTGTTCAGTATTGCAAGCCTGAATTAGGCCCCCTTCAGTAATAGAGGCTCATGCTGGGGTGTGATAGGCACCCTCAGATCCTCCCCAGTAGACCAGTGACCTTACATCAGAAAATTCTGAGCTACTGGAAGACCTTCGGTACCCTTCCTTCAAATTCAGCCATATCTCCATTGCACCCTATGGGCTGACAGTGAAGGACACAGGTTCTGGGTTCCAGCCCCATCCTGATGGTAAGTAAGTGACTCAGGGACAGAAGTACTCATCCCCTAAAAGTTGAAGACAGAAAGCTCATCCTTTCTCCTGAGCCAGATGGGAATACAGAAGGACTGAAGCAACAAAGACCTCAGCTCTTCTCCAGTGCCTGCTTCTCTGACAGGGAAGAATGGAATGACCTGACCCAGTGTTCCCAGTTTCATGTGGCAAATACCAAGAAAGACTCAGCTATACATACACACAGTACAAGGGACTGGACCTGCACCCATGAACCTGGAGGTTGGTCCTAATGGGGCTGTACCCCACAAGAGAGCTGTGGGCCCTAGTCCTCCAGGGGCTGCCTGAGGCCTGCTGCTACCTAACTCTCTGTGCTCAGTCTCTCCCATAAACAATGTAGATTTGCACAGAGCCTATGCATACCCATCTGAGGGCAGAAAACAGCTCCAAGTGACTGAGAATGCCTTAAACAATGGAAGCAAAGCTGTCCTCTCCTGTTTAGGAAAGGACTGTAGTCTGTACACATGGCACCAAGGCAGTGTGCCTTTGAATATTTTCTTTATTTTTTATTATTATTTATTTATTCATTTATAAAAAATTTCCACTTCCTCCCCTCCTCCCAATACCCTCCCATTCCCCCCACTCCTTCTCCAGTCCTAAGAGCAGTTAGGGTTTCCTGTCCTGTGGGAAGTTCAAGTTGCCTTTGAATATTTTCACCACGTGTCTTGCAAAATGCTTAGTGGTGCATCAGAGGACACAGGAGCTGACAGCACCAGGTCAGATACTGAAGCTTCCTTTTGCATAAGCGAGAACCTCTCACAAAGTCCCATAGACTCAGTGTGTGTGTCCACATGAGGCTTAGGAAAAGCTAGAAAAAGTTTGCTAACTGCCAAGTGGGTGGTATCTTCTTTGTATTACTAGGTTACTGTATAAGAAGGACCATGTAGTCGGGCGGTGGTGGTGCATGCCTTTAACCCCAGCACTCAGGAGGCAGAGGCAGGTGGATGGATCTCTTTGAGTTCGAGGCCAGCCTGGGCTACAAGAGCTAGTTCCAGGACAGGCTCCAAAGCTACAGAGAAACCCTATCTCGAAAAAACAAAAAAACAAAACAAAACAAAACACCAAAAAAATAAATAAAGCACCAAAAAACAAAAACTGAACTGAGCATGCCAGAAACTGGCTCACAAAGAAGAGGCCTGCTGCCTTTCAGCAACTGTGCAGACATTAGTCTCTGAGGTTGAATGCTAGATCATAACTGACATTTTTGTTTTATGAGGTAGATCCTTGTTATATAGCCCAGGCTGACTTTGAACTCACCAATGATCCTCCTGCCTCAGCCTCCTGAATGCTGGTTTGTTACTTCTGTACCATCACTTCAGATGACATATCTGACATGTTTTTTGGGGCACAGCTTAGCAGTGTGTTGGCTTGCCCAAAGAACATGCCTTTGGCCTCCTGACACATGGGATCTTTTCCTTTGTTTGAGACAGGTCTCACTCTGTAGCCATGGCTAGCCTAAACTCATAGATTCACCTGCCTCTGTCCTCCTAAGTGTTAGAAATAAAGGCTTGCACCACCACATCCAACTTTCAAAGCATTTTTTTTTCCCATTTTTGGTTTTTGAAGACAGGGTTTCTCAGTGTAGCCTGGCTGTCCTGCAACCCTCTAGACTAGGCTGGCTTCAAACTCACAGAGAAATCTGCCTACCTCTGCCCCCAAAGTTCTGGGATTAAAGGCATGCCATCATGGAGACTACAAAGTATTTAACCAGGCTACAGGATGCACAAGGTATGCTGGCCACATCAGGGACCAGTAGTGATGGGCACACCCTCTAAGACAGGAATGAAGGGAAAATGCAGGGAAGTGCCACTGTCTACCTGGCAAGTCTGGGCTTCATGGATAGCTCACATTTAATCAAGTGTGATGACTAGTTTTCATTATCAACTGGATACAATCTAGAATCATTTGGGAAGGGAGTCTCACTGAGGAACTGTCTGGATCAGGTTGACCTGTGGGCATGTCTATGAAGGGTTATCTTGACTTTGGTAATTGAAATGGGAAGAACTACCTATTGTATAAGAGAGCAGAAAAAGTAGGCTGACCACTGGCAAGTATGCATTTATTCTTTGTGCTCTTGACTGTGGCTGTGACTAGCTACTTTAAGTTACCGCCACCTCTCCCTATAAAAGACTGTAACCTGGAACTAAGAACCAAAATAATCCTTTTCTCTTTGCTTGCTTTGCTGAGGGAACATTTCATGGTAGCTAGAAACAAAGCTAAGACAGCAAGTGAGACTGAACTGTCCATGTCATGCGAACTCACATACCTTGTGAGTGACAGACAACAAACGCACCATTCCTTCCCCAGTCTGGGGAGTCACAGGGATGAGAGTGGGATAGTCTCCTGTCAGCCACCCCACATCCCAGGTACCCACACACTTTTAGCCCAGTGTCAATGAGTTATCCTAAGGCAGATCCTTCAGGCAAAGAGCCAGGCAGTAGGTTCAGGTAATTGGTAATCTGAACCAATTATACCTAAGTGAAAAGCTGGGTGGGTGGGGCTGGACATTGACTTCCTGAGAGGCAGGAGCTCAGAATAAATTCCTACCACTCTGTCCAGTTGTCTTGTGCCAGACAGACTTCCACAGAAAATAGAACATGAAAGTCAATGAGTTCTCATTAAAATGAGCTCAATAGATAACTTTTAAAAAGATTGTGTGTGGTGGTGTACACCTGTCTCAGTAGATGTCTCAGTAGTAGACTGAGGTAGAAGAAGGAACTCCAGGGCAATCCTCACTACAGAGCTAGAGTTTGCTGGTTCCTTTCAGCTCCACAGCATACTGCCCTTCAGACTACAGAGCAGATGGCACAATGAATCTAAACCTCAGGCTTGTGTATCAGCTTATGGGCAGGTCCGCTAGTACCCAGCCCTCTTTAGTTCCCACTCCTCACACCTTGAGACTCCTGTTCCCTACTGCTACCTCATCATAAAAGGCATCCCACGAACTCATCCAATATAAACCTTTGTGAGCCACGAGCCCATCCTGTCCTCAGCAAGCAAATGCCATCCGTCACAGAACAAGGTAAATGCTAGATTGTCTGTAAGACACACTGGAGAAAGAGACAAGTATGCCTGCTCAGACACCACTCAAAAACATACCCATGAGCTCTGGAGTCAGAAACTCCCAGGCTAGCCTAGTGTGGTGGTGCACGCCTTTAATCCTAGCACTCAGGGGGTAGAGGCGGGAGAATCTCTTGAGTTCCAGGCTAGCCTGGTCTACACAGTGAGTTCCAGGACAGCCAAGGGTACAACAGTAAGACCTTGTCTAATAAAAAACATAAAGGAAAAAAAAAAAACAAAACAAAAACAAAACAAAAAAAAAAAACAAAACGTGTCCTTCACCTGCCTGGGACACGGCCAAGGTGAGCCTTTCTAAGGAGTTGACTTTAAAACATCCACCACAGGGTTAACATTCTGAACACCTGGTCCCTTTAAGGCTCTGGAAGGCTCCGGCCCTTTAAGGCTCTGGAAGGAGCCTTCAGAAGTGTTCACCAGAGGCCCTCTGAGGGCCACAGTCTGGCCCCTAACCCAAGTGCTCTCTGCTTCCTAGCCAGAGGAGATATCAGGATCCACTGCCGACACACTAGCTAATACAAACCCTCCCTCCCACTTGTCGACTGTCTGCATGTGCACACAGAGCCTTCCTTACCTGAAGGCCTGATTCTCGCGGTTGTTCTGGAGGGCGATGGTCTCCACCTCAGGACCCCCGTCTGCTATGAACCTGGCTAACTTTTCTGCAAGGTTCTTGGCCTCTTCGTCCTCTGGGGGTGAAACTTTAAGCAGGCTGTCAGTACTGAGCTCAACTCACCACACCCAACAGCCTAACTCCTGCTAAAGAGCCCCGCAGGAGCGAGTGGGGCTTGTCTTAGGAACAGTGCAAAGAGAGACAGGCAAACGGGAATCAGATTATTACAGGGACCAAAACCAGAGAAATATCACAACTATACAATCCCACCCCACCCCAAAAGCACAGGACCCTGGAAGGCTCACCCTCCTTTCCTGGGGAGGACAAAGAGGAAGTCTGCAGTGATTCAAACATGTTTCCACACATCAGACTTCTGCTGTCCACCAGAGCCCTGACCCAGAAACCCATCCCATCCATCTCCTGCTGTTTGTCCCCAGTCTACCTGCTTGGGCGCACACAAAGCTAAAGCTAACCAGAACTTGTCAGAAAGACAATGGAATGCTCCCTTGGCCCATTTCTATGTTCTAATGAGCATCTGGACAGAACCCCAGCCCCCATTAGGCACCTGACAAATCACAGTCCTACATCTTAGAGCCAATCCTGGTACTCAGAATTCAGCTGGGTCTGGGGACCAGAGGTGTGTTGACGCATCCCAAGAGCAACTCCCACTGCCCATGAGGGCACAGGTTTTGACTGCCAAATCCCACAGTGCTCTTTTTCTTCCTCCTCCAACCACTTACCTTTCTGAGCAGCTGCCTGTGGCTTTTGGGCTTCCTTCCTGATCTCAGCTACCTTCTTTCTGTAGTACAGGAATTCCCTGCTATTCTTATCATGTAAAAATCTGGAAAGGGGATTTGGAACATTGGAAAAGAGTTTCAATGATGGATGAGGCTGAGGCTCAAATGCAGAGCCCTCAGGAGGGCACATATAAAGTGCCCAAGGTTGGGTACAGCTCAGCAGCAGAGTGAGAACCTGGAGTCTACCCCCAGCACTCCCTTCCAAACAATTATAATAATCTCCTTTGGAGCTGGGGTATGGTTCAGTAGTAGAGCCCTTGCTTAGCACACGAGAGGCCCTGGGTTCCATCCCAAGCTCCAGACAGGTTTCCACCCTCGTATACATGACCATAGCAAATGTGTGAGCAGCACGGCACTAATACTGGTACTCACGTGAAGGCAGGGTTATCCTTGTAGTCCTCCATAGCTACTTTCTCTAGCTCAGGACCTCCTTCCGCCACAAAACGGGCCAGCTTCTCTATCACTCTCCGAGTCTCGGCTCCCTCTGGGGGTGAAACTTTAAGGAGGCTGTCAGTACATGGCTCCAACTCACACACCCAACAGTCACTAGGTACACTTTCTCTATAGACCACAATGACAAGGGAAGGGGAGGGGAGAGGAGCAGGAGATGCAGGCGACTGCTGACATTCCTGTACTTGACTCTGGAGAAAGCTTGGTCTCTACAGTCAGACAAGCTGGTGGGGACAGGCTGTCAGAGCTTTTGGCAGCGATTCATCTCCAGACTAAAATAGGACACTGAAAAGTGTAGATAGTCTCTAGTCTGTGTATGTATTAATTGTTTTAAGTACTTTAAAGAGTGTTCATGTATGAGCGTTTTACTTGCATGCATGTAAGTGTGCAGTCCCAGTGGAGGCCAGAAAAGGGTGTTAGATCTCCTGGAACTGTTGTTACAGTTATAAGATACCATATACGTCCTGGGAATGAAACCCAGATTCTCTGTAAAGAGTAGCTAGTACGCTTAACCATTGTCAGCCTCTACAGTTCTTTTGACAGTTTTCAGTATAAAAACTATCAGTTCCTTTGCATTCTTGGTCCCTAAACCCCACTCCCAGATTTTGTTTTATTTTTATTTTTTCTGATACAGTGTTTCTCTGTTTAGCCCCGGCTGTCCTGAAGTTTCAGGCTAGCCTCAAACTCAGAGCTCTACTTGCCTCTGTCTCTAGACTGCTGGGATTAGAGGTGCATGCCACCACATCCAAGCTGTTCCTTTTTTATTTTCTTTAGATTTTATTTTTATTTTATGAGCACTGGTGTTTTGCCCACCTGTATGTCTGCGTGAGGGTGCCAGATACCCTGGAACTGGAGTTACAGACAGTTGTGAGCTGCCATGTTGGTGCTGGGAATTGACCCTAGGTCCTCTGGAAGAGCAGCCTGTACTCTCTCCAGCCCCTGCCCCAACTGCTCCTTTTCATTCTTAAAAGATGACAAATTCTCTTTTATGTGTATGCAGGTGCAGATGAATGCAGGCAGATGTGTGTGTACGTGAAGATGAGGCCAGAGCATACTCTCCAGTGTAATTCCTCAGAACTGTCCACCTTTCTTCTTTGTCTTTTTACAATATTTCCTTATTTTATGTTTTATTGCTGTTTGGTTTTTGTTGTTGTTTGTTTGTTTTTGAGATAAGGTTTCTCTGTGTAGCCCTGGCTGTCCTAGAAAGGACTGCAGACCAGGCTAGCCTTGAACTCAGAGATCCACCTGCCTCTGCCTCCCAAGTGCTGGGGTTAAGTAAAGGTGTGCATTGTGCTGGAGACATGGCTCAGTGGTTAAGAGCACTGGCTGTTCTTCCAGAGGACCTGAGTTCAATTCCCAACAACCATACGATGGCTCACAACCACCCTCTTCTGGTCTGCAGGGACACATGTAGGCAGAACACTATATATAATTAATGAATCTTTTTTAAAAAGAAAAGAAAAGAAAAAAAAAAGGTGTGCGTCACCACTGCCAGCTTTATGTTTTTAAGTGTTTTGCCAACATGTATATCTGTGTGCTATGTAAACAGCTGTTACAAATGGTTGTGAGACACCATGTGGGTACTGGGAACCAAACTTGGATCCTCCCAAAGAGCAGCAAGTGCTCTTAACTGCTGAGCCATCTTGCCAAGTTTTTCTTTCTTTTTTTAATTTTAACTTCTGATTCAGGGTCTCTTCGGAGCTTGCCAAGTCCACCAGGTGGCTGGCTAGGGAGTTCTACCTGCCCCCACATCCCCAACACTGGCTTACAGAATGTGTCACCACATCCAACATTTTTTTTTTTCCTCTTCAGTGTGGGATTTTTGGTCAAATTTAGGGTCTCTATACTTACGAGCCACAGGGATACCACGTACTTTCCTGACAGAGCTATCTTTCTAGCTCTAATAATTCTCCTCTAAAAACTATCACACGCTCTGGACTGACACTGGGTGGACTTTAGTTCACTGTCTTGAAGTTGGCTCTCAAGCACTCTAGACATGATCTCTGGTGTTTCTGATGGACTGGCAGGTGATCCATTAGTCTCTTGAACCTTATGCACTCACAACCAGCCATATTTCTAAGTGGTCTGAGTTTGTATTGTTGGGAAAGTGTACTGCATCCTGCTTTCCGGGCATTAGCACACCCACTTCCTCATGCTCAATCATTCAATCACTATCTCAGAGACACAATGTAAAGTTTGTTTGTGTGTGTGTGTGTGTGTGTGTGTGTGTGTGTGTGTGTGTGTCCGGCCCCCAATAGGATTTCTCTGTGTAGCCGTGGCTGTTCTGGAATTCACTCTGTAGACCAGGTTGGCCACAAACTGACAGATCTGCCTGCCTCTGCCTCCCATGGGCTAGGATTAAAGGTGCACACCACCACTGCTAGTTGTTTTTTTTCAAGCACACTGACCCTGGACTAGTTTAAGCCTAGTCTTAAATTCCTGATCCTTCTGCTTCAACCTGCTGAATGCTAGGATGACAGACATGCATCACCATACCCCAGTTTATGCAGTGCTGGGAATGAAACCCAGGGAATCTACACATGCTAGGCAAGTACTTTACCAACTACACCACACCCCCAGCCTGAGACTATCTCTTTACAGTTGGATTAGCTGCCTGTTTGAGGCAGGTGGAACTTGATTTTGTATTTCTCCCTGGCCTAGTCCTGAGGCTGAGGCTGTATTGTCATGTCCTTTTATGAATGTCATAAAACAACACTGCAAGGAAAATACTGCACTGTTGGTGATGCCTGGCCATTAGAGCTTCACTTTCCTCTCACATGCACAGCAAGACTCCCGCCTGATCACTATGTATAGAAGTGTAAGGCCACATCAGTTGACGCCCAAAACAGGTGCTAAGGCTTTGAGATGAGCTGCGCCCCTTGTGAGGCATTAACATAGCATTGGCAAGGACTTAAAACCTAAGAAGGCATGCCTCCAACCTACTCTGGTGACCCTCATTCAGAACAGGCTGACACGGCATAGCTAAATGATCAATTTGATCTATGTCAGGGTGACAGGGTGTGCAGCCGGTTCTCCACAGGTCCTGCTGTCACAGACCCTTCTTCAGAATGATATAGAGCTCAGTCACTAGAAGAGAAATGCCACTGTCAGCCTGAAACCAGAGACTACCTTCCCCATGTGAGAGCACATTCTCCCATCTTTACATTCTGACCCTCTGGCCCTAAATGTAGACATAGTCACGAAGCTTCTGCCTCAGTTGACATGAGGCCCTGTCAAGGAAAACCTTGTATGATGAGCTGTGATACTGTTCTCAGAATGGGGCTAGTGTCCTTGGCAGGGCTCATCCAAGACTTCCCAGGATGACTCACTCTGTTCAAACCCCAATCACAGCACCTTGAGCCAGGCTCTGGCCACACCTGCCATGATAGTGGTAGAAGGAGCCATGGCCATCCTACAACTTACCTTTGATCTCCAGCCATTGCTCATAGTCCTCCTCTTCATCATCATCATCATCAGGGGATTGGAAAACGCTTGGACGGTGTGCAACAGGCAACTGCTTGGCATGTAAGTAGTTCTTCACAGGGCCCAGTGGGCTTCCCAGCCCCAGGCCTGTCCGCTTGCTGAGTAGGAGGGGTCTCTTCAGGGTGCTGGGTGCTGGCATGCTGGGAGGGGCACTGGGGAGAATATCTGGGCCAATACAAGAGAAAATACACATTGGAGATCTGCAGAGGGCAGTGATGTGGACACACCCAGAAAGTATCATCATGGCTACAGTCATCTTTGAGCATGCCAGGTTGTGCAGATGCACTCGACCTGTCTAGGCCAGAGAAAGTGGACTGAGGCACAGGAGAGAGGACATTCAGGGTGTCTAGCTGCAAGAGGATATGCCAGGGCTTGGCAGGTGGCAGCTCTTGCTGGATGTGCCTCCGTACACAATCAGAATGGAGAGCAGTGAGAGAGACAACAGCCTCCACATTCCATCCAGGTCACAGCCTCCTAAACTGGACCTAAGGACCTGAGGGTAAAGGACTTAAACAATGTGTCCTCCTCTGACAATGGCTGATTTAGTCTCTTTCAGTAACAATGAGCTCCAACTGGGGTGTATGGCTTCCTTGTATCTGGATTTTCACCCACTGGGGCAAGCTGGAAGATACGCTAGGTTACACATGGTCCTTCTCCTAAGACCCCACATGTGGACAGGACCAGGGGTTGAAGACCTGTAATTCCAGCAACTCTTGAGACAGCGGTGAAAGGTGGAATTCAAGGGCAGCCTGAGCAACTAAGTCTTGTCTCAAAATGAAAAGCTAAAACAGGGCTCTTCTGTGTGGCAAAACACTTGCTGAGCATGCATAAGGATCCAGGCTTGATCCCCAGCACTGCAAAATAATCATCATAATCCCGCGGGTACAATTAAACCCATGACAAGGCAGGGAACCAAGCTCCTTGGGGAGCAGCACTGTAGCACAACTGGGCACGTGGGCTACCACACTGGAGGCTCCAACCTTTAGCTTACTATCCAAAGCCTCAGTTCCCAAGTGTAAAACAGGAGTTCCTGGCTATGTGATGTTTCAGAAGCTGAACTCAGCCTGAGATCTGTAGGTACCCTCTGAATCTAAAGAGAACCCTCTCTCACCAAACACAAACAGTACCACAGTGCTAAGAACAGGATGGCCAAGACTGTCAGACACACCAGGTGCTGACCTTTAATCCTAGCACTCGGGAAGAAGAGACAGGCTCTGTGAGTTCGAGGCCAGTCTGGTCTACAGAGTGAGTTCCAGGGCAGACTCCTAAGCTATAGAGAAACCCTGTCTTGGAACAAAAAAAAAAAAAAAAAAAAGACTGTTGACTGTTAGACATCCTATCAGAGGTGGGTTCCTGTGAGATAGTGGATGGGCAGGGGGTTATGCCACAATTTCCTCCATGTTTTTCACTACTAAACAAAACAAACAAACAAACAAACAGATCAGGAGCTTGAGGGAGAGCTCAGCAGTTAAGAGCACTGATGGATCTTGTAGAGAACCTGGGTTCAGTTCCCAATACCCTTATCAGTGATCCTCTGGCTTCCAAGGGCTTCTACAACCACAAGATGCATGTGAACTCTTACAAATCCACAGAAATATAAATTAAAAATCAAATCTAAAAGTCTTAAATGAAATGAAAAATGCCAGGCAATGCACACCTTTTATCCCAGCAGTCAGGAGGTAGAGGCCAGGACATCTTTATGAGTCTAAGTCGAGCCTGCGCTACATAGTAAGTTCCAGGACAACCAGGGTTAACATATTGAGATTTGCCTTTTTTGTTATTGTTATCTATTTCAGATTTTTCATATGTTTGAGTGTTTTGTCTGCCACATATCTATGAACCATGTGCATGGCTGTTATCCCCAAGATAAGAGTGTGTTAGATCCCCTGGAACCTGAGTGGTTGTGGGCTACCATTGTGGTGCTGGGAAATGAACTTTGGTCCTCTGCAAGGGCAGCAAGTGCTCTTAAGAGCAATTTAAAACAGAGATTAGAAGGCAGTAGTGGGGGGGCTGGAGAGATGGCTCGGTGGTTAAGAGCATTGCCTGCTCTTCCAAAGGTCCTGAGTTCAATTCCCGGCAACCACATGGTGGCTCACAACCATCTGTAATGAGGTCTGGTGCCCTCTTCTGGCCTGCAGACATACACACAGACAGAATATTGTATACATAATAAATAAATAAATAAATAAATAAAAAAAGAAGGCAGTAGTGGCTCATCTCTTTAATTCCAGCACTCTGGAAGCAGAGGCAGGCTGATCTGAGATCAAGATCAGCCTGGTCTACAGAGTGAGTTCCAGGACAGCCAAGGCCACACAGAGAAACCCTGTCTTGAAAAATAAAAACAAACAAAAAGATCAGAAGTAAAAACAATGGGATACCAAGACTATGGATTCAGGTACGAGATACAAGTTTTATCAACTTTCAAAGAGACATGGCAGCAGGGGTGACAAGTATCTTCTGCCTACAGGCTATTATGAAGGAAGATGAGTGATAGGGCAAGGTAGTGGCCTGTATGGTGCCAAGTGCAGGAAGCACTGGCTAGAGATGGCACTCAATAAACTGTGAACATGTAATTAGGTGGCTTGGTCACTTCTAGGATGCCTCCTTGTCCTGCACCATCCACAGCAGGCCTAAATGTGTCATCTTCTGACATAACTTGGATATCTCAAGCCAGACTAATGCTGGAGTACAACTGACCCTCACCCCAATGGGAATCCTCTAGACCCATTATGCGACATGCAGAAACCTTACCCATCTGGTGGCAGCCTGTCTGCCATTACACAGGAGAACATTGAGGGCACTTAATGGTCCAAGGTGGGACCTGTCATTCCTGTAATGTTCCAGGAAACATGGGGGACAGAGGCTGGGGTGAGAGGGCTGGCTGTACTCACCTGTGTTCGCCTGTGCCTTCTGCAACTTCAGAAACTGCTGCAAGAAGCTGCCATCGTTGGCAAACTTGTTGGAGATACAGGAGTTATGTGCATTGGCAATTCTAGAACCAAAGCATGGATGAGAGTGAGCTGTAGAGGAAACAGAGTGCCAAGGAGAGGGCTAAGGCACTGACATTCCTGGCCCTACACCCATCATGTGTTCTTCTGCTAAAGAGAGCCAGACTGCAGCCCCAAAGATGTTGGGGGACAATGGCTATGTGCAGGGAACACTCATGTATATAGTAGGCCAACACCACTTTTGCCTTGGTGAAAATAAGAATGCATACATTTCGGTTATCTTGGCTTGAATTCCAGCCCTGTGATCCTAGTGGGCCCCATCAATATGCTCTTTTTCTGCACGGCATTATATCCTACTGGATTAATTACGACCTGGCTTATTGTTCATCATGTATTATAGTTACCTCTAATGCAGGAAGTGCATGCATCTTGTGACTTTAGTTTTTTTGAGACAGAGTCTCTCTGTGTAACAGCCCTGGCTGTCCTGGAACTCCTTCTATAGACCAAGTTGGCCTCAAATTCAGGGATCCACCTGGCTTTGCCTCTTGAGTGCTAGGATGTATACCTAGGTGTGTATCAAGGTGGGTGGTGGTGGCGCATGCCTTTAATCCCAGTACTCGGGAAGCAGAGGCAGGTGGATCTCTGTGAGTCTGAGACCAGCCTGGTCTACAGAGCAAGTTCCAGGACTGGTTCCATAGCGACTAAGAAATCTTGTCTCAAAAACTCAAAAAGAAAAAAACAAAAAAAGGTTTGCACAACCATGCCCAGTTTTGCGGTTTTGTTTGCTTTTGTGACAGGGACATGGCTGACCTTTTAACTCCTGATCTTCCTGACTGTACCTCCAAATATAGAGACTGCAGATAACTACCACTAAACCTGACTATTTTTTCCCCCTTAAAACTGTGTCTCACTATTCTGGGTGGGCCTAGAACTCACTATATAGCCCAGGCTGGCCATAAACATGCAAAGACCTCTTTCCTCCTTCTTCGAAGCATGGGATTTGTACAATTTGTAACTGGCATTAGTGTGTATGGCCCACATATGCATACTCTGGCAGAAGCTTCGATAAGTCACACAATCACAGGGAACACCCACAGCAAATGCCTGGTGAGAACTGAAGGCACCTGCTATATATTGTGCTGTAGTAGCTTGCTCCTTATCGTTTGAGAGACTGTGTCATTCTGTAGTCTCCCTGTCTCAGTTGCCTGAGTGCTGGGATTTTATGCAGAAACATCTACCTGGAAAAAAAAAAAAAAAGAAAAAAAAAAAAACCAACAAAAATTTTCTGTGTCCAGCTCTTGTAGACCAGTCTGGTCTCAAACTCACAGAGATCTGCCTGCCTCTGCCTCCCGAGTGCTGGGATTAAAGGCATGCGCCACCATCACCCGGCTTTCTGTGTCTTCTTTAGGCAGTGCAACAGCTGTACCTTATGATCCTGCTTCTTGGTAGGCTTAGGCAGCAGGATGACCTGAGCCCAGAAGGAAATAATGAACTGCCATCTCAGGATGAAGAGAACTGGAGCTTAGCGTTTGTAAGGCCTGGTAGTCTACCCTAAGCATAAACATTGTAACAATTAGCTGTTAGAAAAGCACCCCAAAGGGCTGGAGAAATGGCTCAGCGGTTAAGAGCATTACCTGCTCTTCCAAAGGTCTTGAGTTCAATTCCCAGCAACCACATGGTGGCTCACAACCATCTGAAATGAGATCTGATGCCCTCTTCTGGCCTACAGGCAGACACACAGACAGAATACTGTATACATAATAAATAAGTAAATAAATAAACAAATATTAAAAAAAAAAAAAGGAAAACACCCCAAGATTTATATGGCTGTTAGGGTTGAATGACATTGGCTTTTCTTTGTTTCTTCAATTTTTCTGATTTCATATCATGCACATAAATGATTTTAAAATATTTTTAAAGGGGTTAGAGAGTTGGCTCAGTGGATAAGAGCATTTGCTATTCTTGCAAATGACCTGGTTTGATTCCCAGCATCCACATGGTAGCTCACATCTATTACTCCAGTTCCAGGAGAGCTGATGTCTTCCTCTTCTGACCTTCTCAGGCACTACGCATACACGATATACAAACATAAATGAATGTAAAACACTCATACACACAAAATAATTAAATAAATATTTTCAGAAAGAATTTAAAATTTATTAAATAATATTTATTTATTGTATGTGTGTGTATAGTTCTGTGTACCATGGCACATGTGGAGGTCAGACAACTTGAAGGATCTAAAAGCTATCAGTGTGTACCAGGGATTGAACTCACCTAGGTCACAGGCTTGGCAACAAGCATCTTTACCCACTGAGCCATCTTGTTGGTTCACAGGTTCTTACCAAGTTTAACAATGAAAAGGTCCTTGGTCGCTTCTTGGTTTTAATATCAAAACAAAAGCAAAAAGTCAAAGCTTTCTGATACACCAAAGAAGACTCTGCTCAGAAAGCAGTCTCCCGCTTAGTGGCTGAGGCCCTGGAGGACCATGGTCAGACCCTGGCATTGTCCTCACACTACTCCTGCACCTAGGTAGAACTGCTTGGCACCTGCGTGGGACACACAGTCCTGTTAATGATCACTAGATGACTAGAGAGACTACTGCACACAGATGCCAAGCAATCACCTGTCAATGTGTTGCTTAGTGAATATGTAGAGAAGATAAAACTCAGCTGCTGAGACTGTGTGATCCCAAAACTCAGGAGCGATGTAAGGAAACCTTGCCTCAAAAACTGGGACAGCTCAAGTGAGTGGGTGTCACATGAAAGTGAAGACTGGAGTTCCATTCTCAGAATCCATGTGAAAAGCTTTAATCCCAACACTTAGAAGGCAGAGGCAGGTGGATCTCTGTAAATTCAAAGCCAATCTGGTCTACAAAGCAAGTTCTAGGCCACCCTGTATCAAAATAAAATAAAATAAAATAAAATAAAAATAATGCCACTCATGCTTATCTGAAAAAAACCCCGTCTTGAAAAACAAAAAAGACAATCAAAATATAAACAACTCCAAAGGAAAGATACCCAAGGTTGTCCCCTGGTCTACACATGCATACATACATAAATACAAACTAAAATTTAAAATATAAAAAGCACATACAAGTTTAGTATACATATGATGCCCCTTCATTTTTTCCCATTTTCATAGATGTAACACAGGGCCTCAAGTAGGCTAGGCAAGCACTCTACCACTGAGTCATACCCTAATCTGTGAATAGACTTAATACCACTGAACTATGGTGACAATAGCCATGCAAGGTTTATCGGCCCCTAATCCAACCACACAGGATCATGAGGGGCTTTTGTTTTCTGAAACAAGTTCTCATACAGATCAGGTTGGCCTTGAACTTAACAGACAGCCATAAATGACCTTCAGTTTGGGATGTTCCTGCCTTTCCCTCTCAAGCTCTGGGTTCACAGGACGAAGCACGACCCTGGAGCCTCTGCACACTAACCCCCACTTTTGTTGTCACACCATCTTGCATTCTGTCGCACTCAGACTCTGCTGCCCTAAACCTCAGAATCCACTTACTCCCCAGGATGAGGGGGCTGTGGACTGGACGCATGACTCTGTCTGGCTTTCTGTTCCATTCTGGCCTCGATCTCCCTCTTCTTCTGAGCGATGAGTTCTTCCTGGTGGAGGATGTTCATATTCATCTTTCCAGACTTGGGCTGTGCCATCCCGAACCAACGATTAGCCTTTCCTGGGGAAAGACAGGGATCAGAAAACACTTTTGCTCTATTTTCTAACAGCAATGATGGACCAGACAACTACAAACACTCAGGGGACTCAAATGGTCACTTGTTCATTTCTTCAACAAACGCTTACAGAATAATCTGTCATGTATATAGCATTGTGCTAGGCTCTAAACAGAAGTGATGAGGACTCTGTCCAGGTAGGACTCACCTCTGACTTTGAAGGCAAGAGGCATAACATGAAAAGTTAGCTGGAAGGTTGGTAGCAGGCTGAGGAAGAAGGCCAGCCTCATCTACACAGTAAAACCCTGCTGCAATGCTGAAAACATAGCTCAGTTTGTGGACTGTGTGCTTAGGATAAATGCCTGGGCTGCACTCGCACAAGTGTATAAACCAGGTGAACGGTACGTATCTATAACCTCAGCACTCAGGAGGTTAAGGCAAGAAGAAAATAAGTTCAAGATTGGGGCTGGAAAGATAAGAGCACTGATTGTTCTTCCAGAGGACCCAGGTTTAGTTCCAATGCCCATATGTAGGCTCACAAACAATAGTAACTCCAGTTCCAGGGGATCTGACTCTACTCTAAAAAGAAAAAAAGGGGATATAGATAAAAAGGTAGACTACTGAATCTACTTTTAAAAAGCAACTACCAGTTTTAAATGCTTTATATTATATTGAACTTTTATATAATATATACAAATTTTGTATATTGAGATTAATTTTGTTAAAACATACAGCATATACATTTTTACTATACAACACATTTAACAATGTAATGCAAATTTCTAGTCCTTGAAAGTTATTATTACCAACTCTTTAAGGATAATAAAGAAATACAGGCTAGTAATTAGTCACCTATTATAACTGAACTTGCAGTACATTAGGTATATTTTCAAGGTCAAACAAAGATTTTAGAAAAACAGATCATCTTCAAACAGATCTACATTTAAGATGTTTTAATAACATTGGCTCCTTTTTATGACAATGAGGCATGTCTGGCAGCAACAATCTACTTCAGAAAAGATAATGGGCATCGAAAAAATGCCACAGAGTTTTACTTTCTTTGTAGCAAAAGAAAACCACTGGGCAAGAAAACACCCTTGCCTCGACTGTTGACAGTATGCTTGTCAACTGGACAAGCAGGACACAAAACAAAGTGACTTGCCTAACATTGTTAGACCTTAGAATATCCTGCTTCACAGAAAAGTCTGTCAGACATGCTAGGCCTGTAGGCGTAAGATGGATGTCCAACATTGCAGAGGAACTTTGGGTGACTGTCCAGGCAGCCAGCTGTTTCTGTCATTTCTCACATTTTTTGGAAGTCACTTGTTAGCACTTGCTTACTAGGTTATTATTATTTCCTTCTTCAGTCTCTGATAGAGTGGAAGACTAGATAGTTATAGTTTCCCCTGTTTACCAGACGCAGAAAACAAGTTATGATAGAAAATAAATTAAGTACAAGACTAGATTCACCAAGATAGGGCAGATATCAAGTATTTTCTCTGAATTTGTCAAAAGCAAATGGAGGGACTGGAGAGATGGCTCAGAGGTTAAGAGCACTGACTGCTCTTCCAGAGGTCCTGAGTTCAATTCCCAGCAACCACATAGTGGCTCACAACCATCTGTAATGAGATCTGGTGCCCTCTTCTGGCATGCAAGCATACATGGAAGGAATGTTGTATACATAATAAATAAATAAATCTTAAAAAAAAGCAAATGGACTAGACAGTTTGATGTTCTTATTGCCTATATATATATATATATATATATATATATATTGTACTTATCGCATAGTTTTTCTATATTAGTTATAGCCTTCTTTTTTAGACAAAAAATGGGAAATATCGTGATATTTTATTTATATTTTAATAAGTAAAGATTGACTAAAGATCAGGAGGGCAAAGCTAAGTCACTAGAGGTTAGGCAGTGGTGGCACACACCTTTAATCCCAGGATTTGGGAAAGATGCAGATGGATCTCTGTGAATTCAAGGTCACCCTGGATTACACAAGATCATTGCTGAAAACAAATCCAGGTAGTGTAGGCGCATGCCTTTAATCCCAGCACTAGAGGAAATATAAAATAAGATGAGAGAGAGGTTTAGTCTGTGGCCTCCCAGCCTTGGTAGAGGTAAATTTTCTCTAGTGGTTTGGCTGCTTTGCTTTTCTAGTCTTCAGGCTGTACGCCAATACCTGTCTCTGGGTTTTTATTATTCGTGCTACACCTGACACTCTATCTTCCACCTTGAGACATAGGTTCTTTTTTTTTTTTTAAGATTTATTATGTATACAGTGTTCTATGTGCATTCATGCCTGCACACAAGAGAAGGTATTAGATCTCATTATAGATGGTTGTCAGCCACCATGTGGCTGCTGGGAATTAAACTCAGGACCTTTGGAAGAACAGGCAGTTCTCTTAATCTCTGAGCCATCTCTCTAGCCCAAAACATAGGCTCTTGATGCTCACAGCTGTACATTCCAGGCTAGGTCCTTTGTAAGCTTACAGGGAACTTCCAAGAGGCTTTGCCTCCTATCTCCTCTGGTAATAGGAGCATAAGGATTACAAAGTGTGTTATAAGGCAGCCATGAGTTCTGGACATCAAGTTCAGGTCCTCATATTTGCATAGTAAGGATATTATCCAGTGATCCATCTCTTCAGCCCTCTATAGGTAGTTTATTTGAATTTATTTATTTAGTTCTCATATAGTTCAGATTTATCTCAAACTCACTGTACAACCAAAAATAATGTTGAACTTCCTATCTGTGCCTCAAAAGCAATGGTCTGGGGTGCAGGCTTCAAACCTGTAGCTGTTTAGTGACAGAGTGGTTCAATTCAACCTTTTGGGAGGGAGTATCTATTCCATTTTGCTCCCTGCAAATCACACTCTTAAGTGATAAACATCTCTAAATCCTCCTCTATCTCTGTGATTTCAAGGCCAGCCTGGTCTACAAAGTGAATGCCAGGACAGGCTTCAAAGCTACACGGGAAAAACCTGTCTCGAAAAACCAAAACCAAAACCAAACACACAAAAAACAGTGGTTCTCAACCTCGGGACTGAAACCCTTTTGGGGGTCAAATAACCCTTCTACAGGGGTCGCATATCAGGTATTTGCATTATGATTCATAACAGTAGCAAAATTACAGTTAAGAAGTAACAACAAAATAATTTTATGGTGGGGAGCCACCACAATATGAAAACTCTATTAAAGGGTCACAGCTTTAGTGCTTTGATTATAAGCATGTGTTACCTCAGCCAACTTTTTTCTTTTTCTTTTTTTTGTTTTTCGAAACAGGGTTTCGTTGTAGCTTTAGAGCCTGTCTGTAGACCAGGCTGGCCTCGAACTCACAGAGACCCGCCTGCCTCTGCCTCCTGAGTGCTGGGATTAAAGGTGTGCACCACCACCGCCAGGCAGTGCTTTTTTTCAATAATTTATTATTATGTATATAGAGTTCTGCCTGCATATATGCCTGTATACCAGAAGAGGGCACCAGATCTCTTTACAGATGGTTGCTGGGAATTGAATTCAAGACCTCTGGAAGAACAGTCAGTGCTCTTAACTGCTTCCAGCCCTGGTTTTAGATCATTCTGACATACAGAAAGTGCACAGAAAGAAAGATGACCAAGACAAATTGCTGGGTTCAAGCAAAGATGACAGTACTATACCGCAGCCATCCAAAGTCAGGAGGTGCGTGCTTTCCAGACAAGCAGGGGCTTAGTGAGACTTTGCTTCATTGAACTGGTAGCACAGCCTTTGTATCTCAGCACTGGGGAGGTAGAAGCAGACACGTCTATGTGAGTTCAAGGCCAGCCACAGCTATGTAAAGAGACCGTGTCTCAAAGCAAAAACAAAAATAGCGTTGCAGTCCAAACGTTCCCAGGGAAATTCTATTTTTTTCCTAATTAAAAAAAATTATTTTAAGTTCAAGGCCAGCCTGGTGCCTAATTATGAAAGATTGCGAGCCAACACATGTGTGCCAGGAATCAGACTTAGGTCCTCTGCAAGAACAACAACACTTTTTTTTTTTTTTTTTTTTTGGTTTTTCGACAGGGTTTCTCTGTGTCACAGTCCTAGCAGTTCTGGATCTACTTCTGGTAGATCAGGATGGCCTCGAACTTACAGAGATCCGCCTGCCTCTTCCTTGTATAGACCTGGCTGGTCCTGAATTCCGAGGTCCACCTGCCTCTTCAGGTGTTGGGATTAAAGGTGTACACCACTGCTTCTGCCTCTGCCTAATATTTTGGGACAGAGGAGCTCACAGAACCTTGAGCTCTCTGTTTCAGCGAGACTCTGCCGCTAAGCCCCAGGAGCCCACAATGTTGTAGTTCCAACTAGATTTTACACGAGTGTTGGAGATGGGAAGCCTGATCCTCCTAACTGGGCAGCAAGCACTTTAACCACTGAGATGTCTCGACAGCCCTACAGTTGCAAATGTTGAAAGCAAAGCTGATTCCCCAGGCACTATCACAGCTGGTTTCCCTGGTCATCTCCATTTCTTTATGACAATTCTAGTTCACTCCAAGGTCTATCCAACTCCTTTGGGGGAAACCTCTGCCATCCCATAGATAACACTTCAAACACCTGTGCTCAAGAGAGGCCTTTCATGGACTTGGAGAGATGGCTCAGTGGTTAAGAGTGCAGGCTGCTTTTGTAGGAGCCTAAAGTTGAGATGCCAACAAACATCCAGGTGGCTTACTATAACTCTAGTTCCGGGGGATCCGAAATTCTCTCTAGTCTCCGTGGGAACCCACACGCGTACTCTCACGCATAGACATAAATAAATACAAATAAGTAAATAAATAAAACTTAGAGCCTTCCCTGGCCTTCAGTGTATTAGCAGCATCCAAGCCAGACCTCGTCACCAGAACTAGTTCTTTGTGAAATCTGCTCCCCGGTGCTTGGCACACAGGACTTGTGGAAGCAGACGGTGAAGGGTCAATGCATCTTGTCCTAGAGGCATAGGGATGCTAGCCCCGTGGCCAAGTGGGCTTCGGTAGTATGCGAGATTGTGCCCTCCCTGGCAGCCCCGCTGCAATTCTGAAACACAGATTTTTGTTTTTCGACAAAGCAGAACCCAAGCCAAAGGGAAGCTGCCACTGAAGGCAGCTCCTCGGCAAGGCAGTCCTCGGCTGGCCGCTATGGGTGGCACCGGCCCGAGAGCAGGCATTGGGAAAGCCCGCGCGGGGCCCACCCGGCGCCTAGGCCTCTGGGGAAGACACGGGATTCTCCTCAGCCCCGGGTGAGCGGTCAGGAAGCCGAGTCTGGGATCTCGGGCGACGAAAGGGGTACACACGCCGTTTACCGCAGGCTGCCGAGGGGCTGAGGCAAAGAGTCCGCGTGTCAGGTCTGCGACAAAAAAGAGAGTGAAGAGGGGAACGTGCAGCCGCGGGAACCCAGGCGAGAGCCGGAGAGAAGACGGGGGCTGTTACCTGCAACATCCCGGTTGTCCATCTTGAGACTCATCCAATCCCACAATGCTCCGGCGCCACCTGAGAGGAGGGAGACTCAGTTATAGTGCGCTTGGTCTGATGGGAAATGTAGTCTTCCTCCGTCGATCACGTCCAACCCCTTCTAGGACACCAAGAAACTTCTCCACAAAAACTTTGGCGTCAGTTCATGAAGGTGTGTCACTCTCAGTCGCGATGATGCAGAGGCATCGTCCAATCCTCAGATTCTCCCTCAGTCGCAGCCATTGCGAATATACACTGTAAATCCCAGAATACCTTGCGCAGAAGTTATCGCGAGAACCTCAAGGAGAGCCAGGCTCCGCCCCTCGAAATGCTTCCGCCTCTCTGTGAAATCAGCTTGTTGTTGTGCAGGCCAAGATGGCGGCACAGGCGGCGGCTGCAGCGCAGGCGGCGGCGGCTGCGCAGGCGGCCGCGGCTCAAGCAGCGCAGGCCGAGGCAGCCGAGTCGTGGTATTTGGCTCTCCTGGGGTTCGCCGAGCATTTCCGCACGTCCAGCCCGCCCAAGATCCGCCTGTGCGTTCACTGCCTGCAGGCCGTGTTTCCGTTCAAGCCGCCTCAGCGGATCGAGGCCCGTACGCACCTGCAGCTCGGCTCGGTGCTTTACCACCACACGAAGAATAGCGAGCAGGCGCGCAGCCACTTGGAAAAGGCGGTGAGCGGGCGGGCCGGCGGGCGGGCCGGGGACGCGGGGGCGACCCTCTCCGCCTCCACCGGATTTGGGGCTCCCGAAGGCCTCGCCCTCACCTGTGGTGACAGACAGGACTCCGCCACGCCCTCTCAGCGAGGACGGGGGAAGTTGTCCCTTAGCAAGGACGGGGTTCCCGCGTCGGGGATCTCGTTTGGGTCGCAGTGGGATCGTTGCCCAGAGCGTCAGCCTGGAAGCTCGTTCCTGGTCCCTGGACTTGGAATTGTGCCCCTCAGCTGTCTGGGTCTCCAGTCTGTCCTTTGTGCCAAGGCTACTGGGGAAGCTGAGACCCTGCCCGGGGTGGGACATTGTTGTCCTGTGAGGAAGCGAAGGATGTAGATCCGGAGTCGTTGCTCCACAGGGGTCTGAGGTCGGTCCCGCCGTTGGTGCTGCCTTTTCTGGCCACGTAGTGCTCTATCTTTGAAGGAGTCCCCACTCACCTCCAGCTTGTTTTGTGACAACTTGGTGCTTCACAGAATTAGAAGAGGTAGCTGTCATTCCTCTCCTCAATATACTCCATGGCTATAGACATGTTTCTTCTCATAGAAACCGTCCCTTTCACACCTCCGCCTCCTTTCTGCCGTTCACCTATTTCTGTTCTGATTGACAGAGCTCCTTGGGTCATCTCGGATCTTTAAATATGATGACCCGCAGTCAGACTAAGTCAGACTAAGGAAATTGGCTTCAGGAGGGGTTCAGAATCCTTGTTTCCCAGGCTGTACACTTCTAATCCTCACTGACAACTTCCTTTTTTCCAGAGTGAAACAATACAGTGAGGTGATATGATTTAGCTAAGGTCACCCCGTGAGGTTTTCTTTTTGTTCATGGGGGTGAGGGTGGGTCTTACTATGTAGCACGGAATGGCCTCAGAATTCCCAGCAATCAGGTATTGAGATTCCAAATATAGTTGCTCATGCCTAGAATGTGAGCACTCACGGTAGAGGCAGGAGAATGATAAACACAAGGCTAGCCTGGGCTACGTAGCAAGACTGCCTCAAATAAAGAAAGTAGGTCTGGCTAGAAGATTCAATGGTTAAAGGCTTTTGCAGCACAAGCCTAATAACTTGGATTCAATCCTTAGAACCCACGTTGGAAGGTGAGAACTGACTCCCAAACGTTGTCTTCTGACCTGAACATGTGCCTGTACTCATACACACACACAAATAATAAAATTAATTTTAAAAATAAAATGCGCTGGGTGTGGTGGTGGAATCCTCTAATCCCAACACTTTAGGAGACAGGCACACAAATCTGAGTGTTGCAGAACATCCAGGGCTACATAGAAGACTCTGATGATGAAGGAAACAAAACCTGGAGCCGGGTGGTGGTGGTGCACGCCTTTAATCCCAGCACTTGGGGAGGCAGAGGCGGATTGATCTCTGTGAGTTCAAGGTCAGCCTGGTCTACAGCGTGAGTTCCAGGACAGCCAAGGCTGTTTCACAAAGAAACCCTGTCTCAAAAATATCAAAAGAAAAGAAAAGAAAGAAAGAAAAAAAAGAGAAAAAAATCTGGGCTCAAATTAAATTTGTGAATATCTTAAAGATTTAATTATTTTTAATTATATGTGTGAGTATATGCATATAAATGTTGTGCCCACTGAGGTCAGAGGCCTTGAGTCCCCTGAAGCTAGAGTTAGAGTCAGAGTCATATGTGAGCTGCCTAATGGAAATATTGGGAAGAGAACTTGGGTCCTATGAAGAGCATCGTGTGCTGTTAAACTGCTGAGCCATCTCTCTAGCCCTTTCAGTTTAATGATCACCAGTTCCCATACTAGACCAAGATAGCGATTATTGTGTTAGTGAAGTTTTTTGTTTTGTTTTTATTTTTGTTCTTTTGTTTGCTTTTTCTTTCATTCATCAAGAAGCTTCTTGTTCCCCTTGACGTGAAGTGTCAAGCCTGTTTTGGACTCTGGGTATTAGCTAACTGAAACAGTCACTACCCATGTAAGCTTTTTCTTTAGTGAGACTAGCAGTCAATAAACCTGATAGTATGAGAGCTGTGAACTGGACCACAGGAAGTATAGAGTTGATGTCGGCCCGTTGGGACAGTGGGTATGCGGGTGTCTCTTATTTGGATGAGAGTGACATTTGAATGGTGCAAGCCAGTGAACCCACTCTGAGATTCAGGTCAGTAACAAGGAATGCATGTGGCCAGCAGTGGATTGGAGAGGCCAGGGCAGTAGTGAGTAAGGTGACCCTGCCAAGAGCCAGGCTTTAGTGTAGGTGCAGACTGGAGGTTGCCAGGACATGGCTGCTTCTAAAACTTTTCTTTCTTATTCAGAGCAGCTAATCTCACCACCTCCCTCCCTCCCTTTTTTCCTTGGGTGTCAATGTATCCTGTATTCCATCCACTCAGCCTGTGCCATCATGCCTGCAGTTGCTCTCTTTTAGCTCTTGGCTTTGAGAGTAGTACCTGAAACACTTGTGAAGTGCTTTCCTTTGCTGTCACAAAAACCTGACTCCTGAGGGGTCTCCCACAGAATCATATGGTGCCCTTTATAGGAAATCCTGTTAATCTCTACTACTCCTCCATTCAAAATCTGAGTGAGTTTCATTTAAAGTGGCATGTATAACCCCTTTTTCCCCCTTGAGTGACCCATGGACCCTGTCCGTAAGCCACTCTGGTCCTAAACTGTATCACCAGCCTCTTCATTTATTCTCATTGCACTTTCCCCAAAGCACAGCTATGGGCTTTATTCTCTTCTCTCTTGGACCCACTCGGTAAAGAGTACTAGCATGAATCACACACAGACCATAGTCAAGCCACTTAGAGCCCTGAAATTGGGATTCAGTGAGCCCAGGAATTCCAGGTTAGCCTGAGCCACACAACAAGATGCCCTTTTCTTTAAGAAACTAAAAGTGTAATTAGGTTCTTTTAGAAACCACACCTGGCTTTGGTTCTTAGGTTTGAAATTGTGTATTCTGTTCCCTTCTTCCCTTGCTGACCTTTGTCAGCATGGTCACACTGTAGCTAGTACCACCTGTTGACCCTCTCCTGTAAGTACCCTTTAGCAGATATCTCTCAAGTATTAAGTACAATACTGCAGTGCTGCATCCAGCAGCTCATAAATAGGTACCTGATGTCTAGTCACAGCCCCATGTCATTCAGTCACCTTATCAACAAAGTATAGTACAGCAACAAGATACGGTAAGTTTGGAGCAATAAGGTGGTGGTGGCACATTCCTTTTTCCCAGCACTTGGGAGGCAGAGGCAGGCTGGTCTCTTTGAGTTTGAGGCCAGTCCTATGAGTTACAGGACAGCCAGAGCTATAGAGATTTATTTATTATATACACAGTATTTTGCCTGCATGTACACCTGCACACCAGAAGAGGGTACCAGATCTCATTACAGATGGTTGTGAGCCACCATGTGGGTGCTGGGAATTGAACTCAGGACCTCTGGAAGAGCAGCCAGTGCTCTTAACCTCTAAGCCATCTCTCCAGCCCCTCTCCTTCAGTTTTGAGACAGGAATGAAAACGGAACCTGGAGCTAACCAGTTGGCCCAGATATCCTCTTGTCTCTGCTTCCCAGAGCTGGAATTTCAGGACTGAAGCACAGTACCTTGTTTATGTGGGTGCTGGCTGTCAAAACTCAGGGAGTACTTGCTAAATGAACATCATCCAACCTTCTTTATTTAATTTGTAGTGCTGTGGATTGAACCTAGGTTCTTGTTGCACATTGAACATGCATCCTACTGTGTGCATTCTACTCCTAACTCTGCAACCTCAAACTTTGTTCTTTTGATCCCATAATCCCTTTTGTCTCTGAACCTGCAGTGTGCAATGCCATTCTTAGGTGCTCCCCATTTGGAAGCTGCAGAGAAGAGAGGAACTGTTGTTTTTTGATTCTACAGTTAGTCTTTGGCCTGGTTGAGGACACCCTGCTGATGACTGGCTTTGTGTGGGTTGCTTTATTAGGTGGAGTTGACCAAGATGGTCTCAATCACCTAGGCTTGAGTGACCTTCCTGGGCTTCCATATTAGGCTGTAGGTTTGTGCTGCACCTGCCCCAGCTGCTCTGTGATAATGTCTTTGCTCTTCTGACCTGGAAAACAACTCCAGTTCCACTGGTCAGGCACTGTTATTCTCTGATTGGCCTGAGAGTCTCTTCCCTCTCTTGATGCCTGAGGCTCAGATGGAGCAGCTCTTCCTCTCCTGGGTTTTGATCATACTAGATTCCATGCTGTATAGGCCTGGGATAGAAACTCATGCCCAGACTTCAGCTACCATACAGAGCAGCTCCATGGACAACAACCTGTGCTTCTTCCTGTTTTCTTTTCTGCTCTCTCCTCTCTCTCACTCTTTTCATCCCCTCTGACTTAAGGAACTAAAGTCAGCATCGCCTTTCATTCTGACTCCCCTGCTTGCCTCCTCCACATCATCTTCAGAATACTGTTTTTAGTGTTTATGTGTCAGCCCTGTGTTAAGCTCCATCTCACTAGATCCTCAGTGAACCAATGGGATAAAGACCTTATTTTCTTTTTCACATTAAGTGTGTGCATGTGTGTACACAGAGCATGTGTGCAGGTCAGAGGACAACTTGTGGAAGTCTGCTCTCTCAGGTGCTCAGGTTTGGTGGCAAGAACCTTTACCCAGTGAGCCATCTTGTCCACTCCTATACTGATTTCTTTTTTTTTTTTTAACGTATCAACATTTTCTTATATTTATTTATTATGTATACAACATTCTGTCTCTATGTACACCTGCAGGCCAGAAGAGGGCACCAGACCTCATTACAGATGGTTGTGAGCCACCATGTGATTGCTGGGAATTGAACTCAGGACTTTTTAACTGCTGAGCCATCTCTCCAGCCCCTCTACTGATTTCTTTATGCCCACCCTCAGGTGTTGGCTGGAAGCTGTTCCAGAGCTTTGGCTGCTCATAGCAAGACATTAGGGAAGCTCCCTC
Organism: Myodes glareolus; assembly: GCF_982192425.1. Classification (NCBI taxonomy): domain Eukaryota; kingdom Metazoa; phylum Chordata; class Mammalia; order Rodentia; family Cricetidae; genus Myodes; species Myodes glareolus. The sequence goes on along the minus strand of NC_142048.1, from coordinate 3,026,016 downwards.
TGTTTCCAGTCATGATTGTAGCAATCAGTAGCTACTCAAGTTGGTGGTTTAGAAGATCTGAGGGTTTTTTTGTTTTGTTTTATTATTATTATTTTGTTACTTTGTTTTCTATGAATAAGAAGCCTGTCAACTGGGTGTGCTGACTCATCCCTATAATCCCTGCACTTTTGAGGCTGAGGCAGAAAAAAAAGATGCTGTTAATTCAAGGCTGCCATGACCTTGCCTCAAAAACCGAAAAACATGAGGCTGGGCAAATGCTCACTGGTTTAAAACTGTTGCTGTTGAAGAATGAGACCCTGAGTACAGATCTCAGTCTACATGTAAAAGAGCTGACATGTGCACATAACCCCACTGGGAACCCCAGTGTTGTGGCTGCTGAGGGGCCTAGGACTTGCTGGCTGCTAGTGCCTGCCTTCTGTCTCAAGGGAATAAGGGAGAAAGTGGCAGAGCATGATTGAAAAGAACTGACCTCCATATTCATGGGCTATTGAATGCATGCACACACGCATACATGTAAAGAAATCATATAAATAAATAAGCTTTTATTTAAAAAATAATTTGGGCAGGTACTTCTTCCCTACTGGATCAGACTTCACACCCAAAAGTGTACTCCCAGCCACTGCTGCATGAGTGGCGCTAAGCAGTCAGCCTTGCCACCCCAGCTAGTCCAGGTCTTGGTTCCTTTCTTATTAACTTTTCTGGGGCATCTGACTTCCCCTTTCCTGAAGAGCCCTGTGCTCACATCCTACTCCAGCCTTCAAAGCCCAGCACCAAGTGCCCCATCTTGTATGGCCTTTTGAGACAGTGGGATGCTCAAGGGCCCAGTCTACCTGTCCACACCCTTCAGGCTCCTCTCAAATGTTAGTTATTTGGTAACTATTTGTTGGACCCTAGGTTGGCAGGTCAGTGTTAGGTGTGTTCTTAGGACGTCCTTGAAGATCCAAATGACTACACTGCATGGCACACTAGCTAGGAACCTGTTGCAACATGTAGCTTGAGACACAGTGGTTTCCTAAGTCAAAACTGGCCCTCTGAATACTTTTATTTATTTACTTATTTGTTTGGAGACAGGGTTTCACTGTTTAGCTTTGGCTAACTGTGTAGACCAGTATGGCCTCAAACTCATAAAGATCCACCTGTCTCTGCTTCCTGTGTATAGATTAAATGTGTGTGCCACTATACCCAGCTAGTTATTTTTATGTGTGTTTTTTTTTTGTGTGTACACACCTGAATGTTGGTGCCTGTGGAGACTAAAGGTGTTGAGAAACTGGGATTCTGGGTGGTTGTGAGCTCGCTAACATGAGTCCTCAGTAAGAACAGTAGTAACACTGGTAGCCAGGGTTTTTTGTTTTGTTTTGTTTTGAAGATGTTTCAGTGTACCTTCTCAAGCTGACCAGCTGCTGTCCACACTGACATTCCCTTCTGAGACTAGCTCTGCCTTCTTCGAGCCTATTTGATATGCTACTTCCTCAGGAGGAACTTGGTCTCCATACACCAACCCCCTCCCCTATTGTAACTCACTCTTGAGCAAAGCTTTGCTGAATGTCCAAGCTTTCTGCCAGACCATCATCCCTGCTGAAGTGTAGAATGTGGCCAAGATCACCCTGGGATCCCCTCCCTGGAGTATGTGGGAGTATTAACTTCTTGTCTGATGTTAGAAGGATAAATCCCCTCTTAGGCATCTACCAAGTGCCCTGCAGCTTCCATTCCCACAATTAGATTATAGGGAAAGCAAGCACACACATCGCTTCCCCACATGCTTTGCCAGCCCCAGCATGAACCACATAGCCAGGCACCAAACATTTGCCTCAAAATTAATTAATCCTTTTTCTTTCTCTTTCAGTGGTTGATATCACAGCAAGTATCCTTTTCTTGTTTGTGTGTGTTGGGGGTGTGCCCTGCTAGGGGTGGAACCAAGAGCCTGGGTCTTGCTAAGCAAGTGTTCTGCCATTGAGCTATACCCCAAGCCCCTGTACTGTGCTCTTGAGGGAGTGTTCTGCTTGAATGAAAAGCCAGTGATAAAAACTAGAAACCTCTCCCTTCCCTGGCGTACCATGTGCCCTCACTGCCCTGGAAGCCAGCCACCACTTTGGTTTGCAAGGTCTTCATCCTGCCCCAACGTGGCTCCTCTGCTTGTCCTATAACGTGGAGGAGGAGAACTCATTAGCACTGTGGCCCTTTTTAAAGAGAACTTTGCACCAGACTATAGTGATGCACGCCTTTAATTCCAGGACTAGAGAGGCAGATGCAAGTGGGTCTCTGTGAGTTTAAGGCCAGCCTGGTCTACACAGAGAAACCCTGTCTTCTAAAACAAAAACAAGATAAACAAAGAGATGTCTTTGTGTTGTACTTCCTTAGCTGGCCTTCTCCAGATCCCACAGTTTGAAGATGTTAAATTTGAGGCAGCAAGCCTGTTGTCAGAGCTGTATTGTCAAGAGGTGAGAACATGTTCTGAAAGCGAAGTCTCCCCCTATCTCCTGGGCCTAGCGGGAGATTATGGTTTCCAGTTGGGTAGAAGTTCACATTGTTTTCAGCCCTCAGAGACCCTGGGAACTCACCCCATGATTGTTGCAAACACCAGAACCACAAGGTGCTCAGAGCCCTTCTGTGGAGTGCTGCAGCCTATGTGTACACAGAGCTTGTGTATGACTTGCTCACACTTTTATTCCTGTGTTTAGTAATTCAGGGCTAGGGATAGAAACCAATGAGTGTCTCACCTGTACTAGAAAGACACTGCCACTGAGCTCTGGTCCTGTGCCTCTCTCCTCCCAGTGTATACTGCCTACTGTGATAGAAGTGATTCAACACCATTGTCCAGTATTCTTAAAGGTGCAACTTTTCCTTGTATCTTTTTTTGTGGTCTAGGGGATGCCAGGGCCTTAAGCCTGCTAAGTAGACACCTTCTAACACCAACTGTACCTCCACCCTTCAGATTTTGTTGTTATTTATTTTTATTTTAATGGGTATAAATACTTTGTGTATGTGAGTGTACAACATCCTTGCCAGTTGTTCAGAGTTCAGAAGAGGATATGAGGTCCCTTGGAACTGGACTGACAAATGGTTATAAGCTGCCTTGTGAGTGCTGGGAACTGAACCCAAGCCAGAGCCATCTCTCTACTTTTCGTGTGTGTGTGTGTGTGTGTGTGTGTGTGTGTGTGTGTGTGGTTTTATGTTCATTTTGGGCTTGGTGTTTCTGTTGTTGGGTTTTTTTTTGCAGGGGTGTTGTTTTGAGATAGGGTCTTAGTATATAGCCTTGACTGGCATAGATGTGGCTGTGTAGACCAGGCTGGCCTCAAACTCATAATGATTCACTTGCCTGCCTTCCAAGTGCTGGGATTAAAGGTGTGCACCACCAGACTCAATACCAAATGTGTGTGTGTGTGTCTATGTGTACATAACTTTTTAAGTTGTTTTTGAGACACAGTCTCACTATGTACCTACCCCTAGCTGCCCTAGAATACCTCCTGCATTAGCTTCCTTAGTATTATCCCAACTTAAGTTGCCTACCATACCTGTCTGAATGAGAAGCTGTTATATTTTATATTATATTCTTAACTTTTTGTTCGGTTTTCTTTTTTGTTTTGTTTTGTTTTTTTGAGGTTTGTTTTTTTATTGTTATTTTCTTTTTGGGGACAGGATCTCTCTACATAACTCTGACTGTCCTGGAACTTACTATGTAGACCCAGGCTGGTTTTGAACTCATAGAGATCTGCCTCCCTAATACTGAGATTAAAGGCATGGTCCACCATGCTTGGCCTTTATATTCTAAATTTTAAAAAAAAAAAAAATTTTTTTTTGCACAGAGTCACACTGTAGCTTAGGCTGGCCTTGCTCTCATGGGCAGTCCTGCTTCAGATTCCCAAGCGTTGATAAAACAGGTGTGAACTATCACACCTATCAAGAAGTGTTTCAGAAGCATGTAGACTCTCCCCAAGTGGCAAGTACACTGTACTTGAATTCCCACGTCATCCCATCAAGTGGCAGCGGCTGCATCAGGGTCCAATGCGACTGCCAGCTTGTCCTCCTTGAACTTGAAACCATATCCTTTCAGAACTCTGTGGATGCAGCAAAGCCACTGCTGCGGAAAGCCATCCAGATCTCACAGCAGACGCCATACTGGCACTGCCGCCTCCTCTTCCAGCTCGCAGTGAGTACAGGAGAGAATGAGACCTTAGGGCATGAACTCAAGTACCAGACACACATGCTCCCCTTGGGGGCCTCCTGGCTGCCATATGGGGACAGGTTGTTCCACTCTGTCAGTCACCTTTTCTTTCCTCATCTTGTCTACACCTCTCTCTCGGGGGCGCCTGGATGACCCCTTGCTGGTGTTGTCTACCCTTGACCTAGCTATCTGTCGTGTCTCCTGTCTCCAGCCCTATCCCCCATGTAGCCAAAGATACTGGACTTCAGAACCTTTCCCCAAGAGGTCTCCTTGCAGCCTCCCATGTGCTGTTGCCAGCAGCTGAGGAAGTGGCTGGGCAGCTATATGACATTGTGTGCAAGGTAGCTGTGCTCTATACCAAGGAGCTGCCTTTGCCTTTCCAGGGATTAGCTGGATTTGGTCTCTCTTTCAGTTGTTCAGGCTTCCGATTTGAAGCATCCTTATTCCCCTGCTCCTGAGGGAGCCCTTCCTAGTAACCCACTTGGTACGCCCTGGGTCTGCCTGAGAGCCCAGACTGCTGATTCTGTGCACCAATAAGCTGAAGTGACAGCATGAGTCGTGTTTGCCCAACTGTTTCCCCAGTAGTTATCACTGATGGCTGTCTTGGTGCTTGAACTCCAAACCCACACTGCAGTGACTATGCTGATGTAGGAGGCTCAGCCAAACTGGGGCAAGTTCTGAGGATGGGCATTGACAGCCATGGTCATTGTTTTTTCTCCTTTTTAGCAACTGCACACACTGGAGAAGGACCTGGTATCAGCCTGTGACCTCCTGGGCGTGGGGGCTGAGTATGCCCGAGTGGTGGGATCTGAATATACACGGTAGGCTGTGCCCATCCTTTTCCTCCTGCTCTGTATCTTAGAAAGAGCTCGGCTGTTCTGCTACTGACCCTAAACATGGCATCTTGGTGTGTGAAGGTGACCTCTGGTATTGTGAACCATATAGTCAATCTTAGCAAGTAGCCTATCAATTCAAGAGACATGAATTGCTGGCAGGGAATGCAGAGCTGGTATCTCATTGATAGAGCTGGTACTGGCAGTTTCTCTCTGATATTTTTGAGTCAGGCTGTCTGTCACTACTGTAGCCCAGGATGAACCCCAGGTACTTGCTTTATTCCTCCTGCCTCAGCCTCCCCTTGGGATGAGAGATTTACACTTCTACATGTAGTTTCCAAATCACTTGAAATGGGGAGTTCTGGTAGGATTTGTCCAGACTTTATTGTATAGGGCCTCCTTGACAGCCAGGTGTGATTCATTGTCCACACACCTGCATGCTGCGCTTGTTGAAGAGTGAGACAAAGTAAAGTGGGCTAGCACTGGTATGAGAGACCAACCTGCCCTGTTGTGGGAGTTCCTGTCCTCAGTTTCACCATGTATGTAGATCTGCTTGGGAAAGTCCGAGGAGTGGGGGCTAGGACAGGTCATAGGAACCCTGGTGGAGAAGAAGAGGGGAGAACATTGACCTTTCCAGTGTTATGAGTTTATTCCCTTAATCCAGAGAGGGACCTGGGTGGTGAGAGCACAACCCAGTTCAAAGGTGAGGTGGTGACAGCCCAAGCCAGTTCCTGTTTCATGCATCCTCTGTGCCACACCCATATCTGCTATGTTGGAGCATCAAGGTGACTTGAGGGTGCCATCTTCTACTCTGCCCAGAACTTGGCCCTCTGACCTTTTGTAATGCTCACAGGTATGGCTGCATCATGTAAAATAATTGGTGCTGAAGGTGGAGGATCCAAAGAAGTAGGATCCCAAGTTAAAGATTGAGAAAGTAGAGGGGTGGATCATTGTTTAAGAGCATTCCAAACCCAGATTTACTCATCAGCACCTTCATTAGGAGAGTCACAGTTTCCTATAACTCCAGTTCCTAGTTATCTGATATGCCCTTGTGGCCTCCTTGGATGTATTTACACATGTAGGCACTCACACATAGACATAACAAAAGTAAATTGTGTGTGTGTGTTCTTTGTTTTTTGAGACAAAGTTTCTCTTATGTAACTCTATCTTGGAATTCCATATATAGACCAGTACGGGCTTGAACTCACAAAGATCCATCCACCTGTCTCTGCTTCTTAAGTGCTGGGATCAAAGGTGTGCTCCACCATGCCCAGTTGATTTTTTTTTTTTTAAGTTCAAAGTTAAGTTGGGAGTAAAGTGATAGTGTAAGACATTAAGTTCAATCCCCAGCATGCCAACCCCCAGAAAAAAAATTCATCATCATCTTCAGCTGCATACCAAGTTTGAGGCCAACCTGGGTTACATGAGAACCTCATGCCCTCCCCAAAATACCATAAATATAAATGAGAACAAAATTCAGCACACTAAAAGGTTATTTTATTAAGCACACCTCCCTGAGGGGCAACCTTTTTGATCCCCAGGGTTCCTGGTGTCCTTCAAACCTGATGTCTTGTCTCTTTTCCAGGGCACTATTCCTGCTCAGCAAGGGGATGGTAAGTCAAGACTGGTGGGTGCAGCTGTATGGCTTCAGGTGGTAGGTGTGCTATTGAGGAAGCCTTCTGTGGAGCCACCTGTACAGTTCCTTTGTTGTATCTAGCTTTGTTTATTTGAGACAAGGTCTCTCTATGTGTCCCTGGCTGTCCTGGAACTCTGTAGACCAGGCTGCTGGCCTCAAACTCACAGAGATCTGTCTGCCTCTGTCTCCCGGGTGCTGGGATTAAAGGCAAGCGTTGCCATTCCTGACATTATTGCTCCCAGCTCCGTCATCTGAGGGGAGGTTCCTAAGCTGTCGGACTGGTGACAGTGACGCCCCCCTCACCATCCCTTCCAGTTGCTGCTGATGGAGCGCAAACTGCAAGAGGTGCACCCATTGCTCACTCTGTGCGGGCAAATCGTGGAGAACTGGCAGGGCAACCCCATCCAGAAGGAGTCACTGCGTGTCTTCTTCCTGGTGCTGCAGGTGACCCACTACCTGGATGCTGGGCAGGTGTGTTGTCTCTCAGACAGGGGAAGGGATTGCTTATGATGTGGTCTCATTGTTGCATGTTGGTGAGTGCACTTACATAGATGCAGGTGTCCTGCTCCAGCACGGATACAGTTCAACCACCCAAGGATAGAGAGTACTCGGATAACAGAGTTTATTCTAGTGGCTCTGTTCTCATTTGAGTAAGAATGTATGGCCTCACATCCATTGAGTGGTTGGGGGGAGTTTCTGGGGGAGTCGTGTAGTAGGCTCCCCTTTCTCAGCTTACAGCTGCATTGTGAGGGTTAGTAGGGACCTTGGTGTGGCTTCATAACTGCAAATTGAAGACCTGACACCTGTGTCTGCGATGGCATCAGCCTATGATGAATGGAAGCCACCTTGCCTGTCTTGGCCCTTGCCTGTTTCTATGGTTCCACTGGCTGTACCCGCTTTGTGGTACTGGGCCAGTGTTGTGTGGACCAAGGAGTGCTCAGTGAGCTTATTGTTAGTAAGGGCTTTCCTGTGTTTCTATTGGGCACAGCTTTTCATACAGCATGGAAAACATGGCAAATATTTGTTATTTTTGATTGCTGAGAGCCACAGCTATCCTGAGAGGCTCAGGATGGCAGACAGGAGGGTTGGTAGAAGCTGCAATGCCCATAAGGCTTCTATTTGTGGGAAGCCAAGTATAACCCAGCCAAGATCTGTGCTTCCTGCTAAAGAGTAGCCTGGACCTGGTGAGGTGTACTCGTGGACAGGGAGGCCCCATGCAGGAGCTGGGCAAGATTGCTAGGCCTCCAGGGATGTATTGCTGAAACATGCATGCCACAGGTGAAGAGTGTCAAGCCATGCCTGAAACAGCTGCAGCAGTGCATCCAGACCATCTCCACGCTACACGATGATGAGATCCTGCCCAGCAACCCTGCTGACCTCTTCCACTGGCTGCCCAAGGAGCACATGTGCGTGCTCGTCTACCTGGTGAGTCCCACCACCCTGGGCCTGGGCTGGGAGAGGGCCCTGTGACCACCATCCGCTTTCCTTGCAGGTCACAGTGATGCATTCGATGCAGGCTGGCTACCTGGAGAAGGCACAGAAATACACAGACAAGGCACTAATGCAGTTAGAAAAGCTCAAGAGTAAGTGCCACCTATGTGGGGACCCTAAACAATCCCAGCAGCTCCAAGTTGTCCTTGACATTAGGACATGTCCACGCCTAGGGAAGCCAGGGTAACCCTTACCTACTTGCTCTGAAGCCTCCAGAGTCAGGGGGTTCTGTGCACACACTTTACTTTATGCATCTCAGGTTACATGTGGCCTTAGTATTGCTCTAAACCACTTTGGTCCTGTGCCTTCCTCAGCACTGCTGGAGGGAGAAGTGAGCTGGGAACTACTTCTCTTTCCCTTAAGCTGGATCAGGCAAGGTCTAGGCCCCTCTTCCTCCCAAGGAGAGTTGTGCAGAGCTGCTAAGAACTGCCTAGGTTCCTCATAGTTTGGATCCTGGCCCAGGCATGCACAGTTCAAGACATCTTGAAGAACCCTCTCAGTAGGTTCTTGAACTCTTAACTGGGGTGGCGGCTGTGACAGCCTCTGTAGAGCTGACCTGTGCATGGCATAGTCCTCAGCCTAGAGTATCCTGTGGTTTTTGGTGCGTGGAGTCCAGGCCAGGACCTGTACTTGTTGAGCCCCTGCTGTATCTGAGTACCACCCAGTGGGGATTTCTTAACCTTGGGACACTTCACAGTGGCCTTGGCTTGAGCTTATGTCTTTATCTAGATGGGAAGGGATTATAGCAGGGATGTGTGGGTAGGGCCCTGTGGGACCATACCTACATGCTCATCCTTGCCTCCTGTCCCCAGTGCTGGACTGCAGCCCCATCCTGTCATCCTTCCAAGTGATCCTGCTAGAGCATATCATCATGTGCCGGCTCGTCACAGGCCACAAGGCCACTGCACTACAGGAGGTAGCAAGCACAGAGCAGGATGGTGGGAGCTGACATGGGTAGGGGCACAGGTGCCAAGTGGGGAGGGTGCAGTGACCTCACTGTCACTGCTTTAGCAGAGTGAACTGTATAATCTAATGTAAGCCAATGGCCTGGCTCCCTTGCATGCTCAGGGAACATTGTGATGTGACTGGGATTCCCACCTTTCTGAGAACATTGGAAAGTCACTTTATAGCCAAAGTACTCAGTTGAAGCTGGGCAAGGAGAAAGGAGATCAGGGTCACCTTCCTCCCTGTGACAACTTCTCCTTCCAGGACTTTGACCCTAGTTTGGCAAGTGTGTCTTCCAGCCTTGAGTCTATACTGGGTCCAGGACAGACAGTGACCTCCATTCTCTCCTCAGATTTCCCAGGTCTGCCAGCTGTGCCAACAATCCCCCCGGCTCTTCTCCAACCATGCTGCCCAGTTACACACACTGCTGGTAAGTGTGCCCTGGGTGCTGGGCCCTACTCTTGCCAGAATCCCGAGCCCAGAACATACCTAACAAAGAATGTGTGTGATCCACCCTGAAAGAATCTGGATGTCCCAATAAATAACCCTGTGACACTATTCAGTTAGTATCCAGATGTTCCCAGTGAACTTTGTTGTGTCAAGGGGAGAGATGTCCTTTACAGCAATATGAAGCTCATCCCAGAGGCCCAGGTAAACACTCTTACAGCTGCCCTACATCTATCCCTGTCCCTGCAGGGCCTGTACTGTGTCTCTGTGAACTGCATGGACAATGCTGAAGCCCAATTCACCACAGCCCTGCGGGTAAGGCTGACTCCTGGAGCAGCAATATGTCAAATTGGGTACCCCCTCAGTGAGGATGGAGACTAAGTTAGGTCTGCTGCTAGAGCCGTAGGCTTTGAGCCTCCATTCTCTGCAGTCAGCCTGACACTTACCATGACAGTGACACAGTTCTTGTTGATATGGAAGCTGATGGGGTGAAGATTCTTGAATACCCTGGACAGATAGGAGAGAGGACATATGTATCAGGGCCATTGGGACACTGGGTGGCTACTTTAACACCTGGTAAGTGCCAGAACACCCTCAGGCTGTGTCGGTTTATGGTCCTCCTGGGGTCATAATTGGTTCTGAAGTTATGTAGAGTAACATTGTATGCATGACTAGTGCCTTGGACATGCCTTTATCCTATCTAAGTCCCTCAATAGGTGCTCAGGGACAGGGGCTCCCACACTAGACGCCTATCCCCTTATTCTGCTGACCTACAAGTTCCTGCTGGTCCGTTTCTCCCAGAGCAGCTGGTCCAGAGCAGATACCTCTTGGACCAGCTTATTTACCAGTTCTGTCCACCTGACCCAGGACCAGGGAAGAATGTCCCTTACCTTGGCATCAATGTCCTTGCAGGAAATGGGGGCTACTGACCCATTCCCCCAGGGAGCCCCCAGTAGAGATTTTGGTGAGCAGGATTCTGTTCTATGAGCAAGGTGGCTGGCTGGGGCATCTCTCTGACTGGGATGGGGGTTCCCTTCCTTGGTGGTCTACATGTCTGTGGGTGCTATGTGAAGAGCCAACTGGCTGCCAACTCTACTGCTTCTACCCTCATCTTCCTCCCTGGGCCTCAGGTCCTTCTGCTGTACTGTCAAGGCCCTTCTTCAATGCCAAGAGCCTCACATTCTTAGTGGTTGTCTTACTTCTCCATATGGCTTTGGCCTAGCAGCACAATTCTGAAGTAATATGCTGAGGGGAGTCCTTTGGGAGAATCCATTGGAGGGGATGAGCTAGGGCAGACATGGACCTCACCCTCAAACTGTGGCTCTTCCTATTGCCCACAACTTACCGCCTAGTACTGCTTGCTCCAGCTCAGGTTAGGGAAGGGTACTCCGGGTTTTTGAGTGCCTAGCCTGCTGAAGACCCTGTACATCACTGGACTGCTCAAAATTCCATATTCTTTCTCCCTTCAATCCCATACTGGAGATCAAACCCAGGATTTCACACATGCCAGGCAAGTGCTATACTGCTGAACTGCAGCCCCTGCTCATAGTTTTTAAGAGGATATCTCAGGGGGCTGGAGAGATGACTCAGAGGTTAAGAGCACTGATGGCTCTTCCAGAGGTCCTGAGTTCAATTCCTAGCAACCACATGGTGGTTCACAGCCATCTGTAATGAGATCTGGTGCCCTCTTCTGGCCTTAAGCATACAGACAGACAGAACACTGCATACATAATAAATAAATAAATAAATCTTTTTTTTTTTTTTTTAAAGGATATCTCAGTTGCACAAGCTGCCCTTAGATTCTGATCTTGCCTGGCTGGGTGTGGTGGCGCACACCTTTAATCCCAGCACTTAGGAGGCAGAGGCATGTGAATTTGAATTTGAGGCCAGCCTGGTCTACAGAGCAAGTCCCAGGTCTGTTACATTTAGAAACTGTGTTTTGAAAAACCAAAAGAAAAAGAAAAAGATTTTCTGGTCTTGGCCTCAGCTACCTAAATGCTGGAGTGACCGGCCTCTACCACCACACCTAGCAGTATACTCCTTTTGGCCAACTAAATGTCCCACAGCTTGTGGTTCAATGGCAGAGAACACACCTAACGTGCTTCAAGGCTTAGGTATACATCTGTTGACTGGCAAAGAAAAAAACAAGGGTGGCTGCAGGCTCTCATCCCAGCACTCAGGACATTGAGGCAGAAGGATAGAGAATTCCAGGCTAGTCCGGGCTGTATGTTGAGACCATGTTTTGCCATTATCCACTGTTGATCACTGACAGGATCGGGATAGCTAGCTTTCATGTTCACTTTCTAAATGACCCCTGATGTAGCTGATGGAGAAAGAACTCCACTTTGTGTTTGGGTTTGGAGTGAGCTGGTTGAATTGGAAAGGAGCCCCTGAATAGCTCTGTGTTCAGTCAGGCTCCAGCAAGGTGACAATGGCCAGACTGGCCCCCTAAATGCTCTGTCTTCCATTCCAGCTCACCAACCACCAGGAGCTATGGGCCTTCATTGTGACCAACCTTGCGAGTGTGTATATACGGGAAGGAAATAGACACCAAGAGGTAGTAGGTGACATGCTTCATGTTTGGTATCCTTTCTCCATCTCTTGCCCAGGAGCTGTGGGTGTCCTGGGCACCCACAGACCTTAGCAAAGCCCAAATGTATGTCGGGTGGTGGTAGTGCATGCCTTTAATCCCAGCACTCAGGAGACAGAGGCAGGTGGATCTCTGTGTGTTCGAGGCCAGCCTGGTCTACAGAGTGAGGGCCAGGATAGGCTCCAAAGCTACACAGAAAAGCCCTGTCTTGAAAAACCACCCCCCCCAAAAAAAATAGAGAGAGAGAAAAAAGAAAGAAAGAAAAGCCCAAGTGTTTAATTTTTATGAGGGTACAGCTTTTGAGGGGTTGGGACTGGGGCTGCACTCCTGCAGCTATGTGGCCTCTGTGCCATCCTAAGCCTCTTAAGGTTTATTGACTCCACATTGTGCTTTTTTTTTTAATTTGTGGTGCTGGGGTCCAACCCAGGACATTGTGCATGCATACTGCCAAACGTTCTGTCACAGAACCATGGCCTCCCCCCAAATCAAGGGGAAGAAGGTCTTATATAGATAGATGAACCTCTGCCACCCTGACTGTCAGGGAGCTGAGGCAGGACATCAGAGGGATGCTGTTCCACCTTCACTCTCCTTCATGGTTCCCTCAGATGGACACCCCCCCATCTCAAGGCTGTTCTGGGCAGGCATGCTGCATACTGTGCTATTCTTCCACTGGAGTGGAGAAAGCCCCATCCCCCTGTAGCATGTTCAGGACCTGGCCTCGGGGTAGAGCTCAGTCCTGACTAACTAACATTTCTCCACCAGCTGTACAGTTTGCTTGAGAGGATAAACCCAGACCACAGCTTCCCAGTCAGGTGAGTAGCCTGTGCCCCACACCCCCATTGCTCATGGGATGGCATGTGCTCCTGTGGGCCCCAGACTGCCAGACAGACTCAACACTGCTTGCACCCCATCCTTCAGACAGTCTGCAGAGGCTCCCTTTGGGAAACCTTTCTCCTATATCTGTGACTCTCTGCTTCCCTGCAGCTCACACTGCCTCCGAGCGGCAGCTTTCTATGTGCGTGGGCTCTTCTCCTTCTTCCAGGGCCGCTACAATGAAGCCAAGTGAGTTTGGGTTGGGGCACCATGTATGAAGCCTCTCCTCCCTCAGGCCACCTCTGCTTCTGTGTGACTGATATGCCTGCAGGTGTCAGCATCTGTTTCCCTTGTACAGGCGATTTCTGCGAGAAACTTTAAAGATGTCGAATGCAGAGGACCTGAACCGCCTCACAGCCTGCTCCCTTGTGCTGCTGGGTCACATCTTCTATGTGCTAGGGAATCACAGGGTGAGTCCCTGCCTAGCCAGTGGGCAGTATGGAGAACGGGGGAGCACCACTATGGAGCTTGGCACTTCTTGTCCTGGAATTCAGGAAAGTATATTGTGAAAGCCCCACGCACTACCAACATGCAAGGTCTGGAAGGCATGGGGGCCTGGGGTCAGGTTCCGTTCCAGGGTGTATATGTCAGGCTCACAAGCCTCAAACCTGAGAGACAGCTACCTCCTGCCTTGCTCCTTCCTGTAGGCTCCTCAGCACACCTTTCCTCTAGAATACATGGCCCTCTGGGACTGTGCCAGGACCTTAGGTGGAACCAACAATGTCAAAGCCTCCCATGTCTGTGGCACCATCAACCACATAGCTTCACATGACTTAACTTTTTTATTTCACTTTATTGATAAAATATAGTGAACAGCCAGTGGGAGTAGCTTGACCATGGAGAGCAGGGAGTGGCCTTGGTGTTCCCAGTGCTGTGGCCTGCTAAGTGGACAGCTACCTAGTCATTGGGCAGGACCATGTTTACCCTATGTGATGGTGGTACTCTAGTGTGGGGTGAAACACTTGGAACAGGGATTTGGGCCAGAAATCTGCTTGTCTGGCAGTGTTTGCCACTCCCATGACTTGCCATAAAATACCCTGTCTGCATGTGTAAGCCTGACTTAGGGAGACAGCTGGGCCTGGCATGGAGCCGCAGGGAAAAGCCAGCTAGGCCAGCCCCTCATGGGTGAGACAAGCATTTCAAGAGCAACAGCCACGTAACCAGGAGAAGTCTGGCTCAGATGTGTGTCAGACCCATGCTATGCATCTATTGAGCCAGCTCATATTTCAGCCCTTCCTCAGTCTGAAGGACGAGAACAGTTCTTCTGCCCACTGAGGTTTGAGAATCCTCTGCTCAGTTTGGTTCTGGTTGTTGGAGGTGGAGGTCTGACTGCAGCCCTACTGCATTGGGTTTGGTTAGGTTGTCCCACTAAGCTGTGCCCAGGCCTAGAATCTGGCTTTTTTTTTTTCAATATTATTTTTAGATTTTTCAGTATTTTTAGATTTTCTTATTTTCTATGTGTGAATGTTTTGCCTGCACGTATGTATGTGTGTGCCTGGGTACCCACAGGGATCAGAAGAAGTGGGTCAGATCTCCTGGTACTGGAATTAGACAATTGTGAGCTGCCATGTGGGTGCAAGAGCAGCCAGTGTTTTCAACCTCTGAACCATCTCTCTGGCCTCTGGTTTGAGGGTTTGGTGTCCCGCTGCTGGGAGTTGTCACAGGACATACCCAAAACCAGGCCTACAATCTAGGTAGGTAGAACAGGGTGTGGTTTGAACTTGAGAGCAATCTCCTGTTCCTCAGGGTGGACTCTAGGTCAGCACCAGGAGACTATTTCCCAGGACTCCCTTAGTACTCATGAGAGCACTGGGCTCTAGGTCAGCATCTCAGCCCACACAGAAGCTGAGTAGAGTGGGTCACAAACCAGAGACCCCGCCTACAGAAGCCAGCTCAAAGGAACAAATCTTCTCATTAGACCAGCGACTTCTTCCTGAAGCAGACCTTTAGCTGACACAGGCTGCTTTCCCTCAGAGACCCAGGGACACCTACTTGAATTTACAGTTCGTTCTTTTTGCTTTGTCTTGTTTTGTTTGTTTGTTGTCTTTGAGACAGGGTTTCTCTGTGTAGCCCTGGCTGTCCTGGTAATTCACTCCATACACCACTCTGATCTGCCTGCCTCTGCCTCACAAATGCTAGGATTAAAGGTGTGCACCACCACTGCCCAGCCTAATCATTTCTTTTTTCTTTTTTGTTTTTGTTTTTTGAAACAGGGTTTCTCTGTAGCTTTGGAGCTTGTCATAGAACTCGCTCTGTAAATTCTGCCTGGCTAATCATTTCTTATTGTGACTTCAGAGCTGTTTTTTTTTTTTTCTCTAGCTAGCAGAAAGCACACTGTGGTCCACTCATTGCCTCATGTGAAGAGCAAGAGCAAGGATGCTCATTGGTTGTTGTTGTTGGTGGTGGTGGTGGTGGTGGTTTTTCAAGGTGAACAAGACTGCTTCAGGTGACCATTTTAGGTAGGCTCTGAAGTTGGAATAGGAATTTGTCCAGCAGCAGCGGACAAACACCAGCCTGGCCAGGTGGAGTCAAAGCCACTCTTCCAAAGCCACCAATTCATTCTTAGCTTTTGATTGGCAGGAGAGTAACAACATGGTGGTGCCTGCCATGCAACTGGCCAGCAAGATCCCAGACATGTCTGTGCAGTTGTGGTCATCGGCCCTCCTGAGAGGTGAGAGTGAACAAGGCTACCAGACATACTTGTGGAGCCCTGATAGCACATGAGCAGGACTGCATCTCTAGGGACTTTTATTTTTGTTTATTGGAGACGGAGTCTGATATGTAGCCCTAGCTGGCCTGGAATTCTATGTAGACAAGGCTGGCATTGAACTCACAGAGATTTACGTTCCTTTGTCTGCCAAGCCACCATGCCTGGCTTTCCAAGGGACTTTTAAGAACTGTGGTGGGTGGAGCTGGAACTTCTCCTTATAGGGCTTTGTGGATGATCCTCCTGGGCCTCAAGATGAGCTTGGATCCCTGAGGGCAAATCCTGTCTGCTCTGGGTGGTATGGGTTTGGCCACCCAGGATATGAACTAGACAATGACACCTGCTCCATTCTCAGATCTAAACAAGGCATGTGGGAATGCCATGGATGCCCATGAGGCTGCACAGATGCACCAGAACTTCTCCCAGCAGCTGCTACAGGACCACATTGAGGCCTGCAGCCTCCCAGAGCACAACCTCATTACGGTATACAGGGTGGGAAAGCAGACATGTGGGTGAGGACCTCCAGCTCCTCAGGTGTGAAGGGCTGTGTTAGTTGTCCCTTTTTCCTAGAAGGGCCACTAGGCTCACCCATGTGTGTTCTCCCCAACAGTGGACAGATGGCCCACCTCCTGTGCAGTTCCAAGCTCAAAATGGACCCAACACCAGCCTGGCCAGCCTTCTGTGAGGCCCTTCTGGCCTGTGTCCCCAACTTGGACCCAACACTGAAGCTCTCTGGGAACAAAACCACCAGGGTATCTACCAGTCCCTCACCGTTGTCCAGAGCTGAGTGAGTCCCAGGAGTGCTGGAGTCATCATCTACCACTGAGGGTGACAGCTGATCCCTGCCTGTACCAGGACTCAGTGCCGTCTCTTGGAGGGGACTGATGTCCTAATCTGTATCTGAATAGGATGACAATCTGTACAGGGCCATCATTAGACTGTTCAACCAAACCTTGGTGCCGACTACCTAAGTGCAACAGCACAAAGCGGCCTACAGCCCAGGGCAAGCTGAGGGTAGAGAAATAGCCCTCACTTTCCTCATCCTGCTGTTCTTCCAGTGTCCCTGCACTCAGGGACTTTTGAGGACCTGGAAGTCAGCCTCTCGACCTGACTGTTCCTGGAAGGTGATCTTAGTGCAGGGGAGGAGCTTGGGACCAGGTGTGCATGGTGCAGTTGATGGCAGCTGAGACTTTGGGTACCCACCTTGCCTTCGGCCATCTCCTTGCTCATATTCAACGTCGCCTTTTGGCCCAGGGTACTAGGCAGAAGTCCCGCTGGACCTGTATGAAGGAGCTTCCTTCCTGGCAGCTGTGCAGCCTTCCCATGGAGGACACATACGGGACCATCTCAGCTCCTCTTGGCTTATGGGCTCCACCAAGGGTGACACAGTGATGTCAAGGGACAATGGTTCCTGCCAGTTTGCGGTACCTAGACAGGTACTCTCTTTGGTGGTAAAGATGGTGCTTGGGAGCTGTCTGTCACCCAGGCACCATGAAGGCCACTTCTCAGAGCTTTGGAATTTTGGAATCCATGACTGAAGGAACAAGGCTCCAAGGCCTTCGTGGACATTGTCACTGAGCCACGTGGCAGCCACTGTCCCTGGTCAGGTGCTCCCAACCTTTTCATCTTCCTCCAGCCCCTTGGGTCCCAGGGACCCCCCCCCTCAGTGTCTGCATCACAGCCCTGCCTATTTATTTATGCTTTCTTTTCTTTTTTTCTTTCTTTCTTTTTTTTTTTGCTTCTAGGGCATTTTGTACATAGAGCATTTCAAACAAGAACCTTGCAACTTGACATCTGTCCTGGTGTTAGAGTACTTTTAGTGACCATGTCTTAAGCACTGAAAACTAAGGATGAGGTTATGGCAAATTCCATGATCGGTGTTGAGGGGTCAACTGAAGTGAAACCTCCATGACCTCAGTGCAGTCACCACAGTGTCCATTAACTAAAGATTGAGAGAAAAACCCAAAAGGGCCAGCACGCACAGATATTATGGTTCAGGAGGTCCTTAGAGGGAGCCACAAGCCACCCAGGGAGCCAGGCTGGGGTATAGCCCTATGTGTCTGTCATCCTTGGTCCACAGGTGACACAGGTGAAGGAAGGTATGCCATGAGTGTGGAGAGTTTTTAATGTGGTGTTGCCTGGTTTTAGCAGCTTGTGCTTTTAATCAAGAACTTAACAGTTTTAAGTGGAAAGCTGTGAGAAGTCCACCTGTATTGCTGGTCTCTTCCTACAGGACTCCTCCAGTCTTCTCATTTTCCCACCCTTCAGCCCTCCCAGCAGCCCCTCTGTAGACTGGAGTCCAGCCTCAAAGGCACAGCCCTTTTCTGAACTTAGCCTAGTGGGAAGCTGATCCACAGCCCCTTTTTCTGTTTGATTTTTGGGTGGTTTGGTTGATTGATTCTTTTGTTCTTGCTTGTTTTGAGGGCTCTGCAGTGCAGCGGTCACCAGCCTGAGTAACTCAGTTTTCTTGTCTCAATCTCCCAAGTGCTGAGATTACAGGCAAATTCCACCATGCTTGACTCTTTTAGTTTGGCTTTGGGGTTTTGATTGGAAGGGACAGTTCTTCGAGGTTTGTTTTTTTGTTTTGTTTTGAGATGGTATCTCTTATTTGTGAATGACCCTGAGTTCTGATTCTCCTCTAACCTGTGGTGACAGGCTTTTGCCATTACACCTGCTTTACCTGGTACTGCTAGGCTAGTGGTCCACCAACTGAGCTATAGCTTCATCTCTTAGTCCCCTGTCTTGATACATTTGGTTTAGACCCTCTCTGAAGGGCATTCCACCCTGCAGCTCCAGCACACAAGCCCCTAGACAGGTTTGCTCCTATACCCAGGTGTCCCACTGGTCCCTTTCCAGCATTTGGGAAGCTGAAATGGAAGAACTATTCCAAGTTCCATGCCATTCAGGGCACCACAGTGAACACAAATACACCAATAAAAGAAAGCCTGGGCCAACCCTTGTGCTCCAGAGTGGGGAAGGCTTTTTGCTGTGCCATGAGATTGGTTATTTGCTTGTTGAATCTTGACTGTTGAGTTGAAATCCATATAAAATTAGACAAGTTTTGTTGACAGGTGTTTTTTTTTGTTTGTTTTTGGTTGACTGAATTTGACAGAGATAGAATTTTACTGTGTAGCCCTGGCTACCCTTGAACTTGTAGCTGTTCCTCCCCAAATCTCAGTTAAGAATAAGGTGTAAGCCACCCCTCACAGGTTTAGACTGTTTTGTTTTTGTGGCTTGGTTTGAGGATCTCCACCTCTGGACCTAGGACATTCTTATGCTTCAAACCTATGTTTCTGGCACCATAGGTGACACCTACTTGGCATCTCTCCGGTCACTTTTTTGTGTTTTTTGTGCTTTGCTGTGGGTGGAACTGAAGCCTTGTGTATGACAAACATACCTTCCATACTGCACTGCACGGCAGCTGCTCCCTCAAGCCATCGTCAAGATCTCCCAAGACCCCAGTGCTAAAAGACCCAGAGCAGAGCCTCCACTGCCTTTGGGTGTGTTCCCAGCTGCTGTTCTTCCTGAGAGGATTTGGATTACAGCTTTGTTTCCTATCCACACCTGTATGTATCTGCCTTAGCAACTCAACCTAAACTGGATTTCAGGTAGATTCTGCTCATTCTTCATCAGCTTGAAGGTTATCACCTCAGAACAGGTCAATGTCCTGGGTCCTATATCACCAACCAGTGTCTGGAGAAGAGAAGGACATGCTTGTTGAATCCTCATGCTTCACTAGTGTGTGTTTGTGGCTGATCCACAAAGGAAAAGCTGCCCTGTGAGAGCAGGTGTCCCCATCTGGGAGGATAGAGTCTGTCACCAACCTGCCCTAAGCTGTTTGAGAAGTTACCCCAGAGGTTGAGGAGTGATTGCAAGGTAGAAACAAGAGACGTTCAGGTCTGGGCTACACAAGACTGTTTTTAAAAAAGAAAGAGAGAGAGAGAGAGAAAGAAAGAAAGAAATGGGAGCTGGAGAAATGGTTCAGCAGTTAGGAATTACTGCTCTTCAGGAGTACCTAAATTGCAGCATGCATGTCAGACAACTCACAACTACCTGTAATTCCAGCCCCAAGGGGTCTGACACCCTCTTGCCACTACAGTTACTCAAACACTTATAGAATATACACTTAATTAAAAGATAAATCTATAAAAAGCCCCTATACCCAAGTCAAGTCATTTGTTCCATTCCCAGAACCCATGTGAAAAGTCAGGAATGGGGAAGACAAAATCTGAGTAAATTGGGACCATGGTAGAAGGGGAAGGGAGAGGAAGGGAAGAGAGCCGAGAAAAATATATAGCTCAATAAAAACAACGGGGCCTAGAGAGATGGCTCAGAAGTTAAGAGCACTGACTATTCCAAAGGACCAGGGTTCAATTCCCAGCACCCACATGGCAGCTCACAACTGTCTAAGTCCAGCTCCAGAGGGCCTTCACACAGACACACATGCAAGCAATACACCAGTGTATATAAAAGTAAATCTTTTAAAACAACAGAAAGTTGGCAAGATGACTCAGGGTAAAAGCACTTAAGCCTGACAACTGAGTTTGTTCCCAGAACATAGTAGAAGGGGAGAATCGACTCCCAGAAGTTGTCCTCTGACTTTCACATGTATGTCATAGCATGCAGACCCACAGTTGCACACATATTTAAGAAACAACAGTCAAGTGGTGGTGGTGCATGCCTTTAATCCCTGCACTCCGGAGGCAGAGGCAGACAGGTCTCTGGAGTTTGAGACCCTGTCTCAAAAACAAAAAACAGATGTGTGGCTGTGCATGTTGCCCAAGGCAGGTGACACTGGTGGCAGTTCAGTGCCTCACTCACCTCCAGAACACATCTCAGAGTCACCATATAGCTCTGACAGGTGTTTTCCCTCATTGCCAGTTAAGCACAAACTGCTCCAAAGTGTTGCTGTGATCCGGAAGTGCATCTCTCCCTGTCTTCATAAGCATGCTTGCCCCTGGAGGCAGGGGATATGCTCCTTCATTGGCCACCAGGGGTCAGGACAAATCCAGGCACCAAAGACAGCTCAGCATGTCTCTGCCAAGAAGTAACACTGGATTGAAAGTAGGCAGACTGAAGGCTGAGAATAGAAAGGCAGGACGAAGCAATGGAGAGATGGCTCTGAGAGTAAGAACACTGGTATTCTTCCAAAAGAGCTGAGTTTGATTTCTGGTACCCACACGGTAACACAGATCTAGGATCTCATATTCTAGTTTCTGTGGGTATACACATGGTGCACATACATATTGAACAAAACACTCATACACAGAAAATAATTTTGCATGTATGTATACTCACATACATACTGATTTTTCAAGACAGTGTTTCTCTGTGTAGCACAGGCTGGCCTTGAACTGAGATCCACCTGCTTCTGCCTCCTGAGTACTGAGATTAAAGACATGTGCCATCACACACAGCTAAATAACATTTTTTATTTAATTTTTTTTGCATTTTAATACAGGGTTTCTCTGTGTAACAGCCCCTAGCTGCTGCCCTGGAACTTGCTTTGTAGACCAGGCTGACCTCAAACTCATAGAGATCCGCCTGCCTCTGCCTCCTGAGTGCTGGGATTAAAGGTGTACACCACACAACCCAACAACAATTTTTTTAAAAAAGAAAAAGGAAGGGGAAATCTTGGGGACATAAGAAGGGAAAAGAGCTTGTCATTCTGGAATCTGAGTGAAGCCTCTTGCCAGCAGGAATGCAAGAATTCAAGCCCAATTACATTCTCCATTCCCAGCTATAACCTGCAATTTCCCCACCATCTCATTTACAGGGAAAGTACATACAAATGTACTGACCCCGTTCAACTCTGGTTTCACGTTATCAGATTATAACTTCATCCAAGATTTCTTTAGAGCCACCTCACATCTTTCAGATGAGCAAGAAGGAGCCTGCAAGATGGTTCAGTAGTTGAATAGCTTTCCTGACAGTCAACTAGCCCACCCAAGTTCAACCTTCAGGACACACATGGTGGAGGGAGGGAACTGGCTCCTGAAGCTTGTCACCTGACCTCTGTGCATGCTGTAGCACACACATATATAAATAAATAATGGAATGCACAGGGATTTTGTTTAAACAGTCTCCCCATGTAACCCTGGCCTCTGCTTTGTAAGTAGTGTGGTTGAAGATGTGTGCCATCACACACAGCGTTAAAGCTTTGTTTGTATTCTTCATGTGTATGTTAGTGTGTTTCCATCATGTGTGAGTGCAGTGCCCAAGAATGTCAGAAGACATCAATTTACTTTCTAGGCTGTTGTAAACCAAAATCAAGTGCTCTGAAAAAACCTGTGTGCTACTAACTGTTGAGTGGGCTTTTCAACTCAGCACATGTCATCTTATAAAAAAGAGAAAGTGGGGGGGAAGGTTTCTAAACAACCTGTCAAAATGGTAAATATACCTAATGCTCTGTGTGACTCTTTGCCCTCTTCTAGCCACAGAAGTCATGCACATACTTACACAGAGATGTGCACACAGACATGATTAATTAATAATAAAAATTTCAAAGACAGGGGGCTGGAGAGATGGCTCAGAGGGTAAGGGCACTAGCTGCTCTTCCAGAGGTCCCGAGTTCAATTCCCAGCACCCACATGGTGGCTCACAACCATCTGTAATGTAATGAGACCTGGTGCCTTCCTTGCCAGCAGTACATTGTATGCTTAATAAATAAATTTTAAAAAAAAACAAAAAAATTTCAAAGACAGATCTTTAATTTTTGTTATTTATTTGTTGTCACATGATCTGTGTAGCCCTCGCTGGCCTAAAATTTGCTCTGTTAACAAGACTAACCTTAAATTCATAGATATCCTCCTGTCTCTTGCTTCTTGAGTCCTGGGATTAATGATATATGCCATGGTACCCATCTTAATACATCTTTATAAACTGGGCGGTGGTGGCGCATGCTTTTAATCCCAGCACCCAGGAGGCAGAGGCAGGTGAATCTCTGTGAGATCAAGACCAGCCTGGTCTACAGAGCAAGTTCTGGGACTGGCTCCATAGCTACTGAAAAACCCTGTTTCAAAATACCAAAAAAAATGAAGGAAGGAAAGAAGAAAGAAATAAATTAAAACAAACACAGAGACATGGCTTAGCAGTTAAGAGCACTCACTGCTCTTAAAGAGGACCTAGGTTCAGTTCCCAGCACCTACATGGAAGCTCACAAGATCTGACATCCTTGAGATTTGACACCCTCATACTGACATACATGCAGGCCAAATACCAATGTATATAAAAAGAAGAAATTATGAAAAAAATTCAGAGAATTGTCTTAGATGGGAACTTTGCCTAGGGCTTCAGTTCACCTGTAAACAGGTGTGGGGATGTTGTCTTCAAACCCAACAGAAGCTCCCCGCAGCCGGCTGCCTAGAGTGAGTTCACTTCCTCCATTTTCTCTGTGCAGCTCTCTTCTAAGAAGAATGCTTTCTCTTTCTGCAAGTGCTCTTCCTGGTGGCGGGAGTCCCTGTACTCACTGGTTAAAGCTCTTCCTGGTGGCGGGAGTCCCTGTACTCACTGGTTAAAGCTCTTCCTGGTGGCGGGAGTCCCTGTACTCACTGGTTAAAGCTCTTCCTGGTGGCGGGAGTCCCTGTACTCACTGGTTAAAGCTCTTGGACATCAGATGAACACAAATACCCTACAAATGGTTCTACAAATGTGGCACATGCCAGCAACTGGGAAGTGGAGGCAGGAGGATTGGAAGTTCGTGGTCATCCTTGGCTACTTAGAGAGTTTGAGTCCAGCCGAGATTAGAGACAGGGTTTCTGTGGCTTTAGAGCCTGTCCTGGGACTAGCTCTATAGACCAGGCTGGCCTTGAACTCACAGAGATCTGTCTGCCTCTTCCTCCTAAGTGCTGCGATTAAAGGTGTGTACCAGCACTGCCAAGCTTAAAAATGAAAAAAATCTTGGTGTTGGAGAGGGAACTGAGTTCAGACTCAGCACTATGTTGAGTGACTAACAATCACCTGTATCTCCTTCACAGACACTTGCAGGCACATGTTCAAACCCCATCTACATCATTAAAAGTAAAATAAATATGTAGCTTGATCCTTTTGTGGTACTCCTAACAGTAGAAACAGGAGCTGTCCCTGACACTCTTACTGACTTTTGGGACCCTACTCCTCATACTGGGTTGCCTTGCCCAGCCTTAATACATGGGGTGTGCTTAGTCTTACTGCAGCTTGACATGGCGTGTTTTGTTCGTACTCATGAGAGACCTGCCCTTTCCTAAACAGAAAGGAGAAGGAGTGAATTGGGGGGTGGGAACAAACATATATGCATATATATTCTTTTCTTTTTCTTTCTCTTTTATTTTTGTTTTTTGAAATTGGGTTTCTCTATGCAGCTTTGGAGCCTGTCCTGTAGACCAAGCTGACCTGGAACTAACAGAGATGCACCTGCCTCGGCCTCCTGAGTGCTGGGTGTGTGCGTCACCACTGCCCAGCTATATGTGTGTGTGTGTGTGTGTGTGTGTGTGTGTGTGTGTGTGTGTGTGTATTTAAGACATAAACCCACCTCTGTCCTCATATACTGGGATCACCATGCCTGGTGAACAATAAAAATAAATCTTTAAAATATAAAATAAGTGGGATATGGTGGCGCATATCTTTAATCCTAGCTCTTGGGAGGCAGAGGTAGGCATGTCTCTGAGTTTAAGGCTGGTCTACAGAGTGAGTTTTGGAGACAGGCTCCAAAGCTACACAGAGAAAGCCAGAATTACATAGAGAGACACTGTCTCTAAAAATCAATAAACAAATAAAATATTTCAGGCAGCAGTTGAGTGTGGTGGCACAAACCCGTGATCCCATACTTAGACTGAGGCAGAGGATAAGGGCAGCCTGGGCTATGAATTAAGACCCTAGGTAGCCTGGCGGTGGTGGCACACGCCTTTAATCCTAGCACTTGGGAGGGCGAGGCAGGCTGATCTCTGTGAGTTCCAGGACAGTCCAGGCTCCAAAGCTACAGAGAAACCCAGTCTGGAAAAAAACAAAAAACAAAAACCTGAGCCAGTCTGTCTTGGTTCTGTGTATGCTATCCAATGAAAGTAAATAAAGTCACGATGCTCCACTTCACTTTAGTTGGTGCCTACTTGATTTTCTCTATGGAAGCACACAAGTGAGTGCAGCAGCCTATTGGTGCATTTGTACCTGGTCTCTTTCCCTCTCGAAATAGTGAGTCCATTCCCTGGGAGAATCAGGATCAAACCTATAGACCTTAAAAAGGCTGCTCTCTGTAGGTCAGAAATTCCTACACACTCCATACACATGCTCACACATGGTCATACACATGCTCATACATACACTCATATACATGCTCACACACACACTCATCACACTCATACACATGCTCACACACACTCATACACATGCTTGCACATGCTCATACACACTCGTACATGTTCACACACACATTTACACATGCTCACACACTCACTCATACACATGCTCATATACATGCTCATAGATGCTCACACAAACTTGGAAAACACAAATGAATAAAAATGGAGGCCAGGTTGGAGGTTACGGCACTGTGCAGGAAGGTTGCTCTGTGTAGGGCAGCTCTGCCACTTAGAGACACTGCATAACCTAGTTTCCTTCTTCCTCCTTCCTCCTCCCTCCTTGTCTCTTTCTTTTCTTCCCACCCTCTTTCCTCTTCCTCTATTCCCCTCACTTTTCTTGTGGCAGTCCTGGAACTCCATATGTAACTAAAGATAACCTTTAAATTTCTAATCCTCAAGTCTCTGCCTTCTAAGTGCTAGTGACAGTTGTGGGTCAGTGCACCCAATTCTACCTTCCTTACCTCCTTGTTTTTTTATTTTTAAAAATGCAGGTGGGGGTCAGGCAGTGGAGGGACATGCCTTTAATCCTGCATTTGGGAGTCAGAAACAGGTGGATCTCCGTGAGTTCGAGGCCTGCCTGGTCTACAGAGTGAGTTCCAGGACACAGGTTCCAAAGCTACACAGAGAAACCCTGTCTAAAAATACAAAACAAGCAAACAAAAAATGCAGGTGGGGATGGCAGGGATGGTGCATGCCTTTAATCCCAGCATTTGAGAACAATCTGGTCTACAGAGCAAGTTACATGTTAGCCAGGGCTACCCAGAGAAACCCTGTCTCAAAAAAAATTACATATGTGTGTGTGTGTGTGTGTATGTACGTGTGTGTACATATATATATATACATATATGTGTGTATATATATAATTTTTGTTAATGTATGTATCTTTGTTCATCTGTGTACACGTGTGCCTTCTGGGTATCTGTAGAAGCCAAAGAGGGCATTGGATCCCTTAGAGCTGGACATAGAGGTGGCTGTGAACTGCCCCACATGGTTGTCTGAGTCATCTTCAAGAGCAGCAAGTGTTCTTTGGCCCCCAAGCCATCTCTCCAGAGCCCACTTCCCTTTTCTCTTTTTTGTTCCTCCCCCTTCCTTTGCAAGCCAGCCTATCAAACTCACAGCGACCCTCTTGTTTTAACTTCTGAAGTGCTAGGATTACAGGCTTGAGGCACCACACCTGGCTTTTGTGTTGTTACTCAAAAGAGAGTAAGGATCCTTCCTGCCTCAGCCTCCTGTGTGCAGGGACAGGCCCCGGCCCTTGCGTCTGGCATCTGAAACCTTCTTGCTACCTTTTGTCCGCAGCGTTACTCATTGGTCGCTAGGCAGTGCTGGTGGAATCACTTCCTCTATGCATGATTTAGGAGGAGACCAGCAGCAGATCTTCGGCTGGCAGAGGCCCCGCCTTCCCAACGCTTGTGGGGGACGCTTGGGCCAGCTCCCACTTCCCTATATGGGTGTGAATGTCACTCAGCCTGTTCGCCAACTTGGTTTCCCAGACCCAGGAAGGGCCACACCTTGGTGAAGAGATGCAATCGCAGCGGCCACCAGGGAAAGGAAACTCAAGCTTCAGTAACAGTCACATGTCTTGTGCTTTAGTTTTTATTAAAACAAAACAAAACAAAACAAAACAAAACAAAACCAAAAACTAGGTCTGTCTATGTGGTGGTTTTGAACTCACTGAGATCCTGTCTCCGCCTCCCTAGTGTTGGAGAATGCCAGCTGTGCACCACCACGCCTGTCTTGCCAGCTGGTTTTGGCAGAGGTATTTTGGGTAGTTTGCGCCCTGGGCAGGCTGCCACCTGCCCTTGGCTCAGAGGTTCAGGAATTTCATTAGGACATCTACCCAGAGTCTCTCTTCAAAGAGAATTATCTCCAGAGAAAGAAAAACTTTAGGGATTTTTTTTTTAAATCTTAGTCCAGGCTGTTATTGGAGATGAGAATTCTCCTGTCTACTTCCTAAATTCTGGGTTGCCAGGTGTGCACCAGCATGTCTAGTTTACGTGCCATTGGGTATTGTACACCCTAGGCAAGCACTCTACCACTTGAGCTGTATTTCCAGTCTAGGGGTCAGGACATTTTGGGTTATTTATTTTACTAGTACAGGAATAGTTTGTTTTTTACATTTATTTTGTGTGTGGGCACACATGTGTCACAGAACATATGTGGAGGTTAGTGAACAACTTGTGGGAGTTGGTTCTGTTCTTCCATTATAGGGATCTCAGGGCAGGGGATCAAACAGAGGTTATCAAGTGTGGTAGCCAGCACCTTCACCTCTTGAGTCATCTCACTGGTCTAAGCAGTGGCTTACTGAGAACATTGTAAGAGGGTGTAGTCAGGTGGCTGGACTGAAGTAACTAAAGTACTGCTTAGCAATTTTTTAACACATATTTTCATTTCATGTGTTTTACCTGAATGTTTTTTTTGTTTGTTTGTATGTTTGTTTTTGTGGTTTTTTGAGACAGGGTTTCTTCTGTAGTTTTGGAGCCTGTCCTAGAACTAGCACTTGTAGACTAGGCTGGCCTTGAACTCACAGAGATCTGCCTGCCTCTGCCTCCCAAGTGCTGAGATTAAAGGCCCAGCTCTACCTGAATGTTTTTATGTGTACCACATTCATTGCTTGGTGGATGCTGGGAACCAAACTTGGATCTTCTGCAAGAATAACAATTGATCTAAACCATCGGATGATCTCCTTAGCATCAATTTATTTTGTGTTATTTTTCAAAACACGGTTTCTCTGTACTGTCCTGGAACTCACTCTGTAGACCATGCTGGCCTCGAACTCACAGAGATCCGCCCACCTGCCTCTGTCTCCCAAGTGCTGGGATTAAAGCATGCACCACCATTGCCCGGCCAATATTTGACTCTTAATATAAGCTATTAAGCTTAGTGTTTTCTCACCTTTGAGTGTGCACTGGATTTGAGATTTAATTTTTTTATGTGTATGAATGCTTTGCCTGCATACCTAGTACGCTTAGCACTTGTGAAATTGAGGCAAGAGGACTTGCTAAGTCATCCTGGGCTACATAATAAGACCTAGGCTAGCCTTAGCTACACAGTAAGACCCTGTCTCAGAAAGTTATGTGCAAAGTACCAAAGGATCACTTAAGTAGGCTGATTCTTGTCCTTGCAAAGCTTCCCAATCAGTGACAGTAATTTGAGTAGCTTTTGTGTCCTACTGAGTGCCAGGCACAGTACAAGGTATTTGGGCTCACATTTTCAACATTTGAGGTTTCTGGTTTTGTTTGTTTGAAGCAGGTTCTTGTTCTGCAGCCCAGAATTGCCTAGAACTCGAGATGCTCCTGCCTCAGCCTCCCTAGTGCTAGGATGCGCACCACTAGGCCTGACTCAGGGTTCTGAATTCTTATATAATGAGGGTGAGGGGCTGGAGAGATGGCTCAGAGGTTAAGAGCATTGCCTGCTCTTCCAAAGGTCCTAAGTTCAATTCACAGCAACCACATGGTGGCTCACAACCATCTGTAAGGGGGTCTGGTGCTCTCTTCTGGCCTGCAGGCATACACACAGAAAGAATATTATATACAAAATAAATAAATATTTTTTAAAAATGAGGGTGATAACTGGCTTTTTTAGGAAGTGACATGCATGGGTTTGTCCCCAGCTCTGCTAGTCACCAGGTTGAAGTATTTATTGTTTACTCTGCCTGCCTCAAACATTTGCAGAATGTAGTAGCTACTGAAGCAGAGGTGCCAACAGAGAGTATAGAGAACTGGTCTTTGTGTTTATCATGTCTTCCTTAGCCAGCGACTCTCTATCAGCTTTGTCAGTTGGGGCCAGGTTGAGATTGAATTTACTCAAAGAGTTATGGTTCCTTCATTCCTGTTACTCTCTGAATTTACTTTTCTTCCCAAAATTTCAGCTTACTTAAAAGAGCAAGTCTAGGTTTTTTCATACAAGCACAGGCCTTCTGAGACAGGGTTACTCTGTGTAGCAGCCCTAGCTGTCCTGGAACTAGCTCTGTAGACCAGGCTGGTCTCAAACTCACAGACATCCACCTGCCTCTGCCTCCTGAGTGCTGGGATTAAAGGGGTGTGCTACCACCGCCGAGTTTTTAAATTCTTCAGTTGTTACATTTTGTTCTAGTTCTCATTAGTACAGCAATTTCTTTGTAACTCTTCAGTGTAACATTCTGCCTGGTGTTCAGGCCTGTTTCCCTTTACTACATTCTTCTTCGTTCTTAAAGTCCCCCCAGTAACATGTCCTCTTTGGTAATCTGTACATCTGTAGTGGCAATCCCACCACACCACTGGCATCTTCAGAGTGGGGTCTTTCTCATTACTTCTTCATTACTTTGACTGAACAGGTTATTTGGTTACCTGTTTAGGCAAAGCTGGATCTGATGGAGGACAGCTATAAACCAGGCAAGGCCTTTGGAATGAATTGGGGATCAGGCATGGTAGTTCATTCCTGTCATTTTGGCACAGGAGAGATAGGGATCGAAAGATCAGGAGTTTAATGCTGCTGGACTGGGCAACAAAAGACCCTGCCAAATAAAACAATAGAAGGGGTCTGGGGCTGAGACTGCATTAGTAAGGTACTTGACTAGGAGAGCCTTGCATAAACTGGGTGTGGTGGCACATGCTTGTCATACTAAGAGACAGGGAGACAAGTCAAGGATCAGGAGTTCAAGATCTTTCTTGATTACACTGCCCCTACCCTTTTATTATTATTATTATTATTATTATTATTATTATTATTATTATTATTATTTTATTTTGCTTTTTGAGACCTGGTTTCTCTGTAACTTTGGAGTCTGTCCTGGAACTCGCTCTGCAGACCAGTCTGGCCTTGAACTCACAGAGGTCGGCCTGTCTCTGCCTCCCCAATGCTGGGATTAAAAGTGTGTACCACCCGCTCCTGGCTATATGGTTTAAGGCGAATCTGGGTTCCACGAGAGTCTGTCTAAAAAGGGGATGGTGGGCTGTAATGGTGGCTCAGAAGTTAAGAGCACCTGGCTGCTCTTTCAGCCTAGGTTCTATTCCCAGAACCCACATGGCAGCTCATAACTGTCTGACTACAGTCCCAGGGGATCTGATGCCCTCTTCCGGCTTCCAGAGGCTCTGTATTTAGTGCAGGCATGCAAAGAATCCATTCACATAAAATAAATACTTTAAAAAATGGTGAAGGGCTGGAGAGATGATCTGCTCAGCGGCTAAGAGCATTGTCTGGTTTTCCAAAGGTTCTGAGTTCAATTCCCAGCAACCACATGGTAGCTCACAACCATCTGTAATGAGGTATGGTGCCCTCTTATGGCCTGCAGGCATACATGTAGGCAGAATATTATATACATAATAAACAAATATTTTTAAAAAATGTTGAAGATAGTTGAAGCCTTTTTGCTACTGTCAAGTCCAATCATTAGCTGAATTTGGGGTGACAGGTTAGTTTTATCTGGAAATGGTTGGGAAACAGAAAGATTCTATCTAGCAGAGAAATTGTGGACGGATAGACCAAAAGGATTAAGCAGGACATAGTGGAATTCAAATGTCATCCTGAGCTACACAGTAACAAGTCTAAGGCTAGCCTGGGATACAGAAGACCATATCAGAATACATCCTGCAGGCTTAGTAGCACATGCCTTGAATTAAAGCTCTTGTGAGGCAGAGGAAGGAGGATAGCTTGCTCTACATAGATTTCCAGGGCAGCTAGGGGTACACAGTAAGACCGTCTTTCGAAATCAAACAGGGTGGGCTAGATGGTTCAAGGTAAAGGTTCTTGCCACCAAGGCTGAGGCCCTGGAGTTCTATCTCTGGGACCCACACAGTGGAAAGAGAGGTCCATCTCCTTCAAGTTGACCTCTGACTTCAACATGCTTGTCATGGTATACACACTGACATCCAATAAATAGAATAAACGCTTAAAAAGCACCTCCCCTAACAAAATAAAACTGAAAGAACTCAGAAGTCAGAGAGACACGGGCAAGAAGATCTCTGCGAGAGTTATGAGTTCCAGGCCTTCTGGGGGCTACATGGTGAAACACTGTCTCAAGCGGGAAAAACGAGTTAAAAGGCTACAACTTGAGTAAAGGGGTGAGGGGCAATCTAGGGCTGCTCCAGCCCCACATCTCTCCTCTTGTGATGGCAGCGTGATCTACAGGGATGGGGTGGGACTTCCATTCAGACACTGTGTACATCCCAGTAGCGTACAGGCGATTCAGTGAGACTTCCATTCAGACACTGTGTACATCCCAGTAGCGTACAGGCGATTCAGTGATGCGGAATCCCCCGAAGTATCCTCATCCAGGCAATTCTCAGAAATGCAGGTCAAGAAAGCCGAGTTCGCCGACGGCGTCCTCAGAATGGGACCAGGGACAGGAACCTGAAGATTCGCTTCCGAATGGGCGGAGGGGGGGGCGTCCCGAGACTCTCTTCAGAAGGTGGCGGCGTCCCCGACGCCCACAGGAACCAAGCCAAACCAGCAGCCACCCGGGTACTACTCAGAGGCGCCTGTCCAGGCCCGACAGCCTCCGGTGCATTGTGGGTGGGACGCCCCTGCTCGCACTGCGGCGGAGGGGTTACCCTCCGCTCAGTCAGTGGCCGGTCGCACGGCGGCCCAGGCGAACCGCCCTCCAAAGTCAGAGCAAGTCGGCCGCAGATTGACGTGTCCTCCAAGACCGCACCCCTCCCGGTATTCCCGCCCCAAGCCTAAAGCCCACCCTCATGGCGACCTGACTGGCCCTGCAGCCCGCTCCATTCGCCCATTGGATGCTGGTCTGTCAGTCATCCTGCCCCGCCCCCAAGGCCCGCCTTAGCCGCCGGCGCGATCCGGAGGGCCAGCCGGCCAGCGAGCTCATTGGCTGCTGGAAACTGCCTATTCTGAAGCTGGCCACACCCCCTGCGGGGTGCGGATCCAGAGCGCCCAGGCCAGACTTCATTGGCCTGCGGCGCCGCCAGTCGGAGAGACGTGCTTCAACCCGGAAGTGTGAGAGGCGAAATCTGCCTAGCAACCGGGGAAGCCGGGCTGTGAAGCGGGCAATTTCAGTGTGAGAAGGAGCGGCGAGACCGAGCTGCGGCTCCGAGTGCGCCGAGGCAGCTCCTTCCGCCCGGGGTCAGCGCCCCGGCGCGCGCACGCGCACCCTCGCTGCCTGAGGGTGCGCGCCCCGCGCAGTCGGTCGGTCGGTCGTCCGTCGTCCTGTCTCCGCAGCCGCCTCAGGCGCCACCCGAGGGAGCCGTCGCCTTGGGACGCGACCCGACCGGACCAGAGCGTTCTGCCCGAGGCCGGCCCGGGGCCCAGCTGCCGATCGTGCGGAGCCGAGCAACTTCGGTGAGTGCGGGGCCGGCGCCGCTGCCGGGGTCCCCGGCTTCCGGTGCCCCGGGCTACCCTGGCTTCCGCTTGGCCGTGCTGGTGCTGTTCCCTTCTGGACTCTTTAGGGGACCCTGCATCTGAAGGCCCGGCCTCTGAGGGCTCCCCTTCTCTGTACGAACTCCGCGTGTCTGAGTGCCCTATTTCTGGGGTACCCTTGTTTGAGGACACCCTTCCTTTAGGGACTGTATGTCTGAAGGTGCCCTTTTTCTGTGGGATCTCGCCTCTCAGAGGGTGCTTCTCTGGAGAACCCCAGAAAGGGTAGTCCTGTATCTCAGAGTGTCCTCTGTCTAGGAGGGGACGCTGCCCCTCGGAGGGAAGCACCGCCTTCATAAACTCCTCAACTTTTTTGAGGATCTGACCTGAGGGACCCTTGTTTATTATTCACACCCGCGCCGCGCGGCTGTGAACCCCTCCCTACCTGTGAGGGAGAACCCCTTTTTATGTGAACTCTCTACTTTACTGAGAGAAATCCCATCTCAGACCTTCTGGGTTCCCGAGAGGAGCCCCCATCTCTGAGATCCTTTTCTCTCAGAGGTACCCTACCTCTTTGAGGGTGTGCAGTCATTCTCTTAGGTACCCCCCCTTTTTCCGAGTCTCTGGTCTCAGTCCCCAGCTTCTGTAAAAAGGTGGCTTTTTATCTGATGAGTGCCCCCTCCCTTCCTCTCTGGGATTCCTCACGTCCCTCAGGAAGGTTCCACTTCCCTTTAGGAGACACTCAAGTTCTTCCTGAGAAGCTTTCCTCTATGGAGGATGTTTCTGAGATCGCCCTGGCTCGCGGTGAACCCTTCCCACAGTTTGCTGAGGAGGAGGTTGTTTTTTTTCTGATCTGTTGTTCTTTTTTGTTTGTTTCAAGTCAGGCTTTCTTTGTAAAATAGTCCTGGAACTCGCTCTGTAGACCAGGCTGGCTTCGAAGATTCGCCTGCCACTGCCTCCTGAGTGCTGGGATCAAAGGCATGCGCCACCCACCACCTGGCTTGTTGTCCCATTTTTTTGACAGCTCCTCTCTCAGAAATTTCCTCCTTGCTTTTCCGTCCCTGTTTTGAGTGACTTCTTCCTTTTTTTTCCAAGTTTCCCTAAATGATCTGAAGTGCTCCTGGGAGGTTTTCCCCACTGTCTGAGCTGTCCCTAATTTTTTAGCAAGCCTTTTTTTGGGTTGGGGGGGGTCTCACCATGTAGCTTTCATTGGTAGCCTTGAACCCATAGAGATCTGCCTGCAGAGGCCCTTGTGAGCTAGATTAGATGTTGGTGTCATTATGCCTGCCTGACTTCACCACATTTTTTTTTTTCAGACTCAGTCTTGTTACAGCCTAGACTGTCATTGAATTAAGATTTTACAGGCATGCATGGTGGCGCATGCCTTTAGTCTCAGCACTGAGGATGCAAAGGGAGGCGGTTTTCTGAGTTTGAGGCCAGCCTGGTCTACAGCGTGAGTTTTAGGACAGCCAGGGCAACACAAAAACCCTGTCTCAAAAAATCTAAAAAATAAATCAGTAAAAGATTTCCCCATCTCAGCCTATTAAGCAAGTTCTGAGATTACAGGCTGTATGCCACCATGTAGGCATACTCTTTGTCTCATTTTCTGGGTGATCTCTGCGTCCCCCTCCCCTCTTTGCTGTATTTTTCCCCCCTCCAAGGCAGGGTTTCTGTCTCTCTCTGCCTCCTGAGAGCTAGGATTAAAGGTGTGTGCCACCATCTGGCCCTTCTTTATACAGGCTGGTCTGGAACTCACTCTGCACTCATGGTAACCACAAATTCATGGTGGTCTTTTTGCCTCAGCCTTGTGAGTGATGGTATTATAGGTATGAGCCACTTTTCCTGGCCTCTGTTTCCACTTTAGCTATGTATTCCTCTTCCTTGTCAGAGACTGGATTTCTTACTCTTCTGAGGGTAATAGCAGTTCCCTATCCACTTGCTTGAATTGAGATTTTTCCCTTCTTGAGATTGCCTTCCTTAATCTCTGTGGGAGAGACTTATCATTTAACCTTGGAGCCATCATTTTCAAGATTTCCCTATTTATATAGTGTATCCAAGTCTTTGTTGTGAAGGGAAAGACTTAGAATTTTTTTACTTTGTTTAGTTTTTTTTTTCTTGCCAGTCCTTGGGTTTCTCAGTCATCATTGTGCTTTAGTTTTTAGACAGGGTCTCTCACTGTGTAACCCAGGCTATCCTCAAACTTTCCATGTACATAGCCTAGGTTGTCCTTAAATCATCTTCCTTAGGCTTCCAGAGTGTTGGGTTTTTTTCATGACTTTTATCTCAGGTTTCAGAGGCTTTTGTGGCTACAGGGAAAGTTAGGAGTTAGGAGACCTATTCATAAACAAAACCAAACCCCTTATCCCTCAGTTCTAAGTTCTGCATGCAACTTGAGGCTGGGTTTGTTTGTTGTTTTTTTGTTTTTTGTTTTTTTTTTTTACAAGATCTCTATTATCTCCTTTTGTTGACTGACTTAGAACTCAGAGATATGCCTGCCTCTGACTCCCAAGCATTGATATTAAAGTCATGGGTTACCATGACCAACTTTCTCTCTTTTTCTTTTTATAATTTTTTAAATGATTTATTTAAGTTATGTACATTGGTGTAAAGGTGTCACATCCCCTGGACCTGGAGTTACAGATAGTTGTGAGCTGTAATGTGGGTGCTGGGAATTGAATCCAGGTCCTCTGGAAGAACAGCCAGTGCTCTTAACTGCTGAGGCTGAGCCATCTCTCCAGTTCTCCAGTTCCCTTCTTTCTCTTGTCATGTAGTGCAGTCTGACCTTAAACTTTTTTTTTTGTTTGTTTGTTTGTTTGTTTTTTGAGACAGGGTTTCCCTGTGTAACAATCCTAGCTGTCCTGGAACTAGCTCTTGTAGACCAGTCTGGCCTCGAACTTCACCTGCCTCTGCCTCCCAGAGTGCTGGGATTAAAGGCATGCGCCACCATGGCCCGGCCTCACCTTAAACTTTTGCCAGTCCTCCTGCCTACGCCTCTTGGGTGCTGAGACTACAGGTATGCAGCACCGCATGCTTGGGAACTGAGATTGTAGATGTGCAGCACCGCATGCTTGGGTGCTGAGACTGCAAGTGTGCAGCACCGCATGGTTGGTTATTAATTTTCCTGAAGGCACAGACCAGTGTCAGAAGACTATGGCCACTGGAGACAAGGTCAAGCCTGTGGGGCGAGGCCATTTCCTGCCCTGTTCTTCAGTCCTTCTGTAGGCAGAGGACCTTCCCTTCCTGAGAAAAGAGAAGAAAGCACTCCTCTGCTCTCTTAGGTCTTTCTTCTGCCTGGAATCCTCTGATTCACCCCTCGATCAAAAGAAGAGACCCAGGTTGTGGCCTTGGTATAAAAGGACAAGAGCAGGAAATAGGTCATCCTAGATCTGGAGAATGTGCAAAGGTGGCAAAGAACTTGGGGACTTAACTACATTTCTGTAAGTTTTAGATGACTTTGGCTTGACCCAAAGGAAGGTTCCATGGTGTTTACAAATCGCCTGTGTAGTTTTTTTAGTGGCCCATCCTGAATTCCAATTTCACTGCAGTAGCTAATTTTATCGGCTTTGCCAAAGGTAGAGCTCTCAGGAGTCTAAGGAAATGAATACTGGCATTGAGAGATGGTCCACAGGACAGAAATGAACTCAGCTTGAAATCTGAGTAAGTTCTAACTCCTTCCAGGCCACAGGCTGGTTTCAGGCTGGGAACCCAGATAGCTGACCCGAACAGAGCACTGAATGGGGTGAGCCCTTGGTTTAACATTTCAATAAGTTGTATAGCTCTAACTCGACTCAACCTGTACTTCTCTTTCTAGTTTGACTTAATGCAGTCTTTACCCGTTCCTTTCCATCCGGGTCTTGCTTAATTTGAATCTTTTGTGAAGACTCCTGCCGAGGCTATAATTTGAGTTCTAAATCTGTCAGTGGACCATGTGGACACAAGTTTCAACTCGAGCTATTTTCTTCTGTAGAGAAGTACTTGGAGAGTTTCCTGGGTCCTCAGCTCTGGGCAGAAGGCCGCTGCAGACCTGTTGTTTTTCCACTGCCTCTGTAGGTACTGTCCTCAGTGAACAGGAAGGGTGGTGAGGAGCTTGGAGCTTAGGGTGTCCTAGGACAAAGTGGACTTAAAAGGAACTCCAGCTCAGATGATGTTAAAAAAGAGGTAACCTGTGACTTTGAAGTGAGAATTGTTTCTTGTATCATTTGTAACTGTAACAAAGTGACTGAGTCAGGCTACTTTATAAAGAGGTTTATTGAGTCCTGAGATAGCACAGGGTGTTACATGGCAAGAGACAAGGAACAGGCTGTTGGTGTGTGTATATGTGTATGTAATTGTACATATGTATACATGTACTCTTTTATTATTATTATTTATTTTTTCAAGACAGGGTTTCCCTGTATAGCCATGACTGTCCTGGAATTAACTCTGTAGACCAGGCTGGCCTCAAACTCAGAGAACCGCCTCCCTCTGCATCCTAAGTACTGGGACTAAAGGCATGAGCCACCATGCA
Source organism: Myodes glareolus (assembly GCF_982192425.1). NCBI lineage: Eukaryota > Metazoa > Chordata > Mammalia > Rodentia > Cricetidae > Myodes > Myodes glareolus. Next base: position 2,989,203 of record NC_142048.1, on the reverse strand, counting down.
TGGCTGTAAAAATCTTTTTTTTTTTGTTTCTGAGAAACATTTTAATAATGATACAAAATGTTCTTTGTATGTTTTTCTGCTCCCCTTCCTGTCTCTCCCTTCCCCACTTCAATCTTACCCCAAGGTCCCCATGCTCCCACTTTACTCAGGAGATCTTGTCTTTTTCTACTTTCTACTACCCATGTAGATCAAATCTATGTAAGTCTCTCTTAGTGTCCACATTGTTGTCTAAGTTCTCTGGGGTTGTGGTTTGTAGACTGATTTTCTTTGCTTTATGTTTAAAAACCACCTATGAGTGAGTACATGTGATAATTATCTTTCTGTGTCTGGGTTACCTCACTCAAAATAATGTTTTCTAGCTCCATCCATTTTCCTGCAAAATTCAAGCTGTCGTTATTTTTTTCTGCTGTGTAGTACTCCATTGTATAAATGTACCACATTTTTCTTATCCATTTTTTGATCAAGGGGCATTTAGGTTGTTTCCAGGTTCTGGCTAAGACAAACAAAGCTGCTATGAACATAATTGAGCACATGTCCTTGTGACACGATTGAGCATCCTTTGAATATATATCCAAAAGTGGTATTACTGGATCTTGAGGAAGGTTGTGTCCTAATTTTCTGAGAAATCACCATATTGATATCCAAAGGGGTTTTACCAGCTTGCATTCTCACCAGCAATGCAGAAGTGTTCCCTTTTCTCCAAAACCTCCCCAGCATAAGTTGTCATCAGTGGTTTTTTTTAATATTTATTTATTTATTATGTATACAATATTCTGTCTGCATGCATGCCTGAAGGCCAGAAGAGGGCACCAGACCTCATTATAGATGGCTGTGAGCCACCATGTGGTTGCTGGGAATTGAACTCAGGACCTCTGGAAGAGCAGGCAATGCTCTTAATCGCTGAGCCATCTCTCCAGCCCCTGTCATCAGTGTTTTTGATCTTGGCCATTCTTACAGGTGTAAGATGGAATGTCAGAGTTGTTTTGATTTTCATTTCTCTGATGACTAAGGCTGTTGAACATTTCCTTAAGTGTCTTTCAGCCATTTTAGATTCCTCTGTTGAGAGTTCTCTGTTTAGGTCTGTACTCCATTTTTTTTTTATTGGATTATGTGTTCTTTTGGTGACCAATTTCTTGAGTTCTTTGTATATTTTGGAGATCAGACCTCTGCCTGATGTGGGGTTAGTAAAGATCTTTTCCCATTCTGTAGGCTGTAATTTTGTCTTGTTGACTGTATCCTTTGCTTTACAGAAGCTTTTCAGTTTCAGGAGGTCCCATTTATTAATTGTTTCTCTCAGTGTCTGTGCTGCTGGGATTATATTTAGGAAGTGGTTCTCTGTGCCAATGCATTCAGGTGTACTTCCCACTTTCTCTTCTATAAAGTTAATTGTGGCTGGCTTTATGTTGGGTTTTGTGCATGGTGATAGATATGGGTCTATTTTAATTTTTCTACATGTTGATATCCAGTTATGCCAGGGTATAAAATCTCTTTTTTTAAAAATTTATTTATTTATTTATTTACTTGTTTATTTATTGAACAATATTCTGTCCCAGGCCAGAAGAGGGCACCAGACCCCATTACAGATGGTTGTGAGCCACCATGTGGTTGTTGGGAATTGAACTCAGGACCTTTGGAAGAGCAGGCAATGCTCTTAACCGCTGAACCATCTCTCCAGCCCCCAGGGTGTAAAATCTTAATTTATTCTGTAGACTAGGCTGGTCTTGAACCCAGAGATTCACCTGCCTCTGCCTCCTGAGTCCTGAGATTAATTTGTACCGCCATTACCTGGCTCCCTTTTTCTTTCTTTTAGTTTTGTTTTGTTTTGGAGACAAGGTTTCTCAGTGTAAGAGCCCTAGCTGTTCTGGAACTCGCTTGGTCTGGAACCAAACTGGCCTCAGCTCACAGAGATCTGCCTGCCTCTGCCTCCCAAGTGTTAGGCTTAAAACCATGTGCCACCACTGCCCGGCTCTTTCATTCTTTTTCTTTTTTTCCTTTTTTGTTTTTAAAGGAGATTTTTTTTTTTTCTATTCGTGTGACTTACCAAGTTGTAGCACAAAGCCAGCGTGTTACTAAATAGTGGATCATGACTGTGAAGGCGATGACCCTGCTGCCAGGAGGTGCTCAGTAAACTTGAGGGAATGAGTGACTAGATGGTTAGCACGGGCTGGTTATGATATGATGCTCATGAAGTTAGGGCCCTGGCCTGGACTCCCAGACCAGAAGGTTCTTGATATTCTGCCAAGGCTAAATATTCTGAGAGAGAAACAAATATAAGTTTTTCAGTTTTTCTGTGTTCTGTTCCCAGGTGTGAGAAAGATTTGTTGTGTGGCAGGCACTTGTGTTTGCTTTGGCCTTGACATCTTCCTCTATTAAATGGGGTGATTTGTGAACGAAGGGCAAACAGAGGGATGGATAACTAATTAGACCAAAGTAGAAGATGATAATGAACCTGAAGAACTGTGGGAAGCCAAAGAGTAGGTGAGCTTGCATTTTTAAAGGCTCCTGAACATATTTTAGAGCAGTTTAGGAAATGAAATAGTTACGTGGTGAACTTCAGAGCCTTGAAAAATGACCTTTTTTTTTTTTTTCATGGTAATGGATCAGGTTTGGAAACAAAAGACTGGGAAAGTATCATACAAAGGCGTTTGACTACACATAATAATGGTACTTTGAGAAGACCAGTGTGTGGCTTAGTGCCCATGCGGAGATCAGGAGATCAGAATTCATCTGAGCTCCTGGGCCCAGGTCTAGAGAGTTGTGGAGATGCTAACTCAGTTTCTGTGGTTGGGAGCAGTCTGGGGTAAGGTGGACTGAGAATGAGGGGGCAGGATGCTTATGTGCATCCCCACCCCGCACTCCTGCTTTTGGGGGTAGATTTTTCTATGTGTGTGTGGCTATACTTACTATGTAGCCCAGACTGGCCTCAGCCTCAAGATCCTCTAACTAATAAACCTCCTACCTCCTAAAGGCTGTGATTACAGGCATGTGTCTCCATGCCCACATAGGATACTCTATTTTTTTAGTGGATTTTTTTCTTAGTAATTAGTGAAAGCCCTATAATCATGGTGGGTGAATAATGTGGCAACAGATGGATAAAACCCAGGGGAAAATAATAGGTAAAAATCTGAGCCAGGCCCTCCCATTTGGAAAAAAGAGTCTTTTATAGCCTGGACTGACTTTAAACTGCATCCTTAGCCCAGAATGGCCTTCATTATTGATCTTCCTGCCTCTACTTCCTTAGTGCTGGAATTATAGACATGTACCAGTGTTTATTGACCTTGGCTTTTTTTTTTCCCCGAGATATAGTCTCACATAAAATTAGGGTTGTCTGTCTGTCTGTCATCTATGTAAACAGGGTATTAATCTGTAGACCTTGCCAGCTTTGAATTTGTGATAATCAATCTGACTCTGCCTTTCTTTTTTTTTTAATAAATTTTCATCCATTCATCCAGATTTTTTTTTATTTTATTTTTGAAGATTTATTTATTTATTATGTAAACAGTATTCTGCCTGCATATATGCCTGCAAGCCAGAAGAGGGCACCAGATCACATTACAGATGATTGTGAGCCACCATGTGGTTGTTGGGACTTAAACTCAGGACCTCTGGAAGAGCAGCCAGCAGTGCTCTTAACCACTGAGCCATCTCTCCAGCCCCCGACTCTGCCTTTCAAATGCTGGGATTAAAGGTTATGTTACCATGGCCACCAGTCTTAAACTTTGAAATAGTTTTTGGTTTGTATGTGTGTATATGCATTAAATTCATTCATTCACCCACCCACTCATTCATTCATTCATTTACATATTTATTATTTGAGACATAGTAGGGCAGGCTAGGTTGGCCAGGGAACTCCAGGGAGTGTTGGGTTTACAAGTCTTGTCACTAAATCTGGTTTATTACCATGCTGGCATTTCTACCTGGGCCCTGGGGCTAGAAGTCAGGTCTTTATGTTTTCGAGGCATGCACGTTAGGTTTTTGAGACAGGGACTTACTGTGTCACCCAGGTTACAATCAAATGTGGCAATTCTGTTTTAGCTTTCCTAGTGCTGGAATTATATGCATGAGCCACTATGCAAGCTAGTATTTGTTTGTTTGTTTGTTTTTTGAGGTAGGGTTTCTCTGTGTTGCTCTGGCTGTCCTGAAACTAGGTCTATAGACCAGGCTGGCCTCGAACTCAGATCCATGGGGCTTGAACTCAGAGGTCCATGTACCTCTAAATGTGTGTGCCACACCATCAGACTATCTTTATTTAATTAAAAATTTACATTTATTTACTTATTTGTGTATGTGTATATATATGTATATGTAAAATAAACGGCTTAAGGGATTCACTCTCCCTCTGAAATCCCACTGTCTCTTGAGACACAGATGTTGCTGGTGGTTGGTAGCGACTCTACCACGTCTGTTTATCTAACAGGAAAATCTTTGAACTTTTTAAATTTTTACATTTGAAGGATATTTACAGCAATAAAAAGCCTTTTGTAGTTAGAAATAGTGTTGATCTAGGTCCATTAATCCAGTGTAATGTAATGTGGCTATCGGTTGGTGGGTATCGTTGAAATCCATGTGGGTCCAAACACTGCCCGGCCAAGGAAATGTTGATTTATGTAGCTGAAATAGCCAAGGAAGTCAGGGTTTCCTTCCTGCTGTGGACAGCACTGGGGGCATTTGGTCCCTGTGGGATGTTGAGGGTGGCCCCATCTAAATGAGTGGAGGTGTTATTTGTAATGCCCAGTGCTCTGGCTCGCTTTTGTTTGCAGCCCCACCCTTTGTAGTATGTCTCACTGAGTGGATAAATTCCCATAAACTGGCCTGTGAAGGGTACGTGGGTACTTATGGAAGAGTTCTAGTTAGGCACATGGTGAACACCAATAATCCCAGCATTTGGGAGGCTAAGGCAGGGGGTTGTAAGTTGTAGTCCTGCCTAGGCAACATGAGACTTTTCTCTCTACCCTCTCACAAAAAGAGCTCTGCTGTGGCAGGTTATCCTGTATGGCCATCAGTAAGGTGGTTTTATTTATTTATTTAAATTTCATCCATTTATTTATGGGAGGGCATGTGGTCAGAGGACAATTTTTCCAGTGGCTTCTCCCCTTCCACCATGTGGGTTCTAGGGATTAACCTTAGGTTGTCAAGTGAATAAAATGTTTTTATTTATAATCGAGGTACTGAGGTTGAGAACCTAGGCCCTCAGTCTCACTAGGCAAGCACTGTTACTATTGAACTACACTTTCAGTACCATTTAAAATATTATATTTATTGGTTGATACAGGTTGATATATTTATTGGTGATACCGACCTCTGCTTCTGGTTGTGGTACCACACATATGTCCTTAATCACAGCACTCAGGAGGCAAAGGCAGGCAGATTTCTGTGCCTGGTCTACGGAGTGAGTTATAGGATAGCCATGGCTGAAGAAAGAGACCCTGTCTCCAAGGGAAAAAGAAAGGTGTGTGCCAGCACCCCTGGCCTGACTGCTGTTGTTATTAGTAGAAGTAGTATTATGGTGCTGGGAGTGAATCTTTGCTTTGTGAATGTTTATTAATTATTTATAATAAATTTATTTTATGTGTATGGGTTGTATTAATTAGGATTCTCTAGAGTAACAGACCTTACAGAATGATTCTCTCTCTATGTATAGGGAAAAGAGTCTGTTGGAATGATTTACAGGTTGCAGTCCAGGTAATCCAACAATGGATGGCTGTGAACAGAAAGAATCCAGTAGTTGTTCAGTCTACAAGACTGGATATCGCAGCTGGGTGTCTGTATGTGTAACATGAGGGCCAGCTTGTTGGGGTTTTTGTCCCGCCCAGTACCCCAACAAGCCAGCAAGTCCCAAGGAAAATCACACGGAGTCTATATCAGGTTATAAACTGATTGGCTCATTAGGTCAGGCTTCTTGTTAACTATTATAACTTATATTAACCCATTATTCTCATCTATGTTAGCCATAATGGCTCCATACCTTTTTCAGCTGGGCAGGTTACATGCTGTCTCTTCGGTGGTCTGCGCAGGAGTGCTGAGAGAGTTTCTACTTCCAAAATACTCCCAGTCTCTTTGCTCCACCCCTACTTCCTGTCTGGCTTTCCCGCCTATACTGCCTGCCTGGCCAATCAGCATTTTATTAAAATATGATTGACAGAATACAGACAATTCTCCCACACCATGTATGTGCCGGAGTTTTGAAGAAGTGGGTTCCAATGCTGGTAAAGGAAGCAGACAGAGATCAAAAGTTCCTTTCTTCTATGTCCTGTTAGACTTCCAGTAGAAGTGGTGGCCCAGATTAAAGGTATGTCTTCCCACCTCAATATCCAGATCAAAAGCATCTATCTAGCATCTCAAATGTCTGGACTAGATGGGGATTCACCCACTTCAAAACAAACCAAAAAATTTCTCACAGGTGTGCCCTCCATTTCTGGGCTGTAGAATTATCCAATCCAGATATTCTCAGATAACTCACAGATTCCAGATGTAGTCAAGTTCACAACCAAAACATTACATTGGGTGTTTGGCTTATATGCATGCCACTGTATCACATGTGTCCTGGTGCCCAAGACGGTCAGAAGAGGGCTTAGGACTGCCTAATGGAGTTACAGATGGTTGTGAGCTGCTGTGTGGGTGCTGGACTTGAATCCAGGCTTTTGTAAGAGGAGTTAGTGCTCTTAACCATTGAGCCATCAGTCTTAAACATTTTTTCTTTCTTTTTTTTTCTTATTTTTTTCAAGACAAGGTTTCTCTGTAGCTTTGGAGCCTGTCCTGGAACTAGCTCTTGTAAAACCAGGCTGGCCTTGAACTCACAGAGATCCTGCCTCTGCCTCCCGAGTGCTGGGATTAAAGGCGTGCGCCACCACTGCCTGGCAAATGTCTTAAACTTTTTTTTACATTTATTTATTTGTTTGCTTGTTTGTGTATGTGTATGGGTGTTTAGTGCCTGCCATAGAACATGTATGGAGGTCAGGTGACTCTCAGGAGTCAGTCCTTTTCTGCCACATAGGCCTAGGGGATTGAACTCAGATCATTAGGCCTGGCCACAAGTATCTTTACCCACTGAGCCAGCTTGCCATCCTTTCCTGCCTTTAAAAAACAATTTAGGGTTGGGTGGTGGTATCATGTGCCTTTAATCCCAGCACTCAGGAGTCAGGGGCAGTCAGATCCTTGAGATTGAGGCCAGCCTGGTCTACCAAGCGAGTTCCAGAACAGCCAGAGCTACACAGTGAAACCCTGTCTCAGAAAACCAAAGAAAGGAAGAAAGGAAGGAAGAAAGGAAGGAAGGAAGAGTTTAGGGCTGAGGACTCAGTTGGTAGAGTGCTGCAGAGCATGAACAAAGCCCAGGATTCAGTACTCAGCTCAGTATGACTGATGCAGGAGGGCTTATTTGACTACTTAGGAAGTTTGTGTATGAAATACACAGTCTGGAAGACCTTGCCTCAAACAAATACATAACTTAGTTTAAATTTAAAAATTTGAAGTGTGAAGTTAACTGGTTGATGTTATTTCTCATGCTAGCAAAAAGCAGTGTTTGCCTGCCTGAAGTGAGTGATGGGTGTCATTGGTCCAGAAGTGAGCAGAATACGGTGACTCTCACTGAGCTGCCAACCCAACTGTAGACAGACAAGCATGAACACCATGGGCTTCCTGGAGGACATCCCTTGGGGCTGCAGCCAGTCTCATTGGGAGCCTGCGTGTCTATTTCTGGGAGTATTTGAAGTGAAACTTCATCGCCCATCTAACTTCCTCACCGAGCCTCTGTTTCTTCCATGGAGACAGACACTAGGAGGTTCTATGGCATTTGTGAGGTTTATGATGGCTGTTGGCAGTAGTTGATCCATGGTAACTGTGAGCAGAAAGCTCAGCTTATAGTCTCTAGAAACCACCATGCTGTGTGTTTCTGGAGTCCTGTGGCATTTGCTCATGGCAGAGGTGTTACACAGAAGTTTAACAGCTAACAAAACTCTTCCCACCTTGAAGCTTTTTTAAAATTTCATTCATTCATTCATTCATTTATTTATGGCGCCGAGTATGGAACCAAGAGATCTGCTCATGTTAGGCCAGCCAGGTTCTTGCTGTGTTACCCAGGCTACCTGGGATGCCATCTCTCTCTCCCCACTTTTGGCTATAGGGTCACAAGATCCTCCCTTGTTGCTCAGGCAGTCTCCAAATCCTGGGCTCAGAGGATCTCCCCACTATGTGTTCTCAAGTAGGCATGACTGTTGGATCACCTGCTTTTTGTTTTTATTTTAGTTGTTTTTTTTTTTTTTTTTTCTCCTGAGGAGCTTGCTCTGTAGCCTGGGCCATTTTGGAATTCAGGGATCTTTGAGCACTGCTGGAATGCGAGGTGTGCACCACCGTTCCTGGCTGGCTTTAAATTCCCATTGCAGTGATACTGTGTTTGTGCTTTAATAAAGCTTGACTGAAGATAAGTGTGCAGAGCTAAGCTACTAGAGGCCAGCAGTGGTGGCACACACCTTTGATCCCAGGATTTGGGAGACAGAAGCAAAAGGATTTCTGTTAGTTCAAGGCCAGCCTGGGCTACACAAGACTGAATCTGTCTAAAACAGAAATAGAGCTCATTAAAAGATGATCCCACATTTGGAATCCAACACCTTTAATCCCAGCACTATGGAGGTGAGACAGGTGTGATATGGCTGGGTGGAGAGAAGAATATGAGGTGGGAGGAGACAGGAGCTCAGTGCAGTCTGAGGAGACAGTCTGAGGGCAGGATTGTCCCTTCAGTCTGAGTATTGGTAGAGAGAGGTAAAAGGTTTCTTTAATGACTGGTTCTCTGATCCTTCAGGCAATTTTTATTTGTTAAAACACAAAATATCACTACATTTCCCCTTTTTTGTCTAAAATAAAAAAGTCTATAGCTAATGTAAGAAAAACTATATACAATAAGTAGAATACTATATACGATACATACAGGCAGTAAGTACATCAACAATGTGTAGTCCACCCCACAGTCCTCCTCTCTCACCCATGCAGTTCAGATTCGAAGAAAAACATTCACGGGTGGAGAGAAAGATGGCCCAGTGGTTAAGAGTGCTTGCTGCTCTTCCAGAGGCTTCACTAACAATAACTGTCCTAACATTCAGGTGTCTTTTATTTTTTATTTTTATTTAATTTTTTGGTTTTTCGAGACAGGGTTTCTCACCCAGCTCACTCAGGTGTCTTAAAACCACCTATTAACTATAGCTTTAGAGGATCCAACACCCTTTTCTGGCCTCCTTGGGTATCTGCATACATGGGCCAGACCAATGTATAAATAGAAATGAAATCTTTTTAAAAAACTAAGTTGGGTTTGGTAGTGTACACCTTTAATCCTGGTACTTGAAAAGCAGAGGCTGGTTGATCTCTGTGAGTTTGAGGCCAGTCTGTTCTACATAGTAAACCCCCAAAAGTATTTCAAAAAATTGTTAAGACATTAACTGGGCAGTGGTGGTGCATGCCTTTAATCCCAGTAGTCAGGAGGCAGAAGCAGGCGGATCTCTGTGAATTTAAGACCAGCCTGGCCTACAGAGCAAGTTCCGAAACTGGCTCCATAGGTACTGAAAAACCCTGTCTCAAAATACCAAAGAAAGAAAGAAAGAAAGAAAGAAAGAAAGAAAGAAAGAAAGAAAGAGAAAGAAAGGATGAAAGAAAGAAAAGAAAGAAAGGAAGAAAGAAATTGAAACAAGCACAGAGAGATGGCTTAGCAGTTAAGAGCATTCACTGCTCTTAAAGTGGACCTAGGTTCAGTTCCCAGCACCTAATGGAAGCTCACAAGATCTGACATCCTTGAGATTTGACATCCTCATGCTGACATACATGCGGGCCAAATACCAATGTATATAAAAAATGGAAAAAAATTCAGAGACGCTTTTTTTTTTTTTTTTTTTTTTTGACGTAGCATCTCTAGTATCTCAGACTAACGGCAAACTCACCGCAGAGTCTCAGGTGACCTTGAACTTCCAATCCTCCTATTTCCAACTTCTCAGTGCTGGAATGAAAGGCATGCACTACCTCAGCAAGTTTATATGGTTCTATAGAACCCACGGCTTTGTGCATGCTAGTTGCTGATTGCTAGACAGAGTGCTCTGTCCCGTATTATTACGCTAGAAGTACATGGGTTCCCTTTGCTCTGATATTCCCCTCTTACATCCGACTGGGAAGGTACCATTTTGACCTTGCTGTGTGAGGTCTCAGGCCAATGACTGGACAGGTGTTTTCCTTAACCGTGACTGTAGTCAGGGCTGCAGTCAGAGAGCAGTGGGTTCTCACTTAAGAGAGCAGAAGTAGGGTGTGTGGGGGAAGTAGGAAGAAGGTTCTAAAGAGAGTTCCTGGGAGTCCTTTTTCTTTTCTTTCCACCCGAATATTGACTTGGGAGATGGAGAGACAGGCCCAAATTGGAAGTAGCTGTGGACATAGCTCCCACCTTGGGGCTTCTGCTGGCCTTGAGAAGTGGGAAATTGCTTCCTCCTTATTTTCTGTTCACCATCTGTCTGAGAACTCTGTTCAGACTTAGTTCTTGCACCCCAGTTTGAGCACAGAAAACCGCTTTGTTTTCTCTCTCTCTCTCTCTTTCTCTCTCTCTTAAATCATAAACTTCTTTGTGAGAGGGGTCTGGCTGCTGTACTCACAAACTCATGGGGACAGTCACCAACTGGAGCACAGGTACCTGGTTGTGACCCTAGGAAAGGTACCTAGTTACAAGTGGTATATAGTCTGTGCTACTGTGTCCTCATTTGTAGGTTGGGTATTGGGTACACAGAAGGCACTCCATTGAGACAGCTGTTTTAAATCTATAGCACAGCTGTCTACTTGTGGTTGGACAGGTTAAAGCTGCCTGGGAAAAAGCTAGTCCATTGTTGTGTGACAAAAGTTTTCCTAGCGGGGTTGCAGCATGTCCACTTACCTCAGATAGGGAGCCCATGACACACCAAAGTATGAACACCATCAAAATTCAACTTGGTGAACCAAAGAGTTTTATTGGGAGCACTTACAGGAGCAGAAATGACTAAAAGACAACTACATCACTAAGGCCCACTCCAGCGTGTGAGCATGACCGCTCCCAAAGCTGGGAATCTGGAGCACATTGCAGTTTTCAGATAGCTGAACAGCTCTCCAGGTGTCTCAGTTGGTCTTTTCCCAGACAGCTTCGTTAGTTTCTGCTTTTTCCAGGCAAGCTGGTCTGGTCTCTCTCTAGTCTTCTTTGGAGTTTAGTTCTGCTTACTCTGGCAGGGAGGGGCCTACTGAATCTGGTCAGTTTCAGGGACTTCCTGAAACTTTTTGGTATTCTTTACCTTTTGGGTACTTGCAATATGGATTTGCAGCGTCTCCTGAAGTATAACAGGGTGAATGGGGGAAGAGCTCATACCTTGTTGTATGTGACTGCACGTACCCTTGCAAAGACCTGGCTTCAAGAATGTGAGCAACGGGGGCTGGAGAGATGGCTCAGTGGTTAAGAGCATTGCCTGCTCTTCCAAAGGTCCTGAGTTCAATTCCCAGCAACCACATGGTGGCTCACAACCATCTGAACTGATATCTGATGCCTTCTTGACACACAGACAAAATATTGTATACATAATAAATAAATAAATATTTTTTTAAAAAAAGAATGTGAGCAACACTGATCATACTTACTGAGTGCCAGGCATGGGGCTGGATCTGGAAGAACAGAGAATGCTGAAGCAAGGAGGGGAAGACGAGGAGGGTCTATATAGTCAGAGGTTGGGGATTCTTTCTCTGTGTAATAATATCCTTGGGTGTCCTGGAACTCACTTTGTAGACCAATCTGGCCTTGAACTCACAGTGATCGGCCTAGTGCTGAGATTAAAGGTGTTTGCTACCATCACCCAACCTCAAAGTTATTTTCAAAGGCATAAAGTCTGATGAAATGTGCCCAAGTATGATCCAAAATTGATCCTAAGGGAAACCAGGTGTGGTGGCCGGTACCTGCAAACCTAGTACCTAGGAGGGCTGAGACTGGAGATCAGTGTCAGTTCTGTGATCACCAGGGCACCAGAGTTGGGACCCTGTCCCTAAAACAAATAAACAGGAAGCCGAATTACATAGATTGAATTTAGCCCTGTCAGTCATCTAGACTCCTTGTAAGGATCTGAAATCTTTTAGATTTATCCTGGCATACTTTGGACTTTTTAGGGGGTGAAAGTTGAGGCAGGCAGGGTCTCACTCAGCATCCCATGCTAGCCTGGAATTCATCCACCAACACCCAGAGATTTAGGCTTCATTTCATATTTAACCCTTTAAATGCCTCTGTTGGTGGTTACCTTTCTTTTCTCTCCCTCCCTCCCTTCCGTTTTTTCTTTCCTTTGAGATAAGGCCAGACTATGGGGCCAGGATTTGCCTCAGACTTGTAACTTTCTTGCTTCTACTTCAGCCTTCTGAGTTCTTGGATTGTACACATTGCCACCATACCCAGGGAGGTTGACTTTTGATATACATAAAGTTGACCTTCCCCCTCCTCTTATAGTGCTGGGAATGGAATCTGGGGTCTGTCACATACTTGTCACATTCTACCTCTGAGCTAGACCCCAGTCCTCCTTTTACTTGTTTGAATCACCACATTCAAGACTGGTCTTGAGCACCATCTGTGACTTGGCAGTCCTCAAACTTGCAGTTCCCTGCTTCAGCAACAGAAGTGGCTGGGATCTTAGCCTCTGCCAGCAGGCCTGGCTTTAAGTGAGGTTTTCCTGTTCTCATGCTGCAGTGTGGGACTGCTCTGTGTGCAAGGAGGCATGGCTCTGTGCTGTGAAGGAGAAAATAAAGTGGAAAGAGCCCCCACTTTTATGTAGGGCAGGGCTTTTTATCCTAGAAGGGAAGCATTGGGCAGGGTGCGTGGTCTCTGTTCTGGGTAAAGTTGGGCGATTTGCTGTTGAGCTGCTGGGAGTGGGATGTCAACTAAGAAAAAGTTTGAAAACTTGTTTTTCTTAATATATGAGCCCGGGGTATTTATTGGTTCGTCAAGGCCTTCTGAAGACTAAACTTTCTCTGAGAAGGTGCCCCAGACTCTGGCAGCTGGGCTCTAGACTTCCCTTCCTCTCTTACCTTCCTTCCTCCCTTCCTTTTTTCTTTCTCTCCTGACTCTTTTGTTATTTTCCCTTAATTTACATAAAACATTTCTTTTATAAACTTTTGGGAGACTTAATCTTAATAGTAAGAGGCATTTCATAAATCACATGTAGACACAAAAGGAATATTCCTTGCCTGCTAGTGAAACATGCAGCCGAGGACAGCAGGAGGTGTGCTTCCAGGTTACACAAGACTTCGGAGCAGTCAGTGCTTCACTCTGTAGGGAACTGAGGGAGCAGGGGTGGTATCAGGGCCACCTGGAGACTGAAAAACATGTTCTGGATGCACAGGATGAACTAAGGTGGATTTGGAATTCCATATTGTCAGGAGTGGGACATGCTGGCTGGCAACAGGCAGAGCACAAGCTGGTATTCGGTATTGATAAGTGGATTTCTTCCCCCCCCCCCCTTTTCTTTATTTTATTTGTATTTATTTTTTTCAATTAAAAATTTCCCCCTCCTCCCATTTCTCTCCCCCTCCCCCCAACCCCCCCACTTTTTAGTTAAAAAACAACTTATTATTGTGTATGTGTATGTAATACATGTTGTGTTAGTCTGTGACATGACTTTCATGTAGAGGTCAGAGAACAGCTTGGTGCAGTGGGTTCTTTCCTTTTCATCTGTACTACATGGCTTCTGAGGTTGAACTCAAGCTTAGTGGCAAGGATTGGTACTCACTGAGCCATCTGAGCATCTGAGCAGTTCTACTGCTTTTTTTTTTTTTTTTTCCCCAAGCTAGGTTTCTCTTTGTAACAGCCCTGGCTGTACTGGATTTCTGTAGACCAACTTGAACTCTCAGAGATCTGTCTGCCTCTGCCTCAGAGTACTGGTATTAAAGGCATGCACCATCATGCCCAGCTTCTACTGCTGGTTTTGTTTGTTTGATAAGAATAAGTTAGAAAAAATAAAAGCAAAATAGGAGAAAACTTGGTACAATTTATTTTCTTTTGTGTTGCCCAGAATCAAAGCCAGGTTTTGCACATTTGAGGCAAGTGTTCTACCACAGAGACTTCATCCTCATTCCAAGTGTGCTTTTGTTTTCTTTCGTTTTGTGAGAAAGGGTCTTTCTGTCTCCCAGGCTGGTTTCACTTTTAAGCAGTTCTCCTTCCTCTGCCTCCCAAGCGCAAGGATTAAAGACATGCACCACCACTGCCTGGCTCCTTTAGAGATTTTCTGAAGAAACAAGTAAGGACCTTGCATTACTGTTTGGTAATAGTAGTCTCAAATTAGTCAAAACCTACAAAGCCAGACCTGCTTTGCTTGTGAACTTATATGGATGCTTCATTATGTGTGAGTTTTTGTTTTTGTCTTTATTTTTGAGACAGTGTAGCTCAGGTTGTCCTGGAACCTGCAATGATCCTCCTGCCTCAGCTTTCTGGGTTCTAGGGTTAGGTCTGAAGAGATGGTTCTGCATTTAAGAATACTTAGTGCTGGGACTGGATAAATGGCTCACTAGTTAAGCACACTGCCAAGCCTGACAACTTGAGTTTAATCAGAGGACCTGGGTTTGGTTCCCATCACCTACATGGTAGCTCCCAGCTTTCTGTAACTACAGTTCCGGGGATCTGACACCTTCATACAAACATATACATGCAGGTTAAAAAAATGAATACTTAAATGCTTTTCCAGTATCCCAATGGTGGCTCACAGCCATGGTAGCTGCAGTCCCAGGGTCCCATGACTTAGTCAGGGCTTCTATTGCTATGATGAAACACCATGACCAAAGCAAGCTGGGGAAGAAAGGGTTTATTTGGCTTACACCACCAACCACATCACTGTTCATCATTGATGGAAGTTAGGACAGAAACTCAAAAAGAGCAGGAACCTGGAGTCAGGAGCTGATGCAGACGCCATGCTGCTTACTGGCCCACTCTCCATGGCTTTGTCAGCCTACTTTTTTATAGAACCCAGGACCACCAGCCCAGGGTATGAACCCACCTGCAATGGGCTGAGCCCTCCCTATTAATCAGTAATTTAAAAAATGCCCTAGAAATTTGCCTAAACCCAATCTTATGGAAGCTTTTTCTCAATTTGAATTTTCTCCACTCAGATGAACCTAGATTGTGTTGAGTTGACATAAAACTAGGTAGCACACAAACCGTCTTTTGGCTTCTACACATGTGATGTACTTCTGTACATTCTCACAAATACTCATGCATATAAAACAAAAAGAAATGAAAAGTTCCAGGATTAGAGCTGTGAGCTACTATACCCAGTTGGTGTCAGACTCTGAGTTTATTTATCTGTGGTGATAGGATTGAACCCACTGAGTTTCATTGCTTGATCCTCTCGCCTTGGAACAACAGTCATGTGCTGTCGTGTTCCAATAACAGCCTTAATTTTATTGTCTTAGTTCTGGGGATAGAACTTAATTCTTTATCCATGCCAAGCATGAGTTCTACTCTATTAATGAGCAATAGCACCAGCTTGACCCTGCCATGAATATTTTCTTTAAATATTTATTTATCTTGTATACACATACATATTTAAAATTGCAGGAGTCATTTTTCTCCTTCTACCATGTAGTGTCCTGGGGATTAAACTCAGGTTGTCAGGCTTGGCAATAAGCATCCATCATTACCTAATGAGCCCTCCTGCCAGTTTGAAGCTGGCCTTTTCAGCCCTTTTTTCCAGGTATTTTGTTATAGCTCACCCCAGACTGCTGCTTTGCTGTTCTAGATACCTGGAATGCTTTCTTTCTTTCTTTTTCTCTCTCTCTCCCTCTCTCTCTCTCTCTCTCTCTCTCTCTCTCTCTTTCTTTCTTTCGTTTTTTTTCGAGACGGGGTTTCTCTGTAGCTTTGGAGCCTGTCCTGGAACCAGCTCTTGTAGACCAGGCTGGCCTCGAACTCACAGAGATCCGCCTGCCTCTGCATCCCGAGTGCTGGGATTTAAAGGAGTGTGCCACCACTGCCCGTTACCTGGAATGCTTTCTATAATTCATCTGTTAGAAGCTTCCTCAAATGTCACATCCTAGAGAGGGTCTTAGCTCTTCCTCTGTGACTCCTCAACCTACCAGTCTTTCTTCGTTCTTCTTTCTCTCCCTCTCCCTTCTCCTTCCCTCATACTGGGGTGCATCATATTGCATGTGTCGGTCCTGGAAATCAGACTACGGTGGTGAGACAATGAGGAAAGAATGGACACACATACAGAAAAGCTGGTATCAGGTGGGCTGTGCTTGATCTGATTTATACTACTACCTGGCACCTCAGGATATTAATTATTATGTATAGCACAGGGGGAGGAATGAACTAGACTGCAGAGGAGGTTCTGTTGGGGAGCAGTCTCCTATTTGTCCTGGAGGAGGAGGCTGTGCTTGCTAATTTTTGCACATACTGCCAACATTTCAACTGGTACCAGAGGAGGGCTTTGTTGTCCCTCTGAACCTCACCCCAGGAGAAGACTTTGAGAATTCCCATGGGTCTACACGTTGGGTCCTTGATGTGGCTGGGCCCATGCCAACAATATATAGTCACTCAGGACTTCATCCACTTGCTACAGAGCCATTGAGGACTTCATCCACTGGCTACACAGTCACTCAGGACTTCATTGTAACTCAAGTTGGCCATGAGCTCCTGATCCTCCTGCTCTGCTTCCTGAGTGCTGGGTGATAGGTGTGCAACTGATTCTTAGGAATGCATTTTGTAAACTGGGGTCATTCTTTTTATCTTACTGTCAGCTTAGAGTATGTTCCTGCTGGCCTCTCACCTGTGAAGCTCTTGGGACCCATGTTCTCCTAATTCTTGCCTGTTAGGTAGGAATGCATTTCAAATGTTTTTCACCAGAAACTTGAAAGGAACTTTTGCATTGAAAAGTGCAGTGTTGTTGCAGGGCATGGTGGTACATGCCTTTAATCCTAGCACTTGGAGGGCAGAGGCAGGTGGATCTCTGAATTCAAAGTCAGCCTTGTCTACAGAACGAGTTCCAGGACAGCCAGGGCTACATGGAGAGACCCTGTCTCAAAAAAACAAAAGCAACAATAACAACAAGACAAAAACACAACAACAAAACAAACAAACAAACAAAAAAAGCAGAAAAGTGCAGTGAACCCAGCATCTAGCAGGCACATCGCATTCCTCCTGTGCTTCTGCGCTTGCTGTAGACCTGTGGGCCAGCTCTAGCTTTTGCTATAAAAGGAGATAAGGACATGGAATTTAGCCCCCAATTTTTAATTCTCCCCCTCAGTATGTTCACTATGTAGGAACAGGCTCAGATGTTAGTTTATTTAATAGTGCATTTAAAAGATAATTACACTATTTTTAAAGTGGATGGGGTGTGAGGAGGCCTGACTATTATTAGCAAAGGATTTTTTTTGTTTTTTGTTTTGATTTTCTGGCATGCTGAGCAAGTGTCCCACTGCTGAGCTGCAACTCCTGCTAGAGAAGTGTTTTGAAAGTGTTTAACAGTTTGTTCAGTTAGCGCAGAGAGCGCAGAGGAAAATATGGCTGTTGATTAGGGTGTCTGTGACTGGGACAGTGTAGTGAGAGGTGATTGCCTCACATTTCCTAAGAGCCAGCCCAAGGCATCAGTGTAGGGAGACCTTTGCTCTCCACTCAATACTTTCTCAGTTGGAGCAGCCCACCTGTCACCAGTCCACAAGACTGTCATTAGTATGTCACAGTTGATACCTCCTTCTTTAAACAGGATAGTTTGTCACCTTGGTGACTCACAAAGGGCTCATAGCTGAGACTCTGGAATTCTTACTTTGGCCTGGAATTTCAGGTCTCCTACTTGACCAAACTTTATTCCTTTCATAGTTAATTATGTTAGCATTATATAGGAACCAGGTGAGGTATGTGAGGTATCTTTTGGCTTGTTTTGCTGTAATGTACACCATCTGAGTAATCTCTGTGGCACCAGCAGCTTAGATCACCGTGTGTGGTGGAAGCCTGGATACTACCTATCCAGTCTTGCACTGGGAGGGCTCTGCAGGTTCATGAACTGCATATAGCTGGTCGAGTTTTAGAACTGTGTTTGAGCCGAAGCATTCACATTTCTTTCTCCTAGTCCTCGCATTTGTTTGGTCATGTGTATTTTGTATCTTTTTGAAGTTGCAGAATGCTCCTCTCCTTAGCCCCTGCAAGATGTTGTATTAAATCGGAAGATTTAGTGGGTCTGGGGAGGGATTAGTGACAGTTTCAAGTGTGTATTGAATTCCACAGAGAATTCAGAAGGGCTTTAGGAAGGTAGTGTTGAGGATGAACCTTTTTGTAAAGCTTGCTCCATAGGAAAAAAATTTTCAAATATGGCGTGAGAGCCACTTGTGGGTGGGAAGTACATTGATGTTTTTCTCAACTAGACCCAACAGAAGCTGTTAGATTGTGTTACAGTTGTGTGGGGACGCATATTGCAGTTATGTATGTCACACAACACTTCCTCAGTTTTTAGGAGTGCAGGTTGCTCTCTGGGCACAAACTGGTGAAAGGCTGGAATAGGAACATGGTAGGAGCCTATTTTGGTGATTTTGATATTGACAACTGCTTTGTGATGCTAGCCTTTTTTCTTTTCTTTTCTTTTCTTTTCTTTTTTAACCCCCACCTCAAGACAGGATTTTTCTGTGTAGCCCTGGCTGCCCTGGAACTCCATCTGTAGACAAAGCTGGCCTTGAACTCAAGAGATCCACCTGTCTCAATTTCTTTTTTAATTTTTTTTTTTAGATTTAAAAAGTTTTATTTGGCTGGGCAATGATGGAACACGCCTTTAATCCTAGCACTAGGGAGGCAAAAGCAGGCGGAATTTGAGGCCAGCTTGGTGTAAAGAATGAGTTAAAAAAAAAGCAACCCCCCAAAAAACCCAAACAAAAACTTATATGATGTCTATGAGTGTGTATGCCTGCATGTGGGTTTTGTTTTTTTTTTTTTTTGTGCACCACATGCACACTTGGTGCCTGAGGAGATGGGGAGCTTCCAGGTGGGTGCTGAGAATAGAATTCAGGTCTTTCACAAGAGGTGCTGTTAACCACTGAGCCAACTCTCCAGCCTTGAGCTTTCTTTTCTTAAGGATTCCTTATGATTTGTATGGGTGCTTTGTCTGCATGTATGTCTGTTCACTAGGTATGTGTTTGAGATTAGAAGGCATAGATCACCTAGAACTGTAGTTATGGACGGTTGTAAGCCACCGTATGGGTGCTGGGGTCTTCTGCAATAGTAACCAGTACCTGTAACTATTGAGCCATTGCTGCAGGTGTGCTTTCTTTTTAAAATTATGAGTGCATTTTTGTGTCAGAGGACAACTTGTGAGGATGGTACTCAGGACATTAAGCTTGCTGGAAATCCTCTTTAACCCACTGAGCCATCTTGCTGGTCTGACAATAGATTTTCTGTGAACTTTGTACTTTCCCTGTTGAAATTGTAAATTGGCTTTAGGTGCTTCATAACCTCCCCAAACTCGCTTCCTTTCTGGTAATATTGTCTCCTTGTTGCTACTGGAGTGGTGTGGGCGCAGGTTTATTTTCTTGGGGATTCGTTTTCTCCAAAACGACAGGCCGGATATGGGTGACTGGAGGGGGACAGCGGTCCTCCGTGTCCGGAGGTGGGTAGGCTCGGTAGGTAGATTGTTTCTTCTAAGAACTTTCCGCGGCTCTGGGGAGGGAACCACTCAGAGGAGCGCACCCTATTCCAGGAGGTCAACACCGAAGTTTCTGAGGGAGCCTCGCGAGGCTCCGGGCGCGTGTTTCAGAATGCCAGAGGTGGCCGCACAGGGCCTGGGCGAGGTCAGTGTGAGTCAGCCCTGGGCGCGGCAGTGCTGTGCTCGCCAAGCTGACCATGGCCCGGGGGGCGCGCAGCAGTTAGAGTGGAAAACCCGGCAGACCCGCTCTGAGTCGCGGATCTGCGGGGCCGGGAGGACGGCGCTTCCGGGAAGACCCACCTGACTCCACCCCTGAACCACGCCCACAACGAACCACGCCCACAAGAGCCCCTCCCCCTCGTAGGGCCCCGCCCATCTGGGCGCGGGCGGGCGGCGTCGCCTTTAAGAGCTCCCCGGTGTTTTGGGGGCCGCGGGCCGGGCGCGCTGACCTGGTGCGCATGTCCCGGGCGGTGACGCCGGCGCCGGGCTCCATGTGTGCGGCCGAGGGGCGCATTATCTGGCCGGCGGCGCGGGCGGGCGGAGTGGCGGAGCGAGCGCCGCGGGCCCGGGTGGCCCCTCAGGCGCAGCGAGCACGCGCGGCTGGCGCCCCCCGCCCCCCGCTCTGTGGACACGCGCGCTGCCCCCGGACCCGGTCGGCGCGCGGCCCGGTAAGTTCCCAGCAAACTTGGCCAGGCGGGGCGGGGGCGCGGGAAAGTGGAAGCTCGTTCGCATACGACGAGCTGCGCTACGGTTCGCTTCGCTCGCGCCGCAGGAAAGTTCCCCGTCGCCCGCGCACGTGGGTCTGGGGGCCGGGGTCCCGGGAAGTGGCCGTGCCGCCTCGCTGCCTCCTGAGCTTTTCAGGCTGGGAGGCCGTACCGGCGAGGGCGGCGGGAGCGCAGCACGTGGGCGAGTGTCGTGGGGCGAGGGTCCACGCATAGGTTGAGGGTCCCGGCCGGTGGCGGCGTTGAATCCGGCAGCGGCGGCGGCGGCGGCGAAAGATCCCATGTCAGAATAAGAGTCCCCGCGCGCCCACGCCTGCAGGGCTGCCCCCCCCAAACCCCGCCCCGTCCTGCTTGGGCTCTCGCCCTTCCTGCTTGACCCTGGGAAGCCATGGGACCCTTTCCCCCCTTGATTTCTGGCATCCTCATGGCCCTCCACTTTAAATTTGCCTCCGGGTCTATGAGGTGGCTCTATTAATTTATTTTTTCTTCCACCTGGAACGGGTTGGCATCAGTGACTAGACAGCAGCAGCTGGCCTTTTAAAGGGATTAATGCCAAGAATCGGAATTGATCACTTCAACAAGGAAAGGCTTCTGGGCAGGCCGCAGCCGCAGCCGGACACCGATATGGGTCGGTGCTCACTGAGACCCAGAAATGAATGGGGATCTCTTATTAGGACCTGTACAGCAGCCTGGGGTGCCTGGGGTGCGTGTTTCCTCCCTGTCCCTGCTGTTTAGCAGAGGCTGCAAGTTCTATGTACCTGACCCACTGCAGGTAGTTCACCCTTATCTTGAGGCTTTGGATTCTTTAGCACAAAGTCCAGGTGAGTCTCCAGAGCCTTCAATTTTCTTTACAGCGTTTACTCCTTTTTGCGTACTTACACAGTGCTCCCCACATCCCTGTTAATGTGTGTGTCCATTCACAAAATGACACCTGGTTGTGGACAGAACCCTGTATGCTGAGCCTCAATTTTGTTCTGCCCTTCAGAGATTTCAACTTTTTTTTTTTAAATCAATGTTATACTACAGCACTGTTTGTGAATACCCTCCAGCCTGTAGCTAAGACCTGGCCCTCAGATATGAGACTCTACTGTGTACAAGCACCAGGTTTCCTTTGCAAGTATAGGAAGTACCAAAAATGATCCCGCTGATGAAGGGTGTATGATACCTACTTTCCAGTTGAGGAGTTGAAGCTTCTGAAGACCCTGCTGTGTTGTGTCCTGTCACTCCTCCATGTCCCCCCCCCCCCAATGAGTGGGCAAAGATGGGGCTTGTGGTTCCTCTCAGCATTAGAGTTGGGGAGTGCTGCTGTTTCCAGTCTGCTTGTAAGAATCTCTCCAACTCTAGAGCATGAGACAAGCTCCTTGTACCTCTGCATGGAGGCGGTTTAATCTGGTGACAAGAGCACCATGCCAACCTTGCTGTGTTTCTGGAGAATGGAATCCAGCTGGCCTTTGAGGGGCACAGCCACCAGGCTGTTGCTGCAGACTCAGAGTTCTCTAGAGGAATAGTTAAGTGTGGGAATTTTGCAAGCAGTTTCCTAGGCTTTCTTCACTATCATCCACTTCTCATTCTTCATCTGCCTAAAATTCTGAAGCATCCAAAAGAGTATTATTGTGTATTTGCGTTCATGAATGTATGGAGTCAGAGAACCACCATGTGGGTTCCAGAGAAAGAGATTAGGTGATCAGACTTGGGGACAAGTATCTGTCCCAGCTGACCCTCTATTCTTTCAAGGGTTGCCTTTGGCCTTGGAAGCAGTAGAGTTCAGGAAATGGGAGCATTGTGCATTGCTGATTGATCACTATGCCCTGTTAGTTCCACTCTGATGACATTTTTTAGTATCATGTCACCTCTATTAATGTGTCATTTGCCAGGTCCTGCGATGAAGCATATTGTGTTTCATTATTATTATTAATTTGGTTTCGAGACAGGGTTTCTCTGTGTAACAGTTCTGACTGTCCTGGAACTCGCTTTGTAGACCAGGCTGACCTTAGACTCAATGAGATTGGCCTGCCTCTGCCTCTCAAGTGCTGGAATTAAAGGGGTGCGCCACCACCACCTGACTAATGGAGCATATTGTGATGGTGACGAATCTGTGCAGTATTTGGGTCCAAAGCATCCTCAGTAAGCTTTCTGGACGCTGTTGTGTGTGTGATTGACACTCCCTCACCCCAGGAAGGAGCTATTTTATGTTGGTTTGGTTTTGTTTCTTTTTGAAACGGGGTTTTACTCTAGCTAAAGCTGACCTCAAACTTTATAATTGTCAGCCCTTATTTGAGTAATAAAGCACATTGTTAAGACTTAGATGCGCAGTTCTCCAGTAGCTGCCTGACTTGTTCTGCATCATTTATCCTGTGAATTTCTGACATTGCAAGTAGTGATTTGCAGATTGATTTACTTACTCAGTGCATATTGGTGTGTGCATACTGTGCCTCTGCCTCTGTCCTAGGAAGCCCTTCTCAGAGAGGTACAGTGAGATTAGTGGGCTAAGGAAACTTAGAGGGGACAGAGGGAGAAGGACTGTATGACCTTGTGGGACTTTTCCCTTTTGGGGTCACAGGATAAGTAGGGGTTGAGTACCTCAAAAGAGGAGTTTCTGGATGGAGAGTATTTGAACTGAAGGCAGACTGGAATTGTTCAGTGTGTGTTGATCATGTGTGTGTGGGCCCTCTGCTGTCCTTTCCATTCTGTGGACAGGCTTGGCAGGCTGGCAGCTGGGATTTCCCCTGAGAGCAGTTGGGACTCATCAAAGGGGGCAGACAGAGCCCAGGCCAAGACCTCTCCAGGTCTGAACAGACAACTGAAAGGAAGTGGGTGGGAAAGCAGCAACGTCACTCAGCAATGTTAGCATTGTCTGTTTCTTCTGGAGAAAATTAAGATCTTAACTTGAGAAGTCTTGGTTTTCAGCCCTTCCAGAGAGTTGGGCCTTAGCCTGGACTCCAGTTTTCTGCCCCTCACAGGAGCAGCAGGGCTGTTTTCTCTGCCTTCATCAGTGTAGAGAGCTGGGAAGATTATGGAACAGGTTGTAGTGCAGTGTTGGAGCAGCACGGTTTGGGGTTCCCTCCTAAGAACCAGAAGAGCAAGTTGTCAGTGCCAGTGTGAGACTTGAGTGTGCTCGCTGGTTAACATGGGTGCTGCTTCAGGAAAGAAGAGTGCCATTCTGCCTGGAAGACTCCTGCCAATGTGATCCAGGACTTTTTAGTCAGAAAAATGTTGGGCTCGGTCCCCTCCCCCTTCCCCTCTTGGAGCTTTCTAGGCTGTATTTGTGACCTCTTTTTGTCTGATGAAAATGTAGGTTAGTCTTTTAGAAGACAAAGAAATTTGTTTTAATAGAATACCCATAGATAGCCTCAGGATGGGACTGGGAGACTTCAGGTTGCCCAGCCAGGGGCTCTTACCACTTCTGTGGGCTGTACCAGCCTTCTCTCTTCATCTTCAAAGAAGCACTTGTTGTTTGCCAGGTGAGCTCCTGAGGGACTTCTATTATATTCCATTCTAGTTTCAGTTCAAGGGTTCTTCGTATGAAAGGTCTGGTTATGCCTATGTCAGAGCCCAGAGCACTCATCTGGGCTTGGATGTGGGGGAATGGAGAAAAGTCCCTAGCAGGTCTAGGTGGGAGTTGTGGAGGTTTGGGGTTGTAGGACTCTAGAGGCTTCTTGTCCTCAAAGGTAGCAAAGTGCTAGGAGGAGCTGTGACTGGGGAGATGGCAAAGGCCACTTGTTTGAAGGATTTGGATTTGTTGGCAACTCTTTTTTTGTTTGTTTGTTTGTTTGTTTTTTTTGAGACAGGGTTTCTCCATAGCTTTGGTGCCTGTCCTGGAACTAGCTCTTCTAGACAGTCTGGCCTTGAATTTACAGAGATCCTCCTGCCTCTGCTTCCCGAGTGCTGGGATTAAAGGCATGCGCCCCCACTGCCCGGCTGTTGGCAACTCTTTTAGACCCCCCCCCCCACTTGACTAGTTTGATTTTTCTGTTCCTGTAGCCTACATGAGGTGGTGCTTTTGAATGCCTTAGACTGTTGGATGGCCCAAATTAGCCTGTTCTGCCTGGGTATGAGCCCCACCTTCCACTTGCTAGTGACTGGCTACTGCTGAACCACTCTTTGGTCTCCTTTTCTGGAAAAGGGGAGGCGCTTTCTATCTGCTTGGGCAGGTTGTGTTGGGAGTTAGTGAGATAAGGAATGTTCACAATCTCTTCATGTCTGGGGTGTGTACGTGGGCTTCAGCACAGTGGAGTACAGTTAGGGATGCCAGACCATAGTGTACTCCTGTATGGAGCACCTTCACCCTGGAGCAGATCATCAGTATCTGTGTGCCCTGTGGGATCACACCTCAACTTTGTGTGACAGCCTGGCCTCATGTTCCATCCAGATGAAGAAGGCAAAGTCCAATACCATGAGGAGGTGCTTGGGAGTGTCACCTTCTGGGCTGTTCTCTGAAGAACTTTCCCACCTTTCTCACTTTGTTTTCTCTGCTAGTCACTGGCCTCTCTGACAACACCACATGGTCAGGTTGGCTCTGTCCTTCTCATAGAGCCCAGCACCCCATCTTCAGGGTAGCTTCTCTAGCTATTACTGGGTAGATCTGCCATGGGTCCTTGGTAGCTGTGGGTCCTACTCAGTTGTGTTGTCATAGTGCAGCCACTGGTGTGTTGCAGGGTGTGTACACTAGGGCCCCTTGATTTTTTTTTTTTTTTAATTTTAAGAATCTCTTCTAGAGGGGCTGGAGAGATGCCTCAGAGGTTAAGAGCATTGTTTGCTCTTCCAAAGGTCCTGAGTTCAATTCCCAGCAACCACGTGGTGGGTCACAACCATCTGTGGTGAGGTCTGGTGCCCTCTTCTGGCCTACAGACATACACACAGACAGAATATTGTATATATAATAAATAAATAAATAAAAAAGAATCTCTTCTAGAAAACAGCTCTCCAGGTAGCTCTTCAGCCTGCCTGAGTAGACATAACTGTCTGTCATTGCTTAATTTAACCATTTTTCATCTTGGGTGGCCTACCTGACCACAGAGCCTCAGCTTATTCATCTGTGGGCAAGGGATTTTGTCTTTCTAGGGTGACTAGGGAAAGTGGGAAGTGTCAGCATTTGGGGTCTCCCCTCTTCTCCTCACCTTGGAGCCAAAACTTCCCTAGTGAATCATTCAGATTCAACGGCTGGGTCTCACCCCCCCCATTTTCTTTTGAGGAGGGGTGGAGGGGAAAGGGGCTTCTTTGTGTATCCCTGGCTTGCCTGGCCTGGAACTTAGTATATAGACCAAGCTGGCCTCTTAATTTACAAAGACCTGTCTAAATCTGCCTCCCAAGGGATACACTACCATGTGACTGGGTTTTCTTTATGGCAGAATCCCTCCGCAAGCCAAGGGTGTGGAGGTTTGTTTGTTTAGATTTATTTTATTTTGTGTATGAGTGTTTTGCCTACATGTATGTTTGGGCACCATGTGCATGCCTGGTGCCTGTGGAGGCCAGAAGAGAACTGAGTTACAGGTGAGCCACCATGTGGATGCTAGGAACAGAACCTGGGTCCTCTGCAAAGCAGCCAGTGCTCTTAATTTTTGAGCCATTTCGTCTTGAGTATGGGGGAACAGGATTCTCATCTGTTGGTTGTGCTATCCTGAAAGAGTAACACGTGTGCTTTCTGACCTACCCCAGCACTGCCCCAGACACAGCTTCTGTAGCATATGGCCTTCGAATTGGTTCTGTGGAACATATCCTCACCTGGTGAGCTGGGCTCAGTTCTACATTTCTGTCCTTCAAGTTTCTAGGTATGGGTTTTATGATAGAGATATAGAGCTATAGTTTCTTGTGTGCTTGTCCTCATTTGTGTCCACAGATGGAACATTGTTTTTTTCCAGCCACTTTTGGAGTTTTGACTAGGAAAACATAACATCAAAAAGTATGTGTGTTTGTATGTGTACGTGTACACAGCTGTTTTGTGTGCACATCCTCTACCTTGTCCCTTTGAGAGACTCTCTCTCTCCCTGAGCCTAGAGTTCACTTATTTTAAGCTTGGTTGGCATCCAGCAAGGCACAGCACTTGGGTAGGCAAGAGGCTGTGATGCTCTTGTTATGGTGCTGGGCACTGAGCTCAGGTTCTTATGTCTGAGCAGCAGGTCCTTTTTTCCTTTCAAGCCATTTATTTAGTCCCCTGTTTTCTGGGTTTTTTTTTTTATACTGTAGCCCAGGCTGGACTTGAACTTGTGGTGGTCCTCCTGCCTCTGCTTCCTGAAGGTTGGGATCACAGGTATGTGCCATGAGTGTTTAGCCAAACCAGATTGTCTAAGAATTGGATTGAATGGGTTGAGTGTCTTAGGCTTGTGGCATACTTGGCTTGGGTGTCGTTGACTGGACGCCTGAGATTTTCTGCAATGTCTCATCTTGTGCTTTAGCTTGTGAGTAAGTCGAATCCTGTAAGTGGTGGGGTTTCCTTCCTCAGGATTCTTGAGCCAACTCTGCCCTGGTGTTCTCCTATGCCCATTGATTGGAGCACCGTTCCTGGTGTGCTTGCCTTTTTCTTAACGTGCTTGGTAGATCTCTTGCTTCCTGCTTCCCTCCAGGACAGTTGGCATGTTTGTTTGAAGCACTGTATAGCTCTGGCTGCCTAGAACTTGATATATTAACCAGATTAGAGATCAGTCTGCCTCTGTCTCCTAAGTGCTGGAAATAAAGGAGTGTGTTGCTGTGTCCAAAAGGAGATTATTTTTCAAAGATTGGTATTTTTATGTTTGTTTGCATGAATGTCTATGTATATTTGGTACCTGCAGAAGCAGTAGGGTGTGAGATCCCCTGGAATTTGAGTTGTAGATGGTCATGAGCCACCATGTGGGTGCAGGGAACTGAATCAGAGTTCTGTGCAAGAGCAGCCAGTTCTTTTAACCACTAAGCCATCCCCAGCCTGTTTTTGTTTTTGCAGTAAAATTTTCTGCGCTCTTTCTTCTGTCCACCTATAGCAGTAGTTCCTGGTATGAATCCTCAGGAAGAGGTGGGAGCTTGACCCCAGTAGTGGGTGGTACTTCCTGAACTAATATATTTATTTTCTACTTCTGAGATAGGGTCTTCCTATGTACTCCTCACTGTCCTTGGAACTCACTCTATAGAGCAGGCTGGCCTTGAATTCACAGAGATTCACCTGTCTGTGTCCTTACTGCTGGGGTTAAAGGTGTGCATCACTGCATCCAGCTGCTGATTATTGTGTTTGCGTGACTTTAATTGTTGGCATGTCTGCATGTTTCTTTCCACCTTTAACTGTGTCCCAGAGAATAGACTTCAGTTGCCAGGCCTGTAGCACGTAAGTACTTTTACTGTGTTTAGCCATCTTGCTGGCCATTTTGAAATTTTTTTTTGGTACTAAATCCTGAGTGTGAATGGCAGTGGAATCATGTTTATTAGAAATGGAGCAGTCAGACTGAGGGTGCTGCCTCATGGCAGTAGCATGCTTGAGGCCCTGGCACTAGCCACAGTAAAATAAAGAGTACCTTCTGGGGGCTGAGGGTAGTGGATAGAGCAGGTGTGAAGATCTGAATTTGTATGCCTAGAACCCCTAAGTAAGGCTGTAATCTCATTGTTCCTACCGAGATGCAAGTGGGTATAGGGGAATCCTGGGAGGCTCAAAGGTTAGCTAGCCTGGTGTACATAGCAGTGAATGCTTGGCCAGAACACTGACTCCAGGTGGACAGTGAGGATTTAGACCTAAGGCCGTCCCTTACTTCCACACATGCAGTTTGGCATGTACACTGGTATTGGCACACATGAACATGTACACACATCATACATAAACAAAGAAGAGAAAGAAACAGAGACAGGGAGAGAGAGATTTTAAGACATATTTTTTTGGGCAACAGACAGTTGTAGCATCCCCTGTGGACTTTTCTCTGTGCTCTGCAGACCCCACACGCTTCAATGTGAGTCAGGAAATTTTGTGTTACAAACTGGAAATTAAGACCCCAAAAGGGCTAGACTTCCCACTACTGATTTGCAGTAGGAAGGAGAATCTGGTTGGTCTGTCTGTCTGGCTTGGTATGTCTTTTACTTTAGGTTTTCTTAGGGTTAGGTTTGTTTATATAGGTCCACTGGCTAGTTTCCTCTCTCCTGGCCTTGTCTACTTTTGAGCCTGAGGTCATTGTGGGTCTTAGAGGACAGGACACAGGGAGGAAGTGATGCAGGGCTGCTTCAGGAATCTCAGGACTTCCTGTCCCAGAAATCCAGTGGGTGATGGTTTAAAGCTTAAGCAGCACTTCCCTGTCTCATTAAGAAAGTAACTGCACCTAACTGCAGGCACACTTGAGGTCCAGAATTGGCCCATTAGGGGAGCAGCAAGCAGAGCACCTGTCAGCGCCACAGCAAGCAGCTCTGACAGTGCCCAAGCCAATTCAGGGAGAGGCAAGATTGGCACATCCTGCTAAGGATGATGCTGGTAGAGGGCTCAGTGTCCTGCACTCTTGATCCATGCTGGAGTTACTACCCCAGTCAAATCAAGTTACCCCTCTTGCATGGCCTTTATGCCTGATAAAGACTATTCCTGTTAATGGGGTGCTCCTCACAGTGTCATAGGAGAGATGAAGCTAAGGAGGCTCCAGGAGGCTCTTGGATTTGGGATTGGGTAGATGACTTTTATGATGCTAGAGTGTTTGGTGAATGTAAGTGCAGGTTTTCTCTCCAGAGACAGAGACAGGACACAGGACAGGTGGACTGAGAGAAGGAACTTGTGGAATGAGTGGCCTTAGAGGCTGCTTCTTATTGGCAGTGATGGGAGCTTATATATGTTACCATGACTTACTGCAGAAGCAGCAAGGAGCCTGAACTGCTCGTGGGCACACCACTTTGCTGTTTGAAAAGGTGTTTTGTTTTGTTTGTTTGTTTGTTTTTTGAGACAGGGTTTCTCTGTGTAAAAGCCCTGACTGTCCAGGAACTCACTCTGTAGACCTCAAACTCACAGAGATCTGCCTGCTTCAGCCTCCTGAGTGTTGGAATTAAAGACGTGCGCCACCACCGCCCGGCTTAAAAGTTATTTTTTATTGGGGGTATGGAAGGAACCCAAGACCTGTGCATGTTAGGCAAGAACACTAACAACCACTGAATGGGCTCCCACCTCTTTTGAGCTGTTTTAAGTTTATGCAGAGGCTGGGGATAGAGTACCTAGCACACATGAGCCCTGAGGTTCAACATGACAAAAGAAAAAACCAAAATTCATAGCCTAAGCTGCTGCTAGTTCTGGAGTGCAGTGCAGCTCAGGCTTCTGTCGCCATACTGTGGAGTGGACAGAGCTGGCAGGCTGGGGTTGATGACAGGAGCACACGTGTGACCAAGTGGCCCCAATTCCTGCCCAGCTGAGTTTTTGAGCTATTGGGTCACTGTTGAGCACTTACACAGGAAACCTGAAGTGTACCTGCACAGGACTGTCTGTGTTATGTGAGGGAAGCCTGAGGAGGGAAAGATGTTCGACAGAGGCAGATTGGTGTTCCCCTGGCCTTGGGTTTGCCTGCCTAAATAAAGAGTGGGACAGGCATCTGAGACAAAGTGGGCAGACTGGTGGTGGTTAGCTGGGTCTGTTCTTAACAGCTGTTAGGAGTCTCTTACAGGCTGTGCTTTGGAATCCTGTGATAGGTAAGGTGGCCTTTGAATGCCCTAAGATAGGAAGGACTGTGGGAGCCTATGTGGGGTGGCAGTTGGGTAGGGACTGGAGGATAGTATGGATCCCAATATTAGGTCCTGAAAAATAGGGGCACAGAATTGGTAGTTAGGCAGGGGTGGAGGGACCTGGGTCCTGGATAGACTAGATGTGAGTGAGATAACCCGTAGCTCTGGGTGGCCTTTTTTTGCTTTTTTGCCCTGGGTGAGCCCATGAGACCATCTGCACCCTTGTGTGCTCAGGGTATGACCCTACAGAAGGTGTGTTTGGAGTCTAGTCTGTATTCTGCGCTCCTCCCCAGATAATAGTGCTTTGTGCAAGATGAGAGTGTGGGGATAGTTAGAATAAAAAGTAATGGTAGGCCCCTTGCATATGCAGGAACAACCTGCTCTGTTTTTCTGTCAAACAGTAGGAGGGACAGGTGAATGCAGATTAGAAGGACCCAGACCTTACTTTAGCTAGTAAAAGAACTTTATAGAAATTCCAGGGTATAGAAAGAGGCTTGTATATGATACTTGAGCCCTGAGACCTGGTTGGGAGCTCATGTGTTCTAGATTCTGAGGCTGTGTTCAAGCTTGGAGGATTTTAATTTTTATTTCTGTAATTTCTTTTTTGAGATAGGTTTCATATAGCCTAAACTAACCTGGGATCGCTATATAGTCAAAGCTAGCCTTGAACTCCAGATCTCAAGTGTTAGGATGACAGGTGTGCATCACCACATTTGACCTGGTGTGCGCTCGCGCTCTCTCTCTCTCTCTCTCTCTTTCTTTCTTTCTTTCTTTTTTTTTTTTTTGAGCTATATATTTTTTTTCTACCCTCCCTTCCTCCCCGTTCCCCTTCTACCCCCTGCTATGGTCCCCACGCTCCCAGTTAATTTACTCAGGAGATCTTGTCTTTTTCTACTTCACATGTAGATTAGATCCATGTATGTCTCTTAGGGTACTCTGGCTTTTTATTTCTGAGACAGGGTTTCATAATAGCCCTAGCTGGACTCAGACTCAGGGTCATCCTGCTTTAGCCCTCCATGGTGTTTTGAGTTTTGGAGCCTTTTTCAGAAAGACCCAGGGAAGGGGCTAGTATGACTTATCAGGTCAAGATACTTGCTGCCAAATCTGGCAGCCTGAATTCCATGCCTAGGACACCCATGGTGGAAGAAGAGAAATGTCACCTGTAAGTTGTTCTCTGACCTGCACATGTGAGCTGTGACATGCACAACACACCTCATTGCTGGGGGAAAGAGAAAGATATGGCTCAGCAGCTAAGAACACTTGCTTTTCTTCCATGGCACACACATAGATACTCGAGGAGCTGGAGAGATGGTTCAGAGGGGGAAGCACTTGCTAAGCAAACACGAGGCCAGAGGAGCAATGTCTGTAATCCTAGCATTCACTATGGGGTTCTGAGATGGAGACGGGAAAGGTTCCTAGTGTGCACAGCCAGCTAGCCTGCCGTAAGCCTTGGGGTGGAAGATGAGGCTAATGCCATTTCAGACCTTCACGTGTGTGCCTTGGCACACTCGTGCCTGCTTTCATATACTTAGGCATTATTTGTGCACACATGTGCTCACATATATTCCTCTGAAACATTTTATTCTAACAGCTGTTGTAATGATTTTTGTAAACTTCTCAGATGGGTTTGAGTTTTGACCTTTTTGGAAGGCTTGAGAGGTAAGATGGATGTTCCTCCCAGGACACTGGCTTAGAAATGGGGAGGGGATGTGGTTGTAGGTAGGAGTTTGGGTCAAAATGACTTAGCATGTAAGTGAATACTAGGTCCCTGTCAGGGTCCTGCTGTGAGACTGGGCTGCGTTGGACTGTGCTCTGGTGACCACTTACACTGAGAGTCCTCTGCACACAGCTGTTTTCTTTTCTTCCTTATTTATTTTCTTCTCTTGAGGCCGGGCCTTTTTGTATAGTTCAGGTCTGTCTTAAACTTTGGATTCTCCTGCCTCAGTTTCCTTTGTGTGACCTTAATTGGTTCCTGTGGTGTGTTTTTAGCTCTCTGTGTGTATCTGTTGGAGATGAATGTAAAGATGACTGTTGGTTCAGGCAGTGGTGGCACACGCCTTTAATCCCAGTACTTGGGAGGCAGAGGCAGGTGGATCTCTGTGAGTTTGAGGCCAGCCTGGTCTACAAGAGCTAGTTCCAGGACAGGCTCCAAAGCTACAGAGAAACCCCGTCTCGAAAAACAAAAGCAAAACAAAACAACAACAACAACAACAACAACAAAAGATGGCTGTTGGCTTATAAATCAGCCTGCGATTGTCTGGGAAATCTTCAAACTCTTTCTGTCTGCTTGTAGGCAGACACCCTGAAGTTAGTGTTTTGTTAGCAGAGACTGGTGGTTGTGGTTGTCTTTGCTCCTGGGACTCACCAAGGTTTAAAAAGAAAGGTGAAGCTTGATCTGCAGCAGTCCTAGAGCCTGCCTGTAGACCCCCAGATTGTGCCCGTTTGGTGAGACAGGGAACCTCTGGAAGATTGGGAAAAGTTTAAGTCAATGTGTATGTTTAGGAGAGGATACTGAGGTCTGATTTGCACGTCCTAGTAATGGGAATGTTTTCTCAGCCATGGGGCAATCTACAACTCTGATTGTCCATTCAGATCTGTGGTTTGTCCAGGCTATGTAGAGCCTGGGGCTAGGGTCCCATCAAGGTCAGGGATAGAACTCGGCCTCAAGTATGGTGCGCTCTCTCTACCACTATCTACACCTGAGAGACCTGGGCAGTGACTGGTTTTTTGAGACAAGATTTCTCCGTGTAACAGTCCTAGCTGTCTTGGAACTCACTCTGTAGACCAGGCTGGCCTGTCTCTGCCTCCTGGGTGTTGGGATTAAAGGCGTGCGCCACTGCCGCCTGGTGACTGACTTCTTAGCTTCAGACTTCTCACCTGTCTAGTGGTCTGTCAAGGAAAGTACCTTGTGTAAAAGGGTAACAGTGAATGAGACCTTGAAGGTCATGATGGCTTCCAAGCGGTGGGTGGGTATTGGTGGTACCTCCTGAGTGTGGTGACTTTGGTTCTTGGCTCTGGTTATGGGGATCAAAGGATATTTATTGGACATGAGAAGACCAACTCTAAAGTGTTTCCAAAGCTACCAGCAGGCAGATCTCAGTTACTTGTTCACTATTTTGGGTTGCCAGCCTGGTGGGTCCTTAAGGATAGAACTAAATATTCTTTGGGGGTATAGTACTGTCTAGTTAGCTACTTACTGGCACCAAATCCTGGGAATGTGGAGGGGCTAAGGACCTTCATCTCTCCAGAGGTGGGGGTTTAAGGGAATAATCTTACTCTAGACTGCAGATCTTCCTGTGACCATTTCTTTAGACTTTTTTTTTTTTTTTAATTAAGCTTTTGTGGGACAGTTCGGAGTTCAGTAGGTAAAGGTGCTTACTGCCAAGTTTTATACCTGGGTCCCACACGGTGAAAGGAGAGAACCAACTCTACAAAGTTGTTCTGTATGTCCCCCCTCCCTTCCAGACCACACAGAAATAAAATGATTGGGGTCCCAGGCACCTGGATGGGTGGCTCAAAGGTTAAGGGCACTGACTGTTCTTTTTGTTTGTTTGTTTGTCTGTTTGTTTCGAGACAGGGTTTCTTTAGCTTTGGAACCTGTCTTGGAACTCAGTCTGTAGACCAGGCAGGCCTTGAACTCAGAGATCTGCCTGTCTCTGCTTCCCAAGGGCTGCCTTAAAGGGAACTGGCTACTCTTACAGACCACCTGGGGTTGATTTCCAGCATACACACATGTGGCTCATAGCCACCTGTAACTCTACTTTCAGGGGATCTGATGTCTCTCTGGCATCTGTGGGCACCAAACATACATGTGACACAGACATGCAAGGAAAATACCATACACGTAAAATACAATAAAAAATAAACATGCGATGGGAGAGAAACAGACGGGTCTTTGTGAGTTTGAAGCTAGCCTGATCTATTAATAGTTACAGGCCTGCTGGGGCTGTTTTGAAATAGATCAATAAATTACTTTTAAGTAAAGATATGTGTGGGGTAGTTTGTGCATACACATAGAGGCCAGTGATGATTGTCTTTTTAAATTCTGCCTCATCATAAAAATTTCTGGCTGGGTGTTTGAAGGCACTTGCCTTTGATCCTAGCATTCATAAGTCAGAGGCAGGCAGATCTCAGTGAGTTCCAGGACAGCTAGGGCTACATTGTGAGACTCTGCCTTAAAAACAAAACCTTTAAATTATATATTTGTGGGTGTGAATGTGCATGTGTGCACCGGCACATTTGCACACATGAAAGGTTAGATAACTTGCAGAAATTGGTTCTCCTTCTACCGTGCAGGTTACAGGACTTAAGTAATCTCCTTCCATCATGTAGGTTACAGGACTTAAATTCAGGGTGACAAACTTGACTAGTTAGTGCCTTTGATTCGGAGTCATCTTGTGGGCCTCACCTTTGTTTCAGACAGGTTTGCTTGCTGAACCTGTAGCTCCACTTACTTGACTGACTGCTGGCTGGTGAGTGAGCCTCAAGGAGCTTTCCAGTCTCCACCTCCCCAGTGCTGGGTTAACCAGTACCTCACCTGGTTCTATGTGGTTGCTGGGGATCGAATTGTTGACTGTTCACTGACTAAGCCATTCATTGCAGGCCCTCCCTCCCTTCTCTGTCTGTCTCAGTCTCTCAGGTTCTCACTATGTGTGTCTGGCTTGAACTGGTTTTACCCCTTGAGTGAGTGCTTTGGTTAAGGGCCTGTGCCATTACATCCAGTTTCCTTCCTTCTCTCTCTTTCTCTTTCTTTTGATAGAGGCCTTGAACTCTTGAGACAGCCATCCTATTTCAGCCTCCCAGGTATGCACCACTGTACTTGGCTTTATTTTGGAACTCTCTCTGTAGACCAGGCTGGTCTTGAACTCACAGAGATTCTCCTGCCTCTGCCTCCCCGAGTGCTGTGCCACCACCGCTCAGTGACTTAATTTATTTTTAATTTGAGAGAGGGCCTGGAGTGACTTAGCAACAGCCATGGCTGTTCTTGGCAGAAGACCTGGGTTTGATTCTAGCATCCACACACATGGTGGTCCACAACCAAAGCCCTAGATGGTCTAAGTGATGCCGTCTTTTGACCTCAGGGCACCAGCCACACACATGGCATACAGGCAGGAAAAGCATCCATAAAATAGTAAAACTTTAAGACTAGGTTTTACTCTACTTCAGACTGTACCTCTGAACTTGTGGAGGTCTCTGATGAGTGCTGCAGTGACAGGTAGCATCACCATGCCTGGCTTTTGCAAACTTTCCTGAGTCTTTTTCTGCCATGCATCCTGGGAATGGCAGTTGATGTTGGAGCTTGTCTGGCATGTGATCTGATAGGAAGGAAGTCCTAGGCTCCCCATTGCACTGTGATATCCCTGTGCTTGCATGGTTCTGAAGGATTCAGTGACACAAGTAGCTCAACTTTGAAATCATGTGATGTGACTAAGATACCACTGGCATATGCTGATTCCCACTTAGGGGCTGCCTGGAATAAAAATTGCAGATAGAAGGCAGTGATGGTGCCAGAGCCTAGGGCAAGGACAAGCACTACATGTGGTTTCACTTTTACAAGTTCTGTATACTATGGTAGCGTCGATGTTTCTATTTATTTATTTATTTATTTATTTATTTATTTATTTATTATGCAATATTCTGTCTGTGTGTGTGTCTGCAGGCCAGAAGAGGGCACCAGACCTCACTACAGATGGTTGTGAGCCACCATGTGGTTGTCTGGAATTGAACTCAGGACCTTTGAAAGACTAGGCAATGCTCTTAACCACTGAGCCAATTCTCTAGGCCTTTACTACTTTTTTTATGTTTTTACACTTCATGATCATGTGTGGTCATGGAGGTCAGAGGTCATCTTTCAGGAGTTGTGGGTCATGGAGATTGAACTCAGGTTGTTAAGCTTGGCAGCCTTTGCTGAGCCTTCTCATTGGCCCATGTAAACAGTTTTTTTTTAATGCTGTTGAACTGTACACTTAAAAATGATCAAAATAAGCCTGGCTTGGTTATGAGATGAAGCAGGACAACTTCCATACTGTTTCCAAAGCAGGGAAATTTAAGATAAGAATTTTACTTTATGTGCATTTACTGTCCAAAAAAATGTGACCTCAGAAATAACCTGTAACTATGAGAATATGGATCTTTCAGTGTTAGCTTAGGAAGAGACTGTGGCATACACATTGGGGGCCCGGCTTGTGTCAGCTGCTAGGTTATTTTAAAAAATGCATATGGGTATAGAAGGTTTATTGTGACATCATCTAGGATGTAGAGTGTTGGAGCACAGAAATTCCTTGGGGTTTCTTTAGCTTCTGGAGGGGAAGGAACTGGATACGCTTCCTCCAGCTTGGTGGGGTGACCCTAGAGCTCCTGAAATCACTAGGGAATATTGGGGGAGTGTCTGAGCTCTCTCAGCTGCCTTGCTTTGGGTGGGGGGATCTCAGGTATTCATCTTTTTTTTTCCTGTAGCTACTTGTCATTGTATCTGATAGCTGGACATATGACACATACTGGTGTTATTTTGTAGAGGACAGCCAGGGGAAAACTGTCCCACATTTCAGACTGAGTCCTCAGTGACCTCAGCAAGTGGCCCTTGAACAGCACACACCAGCAGGACATCCTGTAATTTAGCTCTCTGCCCACAACAGTTCACTGGAGGCGGTGTTAGCTTCCGCAGGGCCAGAACTTATTCTCAAGGTTGCTCCCTTCTTCCAGTTGCCCAGTGGAACTTTCCTGGGCTTCTTTTGACTATCTGTCTAGGGTTCTCAGGTCCCCTCCTCCAGCAGCTTGTAGAACTCTGGGAAACTTGCCATTTTGGGTGTTTCAGTGTTGGGAAGGAGCTTCAGGACTCACCAGGCAGCCACTCTCCAGGAACTTCCTGTGTCCTGTTGTCTGGAAGATTCTAGAGCCCTAGGCCTGTGGGTGCTTCCGGAGCCTTGTGACAGAGGCATAGTTGTTGGCACTATTGGTACTGGGGACCCATTAGTCTCCTGCCTTTCTCTTTCCTTTCTTACCCAGGATCTGAGTAGCTGACTTATCACTAGCCATCATGCAAGCCTCCTCCATGACATGGACACTTTGGAGATCCTAAGGACTTTTTGAGAGCTGTGTGCCAGGAAAAGGGATAGAAAAAAGAAGTTATCTAGGGTGCGGGGCAGTTACAGATTCCTGGCAGAGAAGCCATTTCCTCTTTTTTTTGGTCACACTTCTTTTAGGTGTCTTTGACAAGCTTTTCATGTACCGAGCATCTCAGTGCTGAGCACTTGAGACCTTTCTGAGGCTCAGACACCCTGGGCTCTGACCATTAAGCATGCAGGTCTCTGCAGTTCTCACCTGCTGCTTGGACACTGGGAAGAATATCCACGTCCAGATGGGAGCTGAGACGTTTTGAGGAATGGCTTTAATCACAGATGCTAAAGTAAGAAGTAGTGGTTTTCCTGTGGAGGTCCTGCCTGGAGCTGGGGCCTGCCGCTTGGTCTGCAACACAGTCCTGAGAGGGCTTCAGGAGGGAGGCGAACTCTCAGAGGGCTGTGGGTCATGGAGAGCCACAGCTGGCCAGCATCTTTGAACCTTCAGAATGACTAATAGGGAAGGGAGGGTATGATGAAGGTTCCTGCTTCCGGATCCATGAGATGACTTTTGGAAGTTCAGGGTGGGATGCTGTACCTCCGCAGTAAGAAGGGATGGGTGCTGGTTAGGATCTCAGTATGCAAAACACAGACTCTAGTGTCCATTTCTAGCTTTATGGGGGAAGAAAAGAAAAAGGGAGTGCGTACAGTACAGTATGTCAGCCACCAGTAATGAGACAGCAATGAGTTCCCAGCAGTCACAGGGAGGAGGCTTTTCTAGACTCAAGGCTGGGCCTCTGGGACCTTCAGCTGTGAGAGAGGCTGAAGCAACAGCTGCTCTCTGGGAGGCCCAGGCTCATGCTGGGGGTTGGGGCCACATGACTGCCTTCTAGCCTTGAATTCTAAGGAAGGACAGAGTTAGTATTTATGACTGTTTTTGCTTCAAGTGTGTGAAGGAAACATTGTGGCTGCTGACAGCATTGGAGGGGGGCAGAACATGGTCTCAACTGTGTTGCCACATTCTGATGTACCTAATCTGGCCTGGGTATGCTGGTTGGGAAGTGAGCGCTTGCTTAGAGACAGGGACTTGGATCAGAAATGGCATGAGGGAACGAGTGGGCTTCTTTGCATGACAGTGGCATGAGCAAAGGCTGTCTGGGTGGTGGGGGAGGGGCTTACTGGAACTGTGATGGGATGTGTGTGAGTGTGCATGTACGCATGCAGACCACCATAAGGTTCTGTGAGAGGTGTGTGTGTCTGTCTGCAGCGACATTAGGGAGGCTGTGTTGGCTCAGTGTTAGGAGATATGATCCATCCTCTATCAAGGCCTTTGTTACTATGGATAAGGGTGAGCCAGCCTTAAGGTACAAATTGGCCGCTAACCCAGTGGGTGTCAGAAGTTGAGATGGTGGGCGGGACTCTGTACCATTCTCATCCCTAGTGTCAATTTAGGTTGCCAGGGGACAGTCTGTACAGCCAGTTTTCCCACTGGTTCCTTTGCTCTCCTGGGACTGTTTCTCCAAGTCTCTAGTCTGCCTAGTCCAACATGCCCCTGCTCTCTGGGGACATGGGTAATGAGGTTTTGTTCCCTGGGGAGAGCAGGTACCGCTCAGGTTCCCTGGGGGTGCTCTGTGCTGTTGTGGCTTGGGCCCCTCTCCCTCTTCCTGAGAAGCTCTGCAGTGCTTAGTGATAGTAGAGGTGGTTTCCTTATTACTGTTTGAGACAATATTTTTGGCTTTACTCTGTCATGTGTCATCACTGCTATGCTCTGTTATAGGCAGAGACAGCCAGAGGGAGCATTGGTTGTGGTTGTGTCCCAAGAAACTATTTGCTTGAATGTGGGTAGTATTCAATAGGGTACTAATCCCCCAGTTTAGAAACTGAATGTGGACTGGAGCAGAACTCAGTGACAGAGCACATATTTAAGTGTGCTATTGCCAGTACTCTGGAGCTCTGAGTTCAAGGACATCTTGGCAGGGGGGGGGAGGCTATATTAAGAATTACGAAACTAGACCTGGGGGCATACACCTTTAATCTCAGCACTCGGGAGGCAGAGGCAGGGTGGATCTAGAGTTCAAGGCCAGCCTGCTCTACAGAACAAGTTCCGAGATAGCAAGTAGCACACAGAGAAACCACGTCTCAACAAAACAAGACAAAACGAAAAAGGAATTATGGTTCTGTCTAGCTGGGTGTGGTGGCATATATTTTAATTCTAGCACTTGAGAGGCCATGGCAAGCTGATCTTTGAATTCCCAGGAGAGCCTAGTCTATACAGCAATAGGGCATACATAGTGAGACTTTGTCTGAGAGTGTGTTTGTGTTGTGTTTGTCTTGTCTCAAAGAAAAGAGAAGACTGAATCTTTGTTTTGTGCTAATCCTTCTCTGTCTGCCAGCACCATCGTGCCTCCTTTGGTGCTCCACTAGTGCCTGCCTTGGTTTTCCTCTTTCTGGTGTTGAGTTAGAACTTCTTGATGATTTGGTGATGTGGTTGCTATGAACTTTAGCACAGAGGGTCCAGGTGAGCCTTATAAAGATACTTGGTTTGTGCAGGGCAGGTGAGCTCGGGCTGGGAGGGGCAGAGACAGGAGCAGTGAGAAGTGCTGGGTTCTTGGGTCTGTCAGAATGACATGGGGGCCAAAGTGTTTGGGTATAGACTGCTGAGGTGTCAGTGAGGTCAAGTTGTGGACAGAGAGTATCGAGGGGTGCACTCATGCAGGGCCAGACCGAGTTTAGTACAATCAGTCCTTCCCTACCAAAGTGCTAGTGCCTCCAGAGACATCTTCTGTGTTGGCCATAATGGTCTCCAGACAGACCTAGGGGGCTCTTGCTTCTGCTTTCATCCTGGAGTTAAAGGGAGCATCCTCCAGGCCTTGCCCCAAAAGATTAAATGACAACATAAAGACCCAGGTGCAGGGTTAAAGCCTAGCCACAATGATTTATCAGGGGAGGTGAAGAGTCTCTATTGAAATGAGATTATAAGAGTATGCCACTATGCTCAGCTGTTTATAGGGTGCGGGTCCTCACGCATGTATGATAAGCACTTATGCCATAGCCATGTGCCCATGGAGGTTTCTGATGGCGAATGCATTATATTTGTAGGTCAGTTGGAAAGAAAATTTGTACTATTGCTATGAATAAGGGATCCCTTTTCCTTTGTTTTATTTACTTTAGTGACGGAACCCAAGCCTGGCACATGCTAGGTAAATTCTCTGCTAGAGCCTACACCCCAGCTCTGTTTTCATTTTATTTGTTTGTTTGTTTATTTATTTCAGACAAAACTCTCGGTCTTGTCCTAGAGTCAGTTTCTTGCCTCAGTCTCAGGTGACTGCAGTTTTTTTCTTGTACATCTTGTTTCTCATCCCGTTTTAAAGAAATTCTGTTGTGACTTGTGACTGATTGATGTGATTTTGTACACTAATGGCCCCATGACTCACTGGGGTCAGGGTCCTACTAAATTAGACAAAGCTGAGAACATCCCAACAGGGGTTGACAAGGTAGCTCAGCAAGGAAGTATGTTTACTATTACTTCACTACTTAACATAAATATAATTCCTAGAATCTACATGGTGGAAGGAACGAGCCAGCTCTCAAAAGTTCTCTGACCTCTGTATGCAGTTTCACTGCTACCTCTCCTGGGTGTGGGACTGTAAGCTGGAGGTGTGGACAGTGCCACTGACTAGAGAGACATGATCAGGCCATATATTGCTAGCCTGGGAACACGTTGAGATTCCGAACTGAAAGGTGACTTCTGCAGAATCTATTGCTTTTGTTCCATGGTAAAGCTGAAAACCACTCAGTGTGGGATCTGTCTGTGCTGGCCTTGATTCTGAGCACCAGAGACAGGTGCTGGGGGAACTACGTTAGGGTTTCCTGCCTCTGGCAGAGACAGGCAAGTAAGGGTTAACAGCATTGGTTGGATTTCCCAGCCTGAATTGAGCCAAAAAGTCAGGCCCTGGTAGTGAGCACATGGGAGGGGGCTTGTGCTTCTTGATATGCAAAGATCTCTCTGCATTCACTCATGGTTTTGCTAGGCAAGTTTTCCTGTGAGAGTATTTATTACACCCATAAGCCACAAATGACTGGAACTAGTTTAGGAATAAATGTTTCTCTGGGTGTGCGTTAATTCCAGTACTTCAGAGTCAGAAACAGGCGGATCTCTTTGAGTTCGAGGCCAGCATGGCCTACAAGCCAGCCAGGGCAACACAAAGGAACCCTGTTGATGCGTTTATCTAATTATTCTTTAACAATAAAAGCTTAGGAGTCAGATATCAGGGTAAGAACTTGAATGAACACAGAACTGACAAAAAAGCTACCAGTGATACCTGGATCCCATGTGATCCCCCGCCCCGCCATCCAAAAGGATCTGAGACCCTGTCTTAACCCTGCCTTACTATTTCCTGTGTCTACTTGTCCTCAGTTCTCCAAAACCTCTATGGTTAATTTTGGTCTGTTAGTAGCTAGCTCCGTCCTCTTGATTGAAAACAAATTTTATTGGCAGTTTTGGTGTCAGAATATGATCAAAATAACACACAACAGCCTGTCTTGAAAAACCAAAAGGAATAAAAGGTTTTGGTTGGGTATGATAGGGCAAGCTTTTAATCTCAGAGCTCAAGCAGAGACAGGCAGATCTCGAGTTCTAGGTCAGCCAGAGTTACATGATGAGACCAAACTAACTAGATAGAAAAGGTTTCTCTTTTTAAAAATGTGTCGAGTGTTTTATCTACATGTATATGTACCATGTGTGTATCTGATACCCAAGGAGGCCAGAAGAAGGTGTTTGATCTGTTGAAACTGGAGCTACAAAAAGTTGTGAGCTGCCATGTGGGTGCTGGGAACCTAACCCTGGTCCTCTATAAGAGTGGCCAGTGCTCTTAACTGCTGAGCCATTTCTTAAATTAAAAAAAAAATTACTGGTTTATTAGAATATCCTTCTGACAGTCTATGAATCCCCAAAAAAGAGAACAGAGGTGGTATGGATACTCAGTAAGCCAAATGCAATAAATCCTGATACCATAGAGTCTCTGGGGCCTGTCATGGAACCACTCTCCTTTGGTCTTGAACTTTAGCTACAAGTCTCATCTACAAGGCAATCAGTCTCTTCTCCCCTGGACACTTGTTGACCCCTGAGGTTGAAGGTAAGCTTAAGCTGCCTCAGTCCAGGGGTGAGTATGGCAGTCCTGGGATCTTGTGTACTCCTCTTCCTCAGGGACAAACCTATACTTCTGCAGGGATGGTGGTTTAGAGAGGGAACCTGGCTGATCTGTTTCCTGAGTATCAGATGCATAGGGGTCCCTACTTTATAAAGTGGGGTCTGCCCTCAGATTATCCCCATTGGTCAGCACTCAGCCTGATCTTAATGTTCTGTGACTCCCGGCTTTCTGTGAGGATAGAGCCCCTGAATAACTTAC
Organism: Myodes glareolus; assembly: GCF_982192425.1. Taxonomy (NCBI): domain Eukaryota; kingdom Metazoa; phylum Chordata; class Mammalia; order Rodentia; family Cricetidae; genus Myodes; species Myodes glareolus. The sequence goes on along the minus strand of NC_142048.1, from coordinate 2,946,748 downwards.
TTTGTATTCTGGGTGTTGGTGGGAATAATCTGTTGGCGTGATTATCATCATTAGTATTTTTTTTTTTTTTTTTGAGTGCTTCAAAGACAGGTCTGGGATGTTGATCACAGGTTACTCCCTACTTGTTCGTTAGGTCTTTGAAATTGATTTCTTTGTTTGGCCTCTGTTGTAGAAGGCAGCAGTGGCATACTTCACTATTCCTGTGACTGACAGCATTTTCTTTTAGTGTCGGTGCTGGAGACAGAACCAGAACCCAGGGCCTTCCTCACATTTGGCAGACTACCATTGAACCACACCTTTCACTGGAAACATTTGAACTTTCCCAGGTTTCTAACCCTTCTTTAGAACTCAGAGTTTTTCTGTCTTTTGGTTTAGGTTGGCCTGCACATTGAGCCAGCACATCCACACAAGTTGCCTTTTGACAGAGCTGTGGCCATGGCCGCATAGTAGGACCAGCACCCCGGACCCTGAGGCCAGGTGAGTGCTGGGGACTCCTGACTATGGAATGAAAAGCTGACTCAGACAACCTCCACATGCTTGATGGAGCCCTGCTTGGGAAAAGAAGGCAAGTCGTACCTATGGGATCAGGTATGACCCTTGAGCCTCATTGGCTTCCTGCTCAGAGGCTAACCTTTGACCTCCAGCTGTTTCTCCTTCTAAATGGCTAGAATTGTACTTTAGTCACTGCCCAACATTTATGTGGAAATTTTAGCTCTGCAGAGCATAAAAGTGCCAGAGGGCCACATGGAGAGGAGGGCATTTCTGTTACCATCAAGACCTGACAGCGACACTTTAGTTCAGGGCCATGTACCTGTAAAAGAAGGAGGAATTGAATGATATCCTAGAAGAAGGAAGCCTCAAAACATCCTAGGACAGCTCCCTCCTTTTTATACGGTAGCATTCAGCTCAAAATAGGCAGGTGTCTTGTTAAAATAGACAGGCTCATCTCCATTCATTGGCATCTGGTTGGCTACTGTTTGAGGCTCTGACATCCCTTCTGTGCTAGACACAAGCTGTGACGATGTTAGGGTTAGGGGCTTGTTGTTTTATTTTTAATTTTTATTCTCAGATTATTTTATGTGTTTGAGTGTTATGCCTGCATTGTCTGTGTAACACTTGCGTGTCTGGTAGGTACCTGAGGAGGTTAGAAGAGGTAATAGGTCTCCTGGAACTGGAGTCAAAGAAGACTGAACCACCATGTGGGTGTTGAGATTTGAATCTGGGCCCTCTGCAAATGCAGAAAGTGCTCTTAACTTTTGAGCCATCTCTCCAACCCTGTATTTTGTTTTTAGGACAGGGTCTCACCATGTAGCCCAGGCTAGCCCTTAACTCACTTTGATCTTTTGCCTCAGACTCCCAAGTGCTCAGATTACAAGTGTGTACCCACCAGCTCTGGCTTATTTCTTGAGAGACTGGTATTTTTGTTTGTTTGTTTGTCTTTGTTTTATTTTAATGTATCCCCAGATGAACTTCAGGTAGTCCTCCTGCCTCTGCCTCCCAAGTGCTAGCATTGTAGGTTTTAGTTTATAGTTTATGAGGTATGTCCTTGTTTAATAGTAGGCCTTTTATTGTTGCTGGGGTCTCTTGATTCCTGCTTGTCAGTGGACTAGGCACCCCCTGCCTATTACCAAGGTATGTACAGAGTGCATCTGCACCCCGGTAGGTCCTTCTGTCTGCTCAGAGTCATGGACCAGGTGTTTGTCCTTGAATCTCGTGGGGGCAGGAGGTCTGCCTGTTTGGTAGGTGATGCTCATTCTTGTGCTGGGTATTAAAGACCCTGAGTAAAGGGCAGCTGTAGAGAAGAAGGAGCTCACTGGGCAGTGGTGGTACACACCTTTAATCCCAGCACTCGGGAGTTCAAGGGCAGCCTGTTCTACAGAGGTAGCTTCAGGATAGTCAGGGCTACAAAGAGAAAACCCTGCCTCAATCCCATGTCTTCCCCTCTCCACCCCTACCCCAGAAAAAAGAAAAACAGATGCTTCCCAAGAAAATAGTGCAGATGGTGGCCTTGGCCACAGCATGGCCAGCATTGTCTTCCTGCTAAGGAAAACTGTGCATGTTGCAGAGTCCCTGGGGCGTCTGGAAAACACCCACCTGTGGGTACTGGCTGCTTCTGGGGAGGGGATTAGGCCCCAACTGCATCACAGAACCACTGTGTGTTTACCCTAGAACCATTTCCCCAAATTGTCCTGTGGATGGTTAGAAAGGATTGTGACAGGAGATCTGGGGTGAAGAAGGTGGGAAATGGCCCTGTGTTCTGTGTGACAGTTTCTAGGAGGAGACAAAAGAAAGTAGAAGAAGCAGAGATAATAGTAGCTGGAACCTCCCTTGAGCATGAGCTCCTGGGTTCTGTGTCTTTAGTCCTACACAAAGCACAGCATGAATCCATTTCCCTAAAGGAAAGGTCTGTGTGCATTTGCTCTTTATCAGTGAAAAAAATTCACTATTTCATGTGCATGATATGTGTGTGGTTGCAGGGCATATACATACCGTAGAGGGTGATTGTCAGGTATTGTTTTCTCCTGCATTTTTATACCAGATGACAATTTTATAAAGCTGATTTTTGGAGTCAAGCTTTTGGTTTTAGGGTAAAAATGTGTATTTTTTTTCTTTGTCAGATAATATATATATACAGACATAGAAGAAACAAATGTCTCTAAGGATCAAAAGAGAGGTGTAGAACTTGAATCAAACTTGAGATCACTGAATTCTGAATCTGTATTAGGAACATGGCAGTTGTGCCAGAAGGACCCACAGCAGTACTCAGATCAACCCTGTAGACCAGGCTGGCCTCGAACTCAGAGATCTGCCTGCCTCTGCCTCCCAAGTGCTATGATTAAGGGTGTGCGCCACCATACCCAGCTTTTTAATTTCTTTATTTAGAGTCAGGTCTCACTTTGCTGCACAGCCTGGACTAGACTTCCTGGTCCCAAATGGCCCTCCTGTTTCAGCCTTCAAGGAGCTGAGATCTGGCACCTGGCTCACCATAAATTATTTCTTGTTTTGTGTCCTAGGGATGAAGCCAGGGTCTCACAAAGTCAGTACTCTACCACCACATCTATCTAGCTGGCAACCATTCCATTCCCCACCCCCAGCGTGGGTGGTCAAGAGTATGTTGTCCCATGCATGTTCCTGTTACTGGGACAGGCTCATAATCCCATTTGTGTAGTAAACTGCTGTGGCTTTCTGGGTTCTCCTGAGAACTGCCATGGCTGACATGGTGACTTCGAACTCTGGAGCTATACTTATTAAGCATCTTTACTTAAGAACCGGCTTCTGTTTTTGATCATTAGGCCCAGACAGCTGCAGCCCTTGGGGTTGAGACCCTCCAAAAACAAAACAAACAAAAACCACTCAGGTAAAACACGTAAGAAAACTAGACATTGTCACTGTTTTAAAGTGTGATATCTGGTGGCATTAATATATTCACAGTATTGTGTATTTCTTCCCAATTCCAGAACATTTTTAAAATTTTATTTTTTATTTTTTTATATGTATGTGCCCACAGGTCCTGTATGGGTGGGTGTTCAAGGTCAGAAAAGGGTAGCTCCCTGGAGCTGGAGTTAGCAGACATTGTGAGCTGTCTATTAGTCATTTGCATGGCTGCAAAAAATGTCTACTCAAGTGTTCTCTCGGTTTTTGAATTGATTTGTCATTATGTTCTTCCTTGATGTAGGGGGAGGGGCTGCTGTGAACCTGGACAGTCTAAGCAAGCTACCTTGACTGTTCACAGCCATAAGAAATTTTCCTGTCTGTAAGATGTTCTGGACATCAGGCCCTCAGCAGGAGATTTTGTCTGTTTCACCATTGGTATTTTGTTTGTTTTTTTGAGACAAGGTTTCTCTGTGTAGCCCTGGCTATCCTGGAACTCTCTTTGTAGATCAGACCAGGCTCTTTCCTAAATCACAGAGATTCGCCTGCCTCTGCCTCCCAAGTGCTAGGATCAAAGGTGTGTGCCACACTACCCAGTGCTATTAATTAGTTTTTGGTTAGATGTGTGAGAACCTATTGTCAACTCCAAGGATAGGAAGTTTGACTTGTGGTTTAAGATTCTATTGGCTTAGTTAGGTCTTTGATCCATTTTGAGTTGTTTCTGGCTTTTGCTTTTTTTGAGGGAGGGTAATTTTTGAGACAGGGTTTCTCTGTGTAGCCCTGGCAGCCCTCTAACTCACTCTGTAGACCAGGCTGGATTTGAACTCACAGCTTTTCTCCTTTTTCAGACTTCCCAGTGCTGGGATTACCTATGTGGTAATCCACTATGCCTGGCTTGGTATTTTGAGATGTCTTGGTCTGCTGTTGAGGCTGTTTGTGGAGAATTGGGATGCAGAAGTGTATGGCCTTCTGGCTTCTGTGTGCTTTCAGTTGTTACCTTCCTTCTTGGCATGAAGACTCTGGCTTAGTTTATAGGAGGGGAGTGAGATGAAGCAAGCTTGCCTCTAGTTCTTTTTCTGGTTTGTTTAGGGAGTGTGTATCCATTCTAGTACCTCTTTTGTGCTGAGCGTTGTGCCTGTACTGGGCTCTGGTGACACAGAGGTATCTCCTGTCCTTGGGAGGTGTGTGGGAGTATATAAACAAGTGAGCAGACAGATAGAAACTGCAGGTACCCGCTGAGATCTGATGGAAGATGTCCTATGGGCAGGAGCAGGTGTGCAGAGCTGGCTTTTCCATTTGGGGTGCTGGGGTATGAGAGATGGAATGGTGGAGGCCACAGAGACTACAGACTTTTTAGCCAAGGCTAGGGTGGCTGCATTTTCCTCAGCATGATCTCACTGAGAATATACTCTTGTTGTTGTTTGTTTTGTTTTGAGACAGGATTTCTCAGTATAGCCTTGGCTGTTCTGGAACTTGCTCTGTAGACCAGGCTGACCTTGAACTCAGAGATCCCAGAGATCCAGCTGCTTCAGGAGTTCTGGGACTACAGGTGTGTGCCACCACCTTCCGGCTGAAGATACAGTTCTTTGATTCCTGCCTCTGTGACAGCTCCTGTGAAGCTCAGCTCTGTGGGCAGGAGGTGGCTGCAGGTGTTTGGGGGAGTTGGCTGCCCACAGGCTGCAAAGACGTGAGGGAGGATTCTGACCTAATTTTTCTTTGTCATGGACTGTAGAACTGTGGCTTCAAATCTCCCATCCCCACCCTGGGCCTCCAGTAGGGGGAGCTGCACTCAGCAATACCACTGTGGCAGAGGGTACCTCTGTGAAAGGGATATGGGACACAAGTTTTTTGTTTTTTTTTTACTATATGGGACACATCTTGGTTCCTCACTTTTTGCTCAGTGTGTCTTTTTTAAAAAAAGTCTTTAAAGGTTCAGAAGAAACGTTCCCAAAATTTATTTATTTTATGAGCATTTTTATGTATTTCTGTGTGAGGGTGTTGGTTTCCCTGAAACTGGAGTTACAGACAGATGTGAGCTGCCATGTGGGTGCTGGGAATTTTTTTTTTTTTAACCAGGGCCCTCTGGAAGAGCAGTCAGTGCTCTTGACCACTGAGCCATCTCTACACACATGCACACACACACATACACACGCACACGAAGGCTTTCTGTGAAAATCATCTGTCTTAGGCAACAACATGGATGAAGGATCAGGCTGGGTTAGTCCTATAGGAGTGTTGGCCTGCCTGTAAGGGTTATGGGCTCCATTTCATGGTGCTAGCAGTCTCTTGCTGAAGTGATAACTGTGGCCTTGGGTCACACTACACAGCACTGAGTTTTCCTTCACATTGCTTTGCTGAGCAGCAGCACATCCCTCTCACTGGGCTGCAGGCGATCAGCACTGGACACAGCTTGAGATCTGGTGCCCATGTGGGACTACTCCTAGCCTGGCCACAGACAGACATGCTAGGGTGACTGAGGACTCTTGAGATGTCACGTGTTTATGTACATACTAATAAGTATCTGGAGTGTATACAGTGCATGTTTGTGCCTGTTGAGCAAGGCTGGTTTATGTGCCGCTAACTAGGCTTTCAAGAGCTGAGGATGTAGAAGTATCTGGTGTTCCTGTCTGTCCTTTGTTTATTGTTTGCTGTCTGTCCTGTGAAGTCTGATGCTCTTTAGACAGGCATCTTCCTGTTACTTTTGGTACCTAGATGTAGTGAGTACTTGGTCAGGTTCTGGGAGTCTTCAAGTCATCATTGGAGGCTGACAGGTAGCTGTGGAAGCTCACCCAGCCTACCCCACGGGACAGAAGCACCTGTGGATCATATGTCTTGTTTTTATTATTATTATTATTATTTATTTATTTATTTTTTAAAGAGTCTGTCCCCTAGTGACTGTTGTCCTCACACACTGACCAAGGTGCTCACTAGATTTAGAGTGGAGTGCTGTTACTCGACTGGGTAGGTCTAAGTTCTGAGGAGGGCACCAGGGCTGACAGTACCCAGTGTAGACTTTGAGTCCTCAGTGACTTCCTTCTGGGACCTCTGTCTTTCCCTCCGGACCTTTCTGTGAGTGGAAGCCAGCATGGTTCCTCATCCTCTTGGTGTGGGTCCGCCCCCCCCCCCCCCCATACCTAATAACCATCTTAGGGTTTCACTGGTATACATGATTCCTTCTGAGTTTTAGATGCAATGGAGACCTGTCCTGATCCTGTAGCTTCATCTTGCCACAGGGCCTCCGTGGGCCATAGGCCTCCACGCCCTTGGCTGTAGTACGTTCAGGTTTTACTGTCTCCCCAGATCCTCACAGTCTTCCCTAAAGCCCTTGGCTGGGCTCTGCACTGGAACTAGGTTAAAGTTTCATCCTTTGCTGCAGTTGAATTTGCAGCACGTCACTTCCTTGTCTGAGGGGCCTCTGCCCTTTAGAGTTCTACGTGTGTGTGAGGTTATTAGGACAGGCTGAGGCCAACCCTGTCTACTCTTTTCAGAGACTTAATTAACCCTTGGGTCCTGGGTTTGGTTTGAACTTGCTGGTTGCATGTCTTTTCTGAACCCTCTGCACACTCTGGGGTGTGATTGGGAAAGCAGGCTGTTAACCACTCTGTTAGGGAATCCTGGAGCTGCACTGCTGTTTCTTTTCTCTGGGAGAAACACTAGCCTAGGTGGCCTGAAGGCTGTGGCTCATCATGGTGCACAGTTTTATTTGGACACAGCCATACTCACTGGAGTATGTATAGTCAGGACCTCAGGACAGAGTCCTCTCACAGACACCAGAGATGCTGGACTGCTTCTCCTCAGTCCAGAATAGCTCTCCATGAAACTTACTTCCAAGTACTCAGCACAGTGCCAGCAGTGCTACCAGTGCTCATGCTCATTCCCTCCTTGAATCCCATAGCCCACCATGACACAAGCTCAGGTCTCCCCAAGGCAAGAGTTAGATTCTCTGTGACATAGGTGTGGGACTTAGCTGTTGTAGCTCATTTGTCCTATTAAATGGGTCCCCATGTTTTCTGTCGTTTGAATGGAGTTCTGAAAGGTGGTGTCTTTGACTTCTTTTGCCCATAGGCCTATATTTATAGGCACATTTGAAATGTACCTGATTTCACATTGTAAGTGACTTACACTTTGTATTTCACAATTTCACATTGTAAGAGGAACACTGCAACTGTCGGTATGCCTCAGACCCTCAATGGAGTTGAAATACTTTATGTTTGCATGTCCCAGTAGAACATGTCCAGCTTGATGTGTGCTCACTCCCTAGAACCTGTAGGGCTGATTTGGGGTATGCTTTCTGTGGGACTCTGCCTAGAGCAGTACAGACTGCAGATCTAGCATCCTCCCATTCTCTAGGTTACTCCTACCTACCTCACCTGGCTAAATCTTAGTTTTGCTCTTGTAAACTGGGGGATGGTCATCACATTCAACTGTACAGGTGGTTGGTGGAGCTGACCTGAGGATGCTACTGGTTAAGGGCTCACTGGGTGTTAGGAAGAAAACCCTGACTTCATGTTAACACCAAAGGAAACACTGAGTGGATGAGACCCAAGGATTCTGTCAGCCCCAATCCCAGAGAGAATCCCATATATGCTCATTCATTTAGTGCCAGTGGGCAGTGTGTGTGCTTCTGTGTATGTCTGTGTGTGTGTGTGTGTGTGTGTGTGTGTGTGTGTGTGTGTGTCTGTGTGTCTGTGTGTCTGTGTGTCTGTGTTTTCCCCTTGCCAAGCTAGTGACTCACCAAGGACACTGTCTCTTGCAGAGACAAAGTACATTCTGAGTTGCTGTTGGCTACCTTCTTATAAACCACCTTTATGTGAAATCCTTAGTCACTCTTTGGTGCTGGAGTCTCCCCTGGTCTCTTGTCAGTGGCCTCTTCACTGATAACTGCACAGGGGAGCCTTTGTTTCATCATAGTGGCTGCTCCACCTTCCTGGCGTCATGTGTATACAGTAGGGTAAGGCATTGCCTGGTTGTGAAGACATGCAGTACAACTGTGGTTTATGTGTCATTTTTTACCATGCAACAGAGGTTTCTACTGCAGGTCAGTATTGGGGGAAGGAGAGAGTGGGGAATTGACCACTATGCCCACCTAGAATTTGGTACCTATCACCTTATTGAGGAAACACCCCTGTCCTCAGCTTGTGAGGCTCTGGGTGTTTGGCATCTGATGAGCCCTGGCATAAGTGAGGTATTTGGGTAAGGCCATTTGGCAAGGGCCAGTGTGACCCTCCTGTTGCAAGTCACAGGGATCCTGCAGGAGAGGTTCTGGTCTCATCATTTCCTCCTTGGGGCTTTGAAGGCCTAGGACAAGCTGTTGGGCTTTCATGATTTCATTTGACTTACTCATTATGGTGTACATGAGGCATGGGCCACAGTATGCATGTATAATTTGAGAGGAGTGGTGACTTGGGGCTCAGGGGCATTTGTTGCTCTTCCAGAAGATCTGAATTCTGTCCCCACACCCATGTGGTGGCTTACAACCATTCATAGCTCTAGACCTTTATCTGACTTCTCAGGCTGGCACAATGCACATACAAACAAACAGTCAAAACACTCATGTAGATAAAATACTTATTTTTTTTAAAGTCCCTGTCATAATGGTTCATGCCTTTAATCTCAGCATTTTGTGAGCATAGGAAGATTTATTTCTGAATTCAAGGCCAAGCTGGGCTACATGGTTAGAGGCCTTGTCTCAAAAAAAAAAAAAAGTGTGTATAATTATTGTGAACTTTTTGCACTGGTGAGATGGCTCGGTTGTTAAGAGTATTGAGAGGATCTATGTCAGTACCCAGTACTCACGTGGCAGCTCATCTGTACCTAAGAATCATTCTCTCTTCTGGCCTCTGAACTTCTAGGGCACTTTACTCACATGTTCACAGAGACACACCTATGCATGTAATTAGTATAAGGAATAAATCAGTCTCTCTCTCCCTGGCTGTCCTGGAACTTGCTTGTAGACCAGGCTGGCCTCAAACTCAGAGATCCCCTGCCTCTGCCTCCCAAGTGCTGGGATCAAAGGTGTGCACCATCACTGCCCAGGTGTAATATATCTTAAAACATTGAAAACAAACCAAAAAACAAAAACTCAAACTACAGTGTGGCTGCTCTTGGAAGTCCAGTGTTGCAGGAGCGCATCTCAGGGTAAGGATGCTCTGAGCCGCTCTCCAGAACTTCCCAGTGTCCAGGGAGCAGCTGCAGTTTTCATCTGAGTAGTTGCTTTTGAGTCTTTCTTATCCTCTGTAGATAAAGCTGTTTGGGTTTTTGAGACAGGATCTTACTATATAGGCCTGGTAGCCATGGAACTCACCCTGTAGTTCAGGCTGGTCTCATGCTCAAAACAGTTCTCCTGCCTCAGTTCTTTTGAGATTGGGATGAGAGACTACTGGTAAGCATTTTAAAACTCTGTATATGTACTATTACTTAGTAGCTTGAATTTTGCTCCTTCATCCCGTTTTCAGTATCCTACTCCATGTCTTTCCCATATCTTGGTGAGGCGGGGTGGGGAAACCAAGCCTCCACTCTGTCCTCTGCTGTGGATCACTTTTTTTGTCTCTGTGTTGAATTGGCTCCTTTTTACTTGGCCTCACATAGACCTGACAGGATTTAAAGGTTGAGACTCGGGCTTTTGGGTCTGAATTCCTTCCTGAAGAGTCCCAGCCACTCTCATTTGGATGTGTGGCAGGAAGTGACTTGGGCCCACCTAGGCAGGTCCAAGTGTCTGTTCTGCTTTGGAGGAGAGAGAACTACCTGTTGCAACTTAGCTGTCTTCTCCCTTACCTTCCCCACCACATGCTTGGGGCATGGCTGTCTAGTGGCTATGCCATGTGGTCAGAGTGGACAAGGCTCCTAAACCCCAGTTGCTGATAGGGGTGATCTGGCCTCCAGCATGGGTCACAACTCTCTGGAGAGTGCTAGCTTCAGGCCAGGAGGAACTCGCCAGCAGAGCTTCTTTGCCTTATGATTGGACTCTGTGTGTCCTTGTCCTTGTTGTTGTTTGATATGTGCAGCTGCTGTATAAGGCCTGCTTTTTTCCACATAGGAAGTGATGTCCCTCAGAGTCCTGGGATAGAAGCTACCCTAAAGGAGGGTTCCACTTCATCAAACTGTAGTCTTAATTTTTCCTTCCCCATTTCCATTGCTTGAGTAGAACCAAATAAACAAGAGTAGTCAGTCCCCTTCCCTCATTGGTACTTAGCAAAACTTTAGATCGCACCACCAGCTAGTTCTCCTCCTCCTCTCTCCTCCCTCCCCCCTCCTCCCTCCCTCCTTCTTCTTCCTTTCTTCTTCTTTCTTCTTTCTTCTTTGAGACAGGTTTTCTCTATAGCTTTGGAGCCTGTCCTGGAACTAGCTCTTGTAGCCAGGCTGGCCTCAAACGCCAGCCAGTTGGTTCTTTTGAGCAAGGCAGACTCTGTTCTGTGTCATCATTCTTTCCTGCTGGAATCCTGTCCCCTCCCCCATAGTCCATCTGGAACATTTTCATCAAGACTGAGTTCTAATGCACTCTTTCCCACCTGGCCTCTGCCTCTTTGCTCACCCTAACTACCCAGACCTGTCACCTGACACCCTTGGCCATTTCAGTCTTTGCCCAGCTGTGCATTCCTGTGCATGGAGTAATCCTCAGCCCCTAGGATAGCAGCTCCCCTGGTAGAGGCCCAGGGCTGCCGTTGAGGGAAGGAGAGGGAAGTGTTTATTTCTCTCCACTTCCTTCTCTCCCTTCTTTGCTCCCTCCCTCCCTCCATCTCTCCTCCCTTGGGGCTAAGGTTCTCCAGGTTCCAGGCATCAGCTGTCAGTTTTGTCCATGTTCCACCCACTTACTGCAGCCCTCCATTCATGTCTCGGTTTCACATTCTGGAGTATTGCTAACTGAGGTTGAACCTCCACAATCAGGACAGCAGAGTCTAACTTGTTGGGTCTTGGCATGATGCTCAGTTTCAGCTTGGAGAAACTTTTCATTCTTTTACACAATACCCAGAATTTGCACCTGCTGCCTGGTCCCAAGCCCTTCTTGATTTGCATGGTGTGTTAAGTGTGACAGTTAGATTGTTACTTGTGTCTGTGGATTAGATTAGCAGGGGATGGTCACTGGCCCACCATCCTTAGCCTGTGTTGGGTATCTTTGCTCTAGAGGACTTCTTAGAGGTCCTGGGCCCTGCTGCTGCATTTGACCTTTGGCACTTGACTTAGAGCTGGCTTCTTGCCCAAGGTCCTCCCTTCAGTTGTGTTGTAGCATTTTTACTGAAAGGAAGCTGCCTCCAGATAGCAGTTAACCCCACCTACCCACTAACCTTAGGCTCCACTGGTGGTTGCTAGGATTGCTGCATGTGCAGGTATGAGACCCAGTCCTGGGTGTTGGGAGAGAGCAGGGAGACTCTTGCTCTCAGTGTTCTAGTCCTCTCCTTGGTAACTGGATGGCCCTTGTGACCTTTGTATCTCTACCCTTAAAATGACCATCATTTCCTGTACTGCTGACATGCAGTCAGTGGCTGATGAGACCCATTCCCCTCAACAGGCCTGGGGTAGTTACTCTGGGGCAGCATTCTTTCCCCCCCTCTAGGAATTTCAAAACACACCCTCGTTTACCCCTTTCTCTGCCTCTTAGAATGCTTCCTAAGAGAGGTTAGTTTGTTCCTGCCCACTTTGTGCCTGCAGCACTGGTCCCAAGGAGATCTTGGTTCTGTTGACCTTGGGGGTAGGGCTCTTCTTACCACAGAATATCATGGTAGGCTGGATTGGTCACTCCTCAAGGATACAGCTTTGGAGGCTCAGCCCCTAGTGGAGAGGGCACACCCTGCTTGGGAACTCTGTGTGGTGCTGGCCCCTCCAGCTCTGCTTGTCTTTCTGGAGGTGGGTAGCAGATCCCAGGCATCTCCTCTCCTGCCAGTCTTGAGGTCGGTTCAAGGTGAACTCCTCTATCTCCATTTGATTGTGTGTGGGGTGTCCTAGAAACATAGAGAACAGTTTCCTCAACTCCTGTTAGACCCTTGCTTTTCCTCAGCCATTTATTTATTTGCTTATTTGTTTATGTGTTTATTTGTGAGTTTTCGATGCAGGGTTTCTCTGTAGCTTTAGAGAACTTGCTCTTAGACCAGGCTGACCTCAAACTCACAGAGACCCAATTGCCTCTTTCTTCTGAGTGCTGGGATTAAAGTTGCTTCACCACTGCCTGGCTCCTTAGTGCTTTTTTAGCAACAAGGAAGTGAGGCAGTGGTGTGGAGAAGGTGGACTTCAGATAGGGTGTCTAGTGTATTCAGATGAACTAAGAGATTCTGAGTCTAAGGCCTGAGGCTGCCCTAGGAAAACCCTGCCTGCCTGCAACAGAGTTGTGGTTGTGGAGTATGAGGGCAGAGCCAGGCATAGAGCTTCATTCTTGTTCGTCTTTTGAAACAGGATTTCTCTGTGTAGCTCTGACGGTCTTGGAACTTACTCTGTAGACCAGGCTGGCCTGCCTCTGCTCCCCGAGTGTGAGGATTAAAGGTGTGCACCACCACTGCCCTTTGAACTTTACTCTTGAGAGTCGTAATGTTCCCCAGTTTCCACATGCTTTTCTTGTCAGAGGTCCTGGGCTCCCATCTTTCCCTGTCCCAGGCCTGGGTGTGTTTGTATCCTGTCTGAGGATACTGCCAATCTGCCTCCTCTCCTCACTTGTTCTAGAACTCAGCACCTCTACTTCAGGCAGCTCCGACACCCCAGGGCAGTTACTTGTTGACTTTCACAGGGAAACCAGACAGATTGTAGCAGGTTTGACAGGGTTTATTGTGCTGGAGGAACAGCGGGGCTAGAGGTGCTGATGGGGTGGAAGCGGGGGATGTGACAGGAGAGTGGGGGCAGATGATTGCAATCCACTCTGGACTGAGTCATGTTAGGGTTAAAGCATCAGCCTTGTCTAGGTGGTGCTGAAGAGGAGCTCCTGGGTCCTCAGTCTTCTGAGATGGGGCAGGGAACCTTCTGGGTCTGGGAAGAGGACGACTGGATGGGGGAGGGGGATATGGCACTCTGGTTTGACACAAGGAGCACATCCTTGATATAATGCCACCAGTCTCCCAGAACCTGGAAAGGGCTTCCAGAACTGACTTTGTCCAGGACAGGTCTTCTCTATCATATTTGCCTGTGGGGGAACTGAGGCATCTGGAAGGAGGTACCCTGCCATCAAGGATGTAAAATCAGAGGGTTTTCCCATCAAGCCTCCTGGAGGTGTGAGCTGAGGTTCTCTGCAAGGCTATACTCTGGGTGCCAGATGCCCATGACAAACCATTCCTCGAATCCTGCCAAAGCTCAGCCAGATTTTTTTTTTCCTGTGCTTAGTGAAATCTGGGTTCTCTCTGACTTTACCCAGTCTGGTGTCCTGTAGTGTTAAGACCTGGGTTCTGAGCGGGCCCCTTTAAGAGCGCCTTGTCCCAGACCCTGCTGTGGAATGCCCGCAAGCTGTCCTCCTGTCCCTGCTAGGGTTAACAACACTTCACTTCAGCTGTGTTGTCTGGAACCGGTTCAGACTGGTTTTCTAGAAAGTGCTTTGTCTCTCTGACTGAATCCTAGGAAGGGTCATGTGGAGCCCAGTGATGTCATGGGATCAAAAACTGACTCAGCGGTTTTGTTTTTTTTGTTTTCCTTTTTCTTTAAATCAAGATATGTGTGTACCTCAGGGCCATGGTGGTGGCATGTTGGGATGGATCAGTCTATATTCTGCTCAGTGTATCTCTGCCTAACAAAGAGCTTAATGTGACTCACTTCTGGCTCCCTGGAGGGGAGCTGCAGAGGGGAGCTCAGGGGCAACAGCACACAGCAATACAGGTGCCAGGCCCCTGGGTTGGTTTTCAGGCCCACAATTGGCACCCTTCTTCCACAGAAGGACCCTGCCCAGTAACAGCTGTTACTGCTTTCCTCCCATTTGGACTCCTTGTCTTCTCAGAAATTGCCACACCCCAGAGGCCTGTGGACCTTCTGCTCAGCCATCCTGAGGGTGTGAAGAAAGTCTAGGAGGGGCTTGTGTGGTCCTGTTCGTGTCCCTTCTCCAACCAGCCTCCTCTGTGAGGAAAACAAAGCCACTCTCTAGACTTTAAGAAGGGTCTGCTTCTCCGTGCCTGGTTCAGATGTTGTGTCCTTTCTTTCACATACAGAATGAGTGAAGAAGCATGTCGAACCCGCAGTCAGAAGCGAGCCCTTGACCCTGACCTAACGGAGGATGATGTGGAGAGCAAGAAAATGAAAATGGAGAGAGCACCATCAGAGCTGACTGTGGACGGAGACACCAGGGTGATGCCTGAGCCAGGTGTAGGCCCGGCCCAGGGGTTGCTGAGGACAACAGAGACCACAGCCACAGGATCAGGCGAAGGGCTGGTAGGAGATGGGCCTGTGGACATGCGCACCTCACACAGGTGAGTGAGGAGAGTCAGTGGACTGGGCTGGAGCCTAGCAGAGGCTAGGTGCAGGGGCAGGGTGTCCTTGAGTCCTAGGCTGGGACGCTCTCAGTGGCAAGTCCTTGAGTCTCCTAAGGAGGAAGTCTCCTGCTGTCAGTGGGCCTGCCATTTCTGGGGTTATAGGAGTACTGGGACATTTCTTTGGTGTGAGTGCCCAGGGAGGCCAGGCTCTGCCATCTGCTCTGTGGGTTTCTCCTGATCATCACTAATTACTTCAAGGGAACTTTGTAGGTGCTCAGACTTTGTGAGTATGAAGGAAGTCAGACTCAACCTCCTACCATGTCTTCACTCAGAAACCTTTCTTCCCAACACCTGCATTACCCTTTCTTCAGAACACTCTAGGATGGAGCATTTACCTCAGATTACACTGAGGGCACAGCTGGCCCACTGGGATTCTGTACCTTGAAGATCCCAGCCTGCCTCAACATTTACCCACTGAGGGCCAGCACTGGTAGGGTGCAGGAAGCTGGTTCTCCACATATTCCCTGTAGTGCACAGGGATTTCAGTCTGTCAGCAATGTGAGTATTGGGACCCTGAGGGCTTCCAGATTGACTGGTGCTTCTCAGAATCCTGACAACTTGGGAGTTAGTGGGGAAAGTCCAGCCTCAAAGTCACTTTGTGACTTTGCCAATAGGAAGGCTTTTCTCATCTGGGCAAATGTGGCAGGATATGCCTCTCATTCTAGGAATTGCAGACAGGAAGATAAGGAGTCCAGGCAAGGTTGTTCTCAGTTGCATATGGAGTTGGAGGCCAGCCTGGGGTGCACAGAATCCTGTCTTGCCCACGGTCTTCTTACTCCCTGGAAAACTTGTCTCTCTTTTTGACTGCTTTCTGCTGAGCCTCTTCTAAACCTAAGGGTTTATTTTAAAATAAGTCAAAGTGATAGACATGGGCTCCTTTTCTCCTTCTGACTTTTTGGGTCCACAGCCTCTGGCGAGACTTCTGATGGATGAGTTCCCACAGCCGAGGGCGGGGGGAGTAGCTTCTTTGGGGTACACCAGATCTGTTCCATACTTTGTCCACTGTAGAACAGTGGTCTCTGTGGGGCTGGCTGGTGAAATCCAAAGTTGAATGTTAAGGTGTGAAAGAAAGAGCCCCTCTTCTGTTGCTGAACTCAGGGCTATGCTAGGCCTCTGAACCTGGGGCCCTCCCTGGGCTGTTGATTTCTAAACTGTCCCCTGAAGCTTCTTAGGATGCTTTCTTATGACACTTGAGGATGCAGGAGCATAGTCACCCAGATACCCTGGGGTGAGAGTAGCCTAGAGAGTAGAGACCCCCAGGCTCGAGCTGATACCGGTGTAAGAGTGGAGAAGAAACCCAACCCTGCAGGTCAGTGGACAGAGTAGGGACCAGGTCACATGTTCCAGCTCTCCCTGGACAGAACATCCCAGCCACATTTCCTGGTGAAATAGTCACGCTGCCTTGCAGGTTTATGAAGTGACAGGAAATGTGTTCTCAGTGGCAACCTCTGCAGTATGGGGACAGACTGAAGGGAACAGCCCTGGTTTCTGAGTTTGATCTTCTTTGGGATGTCTGGCCAGGGTCACCTTTAGTGACTTCCTACAGCACTGTATGTATTATGTTAGTGTCAGGCAGGACTTGAGTTCTGTGTAGACTCATGTAGTGAGTGCACTCACCCACAGTAGTGAGGATGAGGTATTCTTGCTTTGGCCACACCATCCATGTATGTAGAGAATGATTTGTCAGATGCTGACAGGCTTTACAGGCTTAGTGTCCATTCCCTGTGCAGCTGGAAACGTACTTTAAGTTGAACATGTCTAGACCAGCGTGGCTGTTAATTTCCATACAGTGCCCGCTCAGCCTGGTAAACTGACACACTTTTCCGAGGTCGATAAGACAAGCTAGTTTCCAAAATTCAAATCATCCAAGTAAAGATGCATAGGCAGAAGAATGTGTTGTCACAGCTTTCCAGATTCTGCCGTCAGGTGAGCCAGAGACTATCTAGAGGCGTCCAGGTGGCACCTCAGCTGTGAACTGTGCCAAAAGAAGTGAGTTTTTATTTTTTTTAAAATTATTTTTATTTTTTTCTTTTGGGTCTTACTGGTAGACCTGACTGACCTGGAACTATGGATGTAGACGAGGCTAGCCTTGAACTCTAAGAGATCCATCTTCCTGCCTTTGCCTCCCATTGTTGGTTTAAGATGTGTGCCAAACATGCCTGTGTCCTTTAAGGTGTTTTTTGTGTGTTTGCTTGTTTGTTTTGGTTTTTTTTTTAACTTGTGGGGGTGTGTGTGGGAATCGGGGAATCTGTGTGCGCGTGGAGGCTAGATGTCAGCTGCAGGTATCACTCAGGAGCTGTCTGCCTCACTTTTTGAAACCCTGTCTTTCACTGACCCAAGACTTGACAGTTTGGTCAGGCTGGAAAGTGAGCCCCAGAGACCCATCTGTCTCCATGTCCCCAGTCCTGAAATTACAGGTGCCACCAAGTCCTGCTATTTATGTGGGTACTTGGGTGGAGCCATCTCCCCAGTGCCTGCTCTGTAGATTTGAAAAGCGTGTGCTGCCAGGTCCTTGGTCCATACCAGAACATGAATATGGGTAGTACTCTGTGGGTAGTGCTCATTGCCCTCCAAGGAAGGATATGTCGTCCCAGAGGTAGGACAGCTTAGCTTCCAGAAGATTAGCTTTGTTTGTATGTCTGTTCTCTGTCTCCTGGCTTTCATTCCACGCTGTGAGATTCATGCGCACTGCTTCATAGCACAGACAGTGCCCTCTGTCCTTACGGGTTCCATACTAATGACTAGCCAATCACAGAAATAATGAGAGGGCTGGGGAGGGTGTGGCCTAGTAGTAATACGTTTCTCACTGCTATGACAGAATGCCTGAAGCTGCTGAAGGAGAGGAAAGCTTAGTGGTTGATGGTTCGAGGCTATAACCCGTTGTGGCAGGGAGGGATGTGTTGGAGGGAAGCTGCTAGTTAGTTCCTTGCCACTTAGCCCTGAAATAATCACATGGAAACCATATTATTTAAATCAACTGCTTGGCTCATTAGCTCTAGCTTCTTACTGGCTAACTCTTATATATTAATCTAACCCATCTTCATTAATCTGTGTATCGCCACATGGCAGTGGCTTACTGACAAAGTTTCAGCATGTCCGACTCTGGTGGAGGCTCCATGACTTCTTACTCCACCCTACTTCATCCCGGCCTAGCTTTCCTGGCCTAGTTCTGTTCTTCCCTGCCATAGGCTCAAAGCAGTTCTTTATTCATTAACCAATAAAAGCAACACATAGACAGAAGGACCTCCCACACCACAGATGGAAGCAGGAGCTTGCGGCAGCTGGTCAATAACAGTGTTTCTGTGATCAGAGAGCAGAAACTGTTGAATACTGCTGGTATTCAAATCATGTCTTCCTTTTTATGCAGAATTGGACTGCATTCATTCACAGTGACCTAGAGGTGTGTCTTTTAGGTGATTGTAAATTGCATATAACCATTGCAGGTAGAGCACAGAGCCATGAGTTCAGTGCCCAGCACCAAAAAGAAAAGGGTGTAGGATTTGTGCTTATGCTAAACATGTAAGGACTTTCTGTTTGCCTAAGCACTGTGACATGCCTGCTTACAGCATTCACAGTAAGTCAGCTATTTTGAATGATGTACAACATAACGTGTTGTATTCTGGGCAAACATTAATGCCATGTTACACCAGAGGCTGGAACATCTCAGAACTGGGGAGCAGAGAAGGCCTGGGATAACCAGCCACTGGTACCAAGGGTTTCGACTGTATACTTCTGGAATTTCTTTTTTTCATTATGTGTATGTATGTTTGTCGGTGTGTATGCCCAAGAAGGAGTGTCAGCTTACTGAAGCTGGAATCCCAGCCATCAGGCACGTGAACTGCCTTATGTAGGTGCCAGGAATTGAACTCCTGTCCTCTGCAAGAACAGTATGTACTCTTAACCACTGAGCCATTTCTCCAACCTGCTTCTAGAATTCTAATTGGCTCTTTTTCAGAGCTTCTCTTTGTCTCATGCTCCCATCATGGATATTTTGAAGGCTAGGGTAGGTTCTGGTGGTGGCAGAGTCATGGGATTTCTGTTTTCTTTTGAGGGTGGACTGAGATCACAAATTAATGTCTTTGTGAATATGTGTGTAACATGAGGGCTGGCTTGTTGGGGTTTCTATCCCGCCGGTACCCCACAGCCGGCAAGTTCCAAAGAAAATCACACATAGTGTACATTAGGTTATAAACTGATTGGCCCATTAGGTCAGTCTTCTTATTAGTCCTTATAACTTATATTAATCCACTATCTTTATCTACGTTAGCCATATGACTTGGTACCTTTTTCAGCTGTCAGCTCACATGTTGCTTCTTCGGTGATCTGGGGAGGAATGGCAGAGGGAGCTTCCTGCTTCCCAGAGTATTCCTGTTCTCATCGCCCCACCTCTACTTCCTGCCTGGCCAATCAGCGTTTTATTAAAATACATGATTGACAGAATACAGACAATTCTCCCGCACCATATGTGTATGTATCATTGTAGCCGGGTGACTTGGAACATGGGTGGCAGACACAGTGGTGGGGTCAGTGCTCCTTCTTCCACTCTAAAGTTTTTCTGACCGTTTCCTATTGTCTTTTATATTTGTAATAAATTGAGACTAGAGGGCAATTTGGGATTATGACTGAAGAAAGCATCAAATCTCCTTCTCAAAAGGCAGTGAGTGGGACAGTGAGACAGAAACTGCACTCCTCAATGTGCCAGCATTTCTCTTTAAGTGGCACCCCATAGGTTCAAGGAAAGAGAGAGGTACCAAGCAAACAATGGAGCCCTGGATGAGTTCATGAATGAAGTGGTTTGAAGACAGAAACTGTTATCTTATAGGATTGCCAAGCGAGAGAGGAGCTTTTAGGGTGGGACTCTCACTGTATAGTTGAGGCTGGCCTGCAGCACACAGAGATTCTCTTCCTCTCTGTTTTCTGAATGCTAGGGTTAAAGATGTATGCCAGCCCAAAGAGAAATGTTTTATAAGATAAGGAAGAAATCAGTTACCAGCACATGTGCATCTGACCACAGCTCTGAATGCCTGAGCCTAGACCATCAAGATTCATGTTAGAAGTAGATGATTCTTGGACTGGTGTGATGGTTCAATGGGTAAAAGCTCTTGCCACTCAAGCCTGGCAACCTGAGCTTAAATCTGCAGAACCCATATAAAGGTGAAAAGAGTGACCCAGCTTCACAAAACTGTCCTCTGTCCTCCACATGCACTGTGTGGCATGCTCTTCTCCTCCACCGTGCACAAACACAATGGTGGTAATTTTTAAAGAACAGGTTACTGATGTTATGGTTTACTCTCCATACATGGTAAGGCAACTAGACACAGTCACCAAAGTTGATAGATCCACTGTTGACCCATTCAGCCTGACTGACATCTGCATAAGTGTGCATTAAACATTTCTCTGGGTTAGCTGTAACAAAGATGATAGACAATGGTCAGTATTAATAATGATGTGTAGAAACCAGAGCCTCTTGTATATGCCCCTGGTCAGAGTGTAAAGTAGCACTAGCAACTATTTTTCTCCAAATCTAGATAAGAAGACATGACTGAGGAAAAATGGAATCCCTTCCCTCACACAGGGGAACTCAGATGTCCTTAGCCCTAGCAGTAGGGTACATGCCAGCCCCAGAGGAGATAACCAGATGTCTGTTAGCAAGTTACTAGTCACAAGAAGGAAGTAGAGAACATTCTAAGACACAGATGAGCTATAGCTGACCATGCTGAAGGGGCCATGGCATACCCCAGTGACTGACCATACATAATTAATTTAGAGGACATGGCCAAGGAAAGGTATGCACGAGACCCCCTGGGTTTCATCTCTAGCACTGAGAACAAAAGGAGGAAAAGGATTAGAGCTAAAGTCCACAAAATGACCCAGTGGATAAAGAAAGGGGCTCGCCACCGTCTGATAACCTGTGTCTGAGCTTTAGGATCCGCGTGAAAGGAGAAAACTAACTCCATTCTCACAGTCTGTCTTCTCAACTCCATGTGCAGGCTTTGTCACATGTGTGTCCTAGACACATAAAACACAGTGCAACTTAAAAATTTAGACTAAGATCTGGAAAGGAAGGCATGGATAGCTGTGTGTGGGGCCAGGGGGTGAAAGAGCAGTACAAGGGGACATCTCTGAATTGTACTTTTTATTGTAGAGTCTCATTAGTTTAGACTGCCTCCAAAATCCTTATCCTCCTGCTTCCATCTCCTGAATGCTTAGATTACAGATGAGTGCTTCCACACTAAATAGTACTGTCAATGACTCTGAGTTATGCCCTCCATGTAGATGTTTTAGAAGCAAGCAGGGTTTAACATTCTTGCTCAGTGGTGAAGCACTCCCTTTTTGTGTACAAGGCCATGTGTTCTACTTCTAATACTGAAAATGTAAATAAATGGAAGTTTAAATTCTAGTGCCTGTAAACATATTCATGGAAACAGAATTCACAGAGATTACCCTAGAGTTTTGTGTCTTGTTCTGCAAGACACAGTCTCAACCGTGAGATGGTGGTCATGTTCTGCCCTCCCTGGCCTGAACCTCTGGCCAAGACTGAGCTGGTGCGGACAGGGGAAGCTGATTGCTGCCCTACACCCCACTTTTCTCCCAGTCTAGATCTTGCTGCTTAGCTCCCCCTGGCCTTGTACTCCTCGCCATCCTTCTTCCTCTCCCTCCTCAGGGCTGCGATGATAGGTGGGCCAGCATGCAGGACTTGTTTGAACCTTTTCTATGTGGCATTGTCTCCTTGGACTGCTGCAGGGTGAGTCCTGTGCACAGTACTGTTCTTGGACAGGAAGGCAATGTTGGCAGTAATGGCTTGCTTAAAGTCAAGACTGTCTCCATGCCCTCATTTACCCTGAGAGGAGACTGCAGGGTCTGTGTTTGGTCAAGTTGATCTTGGGAAGCCAGTGTCTGCTGGCACCTGCCCTTTAGGTAATTTGTGTTCCCCATCCTTCCCCACCTCTTTCGTGTGTTGGTCGTGTGTTGGTGGCTTGTTCACTGCAGGATGGAGTGAGCATAGGCTGTGACATACTTTGAGCCAACTTGGGGGCCCTCAACCTTTGGGAACTTGAAGTTGAGCTGGTAGTCTTTGGATTATGGATTTCAGATCCCTGGTGTGGCACTGTAGTCTCTAATAAACCAGGGCACCAGAAGGTCACTGGTGCCATGTCCTTCATGACAGAATCACTGAGAGAACACTGAAAGACAATAGCACATATGTAGAAACTTGTGGCACTGGGGCATAACACACCCACCAGTGCTTCTGTGTCCTCCACAAAAGCCAAGTAGCTCTGAGAGTGTGGGCGTAGGGGCAGGGTGGGCAGCCTTGCCTCCTCTTTGATGGGGATGGGGCAGGCCTCAAAACACATGTACAGTTGCAAGACCAGCAGGCCAGGTCCCTACTGCAGTGCTTTTTACTAGTGGCTGTTGGAGCAGAGGGTAAAGATAACTCTGGAATGGCCACCCCATAAAGAGGCCATGCCAGCTATTGATCTGCAAGTCACAATGAGGAAAGGGCCTGGCATGCTGTATGCCTGTAATACCAGCACTTGTGTGAGTTGGAGACCAGCCTAGTCGACATAGAGAGTTCCAGGTTAGCTGGAGCTACACAGTGAGACCCTATCTCAAAAAAAGAAGAAAAGAGAAAAAGAAAAGTTTATGGCTAGGGAGATGGTTTGGTGGATAAATCGTTTGTTGCATAAGCTTGAGGACCAGAGTTTGGATTCCTCAGAACCCATGTGAAAGCTGGGGCAGGACATACGGCTACCTGTAACTCCAGCACTCAACAAGCAGAGATGGGCTCTCCAAGGCAAGCTGGCTGTCTAGACCAGAGGAGTCTGAGTTGGCAGATAGTGGTTTGTTCAGCAAGACATCCTGCAGCAAGTGAAGAATCATCAAGGAAGTCACTCGTAAGTAAACTCTAGGCCTTCATATCTGTGTGCATGCTTACCACAGCTACATGAACACCACGGGTGAACATACACAGGGGAAATGCCTACTCATGCTGTAGGGATGTGGTTGTGTTCTCGAACCCACTGCCTTTGGGCTTGTGGTGAAGCCGCATGTTGTGGGAGTGTAGGTAGAGGAAGCTGCCCAGCTCCTGGGGCTGGCAGAAACAGGAGTTCCTAGTTGTCTTTGTGGGTACATAGCACATGGCTTCTGTTGAATGCCTGCCATCTGGGCAGAGCCTCTCCTAATTCTGCCCTATGATGAGTTCTAACAGACACATACTCCTGACTCAGCAAGGTAAAAACCGTATCACCCAGAGCCTCCTGAAGAGCCTTCCCCAGTGTCACGCGCACCTACCCTCCCTGTGCTTTGGTGTCCTTGGCGCAACATTGGTGTGCGGTGTTGGTTGAGCTCTACAGCCCACGTTCTTCCTTATATGGGCTCTTCCTTATATGGCAGGCTTTGCCTGCCATGTGAATGTTTCATGTAGACAGTGACCATCCTTGTACTTACTTCATGCCCTGCAGCTGATGTCAGGCTTCTGAGATTCGTGCAATTCTATCGTGTTAAAGAGCCTGAAGGCTTCCTTCTCAAAATGTCCAGGTTTTTAGTATATGTGGTAGCTTATTCCTTAGGACACTGACACTAGGTTCCTGACCTGCATCTGTGCCAGGTCCACCTCTGTCACCTTACCCCTCTAACGGAAGCACAAATGTAGGTCTGTGAGAGAAAGTTGACTGCCCATCATAAGCTGCATTTGGGGGTAACCACACACAAAGTGACAGCTTGGTCATCATCTTCCCCAGAGTGCAGACTAGGCCTGCCAGCTGTCTGCTGGAATGTATTCTGAATAAACACCTGTAGCCCAAAATGTTGGGTGATAGCTTAGGATCCAGCTGTAGCATATGCATGTATGTGTGGTCCTTGACCTTGATTTTTTTGTTTTTTTCAGGACAGGGTTTCTCTGTATAGCCCTTGCTGGACCAGGCTGGCCTTGAATTCAGATATCTGCCTCCCAAGTGCTAGAATTAAAGGTGTATACTACCACTGCCCAGCCTTTTTTTAGACTTGTTTGCATGTGTATGTGTACCATATATATGTATGTGCCTGGTGCCTGTGGGGGCCAGAAGAGTATATCAGATCTCCTGGAACTGGAGGTGTGCAGGTGTTTGTTAGCCACCTTGTGGTTGCTGGGTACCCAACCCGGATTCTCTGGAAGATAGAGTACTCCTAACCTCTGAGCTGTCTCTCTAGCCCCATTGGTTGCTTTTTAATTGGTAGCTTTTTTCCTGACCCGGTGTTCCTTGAGGGAGTCCTACTATCTGTCCTGGTAGAGAGTGGAGTGAAGAAGAGTCATTCGTATGTACAGCAGGGAGAAGCAAGAGTGGGTACCAGGATCTTACAGGATTTGATGGCCCAAGTGCAGCAGAGGGAGTCATACCAGAAGGACCCTGTTCTAGCCTCTGAAAGGGCTCTTTAGGAAAAGAGTGACAGGCCTTCTGGGAAGGGTTCTGTGTTGTATTTTGATATTGTCAAGAAGATAACTCATGGTGACAGTGAGTCTGTGAAGAGGAGGAGCTGGGAGCCCTGCTGTGATTGGTTCCACATGGCCTTGCTTCATGCCTCCTTTCAGAGTCCTGTTGTCTCTGTCTCACCACAGTGCTAAAGGGACAAGTGTGTGAGTTTCTGAAAGTAAGAGATTAGAGAGGGGATGTGCCCCAGACACCTGAGGGAGGAAGGATATGCTGAGTTCCCTGAGACTAAGGTTCGGGCAGTCGTCCTGGCAACATGGAAGGCCGTCAGAAGTGGGAGACGTCAGGGAGGTGGTGTCTAGTGGCTGAAGAGATGGGAGACATGCCAATAATTGCTGTCTGTTCACATTCTTCATTCCCAAGCCATAGGCTGACTGTGTGCTCGTGTTTTGTTTGGAACACTTAGTAGGTTTGTACAGAGAGGCTGCATTAATTAACCTCTGTACTGTTCCAGTTTTAGTGTAAGTGCCACCAAAGCAAGTACTTGAGACACGGTCTCATGTAGCTCAGGCTGGCTTTACTATGTAACTGAGGAAGGCCTTGAACTCGGGATCTGTTTCTGTCTACAAAATGATGGGATGGCAGGTTTGTGTCACTGTGCCAGCATATAACTTAAACCTTTTCTTTTAAACAGTCTCACTGTGTAGCTATGGCTGGCCTTGGACTCATGGAGATCTGCCTAATTCTGCCTCCTGAGTATTAGGATCAAAGGTGTGTACCACCTTGCCTGGCAGTGACTTGCATTTGGAAACACAGCTTTGACAACCAGGGAAAACATCACCATAGGTGACAAGACAGGAGAATCCACCCAGTGACCCAGCCCCTTTTCTGGAGCTGAGAGCAGCAGCTGCTCTTCCAGAGTTCACACCTGCTCCTAAATATGGTTCTAGGGATCTGACGACTCCAGGCAGCTTGGATTGTGAACTGTGACTGTGGATATCATTAAAAATAGTTATTAATTGAATTAAAATGACTATAATAAGCCTCTGAAGTAGCAGAATACATGGTGTTTTTATGTTTTTGGCTGGTTGATGGGTTATGTCTCAGTAAACCCATATTAAGCTGAAAGTTGTTGAATCCTCCCAATAGTGGGAGGTGGGAGGGCTTTGGCACCCGGGAACTGTTGCTGCACTTCCTGATTTTCTGTTATCATAAAGCAAAAATCTTAAGTAGGTGACTACCCCTGTTTAGTAAATCTCTTGGAATACTTGGCTTCTTGGACCCTTTTGTTGTTTCTGTGCTCGGTGGCTGTTAGGATGGGGGTGCATGCAAGAAATGTGTGTTTGCAGTGCCATGGGAAAGACGGTAGTGCGTCACAGGTCCTCTGCTGCAGCTGCACCTCAGATGAGCCTGCCCCATAGGTGTGTGGAAAACACTGCGTTTGTACACACTGAGCAAAAGAAACCTTTTTGTTTGTTTTTGAGATGGACTCTTTGTAGTCCAGGCTGCCCTCAGACTCATTGGAATCCTCCTGCCCCAGCTTCTCTCCAGTGCTCACATTATAGGTGTGAGTCTCTACACCTGACTCCAAAGAAATATTTTTTTTACCGTAAGTTAGTTTTTTTAATTTTTATTTTATGTATATTTTATGTTTAACCTGTGTGTGTATATAGTATACTATGTGTGCCTGGTGCTGGAGGTCAGAAGACAGCACCAGACCCCTAGAACTGGAGTTAACTGCTCTGAGCTGCCATATAAGTGCTGGGAACTGAACCCTGGCGCCCTACAAAAGCAGTAAGCATTCTTAACCTTGTTGATCTGTGTTTTTAGCTCCGTAGGTTAAGTTTCTTGAGTATTTGCAACCCCAATGTAAACAGATTGCTGTAGACCTTGACAAATAGGAATCAAGCTTCACAGGTGTTAACCGTTCCGGACTCTGTTCTCATTGCTTTAGTTATCCCAAAAGTCCTTTTATTGCTCTGGGCCCCCATGTGGTGTTCAGTCCTCAGCACATCTTCTATCAGGATAGTTTTGAGACACTGATGTGATCTGTTGATGCTGCTGGGGTTCCCAGCCCCACACAGGACACATTTCTAAACTTTACTCATCAGAATATTCTACTTAATTGCTGGTTTCAGTACCAGGAATTTTTTTTGTGAAGTTAAAGTCTTTGTGTTAACCATTTGGGAGAAGTGCCTGGGGTATACAAATTTTTAACTTTCCTCCAGGAAAGTGCATATGTCTCACTACAGGACTGCTTCATCTGTCTTTGTCACAGAGTATTGAAAAGGCACATTTCAAGACTCCTGTGGTGAATGAGTTTTCTGTTACACAGATGAAGCCACCAAGCATCATGACTTGAGTGCCTTTCTGTCCATATACTGGTGTGCACTGCCTGACCTGGGCTGAGCCCACCTTGAAGCTCAGATGTCTGAAGGGATGCACCGAGCAGCTGTGCTGGTGCCCATGCTGGCTCCTTGTGGTTTTTCCCAGATGTCGGCCAATTTTGCTCTGCTGGTGAACAAACTGGCCTCTTCTTTGGAGGTGTGATTACATATACATTTGCTATAGTTCCAACTTCTACTTTGCTGGAGCATTGTATGATGTTCCGCTGTCAGGGAACTCTACCCTGAGTCTCACTCTCTGGTGCTGGGCACCTCCCCCTAACCAAATGTCATCCCAGTATTCTGACAGTCGATTGGTGACCTTGTGGGACAAGTTCCTGTTTACTGCTGAAGTGTGAGGGCTACATCCCTGTCCTTACACTGTCCCTTTCTTACCTACTTGAAGGGATTGCTGTGGGCACTGTCAGTGGTCCAGGACTTTAGCTGTAAATTTGAGTTTAGCTCCACAAATGGGACATGATGACCTGAATGATAGTCAGATCTGACAGTTCGTAGGGAACAGCTTCTCCCTGTGTACATGTTCTTTCCTGAGCAACCTCCATGGCTACCCCACACCCTACAATGGCATTCTCATCCCTAGGTGGCCCAAGTTGTCTGCAGGGCTCGGCTGAGTGGCCGTTCGCTCCTATGACTTGTGTCTTTCCTTGCACACTGGCAGTGCTGTTAATAAAGAATGTCACACTGTAGTTGACTTGGGTGTCCACTGTAAAGGGTTCAGCAGTTCTGTGTTTCTGGGCCTTCTTACTGGTTGCTTCTGTGTTTCTGACCCAAGCACATAGGACTTACCTTCCCTAAGGCCTTGGGTAGATGACAGGCCTCTGAGCCCATGAGTATGTCACTGTGATTCTTCAGCTGCTCTGCACTGTCCTTGCCTGGAAGAAGGTAAAGTGTAGGCTGGGTACCACCTAGCCTTGCTGCTCTGTGGTGCAGCCCCACAGGCCATATGCTGCCTGTCCCTGTGTATCACCATGTTGTAGATCCAGAACAGCAGTCAGAGGTGAAGAGTGCTGGCTGGCTTACCTCTGGTGGAGAGGGAGAACATGTTCTGATCCCAGCATCCCATTCAGAGGCCTTTGGGTTGTAGCCAGGAGGTGTGGTGATGGATGCTGGCTAGAGCAAGTGAGCTTTAGAGCAGCAGTGTCCACTGCTCACTCTAAGACAGGCCAGCCAGCTGTTGTTGTTACAGGGGTCTCTGAAAGAGAAAGCAGGGTGGGGGTAGGTTAGGGGGAGTGTTCCATGTGAGTTGTCCCTGTGCCCAGATGGTAAGAAAGATCATTAAAAAGTTTCTCCATACTCAGCCCTGGGGCTGCCGGGTCAGTTTTTGTCTGGTAGAGAATGGTGCCCAGTGTTAAAGCTCTCTAACAGGTGCCAGACATGGTAGTGGCATATACCTTTAGTTCTGGCACTCAGAGGCAGAGGCAGGTGGATCTCTTGAAAATCTTCAAGGCCAGCTTGGTCTACAGAGTGAGGTGTCCAGGATAGCCAGGGCTACATCCAGAAACCATTTTGGAAGTGGGGGCTCTCTAGTAGGACTTGTAAGTGGGTCCGCGTTTCGGTGGCCAATAATAGTACAGTGAGTGGGACACACTCCTCACCCTTTATCCTGCAACTCTGGTCTATTGTGTGCTTGCTTCAGCCTGTCTTACCCATAGACAGACAGAAGGCTGCCTCCACTGCCCTGTGTGTGGAGCTTCCTTGCTCTCTGTTTTGTCCCAGTAAATGTCCTCTGTTGGGGTTAATCTAAGGGAGGAGGCACAGGCCCAGTTGAGTGGTGCGAAGCAGCTGCTGTGTTGGCGCTTTACTATTTGGTATTCTGTAGGCCAGCTGGTCCATGTCAGCTGTCCTAGGTGTCCATGGCTGACACTGGCCAAACCCATTTCTGTCCCCTCAGACAGAGGGCTGGTCCTATACAATGTGTCCTGGGTCAGTTAGACATCCCTAGAGCCAGTTTTCTGAAGGCCTGTATGGAAGCTGATAGGTTGCTATGACCTAGCTCAGGGATTCAGTAGTGTGAAACCCTATCAGGTGGTTTGGTTGCCCACATGGGCAAGATTTTCAGTTAGACTGTAGATGTCAGTGAACAGGTTCTGTCTTGAATTGCCCAAGGTGCAGCTATAGACCCCATCCTTCACACCCTCTGTAGGCCTGTAAGCCTGAACAGGTGTCCCCCTAGACTGTGTTGGGGGTCTCAGGCTATACCCTGTCAGAATTTCTGTCAGCAGAGTCTGGAGTTGCTGAACACTTATCTGTGACTTTTAGGACATTGGCCTGCCAGTTTTGGAGAGGCAGCCACTGTGGCCTGATCTAACAGGATACACCAGCCTCAGAGTTGACTTTGAGCAGACAGCCCCACTTTTTTTTTTGTTTTGTTTTGTTTTGGGTCTTTGGTTTTTTGAGATAGGGTTTCTCTGAGTGGTCCTTGCTGTCTTAGAACTCGCTGAGTAGACTCAGTAGAACTCAGGTCCACCTGCCTCTGCTCAAGTGGATTAATCTGGATTAAAGGCCAGATAACCCCATCTTGTCACTGTAGGAATAGGTCCTTTAGGGCCAGCAAAGTCACCCCTAGGTGAGCATTGGGGCAGAGCAGCCTCTCCTCCTGTCCCACTCTGCCTAGTGCTGAGACCTCTGAGCCTTCAAGACGTGTAGAAGGCAACACTGGGGCACACGGGGCGGGGGGGCAGTCCCCTGACTCTGGGTAGAAGCTGGTCCCTTCAACTCCAGCTTAGTCTTCTTGAGTCCAGCTCTCCCACTCTGGTGATGGGATCATTTGTTCAGGATCTGTACAAGGCGGCACCCTGATCCTCCTATTCCCTTATTGGGAGCTGAGACTGTGTCACCTATGTGAGAGGGATGTGCTCAGGGTAGGGGATCCCTCCTGTGAAGGATGTGCCACAGTGAGGAAGGCAGGCAGGTGGACCGTCGGCCTGTTCAGGGGGCAAGGCTTGCATGCTTTCCTTGGCATGGTGTCATCTGTCCATTCTGTTCTCCTCACATACAGATACATACTAGGTGAC
The DNA here is from genome assembly GCF_982192425.1 of Myodes glareolus. NCBI lineage: Eukaryota > Metazoa > Chordata > Mammalia > Rodentia > Cricetidae > Myodes > Myodes glareolus. The sequence goes on along the minus strand of NC_142048.1, from coordinate 2,917,118 downwards.
TAAGGCTACATTTGCCAAGCAGCCCCTTGGGAAACTGAGGGACCTCCTTCAGGTTGTGTGCTGTGGGGCTAATCAATGTGCACTTGGGCCATTCTGAAGGCAGAGGACTGTTGAAGAGTGATCTAGACAAGGCTGACCATGGCTTGGTGGGTAGACTGCAGGTGTAGACGTCAAGCTAAAGCTAGTGTGTTTTGTGGTCCAAGGTTTGGGTGCAGAAAGGTAGGTGGGTGAGTCATGGTTTAGCCATATTGGGCCCAGTGTTGGCCCCGAGGAGGACTTGTGATCCTGAGTGAGGTGTCTTTGGACTGTAGGCCATGATTAGCTCAGAGCATGCCATCTCACACCTCCCTCCCCCACCCCCACCCCCATTTAAGAGGCCCCTTTGGACAGATTCTGACCTTAGGTGCTGTGTTGTTCGTGCACAATGTGGGTCTGGGCGACCCTTCTTTGTCTGTAGTTTAAGGTGCGTGGGTGTGCTTTATGTTTACAGTTTGTGGGACTTCTAGGATAAGCTTTCCCGTAAGTAAGTTTAGGGCCATTTTTTTTTAGTGCTTCCCAAATTCTGTTCCCACCTGTGAATTTGTCGTCTTCTGTGCCCTGTGTGTTCCTGCCAGAATCTGCTCCCACTATACAGAGAATGCAGGTTTAGGAGGATAGGGTCTTCCCTGGGCCCTTGGAAGCCCCATTTGAGAAACCACAGAAGTCCAGTTCCCAGCACCAACTCTTTATCTCCTTCATCACATCAGCATGGATAGGGACTGAACACCTCCCTTGGCAAGGTCTACCCCTATGCAAGAGGGGTAAGAGCTCAGCCACCCTGCAGGACACTACAGAACTTGTGGTGCTGATGACCAGGCTGTGTCTTTGTTGGTGACATAAAGCCACTTTATCATTGTTTTTCACTGTGTTCTCAACATGGGCCGGCAGGACAGGTTCATACAGTTTCCAGATGAATGTAGTTGTCCCAGACGCTTGGCCATGTGGCAGAGGCATCTCCATGCTCCTCTTGCTCCGTTTCCTTCTCCTGCCCATGGGTTTTATAAGTTAAAAGTCTCCCTCCAGTGCCTGTTACTGTTTTGTAAGTTAAAAGTCCCCCTCCAGTGCCTGTCACTGTTTGATCCACGTGTGCCTGTTCCTGAATTAAAAACTGTCCAGAAAAGTACAGAAAATCTTGAAGGTATTTTTGTTTAGGGGAAAAAAAAAAACAGAGCTTTGAAAAGTTTTTCAGTTTGGAAATGAGGTGGACTTGTGGTTTCCTCTGTATGTAAGAGATGACCACAGGTGATTGGGTGTCTAGGACACAGGCACAGTGTCCTGGAGGCCGCACAGGAAGGGCCTTGGGGTGAGTGGAGCCTCCATTTTCTGACAGCACCTGAACCCTTACCTCTCTTCTCAAAATGAAGGCTGTGTGTCACAAACCGGTTAGAACTGCCCGTTGCCATGGTTTTCACGTTGCAAGGCACAGTTAAAGGGTCACATGATCAAGGAGGGAAATGCCTTTGTCACGTGACTTGGGTGGCCTGATTAGCATGGAGGAAGTTCACTCCCCGCTTGCAGCCGCTGGGATGCTGAGTTACCACTGACAGTGACATCACCTCTGAGGTGTGTTATTGATCCGGTTAGAGAACACAGTGGTCAGGCCTAGGGTGGTCTCTGCCTAGCCCTACCCCACATCCCTCCAGCAAATCTCAAGTTTTATTAGTCCGCCTCAGGAAGATAGAAAAAAATTAACACACACACCCGCAGTTGACTCTTCGTCATTCTGCATACCCAGGAAACTCAGTCCTGGACTATAAATCTGTCCTAGGTTCCTCGTAGGCCTGGCTGCTGTGTCCAATACCACATCCACAGTGCCAGGCTGGGCTTCTGCAGCTGCACAGTGTGCAGTTGATGGTGATGGTGCGCACAGCCCGTGAGCCTGGAATCGGAGCTGCCAGATCACCTTGAAAACTGATCTTGGACAGTATGGGGCCTATGGAACCGTCATTGAGAGATAGATAGACCTGGAGTATTTGAAGAGACCAGAGGGAGCTGCCTAGGGTCTCAAATTATTTAATGATTTATTTGTATCCATTGGTGTTTGCCTGCAAGTGTGTCTGTGTGAGGGTTTCAGATCCTCTGGAACTCCAGTTACAGTTATGAACTGTTGTGAGTACTGGGAATTGAACCTGGGTCCTCTGGAAGAACTGCCAGTGCTCCTAACTATGAAACCATTTCTCCAGCCCCTCCAGGGTCTCTTTTTAAATGACCAGTTTCTGGGTTGCCAAAGCCTGATATTCTTCAACTGTCCCCAGACTCTGTAGACCCCGGCGTGGGCCTTCAGACTTTGTCCTTACTCCTGGCCTGACAATTTGGCAGCCAGTTAGTGTGTAGCTGCCATGTGCCTCTGAGTGGAACCAGAAAGCCAGAGCTACATCTGGCTGGTCAAGACTTTGTCCTCCTTCCTGAGGGCTGTTGGGTCCAGAGGCTCTTTTCTCAGTGACTCACCTCACTCTGCTCTAGCACAAACAGCTTTGTGCTGTGACTTTCAGTTAACTTTATCTGTGCTTGTGTTTATCTCGTGTCACAGTGCCACCTAGTGGACATGTCCGGAGCTGCTTTTCCACAAGCAAGATGGGAGATGGGTCCTCGAAGGTTGTTGGGTTACACACCCAGGGACAGTACCCTCTATGCACAGTACCTTCTTTAGAATTTGCTGCCCCCACTCCTGTGCTGCAACAGAGCACATTTAGCCCTGAGACTTTAGAAATAAATGTGTATGCCCTCTAACACCTGTTATAAAGAAGGGAAGTCCAGTGTCAGAGTGTGGATTAACACACTAGCCCTTAACCAGTGTTGAAAGAGTGCTCAATGAAATTCTGGTAACTGGCAGCCTGTGCCTCCACACACACTCCTCCCCAGGAGCTGTGTTTGGCTGTTCGTTCACAGGTAAAGTGAGCTTCCTACACACCACGTTGTGTGTATTAGAAGGCTGAGTGACAGTGGTGAGTGTTGCATGGTGTAGCTTCCTCTGAAAATTGAGCAATGTACAGGGTTGGGGGCAGAGGGCAAAGTGTAGTGAGTAGGATGGCATTGGGGACAGACAGACCTGTCGCACTCTGCAGAGCTGAGCCTTGAGACCTGTAGTCACTACAGCCACTTGCTGTTGATAGTAGTTTCTGTCCCACCTGGTCCCGCAGTCGTTCAGTCCCAAAGAAACACACAGAGGTCTACTACATTAATTATAAACTGGTTGGCCAGTTAGCTCAGGCTTCTTATTAACTCATTCTTACATCTTACAACTTAACCCATAATTCTTGTCTGTGTTAGCCAGGTGGCTTGGTACCTTTTATCAGCAAGGCATTGTCATCTTGCTGCCTCTGCTTCTGGGTGATGACTGCAGACTGAATCATTCCTCTTCCCAGAATTCTCCTGTTCTCATTGCCCTGCCTCTACTTCCTGACTGGTTGCCCTGCCTAGACTTCCTGCCTGGCTACTGGCCAATCAGCATTTTATTAAACAAGTACAAGAAACAAATCTTTGCAGGGTAAAACCATTGTCCCACCGCAACTTACTATGTGTGTCCTAGGTAGGCTGTCCTGCAGATGGCTCCAGGTTCCCTTGTGAGGTGAAATTCAAAGGCCAACAGCATGCCATCGAGTTGTTTTGGCTTTCTGGGGGATATGTGGGACTGGGCTAAGGGGGGGGGGCTTCCTTTTGGGTGGTTCCCAATGTGAGCAGGTGGGAGCCCTTGGCTTTGGAGTGTTCATGTCTCATCCTGCCCAGCACTCAGATCTGTGACTCAGTGTGTTTACCCGTGATCTAGTGCCACAGTAGATTAACACTTTCTACAAATACCCATGATACATCAGGTACACACGGGCAGAGTACATGACCTTGAATGGATGGCCCCAGTGACTGGTGAGGACATCCACGATACATATAGCAAGTCAGCTGAGGACAATAGGGCACCTGGAGGAGGCCAGCAGGGGCCAAGTGCACTCTGCTATGCTAACCCCTGTTACCTCTGTCTGACAGTGACATTAAGTCTGAGAAGAGACCTCCCTCACCTGATGTGATCGTGCTCTCTGACAGTGAGCAGCCATCAAGCCCAAGGGTGAATGGGTTGACCACAGCATCCTTGAAGGATACCAGCACTGAGGCGCTCCTGGTGAGCCTTTGCAGGGCCTATGCCCATGCCCGGGAGCCTGGCCACCCTAGCTTCGCAGTCTCTACTAAGGCTTTCCCCAATTTTGTGCTCTTGCTCTCATAGAAAAGCAGCCCAGAAGAGCGAGAGCGGATGATCAAGCAGCTGAAGGAGGAGTTGAGGCTGGAGGAAGCAAAGCTGGTTCTGTTGAAGAAGCTACGTCAGAGTCAAATACAAAAGGAAGCCATAGCGCAGAAGGTACATGTGCTGACCTCAGAGTCTTGTCAGAGTCTGGGCACCCAGGATTATAGGGGTTGGCCCAGGGCAGAGACCCAATCCACAGGGCGCCTGAGCAATAGGGAGCAAGCAGAAGATGATTACAGGGCAGTGGTGTGTGGACTGCCCAATACCACCTCCTCCTGATATGCCCTGCTATCTTACAGCCTGCAGCTTCCTCAGGGAGCTCCGTGACCACCCCTCCCCCACTCGTCCGGGGTACTCAGAACATTCCTGCTGGCAAGACATCACTTCAGGTTAGTGTGTGCTCGTCTTCCTGTTTCCGAATACCACCACTGCTTATGGCTAGGTTCCTGAGCAGCCTTGGTGTGTGAAAGCAAAGACTGCCTATTCCCAAGTTAGCAGGCAAGTACTGAAGTGTTAGCTGTACCCCAAATGACCCCACCAAACGAGGCACCGTTGATGTCACAGACTGTGGTCAGTGGTGATCAACCAGTAAGATTGAGAGTGACTAAAGCAGGACAGGTGCTCTTCGTGTGGACTTCACTGAGGCCTCTCAGCTCAGGCCTCTGTTCACATGCTTCAGTGACTCTGTCACACCTTCCGTGATTCCTTCCTCTGAGTTCTCGTGACTCCCAGTACAGTCATGTGTACAGTAATTAGGTATTTTAGCTAATCTTGGTTTTTGTGTGTTGGTTTTTAATTTGTTAACCTTAAAACAGAAATTATCATAGAGCTGTGGCTTCATTGGTAGAGTGCCTGCCTCATGTTACAAAGCCCTGAGTACCACATAAATGAGTTGGGTTGCTCAAACCTGTCATCCTAGCATTGGGGAAGTAAACACAGAATGAATTTTAGGAGAAAAAGAAAATGTATATGATTCTGGGTCTCAATGTCATCAACAGACCTCTTCTGCTCGAATGCCCGGCAGCATCATCCCACCGCCACTGGTCCGGGGTGGGCAACAGGTGTCTGCCAAGCTGGGACCACAGGCCAGTTCCCAAGTAGTCATGCCACCACTTGTCAGGGGGGCCCAGGTGAGTCGGTGTGTGTGTTAGGGTGGGGCCAGGTGTTCACCCTTCCGTGGTCTGCCAGGATTGGTTGATCTCAGTGGCATTCTTGTCCCCTGTCTCCCAACAGATTCACAACGTCAGACAGCACCCCTCCACAGGGCCACCACCCCTCCTCCTAGCCCCCCGCGCCTCAGTGCCCAGCATGCAGATTCAGGGACAGAGGATCATCCAGCAGGGACTTATCCGTGTTGCCAATGTCTCTAATACCAGTCTGCTTGTCAACATCCCTCAGGTAAGTCTGGAACTCAGGTGCAAGGTTGGAGTAGGGTTGGTGCTAGGTCTCAAAGTGTCATTGTGTCTTCTGGGAGGGGACTGGTGTCACACACTTGATTCCTGGGTCTGGTGGGGTCTTGGACACCCCTGAAGGTGGGACTGGAGTTCTTCTAGGTATGAAGATCTTACACGGTTTGGCCTTTAGCAAAGTTAGGAAGCTTTTGAGACAGTGGGGACTGTTTGGGGATGCAGGCATATGAGAGACAGCAGGCTCTGAGGGAAAAGTGAGGAGACCACTAGAGGGACACCAGAGCCCTCTGGAGCCTGCCATCCCTCCCAGAGCCGCTGCTGCAGTACCTCCCCCAGCTCCTGCTGACTGTCCTCAGGCTGAGAGGACAGCATGTCACAGATCCTCCCACAGCCCAGTGGGCTATTCTTAGCTATGTGTCCTTCCACCTCTGTACAGAGTCTCTGAAGTGGGGAGGGACTGTCCCCACCCCTGGGTAGCAGGATGGAAAGAAAACAGCTAGAGTAAGAGTTTTGTCTGAGAGATGAAATTACCCAGTCTGCAGACCTTTTGCTGACAGCAAATTTTTTTTCTTTGTCACTGCCCGCCCTCCTTAGACAAGACAGGACTGGACTTTGGACAGCTCTGACAAAGGGCCTTTGCCTGTGTTAAAGTCCATTTCTAGTGCACAGACAATGACTGTCTCTGCCTCCCACTTGGAAGGGTGTATGCCTCAGCTAAGACATAAGTCTGGGGAGTGGGCATCTCTTCTCAGCAGCTCATGTTTCCACGTATGCTATGCTCAGTATGCCACCAGGGTGGTGTGGTAGTGATGGAGCCAGGGCCCCTGTCAATCAGAGGCTGGTAGCCTGTGCTGAATCCCCTTGCTGAGCATCTAAGCCCCACAGAGAAGTGTTTGTGGGCCTTGGTTGTCTGTTTGCTCAGGGATAGAGAGTGCATGGTGCTCTTTATATCTTTATGGAGATCGTTGTTAGATCCTCCACAACACACTAGGAACCTGGAATGGGAATGCAGCAGTGGGATGGGTGGAGACTAACACGGACATGAAGTTGCATATGAAGGGCCAAACAGGAGCTGTATTTCCCAGTGGCCTTGTGCATACTCAGAACCAGTTGAGAAGCGGCACTCAAGGTGTAGACCCATTGCAGTTTCCCAGCTTGGTCTTGCTTGACTCCTGGGCATGTGGGCAGCTAGGTGTACAGGACCTGGGTGTCCCTGGGTGTCCCGTGGACTTAGGTGGCGACAATCTACTCAGATTTACTTCAGTTTGTTTTTGTTTTGAGACAGGGTCTTACTATGTAGCCCACACTGGTTTCAAACTCCCCTTGCTTGCCTCCTGAGAGCTGGTATTAAAGGCCACCATACCCTGCTCAGATTTACTCTTATAAGGATTCCAGTGCACATCTGACATGGAGCCTGCTTTAGGTAGCCTGAGCCTCACCTCGTTGTCTTCCACAGCCCAGTGCAGCCTCACTGAAGGGGACAACGGTTGCCTCTGCTCAGGTCAGCTCCACCCCAAGCAGTGTGGCCTCTGTGGTTGCATCTGTGGAGTCTCCAGCCAGCCGGCAGGCTGCTGCCAAGCTAGCACTACGCAAGCAGCTGGAGAAGACCCTGCTTGAGATTCCACCTCCCAAGCCCCCTGCTCCAGAAATGAACTTCCTGCCCAGCGCTGCCAACAACGAGTTCATCTACCTGGTTGGTCTGGAGGAGGTGGTGCAGAATTTGCTGGAGACGCAAGGTGAGTGGGTGGCCTTACCTCCTGCTCCAACCTCTGTAAGACACATTCTATATAAAGTTGGGCATCTCAGGCAGTAGTGCCATACCAGTTTTACTGTGAAATCAATCCATGTTGTAGTTAGGGGTGAGTCTGAGCATCTATAGGAGGCTGACCCTTGGATGAGGCAGAATTTTTCAAAGCTTCTAGTTTTCTTGGGCTGATGGACAGATAGAGACACCTTTGCCTGGACCAGGTTCTTTACCATATTTGGAGGCAGTGTTGCTAGGACATTTGCAGGACCCCATAGAAACAGCATTAGACAGGGAAGGGAATGGGTGGATGGCCCAGTTGGCTCCCAGACACAGGCCGAGGATGTGTGCGTCTTGACGTTGAGCTGGTGGACAGGTTAATGGTGGTCCACCTCTCTTCCCACCCCTAAGTGGCTTTGTCAGATGCCAGGAGATAAAAAATGACTATGACTGGACCCAGCAGATCTCGGCCCCTTGACAGTGGTCATTAGTGCTAGCTCTTCTGACATAGGTATAAGGGACTGTGTACACAGAAAAGGGCTTCCATTGTCTGCTTCACTGTGCAAGGAGGAAGGTGGTGGGAACATGCAGAATTGTGCCCATTGCTTCCCTGGAGCTGGGTTGTGCTCCAGTCTCCTGGGACCCCCAGCTCCACACACTTGAGTTGGGGCCCACCTACCACCAACCCAGAGCTCTGGTGGGAAATAGGCTCAGAGGTTTGCATAGTGCATACTTCTCGGTAACTTTTGTAGCGTGCCTTGAGCACAGATTTGCACTGAAGATAGCCACCAGGCCCCTGTCAATGAACAACACCCTCTGTGGCATAGTGTTAGTAACAAATACCTCTTGGGCTTCCATGAGAGACCAAGTATGTCTCATACTTGCTGGGAAGCCTGGGTGCTGGCACTCTGTAGTGAGGTGACATTGATGAAGAATTGCTAGGGAGAGATACCCATTCATACAGGGCGGTAAGTGTATGCAAGTGCTGGGTTTTATCTCTAGCAGGCAGGGCTGGCAGAAGTCTGCCTGTGGAGTGCCGGCAGTCATCTCTGACCCCGTCGTTGGGGTTAGACCAACTCTTCTGTTGCTCAGAACCAGAGCACTGCCCATCCTCATCATGTCAAGCCCCGTATCCTCATTCAGTGTACTGGGGAGGTGGAACCAGAGCTGTGGACAGCTAGTACAGGTGCCATCTCTTAGCTCTGGGGCCTCCAGAATCTTGTCTGGAAAGTTCGTCAGTGTGCATTTGTTCTCTGATCCACAGTGCAGCCAGGCTCCTCCTGGGGCTGAGGCCTGGTTCTGCTGTCGGCAACAAGAGAAGTTGCTTGTCTCCTGGCCTCAGCCATCTCAGTGTTTGGGTAGCGTGTCCCCAAGAAGAGTGAGTGAATACCCAATTGCCTACAAGGCAAGTAACCAACAAGGCAGGGTAACTTTTGACATACCTCTTAGGACACCTGCTATGGCAAGGCCAAGCCAGGCCAGTGTCACAGGGCCTTTGGAGCCTCATTACCAGGGATGCTCAGCCGTAGCCTGTTTGAAGTTCATCCACTGTGGCCTCTATGTACCTATGAGAGATGTCCACCCAGGCCACTGCCCACAGTCATTGAGGTTCCTTTGACAAAATCACCCATCTATTACAGCGGGAAGGATCTCTGCCAGCACAGCTTCTGCTATGTTATCCCGGGAGCCCTACATGTGTGTTCAGTGCAAGACGGACTTCACATGCCGCTGGCGGGAGAAGGGTGGAGCCGTTATGTGTGAGACTTGCATGACATCCAACCAAAAAAAGGCACTCAAGGTGGAGCACACCAGTCGGCTGAAGGCTGCCTTCGTGAAGGCACTGCAGCAAGAACAGGAAATGGAGCAGCGGCTGCTGCAGCAGGGTGTGGGTACCACCAGCACCAAGACTGAGGCTGCAGCCCCACATCCCACGCTGAAGCAGGTGAGAGCTGAAGCCTTTACCGACTGCAGGATGTTCCAGAGGCATCCCTTTCCACCCACCCGCTTGGTGCTTAACTGCAGGCTAAATTGCACTTAATGGTGGCATTTGGCAGTGAAAACACTAATTTGCAGTTTCTTTCAATTTTGTCGCTTTCAATCCCAGTGCACTGGCAAGTACTTCTGTCTAAAATGACTACTGAGAGCCTTGCTGGCCGTTAGCAAGAGTGCCCTGGCTAGCTGAAGGAGAAGAGTGGGGTGGACCTGGACCTTTTTTTGTTTTCTTTCTTCTTTTTTTTTCTTCAAATGTGCTTCTCCTTTTTATGGTTTCTGTCTGATCACACATTGTACCTCACCAGAAACATTTTTTTTTTCCACCATCTCCTGCAGTATTAGGAGCCGGCAGGTGTTGGCACTGCCGTTATGGCCGGGCCTATCCGGTAGGGCATCCTTGGCCAGTTTGGGTTAGTGTCACAGACCTTGCTGACATACCTTTCAATCCCATTTGTATAGGTCATAAAGCCCCGACGTAAATTGGCGTTCCGCTCAGGAGAGGCCCGTGACTGGAGTAACGGGGCTGTGCTACAGGTCAGAACCCGGCCAGGGCCTCGCCCATGGCAGACACGGCCGCAATCACCAGCTCTGCTGTGCTCGTGCTCTCAGCCCTCCCGACCCCACTGTCTCCTCTGTCTCTTCTCCATCCCCTAGTGTAACTCTCATGGCCGTTTGACTTTGGACTCTATAGGGACCCAAGTGGGTGGGAAGAGGTCAACCTGACAAGGAGAGGCCACTCCAAGCAGCTTTGCCACCGCTGCCCATGGTAAGCCTGGCTCCCTTTGTGTCTGTAGGCTTCCAGCCAACTGTCCCGGGGCTCAGCCACAGCACCTCGTGGCGTTCTGCACACATTCAGCCAGTCACCCAAACTGCAAAATGCGGCCTCAGCTACGGCCCTGGTAAGCAGGACTGGCAGACATTCCGAGAGAGCTGTGGGCACCAGCAAGGGCACCACCTCCAACTGGAAAAAGACACCCCTGAGCACAGGTATGCCTCTACCCCTGGAGACCTTCTGTCGTAGGCTATCTTTCCTTGTTTGTTGGGTGTAATCTGGCACAGACTGGTCTGGAACACTCAAACTCACCTAGTTTCCCAACAGCATTATCAGAAATAGTACAGAGGGCCTGCTTCCCACACCCTTCTTAGAGCACATATAGCAGACTTTCTTTTGGGCTACCAACCGGCTCCCAAATCATGACACGGAAATTTTGTTGTTGTTGTTAGTTAATGCATTTTGTTGTTAATGCTTAGCCTTAGCTTATGCTTGTCCCCCTAGCTCTTATAACTTAGGTAACCTATTTGTATTCATCTGCGTTTTGCCTTGAGGCTTTTACCTTTCTTTTACTCTGTGTGTCCTACTTTCATACTTCCTCCATGTCTGCCTGGTGGACCATTGGCTTCTCCCTGCTGTCTCCTTTTCTTTCTCCTTTAAGCCTAAATTCCTCCTCCTACTTACTCTCCCTGCCTGGAAGTCCTGCCTATACTTCCTCCCTTGCTATTGGCCATTCAGCTTTTTATTAGACCAGTCAGGTGCTTTAGGCAGACAAGGTGAAACAGCAACACATCTTTACATAGTTAAACAAATATTTCACAACAAATCCGTATAGAAGGGGTCTGGGAACACCTGGCATATTTAAGACACAGAGTCAACTTGTAGGCTTGTCTGAAATTACCTCTTGTGACCTGGACATGATCGCATACATCTGTAGTCCATAAACAAGAAAGTAGACACACTGACACTCACCTATTGTCACTGCTACTTGGGAAACTGAGGCAAGAGGGATGATTTTAGCCCAAGAGTTTGAGACAAGCATGGGCAGTTTAGGAATTGCTGCTAACTAAAAAGAAGAATTGGGGATAGAGCTAAGTGATCAAGCATTTGTTTGAGGGATGTGAAAGCCCTGAATTCCGTCCCCGGGGACACATGCTTATAATATCAGCACTGGGAGGGAGAGTCAGGTGACTCTAATAGAAAACCAGCCTGGCCTATGTGTCTCAAATTCCAAGCAGTGGGCTGGAGAAAAGGCTTAACAGTTCAGAGCTTGGGATATTCTTCTAGAAGACTCATATTTAATTTCATTGGGCAGCTCACAACTGCTGGTGACTACAGTTACAGGGGATCAGACCTCCATTTCTGGCTTTTATGGCACACGTGCGCATACACACACACATTTGTGCGCACATACACATGATTAAAAGTAAGTCTTTTTGTTTTTCAAGATAAGGTTTCTCTGTGTAACCTGGAACTCGAGATCTGCCTGCCTCTGCCTCCCAAATGCTGGAATTAAAGTTGTACACCACCACCACCCAACCTAAAAATAAATCATTAAAAATAACAACAAAAAATCTGAACAGCAAGTTGGCATCCGATGGTACCAAGGACTAGGAAGACTGAGGCAGGAGGATTGCTTAAGGCTTGTAGTTTGAGCCAGCCTAGCCAGCACAGAGAGCCTTCACCACACTTACGTATACTGTCCTGATAGGGGAGGGTGCTGTCCAGTCACACAGTCCATGAAGCTCCATTCCATTGCATTGACTCAAATCCCTTGTTTGAGGTTTACTCATCTCTGCACTGAACCCTGACCACTGTTCTTGCTTTGGTCACCTTAGTGATGTCTGGATTGAGATGATTGGTGACAGGATATAAGTTGTGTGCGTCATGACCCTGCTTATGGATCCTTTGGGTATGTTCTGAGGTGGGAGTCTAGGTTGCATCCAGGGCCTGGTCAGCCTTACCTGACTGGTCACTGCTGCCTGATGCTGTGCTTTTTTACAGGTGGGACCCTTGCCTTTGTCAGCCCGAGTTTGGCAATGCACAAGACCTCTTCAGCTGTAGACCGTCAGCGAGAATACCTCCTGGACATGATCCCTCCACGCTCCATTCCCCAATCAGCCACATGGAAATAATGGGAGGCCAGCCCAGCTGAGGACAGGCCCTCTGCTCTCCATGGCTCCTGGTCTAGGACACGCAGACTGCCCTCCTAACAAGTTGCCTGAGACAGCTCAGGCCTTGGCTATTTAGCCTTGCAGTGGCCAGAAGAGTGTGCCACCATGGTGCCCAGGATCAGAACCAAGGACTTTCCCTGTGGGCCTTTCCTTCCTTTTTGCCTTTAGTTTGCCCAACACCAGCAGAAACTCGGACCTTAGGGCCAGCTCTGCCTGGCCAGTATGGGTGGGAGCTCACCCTGGACACTGTGACACGCCCAGGCCAGGCTGGCGCCAGGGGCTCCCGAAGTTGAACTGGGGTTTGTTTTCTTTCAGCTTTTCCCATCTTCACTCCCCAGTCTCTGCCTCCTCATGGCCATCTATAGGTTGAAGTTCGGGTTTTTGTGTTTTCTTTTTTAATCACTTCACGATGATGGAATGAAAAGTAAACTGTGTAGACCCAGGGTCCCTGTTGTGCACAGTGTAGTCCCTAGCCCCAGAGGATGCTCTGAGTGGCAGCACACAGGGATGGCGGGTGCCACTGTGGCTCCAGTTGTGTCTGTTGCTGCTTACTGCGGCCCCTGGCTTCCACACTTAGAACAAATCGCAGCCCAGACTTTGCCAGAGACTCTGAGGTTCCAGAGGGATGCTGGGCCCACCGCTGGAACCAGAGCTGGCTGCTGGGTTATTTTTGTGCTTTATTTTATTAAAATTTCTTTCCTTTCTCTCTTTATTTTGAAGGGCACAATCTCAGGGTGCCCAAGAGGCACCCAGGTAGGCGCAAACAGACCTGTCTACCCTGGGGTCAGCCGGGTGGGTTCACCTCTGGCTCCTCAGTCCACAGGGATGTCTTTGAAAGGCCAGGTCTACTTTAGTTTTATTTTCTTTCCTCTCCCACCCCCTACTCTTTAAAAATTGGTTTCATGGTGAAAGGGCAGAAGCAGCTCACACAGGGTGGCCTGCAGCAATTCGACAAATTGGTTGCTGTCGAATCCCGAGCAGCCCTGGCTTCCTTCAACACAGTAGTTAGGGACTTTAATTTAAACCCTTGTTCTGCAGACCACCAACCCTCTGCAGACACGCCCCTGCCTCCTCCTAATAAAGGCTCATTTAACCCCATGCTCGCTCGTGTGCAAATCCTCCGTCGCTAAGAATTGTTTGGATATAAGGGAGTTCCAGGTTTTGGGAAATCATTTTGTGTGAAACCCAAGTTACTGAAGTACTTTTAGGTTTGAGTGTGTCACTTCCCAGGGTGGGTTTGGGAGAGTGAACAGAGATTGACCCTTTGTGCCAGGGCGGGTGTTTACACCAAATATATATATATATATATATATATATATATATATATATATATTTTCTTACTTGGGTATTTATGTGCCTGGCAAGTCAGTTCCTGTTAATCTATTCTTACTGAGTGACTGGCCTTAGCTCAGTGACATGGGGCTCCTTAGAACAGCCACACTAGGTGGCCTCTCTTATAGAAGCCTTCCCAGCCATTAGTCCTCAGTTCCATGTAGTCATTGATCAGAGTATTACCTGGCACCGGACATAGACTTCCACTTGAACTGATGGGGTCTGACCACAGGGCTCTGTTGTCACCTATGGCTTGTGAGTCCAGTAGCTTGTGTACCTTACTGGGGACACCCTACAGCAGAGGCCAAAGGGTTGCTGGTGCATCATTTTCCCAGGGTGACACTCGTGATGCTCTGTGTAAAAGGGCCGAGTGTTGAGGTGCCTTAATTTATTGGAAAGTGTTGCCCATTCTCTTTCTACTGCACTGGTTTGAGCAGCAAGGCCTCATAGTGACATTACAGCTAATGACTGGGGGGTGGGGGACCAGGTATTACTTAGTTAGTAGGGTGCTGTGTCAGCTGTGAAGCTGCCCCACCACCACCACCAAAGCTGGCTCCATCCCTATCCTGATGAGCTGGGTCCTGGGCTCCCTGCAGATCTGCCATCCTCTGCCTCCTGAGGTGGGATGAGCTTACACCTCATGCCTGGGTTTAAAAACTTAAGAAAGTTAAATGTATTTGGCATAGTACTTTCATGTCTATACTTGGGAGTTGAAGATGGAGGTGATGGTCCCTACTTATTTCCAGAGACAATCACAAACATCAATGGCTCTGGTCAGTGGGGGCAATATACCTTAGTTTATTCCACTCATTGTCTGGGACGTGCAAGACACGTGCCCATTGAACCACCCCCAGGCTCTTGTCTAGCTTGTGGAAACATCAGGAACCAAGTGTCACCTGGGTTAGGGGGACAGTGGTCATGCGCAAGTGGGCAGGTAACTTAAAGGCTCCTGGCTGAAGGCGTTCCTATGAGCATCCTCGGGACCCGAAGCCCCCCCCCCACACACACACACACTAGGGAGGCCAAAGCTTACCCCAGGCAGAGGGAGGAGGGGACAAGTGCTGGCTGTAATGTGCAACATTTAACTGGAAGCAGAGAATCAGAGTATCAGCCTGAATGGGGGAGCCTATTTGGGGAAGGTTGTTCCTCACCTTCAAATGGTGACAGCCTGAAGACTTTGGACTGTTGCCAAAAAGTGGTTCCTAAATATTCATTGTGTAACAGTTACACTAGTGCAGAGTATGGGGGCTGGGGCAGCTGACACTGTAATTATTGTGACTGAATCTTTGGTAATACGTGTTTTTAAAAAGTTTGCCACCAAACGAATAGATGTTCCAATAAATGAGCTGGAATTGGTAGCCTCCTTGTGTTGGGGAATTTTGAGACCCTGAAGGACAATAAAGAAACGGACCAAATGTCATTGTATTGTTCCTTTATTTCCTGGGGCCCTAGTGTTTTGTCCCAGCTTCTGGTGGCCTTTCTTAAAGGGGGGGAGTGAAAGGTAGGGTACACATGCCGTTTGAACATGGCATTCCTCTACCCTGATGAGCTCTGTGTCATCCTGTTTGACCTCAGCAGGCAGGGGATTTGGTGAGAATCCCAATTAAGCTCTTCCCACCTGAGGCCACAGGTCTGATTTTTTTTCCCCCAGAGCTTTGTGGGGTTTTGCTGTTGGAATGTTCCCAGCATCGACAGAGCTGTAAGCTTGTCCCACTGCCGGTCTCCACATCAGCTTGAGATGCCCAGTTTCACATTTTGACTTTGTTTTGAGGCAGAATCTGCTGTAAGCCCAGGCTGCCTGTGAACTGATTCTCCTGCTTCCACCTCCCATGTGCAGGGATGATTGGCATCCAGCACCACTGGAAATATTTTAAACAAAAAAAAATAGGGGCTGGAGAGATGGTTCAGTGGTTAAGAGCACTGGCTGCTCTTGTAGACAATCCCAGTTTAGTCCCTAGCGCCCACATAGGAGCTCATAACCATCTGTAACTCTAGTCTCAGGGATCTGATGCCTTCTGGCCTCAACAGGCTCTGTATGCACATAGTGCACAGACATATATGCCAACAAAATATACATGCTAAAATGAAAGGAAAAAAAAGGCCTGGTGGAGCACACCTTTAATCTCAGTACTTGGTAGGCAGAGGCAGACAGATCTCTGAGGTAAGCCTGGTCTACATAGTGAGACTATCTTGGGGAGTGAGAAAAGAAAAAGGAACCTGGGCTTTTGGGTGCATACCTGTAATCCCACTGCCCAAGAGGCAGAGGCAGGAGCATTGCTCCAAGTTCTATTTGGGTTACATAATGAGTGGCCCAGGTAGGCCATGCCCACTTGGCTAAACCATGTCTCAAAAAACAAAAAAGCCAGGCGGTGGTGGCACACACCTTTAATCCCAGCACTCGGGAGGCAGAGGCAGGCGGATCTCTGTGAGTTCAATGCCAGCCTGGTTTACAAGAGCTAGTTCCAGGACAGGCTCCAAAGCAACACAGAGAAACCCTGTCTTGAAAAACAAAACAAATCTGAAGGTGTGGCTCAGTGGTACAACCCATGCATGGAATACCTTAGTGGGGGCTGGGGGCTTACTCTGAGCGTGATCACCTGCCTAGTCTCAGTAGGTTCTGAGTTCCATCCCTAGCAAAAGAGGGGCTTGTGTGAAGATAAGAATCCATTCTGAATGTGCTATAGACTCCATCTATGAAATCTGAACCACACCCTTCCCCAAGCCCTGGGATGGTTCCCTGCCCAGAGCCTCCCTGCTCACCAGAGGGTGTGGTTGTTTCTGCCTAGGCTCTGGCATATTCCAGACAGCACTGGAGTTAGGCCCATCCCTTCTTGTAGCCTCAGTTGCCCCATCTGCGCCCAGCCTGAGAAGTGAGCTCACACTTGCCCTTCAGGGCACCAGAAACCTGTGGAGAGGGGAGCAGGTGCTTGGCACAGCAAGGCCTACAGCAGACAGCCCCTCAGGCTACCTGGACCTAATTAATACAGGAGCAGGAGAGTATTGAAATGTTTTCCAGACAGTCATTGTCACCAAATCCCGGTAAAATCACAGGCAAGGCTCCCAGCTGCCTCCTCACCCTTCAGGGTCCCCTTTGAAGTACTGTTAGCTCCCCTCTATTTTCTCATTCCCTTCCTATTTCAGCTCCAGGAACTCCCGCGGTGTCACTTTGTCCTTTGTGGGTTGTTGGTTGTGTGTGTTTGAAATAGGGTTTCTCTGTGTAGCCCTGGCTGTCCTGAAACTCACTTTGTGAGTTTTGGGGCTCACTAGGTGAGCCCCAAACTCTCAGAGATTCCACCTGCCTCTGCGTCCCCAGTGCTGGGATTAAAAGGCATGTACCACACTCCCGGCATCCTGTGCCGTTTTTAATGGTTTGGGCAACAGCCTCAAAACAGCTTCACAGTCTCTCCCTGGATATCCCGTCCCGCCTGGCATTTCTCACAACTTACAATTATTTCCACATCTTGTCTAAATTTTACTTGGCATTGTACTTGCATCCTTGTTGAAGGCAAAGATGGTTCAAGCCTCTTGGAGTCCCAGGTAAGGTTCAAGACATGCAGAACTTGGCTGCACACCTGTCATCCCGAACTTGAGAAGTGTAGGCAGGAGAGTCCAGGTTCCATGCCAGCCTAGCTTCATAGTGAGAGTAAGCAAGCCGTGGTCTAGCATGACACGCACACAAATCACCATCACTACCAACAGCAACAGCAAAGAAAACGGCACCAGTAGCTGGGTCTGTTCTCTGCCTGCAAACTCTTCCTATAGGGAAAGTACCACCACCCTCGGCTTAAAGAGACCTAACTACAAATAATAGCTGTGTCTGCACAGTTGACACCTGTGTGGGCCTCAGTTTCCACATCTGTAAACGCTCAGTTTCTGCCATCAGGTAGTCCCCTCCTTCCCCCATGCCGATCCCAATTCAAGCATCATCACATCCCAGGGAACGACTATAAAACCTCTAGAAGTTTGTCCAGTTTGGAGAACAGATTCGAATCCCACAACTCTTTTTTTTTGGTCTGACGCTGGAGTCGCCACATACATGGCTTTCTCTAAAGTGCTGAGATCTCCCCTCCCCTCAGCTCCGTAACAAGGGTCCACCGCTAAAGCCACTTGCGAGGAAAAGCGAATTTATTGCAGGTTCCAACCTGGCACTTGGAGTGCACCGCCGACCCGCAGCTTCTCCGCTCCACTGCCACCCACCGCACAGCAGGAGCTCATTCCGCGCAGGCGCAATGCTTCTCTCTCTTCTCTTCGCGCCCCTCTCGGGGCCTCCTCGCCAGAAATCGAGGGTGCGCATGAGCCCTCCAGCAATTGGGTTGTGCAGGAGGAACCAGAATCCAACAGCGGGCCTCTGTGGGCCGCCGCCGTGGTGGGAGGGGAAGGGACAGGGCGCGCGCGCAGTGGCGCGCGGCGACTTCGCGGGTTTCCCGAAGCTCGCCGGTCGCGCGTGCGCCGCCCTGGCTCAGGGCCTGGTGCGGCGGGAACAGCGAGAACCCCGGCTCCTAGCCGGAGTCCCCGGCCCGCAGCCAGCCATTGCGCGCCACCTGACCAGCCGAGGGCCGGGCGGATGGGCTGAACTGTAGCAGCTCGGCGATCAAGGATTTGCAGCGTTCCGACAGTTCGAGGCCGTCGGGGTAGAGCACGCCGCGCTTCTGGCGCCGGGGCAGGCCAGCAATGTCCGAGTCATCGAAGGGCATGCACCCGGTGACCATGACGTAGAGCACAACGCCCAGGCTCCATACGTCGTATTTCTTGGGGTCGTAGGGGATGCCCAGGAGCACCTCAGGTGACGCATAGGCGGCCGAACCGCAGTAGGTGGTGCTCAGGTCTGGATAGCCGTGCGCCTGGCGGCCGAAGCCGAAATCTGTGAGCTTGACGCGGCGCTCGTCAGGGCTCAGGAGCACGTTTTCGCATTTGAGGTCGCGGTGCACCAGGTGGTGGTCGTGCAGGTAGCGCACGGCACCCGCGATCTGAGAGAAGAGTTCGCGCGCCTGTGACCCCGGGATGCGCCCGTTTCGCTGCACTGCCTGCAGTAAGTCGGTGGCTGCTGCTTCCATCACGATGTACAGCTTCCCGTTGCACACTTCGATGAACTCGAAGACGTGCACGATGTGCGGGTGCCGTACTCCCCGCAGGATGGACAGCTCTCGAGGCAGGAACTTGTTGACGAAGTCCGGAGGCGCTCGCCGACGGTCCACCACCTTGATGGCCACCGTCCCTTTATATTTCTTGGAGGTGGCTACCTTCACCTTGGAGTAGCTGCCCTCACCTATCGTGCGGCCCAGCTTATAGCCAAGTTCGCTCAGGAGCTTGTCGCCCGACATGGTGGCGCCCGGGGCGCGCGGGGAGCAGGAGGCGGCTGCTGTCGGGGGGCGGCCGGACTCCGATCTCGGGCCTAACCCATGGTGCTTGGCACCTGCACCCCCGTGCCCCCATGTGCCCACTCCCAAGGTCCTAGAGCCGCGATGACTTTTATTGCCCGGGTAACAATTTCTGCCTTGTGAAGTGACTGCGGGCGTCACTCGGCCTTGGGGTGGGGACGTCCCCGCCCCGCGCTCCTTAAACCCTCTCAGGCTTTGTGACTCAATCGCTCTGAATGACCGGTTCCTCGTGAGAGGGCCCTGGCGAGGGGCAGATCACTAACTGTGGAATTAGTGTGGATGGGCCAGTCCATTGCCTTGGCCCCTGGAGGTGGGGGGTAGAAAGGGGCAACCTGTGCAAAGCTCGAGGCTGGCCACTATCGCTCAGGAAGGAAAGTAGGTGAACACCAAGACTTTTATTACAAGGTACGGGATGCCCAGCAGAGCTCCAGTGCCAACCACTGAATCAAGTCCCGTCCTGGGGCCAGAGCAAGGAAGGACTTAAGGACCGAAGCTGTGCTAGCTGACAGGTGGAGAACCACCAGGGCGACCAAATTTCCGCCACACTCAAAATGACAACCACACGTCACCTCACTTCCGCTGGTAACCGGAAGTTGAGGATCTTGCAAGTATGGCGGCGTCGAAGGTGAAACAGGACATGCCCCCACCAGGGGGCTACGGCCCGGTCGACTACAAGCGGAACCTCCCTCGCCGGGGACTGTCGGGTCAGTGTCGTCCGGTTCGAGGTCGGAGGCCGGGCCTCGTTCATGCGGCTGGGCGGGAGCGGGGAGACCGCAGGCTTCAGTTTACGCAGTGAGGGAGGCGCGGTTGGAGTCTGGGTTCTCTATCGCAGCATCCCGTGGGGCGAGACTGTTCATTTGCCCAATTTTCCAGTCGGCTTCCACAGTTTAGGATATTAAACCTCCGAGAAACTCAAACTCGAAACTTGGAGACTTTGTTTCGTTTTAGGTTGGCCTATAATTTCTGATGTCTTTGCCGTCACTTCCCAAGGGTGCACCATTATGCTCAGTCTTCTTTTCTTTCCTTCCTTCCTTCCTTCCTTCCTTCCTTCCTTCCTTCCTTCCTTCCTTCCTTCCTTCCTTCCTTCCTTCCTTCTTCCTCCTCCTCCTCCTCCTCCTCCTCCTCCTCCTCCTCCTCCTCCTCCTCCTTCTTCTCTTTTCTTCTTTTTTTTTAAGTTAGAGATTTACTATATAGCCCAAGCTGGCCTCAAAATCGAATTCTGGGATGACAGGCAGGTCCACCCAAAGCAGGAGGTTCTATGTGTGTTGATTATACCTTAGCGTAGAACCCAGGCTAGTCACAAACTCCAACCTCCCTAGCACTGATTCCTCACTGTCATTTTTTGCTTACCCCCTTCTCCAAGACAGGCTCTTCTGGATCCCAGGCCAGTCTGGAACTCCTGGCTGTCTACCTCTGCTCCGTAGTGCCAGGATGACAGGCATGTGCCCACCATACTGAGCTGCATCCTTAAAACCTTCAAGTGTTTTAAGTAACATTTAGAATTTTTTTATTGATTTCAAAAGGGAAAGAATCTGGAGAACATTAAGGTCCCCACCCTCAGTGCTCAGAGTTACAAAAATAGAATAGTTAGGGGTCCAATTGGTATAGTGCCTGCCTAGCATTTCAAAGCCCTGGGTCCCACCCCTAGCACTGCATAAATAGAACTGAGTGGTGGACATCCATCATCCCAGCACTTAGGAGGCTGAGGCACAAGGATTGGGAGTTTAGGGTCATCCTGGGCTACACAGATCAACCTGGGCTACATGATGTCGTCTCCCTCTAAAAGAAAAAAAAAATAGTGAACTTAGGGACGGGAGAGATGACTCAGTGGTTTGGAGCACCTGCTGCTCTTCCAGAGGACCAGGTTTGGTAACTCCCTCCCTCTACAAATTTAGATTTGAATTCCGCAGACTTTTACTGTGCATATTATGCAAACTGTGCCTCAATTAAAAAGCAAAATCTTAAGGCCCTATGTGTTGGTTCACCTGTGATCCCAGTACATGAGAAGCAAAGATGGGATCATGACAAGTTCAATGCTAGCCTAGGCTATGTGGAGAGTTAGGCCAGTAAGGACTATATTTCAAAAAAATCAAAAAACGAGCTGGGCTGTGGTGATACACACCCTTAATTATATCACTCAGGAGGCAGAGGCAGGCAGGTCTCTGAATTCAAGACCAGTCTGGGCTACAAAGTGAGTTCTAGGACTGTATACATATCTGGTGCCCTGGAACTGAAGTTACAGACGGTTGTGAGCCGCCATGTAAGTGCTGCAGACTGAAGAGTAGCAAGTGTTCTGTTGCTTGTTTTTCCAGAGAGGGTTTCTCTGTGTACACCTTGGCTGTCTGGAACTCACAGATCCGCCTGCCCTGTCTCCCCAGAGTGCTGGGATTAAAGGTGTGTGCAACCAGCTCTGTTTTTTAGTATTATTATTGCGCACGCATGTGTATGAGGAGTTTGGGAATGTGGAGGTCTGAGGATGACTTTGTTAAGTCAGCTTTCTTCTATCTCTATGTGGGTTCCAGAAATTAAACTCAGATCACTACTAGGTTTCTGTAGCAGGCATGTTTACCAGCTGAGCCATTTGGCAGCTCCTCTTTCTCATCTCTTTCTGAGGTATAACACACCCAAGCCCATGATTCTCTCAGACCTGCACCATGTTTCTACATAGCATGTACCCATAGGACACCTAAGACTAGGCTGGTGGACTCCTCAAGTCAACATCGCTTATTTATTTTTAGTTTTTATGTATTCCTGCATTTGTTTAGAGACAAAGCAATTCTCTGTAGCTTAGAATGGCTCTGGACTGGTCCTGCTCCCACCTCTTGAGTGCTGGGGTGGCAGGTGTGTGCCACTAAGCCTGGCTTCTGTGGTGCTGGCTGTGGAACCCAGGGTTTGTGCCTGTTAGGCAAGCACTCTGCCATCTGAGCCATCTGCCAGCCCTTCCTTTTGCTTTAAAGTCACCATGTGCTTTCCCCTCGTCTTCAGATCATGACACAGCTGTGCTGGGCCCTATTGCCCTATACCTTTCTTGTTCTGTTGTTGTTCTGAAACACTCATTTTTTGTTTGTTTGTTTCTAAGACTTATTTATTTAGAGACAGGTCCTGGTTGGCCTGAAGCTATGTAAATCAGGATGGCTTCAAACTGAATCTGCCAGACTCTGTCTCCCAAGTGCGAGATTGAAGGAGTTCATCACCACGCCTGACTAAGATCATAACTGTGCATGCGCGTGCATCTGCATGTGAAAACAGGTGCTCATGAAGGCCAGAAGGTGGTGTCAGATCTCCTGGCGCTGGAGTTCTAGGCACCCAGCGTGGGGTTTGCAAACAGACCTCTGGTTCTCTGGAGAGCAACAAACACTGTTAGTCCCAGTCATGGGTCCAGCCATGACAACTTTTTGTTTTTTTGTTTTGTAGCCCAGGCTGGTCTTGTACCTCAGTCTCATCCTCCCGAGTGCAGGGATGGCACACTGAAGCCCTGACCCTGCTCTGTGCAGGTTCCCCCACCCCGCCCCGCTGCAGATGGGCGAGGACAGTGCAGTGACAGTCCAGTCTCTGTTCATATCTGCACATCCAGTGTCCTAAACTAGCTGGTGGGACACGCATGTCAGCACTGCTCCCAGTCCCCTGCTGGAGCCTGGGGAAGCTGCAGACCCCAAGATGGCATCTTCCAGGCTGGCTTCTGCAGCTGGACCTGGCATCGCCAGACACTTTACACCATGCTCAGCCCTGGAATCGTTGTTATTTTAGTTTTTGAAACAGTTTCAGGGTGTAGTCCAGACTGGCCTTGAGCTCAGAGATTCCCTTGCCTCTGCTCCCTGAATGCTGGGATTAAAGGCGTGCACCACCACCACCAGGTGAGGAATCATATTAAAGGTTCGCAGCATTAGGAAAGTTGAGAACCACTGATCCAGGTGTAGTGGCGCACACCTTTAATCCCAGCACTCGAGACACAGGCAGACTGATCCCTTGAGTTTGAGGCCAGCCTGGTCTACAGAGTTCCAAGACAGCCAGGGCTACACAGAGAAACCCTGTCTTGGGGGAAAACACAACAAACGATAACAACAACAACAACAACATAGAATCTGCCCTTAAAGTCTCTGACAGCACCAGCACAGGCTGTTGGGCACCACCAGCAGGGTAGAGCACCTGCCCTATACCAAGGGGAAACAGGTGCCACCATAAATAATTGCTGAAGATCAGCAGGGGCAGCTCCAATCCTGACTGCAGAACAAGCTCCAGGGGTCACCTATGACTACAGAGGGCAGGGAGAAGGTTGGGACACAGGGGGGTAGAACAGCTTCTGGGGATGCAACCTGAATGGACCCTCAGCTAGGTCAGGAGCTAAATATTTCCCACCCACTCAGTTAAGATTAAGATTCTGAGGCCAGGCCCTCCAGCCATTGTCTCCAGGATGGCTGGGTCCCAGGTCCAGGGGTACAAGCTCTCTGTGGAAGCCCTAGGTGTTCAGGACCATCTCTGGCCAGCTGACTGCAGGCATAGTCAGCCCTCACCAAACTGGGGAGGTGTCTGCACCAGAGCTGTACCCTCATTTGCAACAGCTAAGAGAACCCCAGGGGCCCCCAAATCTAACCACAGCTTCTCCCTGCAATTTCTCAGAAGAACAAACAGGTCCT
This sequence comes from Myodes glareolus, assembly GCF_982192425.1. Lineage (NCBI taxonomy): Eukaryota > Metazoa > Chordata > Mammalia > Rodentia > Cricetidae > Myodes > Myodes glareolus. The sequence goes on along the minus strand of NC_142048.1, from coordinate 2,893,413 downwards.
TGTGGGGAGCTCTGGGCCTCAAGTGCAGACACCCAAGTGTGGCTCCACTGTGTCTAGAGTGAGAGGCTAGGGAGGAGGGGCTGCAAGCTGACCCCCAGCCTTCAGCTGCACCTGACTGGCTACAGTAATCACTGGGGTGACCTACATTTCAGGAGGTGCCATGGGGAGAGGGGAGCAGGTGCAAAACTCATACCCTCCACTTCAGTCCCCCAGTAGCTGAAGTTGTAGGAGGTTCTGCCACCTTGTGTCATTCATCCTGAATCAATGAACTTGAGAGCGGGTGGCAGTGCAGATCCAACACAATGGCTATCAGAACCTCGACCCTTCCCCCTTTGCAGAAACCCACAGTCAGGTCATGAAGTTTATGCAGAAGTGCCCAGGGCAGTAATGGTTGCTTTCAGGAGCTGCAGGATTCAAAAGTGACAGCTCCCAACTCACCAGGCAGCTGTGTGCACAAAGACATGCTGCACAAGGACAGTCACGTTTGCAGCAGGACGGAACCAGACGCCCTGTTCCACAAATAAACCCCACATTTTATGACTTTGGACAAACATGCCCCAGTAATTTAACAGGGGAGAGGAGTCTGCTCAGCACGGGTGCACTGGCCACTCAGGGGTGCACAGTGGCCCTGCTCACCTGGGGAGGAAACTTAACTCCCAGTGGATGGAGGCCTGAAGGCAAGAGCTGAAAATGTCCCAGGCTGAACTCAGTGCCCAACATGCTGAACTCCTGGGTTCCATCCCTAACAGTATAAACCAGGAATGGTGATGCATGCCTGTGACCTCACCACTTAGGAAGTGGAGGCAGGAAATCAAGAGTTCAAAGTCATCCTTGGGTACGTAGGGAGTTTGGGGCCAGCTGAAGCTACATGAGAACCCATCTCAAGAAAAAAAAAAAAAGAGGGCTAGAAGTGGTGTCAAAAGCCTGAGGCAGGCAGATCTCGATACCTGTGAGTTAGAGGTCAACCTTGTCTACATAGAGTTCTAGGCTAGTCAGGCTAACATTACCAGATCAAAAGAGCTGGGCAGTGGCGTACACCTTTAACCTAAACTTGGGAGACAGAGGCAGGTGGATCTCTGAGTTTGAGGCCAGCCTGGTCTACAGAGTCAGTTCCAGGAACAGGCAGATCTCTGTGCGTTCAAGACCTGCCTGGTCTACAAAGCAAGTTCTAGGACAGCCAAGGCTACAAAGAGAAACCCTATCTCAAAAAACAAAAATAACAAAAAATATAGTTCCTCACATGACCCCAGCCTATAAAATTATCTTCATTGTTACTTCATAACTAATTTTGCTATGGTTATGAAGCATAATGTAAATATCTGATATGCAGGATATCTGATATGTGACCCCTGTGAAAGGCTTGTTTGAATCCCAAAGGGGTTGTGACCCATGTGTTGAGAAACACTGTTCCAGACCCTGGGGCTCTCCTGTGTCCCTGTTGCCTGTATCTTCCAGAAAGGGTGTCAGCTCGGACTGCCTACCCTGAACTGGAGCGCGAGAGTGAGAGACTGTCATGGGGAAGGACAGGCACCCGCAGAGGAAGAGAGAGCCAGTGTCACAGAGTTGGGGGGGTCCTGGAGGGACCATGCTGAGCAGGAAGCCTCCTTCTCTTGCAGGCTACAGCATGTTCGCAGTGGGCATTGGGGCCTTGCTCTTCGGCTACTGGAGAATAATGAAGTGGAACCGGGAGCGCAGGTAGGGCCCTGCTCACCACCAGGGCTTCCGTGAGGGTGGTGGTGTCCTTGGCTGGCTGCTTTTCCGGGGCCTGACCTAATGCGAAGAGCTGGTGATGAACCTTCAGCTGTTCCCTCGCGGACCAGGTTAGCATAAACAGTAGGTCACCAGGCCAGATATGACTGAGGTTTGGGACATAGAGACAGACCAGCCGGAGCCACACAGTGAGAGCACAATAGAAAAGGAACCAGGCCATGGGAGGCAGGTCCCCTGGAGGCCAGAGAGACTAGGACCATGAATGATGAGGGGTATGAGAAACATCACTGGGTTGCTGAGAGACTCCTGACTCCCTGTGTGGGTAGTAGTTGTGGGGAGACCTGCAGACCCAGCACCCTGCTATTTTGAGAACAAAGGGAAATTGGTTTGTAAGGCCCAAGCCTGGTGGTGAGTGTGCCCCCTCTTCTCCCAGATCATCAGACGCCGCTATTTTTAGGATAAAAAAGTTTATTTGAAAGGAAAGTGTGAAGCCAACACTTTTGTGGCTGCTGTAGTCTGTGCCAGCTGCAGACTTGCCTTCCTGTCCCAACTCAGGTGGCTAGCCTTGCCCCACCCCATCCCACCAGCACCCTGTGTGTTCCACACTCCCTCAGTGAGCACATTTGACCCTGAGTGGGTGTGGTGGCTTTACAGGCGCCTGCAGATTGAGGACTTGGAGGCCCGGATTGCTCTCATGCCGCTCTTCCAGGCAGAAATGGACCGGAGGTAGGCAGGTTGGGATGGGCTCTGGGTCAAGGAAGGAACAGAGTTGTTGCTCTGGGTGGGTCTGATTTCAGTCCCGCCTTATGGCCGCAGGACCCTGCAGCTTCTTCGGGAGAACCTGGAGGAGGAGGCCATCATCATGAAAGATGTACCTGACTGGAAGGTATGTTCTGGATTGGGGTGGGGTGGTGTGGGGTGGCCAGCTGGAACTGATAAGGACTGACCCTGTCCCTGCCCGCAGGTGGGTGAGTCTGTGTTCCACACCACGCGCTGGGTGCCGCCCCTTCCTGGCGAGTTGTATGGGTTGCGCCCCAAGGAGGAGTTGAACAACGCCAACTTCGGCTTCACCTGGTACACATAGGGTCCGCACCGACGCCTACAATAAATAATAGTCAAGTAAAGGCCATCATGTGACTCTGTTGCGGATCCCTCTACACCTGTCTGCTATCCAGACTCCTCAGGGTTAAGTCATTCCTGTGCTTTGGCCAATAGCTGCACACAGTGCCTCTCAAGCAGGCATTCAACCACAGGGCTCCGCCCACCGAGCTTGCTTAAAAGGCAGCGGGGAGCCAGCTTGCCTGTGTGGCCATGAACAGCAGTGCCTGCAGCGACAAAGGCCCTGGAGAGGCGCCAGAGGAGAGGTGCTTTCTCAGGTCAGCAAGTGACAGGGAGCTGAGGCCAGGGTGGAGGCAGGGGAATGACTGGGGTGGGTTCTAGGGTCTGCTGGGAGCTTGCTGGTGCAGCAGTAGCCGAGTTGCCAGGGAAACCGCATTCCAGGAAACCCGACCCTCAGTTACCCTCACTGTTTGTGCAATTATCCTGAGGGACTTGGAGTTACACAGAGACTTTGAATATCAGCTGCCACTGGAAGCCAAGAAAGCTCGGGATGGGGGTTATGGGTTATGACGCAGGTTCAGAGACGGCCACAAGGTAAGCAGCGGCGATGGGTGCAGGTGTTGGGGAGAACACCTGCGATGCCCTGACTAGTGGGTTTCTTGCCCTTCTAGAAGTGATTTGGGGTTGTCAGACCCAGTTCCCTTTTCAGACCTCAGTACTGGGCCTGAAAAGAGACCCTAGTCTTGCTGTCCTCGTCTTAGGAGCAGCATCGATGGGGTGGGAGGGAGACGGATTTCCCTGCTGGTCCCATGAGCTCTTGTCCACGCTGTTCTCCAGAGTTAGCTGCTGCCCCTTGGTCTGGTTATTCCCTGGACTGCCCACTGTCGGGAGGAGACCATCACTACCACCCCTGCAGAGGCAGCCATGGCTGTCAGACAAAGGTGGGGACTAAGTCTCTGCACAGCGATGGTGTACTTGCCAGTGGAAACCAGAGGTCCGCATCAGGTGGCTTCCTTTATTTTTCTCGACCTGATTTTTTTGAGACAGAGTCTCTCAACCTAAACTAGACTGATTTCATACTGGCTGGCCAGTGAGTGAGTTCCACACATCTTCCTGTCTGTACCTCGCCAGTGCTTGGGTTACAGGCACACCTACTGCACCCAGCTGGTTTTTTTCCCCCCGTGGGTTCTGAGAATTAAACTAAGGTTATCATGCTTGCAAGGCAAACCATTTACCAACTTAAGGCATCTCTTCATTGTGCTGTGTGTGTGTGTGTGTGTGTGTGTGTGTGTGTGTGTCCTGGTGCCTGTGGAGGTGACAGGCATTGGATCTCTTGGAGCTGGAGTTGCAGGTGGTTGTGAACTGCTTGGTGTGGGTGCTGGGAGCTGAACTCAGTCCTTGCAAGAGCAGTACACTGATCCATCTTTCAGCCCCACAAACTTGTTTTTTGAGACAGAATTTTACTAAGCAGACCAGTTGGCTCAGGACTTGTGATGGTCCTGCCTCACCCTCCAAGTGCTGGGGTTCAAGCATGTGCCGCCATGTCTGTGCACACTGAGTGCACACTGATTGTGCTGTCCCAGAAGCTGGGCAAGTAGCCCAGGGCCCCCTTCATCTAACTGTGGCGCCACACCCTCCTTTCCAGGGTTTCTACCCTGCACTTGTGCTCCTGTGTCTTCCTCACAGTGCTTTGTTTGCTTTTTTGCATGGGGGTGGTGGTGGATGGTTGTTCTCTCTGTAGCCCCGGCTGTCCTGGAACTCAGAGATCCACCTGCCTCTGCCTCCAAGCGCTGTCCGTCCTGTTCTCCACATATCCTGCTTGTTCCAGTGCTCTAACTTCTTGCTTTCACCTCCCTTGGAGCGCCTCCCTTCCTCCAGGACGCCCTGCCTGTGGTCATCTCTTGACATCTGAGGCCCACTGAGCCTGCCCTTAGGGGCCTCTATGAACATGCAATTCATAGAGGTTATAAATGCAGAAGCCCCTCTCCGCCTGTGTCTTGCCTCTTCTTCCTTTAAAAAATTTTAATTACATTTATTGCCCCTCCCCCATGCAAGCGAGCATTGCGGAGCAGGGAAGACAGTCTGTGACTGCTGGCCAATAGGCACAACTGGAAAGGCAAAGGAGAGGACTGATGGCACCAAGCGGGCCCCGTGCTACCCCAGCCCTGGTTCTCTAGTACAGAGTGTCTGTCTTGCCAGCTCACCTGCCCCACCTGCAAGGGGAGGCCCCCAGCCTCTGCTCTGGTTCCCATGATCAGACATGCTTAGCACTGCCATTGCTCTCTAAAAATTATTTTTTCCTAGTGTTAGGTGTAGAAGGTGGGACCCCACACATGGCTGACAGGTGTTCACACATGCAACATTAAATTGCTAATGACTTTTGAACACAGACTCATGGATTATGTAGTCTATTCTTGCCTTCAGTTTTGTTAGAGGTAGAGGTAGCTCTTAGCCAAGTTGGTCCAGATAATCTTCTTTTCTTTCTTTTTTAAGATAGGATCTCATGTCCATCATTGACGGCACACACCTTTGATAGGGTCTCACTACGTAGCCCTGACTGGCCCAGAGCGAAGGCTGCTCTTAAACTCACACAAATCTGCCAGCCTCTGCCTCCCGGGTGCTAGGATTAAAGGCATGGGCTACAAAGCCAGGCTCAGATATCTTAATTTCATTATCCTGTAAGATGGGTTGTCAAGGATCTCACAGTTGAGGGTCACACTTCCATTTCCCTCCTGGTGTCCTAGAACTTCCTCATTTGTCCTTGTGTCAGAATCAACTCACCTGACCTTTGTAGGGTGAAATTCTTTTAAGGGTTGGGGGTGGGTGGGCACAGCAGTTATAAATCTGAGGGAAGAGAACTGGGAGTCCCATGACACCCTGAGATATGTGGCTTGGGGGAATCAGTCTGTATTCAGAATCTTTTCTCCTGATCTCTGGGTTGCTCAGCTTTCTTTGGGGTTTAAAAAAAATAATGCCGAGCCACATATGCGTCTTTTACCACCAGAGGACGCGCGTGCCTCAGGCTGCGGCTGCCTTTTCAAACCAAGCTTGTGGGATGGGGAAACGGCAGGAAATGATGGCCCCTGAAACTCCTCGTGGGTAAGGACGAGGCCAGAGCCTTCCGACGGATCTGGGCAGCCATCCTCGGGTCTCCCCGTTCCCTTTCTGCGCCTCTGAGCGTGTTGTCCGACTCTGCCTGCAGCATCTCGGAGGCGGCCTCCCTGGAGCAGGAGCTGCTGGACGAGTACCGCTTCGGGCGGCAGCAGCTGGTGGAGCTGTGCGGGCAAGGCAGTGCGGTGGCTGTGGCCAAGGTACTAGCCCCCTTTGCTCGGGGCTACTTCAACCCATCGCTTGGGAGGGGACGCTGAAATACAAGGCTTCGTTTTCAGGCTCACTGCCAGACAAGGCAGAAGTGGGGTCCTCAGAGACTCAGATGGGGGAACACCTACAGGGTAGGTCTTGGGTCCTCAAAGTGCAGGTCTGGGTCCCCTAGAAGTGCGACCTATAACAGCCTACCTACCATCTGAACACCCCTAAATGTCCCTACGAGAAAGCAGGTCCGGACGGGCAGGGTGGTCAAATGAGGTCTGAAGCAGTACTCAGGTAAATCTTTACCCCATAGGTGCTCCCAATATGACAGGAGCGTTGATGACGCCAGAGGAGCTGGCTTTGAGGCCCACTGAGCCTGCCCTTAGGGGCCTCTATAAACAGGCAATTCATAGAGGTTATAAATGCAGAAGCCCCTCTCCACCTGTGTCTCGCCTCTCCTTCCTTTAAAAAAATTTAATTACGTTTATTGCCCCTCCCCCGTGTCAGCATGATCATGTGGAGCAGGGAAGACATTTTGTGGGCACTAATGTTCTTCCACCATGTGGGTCTCAAGAAAGAAACTCCTTTACCTGCTGAGCCACTTCACTGACTCTCTTCGGTAGCACAGATTGTCCTCGCGGTGGCCTACAACTGCCAGTCCAGCAGCTCCTAAGGCAGGAGGATTGCTGCAAGTCCAAGATCAGCCCGAGCGAGAACCTCTCAAACAATAACAAAACAAAACAAAACAAAACAAAAAACCATGTAGACAGACTGAGTTTCTGAAATAGAAGGCAAACAGGAAATAGTAAAGGCAGGAGCGGGGCAGACAGATGGTTTAGGCGCTTGTACGATTGCGGACCTTCCTCCGGGTTAACCCCACTTTTCAGTGTAACTTGGGGGTAACTGCGTCAGGAAAGAAGGGATTGTGTCCAAAGTGCATGGAGTAAACAAACCACACTGGGCTTGCACGCAGACCACCACTCTGTCCCTCTGCTACGCCCAGGCGTTCCCTTTGTCCTCGGGGTCGCGCAAGCAGAGGACGGTACTGGTCGTGTGCGGCCCGGAGCAGAACGGCGCTGTGGGGCTAGCGTGTGCCCGGCACCTGCGGGTGTTCGTGAGTAGCAGGGTCCTATGGCGGGGAACAGAGCTGGGTTGGGGTTCCGCTGGGGACAAGAACTGGGGTGGTCTCCCTCCCGCTGCCGCCATCACCAGACCCAGGTTCCCCCAGGACTACCAGCCCAGCATCTTCTGCCCGGCGCGTTCGGCCGACGCTCTGCACTGCGACCTGACCACGCAGTGCGAGAAGATGGACATTCCCTTCCTGTCCTTTCTACCCACCGAGGTCAGCTGAGCCTACCCTGACCCCGCCCTGACCCGTCCCCAATCCGGCCCCTCACACCGCCCCCCCCCCCCACAGGTGCGGCTCATCGATGACGCCTACCGGCTGGTGGTGGACGCAGTGCTAGGCCCGGGAATGAGGCCGGTGGAGGCGGGCGGGCCCTGCGCGCGCGCGCTGGCCACTCTGAAGCGGCTCTCCATCCCGCTCGTGAGCCTGGACGTCCCTTCAGGCATGCCACCCAGGAGCAGTCTGATCACCCCAGTCTGTTTTCTCCATCCACCTTTTCCAGCCTCTCACCCCTAGTCTTGGTTTTCCTCATTCAACCTCAATTTCCGCGTCTGCCCTGCTGTTTCACACCCTTCCTAAGGAAGGGGAAGTTACAAGTGGCTGCCCCAAGTGACCCGGTGTCCTCTTGGTCCGGGTGCTAAACGGGCACAACCCACCGTTGGCCCTGCTTCAGGGCAGACGTGAGCTCAGTCCTCAGAGACCACGCCTGCCAGGGACAAACTACTTTCAGTCCTCTTTTGGGGCTGCGTGGTAGTGTCCCCAGTTTGAGGGTCCCAGGACCATTCCAGATCAAGACCGAGGCATATCTAGTCTGGGAAGAGGGGATAGGCTGCAGGTGGACCCGAAAGAAGAGGGACCCTGCAGTTGGAAGCCTCTTGTTAGAGAGAGGAGCAGGTGGCTTATGGTTAATGCCTGAGACAGGAAGGAAGTCCGAGGTGCTTGTCCTCGGACAGGGTTGACAAAGACTCCTGGAAGGTTTGGGATGGGAGGTAAGAAGGGTCTCAGGTCACAGGTACAGGGTAGGAACCTGGTCGGGGGTAGGGGATTGGGGATGAGGAAGGTCTGTTTGGTCTGAGCAAGGCGGCTTCTGTCTGCTGGGGGTGGATCAGAAGGCAGTGGCTGGATCTTGCCAGGGGACGGTGGAAAGGGAGTAAGACGAGGGTGGAGACGTTTCTGCAGTCAGCAGGTCTGACCGCTACCCACGTGTCGGAGGTTGAGGCACGGAACCTGGTGGGAGACAGGGCAGACCCTGTCCGGGAGCCGCGGTCCTCCCAGCTCCCCCTCTTCCGCCCTCAGGTTGGGACACCGAGGCTGGCGGCAACGCAAAGGATGAGGTGCAGCCCGACGTGCTAGTGTCCTTCGCTGCGCCCAAGAGCTGCGCGAGTCGCTTCTCCGGGCGCCACCACTTTGTGGTCGGCAGGTTCGTGCCTGACGACGTGCGCCGCAAGTTTGGCCTGCGCCTGCCAAAATATATTGGCACCGACTGCGTGGCCGCGCTGTGACCCGCACCAATAAACATCTCCACCACCTCTCCCTCCGCCTCCTTTGTGCGCCAGACCAAGCGGGTGAGCGAGTGGAGAATGAACTTCCCTCGCGGCTTGAGGAGAGGAGTTGCGCAGTGGAGCTTTCTAGAATAAAGGGTAGACCCGGGTGGGACTTCCGGCTGTCGGGAGTCTCCTAGAGTTAAGACCGAAGTTAAACATGATAGATAACTTCTAGCCGCCGAAGTGTCCGGCAGTTTCAAGCTTAAGACCAAATGGCGCCACCCACGCGACGCGGGATCTAGTTGGAGAAGGCGGAGGAGGAACGTGGGACGCAGTCTGAGCGCGAGGAATCGCTGGAGGCCTCAAGGAAGGGCAACCTAGAGCGGTTTACAGGGGCGTGGCTTGCTGCCGCGTCCCGCCCCCATCAGTCCCTAGCAGGCGCCCGACCCACCCCAGTCGGATCCGAGCGCTTTTGCAGAGCCGCTGCGATCTGGCGATGGCACTACCGCTGCCCCTGCTCTGTCTCTGCATCGCAGCCGCGCACCTAGTGGGAGCGCGAGGTGAGATGCCCTGGGGCCGGGAGGCTGATCACTGCGCGCATCAAAGGGGGTGGGTGGGGCACCTCACGAGCTTCACAGAGAGCAGAGCGACCGAAAGAGACCGCTTCTTTCCGTCCTCTCCGGGGATAGAGCACCAGGCCAGGAGTTGAGCATGGATCGGAGCTGTCCTTTCGCGTAGCTGTTGACAGGCCCATTTCTCAGAAGACTGAGGCTCCAGGAAGAAGGGGTTCGCCTGAACCTGTCACCCCTCCTAATTCATCTTGGAAAGTTGGAAGCCAGAGAAGCCGAAGACTTCTCTGTTAACACCTTGAACCCCATCTAGAAAGACCGGGGAGAGTAGAGCAAGACACGCGACTAAACTTGTGTTTGATGAACACTTAAGTTCGAAGGACAGGGCTTCAGGGTCCACTGCTAGTTACAGGACTAGCAGCCAAGGGCAGAGCACTGCAGACCCCAGGGCTAGATCTGTTTCCTACTCCGTGAAAGGTAGTGGTCATGGTCCCGCTATTGCACCAGAAGGGGGTCCCAGCGGTCCCCACCTTGCACTCTTACAGATGCTAACCCCACCAAGGAGAGCACTGCAGCCACCAGGGATCTTGTAGGATGGCCGCCAGACCCCGGCCAGCCCTCGCCAGCCCTGGAGGACTGGGAGGGTAAGTCGCCTCTGCGACCGAGTTGTGTGACCTGGGCCTGGTGGAGATATGGGGGAGGGTGGGGAAAGTAGTCCTTCGACATCGCAGCTTCTGGAAACCCTGACCCCAGGGCCCCAAGCTGGAGGGACTGACGGGAGGTGGGGACCCGGGCTCAACACGCGGTGCCCGCAGAGGCCAGCGAGTGGACGTCGTGGTTCAACGTAGACCACCCCGGAGGAGATGGCGACTTCGAGAGCTTGGCCGCCATCCGCTTCTACTATGGTCCCGCGCGCGTGTGCCCGCGGCCCCTGGCCCTGGAAGCGCGCACCACAGACTGGGCGCTACCGGCCTCCATGGGCGAGCGCGTGCACGCCAACCCGACACGCGGTTTCTGGTGTCTCAATCGGGAGCAGCCCCGAGGCCGCCGCTGCTCCAACTACCACGTGCGCTTCCGCTGCCCAGTGGGTAAGGTAGTCCTGGGCGGGCGGGGACGTAGAAAGTGTGACCCTGAGGAGCAAGATCCGTTGAGAGCGGCGCCTGAGTTTCCACCGAGGTGGGGTCGTGTGGGCGTAGCTTCGATGAGACCACCCACCACCCTGCGGGCATTGGTTTGAGGGGCGGAGCTGGATCCAGGTGGTAGTGTATCCACGTTCCAGGACCCCAACAATCCATCCTGAATAGCTCAGTGCTGGGGGATGGCCGATGGGGAACAGCAGGGCTAACCAGGAGTGCACCTGGCAGGGAGTCGGGGTGTGTTCTGCAAGACTACAGTCTGCCTCTGTGACTCTGCAGTCAGGGTGCGTGTATGCCAGGGAACCGGACCCGCTTAGTCCAGAGAGCCCGCTGTAGGGGGTTGACAGCTCCTCATCTTCCTCCTTGCTCCGCAGAGGCCGCGTGGGGCGCATGGGGCGCGTGGGGTCTCTGCTCCAAGAGCTGCGGGCCAGGCCGCCGCCTGCGCCGCCGCAGCTGTCAAAGCTCTTCTGGGGATATGTGTCCTGGGAGCCCCCAGGAGGCGCAGAAGTGCGTGAGGTCCAGGTGCCCAGGTAGGAGGGGACAGGGCCTGAAGAGGGACGGTCAGGGGTGGGGCCTGCATAAAGAGGAGCCCAGGAGGCGAGGCCAGTAAAGGGAGGAACTTGGGACATAGGTGGGGTCTAGAAGGGTCCAATATTGGCAACCCCTTCCCTCCTTTGCCCGATGGGTCGTGACTGCGCACAACCGAATGCTATTTTACTGGGCGTAGAATCCTAGGCGCAAGGTAAAGGGACTACGCAAAAGGTCGGTAGATGCCAGACAGGCATGGCCAGACTCGAGGGGCCATTTCCTCTAGTGCACAAAGGTAGCCCTGTGTGCAGACGCAGTTGCATACTCTGAGTGAATGCATGTAGCATTCAGTCTCTGCCTGCCCAGCTTGCCCACGCAGACACGTGCTCACACCTTGGCAGACACAATGCCCAGGCCCTTCCAGGAGGGGACTGGAAATTCCACAAACATGGTCTGTAACCGTTGCAGCAGAGCCCTCATAGGGTGGGGACCCCACCCCATCTCCGGCACTTCTCCCTTCAAGTTTCCACTGTAATTTTCCATTTTGTAAAGAAGCGGCAGCATTAGCAACGAGACAGATGTTGTCCAAGACAGCCCCTGGCTCCCAGCCCTACCTAGGTGTTCCTGTGGATGAGTTCTCCTCGCCATCTTTTGTGAATCAACCTCTTGGGTCCCCTCCTTGGAGTTTCTTCCCCGCGTCTCTGGATCCAGCTTCTTCCAACTAGTCTAGCTATGCCCATTCATTCCTGTCTCCAGACTCACTCAAGTCCAGCCACACTGACGCCTGAGGGGAATTGATGGGGGAGGGGAGTATGTTTGTTGAATAACTGAGTGCAAAACTCTCTCCAAGAGTTCTCTCTGCCTCCCCCCATGTTCCCCTAGGGTGTAGCTCTGACAGCTGTGGGTGCTCTGACCACATCCTCTTGGGCTCAGTGGTCACTCAATCTGGGCAACCACTGCCAGGAGCCAGGGTCTTCCTTCGAGCCCGACCTGGCACTGTAGCCACCAGTGACACCCATGGAACCTTCTGGGTTCCTGGCGTCTGTGCTGCCAGTCAGGTCAATGTCAGTGCCCAGATGGATGGCTTCTCAGTTGGTACAGCCCAGGCCCATGCCAACAGCTCCAGCTCAGCCGTGGTCACCATCGTCCTTAAAGAGTTAGGTGAGTGTCCTTACAGCCAGGAACATAGGGTGACAGGGGAGGGTGTTTCAGGCCAAGGGGAAAAAACCCAAGAAGTGACTCACTTGTTGACAGTACAGGGTGAGGAAGGCTGTCCCTGAGAGAATGGGAGGAAAAAGGGGTCTCTGGGGATATAACAGGATCATAAACTTGGCCAACTCCTATTCCTTTAGGAAAGCCATACCTGGTAAAGCACCCCGAGTCCCGAGTGAGAGAGGCAGGTCAGCATGTGATCTTCTGCTGCAAGGCTTCGGGGACCCCCATGCCTAAAAAATATTCCTGGTGAGTGTCTTCATGAACTGAGGGAATTAGCCAGCTTTGGGTTGGCAGGAGTTCCTGTAACCCTGTGGTACCTCTAAAACCTAAGGTGTTGTGATGAAAACTTTATTCAGGCCGAGGCAGGAGGACTGTTGTGAGCTTGCAGTAGTGTGGGCTACACAGTGGTGAGACCATGTCTCAGAAACAGAAAAAACAAAGCCGGTCTGGTGGGGCGCACTAGGGGCTTAAGGATTCAGAGTTCAAAGTCAACCTAGGATAGACAAAACATAAACCTCCTCGAGAGACTGCCTTTCGCCTCAGTTTCTTCTTTGTCCAGACTGCAGAGAGGTCCAGGGAGCTGAGCTCCAGAAAGCCTCTCTCCAGTCCTAGTGACAGAGGTGGTCGGGCCACCATCCCTAAGATCCCCACGATGTCATCCAACTGCCCCCTTCAGGTTCCACAACGGGACCCTGCTGGACCGGCGCCAGCACGGGTCTGGGCCGCACTTGGATCTCCAGGGGCTTCGCGAGGACCAGGCAGGGGACTACTACTGCAAGGCCTGGAACGAGGCTGGTGCCGTGCGCTCCCGCGCCGCCCAGCTCACAGTGCTCGGTGAGCAGCCTGGTCCCACCCCACCCGAGCCCAGCCCACGCTCCCTCACCTCAGTTACCCTCCCTTGACCCGGGTGTGTGTACCCGCCAGCTCCCGGCCAGCCGTCCTGCGACCCCCGACCTCAGGAACATTTGATCAAGCTTCCCGACGACTGCGGCCAGCCCGGCGGCGGCCCCGCATACCTAGACGTGGGCCTGTGCACGGACACGCGCTGCCCGGGCCCCGCGGGCTCCGGTCCTCGCTGTGGGGACGCGGGCGCTCGCTGCTGCTCAGTGCTGCGCCTGGAGAGCAGGGACATCCGCTGCTCCGGCTACGTGCTCCCGGTGAAGGTGGTGGCCGAGTGTGGCTGTCGCAAGTGCCTGCCCCGACGGGGGCTAGTGAGGGGCCGCGTGGTGGCTGCGGACTCGGGGGAGCCCCTGCGCTTCGCCAGCATCCTGCTGGGCCGTGCGCCCATCGGCTTCACCTCCTATCAGGGCGACTTCACCATCGAGGTGCCGCCGGCCACTGAGCGCCTCGTGGTGACCTTCGTGGACCCGAGTGGCGAGTTCGTGGACAGCGTTCGCGTGCTGCCTTTCGACCCCCGTGGCGCCGGCGTGTACCACGAAGTCCGTGCGCTGCGCAAGGCGGCCACAGTGCTGCTGGACGCGGAGCGCGGCGGTGCAATCCCGTTGGGCGGCGCGGAAGAGGCGGCGGCTCCTGCGCTAGGTGAGCTGGTTTTGCCGCCCGGTACCTTCCGCCACTCCGACGGCCGTCCCTACGCCGGGCAGGTGGAGGCGCGTGTCACCTTCGTGGACCCCCGTGACCTGGCGTCGGCGCGCGGGGCGTCCAGCGACCTGCGCTTCCTGGACAGTTCGGGAGAACTGGCGCCGCTGCGCACCTATGGCATGTTCGCGGTTGACCTGCGCGCGCCCGGCTCTGCAGAGCAGCTGCACGCGGCGCGCGCGACCGTGCGCGTGGACGCCGAGCACGTGCGCATGCCCGGCCACGCGGAGGCTCTGGCTCTCTGGTCGCTGGAGCCGGAGACCGGCCTGTGGGAGGAGGAGCGGGCTGAGCAGGGAGGAGGCGGCTTCCGGCGTGAGGAGGCGGCGGCGCGCGTGCGCAGGGAGGAGCGCGCCTTCCTCGTGGGCGCGCTTACCGTGCGCGAGCGCCGCCTCTTCAACCTGGACGTGCCCGAGCGGCGCCGCTGCTTCGTGAAGGTCCGCGCCTACGGCACCGACCGCTTCGCGCCCGCCGAACAGGTGCAGGGCGTAGTGGTGACGCTGCTCAACCTGGAGCCCGCGCCCGGCTTCACGGGCAACCCGCGCGCGTGGGGCCGTTTTGACAGCGTGGTCACCGGGCCCAACGGCGCGTGCGTGCCCGCCTTCTGCGACGCCGAGCGGCCCGACGCCTACACGGCTTTGGTGACAGCGACTCTGGGCGGCGAGGAGCTGGAGGCCGCGCCATCGCGGCCACGCGCGATCGCAGCCACCGTTGGCGTGGCGCAGCCCTTCCTGGAGCGCCTCGGCTACCAGCGCACCGACCACGAGGACCCGGCGCTCAAGCGCACCGGCTTCCGCGTGAATCTTGCGCGGCCACGCGCGGGCCGTGAGTCCGAGGCGCGTGGGCCCGTGTATCCGTGGCGCCGTCTGCGCGACTGCGAGGACGCGCCGGTCACCGACAACCACTTCCGATTCTCGCGCGTGGAAGCGGACAAGTACGAGTACGACGTGGTGCCGTTCCGGGAAGGAGCGCCCGCCTCGTGGACTGGAGACCTGCTGGCCTGGTGGCCCAACCCGCAGGAGTTCCGCGCGTGCTTCCTGAAGGTGCGGCTGCAGGGCCCGCAGGAGTACATGGTACGCTCGCACAACGCCGGCGGCACCCACGCGGCCACTCGCGGCCGCCTCTACGGCCTTCGCGACACCCGCAGCGTGCGCCACCCCGAGCGCCCCGGCGCCTCGGCCGCCTGTGTGGAGTTCAAGTGCGGCGGCATGCTGTTTGACCAGCGCCAGGTGGACAGGACGCTGGTGACTGTGACCCCGCAGGGCAGCTGCCGCCGCGTGGCCGTCAACACGCTCCTGCAGGACTACCTAGCCCGCCACCCACCACCTGCTCCCAACGACGACCCCACGGCCTTCGCTATGCTCGCTCCGCTCGACGCGCTGGGCCACAACTATGGCGTCTATACGGTCACTGACCAGAGCCCGCGGCTGGCCAAGGAGATCGCCATCGGCCGCTGCTTCGACGGCTCCTCCGACGGCTTCTCCCGGGAGATGAAGGCGGATGCAGGCGTGGCTGTCACCTTCCAGTGCCGTGAGCCCAGCTCCAGACCCAGCCTCTTCCAGCGGCTGCTGGAGAACCCGGAATCAGCGCTTGGTAACATCCGTAGGGAGATGGGCCAGACCCCCCGCGATTCCCGGGTTGCCCAAACCCAGGCCAGAGATTCTGGCCCCTTAGGCGTGCACCCCGGACAGTGATCTAGTGCACGACCTCATTCCTGTTCCTTGCTTTAGACTTTGTTGTCTTCAAAAAGCCTTGCCCTATTTGTCCCCTGGCTTCTGGTTCCCGTTTTCCCTTTCCTGCCCAGAATTCGGTAAAGACCAAAACTACGGGTGCTGATGGAAGTTTTGGGCAGGCAGCTGTGGCTCTGTGACCGGAAAGAATGTCCTGCTGTGGTTGAAGCCAGGGCCGGGGACATGGTTGTCCACCTGAGGCCTGTGCTTCACTCCAGCTGAGGCGGGTTCTGGTTCACTCCCATGCCCTGTCCTTTCTTTCAGGTGCCCTGGGTCCGCAGCCTGTTTGTGATCTGTGTGTGGCTCCCTGCCCAGCTTTGGTTCTTTTGGTTCTGAGGTCATATTTATTGAGATAAAGTCCCAAGCAGGTGTGAGTGGGGGTCCATGGGGAAAAGGTGCTTTGGGGTCCCCATGCAGTGAAAGCCAGGGTACTTGGGAATGCCCTCTGCTTGGGGGCAGGTGCTATGTGCTCAATTAAAAAAATGCTTTATTCCCAACCGGTTGTGTCTTTTGAAAAGGATGAGGCTTGGTTGGGACTGAAGCTGAGCGGGTTGTGATCCCAGCACTAGGCAGCTGAGGCAGGGGAATTCTGATATCCAGCTACAGAGCTACAGAGCCAACATGTCTTGGAAAGCCAAAACTCACCAAACAAGGTTTGGAGGCACACAGAGTCCTGTGTGTCAGCAGTTCAGGGACTCCCAAGGGGCATGGCACACCTGTGTCAGGTGCCTGACTGCAAGGGTATAACAATGGCCAGAAAACACAGTGACTCCCTAACTGCTGCAGCCTCCTGGCACCTGTGCCTGGCTAGGGGCCCAGAGCTATAGGACATGGAAGGGTGCCGCTAGGAAAGCTCCTGAAGCAGGCAGCAGCCATTACCACCACCACTGCCTTGGACTTGCTCAACAGAGACTGCTGTACTGGCCTGGGCACCTTCATGCTGAGGGCCAGCCACACCTTGGCCAACGACAGTGGCTACAGGCATCATCGGTGCCCTCCTAGCCTCAGGCAGGCAGGCAGGCTGACTCTACAACACAGGTGTGCTGATCATGCCCCCATTTTCCAAAGAAACTGATGTGAGTTGTGTCAGCAGGAGGGGCCCTGAGGACCCCTGCAATGCCCCGCCTTGAGAAAGGTGATTTTGGTCATTTTGGTTTGAGATCTCAAACTCACTACATAGTCAAGGACAACCTTGAATTCCTGACCCTCCTGTGTCAGTGCTGCGACGATGGGTGTGTGCCCAGGGTTTTGTGTACACCAGGCAAGTAGTGCAGCTGCGCCACATCGCCACCCCAAGAAAGAGTCCTGTGTCTGCCCAAGTTCCCGGAAGCAGAGAACCTACACACCTCTTCTTTATTACCCACCATGCAAGTTTTGACATCAGGCGATTAGCTGTGTGATCCCATGAGGGTTGGCCAACAGCCAAGCACACAGGACCCCTTTTGGGGTCAGTTCTTGTGAACCACAGTTCTTCCCCATGTGGCTACCCCACAGATGTCTTCACTTCAACTAACTTCCAGACTTTGCTTAGGCCTAGCCATTCACGAGCTCCCCTGTGGGGCAGCATCTCCTGGCAGAGGTCATTTTCACCCATACCAGGAACACCTTCCTGTACCCTAAGGGATGTGAGTCCCAAAGGACCAGTAAACAGCAAGTTGCTGGATGGTGGTGGCACACGCCTTTAATTCCAGCACTCAGGAGGCAGAGGCAGGTGGATCTCTGTGAGTTCGAGGCCAGCCTGGTCTACAAGAGCTAGTTCCAGGACAGGCTCCAAAAGCTACCCTGTCTCGAAAAACCAAAACCAAAACAAACAAAAAACAGCTAGCAAGTCCAGACCCTGGCTTCTGCCCCAGGGCTCTGCTGGGCCTGTACAGGACAGGTGGTGCTCAGAGCTGCTCGGAGCAGTGCAGGGGCTACCCAGCACTGCGTTTCCCCAGCAGTAGAAGGGGGGGCCTGCTTCAGAGTCCAGCCCCCTGATGAGGTGTCCGGCCCTCTTGCCAAATACCTTCCTTGAGAAAGTGTTGGGGCTTCTCTAGCTGCCAGCTAGGTTTTAGGGGGTGACTGGCTTGGCCCTGGACCCTTTGTTAGTGTGAGGTGGGGTCAGTGGGAGCCTCCCTCTAGCTGAGCCCAGAGGGTTGTGAACCTTTTCCTTTCTCTGCCTGTTCACTAACAGGGCAACATTTGTCCCCAGTTTCCACATGAGAAAACGGAGATTCCAAGAGAAGGGAGTGCTGCCCTGTGCTGGCAGGCTACTCTGCCTTTATTCTGCCCTGGTGCTCAGATCCGGCCTCCCTCCTGGAACCTCAACTGCAGCTTCTGGAAAATCCATTACCCTCTCCACCCCCAGCAAGGCTGCCAGGACACGCCCTTGGCGGGGGGGGGGGGATAATCAGGGCCAAGACCCCCCAGAGACCCAGCTCCTGCCACCCTGAGGTCAGCTCAGGGCACAGGAGGCCCAATGTCCTGCCCCTGACATTTTAGATTTTATAATTTTAGAACCAGGGGTTCTTAAAATTCCTCACACCATGATGTAGAGAAAAATATTGGACCAGTAAAATACTTAAAACAAGTCTGAACACAGCAGAATCCAAGAGGAAGGATGGCAAGACAGATGTGCACCAAGGACTGCCGGATGTGGCCCCGGGGACTAGACTTGCTTTAAGGGACCTTAATGTATACACAGTGTATTGAGGTTCCAAGCTCTGGTTTTTTGCTTTTGTTTTTCGAGACAGGGTTTCTCTGTATAACAGCCCTGGCTGTCCTAGAACTCACTTTGTAGACCAGGCTGGCCTCAAACTCACTTTGTAGACCAGGCTGGCTTTGAACTCAGGTCCCCCTGCCTCTGCCTCCCGAATGTTGGGATTAAAGGTGTGCACCACCGCCCAGCCCAAGCTTTGTTTTTAGGGAAAATGACTGGGTTCTGTTTCATAGCTGAAAGCCTCAGCTAGTGTGGACACTGTACCTGGGGGATACAGACACTGTACCTGGGGGATACAGACAGACACTGTCCCTGGGGGATACAGACACTGTCCCTGGGGGATACAGACAGACACTGTCCCTGGGGGATACAGACAGACACTGTAACTGGGGGATACAGACACTGTAACTTTATATCCTGGCGGGGACAGTCACTGGCCATCTCTGTTTGTTTTTTAGAGACGGCCTCATGTAGATCAGGGTTGAACTTCTACCCTGAGCACCGCAGAAGAGATGTGAGCTACCATGCCGAGCTAGGAGGGGTCTTGAAGCTGTGTTAGGGTTTGGCGGGTAGATGAGACAGGAAAGGCATGGGCAACTGGAACAGCATGTGCATTCTGGAGGGACAAGTGAGCAAGAGACATGGAGGGAGGGGAGCAACTTCTAGAGTAAGAAACCTCTAGAAGACAATTTCTCCTCCCTCCTTCCCTCCCTCCCTTCCTCTCTCACTTTCTCTTCCCTTCCTCCTCCCTCCCTCCTTCCTTTCCCTGCATTTTGGGCATGTGTGGGTGTGTTTATATCATAGGAGTATGGAGGTCAGAGGACAACTCTGTAGAATTGGTTTTCTCTTTCCTCCATCATGTGGGTCTCAGGGATTGACCTCATATTCTCCAGTTTGTGCTTCAAAGCACCTTTGCCTGCTGAGCCATTTTGGTGCCCCAGCCTAAGTTACACAATTTCTCAGGACAGACCTCCACTCCCCTACAGCTCCCATGAGCTCTGCTTCTAAGACCTGCTTCTCTGGTGGCACTGAGGTCTGTTCTCCCCACATGGCCCAGCACCCCCTCTCTACAGCTCAGTCCTGGCAGAACATCCCTGGCTTTCCTGTAGGGGCCTCGTGGGCCTGGAGTGGCCACCCACCACTTCCCCACTGTCTGTCTCTCTCATCAGCCTCAGGGATGGGTCTATGCTGGTCTCAGACCCCGAGGACTGAATCTGGCCTGGCAGGCACTGTCTCCAGCTAGTGGGGGAATACATGGCACCTCTGTGGGATGAGGTCTTGGGGTGGGAACAGAAACCAGGCTGAGGGGACCAGCATGGGGAGAGGGGACTCCCAGCTGTTGGACGTAGACATGGGGAGACAGACATGGCCTCACCCAGTGCCACTGTGTCAGTCAGAGCCAACTTGCCTGCCCATCATCGGGCCTGAGGTCAGGTTTTCCTGGCCACACCCTATCTCTGTCTCTTACAGTCAGATATTCCCTTCTTTTTCCCTCAGCACCTTCTAGACACCTAACTAGTGTCTATCACCCTAGGACTAGGATGCACGAGGCAGGGCACTGTCACCTTTATGGAGCCCTGTGCCCTGAGGCCACACCATACCCACCTGTGTCTGTGCCCCACAGTCACCTCAGCCTAGGATGCTGTACTAGTGGCCTCAGGATCTCCAGATCTGCCCACAGCTGGGTGCCCTGGGTACATCCACCCTTGAAGCCCAAGAACAGAGTGGGCTAGGGGAACCCCAGGCCTTCAAGATCCCAGCTGCTTTTGTAGTAGAGGCCTGAGTCCCTCCCTCCCTTTGCTGACTCAGCCCTGGAGCAGGCAGCACCGCCAGACCTCAGTTATGTCCTCAAAGGCTGCCTGGCCCCAGACAGTGCTGGAGCATGGCTGAGCCAGGCAGAGGCGAGGCCACAGCTCCCACTCCCTCTTCCTGCCTGAGGGTTTCTGGAGACATGAACCCCCAAAGGGCCAGGCTCTCCCAGTCCTTTTCATGAAATGTATAGGTTAGCCCAGCATCTTGTGAGGATCCTGTGCAGAACACAGGTACACACAGACCCTCCTCCCAAGACAGCTACATGCGGAGCTGTGCTTAGATAAGGATTCCTAGGAACCCGAGTCAGAAAGTCAAGGCAAAAGAGGCACAAAAACTCCTTCTTGTAGGGCCAGGGTCTGGAGGGCAGGGAGTTTTCAATCTGGGCTTTCAAGGGTGAATAGTTTTCCAGACTGGATCAGAAGTCTTGACTTCAGTTTTCCTTTTGTTTTTGAGGGTCTCAAGCACAGGAGTGGGGGCGGAGGTGTCTCTGTCCCCAGGAGCATCAAGTCTGAAACATGAGGCAAAGCCATGCTCAGCAGAAACTCCAGGGGTGCACAGGTGTGACCTCACTTCTCAGGGTGGCACTCATTGGGTTAGACTTTGCCAACATTTGAACATAAGATGTTCACGGCATGCCCGACATCAACTGGGACAGGGTTTTGTATATAGCTCAGATTGTTCTGGAGCTTGAGAGCCCCCTGCTTCATCACTGGTGTGGGATTAAAGGTGTCCTAATGGATCCCTATGCCCGGCTGGGGAGACTGAGGCTGGGGCAGCTAGGACACAGAAACGGGTCTCACAGACAAGTGGGCTCAGCAGCAGCTAGCATCCCATCCCAAATTGACTCTAAGGTTTAAAAGCCAAACCCAGCACTTGAGAGGCAGAGGCAGAAGGATCAGGAATTCTCTGTCATCCTCAGCTACTGTAATGAGCTTGAAGCCATCCAGAGCTACATAGAGGGACTCAGTCTCCAAACAGAAGCAACAAAGAGAAGGGGTAACAGCTGAGTAACTCTAACAAGGGCTTCTCTTGAGAGAGCTTGCCTCAGGCTGGGCAGCCAGACCTTCTGGGAGGCCCCGGCCCGGGCTCTGGCCTGGCCCTGCTACTGTCTGGTCGGCTGAACACAAACACAAAGTGGCTAGCCCTACGGAATCTAGGTTGTGGTCAGGCTGTGGCTGAAGAAGCTCTTGGAAAAACACGAGGCCCACGCGGCCAGGCCCAGTGGCTGCCTGGCAGGGCACTGAGGAATGTCGCTGGCAGGCCACCTGCTGCTGGGCGGGGCGGTGGCGGCAGGCCTGATACTGACGACCTGCAAGTCTGGGAGAACAGGACGCGGCAGCCCACCCTTGCCCCGGCCCCATCGGCTTGCATGGCTCTGCTTTGTGGCCCGAGTCCCCTTTCCTCAGAAAGTGCTAACTTGCTGACCCTAGGGCAGGAAGAGCAGTTCCACCTCCTTGCTTCCACCCTCCCCTCCAACACCTGAGCCTCTGCTAGTTCTCAGCCCCTTCGGGCTCGGCCCAACAGTCATGCTTTACAGTTATCTGTGTGTTGCTCAAACCATTTACCTGGCTTCCGCTCACTGACCTCTCCAAGAAGGCTGTTCCTGTGACTTCCCCACCTTACAGATAGGGAAACTGAGGCTTAGAGGGTTTCCTTCCAGTCTTGAGATTATTCCTGGAGTCTGGCAACAGGATTTCAGGATTTCGTTTTTGGGTTGACTCCTCCCCCTTGTGGCTAAAGACATCACTGCAGCCCAAGCCTGTGAGGTCCCCATGACCTCTCCTGCTCACCAAGGTTCACCAAGGCTCCCACACTCCCTTCAGCAGCAGCAGGGGGCTTGAATGCATTCATAATGGTCATCATGGAAATTCTTTTTTTTGGGGGGGGGGAGTTTCGAGACAGGGTTTCTCTGTAGCTTTGGAGCCTGTCCTGGAATTAGCTCTTGTAGACCAGACTGGCCTTGAACTCACAGAGACCCGTCTGCCTCTTCCTCCTCTGTGCTGGGATTAAAGGTGTGCGCTGCCCAGCCATCATGGAAATTCTTGAAGGTAAAACCTACCCTTTCCAGTAAGCCCCAGGCCCTCTCCCTACTCACTCCTGCTGTCTGAGTTTCCCCAGCAGGACTAACCGCTGTTGGAGACCGTTGCCTTTTCAGGTCTCTGCCTAGATCCCCCAGTGAAGAGCTGGAGGCATGAGTTTTTGTGTAACACGTCAAAAAATTTGGTGGAGGAAGAGAGGTGGGAACCCCTGAACTTTGGCCCTTCCTGTTTATTATCACCCCAAAACAACCCGAGGAGGCTTGGGAGTATAGGTCAGAGGTTTTACTTGAGGGGATCCTCTGGGGAGGTCGAACCATGCTTGGGGGATTGAGAGGTGAGAGGTGAGCTGCTGTTCTACCTCCATCCACCAAAGGATGCTCTGTCTACAGCGTGAAGCCTGGAGACCCCAAGGCCTGTGCAACCTGAGGAGGTCCCTGAGTGGATTTCAGAAGGGATGCAGTTCTTCGTCCTCATTCAGAGTATTTTGCTATGTAACTCACTTCTCCCTCTTCTTGCTGTATTTACATATAATTTGCACGATTCACCTAATTTGTATTAGATTTGCATCTTGTTTGCATGGCTTTTCTCAGATCTCCCTTCCTTGAGCCAATTTTCCTGAGGAATTCTATCTCACTCAGTTCTCCATTCAGAGGCCAAGAAAACTTATGATCCCAGCAGGGTTCACAGGGACTGTGGTGCAGCACGATTAGTAAAAACAGAGACAGATAACCTAAAGGTCAGAAAAGTATAGCAGTCAGCTACTGGCTCTGACCTCTACACCTCAGTTTGAAATGGCGTTCCTCCTTCCAGGAATCTCAGAACGAGACTATGTCTGAGAGCTGTCTCCTCCCGTCTTATATTTCTCTCTAGGGCTGGGATTAAAGGGTTGTGTCACCACTGCCTGGTCTGTAACGCTGACCAGTGGGGCTGTTTTACTCTCTGCTCCTCAAGCAAGCTTTCTTTATTAAAACACAAATGAACTATCACTACATTGTGGAGCTTCAAATGGAGGGCTGTCCACAGCTCCACAGTGATGTTGGCTCTCGCCAGGCTTCTGGGAAGGCAACACCCTTTACTACCTATTCGTGTGCCTCACCTCACCCAGAGAAGCTTCCAGAATCTGGGTTTTCTCCATGCAGCCTGAGAGTGGCTGGGAAGTTGCTTAGTATAAGGCCGTGCACCTTTAGGGTGTGAAGGGTGGCGGTGACCATGGCCTTCAGTCCATGTACCTAAGCTGGGGGTCTGTCTTGAAAGGCACCTTCCTCAATGGCATATTATTCAGCTATGAAAAAGAGTGAGGCTCTGGGAAATGGAAGGATGGATCAGTGGTTAAGGATACTGTCTGCAGCCAGGTGGGCAGTGGCACACATGCCTTTAATCCCACTTTCCAGAGGCAGAGGAAGAAAAATCTTTGAGTTCGAGGCCAGCCTGGTCTATAGAGCGACTTCTAGGACAGTCAGGGTTACACAGAGAAACCCAGTCTGGAACCCACCCCCCCCATAAAAAAAATGAAAGTTTCTGATCCATTCTATAATGCAGCAAACCCTAAAATATACCTGTGACGGGAGCCAGAGAGAAGGCCACGTGGGGTGTGCGGCTCCACTGACACCAATGGCTGAATCCAGATGAGTGACTGCTGGGGCTGGGGAAGTGAGTTGGGAGACACTGACAATGGGGTGAATGAGAGTGGTTTGTTATAACAGGTAATAGCCAAAAGCCACTCCTAAGTCCTCAGGATCAACAGAGCACAACACATGGGTAGATAGTGGCAGAATGCAGCTGGCTAGGTCCCAGAGATAAAGATGGTCCCCATTTGACAAGGAGTCCTGCTAGGATGTAGACAAAAGAGGCACTGTTGTAAGGGTGGGGTCAGGGACACAGGGACGCTGGTCAGCAGGCCAGATGAAGGCTGTGAGAAGGGACAAGGCTTCAGGGGGCAGAGGGCCATGGTCAGAAACTCAGCACCCCAGCACCTTTTTAGCAGAAACAAACAATTACAAACCAGTTCTGATTGGAGCAGGGACTGTGCCACTCCACCCAGGAAGTGTTAGAGTTGGTGATGGCATCACCTGTCACCTAGACAAGCCCAGATTGAAAATACTGGAAGTCAAAATGCAGACAAGTCAAAAACTTTAATGGGGTGGCTTGGAAGGAAGCCTGAGACGAATGATCCACAACAAACCAACAAATTGTTGGCTAAAATAATTGTGCCAAGGTGGGTAGGTGAGCAGCCAGGCCAAGGGTTATCGCCACAGTCACGGCTTCTGAGGTAATTGGCAGGATACAGGACCAGTCACCCATGGCACTCAACCAGGTTCCCAAAACTTAATTAGACACACCTGAGTTGAAGTTGCCAGAATCTCCAGCAGGTGGTGAGGTTGGCTGTGGAGTGGGGGCCCTCTGCCAACTGCTGTGGGCCTGGAAACGAAGAGCGACAGCACATGACTACCTGGTACCCACAAGGGCACCTACACATCCCTACTAGATGAGCTCCAGAAAGAGCTAGCTGAGTAGTGGGGTGAAGGGGTGGGCACTGAGCCCCTACCCCTCCATGAAATGCCTCAGGGGATGTCAGAACCAAGAGTCTAGTCACAGCAGCCTATGACAGAGCCATGGCTCATGGGTAACCAGAGCCCTTCCTCACAGGGATGGCCTCCTGTGTCTGCAGTGTGCACAGGCACAGTACACAGTGGGGCTCATCTATCTGAGGACAGCTGCACAGCTTTGCCGAGCACAGGAGACACTGTCCTCTCACACAGTATCAAGCAGAGCAGGTGTGGCAGAGATTATGAGTGAGGCTGTGGCAGGCATGTGCTGAAAGCAGTAGGGAATGGACAGAGACCATGCTGCCTGAGTGACCTTTAAGAGGAGCCAGGTGAACTGGGGGAAGTGTTGACTTGGGCATGATGGTGTATTCCTTAATCTCAGCCTTCAGAAGGAAGAGTCAGGAGGACCTCTGTGAACTTGAGAATATCCTGGTCTACATAGTGAGTTTCAGGAAGTCAGGGTTATGGAGAGATCCTGTCTCAAACAAATAAACAAACAAACAAAGGATCTGCCTGGATCATATTTTAGCTGAAAATCAAAGGAGGAACTGTGGGAGTCCCCTCTGTGTGCTGTGAATAAAGAAACTGCCTTGGCTGTTGATAGGGCAGAACTTAGATAGGTGGGGAAAACTAAACTGAATGCTGGGAGGAAGGAGGTGGAGTCAAGGAGAAGCCATGGAGCCCCACTGGACACCGATGCTGGAACTTTACCCTGTAAACCACAGCCTTGTGACAATACACAGATTACTAGAAATGGGTTAAATTAATATAAGAGTTAGCCAATAAGGAGCCAGAGCTAATGGGCTAAGCAGTGATTTAAATAATATAGTTTCTGTGTGATTATTTCAGGTCTGAGCTATCTACTAAGCTGCAGGGAACCAACAAGTGGCCTCCCTCCAACAAGGCTTGGGTGGGATGCCTGCAGGCACCTAGGTCTGAGCTCCACTCAGTGCTATGATTGACAACACGTGTGCCAGTTCAGGGCGGGGGAAGGCTATTGTCTCACTGCAATCCCCCCTTCACCCCTGCTGGTTCTGTTGAGGAGCACCTTAGCTCCAGGTATGTAAGCAGGCCCGGACTCATGGCAGGCAGGGCCAGAGTCAGCCAGGCCTGCCACTGTCCTGAGCTCCAGGGTTGGTTCTGAGGGGGCTTCTGGGAAGCCCACGGGACTCATGGGGCCATGGTCAGTATCACCATGCCAGGCTTCACTCTGTTTATGTGGTGCCCTCACAAGTCCTTGAGGGGAGGCTTCAGCCAGACCCTCAGGACAGACTGGGAGGTTACAGGGCCTACAAAGGACTCAAGTGACACTCTGAGACAAAGCTCTTGAGGCAGTTTGACTGTCTAGATCCCAGTTACCAAACCCCAGCCTGGCAGATGCTGCCCTTCCAGGGTGAACCGCCCCCCCAGGTCTCCAGTCCCCAGTGACAGGTGGGTCTAAGTCCAGATGTTAAATGACCCCACTTTTCCTTGGGATCTTCTTTCAGAGAGAGGCATCAGGGTTCTTCTACTTCCTCAAAGCCCCAGAGGGGTCCATGGGTGGCTGCAGCTGACTCACCGGGGGCTGGGGCTGGAGGTAGACTCCCCCAGGTGGGGACTGGAGGAAGGCCAGGGTCTGCAGGGTGAGAACCATGTCACCTCCACTGGTCAGGGGAAAGGAGCCACAGGAACCTGTGAGAAGTAGGTGGAGTCAGGCCAGCATGGTGGAATGGGGGATGATGGGGTGGGGGTGGGGTGGGAATCACAGCAGAAGAAGGGCCAGCAGTCACAGGGATTTCTGGGTGGCAAATGCCCAGGCCCTCATCACAAAAGAGTCTAGATCTGACTCCCTGGAGCATCTAACTGCCTGCTCATTCCCCAGCCCTGTGAGTGGCAGTGGCCCTTGAGAGGACGCTCTCTAAGAGCGTTTACAGAAAAGACAGCTTACAGTAGAGGAGGACCATGGCCTTGTCACCTGGGCTGGGCTGTCCCCCTGGGCCCCGGGCCCTGGTGGCCGTGGATGTTTTCTCAGTGTACATGGTGGCCTCTTCCTGAAACTTCCCTGTGTTCTTTTTGTACCGGATTCTTTTGTTGCCAAACCAGTTAGAGACCTGGGGATAGATAATGGATGCTGTCCTGGGGTGGGCCGTGCTTGCCAGGTGTTGGTGGTGGCTGAGATGGTGGCACACACTTTTAATCCCAGCACTTGGGAGGCAGAGACAGGTGGATCTCTGTGAGTTCAAGGCCAGCTTGGTCTACAGAACAAGTTCCAGAACAGCAGGGCTACACAGAGAAACCCTGTCTCAAAAAACCAAAACCATACCAAAACAACAAACAAACAAACAAAAAAAAAGAAGTTGGGGGCTGGCAAGAAGGCTTACTAGGTAAAGGTGCTTGCTGCCAAGTCTATGACCTTAGTTCAATTTCTAGGACCCACATGGAGAAAGGAGAGAAACAACTGCAGACGTTGTCATCCTGCAGTGATAGGCACAAGAATCACCACATGGGGTATACATACACACACAGTTAAATAAATACATAAATATAAAAAATAATAACTATCACTACAGTAAAAGACACTCAGCTTGATGGCTCACACCTGTAATCCTAGAGTGGGGAGGCTGAAGTAGGAGGATTACTATGAATTCGAGGCCATACTGGGCAACATAATGAGTTCCAGGTCAGGCTGAGCTAGAGTGAGATCTGGCTCAAAACCAAAACCTAACCTAACTTAACAAAACAGGAAAGAGGCCCCGAATAACTGCAGTTTACAGAACAGCATAGCTCCCTGCTCTGAAAGGAGGTGACCATCTTACTCACAGGTTTGGATGGTGCAGAGGCTACATCTCATGCTTACTGCTTTTTCTTTGTAAGATCATTTCATATTTTATGTGCATGTGTGCTTTGCTTGAGTGTGTGTGTATGTATATGGATACCATGTGCATGTCTGGTGCCCTAGAGGTGGGAAGAGGGCATTGGTTATCCTGGGACTGAACTCAGATGGTGTGAACTGCCTTGGTGCTGAGATCTTCCCAGCGCTCTTGAAACTGACTAGCTCTCCAGCTCATTTCAGAACTACTACTTTCTCCTCCTCCCCATCTCCTTCCTCCTTCTTTCCTTCATTCCTCTTCTTCTTCTCTTCTTTTTCTATATAGGGTTTCTCTGTGTAGCCTTGGCTGTCCTGGAACTCACTCTGTAGACCAGG
Source organism: Myodes glareolus (assembly GCF_982192425.1). Lineage (NCBI taxonomy): Eukaryota > Metazoa > Chordata > Mammalia > Rodentia > Cricetidae > Myodes > Myodes glareolus. The sequence goes on along the minus strand of NC_142048.1, from coordinate 2,865,675 downwards.
CTGGTCACAAACTCACAAGAGATCTGCCTGCCTCTGCCTCCCGAGTGCTGAGACCAAAGGGCTGGACCATTAGCCCCAGCCTCAAATCTCCTTTTGGAGACAAGTCTCTGTGTCACTCAGCTCCACTGGGTCCCTGGTTGCAGTGACCTTCCTGCACAGCTGGGACATAGGCTATTTCCTGTGTGCAGCTTAGAAAGAGTGGAGTCTCAGTATGGATGAGTCAGGGGTTTCAGACACTGCTAAGTGGGAAGGAAGGGCTCAATGACTGGTAGGAAACAGCTTCCCACAGGGAGACCCCACCTCACTGGAGGAGGAGCTATGGAATCAGTTCTAGAGGTCCCATTTTTGGAGACTCACCCCTACCCTCAGATCAGCTCCTTTGTCCATCTCCCCTTGGGGTTTCCTCAGCTTGAGGTGATCCTGTCTTGAAGACATCCCTGACATCAACAGAAATGCCTCCTGCCCTAAAAGTCTCTCCTCCCTCCTGACTTCTCCTGAGACACACCACACCTCATAGCCTACTCACCTACACCCCAAATTCAGAACCTCACTTCAACTAATGGCAGGCCACTTTAGTGGGGCCTAACATCTCATGGGTTTGACAAGGTGGGGTGGAGCTTCTAGCATAGAACTGTTGTTCTGGGTACTCCTTAGGGGCCATGTCACCCAAAAGGAGAGCCCTTGAAATGTGACAAGGCCTTTAAAACCTGTTGACTCTGCTCCCTGGAAGACCTGGCACCAGCAACAGGGGCACAGGGAGTGACATTAGGGGGTGTGGTCTTGGAGGAAGTGTGCCATTGTGGGTGGTTTTGAGGTCTCAGATGCTCAAGCTAGGCCTAGTGTGACATTCATGTCTGCTACCTCCTTCTCCAGCACCGTCTGCCTGCATGCTGCATGCATGATGAATGAAATGGACACACCCTCTAAACTGTAAGCAGCCCCAGGGAAAAGTTCTCCCTTAGAGAAGTTGCGGCAGCCATGGTACCTCTTCACAGCAGTGAGCGGTGCTGGCCTGCAACACTGTCCCTGCTGCCCAAGCAGCAGCCAGGCTTACACGTCAAGCAGAAGTGCAGGTCCGTCCCTTGGCTCTGGTCTTGCTCTGAGGACACTACGGAAGCTCCGTCAAGAACAGTTGTGCCTGGGTCCCCTGCGTGACCCTGGACCACTGGCACAGAGACTTGAGCAGCCTGGGCTAAGGGCTGAGGATGATACCTAAGGGGTACACAACCTTTCCAATGGTGAAGCAAGGAGGACCAGGGCATGTCCGAGGGCTGTGGCGACAAATGGCGTAACAGAGACAGAGTAGCTTTGCCTGTGTGGCCTCTACAGTCACACTGCCTACACTGCTCGTCTGGCCTGCCTGCTGCCCAAGCTCACCCTCAAGGCTTCAGGAATGTTCTCTCAGCATGCTGGCCTTTGCTCATGCTCTCCCTTGCCTCCAATTCCAAGAAAGACAAAGGTGGTCAAGTGCCAAGCCACAGAGTCAGCAATCTCACTCTACCACACAACCCAAGGGAACTCACACCACACATCGCTTCTGCAGCAAAGCACATGGCTCTACAGGGCCTTGAACTCATACCAGCACCGGAGACTCCACATCTTGCCACGGTGCTCTCATATCTTCCTTCCAGGAGAGGGAACAGAGTCCCCACCAATGCTCTAATTCTCAGTGGAAGCCAGGCCAGGCTGACACACATGGTCAGTGCCACATTATGTAACTTCTCTATGAGTCCTCCCATACATTAAGTAACTTCCCCCAGGAGTCCTCCCAAACATTAGGTAACTCCCCCAGGAGTCCTCCCACACATTAGGTAACTTCCCCAGGAGTCCTCCCTCCACATTAAGTAAAGTCTTCCTCATAAGACTTATCTTCTTCCAGGGGCAGGAAGGCTCACCTGGGATACCGTGATACCGCCCTTCCTGGCCAGTTCTTCTTTGGTCTCTTCGCTGGGGTAAGGGTTGCTCAAATGGGAGTAGAAATATTCATTCAGCACTTTGGTGGCCTGCTTGCTGAAGTTCTGCCGCTTCCGCCTGTAGACAGAGAGCCTCCGTCTGTGGTGTTCGATGTGGCCTCACATCCATATCTCCTGGCAGTCTATGTGCGTGTGCATGTGTGCATGTGTGTGCATGTGAAGGCCAAGGTTGATGTCCTGTGCCCTCTGTCACTCTCCACTAGTCTCTCACTGAACCTGGAACTCACTGGTCTGGCTGGACTGCCTGACCAGCAAGCCCCAGGGATGCACCCATCTCCACATTTTCAGTGCCTTGCTGCAGCAGCTTTATTAGGTATATGTGTGTGTGTGCTTGTGTATGTGTGTATCTGTGCAGACAGGCAGAGGTCAGGAGACAACTTTTTGGCTATTGGTTCTCCCTGTCCATCATGGCTTCTGGTGTGGAGAACCAGACCAACCCAAGACTTTCTCAGAGACCCCGATGAAAGAACAAAGGGAACAATAGTTCCGTGTCCTTGTCCAGAAGTGGACTTGAAAACACCAGTCTGATGCTGGAGCCAGTGTCTCAGAGGAGTCAAGGTGGCAGCTTCAGCTTCTGGGGACACAATGTTTCCTCTTGGGCTTTGGTTAATTAAGCAGCTGTCTGAAGTGTGTTCCCTTTGCCAAAATTGTCTGATTTAGCTCTCTGCTAAACCTGGCCGTTTCCCCTCTGTAAACAGTATACAGGATGCTATACTTCTTAAGAAAGCAGTTTAGCCTAAGTATCACTTATGCAAGGCCTCCTGGTCCCAGCCATTGCCTATCGCTCCCCTGCCACTCTCGCACTTGACACAGTAAGGACCCTTAGACAGGTTCCAGTCATCCTGGGAATCAAATTCAGGTCTTGAGACTCTTGCAACAAGTTCTTTTACCCATGGAACCATTTTGCTGGCCCACACCTGCTTTTTATGTGTGTGTTAGGTACACAAAACTAGGTCTTTCTGTTTGCATGGCCAGCACTTTACTGTCTGAGCCAACTCTCGTTTCTGATCTTGTTTCTGATCTTGCTGCAGTTTTTAGACCGTCAATGAGGGGCTTGAGAGACGCCTCAGTGGGTAATGAACAAGCGTGGGCACCTGAGTCTGAGCCATATTTGTCAGCGGTTGCAGTGCTCCTGTGGCAAAATGGACAGAACCCAGAACTCTCTGTAACCTGGTCCAGCCTGGCATACACAGTGGAAAGCATCAGAGATCATGTCTCCAGCAAGGTGAAGACCAGTACCCGAGGTTGTCCTCTGATGCCCACGTTGTGCCATGACACAACTCACCTGCCATTCACACACAGGTTAAAACAAACCAGCAGTCAGTACTTTAGGTCTTCTCCCAAGGAAGCTGTGTGAGGCTTAGCTAGAACCTCTACATGGATTTAAATCCAAGAGAGGGCTGGGGTGGGGCTTAGTGCAAAGTCCCCAGTTCAATCTTAAACAAAACAGTAAAAGACAGACATCAGAGGTGGCACTGATCCTGCTCAGAAGTCCTAAGAACCAACCCTTGGGGAACCCAGTGGCATGTAGCCCTGACCTGGCATCCAGGAGCCGTGAGCGCAGGGTCATGACAGCCTCACAGGTGCTCTGCTTGAGCTGCCTCTGGATAGCGCTGAACTTGCTGTGGATGACGCCCACCATGTGCTCCATCTCTTTGGGGGACACAGGCCTCACCCTACTCTGTTCCCGTAGAAGGTTGGTGACATGTGTGGTGAACTCACGACAGGCCTGGGATGGGAAAAGATGGGCCAGCCTGTGACTAAGCAGCCGGGTGCAGTAAGCTCCACAGCTGACCACATCTGCCACCCCCAGAGCCCACACACAGGTCAGTTTCTGAAGAGTGAGGGAAAGGGCTTTCAGCCATCTCTGCAGTGACAGGCTACAGTGGGCTGTCCCTGTTCTGCCACAGAGGAGGGGTTAGCGTCCACATCTGACTGTGGCCAGTGCATTCATATGAGAAACTCTTGCGTGCAGAAAGATCACCTGTTCATACTTCTCTAGCTCAGAGTGGTAAATCTGTCGGATCTGGGACAGCTTGGCCCTGTAGTCTGAGTGCTCAATGCTATTGTCATTTGGACAGCCACCTGGTGTTGCTGTGGTGCCTGCTGCTGCTCCTCGTCCTCTCTTCTCTGGCCTGGACACACCCTCAGCCAGCAGCATATTATCCAGCCTCAGGAGCTGAGCGTCGGGAGGATCCTCTTCCTCATGCTGGATGCTTGTGGCTAGATGAAGAAGACAGGCAGATGTGTTCTCTGCAGAGAAAAGTAGCCAGGACCAAGTGGCACTGGAACCATGGCTGGGCATCATTTAAAAACATTTGAATTATGTATACATGTGTGCCTGTGTGTGCGCAGATGTCCTAGGAGTCCAGGCTAAGGACGTCAGATGCCCAGACCTGGCGTCACAGATAGTTGTAAGCTGCCCAGTGCAGGTGCTGTGAACTCAATTCAGTCTCTGCAAGAGCAGGAAAGACTCTGAACCTCCAAACCATCTCTCTAGCTCCTTTATTACTGCACTGGATCAGAAACACTTAGGAACCCACTGGAACACTGACCCAAATGTCGTCTTCAGGAGCACAGTCCAGGTCATGCAGAGGACGCCAGGACAGTGCAGCACATGTGGCTGGAACCTGACAGCCATGTGAGAACACAGCCAGGGCTGGGTAGGAATGCTGAAGTGCTGGGGAGGGGCATGCTGGTGCTGGTGTGCAGGGCTGGCGAGATGGCTCAGTGGGTAAAAGAGCTTGCTGCCAAGCCTGTTGACTTGAAACAATCTACATGGTAGAAGGAGAATCAAATCCTGCAACTCTGAGCTACATGTGCCTCTTCCTGCCCTCCTCCAAAGTAAATAGCGTGAAAAAGTATTAAAGATAAACGGCCTACCACTGGGATTGGGCACAGTACTGCACTGATGGGCTCTGCTATGTGTCCACGTGTCTATGTCCTCGTATGTGTGCACACTTGCTGTGTGAACACATTCTGCTCCTTCAGCCAATAGCCTGTAAGATACCAGCCCACTTGGGTGTGGTCTCTTATACTGTAAAAGCAGCAGTGAACGTGCACCTGCTCTCTTGCTTCAGGCTCCTGCTTTTGGCTGCTAGGCTCTGTTCCTGTTCGTGCAAAGAACTGTTTTCTAGGACAGTGATCTGTAAGTTTTCCCCTTAAATAAATAAACCTTTTATTATTCATAATTTTGAACTGGTGTGGGATTATTTTGTGACTTATGTCATCTCTAATGTGTCTGTACATGCATATGTACCCGTGTGTATATGCATGCTTGCATCTGTGTCCATGTATCCACATCTGTGTCAGTGTGCATGAGTGTATGTGACCATGCGTCCATGTGTGTATGGAGGGTAGCACACCTATAAAGCAGAAAAGGAAATGTTTGATTCAGGTGCTACTGAGCTGGCTTGTGTCTGTATTTCCTACACCACACACATTTGGTGCAGACATACATCCAGGCAAATACTAATACACATAAAATGAAAAATAAGTCAGGTGGTGGTGGCGCACACCTTTAAACCCAGCACTTGGGGGCAGAGGCAGGCAGATCTCAGAGTTCGAGCCCAGCCTGGTCTACAGAGGGAGTCCCAGGACAGCCAAGGCTACACAGAGAAACCCTGTCTCAAAAATCAAACAAACAAAAGTAAATAGGACTAGAGGGAAGACACAGCTCTCGCAGACGACCCGACTTCAGTTCTCAGCATCCACAGTGCAGCTCACAACCATTTGTAACTCCAATTCCAGGGGATCCAATGCCCTCTTTTGGTTCCTTTGGGTACCAGGCATGTGATGGAGGAGGGTTATCTGTCTATTGTGTTATTTTCATTGGTCAATAAAGAGACTGCCTTGGCCCCTTGATAGGACAGAAAATTAGGTAGGCGGAGAAAACAGAACAAAATGCTGGGAAGAGGGCTGTGAGGCAGAAGCCATGGAGCCAGCCACCAGGTTAGACGTGCTGAATCTTTTCCGGTAAGCCACCACCTCGTGGTGCTACAGATTATTAGAAATGGGTTAATATCAAGATATGAGAGTTAGTCAGTAGCTAACTCTCTAGAGATAATGGGCCAGGCAGTGCTTAAATGAATACAATTTGTGTGTTGTTATTTCTGGGACTAAGCTAGCCGTGCGGGAGCTGGGCAGGATGAAAAGCAGGCCTGCCCGCAGCTCCTTACTACATATGGCGCCCAGACGTGGATAACTGAATTCACAGAAAGTCTGACAAAGCTGGGGAAAGAATAGAGTAAAGCATGTTTTCTTGGTATGGTAGCAGCAATTTCTCATGTCTGCTCTGCTTGCTAGAGGCAAGCAAATGCTCTCATCTAAGAGAGGCTTCCTGACTCAGCTTTAGCTGCAAAACCTTGCAGCTCTTTTAAGAGGTCCTGCCGCGAAGCACTTAAACGGTGTTGATGAAAAGCTAAACGCATGCTTTTCAGGTTTTCAGCCATAGCAGGAAAAAAGCTGTGCTGTTTTAAAATGCCGGCTTTCTGGGCCATCCTGCCAGGGCAAACTCTGACTCTTTCAGGCAGGCAGTCTGACTGAGTGTGGTCTGTGAGCAGAATGCTGCAGCTTGCTGGCAAGGACCTTGAAGCGCCATAGACTTGTGGCAGTGAACACAGCTCTGGCTGGTACCTCTACCATGAGTCTGGAAAGCTAAGAAATGGACTGGGTCTAGCCATCAAAGCCACGGTTTTAGACTCATGTGGTCAGAAAAAAGAGATATACAGTAAAAAGAGAGTCAAAGAGGAAGGAAAACCTCTAAATGGTTTACTATGAGTTAAAAATATATGTAGGCTAAAGGTTAAAGTTCTTAGGGTAAAAAAGGAAGAAAGAGAGTAGTTGGGTGTGGTGGTATACACCTTTAATCCCAACACAAGGGAGGCAGAGGTAGATTGACCTCTGTGACCTCAAGGTGTGGTAACACACACCTTTAATCCCAATGCCTGAGAGGCAGAGACAGAGGATCTCTGAGTTCAAGGTGTGGTAGCACATGCCTTTAATCCCAGCACTGGGGAGCAGAGACAGACAGATCTCTGTGAGTTCAAGGACAGCCTGGTCTACAGAGTTATTCCAGGACAAAGATATACAGAGAACCTGTGTCAAAAAGTAAAAGAAAAAATAAAAGAAATAGAGGTTAAAAATAAAGCTGCATAAAGATGGAAAATACACAGAGAATCTTGATACTGTATGCTATTATGCTCTCTTTGAATTGTCTGAATGCTGAGGAAGGAGCAACAGCTGCTAAAAGATATTTGTTTATAAATGCTGCTGAACTAATCCAAGATAGATATGTTCAAAATACCTTGACTTCTGAATTTGGATCTAAGGATATGATACTTTGGAAAGGAGGTTCTTCTTTTGTTTTCACAGAGGATGAGACCCTGTGGATAGCTTCTATCCCAGTATGGTATGATAGACCACGCCCTCCTGAAAGGTTTCTGTGAACACCCTCAAAAAATTACTTCATTCAACTATCAACTGAGACGAAGCTAGCAAACAGGTTTACTGTGAAAGACCTGATTAACAGCGCCCCTATTCAGCAGGAAGAAGTTTGGAGAGAAATAACTACGTCCATATTCCCAGATATTGTTTATAAATATTCTTTTACATTTAAAGGGGGATATAGTATAGGTATGAATAATTTGTTTTGTTATGGATTTTAAGGTCAATTTTGTTATATGTATATATATTTCTGATTTTGATTGTGTAGTTCATTTAAAAATGCAATGTATAATTAAAAATATAGGTTGTTAATGGATAATCATCAATAATACTCAAGCTTGTAGTAATGTTAGTTTGATTTTCTAGATGTGCATAGATATATTTCAGAGAGACTTTCTTCATATCTTTCAAAGACTACAGAATGTTTTCAAAGACTACATTTAATGTTTTAATAACTTAGGACCTTTCATGACAATGAGACACGTCTGCTCCTGGCAGCACCAATCTACTTCAAGAGGAAGATGGGCATCGAAGAGGCTCCTTATGGAGTTGGTTAGCCATTTGGGCAAGAAACTGCTCTTGCCTGGACTGTTATATAAACTGGACACAGAGAACCTGCAGAGAGAGGACTGCTGAACTTGCCTAAAGGTGAGATGATCTTTCGGGGTTCCTGATTCATGAAAGAGTCTGCGAGACATTCTGCAGGACACAGCAGATAGTGACTGAATTGCCTTTGAAATTTCCTGCTTCATGGAAATGTCTCTGGATATTATGGGCCTGAAGGCTGAAGATGGGTGCCCCAACGATACAGAAGAACTTTGGGTGACTGTCCAGGCAGCGAGATGTCTCTGTCATTTCTAGAGTTTTGGAAGTTGCTTACTTCTTGTTTACTTAGGTAATATATCCTTCTGGAGTCTTTGATGGAGTTAAAGAATGGATAGTCGTAGTTATAGTTTTCCATTATTATGATAAAGATATAGTTATAAATATTGTGACTGTAATTCTTGCTTGATAACTGTTTTGTTATGTGTAATTTTACTATGTTAAAATGAAAGCCTTTCTTTTTTGTTTATACAGAAAAAGGGGAAATGATGGAGGAGGGTTATCTGTCTATTGTGTTATTTTCATTGGTCAATAAAGAGACTGCCTTGGCCCCTTGATAGGACAGAAAATTAGGTAGGCGGAGAAAACAGAACAAAATGCTGGGAAGAGGGCTGTGAGGCAGAAGCCATGGAGCCAGCCACCAGGTTAGACGTGCTGAATCTTTTCCGGTAAGCCACCACCTCGTGGTGCTACAGATTATTAGAAATGGGTTAATATCAAGATATGAGAGTTAGTCAGTAGCTAACTCTCTAGAGATAATGGGCCAGGCAGTGCTTAAATGAATACAATTTGTGTGTTGTTATTTCTGGGACTAAGCTAGCCGTGCGGGAGCTGGGCAGGATGAAAAGCAGGCCTGCCCGCAGCTCCTTACTACAGGCATGTACAAGGTGCACAGACATACATGTATGCAAACGCCTATCTCTCAACTTAGAGACCTGTGTCCTGTGTGACCTGTTATGACATATCTTGCCTCTGAATGGAAGGACAGCTCCCTGGCCAGTGGTCTGTGGGCATTAGGTCAGGATAATGGAGAAAATCCTTTTCTTGGTGGAGCAGAACTGAGAATCCCTTGCTCTACTGCTGGCCTCACTCAAGTCCTGGAGGTGGGCCCATGGTGCCCCCAGCTTGCACTTCCCCCTTACTGTGGCATCATGGCTACCCTGCAGTCGTCAGCTCACAGGAGGCTTCAACACTTTCTTTGCTTGAGTACGAATCTGTCACTCCCCCTGCTCCACCATAACTGAAAGTATGCCCAGTTCAGCTACCTGAGCCTGTGGTTCGAAGGCATGCACAGGAGTGCCCTACTGACATGCCCACGCCTGTACCACCTGGTTCCTCCTTCAGCTAACTGGGCGAAAGGAGCATCAGAAGTCATGAAAAATTATCTTCTTGTTTCTTAGTCTCATTTAGCTCAGGCTCATGATGCAGACTAGGCTGACCTTGAACTCCCAAGTCTGCCTGCCTCTCCCATTTCAGGATTACTCCACACTTGGTTATTTCTGGCTTTTTGAGACAGGGCCTTGGTTTGTAACCAAGATCGGTCTTGAACTAACCCTTCCTTCCTTCCTTCCTTCCTTCCTTCCTTCCTTCCTTCCTTCCTCCCTCCCTCCCTCCCTCCCTCCCTCCCTCTTTCTTTCTTTCTTTCTTTCTTTCTTTCTTTCTTTCTTTCTTTCTTTCTTTCTTTCTTTCTTTCTTTGAGACAGGGTCTCTCTCTCTATTATGTAGCTTTGGTTGTCCTGGAACTCGGTATGTAGACCAGGCTGGCCTCACACTCACAGAGATCCACCTGGCCAGTCTTGAACTCTTTATTCTCCTGCTTCCTCCCCAGGGCAGGGATCAGGTGTGAATATACATATGACACAAATGTCTCACAGATCTAGGCTGGTCTCCTTGAATGTGCTATGTAGACAACATTGAACTCCTTTTGTTGTTGATGGCGGTTTTTTGTTTTTGGTTTTTTTTTTTTTTTTTGAGACAAGGTTTTCCTATGTAGCCAGGGCTGTTCTGGAACCCACTCTGTAAACCAGGCTGGCCTTGAACTCTAGAGATTTGCCTGCTTCTGCCTCTCAAATGCTGGGCCAGTCTGGAACTCTTTTCTATATATATATTTATCTATTTATTATGTATACAATATTCTGTCTGTGTATATGTCTGCAGACCAGAAGAGGGCGCCAGACCTCATTACAGATGGTTGTGAGCCACCATGTGGTTGCTGGGAATTGAACTCAGGACCGACCTTTGGAAGAGCAGGCAGTGCTCTTAATCACTGAGCCATCTCTCCAGCCCCAGTCTGGAACTCTTGATTCCCCAAGGTTCCTTCTCTTCCTGAGGGCTGGATGACTGTGTGCCAGCATACATGGCTCATGAGTGCCAGGCAAGCACTCCACCAGCTGAGCTCCAGCTTCAGTCCAGAAGCCTGGTTCACATAGTGAGACTCTGCTGGCCAGGGCTGTATAAGGAGATCCAGCCTCAAAACAATATCAAAACTACAAGGTGATAGTGCACACCTTTAATCCCAGCACTCAGAGGCAGAGGCCAGCCTGGTCTACAGAGTGAGTTCCAAGACATCCAGGGCTACAGAGAGAAACATTGTAATTAATTATACAAATAAGCACCAAGCCCCGGAGGCTATATATCTGAGAACATGGTGACAGGGAAATTTGTGTGGGCAGTGGGTAGTCCACAAAGGGAGCACAGGGACATGGGTGGGGACAGCATGCCTCAGAATTCAGTGCTGATGGCTGGCTGGTTATTAGGTACAAGGGGAAATTGGCCAACAGGACACACTTTAAGAACACTAAAGAGCATGTGGCTGTCAACTGTACCCAGAGGACAGCCATGTGGCCATATGTGGGAGTAGGATGGTAAATCTTCTCAGCTCACAAGCCTTGGGGCTCATGTGCATGTCGGACCACCACACAGAACACTGAAGCAGCAGTGCCACTGGCAGTGCAGGGCAATCTGCTTGAAGCCAAGGTGCTGTCACCAAGAAGGTGTAGGTCAGGGGCCTAAGAAAGCCTACCTTCCATGCTCCCATTTGCTGGGACCCACAGTATCTTCTCAGAATTAGAAAAGAAACAGACTGGAGGAGCTGAGGAGATGGCATGCCTTGAAAACATGAGGACATGAGTTTGATTCCCAACAACCATGTAAAACACCCAGGTACTGTCCTTGCAATCCCAGCGCAGGAGAGATAGGAAGGGCCTGTTGGCCAGTTAGTCTAGTCCAGTCAGGGAGCTCCAGTTCCAATGAGAGACTGCCTCAAACAATAAAACGGAGAGTAACAGAAGACGACATTGTGATACTAACCTTTGGCTTCCACATGTAACATGTGTACATACATACATGCATGCACACATGCACACACACCAGACAGGATGGAAAGCTTGTGTAACACTTACATTGAGAGTGGAGGCTAAGCAGGGTGGTGGAACACCCACAGATACTCCTGAGATCTATGTTCTGAGAGGCCCCAGAAGCAGTAATGCTCCAACAGCAATGACAAGTACAGAGCCCATGACCATCCCCAATGGTTTTCTGGACACAGGTGCAGCTGGGCTGAGGGAGAATGTGAGGTAGAGAACCTTCTGGCAGTAAAGAAGAATGCCTTCAGAGGTCGAGAAATAGTAGGTCATGGGCCAGCTCTAAGGGCTCCCACTTCCCATATCAGCATGAGTGACACCCGTAGCAGACCCTGACACAAGACTGAGACACACTGGGCTGCATAGAGGCCACAGAGTCATGAGTCAGTAATCTACTCTCACATGGTTCTGGAGGCAAATGTCCTTGCCTTGCTTTGGGGACAATTCTTTTAGAGAGGGCTGTGCCAGGGCCCAGCCTGATAACTGCAGCTCTCACCCCTCAGTAAAGAGAGAATATTATAAAAAGCTGGTCAAATGAAGAGAACACTGATCAAAAGGTGTCCAGCTGACACAGAACCCCACACTGAAGAACAAGGGCAGATTGTAAGAGCCAGGAGACAAGGAAGCCTTCCTGCAGAATGTGTGTCCTACAAAGAACAGGGAAGCCACACCTATGAGACCATGATAATATGGCTGCTTAAACAGGACTTTACCAATAGATGTGCTAACATGTGTGGGGAAATCCCACAGGATCCCAACCCTAGATGAAGAACTACAAGCAGTCGACTGTTGAGAGAGATAAGTAGACAGACAGAGAGACAGACAATCTCTCTCTCTCTCTCAACAATAATTAAAAAGACATCATGAATTTGAGAGGGGGAGGGTGAGTACATAGGAAGGGTGGAGGAGAGGGAGGAGAAAATGATGAAATTGCATTCTAATTTTAAAACTTAAAATTTTGCTGGGTGGTGGAGGTGCACACATTTAATTTCAGCACTCAGGAGGCAATGGCAGGTGAATATCTCTGGACAAGTTCTAGGGCAGCCTGGGCTACACAGAGAAACACTGTCTTGAAAACAACAACAGAACAGTGAGTAATAGAGTGAATACTTATGAGCTATTATTTACAGGTAATTTATATTGGTATAGATTCTTGTATATTGATACAAACTTAAATTATATTAAATATGTTCCTATTTTCATCCACAATATTTGTATACCTAGGCAAAGTTATTTTGTCATATTGTATGCATGCATGCTTCTACCTCTGCTTAAAACATTTTTGTACATTGAAACAATTTTAGGATATATTTATCATATTGCAATGTACATTTCTACCTCTGATCAAGGTACTTATACATTATTTACATTTTGAGGTCATTGTCCTCATTTGTTGCACAGTTGTTTATTGTATAATATTATAATATGAAGCCTTAGTCTTTAAATTATATAGGTATTAAGAATTATAGATCAATAGTCATCTATGTTTGTAATACTTATAGTTAGACTAATCAGGTTCTTTAGATACATAGAGATTGTATTCTGCATAAATAGGTAATCTTCAACCACTTCAAAGAGCTGTAGAATAAATAACTTAGGGTTCTGTTGACGTGAGACATGATTGCTCCTAGCAGCACCGATCTATTCCTGAGAGAATGTTGAGCACAGAAGACATTCCACTTGGAGTTTGTTTTCTTCTTGGCACGATTGGCCTTTGGGCAAGGAACTGCCCATGCCTCAACCACTAACAAGGTACATGGCATCCGGAAATAGATAAGCAGGACACAAGAAAAAAGACTGTCAAATATTGCCAAGACAGGCAGGGTAAGACGGTTCTAAAAAATTTCCTGCCTCTGAAAATGGTGTGTCAGTTATTCTAGGCCTTAGCCAAAGTTAGTTGCTTCAACGTTGCAAGTGAGACTTTGGGTGATTGCCCAAGTAGCCAGTTGTCTCTGTCATTTGTTGTACATTTTTGGAAGTTCCTTGATTGCACTTCCTGCTTACTCAAGTAATATTATTTCCCTTCTTGGATCTTCAATAGGGTTGAAGACTAGATAGTTGTAGTTACTTTCCTCTCATGACTTGGCCAAGTTATTTATTTATTTATTTGTTTTAAAAATATTTATTATGTATACAATAATCTGTCTGTGTGTATCCCTGCAGGCCAGAAGAGGGCACCAGACCTCATTACAGATGGTTGTGAGCCACCATGTGGTTGCTGGGAATTGAACTCAGGACCTTTGGAAGAGTCATCACTCCAGCCCCCAAGTTATTTATTATACAAGACTTAAACTCATTAGGATAGGATAATTATTAAATATATTTGTTCTTATTGTATATAATTTTGGATTAGGCTTAAAACTCTCTTATTTAAACAAAACGGGGAGGTGCTGTAGGAAATCCTATAGCCAGTAGCTTTTAAGTTACCCACCCACTTGGGCGTGGCCTCTTATATTATTTATGCCAATTTATGTCAATGTAGAGCATGCATCTGGCCTCTTTTCCAGCTATGGGATTTGGTTGCTGTTCTCTGTTCCAGCAGAGGATATTGATTTGTGAGTCTACCCCTCAATAAATAACCCTCTATTATTCTCAATTCTGAGCTAGTGTAGGATTTCTTTTAAGTGTCCATCTTCAGAAAACAAACAAACCAAGAAATTAAAAAATTTAATCTACAAACTTAAGAAATGAAAAGAAACTGAGCAAACAAGTGCAGAGCAGCAGCTGCATTGGCTCTGCTGAGTGAAGAGATGCAGGGGAAGACGACAGAACACAACACAGGATGGAGGATGTGCTGAGAGCAAGGCATGCTGGCGCCTACTCCAGCTAAGGTGCAGCCCCAGGAAGCACCAGAGTGAGGTGAACTAATAATATGGTATCAAAAATCAATTGCCATTGACAGAATTGTCTGTCTCTTCTCTTCTTCTCCTCTTTTCCTCTTTACTTTTATTTTATGGGAGAGGGTCTCACTCTGTAGCCTTAGTGACCTAGATTTATGCTATGGGCAAAGCTGGCTTTGAACTCACAGAGCTTCACCTGTCTATGCCTACCCAGTGCTGGGATTAAAGACAGACAGCACTAACACCAGATTTTATTAATTTTTGGTGGTGTGAGACAGTGTTCATGTAGCCCAGGCTAGAATTAAATTCTTGATCCTTTTGTCCTCACCTCCTGAGGACGACAGGTAAGCAGTATCTTAGCTGTACCAGTGAGTAGAGCTGGAATGTGCCTTAGCGATGGAGAGTTTGGCATGCCGAAATTCCATTTGCTCATGGGTTTGAAAAATTATTTTAATTTTTCTTACTTCTCTTTAGCCTCTCTCTCTCTCTCTGTGTGTCCTTCTGTGTGTCTGTCCATAGCTGCTTCTCTCTGCCTACCATCTAGGTCCCAGTCAACAAACCCACTGTTCCAGGGTTTTTTTCCCCCTAAGACAGGGTTTCTCTGTGTAACCCTGGCTGTCCTGGAATTCGCTCTGTAGATCAGGCTAGCCTCAAACTCACAGAGATCACAAAGATCCGCCTCCCAAGTACTAGGATTAAAGGCCTGTGTGACCTGGACCCGGTTTGGTCCAGGCTGTTGTGTCTGAGCACAGAACCCACAGCTGGCAATGCTGATTTGGGATGGGTAGACATGAGGAAGTATAACCAGCTGCTTCACATTCCCTCTCTACAGCCCAGAGCCACTGCTGCCACCATGATAGACCGTGTCCCCTTAAACCAGGGGCCACAGCAAACCCTTCCTCTTCACGTTGCTTTAGCCAAGTGTTTTTATCACAGCAGCAGGAGAAGGAACTAAAATAGAACAGCATGTGAGGACTTGGGTTCCTCCTGGCACTGCCAAAAAGACAAAAATAGGAAGAACAGGGACTTTGGACAGATTCTGTGCACCCTGGCATCAACAGCACTGTACAAAATGGCTAAGAATGATTGAGAACTGTCTTCAGCCAATGGCCTTTGAGACACTGGACCTGGTGGGGCGTGGCCTTTGGGTACCAGAATGCTCCTGGGAGCACCCACTTAGCCTCTCCTTCCAGCAGGCCACACCTGGATGTTGGGCCCCATTCCTGTTTTCCTCACTGTGATCCTTGAGTTTCCCTTTTAATAAAGAAAAACCTTAGTATACCCTATTCAGAGCTAGTGTGGGATTATTTGATTTGCAGTCCCCCATCTGATGTGTTCCTGGGCAGAGTCCACACTTATGGGGACTCCCCCGCTGTGCTCCCAATTTGCCAGCTCAGGCACATCTCTCGTCTATCTGTAGCCCACGTGCCACTGCCTTGGACCCCAACTGTCCCCACAGCAGGCCACCGCTCCTTTTTTTCACACCATGGATCCCTGTGGCATTACCCTGCCCGGTGCACACATCATGCATAGCTGACAGAAAGCCACCATCAACTCTCTCCATGTACAGAATCACTTTTATTGTTCTTAAAAACTGCTCTTATTTTGTTAAACAAAGCATATTTATCAGTATCTAAGTAGGCAACAGGGTGTTGAACCAGTACGGTAATGCCACTTATCTGGAGAAGCCAGTGGGAGCCCTGCCTGCTCAGTCCCTCCACCATACGGCTGCAATTGGAACACCTGCTGGCCAATAAAGATTACTACACCTACTCCAATTCACTGTAATTGCCTAGGGCAGGTAAGGAAATTGTAAAATTTGAAAGTTATATGATAACTGACAATATTATCATTCGGGAATTTAATAACCATTTTGCTTACACTATGGATGGTATTCTACAAGGCTTACGTGATTTTCCTTATACATCCATTTATTTGATTTTGGGAATTAGCTTTGTTTTTCATATTAAACCAAGAAAATGGTTTGATAACAGAGCCAAGAATGAGGCACTTTTAGAAATGATACAGTCTTTACAGATTAATAACAAACAGCTAGCTGAAAAAATTAATCCTATTGAAGAGGATAATATTAATTTTACAGACAAAATCCAATCCATGTTGAAGGGTGCTGAGAAATTATTTGCAAGACTTTATACTGTTGAATTTAACAATCAGAATAGGTTGAAAACTTATGATAAGTTAACTCCCGAAAGGCAATATGAACACCATCTAAATAAGGTCTAAGGATGAGACATTATCTTTACTGGAAAAATTTTGTACCTTGAAATCACATGTGCAGACTAAGGACTAGAAGCTAAATGAATCAATGAGAGCATTAGAAGGGAACACTGGACAGGAGATTCAGACTTTACGAAAAGCAGTGGTAAAAAGATTTGAAATGCTTGAAGAAATTATCGGAACCAATGGGCAGGGAGAGAAGGAACAAGAATTGGATTTAGCCTTGCCAGCATGGGTCAAAGACAGGAATGACATTCTCAGAGTTTTAACTGCTTATCTGGTAATCTCCTCTGAGAAGCCATCTTGTACAATAAACCCTAAGGAAGTCAAAGACTATAAATGGCAACCTATGGTATGAGCGATCTAAAGGAAATTAAGCAAGGCTTGCGTTCACCATTTGTTAGGGAAATGGTGACAACATGGGTTTCAAGCAATAAGGCTACTCCACACGATTGGCTTCAAATAGTCTCAGCGGTCCTAGAAGACAGACCCCAGCTGCTATGGAAATGCAATTGGCGAGAAGAGGCAAAAATTTTAGAACAACAGGAAAAAGCAAGAGAATTTGAGACTTCCCAAGATCAAATTCTTGGCGAGGGCCATTACTCCAGTACTCAGGACCAGGCTCTCTACAAAGAACAGACCTCGTCCCTATAGTGCACAGCAGCTTTAAATAAATGCTCAGGACAGAATTCAGGAACTAGGAAAGAGGACTGAGTCATATATTAGGGTTAAAGAGGGCCAGAGAGAAGCCTTTAGTGACTTTTTTTTTTTTACAAAGATTAACTAAAGCTGTAAAGTAAGGGTAACAGACCTAGAAACTACATGTACTTATTGAATCTCTGGCTTTTGAAAAATGCCAACTTAGAATGAAAAAAGATACCTGGGCCTTTAAAGGTCAGATCAGCACCAAGAGATGAGTGGATCCTGCATACAATGAATGTTGAGACATTTGACTATAGTACCGAGGCTTGGGTAGGAGAAGCAATTTCCAATGGTATGAGGAGACACCAAAATGCCAAATGTTTTAATTATGGTAGAATAGGACATCTGAGAAGGGACTCTAGGCAAGGAATTCCTAGGAATAATGTCTCTTCTGGGAATGGTAAGAATAGACAGTCTCAAACTTCAGAATATGTAGGAGGTGTGGCAAAGGCCGACATTGGACCAATGAATGCAGATCAACAAAAGACAGACAAGGCAATCTGATATCATTGGGAAACTCCTTGAGGCCCCCAGGTCAAACATGGTCCAGTCATTCCCAGTCAATGTGGAGGACATGTCTCAGTAAGAAAATTAAAAACTTCAGTGCCTACTGTACAAAACCATAACTATTCTGGATGATAGAATAGACATCTCCTGCCTGAATTGACCATAGGACTGTGCTGCCCTGCTTGGCTTTTTCTTTGCACATGTATGTGTATATAGTATGTGTACAATGTGTGCAGGTACAATTTCGTGTGTATGTGTGTGTAGATCCATGGTTAGCATCAACACTTTCCTTGATATATGTGTATTTGTGTTTTACCTACACGCATGTCTATGTACATGAGATCTGCCTTCTTGCAAGGTGACAAGCCAGCTTCATATCCCTTGGAACTGGAGTCAGATGGTTGTGAGTTACCCTGTGGGTGTTGGGAATTGAAACTGGGTCCTCTTTAAGAGCTCTCGACTGCTGAGCCATCTCCCCATTACATACTGAGCCATCTCTGCAGCCCTTCCCCTTACAGATTGAGTTAAGGTCTCTCATTGGAACCCAGAACTCGCTGATCTGACTATTCCAGCAGACAGCTTGACTCTAGACCCTGTATTAGGGTTACAGTCAGCTGCCAGGCCCACCTCACATCTACACAGATCTGAAAATCTGAACTCCAATCCTCATGCTTGCCTGGCAAGTGACTAAACATTAAGCTACGTCATCAACCACACCTTTGATCATTTGTTTGCTTTCTGAGACAGGACCTCATGTTTCTGAATGGCCTAGAACTTAAGCTGTAACTTCTGGTCTTCTTCCTCTCTCAGGTGCTGGAGTGCCTTCCTTTTTTATTATTGTTACTTTTTAAATTTAATTTATTTTAATTATACTTCTTTATTTGTAAGATGGGGCATGCCATCACCACTGGACCCTCACCGAAGCTCCTCTCAGCTATTGTGCTGTTGTCCCGAGTCATGGAGATTCTGGGGTTTTTGTTCCACAGGACCAGTCCCTTCACACACTCCAGCAGGTCAAAGATGGGGTAGATAATAGAGTGAGCCAACCCAAGGCCCAGGATGTGGGTCTGGGTGCTAGCTGAGCTGGTTGATCTGGGTCACTGGGATGGTCCCCAACAGGAGAGGGGCAGGGCCAGCTCTCCTGGGCCTATGCCATCAGGGCCAGCTCTCCCACACCCATGATGAGGGGCAGGGCCAGCTCTCTTGAGTTTGGTGTGGGCATGGGCATGGGGGGGCAGGTCTTCTGCTGCAGTGACCAGTGAGGGGCTGGACCAGCTCCTCCAGGGCCAATGAAAAGTAGGGCTGGCTCAGCATGGCCCTTGGATTTCAACATGCATCGTTCTTATGGTACTATGTGTCCCCTGTGGCAACAGGGCCATGGACATCATCACAGACCCTAACTACAGCAGGACCACAGACCCAGACATGGCTTTTGGCAGCAGCCCAGGCCTGAATATCACTAAGGTCCCAGTGTCAGAAAGGCCTTGGACACCAACATGGTCTCGGTGGCTGTCCAGACCCCAGGCACCTGCGTAGCTCTTGGTGATAACAGGAGCCATGAACACCAACTCAGACCCTGGTTGTTGCTGGGCTATGGATCCAGACTTGGCCTATGCAGCAGCCTGGGCCTGGATGACATCATGGCCCCATGTACCTTCTTAAACACAAGAAGACTTCCACTGGGATAACCTTGGACACTTTAATTAGGATAAAATTCTGTTGTTTGAATTTTGGAAGGATGGCAGAACCATGTGCTGTGAGGGGCAGACTGGGGCAGCACATGAGGCTGGAGCCAGACAGAGTCCTGGAGCAGCCTACCTGTCTTTTCTTTGATCTCGCAGAGCACGCTGAAGAGGGCAGACTTCATTCGATGGCAGTTTAGGGCATGCTTTCTGAAAGGCAGCAGAGGTTTGGTGAGAAAGTTAGCTCATGGGGAGCAGGGGCTTCCTTCCCAAGAAACCAGGCCCTGTCAGCCAATGTGAGATTGGTCACACCCTGCAGACAGGGTGAAGTATGCCATATCACTTTGACTTATGCAACATTAAGATAGGAATGTGCAGTCTGTGATGAGAAACTTTGATTGTCAACTTGACTGGATCAAGAAATGTTTGGAGTTGAGCATGGTGGCATAAGCCTTTAATTCCAGCCTCTGGAGGCAAAGACTGGTGCATCTCCTAGTTCAGAGTCTGCCTAGTCTACATGGAGTTCCAAGCTAGCCAGGGTTACAACAACAGAAATGTTAGGAATGTCTTTCTGTGAGTCTGAGGTCAGGCAAGCTAGGGCTGCATAGTGAGACCTTGTCTCAACAAACACAGTCGGAAAGATGCCATAATGCACACCTGGCACCCCAGCACTTCAGCGTGAGGAGGACTGAGAAGGTCAAAGTCAGTCTCAGTTATATAGTGAGCATTGAGTTTGAGGCCAGCCTGGGATCCAAGAGATTCTGCCCCAAACAATGTAAAGACTCCATAGAAAACAAGACAGCAGAGATGTCTTGGCAGGTAAAGGCCATTGCTGTGCAACCCGACAGCCTCAGTGCAATCTCTAGAAACTAGGAGGAAAAAAAACTGATTCCTGCAAGTTGTCCTCTGTCATCTCCACGTGTGCAATGGCATACCCACACAGAGGGAATAATAAAATTAAACAAATAAACAAAAACACAAAAGGGGACGTGAGAAGGCTCCTTGGGTAAGAGTGCTGGCTGGAGATCTGAATTCAGTCCCTAGAATCCACATGACGGCAGAAGTGGCTATCACCAGTTTGCCTCCGCAGGAGAACCTGCCCATCCACACAAAATAAATGTCCTTTAAAAATGCATCTTAAAAAAAGGGAAACAAAAAACAAGAGCAAAAAAGGAAATATCCTGGGGATTGAAGAAGCAGGCCAGGTGTGCCTGTGATGGCATTTCCAGAGGAGACCAGGTCACAGCCTCAGATGGGACCCTCACACGACATCGACAACAGTAATGGAAGGTGTGAATGGTTTGAAAGAGGAAGTCCTGGGTGAGAGAGATAGCTGGAGCTAGGAGTCAACCTGACGTCTTCCTTTGGCCACCTGCTTCCAGAACTGTTCTGCCCTGCATGTCCTCTCTGCCATGGCAGAGACTTTGTGCCAATTACATCTTCTACTCCTTCAGTTGCTTACATCAGGCATTTCCTCCAGATGCGGGGACCTCCCTGAGTCCCATTGACCAGGGCAGCAGAGGTGTGGCTCAGTGGGAGTGCCTGTCCAGTATGCTCCAGGCCTTGGGTCCCATCCCCAGCAATTGAACTAATAAACTACCCAAACCAATTCTAGTCTGAGATGGAAAAGAATAAAAAATAATTTGATTTTATAAATGGCTATAGAGCCCCCCTGCCCTGGTCATTATTTTTTCCCTTTTCTTTTTTCGGTTTTATGTGACAAGGTTTCTCTGTTAGCTCCAAAGCGTTTCCTGACACTTGCTCTGTAGACCAGGCTGGCCTTGGACTCACAGAGATTCGCCTGCCTCTGTCTTCTGAGTGCTGGAATCAAAGGCGTGAGCCACCACCGCTTGGTTATTTTTTATTTTTAATTTGTGTGTGTGGTGTTTTGCTTGCATGCCTGCCTGCCTGTGCACCATGTGCATGCCCAGTGCCTATGAAGACTAGAAGATGTTGGATCCCATGAAACTGAATTAGAGATGATTGTGAGGGACCATATGGGTGCTGGGAATCAAACCTGAGTCTTCTAGAAGAGTGCCCATTGCTCTTCGCACTGAGCCATTTTTCCAGCCCTGCATCAGCAGTTTTCAATAACATTAGAGTATTATAAATAGTAAGTAGTGGGGGCTGGAGAGATGGCTCAGTGGTTAAGAGCATTGCCTGCTCTTCCAAAGGTCCTGAGTTCAATTCCCAGCAACCACATGGTAGCTCACAACCATCTGTAATGAGGTCTGGTGCCCTCTTCTGGCCTGCAGGCATACATGCAGACAGAATGCTGAGAATACTGTATACATAATAAATAAATAAATCTACAAAACAAAAAAAAGAACAAAAAAATAGTAAGTAGCATAACAACTATTCACAGAGCAGGTGAGATGGGTAAAGACACTTTCAGTTAAACCTAATGAACTGAGTTCAATACCCAGGGCCCATGTGGTGGAAGGAGAAACGTGGAAGCTGTTCTCTGACTTTTACACACATACAAAGAAGTAGATGTAATTTAAAAATTGACAAAAACTGCTTACAAAACATCTGCCCAGCTTCAGGTGTTGAGTCGTGCAGCACCTTCCAGGACGTGCTGGTCTCACACAGATGTCCCAGATCTCATGAGGAACCTAGTGCCCGTGCTTCTTACCTCTGCTGCATCAGGGCAGGCATTCCTGGACCCAGGTCTTGTTGGACACTGAGGGACACTTTATAAATATTCAAAACAGCTCCTTTATACATAGAATTTGCATACTGCCAACAGCTCATCAAGAAGACCAACTTCAGTCAGGCGGTGGTGGTGCATGCCTTTAATCCCAGCACTTGGGAGACAGAGACAGGCAGATCTCTGTGAGTTCAAGGCCAGCCTGATCTACAAGAGCTAGTTCTAGGACAGGCTTCAAAGCTACAGAGAAACCTTCTGTCTCAAACCCCCAGGCACCCCCCCAAAAAAAGACCCAAAAAATAAAAAAGGACCAACTTCAGAGTTCGAGAGGTGGCTCAGGGGTTAAGAGCACTTTTTCTTTTTTTTCCCCCCAGGATGTATATGGAAAGAGCACTTATTCTTTTTTTAAAAAAAATATTTTATTTATTTATTATGTATACAATATTCTGTCTGTGTGTGTACCTGCAGGCCAGAAGAGGGCACCAGACCTCATGTGGTTGCTGGGAATTGAACTCAGGACCTTTGGAAGAACAGGCAATACTTTTAACCTCTGAGCCATCTCTCCAGCCCCAAGGGCACTTATTCTTACGAAAGACCTGGGTCCAATTCTCCGCACCCACATGGAGGTTCACCACCTCCTCAGGCATTAGACATTCATGCAAGACACTCATTCACACAAAATAGTAAAACAGACCAGACCTAAACACTTATTTAAAAAAGAAAGAAGAATACCAACTTCAAGGTCAGAAGGTCTGTAGGCAAACTCACCCTCCTGCGCCTAAGCATGGTGGTGTGGGAGAATTGTCTGTATCCTGTCAATCATATTTTAATAAAACGCTGATTGGCCAGGCAGACAGTATAGGCAGGAAAGCCAGACAGGAAGCATGGGTGGAGCAAAGAGACTGGGAGTATTCTGGGAAGCAGAAAACTCCCTTCGCCACTCCTGCCCAGATCACTGAAGAGGCAACATGTGAACTGCCACGCTGAGAAAGGTACTGAGCCATATGGCTAACATAGATCAGAATAATGGGTTAATATAAGCTATAAGAGTTAACAAGAAGCCTGAACTAATGGGCCAATCAGTTTATAATCTTATAGAGATCTCTGTGTGATTGATTCTGTGGGACTTGCCGGCTGTGGGGTACCGGGCAGGGACAGAAACCCCAACAAGCTGGCCCTCATGTTACAGCATGGACATGAGTCACATGTCCCCAATGTCCCACAGGTGTTTAGTACCTGTCATGTGCTGCACATCTTTCTGTTAGCACACAGGGGCTTCATTCAGGTTCTCATGTTTGCAAACAGGCATTCTCACCCGAGCCATCTCCCAACCCCTAGTTCGCGCTTCTGAAGTGTTCAGTTCTATGGTCTATAGTACATTCATTGTGCAAAGACTGCCATTAACTCCACATCACAGTCATTCTCCAAGATAGCCTGTGCTGACTGGTTGCTGGTTCATGCTCTCCCTGCATCCAGCAACCATCAATCTGTCTCTATATATGCTTTGGGGGGGGGGGCTTTTTGCACAAGTGAATTATATAATACATGGTATTCTGGAATACGGCATGGACGAGTACTTTGCTCCTTGTCCTGGTTGACTAATATTTTATCATATGGGCAGAGGACAGTTTGCTCAGCCATTTATCCATTCCCACACACATTTTTAGAAACTGCTTTTCTAACTCTTGTGTATATGAGTTTGTGTGTGTGTATGTGTGTGTGAGAGAGAGAGAGAAAGAGAAAGAGAGAGGGAGAGAAAGAGAGAGATCCTCACTCCCGTAGGGTAGTAGCCATCAAGTCCTAGTAACCCCCACAGAGTTAGAAGCACTAATATGTTTGAGACCATACTTGGCTTGTTACAATGGTGCTCAGGTCCTTTCTCATGACTGCTCACTGAGTGCTCTGAACCACGGAGCCATCCCACTAGCCCTTTTTTGAGACTCTCATGTAGTCCAGACTGGTTTCAAACTCTGCATAGTTTAGGATGACCTTGAATTTCTGATACCTCCTGTACCTCCTGAATTCTCAGTCATTTCTACAGTCCTTTTAGTGTTTTTCCTAAGGCAGGGTTTCAAGTACAGGCTGGCTTTCAACTCTATGAAACCAAGGATAACCTTGTATTCCCAATCCTTCTGCCTCTACTTGAGTTCTGGGTGATAGGTGTGAACCACAATTTATGAGGTGCTAAGTCAAGTGTTCTACCACATGAACTGCTCAGCCATCACTCATTTTGGGTATTATGAGTGATGTGGCTGTAAACAACTGTGCACAAAACTGTGACCATATGCATATACAACTCCACCATATCACAACTGCGGATCACAAGTAACTCCACCATATCACAACTGCGGATCACACAGTAACTCCACCATATCACAACTGCGGATCACACAGTAGCTCCACCATATCACAACTGTGGATCACACAGTAACTCGACAGCTAACTCCACCATATCACAACTGCGGATCACACAGTAACTCCACAGCTAACTCCACCATATCACAACTGCGGATCACACAGTAACTCCACAGCTAACTCCACCATATCACAACTGCGGATCACACAGTAACTTCACGGCTTACTCCACCATATCACAACTGCGGATCACACAGTAACTTCACGGCTAACTCCATCATATTTTTCGGTTTTCTTGGTTTTGTTTTGTTTTGTTTTTAAATGATTGAAGTCATTTATTAACCCAGCATCCTTCGTTCTAATACTTCTTGCTAGCAGCTGCCACCTGTCTGGCAATCCTGTCCAGATCTCTCTGTCCCTGAAGAGTTAGATTGTGGCCCCCATCTTGGTCCTTTTCCACTATTTTCAGCCTCTCCAGGGCTTGGAGGACGCAGCAGGTCAAACTCCGAAAGCTCTGCTGAAGTGGCTGGATCTGACACGTTTCTCTGTCATCCTCTGTAAATCTTGGTCATGGAGCCAGCTCTGGCACCACCACACAGGTACAGGTGCCGTGCTATGGAAACACCCTGTGTGTAGAACCATAGGGTACTGCCGTCTGGGGGGGGGGGAGGCAGTCTCCAGCAGCACAGAGCTTTGCAAGAAAGCCATAGAGTTGACGAGGCTTAACTTTTCTATCTGAGGGGGATTACAGGAAAAGGCACTCACAAACTCTCTTGATGGTTTCCTCCTTTATTCTCTCTCCCTATCTCATGTTGTTCTACAGCTTTTATATCCCAAAAGAATATTACAGGCAGTGTAAGAGTCAAAAGAGTTGCATTCCATTTTCCAAGTGAATAATTATAGGAAAAACCAGGGTTTTCACCTTCCTCACATGACTAATTACATGTGAAAAACAAACTATTCCAGGAACCCACATACATTCATACTCAAGTAACTTGTTACAGATTAACCTTATGGCAGGTCTTTTACTGGCAGGTTGCATTTTGCAGTTACAAAGGAAGGGCCAATTACTTTGTTACTTATTTTGAAAGGTAATCTTATAAGGAATCTTAAAGGAATCACAAACCTAAACTTTTATATATGAGAAAGAATCAGGCAGCTCTACATGGGTACATATCCATTCATTAATAATTTTTTACATCAGGAGATTGAGGACAGAAATGGGTATAAAGAATTAATCATCACCTTTGGTCATCAACCAATCCTAGCAAGGGCAGTTTGTCAGCCAGCAATCATTGAGCTGCTCTGTTCTTGTTCCCTGACCTTAAAGAGTTCCTCATTCATCTATGTGCCTTTCTAAAACTTCAGATTGTCTCCTTGGGTTTTTCACCTTAAAATTGTTTAGCAAAAAACATCTTAGTCTAACTTTGTTATTTTCAAAGCTTTGTTTCAATTGTGATGCACTCCAAGACCTGTGAACACATCTCCCAACATTAAGGTTAAAAGAATTTAAATTAGCTGGGCTACTGGGACTCAACTGTTAGTCATTAACTTGAGCTACTTACTATCCACGTAGCTGTAAAACATATCCTTGTATTTATTTTTACTCATCAAAACTCTGTATAAGCTATCATTATTATTATCAAATTGGACAGTACAGCTTAGGGGGTCATCTTCTTGACAATCCACAGGTAAAAATGCCCAGTAGAACAATGTTTCCAAAAGATAAACACATTATGTCACAGGTAGTGGAGATCTCCCCACGTCCACTCACACCACACTAGATATCAGAGAAAGAGAGCCGCAGCAAAAGCAAAAGACATTTCAGGATCTGTAGTCATGTGGCCTTGCCTAAACGAGATGGACCCATCAGGGGATTCCCTGCTGCTGGGCTGACACCGGGAACTTCAACTGCAACCTGCTGCTCCTCTGGCAGGGCCCACGACAATAGGGGGCAAGTTCTTTATGGTTGGCCAACTTGACTATGTCCACCCATCTGGGACTTTCTGAGGAAGACTGCCAGAGCTCCGATAAACTGCTGCTGGTTACCGTCTTTTACAGTAACTCCAGACACAATGCGGCCTCCATGCTGCCAGCCAGGGGAAAGGGCTTCTTGGTTTTTTTGAGACAGGGTTTCTCTGTGCGGCCTTGGCTTCCCTGGAACTCGCTTTGTAGACTAGGCTGGCCCTAAACTCAGAATATTTTTGGTTTTGTGAGACAGGGTTACAATGGGTAGCCCTGGCTGTCCTGACTTGATATGTAGACTAGGCTGGCCTTGAACTCAGAGACCCATCTGCTTCTACCTTTTGAGTGCTGGGATTAAAGGTTTATGCCACCACCACCTGGCTAAGCCTCATTTCTAATAAATCATTGCCTGATTCCAGGTTAAGATGTGCATCAACATTTTCTTTTAAGTGTTTTACAAGTTAACTAGGAATAGTGGCTCATGACTGTAATTCTGGCACTCAAGTAACAGACAGGCCACTGAAGTGTCAGGAGAGCCTGAGCTAAGATATTGTCTTAAAAAACAAACAAACAAAAACCAGTTATTCAAGGTTAGCTCTTCTATTTAGACACCTGGTGTGTGTGTGTGTGTGTCTGTGTGCTGCTGACGATTAAAACCAGACTCTCCAGTGTGCTATGCCAATGCTCTACCATGGACTCTCATCCCCAGCCGCGTGTCCAAGTTGAACACATGGTAATGAGATGAGATGGAGAGCCATACTAGTCAGTCTTTGGTCAACTTGGTCAGGTTAGCATCTTCTGTGAAGAGGATCCTCATCTGAGTCTCCATCAGACTCATCTGTGGGAAGCCTGTAGAGCACTGTGTGATGAAGACCTGGTGTGGCCCAGCAGTGTCACTCCTGGCCAGATGCTGTGGGGTTGCTTGAAAAAGCAGGTTGAGCAAGCCCTGGGGAGCAAGGCAGGGGCAGCGTCCTCCAAGGCCTCTGCTTCAGCTCCTGCCACGCTTCCTTCCATGATCAACTGAGTTGTGAGCTGACATTGCTTGCCCTCTCCTCTTCAAGCTGCTTCTGTCATGGTGTTCATCACAGCAGTAGAAACCCAATGGGGACAGACTCCAGTTCCACTCTTCTGCCATGAGGCTGACCGACGGCTGAAGAGGCCATCTTTTCCCCACCAGAAGTGCTGGCACATGTGTCAAATGTACTCACGTGCTGGGACTCCAGCCTATGCAGCAGAGTTGGCCTAGGTGTGCAAAGCCCTAGTGTGGTGGTGCACATCTGTAATCCAGATTTTAGAGGGGGAGGAGGGTCACAGTGTTGTGCCCAGATTATGACCCCCAGAGAGACCACCAAAGGCCAGAGAATCCCAGACTGTAATAAGCAAGGTTTATTTAACATAATACAAACTAGTTCGGAACCCGTCTCTAACACCCCGTTCTCAGCTAACCATGGAGTTAGCTTTTAAAGGAGAAACACAAGCAGCCCTTCAGGGTGGTTAGTCACAGCTGAAACTTGTTGAAGGTCTTTGCTTTCTCTCCCAGCTTGTTCTTTGTTCTTAGAGCAAGGCTACCCTGATTCTGAGTCAGGCCATCTTTATCAGCTTGTACCAGATGGCCAGGTGTAATTCTCGGGTGGGGGGGGGGAGGCTGAGGGGGATTGATTGGTGATGGGATAATAATATATTGGTATTTGTGAGTTATTGTTTTTAGAAAATTGTATTGGTGTTGATTTCTATACATTGATATATTAAATATTGTATGTGAGTATGTTTCTACCTCTATTTGTATTGATATATATATATACATATATTTACATTCCTACCTCTGATTAAGATATTTATGTAATGATATACATTGTTTACATTTGGAGGTCATTGTCCTCAGTCATTTTGCACAGTTGTTCATTCTCTTAGTCTTCAAGTTAGATAGATAAAAATCAAGTCATATATGCTTGTTATATTTATATTTAGGCTAATCAGGTTATTTAGGTGCATAGAGATCATACTTAGTATAGATAGTATAATCTTCAACCTCTTCGAAGAGCTGTAAAAAATGGCCTTTAATCTAACTCATAGTTCTATAGTAATGAGACACAATCACTCCTGGCATCACCGCTCTACTCCCGAGAGAACGTTGAGCACCAAAGACACTCCACATGGAGCTTGTCTTCTTCCTGGCAGAACTGGCCTTTGGGCAAAGAAAAAGCCCATACCTCAACCACTGACAGAGTTACAAAATATCTGTAAATGGATAAAAGCAGGGTTGTCTTATCTTGCCAAGACAGGGTAAGAAGAGTCCTAAAAGGTTTCTTGCCTTTAAAAAATGGCATGTCAGTTACTTCAGGCCTTAGCCAAAGTTGGTTGACTCAACATTACAAACGAGACTTTGGATGATTGCCCAGGTATTCAGTTGTCTCTTCCATTTGTTGCACATTTCGGAAGTTTCCCGCTTGTACTTCCGGGCTGCTTAAATAAAATTATTTCCCTTCTCAGATCTTTGATGGAGTTGAAGATTAGATAGTTGTAGTTACCATCTACATTATTTAGACTCCCTGAAATAGAATGTTTAGTAAAACTTTTGTTATATATTTCTTGCTTAATATTGTTTGTTGTTTGTAACTTTATATTTATTATTTGCTTCTATTGTATATAGTTGTATTTGGTTTTGTTCTGTCTTATTTTAGAAAAAAGGGGGAGATGATAGGGGAGTTCAGCCAATCACAATCTGTTTGTGGGGCGTGTCGCCCTAAGGCAAAAGTTTACCTATAAACCTGGCGAGTATGCTTCCCCTAGCTCTCTCTCTCCCGGCTCCTGCATCTGGACGGATCGTTGGGATTCTGGTGTAAGTCTTCCTTCTGTTTATTAAAGCTGTAAATTTTGTATTGAGCTAGTCTGGCAGATCTTTTATTACTGATTGCACCGCGCCCCTTCAGAAGGCCACTATCTTCCTGGGAACAAGCTAGTCTGGGTTCTTATTTTTAAAACATTCTGCTAGGAAATCTCTTCTCACCCCTTTGAGAATAAGGGGTGAAGGTCTCACAAGAAGTTCAAAGTCATCTGGGATATATGCTGATATGAGACCCTGTCTCAATTCTATTCCTTTGACCTATTTGCCTAGACTTAAGTGAAATGCATTCACTATTTATTGTCTTCAGATTTATTTATTTATTTATTGTTTGCTATGTAGCCTGAGCTGACCTCAAACTCGCAGGCTTAAAGGGTTTCCTGGCCTGGTGTGGGACAATGGTTTGTATTCTGTCAATTATATTTTAAATAAATGCTGACTGGCCAGTAGCCAGGTAGGAAGTATAGGTGGGACAACCAGACAGGAAGTAGAGGTGGGTCAAGGAGAACAGGAGAATTCTGGGAAGAAGAAAGCTTGGTCGGCAGTCCTATCCCAGTCACAGAAGAAGCAAGATGTAGCTGCCCCGCTGAATAAGGTACCAAGACACGTGGCTAACACACATAAGAATACTGGGCTAATATAAGTTGTATGAGTTAATAAGAAGCCTAAGGTACTGGGCCAATCAGTTTATAACTAATGTAGACCTCTGTGTGATTTCTTTAGGACTTGAGGACTGCGGGAACCAGGCAAGACAGAAACTTCAAACAACACTGGCCTCAGCCCTGCGTAGCTGGAGTTGCTATGGTGTGTGCCATATGTTGGGCTGAAATGCACTTCCTTTCAAACGCTTTGTTCCTTTGAGACATGTGGCTCAGGCAAGGGTTAACTTCCCATTCTTCTATCTACCATTACTGAATGCTTGGATTAGAAGCAGGAACCACATCAGGCTATGTGAAATATTGATATTTTAATTGTGTGTGTGTGTGTGTGTGTGTGTGTGTGCTAGCATGAAACCCAGGGCCCTCCAACACTGGGAAGACCCTACACTGAGCTACACAGGAAGTCCTTTTTACTTTTGATTTTCAGCTTGAGACAGCACCTTGCTTAATTGCCCAGGCTTAGTCCCCTACCTGCTGGGGTTACAGGCATGCACCACCACAGCCAGTCTAAAATACATTCTAAAAATGTATTTCATGGGCTGGTTGTGGTAGCACACACCTGTAATCCCAGCACTCAGGCAGGCGGCGGAGGCAGCCTGGTTTACATATGGAACCGCCAGGACAGTCAGGGCTACAGAGAGACCCTGTCTCAGGGAGGGAGGGAATAAGGGAGGGAGTAAGGGAGAGAGAGAGAGAGAGAGAGAGAGAGAGAGAGAGAGAGAGACAGAGAGACAGAGAGACAGAGAGAGAGAGAGAGGAGACAGGAGAGAGCAGGGAGAGAGGGAGAGAGGAGAGAGGGATAGAGCGAGCAGCAGTGGTTGTGTTTTGTAGGCTACACTTCAGGAAGAAAGAGCCAGGGGATCCACTGTGGAGGCCACCAAGCCTGCACAGGACTGAGGTGTGGTCAGCCCAGGTTAGACCTTTAACTTGGGGGTAGATCTGCAGGACCTTTGTGTTAAGTGTTGAAAGATTTCGAGAAAAAAGAAAATGCCAAGACAGCCAGCAAGCCTTGTCTGGGCTCTGCATGGATGCCGGACCTAGATCACAGACCCAGATGCAGGCTTCATCAGGCTCACATCGCAGCCCTTGAGCACACAGGCAGGGCCAGCGATTCGAGGATGGAGCATAAGCACAGGCAATCAGTGGCCTGCAGATTTGAGGAATCTCTGCAGGAGGGGACGGGGACCCAGACAGAAGCTCAGATCTCAGAGGTCACATGGAAGACAGTGGAATCCAGATGCCAGTGAGGAGGAACCACAGAAAAAACATGCCAGGAGAAGGGGACTTCCTATAGTTCCATGGTGACTCAATGAGGGTGGAGCACGGAGCGTAGGAGAGAGTGGAGGTGTAGGAAACAGAAACAGCAGTCATACACTCAGCCATCTTGTCATGAGGAATGCAAAGAAATGCAGCAGGTGCCAGCACGAAGTGGTGACTGGGTTTCTGCCCTGCTGTATGAGGCTTGGCCAAGCTGGCTCAGCTAACTCCTGGACAGAAACTGCCTTCCAAAATCACATCGGTTACTCCCAAAGCCTCCTCCAACAACTCTCATCTTGCACACCACCAAGACTGTCCCTGTCCTCAGTCACCATGTTCCAGGTCCTAGACAAACAGAGACATGCCCTATGACCCAGAGGAGAGCAAGTATCTACTTCATCCAGTTCCAGGCTGGCTCAAACTGGCCTGCCCAGTCCATCAAGTTCATTCTGGAGAAATCTTATCAAAGGTCTACGTCACAGCCTACAACAGACACTCGCATGAACATTTGTGCGTGCAGGCGCACGCGCGCGCACACACACACACACACACACACACACACACACATCCCGCCTCTATGGCCATGGTGGTGTTTGGTATGGTGTACCCCTCCTCTTAGGAGCAGTGGGTAAACTTTGCTTTCAAAAGTGCTTGTGGCCGGGTGGTGGTGGCACACGCCTTTAATCTCAGCACTCAGGAGGCAGAGGCAGGCGAATCTCTGTGAGTTCGAGGCCAGTCTGGTCTACAAGAGCTAGTTCCAGGACTGGCTGCAAAGCCACAAAGAAACCCTGTCTCGAAAAACAAAACAAAACAACAACAAAAAAAGTGCTTGTGTCCAGGTGTGCCATCCTGTCACACTTAATTCAAACAAATGTGTTTCAGTCCAGTCAGGATGAAACTGGAGAGATGGCTCAGTAGCTAAGAGCTTGTATTACTCTTGCAAAGGACAATCTAAGTTTGGTTTCCAGCACCCATGTTGGGCAACTCATGACCACTTTTGACTCTAGTTGCAGGGGATCAGACGCCGCTTCTAACCTCTGAGAGCAAAGCATTCACACATGTATATACCTTAGAGACAGGACACACATATACACAATCAAACAAATGCCTGATTTTTGTTTGTTTTGTAGACAGGGTTTCTCTATGTAGCTCTGGTTGTCCTGGAACTCATGTGTAGATCAGGCTGGCCTTGAACTCAGGAGATTCATCTGCCTCTGCTTCTGCTTCCCGAGTGCTGGAATTAAAGGTGTGTACCACTGGCAAGATGGGTACACACGCACAGACACTGGTGTTTTGCCTGCATATATATATATGTGTGTGTGTGTGTGATATATCTGTATGAGAAAGGCAGATCCCTTAGAACTGGTGTTACAGATAGCTGTGATCTGCCATGTGTGTGCTGGGAATTGAACCCATGTCTTCTGAAAGAGCAGCCAGTGCTCTTAACCTCTAAGCCAACTCTCTAGCCCCGTGAGAGTTTTTTTTTTAAAAAAATACTTTTGATTAATTTTATGTGTATGAATGCTTTGCCTGTATATATGAATGTGCACTGTGTATGTGCCTGGTACCCACAGAAGTCAGAGGAGGGCTTAGGATCCCCTGGAAGTGAGTTATGGATGGTTGTGAACTCCCATGTGGATGCTGAGAATAGAATCTCGGTCCTCTGCAAGAGCAACAAATGCTCTCCACTGCTAAGCTATCTCTCTAGCACACTCCCTTTTAATTTTTTTATTGATATTTATTGAGCTTTACATTTTTCTCTGCTCTCCTTCCTGCCTCTCCCATTCTCCTTCAATACTCCCCCAAGGTCCCCATGCTCCCAATTTACTCAGGAGATCTTGTCTTTTTCTACTTTTTACTTCTCATGTAGATTAGATCTATGTAAGTCTCTCTTAGTGTTCTCATTGTTGTCTAAGTTCTCTGGGATTGTGGTTTGTAGGCTGGCTTTCTTTGCTTTATGTTTAAAAACTACCTATGAGTGAGTACATGTGATAATTGTCTTTCTGTGTCTGGGTTACCTCACTCAAAATAATGTTTTCTAGCTTCATCCATTTTCCTGCAAAATTCAAGCTGTCATTATTTTTTTCTACTGTGTAGTACTCCATTGTGTAAATGTACCACATTTTCTAATCCATTCTTCGATCAAGGGACATTTAGGTTGTTTTCAGGTTCTGGCTATGACAAACAAAGCTGCTATGAACATAGTTGAGCACATATCCATGGCATGATTGAGCATCCTTTGGCTTTATACCCAAAAGTGGTATTACTGGGTCTTGAGGAAGGTTGTTTTCTAATTTTCTGAGAAATCGCCACACTAACATCCAAAGGGGTTGTACCAGCTTGCATTCCCACCAGCAATGCAGAAGTGTTCCTTTTTCCCCATAACCTCTCCAGTATAAGTTGTCATCAGCGTTTTTGATCTTGGCCATTTTTACAGGTGTAAGATGGAATCTCAGAGTTGTTTTGATTTGCATTTCTCTGATGACTAAGGATGTTGAACATTTCCTTAAGTGTCTTTCAGCCATTTTAGATTCTTCTGTTTAGAGTTCTCTGTTTAGGTCTGTACTCCATTTTTTTTATTGGATTATGTGATCTTTTAGTGTCCATTTTTTTGAGTTCTTTGTATATTTTGGAGATCAGACCTCTGTCTGATGTGGGGTTAGTGAAGATATTTTCCTATTCCGTAGGCTGTCATTTTGTCTTGTTGACCGTGTCCTTTGCTTTACAGAAGCTTTTCAGTTTCAGGAGGTCCCATTTATTAATTGTTTCTCTCAGTGTCTGTGCTGCTGGGGTTATATTTAGGAAGTGGTTCCCTGTGCATTCAAGTGTACTTCCCACCTTCTCTTCTATAAGGTTCAATGTGGCTGGCTTTATGTTGAAGTCTTTGATCCATTTGGACTTGAGTTTTGTGCATGGTGATAGATATGGGTCTATTTTCATTTTCTACATATTGATATCCAGTTATGCCAGCACCACTTGTTAAATATGCTTTCGTTTTTCCATTTGATATTTTTTGCTTCTTTATCAAATATCAGATGTTCGAAGATGTGTGAATTGATATCTTGGTCTTTTATTCAGTTCCATTGGTCCTCTTGTCTGTTCTTATGCCAGTCCCAGGCTGTTTTCAGTACTGTAGCTCTGTATTAGAGTTTGAAGTCAGGGATTGTGATGCCTCCAGAAGTTCTTTTATTGCCCAGGATTGTTTTGGCTATCCTGGGTTTTTTGCTTTTCCAAATGAAGTTGAGTACCGCTCTTTCAAGGCCTTTGAAGAATTTTGCTGGAATTTTGATGGGCACTGCGTTGAATCTGTAGATTGCTTTTGGTAGGACTGCCATTTTTACTATATTAATTCTGCCTACTCAAGAGCATGGGAGGTCTTTCCAACTTCTGGTGTCTTCTTCAATTTCTTTCTTCAAAGATTTAAAGTTCTTGTCATACAAGTCTTTCACTTGTTTGGTTAGAGTTACTCAGAGATATTTTATGCAATATTTGTGGCTATTGGGAGCTGGAGAGATGGCTCAGAGGTTAAGAGCATTGCCTGCTCTTCCAAAGGTCCTGAGTTCAATTCCCAACAACCACATGGTGGCTCACAACCATCTGTAATGGGGTCTGGTGCCCTCTTCTGGCCTGCAGGCATACACACAGACAGAATATTGTATACATAATAAATAAATAAATAAATAAATATTTTTAAAAAATTTGTGGCTATTGTGAAGGGTGTTGATTCTCTGATTTCTTCCCCAGCCCTTTTATCATCTCTGTACAGGAGGGCTACTGATTTTTTGAGTTAATCTTGTATCCTGGTACATTGCTGAAAGTGTTTATGAGTTGTAGAAGTTCCCTGGTAGAATTTTTAGGATCGCTTATGTAAACTATCATATCATTAGCAAACAGTGAGAGTTTGACTTCTTCTTTTCCAATTTGTATCCCCTTGATCTTCCTTTGGTGTCTTATTACTTTAGCTAGGACCTCAAGAACTATATTGAATAGGTATGGAGAGATTGGACAACCTTGTCCTGTTCCTGATTTCAGTGGAATTGCTGGGAGTTTCTCTCCATTTAGTTTGATGTTGGCTGTTGGCTTGTTGTATACTGCCTTAATTATGTTTAGGTATGTTCCTTGTATCCCTGCTCTCTCCAAGACCTTTATCATGAAGGGATGTTGTATTTTGTCAAAAGCTTTTTTGGCATCTAATGAGATGATCATGTGGTTTTTATTTTCAGCTTGTTTATATCACACCCCCTTTTAAAACAAAGCCCAGGCTGACCTAGAAAGCACTTACTAGCTGAGGATGACCTTGAACTTCTGATCCTCAGGCCTCCACAGGACTAAAACCTAGGCAGGCACTGTAATAGCACTTGGCCTTCAGCCTTCCTCTGAGACTGTAGACAGGAGCATTATCTTTGAGTCATATCCCTATCCCCCGTCCCCCCCCACACACACACACGCAGAGGATTCTGGGCAAGGGCTGTACCTCTGAGCCACATCCTCAGTCTTTCACTGGGGAATTCTAAGCTTGTGCCTATCATTGGGCCATGTCCCAAGCAGCTGCCTACAGATAATGAACCAGAATCTAGTGATGCTGGCCTGTGAGGCCAGAGTGTCACCAGAAGGGATGACTTTATTTCCTTTTCAAACCCTAAGTAAGCATATCCTTGTCACACTCTCCTTGACTCCAAACTGAACCTGTGACTTAAGATGTGGTATCATTATTACCTGATGTAGCTGGTGAGAAGCCAGGTGCCTTGCTTGAGAGAGCCACAGCAGGGAGCACTGGGTGACATCTAGGAGCTAAGGGTCAAGGAGCAGAGACCTCAGTCTTCCAACAGCAGGAGCTGACTTGTCAGTAATTGTGAGAACAAGGTAGGAACAACCTAGGCCACTTCTGCTGGACAGCTTGTTCTGATTCCCAGAACAGCAAAGCTCTGAGGTCACAAAATTATGATTTATTCTTTTATTACTTATTATTTTATTTTGGAGTCTGGGAAGATGGTTCAGAGGTAAGAGCACTAATTGCTCTTCCAGAGGCCCCAGGTTTGGTTCCTAGAACCCACACGGTCCCACACCCATCTGTGACTCCAGTTCTTGGAGCTCCAGTGCCTTTTGGCCTCTGTGGACACCAGGCACACCTGTGGTACACAGACATGTATGCAGGCAAAATGCTTATGCACAGTAAAACAAAATAATAAAAATTTGAAGCCAGGTTGTGGTCACACACACCTTTAATCCCAGCATTTGGGAGGCAGAAGCAGGTGGCTCTCTGTGAATTCAAGGCCAGCCTGGTCTACAGAGTGAGTTTAGGGCTAGCCAGGGCTACACAGAGAAATCCTGTCTTGAAAAACAAAAACAAACAAACAAACAAAAAGAGATTTCATTATTGTATCTTTTTGATCTTCATCTCAGGTCTTTCTGGAATTCAGACTCCCACATGCTAGGGCAATAGGTGTGTGTCACCACACCTAATTATTAACTTATTACCATCTCTTTGTAGTACTGGGATGTAACTAGCAACTTAGGCTTGCTAGGCAAGCACCCTCCTCTTGGCCTGCTCCTGACAGTAGTGCAAAATCTACATGGTAATGTATACAGATTTTATGGTAATACATGTAGATTTTATGGTAAAGTACATGGCTTTTAGCTGCTAGTTTGGCCAAGACTTGTCACACAGCAACAGCAAGCTGACGTTCCTCAGCCAACCTGAGACTAGTGAGACTGTGGTCAGAAAATGGGGTCAATGCTGAGCCATCTCTCCAGCCCTGTGAGTGTGTGCTACTACACCTAGCTTAAAAGGATTTCTTTTTTTTCCTTTTTTTTTTTTTGAAAATTTCCACCTCCACCTCTCCTCCCATTTCCCTCCCCCTCCCCCTCCCCCTCTAGTCCAAAGAGCAGTCAGGGTTCCTGCCCTGTGGAAAGTCCAAAGTCCTCCCCCCTCTATCCAGGTCTAGGAAAGTGAGCATCCAAACAGACTAGGCTCCCACCAAGCCAGTACATGCAGTAGAATCAGAACCCAGTGCCACTGTCCTTGGCTTCTCAGTCAGCCCTCATTGTCAGATTTCTAAGTGTAGCCCAGTGTCAGTTTTACAAGGATTTTCATGGTACTTCACACGTGGGGTTTTTATTTGGTCCTTTTGTTTCACAATCCTAACGCTGGAAAGTGAGGCATGAGGCAGATACAGTGTCCTAACATGTCTCTCAAGGACAGCTCACATGCATGACACATCCACACACAAGGCCCTAGCCTTTATGCCCAGCATTACATACAGACAGAAAGACAAAAGGCATTTCTGAAGACTGGGTGCTGTGGAGGACGGATGACCAGTTATTTTTCTTCTGACCCAGTGAAGATCTCTAAGAAAGGTCAGAGGACTTTAGGAAGGACTTCTAAGTCAGGAGCAGTGGAAAAGAATTTCGTTCTGGCACTTGGGAGGTTGCGGTAGGAGGATCAGGAGTTCAAGGACAACCTAAGCTACATCTTGAGGTCCAGGTTAGCCCAGGCTATGTGAGCCCCTGCCTCAACAAAACAATAAAAGTTGGGAAGATGGTTCAATATCTGAGAGTACCTACTGTGAAAACTTGAAGATACGAGTTTGAATTCCTAGCACGCACATAAAAATCTAGACTGGAGAGATGGCTTTGTGGTTAAGAATGTTTGCTGCTCTTCTGTTTGCACCTCCACCAGACAGCTCAGGTAGCCTATAACTGCAGTTCAGGGGATCCAATTTCCCCTCCATGCACACCTACACATAGCATATATTCACACACAGACATTTATATTCATAAATAAAAATAAATTTGAAAAGGCCAAAAAGCAAGAAATGGCTACACAACCCAGAGCCAAAGGTCAGAGATGGGCAGACTAGGAGCTAAATGGCCATCCAGTTGAACCAAAACGGTCAACTTCAAGTTCAGTGAGAGACCCTGTCTACAAGAAATAAGGTAAGGGTGATAAACAATGAAAGACACTTGTTCTTCCTAAACACACACACGAGAGTGTGCACACACACTCAGACACATATGTAGATATACGCACATATACATACTCACCCCAAAATATGTTTTCTGTCTTCATTTAGCAGCTTCGGCAGGACAATGGCTGAAGCAGGTGGTCTTCCCCACAGCCTTGGCATGCCTGTTTGCTTGCATGCAGCCTCCACAGTGGTGCTGACTCCCCTTGAGTGGCCGTTTCCAGGGTACATCTCCCCCATTTCTAATCACCTTTAGAGTCTGTTTCCCTTGGGCACATGCCACACATTTTCCTCTTGGGGAAGGGCTAACTCCGGCCCCTCTGATGTCTCCCACAGCACACTCCTCTTTAAGAACAATGGTTTTGGGGACCAAGGCAGCATGAAAAGGAACGTGGGAAGATAGAGATGTGCTCTGAAGCCCATGGGACTGTCTTCATGTCCTGGCCTCAGAGAAGGAGCTGGGGCCATGCTGATGAGGAAGTGAAGAGCGACAGCTCAGTTGGTACAGTGCTTGCCTTGCAACATAAAGACATGAGTTCAATCCCAGAACTCACTAAAAAGAAAAGTAGGGGGTAAAGAAAACTTCACACCTGAAATTCTGTTCCTCAGATTTTGATTAATGAGATCCTCTCATACTAATGTTTACTGACTCCAGAAAATTCCAAGTGGTACAATGAGCCTCACATTCTTCACAGGCATGAAGAATGAGTTCACAGGCATGCATCAGCGTACACATCACATGATGGCTAATTTCCCTACACACATCGTCTCAAAGGCACTAAAACTAAAGATGCATTGTGACAGTGACAACGTAGGTCTTGCTGCTTCATTTGAAGGGCACTCTACACCATCTCCCTTTAGTAATTAAGAGTTAAGCTGGGGCCAGCAAGACAGCTCCTGTAGAACCTTGCTGTCAAGCCTGGCCCCGACTCCAGTCCCTGGGACCCTCAGGTGGAAAGAGAGTGCTGCTGTGAGCTGCCTTCTAATCACCTCCAACCCACACACGAACAATAAACAAGTAACAACAATTTTACACAACTCATCTGTCCCATGAGTATCCAAAAAATTGAGTTATTCTAGAATCTACATTAAAAACAAACAAAAACCCACCTAGAAAGATGACTTTATGGTTTTAAAAACACTGGCTGCTCTTGCAAGAACCTGAGCCAGCTGCCAGCCCACAAACACTAGTAACTCCAGCTCTAGAGGGTCCAGTTCCCAGCCACAGACACCAGTAACTCCAGTCCTAGAGAGTAAATACTCCTGCAAAGTTCTGAGGGCAACCCCCTGCTCCCTGCTCCCTGCTCCCTGCTCCCCACCACACATGGCAGACACACACAGACACAGTCAGGCACATAAGTAAAAAATAAAAACAAATGAATCCTTTAAAAATCATTAATGTTGTCCATCATATTTGTAGACTAAAACCATGACAGGATACATTAGTAGACTGGGTTTCAGCCTCTTCATGAAACAACAGACAAAACTCTCAGGGTATCAGAAAGCATCCTTAACTTAACAAAGTTCACCAAGAAAGCTAGTCAGGAATGATGGTGCATGTCTGTAATCCCAAATCAGAAGGTAGAGGCAGAAAGAGTGTCTTGAGTTCAAGACCAGCCTGGGCTACAGAGTAAGACCCTGTCTCAGAGTCTCCTGCACAGAAAGGAGTCCCGGAGCTAGACACAGGAACACAGTCATATGATCCTAGCTCTGGGGAAGCTGAGGCAAGAGGATCTCAAGTTTGAAGTTAACCTGAATCATACAGTAACATCATGCCTCAAAAACTAAAAAAATATAAATAATATCTAAAAGACACACAAAAGTAAGAAATAAATAATAAAAGACACATGGGGCAAATCAGTCAGAACAGTTCTCTAGCGTACCTGTATGCAATTGATCAGAAAGTAAGCATTCAAGGCCAGACCTGACAATTACAACACAGCCCACCTGTCCTTTTCACAGAGAAGCTGGAAGAAGGCAATCCTATTCTACTCATCTGTGGAGTAGACCAAATGGTACGTTCCCTTGCGGTGCTAGGAAGGGAACAGGGGCCTTGCTGTGCAAGACAGGTCTCTGTCACTGAGCTGCACCCCAGCTCCTCCCAATCGTATGCAGAAACCTAATACTCATGGTACCATGTCTGGAGGTGAGGGCTAATTAAGGGATGATAAGGTCATGGGTGGGAAACCTCATAAAAAGGCCCTAAACCCTTAAAGAGGAGATCTTTCAGCTGACTAGGTGCTGCAGCCAAGCCTGGTGACCTGAGTTCCATCCTTGGCACCCACATGGTGCAAGAAGAGAACCAGTATGCAAGCTGTCTTCTTGTAGTAATGGGGGCGGTGGGCTGCTTCCTGTTGCCGGCTCCTGGCTAGCTTTACCCGAAATAATTACACGGAAACTGTATTCATTTAAACACTGCCTGGCCCCTCTTCTTGGCTAACTCTCACATCTTAATTAACCCATTTCTAATAATCTGTATATCACCATGTGACTGTGGCTTACCGGGATGAGTCTAACCTATGTCCAACTCGGAGAGGAGAGCCATGGCGTCTGCCTGACTCTGCTTCTTTCTCCCAGCATTCTGTCCTATCTACTCTGCCTATCTAAGCTGCTGTCCTATCAAAAGGCCAAGGCAGTCTCTTTAAATAAAGACCAATGAAAGTAACACACAGAAAAAGACCCTCGGGGGCTGGAGAGATGGCTCAGAGGTTAAGAGCATTGTCTGCTCTTCCAAAGGTCCTGAGTTCAATTCCCAGCAACCACATGGTGGCTCACAACCATCTGTAATGGGGTCTGGTGCCTTCTTCTGGCCTGCAGGCATACACACAGACAGATTATTGTATACATAATAAATAAATAAATATTTAAAAAAAAGAAAGAAGACCCTCCTACATCATTTCCCCTTTTTCTGTACATGTTCTGAGGCACACATGTGTGCAAGCACACACACAAAAGTTTTTTAAAAAAATCAGCTATAAAGGAAGAATAAATTAGCCATTGTAGAAATCCATAGAGGTTACTTAAAAAATTGAAAATAAACCCATGCAGTAGTGGCACACACCTTTTATTCCAGCACTTACGAGGCAGAAACTGGGGGATCTCTGTGAGTTCGAGGCCAGCTGGTCTGCAGAGCTAGTTTCAGGACAGCTTCAAAGCTACACAGAAAAATCTTACCACGAAAAACTAAAAAAAACCAACAAAACAAAACAAACAAACATACACAAAGGGGGACATGTATACACAGTGGAAATGAAATTGTGAATTTTGCAGGAAAATGGCTAGCTCTCGGACGGATAATATTAAGTGGGTGACAAAAACTCAGGAAAAAAGCTGGGGCTGTAGGATGGCTCAGTAGTAAAAGCACATGATGCCAACCAAGACAGAAAACCTGAGATTAAGGCCCAGAATCCACGGTCGGAGGAGGGAACAGACTCTAGCAGCAAAGTGGCTTCTGGCCTCCACATGCATTCCCACTCTCCTCAAAATGTTAG
Organism: Myodes glareolus; assembly: GCF_982192425.1. Lineage (NCBI taxonomy): Eukaryota > Metazoa > Chordata > Mammalia > Rodentia > Cricetidae > Myodes > Myodes glareolus. The sequence continues at coordinate 2,824,139 of NC_142048.1, read as the reverse complement.
TTTAAAAGAGAAAGGTAAAAGCAGTGGGCTTTCCTTCACATAGGGACGCTAGCCTGTAATATATACAAGCATACATGAAAGTAGGGGTGAGTAGGTCTGAAACTCTACAAAGGAGACCAGAGATGGTAGCTACTAACTAGGCGGAAGGATGGGGTGGGTGGTATAAGGACCTCTGGGAGAGTGAAGATTCGGGGCTGAGGAAGCAACGAGGGGGAATGAAACCACAAAGACACACTTTGCTCAAGAATGTCACTAATATCTAATACATTATATGCTATGTACAATAAAATTTTAAAAAGGGTCTCTATGAGAAGGGGAGGGTGGGCAGGCAAGGCACCAGAGAGCCCTGTGTCCCAGTGCAGGCAGGAAGCAGGAAGCAACCCTCACCGGTCTGGAATTTGCAGCTGCCTTCAGTGCTGTCAGCCCATGTGACCCAAAGAGCTCTGTCAAACAGTTCAGACAGACACCATAAGTTGCCTTTGCCGCAGTGTGAGGTACAGAGGCCTGCGTCTCCAGACATCCATCAACCATTCTGTTTCTAATCGGCACTAGGTTGCCCCAGTCACCCCTGAGCAATTCCCAGATTGAGTCGCTTGCAGACTTCTTAGGCATCTAATCACTGAGTCTGCCACCTTTTATTGAGTGGAGGCTCCCTGGCTCTGGGCAACTGAGATTACCTTAAAAATTCAAGGCTTCTGTCTCCTGAGGAATCCCCCCAAAAAATGTAGCCAGCACACACTGTCCAGGGGAAGGGCTCAGGACTTTCAGCAGATGCTCAGAGGAATTATGACTCAAACATCGACTAAGGATCCAGAGAAGAGAACTCCAGAGTCCTCAGTGATAAACTGATAACCATCAGAAACCGCTCATCAATGCCTGGGGAGCGGTCAGTACAACAACCAATGGTACTGAGGAAACTTGAAGACAGAAAACCTCCTATGTGTGCTGCGGGAGTACCTTCCGCTGCTTCAGCCAATAGCTGCTGAAATACCAGCCCACTGGGGCATGTTTATTTCTCTTTCAAAGAAGAGCAGCAAGCCTCGGCTCGGCCTCTTGGTTCTGGCTCCTTCTCCAGTGACTAGGCTCCTTTCCTGACGGTTTATGTGTATGTAAGTTTACCCCCCAAAATAAATACCCCTTTAAAACATAACTGGTATGGGATTGATTCGCCATTATTTGGTGACCAGCGTTTGGTTTAAGAACCCCCCCACCTCCCCCCACCCCCGGCTCAGCTGCCGGCCTCTGGCTTGGCTGCCTGCCGCCAGCTCGGCTTGACCAGCTCGGCTTGGCACAAGCCCTCCCTCAGCCAATAACCTCCACACCTCCCAGGATACACAGGTTCGGACAGTCTCTGCCGGCTTACTTTGCCCTGTTCTGCACGGATTTTTAAATTTTTCCTTGCAACATGAGTCAAAGAGCTCACAGCGCAAGCTCCCTTTGAAGTTCCAGCAAGCTTCTGCCATCCGCCATAACTGATTGTGAGTGCTGCAAGCAGCTTGACCCTTAATCCCAGCACAGGGACACAGGGCCCAAAGCACTAGGCCTCTTTAGCAACAGCGCAGTGGCTGTGTCACGACCCTCTGTACCGGGTTGAACAGAGCGGCAGGGCAGGAGAGCCCGGCCGGAGTAGGCCAGGCTGCCTGCCTAGAAGCTCTCTGACCTTTTGTGCTCTGTGCCTGGCCTCTGGATTTTTTTCTCTGTGTACATCTGACCTCTCAATTGACTCATTTTCCCCAGTTTTTGAACAAATAACAGAGCAGATTTTAAAACAGGATTTGTTGTGAGGCCTACAGTGGTTCCAGTCACGACTCAGAGACATCCCCATCTGGTGGCTGAAAGGTAAAATGGCAGGTTTCTTTTTTAATGGGACTCTAGCTGCAGCTTTTGCTGCCACTTTGGTAGAAATCACAAGTGGCCTATATGCCTATGGAGGTACCTCGATTTACTGGTTATTAGGTTTTAGTTTCCTTCTTAATGTTATATCATTGTGGGAATATGTGGTATTAATTGATAGGACTAATACTATGATAGGCAAAATTGACTCCTTATCTAAGGGCACTAAGAAATTACCTGAAAGGATCCAAGCTGTTGAATTTGACTTTGAAAAGTTATCACATAGTTTTGATAAGGTAACAGACAGAATATACCTCCAGGATGGCAATTTACATGATATCCAGGGGCAGTTCAAGGAGGAGATACTATCTTTAAAAGGAACCATTAAGACCTTGGAGTCACAAGTGCAGAATGGGGACCAAAAAATTGAGACCTTAGTGAAATCACTAGAAACACATGCAGGTCAGGAGATCAGGATTTAAGAGAGGCGATGATACAAAGATTTGAAATGATTGAAAAAATTATTGGAACTGATGATCCGGGTAAGAAGACACAAGGGCAGGATACAATGCCACCACCACCACCTGTTAGAACTGGCTTACCCAGGGTTTTAGCAACATACCCTGTAATTTATTCTGACAAAGCATCAACTTCTAAAGGCTCAAAGGGAGCCAAAGAATCTAGATGGACGCTAGTAGGTATGAATGACCTAAAGGAAATTAAGCAAGCAGTTGTTAATTATGGCTTGCATTCTATATTTGTTAAGGAAATGATAAGGACTTGGGCTTCTAATGTCAGGGCTATCCCCCCACAATTTCTCACAGTTAGCTTCAGTGGTCCTTGAAGATGGACCTTCCTTGATGTTTGGCGTTTATTTCAAGGAAGAATCCAAACATATGGAACAGCAAGGAAGAGCGAAAGGTGTAGAGGTTTCACAGGATCAAATTCTTGGTATAGGAGCTTACGCTGATCCACAGGTCCAAGCTCTTTATGATGATGAAGTATTGTCTCTATGCCACAAGGCAGCTTTAAATGCCTGGGGTAGTTTACCAGAGCAGGGAAGAAAGGAAGAGTCATATACTAGGGTTAGACAGGGACAGGGAGAACCCTATACTGACTTTTTGCAAAGGCTCTGAACACAGGAATAACAGACCCAGAAGCTAGATGACTAATTCTTGAATCACTGGCTTTTGAAAATGCAAACTTAGACTGCAAAAAAATAATTGGGCCTTTAAGGTCTAGATCAGCACCTATGGATGAATGGATCCAGCATACCATGAATTTTCAGACCTTTAATTATGATGACGAATCTTGGGTAGGCAAAGCGATTTCTAAAGCGATGAGGGGACATCAACCTGCCAAATGTTTTAATTGTGGTAAATTTGGACATCTAAAAAGGGATTGCAGGCAAGGTATTTCTAGGAATAACACGTCATCTGGGAATGGCAGGAATAGGAAACCTCGGCCTTCGGGTATATGTAAGAAGTGTGGTAAAGAAAGACATTGAACGAATGAATGCAGATCAACAACAGACAGACAAGGCAACCCGATACCATTGGGAAACTCCCTGAGGGGCCTCTCGCAGGCCCCCAAGCCAAAAGTGGCCCAGTCATTCCCAGTAACCGTGGAGGACATGTCACACCAGGAAAATTAAAAACTCTAGAAGCTTCTGTACAAGATCATAAGGTTCTAAATGATGCAAATTTGGAGGATAAGTCAGAAATTCAATTAGGAAATAATAAACGTGTATTTTGGCAAACTTCTATAAATGATCAGAGACCAAAGCTGAGAGTACATATAAATGGAATTGTGATTGTTGGCTTGATAGACACAGGAGCAGATGTGAGTATCATCACTCCAGAATCTTGGCATCCAAATTGGCCTCTTCAAGAGGCAGATGTTCAATTACTAGGAATTGGAACCATATCTCGAGTTAAACAAAGCACGAGATGGGTTCGCTGTATTGGGCCAGAGGGTCAAAGAGGAAAGTTAAGGCCATATGTAGCTGATATTGCAATAAATTTATGGGGCCGTGACCTGCTACAACAATGGAATACCCAGATTAACATTCCTGCAGTCTCAGGAAGTCATGATTCTGGGAAGGATGTAATAAAGTACTATGCACAAAGGTCACCAGCCATTCAGGCTGTACAAGAACATGAAACAACTAACAAACCTTTAGAGGTACCTACAGCCCTACCTTTAAAATGGCTAACTGAAAAGCCAATATGGGTTAAACAATGGTCTTTAGCTGAAGATAAATTGCAGGCTTTAGAACAATTGGTACAGGAGCAATTAGATGCTCAACATATTGAGGAGTCCACTAGCCCTTGAAATTCTCCTGTGTTTGTTGTAAAAAAGAAATCTGGCAAATGGAGAGTGGTGACAGACCTAAGGGCTGTCAACAAGGTAATTCAACCTATGGGCCCTCTACAGTCTGGACTTCCTCTGCCTTCTCTGTTACCCAAAGGATGGCCTCTTATAGTTATTGACTTGAAGGATTGCTTCTTTACCATACCATTACAAGAAAAGGATAGAGAAAAATTTGCCTTCACAGTGCCTACTTATAATAACTCCCAGCCTACTAGGAGATACCAGTGGACTGTCCTCCCACAGGGAATGCTCAATAGCCCCAGCCTGTGTCAATACTTTGTAAGTCAGCCATTGGAAATAATACGTAAGCAATTCCCTAAATCTATAATATACCATTACATGGATGACATTTTGCTATCTGATTCAAACATAGATACTTTAGAAAGAATGTTTGAGGAAGTAAAGATAATTTTGCCTAAATGGGGATTACAAATTGCTCCTGAAAAGATTCAAAGAGGAGATTCTGTTAATTACCTAGGTTACAGAATAGGTTTACAGAAAATTAGGACACAAAAGGCACAAATTAGAAGAGACAGGTTACAGACTCTTAATGATTTTTAGAGATTGTTAGGAGACATTTCCAGTCTACGACCAGGTGTTGGGATAACACCTGATCTAATAATTCATTTAAACAAAACCTTAGGTGGTGACAAAGATTTGAATAGTCCCAGAGAATTAACAGCTGAAGCAGAAAAGGAACTGACCATGGTTGAGGAATAATTACAGGAGGCACATGTAGATAGGGTGGATCCAAATCTTAGTTGCATTCTAGTCATATTGCCTTCCAGAATTTCGCCTACGAGAATTTTAATGCAGAGGGAAGATACTATTTTAGAAAGGATCTTTTTACCACACAAACCAAGTAAAAAATTGAAAACTTATGTAGAAAAGGTCTCTGAATTAATTATAAAAGGTAAACTGAGACTTCGTCAACTAGCAGGTATAGACCCAGCAGAAATTATAGTGCCTTTCACTACTGATGAAATAAAAAAGTTATGGGAAGACAATGAACCATGGCAAAGGGCTTGTGCTAATTTTTTGGGAGAAATTAATAGCAACTATCCAAAAAGCGGTAGACTTAACCTTATAAAGAGAACTTCTTGGATTCTTCCTCGAATTGTACGTGATGCTCCAATAACTGGAGCCTGTACATTTTATACTGATGCTAATAAATCAGGGAAGGCTGATTACAAATCAGATGAATTGAGTAAGGTAGAACAAAGCCCTTATACTTCTGTCCAGAAGGCAGAATTATATGCCATTCTTATGGTGCTAAGGGATTTTAAAGAACCTCTTAATATTGTTACAGATTCACAATATGCAGAAAGAGTTATCTTGCATATTGAAACTGCTGAATTTATACCAGATGATACAGAGTTGACTTCATTGTTTATCCAGGTACAAGACATAATCAGGAATAGGCTTTGTCTGATGTACATAACACACATCCGGTCCCATATGGGTCTGCCAGGTCCTCTAGCACAAGGTAATGCAGAAATTGATCAATTATTGATTGGAAGCGTGTTGCAGGCCTCAGAATTTCATAAAAAACATCACGTCAATAGCAAAGGTTTAAAGAAAGAGGTTACCTGGCAACAAGCTTAAGGAGATTGTAAAGAGATGCCCTACTTGCTCTTTATATAACCAAACACCACTACCTGCAGGGACTAACCTGAAAGGTACTCAAAGGAATGAAATCTGGCAGATGGATGTCTTCCACTTTGCAGAATTTGGAAAATTAAAATATGTACATCACACCATTGACACTTATTCAGGCTTTCAGTGGGCAACTGCTTTAAGCTCAGAAAAAGCTGACTCAGTAATCACACATTTATTAGAAGTTATGGCCATTATGGGTATACCTGCACAAATAAAAACAGATAATGGTCCAGCTTAAGTCTCTAGGAAAATGAAACGTTTTTTTGCTTATTATAATATTAAGCATGTTACAGGTATACCATACAATCCTACAGGTCAAGCAGTCATAGAAAGATCAAATCGAACTATAAAGGATATGTTAAATAAATAGAAAGGGGTAGAAAATGCCCCCAGAAATAGATTACATAATGCCTTATTAACCTTGAATTTTATTAACACTAATGAGAAGGGAACAACAGCAGCAGAAAGACATTGGATAATGGAAAAGTCTGCTGAACTAAATCAACCGGTTTATATCAAGGATGTGCTGACCTCTCAATGGAAGCCGGGAGATGTGCTACGTTGGGGGAGGGGTTTTGCTCTTGTTTCCGCAGGAGAAGAAAAATTGTGGATACCATCAAAATTAATAAAGGTTAGATCTGAAGAGAAGAAACCTCTTGGAAAGGAGAAATGATAGCATCTACAATGATGATGACCATACAGGTGGTAAGAAAAACATAGAATGGGGGCAGGGTTCTGTTCTTATCTCCACAGAAAAACACTCGTCTTTGAAAAATTCAAGGGACCCTGGATGTTTGAATACTGACAGATGGAAAAATAACTACCCTATATGGATTATCAAGAAAACTGAATAGGTTCTGTGAGTATGAAGCTCTGGAATATACTAAATCATATTTCTGAATTTATAGAGCTGGTTTTGGAGTTGGACTCTTGGCTCGGTCCCTCTCTAATTCCAAGCCTGTTGTTAGGAGAAAAACCCAGAGTTTCTGGAGTTTCTGTCTTATGTCAAGAGCCATGATATGAGACAGAAGAAATATGAATTTAGAAAACATCTTTGCTTTTCTTCATGTCTATCATACTTTTCATTGAATATGTCTATCATACCTTTCATTGAATATATGTTTGTATATGTCTATATAATTAATGTTTAAGTTTTCCATAATGAACAATGAGTTTTTTCTGCACTGACATTTGAAGTTTCCAGGAAGAATATGGGACCCCCATAACAACAACGCCACTCGGTTGATATGACGTCATGATACTGATAGTGGTACTACAAGTCCTGTTTGTGGTCAGACCTCCACAAAATACTCAGAGACTGTTTGCAATTTTAAAAGACATTGATCTTGAAGTTTAACCATCATTTTACTTTCACAGGATCCTCCAGAAAGAACCTCACCCCCATGACAGCTGGAAGTAATTCTAGAGGACGATGTCCCCTCTCTCAGCAAAGTTTGTCCTCAGGTTTAGGAACAATGTTTAGGGATTGATTATAATTAGTATATGGTTGAAAGTTGGGAAAGGAATTTTATAAGCTCAGGGATCTTTTTGAAAAAAAAAAGAGGGAAAATTGGATAGATAATAATGGTATTTGTGAGTTATTGTTTATAGATAATTACATCGGCATAGATTTTTGTATATGGATACAAAGTTAAATTATATTGAATACTGTATGTATGCATGCTTCTACCTGTTTAAAACATTTTTTATGTATTGATATATATTGTATTGATATATGTATACCATATTGCAGTGTACATTTCTACCTCTGATTAAGATACTCATATATTGTTTATGTATTGATATTTATTGTTTATATTTGGAGGTCATTGTCCTCATTTATTGCACAGTTGTTTATTCTCTTAGTCTTTAAGTTAGATACATGTTAAGAATTGTAGATCAATAGTCATCTATGTCTGTCATATTTATGGTTAGACTAATCAGGTTCTTTAGAAACATAGAGATTATATATAAATAGTCTTCAACCTCTTCGAAGAGCTGTAGAAAATGGCATTTAATTTAATCTTAGAGTTCTGTGTAGTGAGACACAATCACTCCTGGCAACACCGACCTATTCCCGAGAGATTGTTGAGCACCAAAGACACTCCACTTGGAGCTTGTCTTCTTGACAAAACTGGCCTCTGGGCAAGGAACTGCCTATACCTCAACTACTGACAAATACACGGTATCCGGAAATGGATAAGCAGAACTGTCAAATTTTACCAAGACAGGGTAAGACGGTTTTGAAAAATCTCTTGCCAGTTAAAATCCGGAAATGGATAAACAGAACTGTTAAATCTTGCCAAGACAGGGTAAGATGGTTTTGAAAAATCTCTTGCCTGTTAAAAATAATCTGTCAGTTATTCTAGGCCTTAGTCAAAGTTGGTTGCTTCAACGCTGCAAACAGGTCTTTGGTGATTGCCCAGGTAGCCAGTTGTCTCTGTGATTTGTTGCATGTTTTGGAAGTTCTTTGATTGCACTTCCTAATTACTCAGGTAACATTATTTCCCTTCTTGGATCTTCTATGGGGTTGAAGACTAGATAAATGTAGCTACTTTCCTCTCATGACTTGGCCAAGTTATTTATTATACAAGACTTTAGCTAGTTAGAATAGGATATTTGTACTTATTGTATATAATTTGTAGGTTTGTACTTACTGTATATAATTTCGTAGTAGGCTTAGAACTCTCTTACTTAAACAAAAGGGGGAGGTGCTATGGGAGTACTTTCCGCTGCTTCAGCCAATAGAAGGTGAAGCACGAGCCCACAGTGCTGCGGGAGCGCCTTCCGCTCCATCAGCCAATAGCCGCTGATATACCAGCCCACTGGGGTGTGGTATATTTCTCTTTAAAAGAAGAGCAGCAAGCCTCGGCTCGGCCTCTTGGTTCCGGCGCTTGGTTCCGGCTCCTTCTCCAGTGACTAGGCTCCTTTCCTGTCGGTTTATGTGTATGTAAGTTTACCCCCCAAAATAAAATACCCCTTTAAAACATAACTGGTGTGGGATTGATTCGCCATTATATGTGCTTGGGGCACTGGAGTATTGTGAAAACAGCTAGGATATTACTAGAAGCAATCTGCAGATTCAGTGTGCTCCCCATCATAATTTCAGTGTTAGTCTTTCACAGAAATAGAAGCAATCCTGAACTGTGTACACCTGTTTTCCCAGCACTTGGGTAGTGAAGGCAGGAGGATTAGGAGTTCAAGGCTATCCTTGACCAGATAATGAATCTGAGGCCAGCCTGAGCTACATAAGACCCTGTCTCAAAAACCAGCCCTGGGCTGGTGGGATGATCTCTTCAGTCAAGGAGCCTGTGACAAAGCCTGAGGGTCCCAGTTGACTCCCGGTACTCACATGGAAGAGAGAAGTGACTCATACACGGTCTCTTTTACCTCCATAAGCAAGTGTGTGCTCACACACATACACAAAGTAAATGAAAGAATGTAAAACCAGACAGAAAACCAGACCCCACCTCGCCCCGAGAAGAAAGGATCCACTTGAGATAAGTCACTTTCCTGTCTTCCCGTCACGTCTCTCACTCTGCTGTGTCTGGGCTGTGAAAGCCTGGCTGGCCTATGTTCTACGAATATCCTTGGAATTTGTCTGGAGGTTGTATCAGGGGATGCAGCAACTTGTATGCGATAGGAGGACAGTCTTCTATGGGAGAGGCCATCCTCTCCCATAGGCACACTGTGTTGGGAGGAGACATCAGCCAAGCCAGTGAGTTGAGCCCATTCAGCAGGAGCTATGAATTGGGTCATGGTCAGCTAACACCTATAACCTCCCTCCTTCCTTCCGTCCTTTCACAAGTGTAGCTCTAAGGTATTTGTTACACAAATTGACCACATAGACCAGTGGGAACTTACACACTTACATGATTTAAAAATGTTTTTAGCTTTATTTTTATGTGTATAGGTGTTTCCCCAGTATCTATGTATGTATGCATGCCTAGTGTCCATGGAGGTTGAAGGGAGCTGGATTCTTGGAGCTTAGTTCTGAATGGTTGAGTCACCATGTGGGTGCTGGGAACTGAACCCAGGTCCTCTACAAGAGCAGCAAGTGTTCTTAACCCCTGAGCCATCTCTCCAGCCTCTACTTCATTATTTTAGCTTCATCTTCTAGTAAATTATTAGCTTCTTTGACTTTTTTAGTGGCGATATCATTAAATTTTAAACAGTTTTTATTTAGGGCACTTGTGTGTGCATGTGTGGAAACTAGAAGTTAACCTGGGGGAATGGGTGCCAGGGATTCAACTCAGGTCATGAGGCTTAGAAGCAAGTGCCTTACCTGTTGAGCCATCTCACCAATCCCCATTTTCCTTTCTTTAAACACAGTTTAAAGCATAATTTTATAGCATAATCAAGATGAGAGGCCTTACATGGGGGATGAAAAGTTCTTGATGAACAATTCAGCTAAACTGATCTTGGAGCTATGATAGAGACAGACACACACTGAGAGACTAGCTGGGTCAGAAAGACTTGCAAAGTCTAGTCCAGTCAGCACATCAGCAGGGATGCAGTTGGTTGCATACCCCTGGGCTGACAAGCTGTAGTCAAGGCTATAGTCTTTGTCCCTTGGCATCCCAGAGGCAGGTGCTCAACTCCCTCAGGCAGACATTGTAGCATTTGTATATGACCTCCACACATCTTCCTCTGTATTCTAGATTTGTTTTACTTCTGTGTGGAGTAGGTGTACAAGTATGCAGGTGCACAGAGGACAGAAGAACACATAGGATCCTTTGAAGATGGAGGTGCTGTAAGAACAGCGCAGTGTGGGTGTACACACACACCACACACACCCTAATAAAAGATACATTTTAAAAGTGGAATGGAAAGAGCTGGAGGCAGGCCAGCATTCCAGAGAGAGGCCATAACACTAAAGAGTCAGCACTCCACACAGAGCTGGGGAAGTTTGTATTTGCCTAGCGGGAGCACAAGTGGGGAGAGTGGTTGTTTGATTTGTAGGCAAGGTTTCAGGTATTTCAGACTGGCCTCAATATGTAACCAAGGAGCGCTACGCAAAGTCAGGGATCCCTGCATGTGTACTGGAGGTGTGTGCTCTAGCATCTGTGCTGCACTCCCGGCCCTAAGGGGAGCTCTTGTTCTTCTCCTTAGTAAACTGGTCTCACAATAGAGATAGAGCACAACTGTCAGACCCTAAGGAATTGTCCCCATCTCAAAACAGACCCTTTTAATACACACTCATGCTCCAGAAGAAACCCAGCCCTTTCCTAATGTGTAACCATCCCAGGAGGTGTTAATGCAGTCAACTGCCTTGGAAAGCAGATTCCCACAGTCCTAGTTGGCTGAGCACGCCTTTAATCCCAGCACTCAGAAAGCAGAGGCAGGCGGATCTCTATGAGTTCGAGGATAGCCTGGTCTACATGAGCTAGTTCCAGGACGGGCTCCAAAACTACAGAGAAACCCTGTCTCGAAAAGGACACAATACAAAAAAAAAAAAAAAAAAAAAAAAAAAAAAGTCAAACTCAGATTCCCTAGCATCTATACAAGAAAGCTCAGCACAATGGTGTCTGTAATCCTAGTGCTGTGGGTGCAAGGGACATCACACAGATGTAACCTTAGTGTTGTGGGTGTAAGGGACGTCACACAGATGTAACCTTAGTGTTGTGGGTGTAAGGGACGTCACACAGATGTAACCTTAGTGTTGTGGGTGTAAGGGACGTCACACAGATGTAACCTTAGTGTTGTGGGTGTAAGGGACGTCACACAGATGTAACCTTAGTGTTGTGGGTGTAAGGGACGTCACACAGATGTAACCTTAGTGTTGTGGGTGTAAGGGACGTCACACAGATGTAACTTTAGTGTTGTGGGTGTAAGGGACGTCACACAGATGTAACCCTAGTGTGGGTGCAGGGAACGTCACACAGATGTAACCCTGGTGTAGGTTTAGGGGATGTCACATGATGTAACCCTGATGTGGGGTGTAGTGAATGTCACACAGATGTAACGCTGGTGTGGGCTACATGGGATGTCACACAGATGTAACTCTGGTGTTGTGGTGTAGGGGACATCACACAGATGTAACCCTAGTGTGGGTGCAGGGAACGTCACACAGATGTAACCCTGGTGTAGGTTTAGGGGATGTCACATGATGTAACCCTGATGTGGGGTGTAGTGAATGTCACACAGATGTAACACTGGTGTGGGCTACATGGGATGTCACACAGATGTAACTCTGGTGTTGTGGGTGTAGGGGACATCACACAGATGTAACCCCGGTGCCGTGGTTTCAGGGGACGTCACACAGATGTAACCCTGGTGCCGTGGTTTCAGGGGACGTCACACAGATGTAACCCTCATGCTGTGGGTGTAGGCATGTCACACAGAGAGAGGATGCCAGGAACTCAGCTCATCTGTCATATCCGGGCTCAGTGAAACTGTCTTAAAAATATAGTAATCAAAGCAGGCGAGGTGGCATGCACCTTTAAACCCAGCACATGGGAGGCAGAAGCAGGAGGTTCTATGTGAGTTCAAGGCTACTCAGGGCTACACAGAGAAACCTTGTCTCTGAATACAAAGAAACAAACAAAAAAGGTAATAAATGACTCCCGAGTTATTCTTTGGGTACCTAGAATGGAATCAATTTCTGGGCTTCTGTCAAACTTTTCCTTCTGTCTTTCTGGGCAGCCATTCTGCAGTCACTCCAGTGTCCAGAACCCTAAGCCTGGAAGATGGCTCCATGGGTAAAAGGAGTTGCTTCCAAGATCCATAACACAAATTTGTTATAGAGTGAGTTCCAGGATAGCCAGGGCTACACAGAGAGCCCCTGACTTGAAAAAGAAGAACAGGAGGATGAAGAGCAGGAAGAAGTGTTGCCCTCTAAGGTCCATCCAGCTCCCCGTATCTGTTTCTGAAAGTTCTCAAAGGTCCTTCATCAGAACACCTTAGTTATCTCTTCAGTAGCTTCTCTTCAACTGTGTGCCTTGCAAAATTGCGGTCCTCGGACCGACCAATAACAGATGACTAGCTCACTTATCCTTCTAATGTCTCTTGTCTAGGGCTGGGCCCTCACTCCCATAACGCCGCTGCCCCCTTTCCTCACGAAAAAATCCTTTACTTCCTCTGGCCAGAGGCCCCTCTGCTTGTCCATCACTCCAAGGTCTGATGCACCTGTCCCCATCCTCAACCCGCCTCCGCCCGTTCACTCCCTGCCTGCACGCCGTACCTGGCCTGAGCCTCGTCCAGGCTCTGGTCGGTGACGGCCATGATCTGCTGCAGGACGTCGCTCGTGTCACGGCCCAAGGGAGCTGCGGGCGCTGGGCGGCGCGGGGCGGACTGCAGCGGCACGGGGCGCAGCGATGCGGCCATGTGCGATGGGCCGGGTAGCGCAGAGGCACAGTCCTGCCAGGAGCCCTCGCGCATGCGCAGCAGCCAACCGCCGCAGACTTAGATGCCACGCCCCTTCGCGCCCACTAGCCAACCGCCGCTGAGCAGCGCCCGCAGAAACGCCCTGCAGGCGCCTTTCACCAATCGGCGCGGAGCACCGCCCTCTCCCTCGTGACGTGCCTCAAACAGTCTTTTTAACGGAGGCTGAGGAAACGGTTGAGGGTTGTCTAGAAAACAGCGATTCTCTTCTGCATCCCCCCCCACACACACTACTCCACCCCCGGACACGCTTCCTGCGGGTGCCGTCACCCGTCAGCGCCCGGCACTGTTTCCCCCTTCCCAGCGACTCGCTAGAAACTTGCCTTCTCAACTGCCACTGAGAACCCTGTTGAGGGTTGCCATGGTAACGACGATACATGCGTTTGCTTAAGTCTGGTGTGCTTTATGGCTCCCATCCCGGTCAGAGGCCACAACCCTTGGGTGTTTCAACGCGTCTGCCTTCTCTCTGATCCCTAGTTTGGCAGCCCCGCACATCTCCGAGTTTCCTTCCTCAGAGGCCTGCCTCCTCACCTCTCCCACTTGTACACTTCCCTCCCTCAGAACTTTTCAAAAACTTGTGGCTGGGCATAGTGGCACATACCTTTAATCCCAGCATTAGGGAAGCAGATTTTGTGAGTTCGAGGCCAGCCTGCTCTACATAATGAGTTTCAGTACAGGGCTATGTGCAAAAACCTTGCCTCAAAATAATTTGAGACAGAGTCGCATATAGCCCAGGGTGGCCTCACATTTGTTACGTAATGAAAATTGACTGAATTTGCTAGTGGAGCATGGTTTCGACCTTCTGGTTTTTCTGCATCTACCCAAGTGCTGGGATGTGGTGTGTGCCTCATGTCCTATTTGTGTGGTGGTAGGGATGGAATCCAGACCTTCATGCATATCAGGCAACCGCTGTACCAACTGAAGCACATCTGTTTCCTAGTTTTTCAACTTGAGACAGGGTTTCTTTTCATATAGCCCAAGCTGACATCAAATTTACTAGTAGTTGAGAATGCCCTTGACCGCAGTTGCCTGCTTTCACCTCCTTCACCACCCCAGCTAGTTCCTCAGCACTCTGGTTCCTCCTCAGAGTTCCCCAGTCCCTCAGAATTCCCACTCCAGTCCTGCCTCTTCTTCAAGGTCTCCCATACCTAAGTCCCAGGCTCCTCAAAATTCCTGTTCCTTGCCACGGTCCCTTCACACCTCGAGTCTTTCCCATCAGTTCTGAGGGCCCTCCACTCGTCCTCTGGCCTTTCTCAGAGCTCTTCAGACCTCAGAGCCTCAATGTGACTTTTTCTGGGGGAAGCCACCCTGATAAGAGTAGCCTGACCAAAGAAACAATTGCACTCAAGTCCAGTTTTGTGACCCAGGGAATTTATTGGGGTTACAGGAGCATGGGAAGCTGAAGAGTGCTGCCCACCCTTCTCATGAGAAAAGCAGCCCATATGTACTCTCCTTCCATAAGAGCACACTAGTGGTTCCATCTCGTGAGACCATGTTCAATCTGGAGGGATAGCTATACAAGTCCTGGGTCCCGGAGCGGGGGGGTCCCTTCTGGCTGGTCACCAGACCCATTTCCCTGACGCTCTCTATTCCCCTTATATCCAGCTGAGGGACTGGATGAAGTATGCAGATATGTGTAGATAACAGAAAGGAAGTTAGAACCAAGCACTTTTCTCCACTGGAGAAAGTCAGCTATATATGTTGTTTTTGGCAAGATCCAGTTTAGGAATGCCCTCAACCTGTTTGTTCCTTTTTTTAAAATTATTTTATTCAGTGTACATTGATGTGAGGATGTCAGATCCGCTGGAACTGGAGTTACGGTTGTGAACTACCATGTGGTTGTTGGGAATTGAACCCG
Organism: Myodes glareolus; assembly: GCF_982192425.1. Classification (NCBI taxonomy): domain Eukaryota; kingdom Metazoa; phylum Chordata; class Mammalia; order Rodentia; family Cricetidae; genus Myodes; species Myodes glareolus. The sequence continues at coordinate 2,809,033 of NC_142048.1, read as the reverse complement.
GGTGCTTTTAACTACTGAACCATTTCTCCAGTCCTGGAAGACTTTTGTTTTGTTTTGTTTTGTTTTTTATCGAGACGGGGTTTCTCTGTAGCTTTGGAACTCATTCTGTAGACCAGGTTGGCCTTGAACTCACAGAGATCCACCTGCCTCTGCCTCCCAAGTACTGGGATTAAAGGCATGTGCCACCACTGCTCGGCTGTTCTTTGCTTTTAAATACGTCTCGTGTGTGTGTGTGTTGTGTGCGTGCACATGCCTATGCCCATCTGCCCATCTGCTCATCTGCACGCACAAGCATTGGCACATGTGAAGGTCAGAGAACAGCTTTCATGACTTAGTTCTCTCCTACCATATGGGCCCAGGGATTGAACTCATGTTATCAGGCTTGGCAGAAACCACCTTTTCCTGCTGATCTTAGGCCTCTCATTCCTTCCAACCCAGGATTCCAGGTCTAGCAAACGCTAGCATGTGGTGTGTACCCCATGTCTGACAGAACTCTCACTGGCCTTTTGTCTCTCATTTGGGATGCATGACATGACAACAGGCTCCTCAAGCAGAAGGAAAAAGTACACAAATCCCTCTCCAAAATCACAGAACCTCCCAGAATCTGTTTGCTTTGAGACAGAATTCAGATGAAGGTTTGGTGAGTGTTAGCATGACTGGGAAGCCCATTTCATTCTGTTACTGAAGAGGAAACTCAAGCAGCAGGTAGGGCAATGGGGAGACTTCAGGGGCAGCCAGCAAGAAATGCAAATGTAAAAGAACAAGAGAAACCCTCTGATGAAGGAAACCATAGGCTTGGCCCCAGCAATAGGAATGGAACCCTTGAAGGGGGCCGAGAGTGGTACCCTGTACAAAATGTCAGTCAGTGGCTAGCAGTACACAGGCTTGATTTGGTGGGGAGAGGACTATAAGTTCCACAGGCCTAAAAAGACAAAAGCTTGGTGCTACCTGGCAGAGGAAAGATCAAGAGAAAAAAGCTGGGCTGGAGCAAGGTGGGGTTGGGGGCTCAGCAGTTAAGCGCTTGCCACTCAAGTGTGAATTCAGAGCCGCAAAAACCCACATAAATGCAGGGGTGGAGTGACCAGACTGTAATTCCAGCCTTGAAGGGCAGTGACAAAGGGTTACCCAAAGCAGCAGGTCAGTGAGACTGGCTGTTTTGGTGAGCTCTGGGTTTGGTTGGGAGACCCTGTTTCATTGAGTAAGATGGCAGAGCTTGCAGCGGTGATCTCGACACTCACCTCTAGCTTCCACATGCACCAAAAGGTACGAGAATGCCCACATTTGTATAAAGATATGCACACAGCTAGGCACTCTCTAATTCTAGCTTGCAGAAGGCAGAGACAGGTGGATCTCTGAGTTCGAGGCCAGCCTGGTCTACAGACCAAGTTCCAGGACAGTCAGGGCTACATAGAAAACCTTGTGTCAAAAAAGAAAACAAAAACTGTAACACTTATAAGTGGAAAAAGGAAATAAAAAGCTGACAAGATAAATCTGTCAACAAAGTCTGGAAGATGATGATGTAGGACAGACCTGAGTACAGGCGAGACAACTGACCTCTGGAGTCCGTCAGAGGGTCCTCGATTCAGGATTTGATTGGCTGCCTCAATACGCAAAGTGACAAGGTCCAACAGGTCTGGAGGTCCATGGAAGTAGGGACAGAGTCCTTAATGGTCAGCTGGTAGTTCCTGGGTTGTCACCTTGGGAGACTCAGTCTGTAGGTACACACTGCCCACATGGGATCAAGAACCTAGCCCCACAGTTCAGTCTTGTGTCTTCACAGAGGTAGGAATGGGCATCTTCTCTTTGGATATGGCTCCTGTGACAGAGCTCTGTGGTGGGAACCGGCCTAGTGTGTGCCAGGCCCCAGCTGTGAGAAAATGGAGAACATTGTAGAGACAGCATCATTTCCAGTTCTCTGGGAACAGATGCTTTAATGCCTTAAGAATTTGGCCTCAGATAAGACAGAGGTTCACATTCCTGCTGTTGCTCAGCATGTGAATCCGAAATGAGAACACTACTCTTGCTCCTCTGGTGAGGTGGGGCAGGGAGCCAGGCTCATGGTCCACCTGACTGCCAGGGGCTTTTCTAGGCAGGGAGAGGGCTCATCTCAGGCCTGAGGAGTAGCAAGTTCCAGAAACTTGTGACTTAATTTCAGGTTTCTAGGGACACTGAACTCCCTTCCTCAGGGAGTTTTCTGGTCCCTCCTGGCATGTCTGTGTCATTTCCAAGCTGTGTAGTAAGACACGGCTACACCTGAATATGGTGTCTTAGGCTTGTCATTCAAGCACTCAGGAAGTCGAGGCAGGAAGACAGCTGAGAGATGGAAGTTAGTCTGAGCTATACAGTGAGTTAGATGGCTTGAGCTATGTTGTGAGATCCTGTGTCTTAGAAAATAAAATAAAATAATGGTTGGGGGGAGGCAGGTAGAAAGAAAAGGCTTATATAAGCCAGAAATTGCTCTAGGTTCTTGAAGAGGGGATAGTAGAAGGACATCAGCAGAAGGAAGCTTAAGTGAGACTCCAGAAAGAGGCAGAAGCCAGGAATGGGAGTACAGAGCTCTAATCCCAGCAGACAGCATTGAGAGGCAAGATGGATGCAGCAACATAAGGCCTAGGCCACATAAAACCCTGCCTCCAAAAAAACAAAAAACAAAAAACAAGGTTGGGGGCACAGAATAGGAATGAGATGAGGACAGGGGATTCCATGTTGAAGGATTCTCGTCAACTCTGTGCCATGATAGATAGATAATTCCAGGACACAGGGACAGATTGTTTGAATTAATGACAAGGAAAAAAAAAAACCAAACAAACAAATGACCTTGGCAACCTTAGAGTGGAAAGGCTTGCCCTGTATCATGCACTCCCTCCCTGCTAATGGAGGCAGGTGAGCCCTCAGAGGCTGCTCAAAACTCCCAAGGAATCAGCTTCAATACCAGCACTTGGGAGGTGGAGTGAGAAGGATCAAGGCCCTCCTCAGCAACACAGTGAGTTCAAGGCCAGCTTGGGCTAGCGTGAGATCCTGTCTCAAAAAAACAAAACCAAAATGGCCTCAGAAAGACAGCATACCTATAGTCTAGCCTGCATGAGTGGGTGGTGTAACTTAGGACAGCTCTCACCTCTTCTACCCTGAACACCAACAGCACCATGTAGGAAGAAACAGTCTACAGGTCATACCAGAGATATACAGAAAAAATATAAAACGTGTTTAAAACAAAAATAAGTAAAACCTGAGATGTTTGAGAGCCAGACTGCCAAGTCCCTTTGGATGCTCTCCCAGGTGCACAGAGATGACCCCAAATCTCTGTGTTCTGAGGTAGGCAGATCTGTGGCCTGGAGAGTATTGAGAGCCATGCATCTGCTGGGCTGGACTGAGTCAGGGAAACTGCTAGAGGCTGTGGGGTGATATTTTTGCTGCCCCATCTTCTGCCTCAGTCCAAGGAAGCTAAAGGGTGGAGTCCATCGGTGGGCAACCGTTCTCAGGAAGCATGATCCGGGTGCTGGCACCTGTCTGGGCGGAAGATGAGCATCGGGAAGATTTGTGGTTGGACCAGCGGAGGAACATGCAGCAGAGGAGGCGGCGAAAGGTCCGGCGCATCTCAGCATCTCGGCAGGAGTATACCGCGGCGTTGACCAGTGAGTTGGCCTCAGCCAGGAGCAGGAAGTACTTCTCCACCACCAAGACATTGCAGGATTTACAGTCCAGACCGTCTAGGAGCAGCACCACTTGGCCTGGTGTCCAGCACACCACAAATGCCCCTGCAGGACAGAGACTGGGAGTGAGGGGTGGAGGTTGACGATGGTGAGCCACCAGGAGACTTGTCTGAACCACCCATGTGCTAAAGCAGTGACCAACTGTGTGGCACACACCACACAAGCTCCCTGTGGGGCAGAACTGCTAGGAGGGTAGACACCTTTCTCCAATCTGCCTGTCAGAGGACACCTGTCCCAACTGGGACACATAGCCCATGGCCCTTCAACCTTTTATAGGAGATTTGTTCACTAAAGAATGAGACAGGCTGGTTACAGAGTAGTGGGCCAGGAATCACTGGGGAGAATCAGTCCTCAACCAGAAATAGATTTTCTTCTATACTAAAAGCCCAAAAGAGGGACTTATTGCTAAGACTGAGGACCCAAATCAAATTCCCAGAGCCCATGTGGAGTAAGGAGAAAACTAATTCCCAGATGTTGCCCTCAGACCTCTACAGATGAACTAAAGTGCATTATATACACATCTGTGCACACATTCACAAAATAAATTAAAAAAAATTATTTACATGTGTGTGTATACGTGTATGAGTGTAAGCCACATGCATGTGGGTGATGTCCTGGAGCTAGAAAAGGGCATCAGATCCCTTGGAGTTACAGATGGTTATAAGCTGCCTACTGTGGGTATTAGGGATTGAACCTGGGTCCTGGGAAGAACAGGAAGTGCTCTTACCAAGTCATTTTCTAGCCCCACCGCAAAGAATAAACTCCCAAGGGGAGCCAGGTGGAAGGGCATACACCCATCTACTCAGGGAAAGAGAGGCAGGAATGTCAGTGCTTCAAGGCCTGTCTGCCTTAGCTACAACCTGGACTCCATGAAACCCTGCATTAAAAAAGTAACCAAGCTGGGCCATGGTGGCGCAGGCCTTTAATTCCAGCACTGAGGGGCAGAGGCAGCCACCTGTGATCTTTGTGAGTTTGAGGCCAGTCTGGTCTAAGAGTGAGTTCCAGGATACCATGGCTATGTAGAGAGACCCTGTCTCAAAAAAACAAAAACCTAAACCATGAGCCAGGTGTGGTGGTGCATGCCTTTGATCTCAGTATTCGGGAGGCAGAAGCAGGTAGGTGGACCTCTATGAATTCAAGGCCAGCCTGGTCTACATAGTGAGCTCCAGGTTAGCCAAGTCTACACAGTGAGATCCTACTTCAAAAGAAAACCAAATTAATAAATAAGCAGAAACAAAAACAGGGCTGGAAAGACATGGCTCAATGGGTAAGAACAGGTATCTAAATTCAGTTCTCAACAATGACTTCAGGCCGTTCGAAACTGCCTGCAATTTCAGCTCCAAGTGCTTAGGAGGCTACTTCTAGCCTCCACATGCACCTGCACACATTTGCATGAGCCCAGACATAATCTCACAGCCACATACACACACACACACAAATAATAATAAATCTAAAACAAAACAAAATGAGGAAAGGCTGGGTATGTAGTGGTTCATTCCCAGTACTCAGGAGGCAGAGAAAGGCAGATATCTGTGAATTCGAGGCCAGCCTGGTCTATACAATGAATTCCAGAACAGTCGGGGGTACTTTGTGAGACCCTGCCTTAAAAAACAAACAAACACAAACAACCATAAAAACAGGGCTGAGGATACCAATAAGTTGGTGGTACTTGAAATCAGGTGTAGAGTACACCCTATCATCTGGGAGATGAAGGCAAGAGAAATAAAAGTTCAAGATCATCTTCTATTACTATTTAATTTGAAGCCAGCCTGGGCTAGCCCTGCGGAGGCTAGGTCCCTGAAGCTGGTCAGAGTACCCACTTACCCAGGATGATGACAACAGTCTTGACTAGGCTGAGCGTCGTCTCTCGGTAGCGGGGATGGCAGCTGACGTGCTCTGCCATGCGCTCCACCCGTCTACGCACATAGAAGAAAATGCGTGTGTAGACAGCTACCATAAGCAGGAAGACCAGAAGGCTGGACAGGGCCCACACAGCCAGGTAGGAGCGGCTGAACAGGGGCACCATTCGTGAGCAACTGTCTAAGTCACAGAGGCAGTGCCAGAAGTGTGCAGGTAGCAACCCCAGGCCCAGTGCAGCCACCCACACACCCACAATGAGTGTGACCACACGGCCCCGGGGTAGGCGGCTGTGTAGCTGAACAGCCATCACACTACGGTGCCGCTCTACAGCAATGGCCAGCAGTGTGGCCACTGATGCTGTCAAGCTGGTGTCCAGCAGACCCTGTCGCAGGAACCAGCCTCTGATGGAGAGCCGGGCAGTTCGTGGGCCAGTGTGGAACATGAGGAAGAGGTAGGCCATGCCGGCAAAGAGGTCAGCAGCAGCCAAGTTGCCAAGCAGGTAGTATATGGGCTGGTGGAAGCGCCGGTTGGAGGCAATGGCTGCAATAACCAGCAGATTGGTGAGCAACACCAGTACACTGACTGTCAGCCCCAGAGCCACCACTACCACATCCTTGGGGCGCCAATGAAGGCTGAGCTCCTTGCCACTGTTATTATAGAAAAAGCCGATGGTCTCATTGTAGTAGCACTGACCCATGATGACCACCTGTGAATATGGAAAGAGAGAGGTCAGTGCAGATGGTCCCTGATGGAGGAGGCATGAACAGGCAGTGGCCAAAGACAAGAATTAAGATTGGGTGAGTGCAACCCACAGATTCAGAGGCCCTCTGAGCAAGGTGTCTGTGGTGAGAGCCAGAGTGACCTAAAAAATACGAGCTCTGTTTATCTACTCAGAAAGCAGGGTCTCGCTACACATCCCACCCTGTGAGACCAGGCTGGCCTCAAAATCAAGAGATCCACTCGCCTCTGCTGAATGTTGCCACAACAATTTTTAAAAGGATCTCTGATAGGTAGAGTTTGTTTGTTTTTGGTTTTTTTGCTTTTTAAAATCTGAAGACCCCACAGCATTGTGATCTACATTGCAATTCGGGGCCTCCTGCCACCAATCTGCGACCAGATTGGACACCTGTGGTTTCCGAGGCACCAGTGTGGGAGGGCTGGCTGGGGCAGCCTGAAGATCACACTGGTGCCAGGGTCAGGCGTGTGCACACCCGAGCAAGGTTCCTAGTCAGCACCCGGAGGGCAGTGCCAAGGCGCAGAGGTGACCAGAGTGAGCAGAGGAGACAGAGAGACCGCACCAGAAGTTGAGTTATGGGCAGGATTCCGCGCAAGAGCTCTGGAAGCAGGCCATTCCGGGGTGGGACCCAAGAGGCCTCCGGGACAAAAGAAGGTGTTTTGCAGACGACCCTGGGCTAGAGGAAGGGCTGTGGAGAAGAAGGGGTACGCCTCACTCTCTCCGGAAGCCTGCACCCACCCTGGTCTTACCTGGGCCTCCAGTCAAGCGGCAGACGGGGAAGGCTCGTGGGGGGTCGATGTGGGGCTGAGATCCATGACAGTGCGATGGGCGGTTGCGCAGCTGCTGCGTCCGGTGTGCTAGAAGCCCCAGGCCGAGCATGCAAGAGAGGCGGGGCCCAAGGCCACGCCCCTACCTGCCCCAGCTCTGGGGCCCTGGGGGAGTGTCCCGCCCCCTGGAGAGTACCACCCCCATGTAGAAAGAATGGTGTGCTGAAAAACTGCGGTAGTCCCACCTCCTCCCCGCAGCCCCGTTTTCCCACGTGGGACACCCCTTTAACTCCGTCCTCCGCACACCTCACGTGTTTGCCCTTTCCCGCCTTTGAGGTTGAGTCACCTGGCAGCTGGAAAGATCCGCAGCTGAGGCCTCTGGGGCGCCCCCCTGATCCTGACCAATCCTGTACCGAGCTGCAAGCCCCGCCCCACCTCACCCTGCCGTCTCAAGCTCGCGGCTGGACCCCCGCCCCACTGAAGGCGCGCCACCAGCACACGCCCCGGACCCTGTGTGCCACCCTGACTTCCCGTGGTCTACCCTCAGCCTGTGCTGGCTCTGGCCTGCAGCCTCCTCCCCTGGCCTCCCCCGTCCGCAGCACACAGTCCCATTGTCCCGATTATCTGCACCGGGTTGTATTTGATTATGTAGAACCGGATCAGGGACACAGAGCTCTGGCAGGGCCTTAGTGACTCATCTGGGGCTCCAGGCCCTGCGCTAATTGCCTGTGGGGTTTCACAGGGTGGTTTTTAGAAGTCTTGGTTCATCAGGTCAGTAATAAAGGGATAAAAGAAGCTGCTCTTACTGGTGACGTTTTCTTTGTCAGCCTTCCCTGGCAAAGACAGATGTGTAAGAACATCACAGGATTGTTTTTTACCTTTTTCAAAACAGGCTGTCCTAGAACTAACTCTACAGACCATGCTGGCCTCCAACTCAGAGATCTGCCTGCCTCTGCCTCCTGAGTGCTGGGACTAAAGGCGTGTGCCACCACTGCTCGGTGGATTTTTTTTTTAATTAAAATGTAATTTTATTTGTACATGTACATGTTTATGGGCATGGGTCAGATAATTTGCAATAATTGGTTCTCTCCTACTACCAAGTGGGTCAGGCTTTGCAGCAAGCACCATTAGCACTGTTGTGTTCAACCAGGGCAGGACTTTATTCAGGGGTTATAAGAATCCAGATTTGGCCAGCACTTGGGAGGCAGAGAATTTCTGAGTTCTATAACAACCTGGTTTACATAGAGAGTTCCAGACCAGCCAGGGCTACAAGAGACCCCGCCTCAAAACAAACAAACAAACCAAATCCAGAAAGATGTAAAAGCAGGTGAGAGGTCTAAACTACACCCACCTACTCACATAGAATCTGTCAAGGAGGCAAGTGGCACTAGGGCCAGGAGCCATTATGATCAGAGTAGTCAGACATCTGAGACTGGGGTAACCCCAAGGATCTTCGGACCTGAATTGACCATTAGATACTGATCCTGACTCGCCTGTGCACCTGTGTTGTCTGGCTGTTTTAACCTCCTCTAGTAGGGAGATGGTGAGGACTTCCCAAGATGGGTGCTCTTCCTTACCCAACTCTCTGGTAACCTGTCTCTCCCCACACCCCACTGAATTGGTCTGGTTACCAGGTGGGGCAGGTAGAGAGACATATGGGGTCATCAGCTCAGTCCTGAGTCTCCTGGGATGGTGGGTGGTCAGAGATGCTCCTCAGATCCCTCAGGCTCAGTGTCAGCACAACAGGTAGCCCTGGACATAGCCTCAGTGTCCAGCTTGGAGAGTAGCCGGGCTGTCTCCTGGGTGATCTCAAAGTGCTTGGGCAGAGGGTTTCGGCGCAGGGGGCTGCCTTCAGGGGAGGCAGCAGCAGGGCCCAGGCTTCGTCCCCTCAAACTACCTCGGTGCACTGTTGAGACAGTAACAGGAGTCTCCTCACACAGTTTGGAAGCTACCAGAGCCAAGCTGGACAGTTGATGAGTGACTGGTCGTACACCTCCCCGTGAATACTTCACTGGCTGGCGACTGAAGTGGCCCCGGGATTGTGTTCCCAGGAGCAAGTCCTCAGGGCTGTGGCTGGACCCTGGGGAAAGATGAATGCTAAGCATCCCCAAGCTCTCAGGACGTACATCCAGGAGTGACCAGTCAGCCATGCAACCATACAGGAAAGAGAGAGCTCTCCAGGACACTCACCTTCCCCTGCCCCAGCTCTGGTGTTTTCCACCTCCTTTTCCTCCTTTTGGTCTCTCTGCAGAGTTGCAATCTGCAGGAAGAAACCCAGAATGTGACTCCTAACAGTAAAGGGGGTGGCTCAGTGCATCAGAGGATTTGCTGTGCATGCATGAGGAGACAAGTTTGAATTTCTGGCATCTTTGTAAAAAGCCAGGCATGACTGGGAGTACTTGTAACTACTATATTATGGGGTGGAAACAGGCATCCTGGGAGCTGATTGGCATGCCAGCCTAGCTGAAATAGCATGCTGCAAGTTCAGTGAGTGACCCTGTCTCAATGCACACTGTCCATAGCCAGTGCTCCTCTGTCACTCACACCCTGTGCTCAGCAGCTAACAGAGCTGTCTGACTAACCTTCTTTTCTAGTGCTGGGATCCAAATCCAAAACCTCACACATGCTAGATGATCACTTTGTCACCGAGATTCATTTGCAACCTGGTCCTTGCTCCATTCTCGTTTCTCTTACCCACTCTTTACAATCTAGGGCTGCACATAGCACGCGCGCTCCTACCTCAAGGCCTTTGCCCAGCTGGTCTCACTGCCTTACGTTTTCCCCAAACTTGCCCATGCCTCTTCCCATCCCTATGTCATGCACTCAAAACACTAAGGCAGGAAGATCACAGAGAAAGACCCTATCTCAAAATCAAATAAAACAATACAATAAAAAGGCAAGTGTGTCGGGCCTAGAGAGACAGCTCAGAGGTTAGAAGCATTGACTGCTTTCCCAGAGGACCCAGGTTCAATACCCAGCACCTACATGATAGCTCAAAACTGTCTGTGACTCCAGTTCCAGGGGACCTGACATCTTACAGACATACATCCTGGCAAAAAAACCACCAATGTGCACACACACACACACACACACACACACACACACACACGTATATACGAGACAATGTGTCATCTCAGCTACTAGTCAATAGGCCTAGACAAGAGGGCCATTAAACTGGCTTACAGTGTGAGTTCAAGGCCAATCTGGCAATTTAAGGAGACTCTGCCACAAAATAAACACTAAAAGGAGGTTAAGGATGAAAAGGCCTCTGTCACCAAGCTTGGCAATTTCCATTTCCAGGACCTACATGCTAGAAGAGAACTGACTTTTTCTCTGACTTCCATGTGACACCCCTTTAATACATAAATTAATTAATTAAAAATGTAACAAAAGCAATTTGGGCTGGTGAGATGTTTCAGTAGAAACAATTCCACTGAAATTCAGTGGAAGAATTCTATCCCCAGGTTCCATGAAGGATAGGCTGTCCTCTGGCTTTCATGCTCATGCGATGACATGTGTGTGGCTACACTCACTCAACAAACAAACAAACAAATAAATGCTTTTGAAAAATGCAAACAAAATTAAAGAGAGCTAGGAGGACTTAGTGATAAGCACACATTTAACGCACACCAGGCACTGGATTCAATGTCCAGTTGTGCAAAAGAAGGGGGGTATTAAACACAGACAAGGCCATCCCCATAGCTGTGGAATAAGCAGACTTCTACCTCAGAAGGTGTGACCTCCAGACACTTCTCCGGGGCACTGTGGAGTTTGGGACCTGGGCTGGAGTCTGAGGCTATGGTCAGGGGTTGTATGTCTTGGGCAAGAAGTAGGGCTGGGTGCTGGGGACTGGATTCGAGGAGTGTGGGAGCTAGGCCAGGATCTTGGGTCAGGGGCTCAGAGGCCAGAGGGAGCTCATCCATTCCAAAGATCTGCTCATAGTGCACAATGAGGAATTCAACAAGCTGAGCCTGGTGACTGGAGTCCAGCAGACAGGACACAGGGCTGACACTGGGGGCCCTGGGTCCATCTGGTGGCCGCAGCAGCGTAGGCCCAAATACAATTCCCAAGTTGTTGGCAGACATCTTGTTTTCTTCAAACCGAGCAGCCACCCTGCGAATGGTGGGGAAAAAGGTCAACCATGAAGTTGGAGGAGAATGGTAGGACCTGTGAGCTAGCCTGGTGACTTGGCCAGGCCACAGGAAAGTAGTGCCTGGTCACTGAGACCGTGTCAGAGTCAGGTGTGTGTGTCCAGGGCTCTGAGCTCAGAAGAAATATGAAAGGTCAGAGGTTAATATGAGCCACACAGGTAAGCAGTTATGTTTCTAGGGAAAGAGGGCCATGATTCAAAGCTTAGGGACCCATGCACACCTGAACAGATGGGCCACCAGGTGCCGCACGGTGCTGTAGTTAGAGGGAGGCAACTGCACCAAGAGGGTCCTCAGCGAGCGGATAATCTCAGGGCTGGGGCTGGGGGTTCCAGGGTCATCCCCAGGGTCTGCATGCAGGGTCTTTGCCAGAGAGATGAAGGCATCGTAGAGGTGGAAGGGGACCACGGGATCAGTGAGCTGATGGGGACAGGAGTGGGGATGGGCTGCTGAGGGTCCTGAGCCAGAGGCTGCATGGTTCCTGCCCACCACCTCAGGCCTAGAGCTACCTACCTCTTGAAGAAATCGCTTGAGGACACTGGTGATATCATGAGGAGAGTTTCCCGACAGTTCAACCAGTACTCGGCCATTCTCAAAGGCCTGGCACAGCCGTTCCACGCGCACTCGAGACCCACTGACCCGATAGATGCCCTGCAGGCCAAGGGCGCGACGCTCTATCTCAGCTGTGCACTGGGTAACCACAAAGGGTACCTCCTCAGGGAAGTCTCTGGGGAGTTGTAGGAAGTCAACTCCAAAGAGAGGCATCCGGGCTGGAAGCCGTTGGTGTCCACAAAGGATGAGGAGGGTCTCCAGACAGCGCTTGTGACAGGTCAAAAAGCACTGGGGGGAATGTCACAGGGTTAGGGGTTCAGCTGGGGACAAGAAGGTTATTAGGAGGTCAGCAGGGGATGAGGAGGTTATGAGAAAAGCCAGGGAGTGGAGAATGGTAAGAGATGCTACACCTGACCAGTGAAAAGGCTCAGTAGGTAAAGTGCTCGCTGCCAAGCCTGATGACGATCTTCAAGACTCACAAGCAGGAAGGAAAGAGATGGCTCCTTTAAAGTATCCTCTGACACACCCACACCACGCACCCATGCACACACACACACACACACACACACACACACCACGACAGAAAACAAACATTGAGACTCAGATAGGACATCAGGCAAAGGCAGGTCCTAAAGCAAAGGGTTGCATGGATCTGGGTCAGTGTGTTTGATCAAAGTCAGCACAGGTCATTAGGTCTCCAGTCTAGGTCACACCTCTTCGCACTCTGTCCCGCTGACCATGAAGGCTTCACATTCTCTGCACTTGGCTGGACCACGCAGCCGCCGTAGCCGGTGGGTCTGAGCAGCTGTGGACAGTGTCCACTTCCTGAAGGGGCTGCCTAGTCCATTCTCCATCCCATCCCCCAGATCTGCAAGGAAGGAGGTCAGGGCTGTCAGGGCCACCCTCTTGTTCCTGTAATCTCACCTGCCCACCTATGTCAGCCTTACCAGGGTCTCGTTCCTCAAAGTCATCAGAGGACTCAGTGCTTATAGATGACACCTTCACAAGCCGCCGAGTAGCAGCACCTGGGGTCAGAGGACAAAGAGGTAGGATCACTGGTCATGGGACAGGCGTGGTCTAAGGAGACAGGTTTGGTTTCCAGGACTTCCAAAAACACCCAGAGAGATCTTTGAGAGAGAGGGTCAGAGGCCAGAGGTCATGTCCAGGAATGGTCCAGGCCCTTGTCTGGTGGATTAGAGGAAACTTTCACCAAGACAGTGGGTCAACACTGGAGGATCAGGGTATAGATCGAAGGGTAGATTAGAGGCCAAGAGGTAGGTTGGAGATTAAAAGTCAGTGCTTGGTTAGGAGCTGGAGGGCAGGTGGGAGGTGGAAGGGTACAGGTGTGTTGGGGGAGGGAAGGGGAGGGTTCTACCCTCACCTGGGCTGGAAGTAGGGGAGTCCAGGGACTGGAATTCATTGCCACCACCTACAGTGTCTGCATCACTGCCTGGAGTGGGGCCTGGCGTCCCTAGGTGAGAACAGGGCAATCAGACTGGTGTAAACCAGGCCCTATACCCTTCAGGCCTTCTTGAACTTACCCTGGCTGCCTGAGCTGGTATCCTCCCAAGGCCCAGACTCAGAGTAACCCTCCTCCAGCCTGGCATGTGGGGGCCCCAAAAACTTCTTTTTTGTGTCCTGAGGGGAACTGGGAAAGAGAGATTTGAGGGTTTGATCTCCAGGAAGCTGGCCTAGGTGACAGCAAGCGGGCATAGCATTTGGGTCCCAACTCCAAGGGTTTGCAAACTCTGTTATCCAGGACCATTTAAGCCCCATAAGGGCCCTAGCCCCACCACTCTAAGACTGGCGTAGTTCATGAGAAGTTCCCCTGATCCTATAAATACCCTTAACAAAAGTCATTGAGCCATTTCAAAGCAAGCAAGCAAACAAACACAGGAAGGGCTGGAGAGGTGGCTCAGTGGCTATGAATGTCTGGCTGCTCTTATAGGACCCAAGCTCAGTTCCCAGCACCCGCATAGATGGCTCACAAATGCCTATAACTCCAGCTCCACAGGACCTGATCCCTTCATCTGGTCTTTGAGGGCACCTGCACACAGGTGGCATATACACATACATCTAAATAAAAATAATTCTTTAATCAGGCAGTGCTGGTGCACACCTTTAATCTTAGCACTCAAGAGGCAGAGGCAAGGGAATCGCTGTGAGTTCGAGGCCTGGTCTATAGAGGGAGATCGAGAACAGCCAGGGCTACACAGAGAAACCCTGTCTCATAAAATAAAACAAACCAAAAATCCGGAAGACATTAAAAAAATGGGGAAAAAAAAGAAAAAAAATGGGGACTAGTCGGTGGAGTAAGGGCTTCAGCTGGTGTGGAAGGGAGCAAGAGGGTAGCCGAATCTTTACGAACAGAGGTGAACATAATGAAAGTACACACACACACACACACACACACACACACACACACACACTTATTACTGGCACGGGGTTTCTGAGCTTACTCCAAGCTCAGCCCTAGAGCACACCTGTGTAGCACAGGCGTGAACTCCTGGAAGCAGAAGGCGGGAGATGGTGGTGGCGGGGCCTCAGGTTGCAGTGCCCTCACAAACTCCTGGTAGCGCTGGCCAGGCTCAAAGGGCGCACAGCACTCAGCCAGAGCTGAGAAGGCTCGAGGCCCTCTTTCTGCCTGTGCCCCTCGTAGCTCAAACAGGCCCAGTGTCACCTGCAGGGATGGAGATAAGCATAACCTAAGAGGACTGAGCCTAGATTCCTGCTGTTGCGGGTAGACGAACCTTTACCAACAAGTATTACCAGGGTTTGAGGACAGGGCCTGTCACTGGTAGGCTAAGGATGGGGAAGGGGGTGTCACCAGGGTATGGGGCCTGCTATGGGACTTGCAGTAAAGGTGTCCTGAGGCCTCAGAGATGGCTTAGGGACAGAGAAAAGGAGTATTTACTGGTGCCCAAGTGCAATGAACCACGAGTGACAAGGGGCCGGGCCGGGTCTTACCCGCCTAAGTACTTCGTCTCCTTGCAACACCAGTTTGCGTACATGTGACACTATCCGCCGCTTGGTGTTTTCCAGATCCTGCTGGCGTGTATTGGCCTCCCGAATGCAGGCCTGGTATAAAGCCTCCGCCTCCTGTGCCTGGGGAAATCAAGGAAGAGACAGCTTAAATGGACTAGAGTTGGGGAGAAGAGAGTAGCCAGACGTTAGGGGTTCTTGGTACTGTGTCTCCACCTTGGCCTGTGCCTCCTCTCGGGAGCGTCGTCTGCGCTCCTGCTGCTTGCTGGATCCGGGAGATGCCTGGGGAGGAGGGTCCTCAGGGGACCCCTGGGAACGTGCCCAAAGGTCCTCTCTGCGTTGAATGTACTGGAGCCGGGTGCGCCGTAGTGCCTGCACCGCCTCATTCTTGGGGGCAATAAGAGGACCATAAGTCCTCTGTCTGAGGTCTGCAGAGGCCTCCATTCTTTGATGGACGGCCCACTACGAAGCCTTACCATGCGTTTCTGCTCCTTCAGCCACTGCTCCTTGAATTCCTTTCTCCACTTCTCAATTTCCATCCTTTTGGCTGCTAAAGGCTGCAGAGTGGAAGATGGGCACGGGGAAGTAATTTCAGTATTCTCATTTGTTGTTTCCTGCTCCACGGCCTTGCACAGGATCTGCCCGCAGACACCCTACCCATACCCCAGCCCTAAGCCCTGTACATGAGCAGAAGGTTGTGTGGTCACTCCATCTGTTTGTCAGGGACCCCAAACATCCTGAGGTCTTAGTCCCAACAAACATCAGTCTGACACCCCTATTGGTGTATTCTTTCTACTTTCAACTTTTTCAATTTTATTTTTTATTACTTTAAAATGTGTGAATGTGTGCAGGCTTGTGCACACGAGTGTGGGTGCCTATGAAGGCTTGAGGCATCAGATCCCCACGTAGTAGGACTTATAGGTGGGTGTGGACTGCACTCATGGGTTCTAGGAACCAAACTCAGGTCCTCTTAACCACTGAGGCATCTCTCCAGCCTCTTATTAAAATTTCACTTATTTATTTTATGTTTGTATATGTGTGTGGATACATTTGTACTAGTACGTGTGATGTCAGAGGACAATTTGTGGGAGTTGGTTTCTCCTTCCTCCATATGGGTACCAGGGACCAACTCAGATTGCCAAACTTGGTGGCAAGGATCTTCACCTGCTGAGCCAATTCCATGGGTTCCCTGTCTGTTTTTTTTTTTTTTTGTTTGTTCTTTTACTGGGGATTTGAATCACGGCCTTGCATGTGTTAGTTAAGTAGTCTACTGTTGTGCTATATCTCCAGCCTTTCTTTTTTAAAAATCTATTTTTTATTATTATTCAATGTGTATGATGTGCATATGTGAACATACATGCTACGGCATATGTATGGAGGACAGAGAATATCATTATGAAGTTGGATCTATCCTTCTACCTTTATATGGGTTTCAGAAATTGAACTCAGGTCCTTCTGAGCCATCTCATTGGCCCTGGTCTTACTATGAGGTCTTGGCTAACCACCACCTCAGAGATCCACCTGCTTCAGCCTCCCCTACGTTGAAACTGAAGGTGTATGTCACCATGCCAGGCTTAAAATCAGTATTTCTTTTTTGTTTTGTTTGTTCAAAACAGAGTTTCACATATAGTTCAGGGTGTTCTAGAACTCACTATGTAGATCAGGCTGGCCTTGAATTCAAAGATCTACCTACCTTTGCCTCTTAAGTACTAGGATTAAAGGCATGCATCCTCCGTAAAAACCAGTATTTCTAAGTGGAAGAATTCTAAGACTTGGGGCTGGGGATGTAGCTCTACTGGTAGATACTTCCCTAGGACACTCATATCATCCCTCCCCTCAGATAAAAGCACCATTTTGTGTGTGTATGTGTGTATTGCCGTCTCATAGGAAGCTGGGTTTGAATCTCAGTGTAGGAACTTTTGACAAGATCCTGAGCATCTCTGGGCTCCATCTTCCTCCTGAGTGGCAGTTGCAGGGAGAGGGATGATTACCTGGTAGTAGTCTCTCTTCTGCTGGGCCAGCGTTTCCACGGCCAGGGCTCCCAGGTTGAGGTCATGTTCCAGAAACAAGGTGTAGATGTACTGGAGTGGCATCTGGCTCTGGGTGGAGTGCAGGGCTTGTTCAGGAACTGAATGGAGAGGGATAGAGGACCTGGGGGCTCTAGGGAAGGCTGGTACCTGCTGGAGAATGGACACCTTGCCGGCCTCAGCAATCTTCATGACACTCTTAGCAAACTCAAGCTCTACAGGGAGGAGAGACAGAGGGGGATCCATAGGCAGCTGAGGTTTGGGTCCTGCTTCTCATCAGTGGCTGGGCAGAAAGAAGTCTCACCGTAGCTGGCCCTCTTGTCTGTCCAGGCCAGCAACTCCTTGGCATAGCGGCTCCATGCCTTGGCATACTCCAGGGCAGCATCCACGCCACCGTTCGTCCGAGTGAGTCGCAAATCTAGTTCTTCCTCTGGGACAAATAGGGAAACCTTTGAGCCCAGCCCTAGGTGGAAGCCTTCCCCGGACCCTGAGACCAGCCCCACGACTTCGGTTCCACACTTTCATGGACCCCTCCTAAAATCCCTTTGGGATCATTGTCAGTACCGTAATTTACAGATTCTCTACTCAAGACTGGGGAATCCTTTAGCAAAGGGGAATTGTGGGATCTGCCCTGTCCCCTAAATCTGGCATAGAACAGGGTCTGTGATGCCTTGGTGAAGGAATGACCTCTGTTATCCCCCTCCCATCCTTGCCTGAAATCCTCCCCTACCTGTGAGGGGTACAGGACCCTCTGGGGAGGGATCACTCCAACATCTGGCTTCACTGCTCTGGGGTAAGAGAATGAGAGACAGCATTCAGGATCAAGCAAGACAGAAGTCTGCCTAACTGAGGCCCCCCAATCCTGTCCCCTATCTCCTTGCTCACCACAGAGGCTGTGGCAGTCTGGTCAGGCTCCAGGTCTTGTCTGAGTACAAGGTCTCCAGCCAAGGGGTCGAAAGCCCTGAGGGTGGGGTTGGGGGAGGATAAGGAATGAGGAAGTCATTTCTGCCCCAGACTGTCCTTTGTAGGGGAAAATCCTGGACAGTTGAGGGAGAAGGGAGAGATCTGGTCTCTAATATCTGTGATTTAGAAGGTGTGATCTGAGGATTTCAGGGAGCGAGGTGAGGCTGTGGCTGGTATTCAGACAGGCCTTCAGCTCACTGTGCTGCCAGCCTGGTTCTCAGTCTCCACTTCCCAAGTGTGGGATTTACAAGGACATACCACCTTGGTTGGTTTGTGCAGTCCTATGGATGGAATGCAGGCCATATGTATGCCAAACATTCTATCAACACAACTCCTTTCCCGCATCTTTCCTTTTGTGGTACAGGCAGTAAGTATTACATGGTGGTGCCTTATGAATGCTATGTACCTGATCTACTACTCAGCCACATCTTCAAGCAAGATCTTTCCCTAAAAACAAGACTTGAGAAAGGTTTTGAAGAGCCTTAGGTAATTTAGGGGTTCACAGAGTGGGATTATAGTTTTTTTGTTTTTTCAAGACAGAGTTTCTCTGTAGCTTTGGGGCCTGTCCTGGAACTAGCTCTTGTAGACCAGAGCCTCGAACTCACAGAGACACACCTGCCTCTGCCTCCCAAGTGCTGGGATTAAAGTGTTTTAAGGGTTCATGAGATTATGTGTGTGTGGTGGGAGTTGTCTTAGGACTACTTTTAAGATATACCTGAAACACCTGTGTATCTAGAATGCCAGAAAGCACACGTATTTGGGAGGGTTTGGGTGTTTGGGTGTTCAGATGTGGGGCAACAGATAGTTAGGGAGCTTGGCTAGATGTGGTGACAGGCTCAGACTTACACGTTCCCCAGTGATATCTCCAGGTTGTCCAGGCTCTGGAAGATGTCACTGTACCTCTTCCTGCCCTCGGGAGCTGGGGTCAGCTCTGGGGGAGAGAAGTGCAAGAAAACATGAACCAACCACTCACCCACCGTCTCCCTCCCTCCACCCTCGGTGGCAGCAGAGCAATCACAGGCACCTCAACCACTCTCAAGCAGAGGTGGGAGGAAAAGAGACAAAGCAAGATAGAAACAGAGACCTAAGTGAGTTTTGGTCTAAGACTAGTGTGGGGTGGGACAGTGAGCTCCAGAGGGGTTGTTTTAGACCAGACAGATGGACCCTGGCAAAATCAGAGAAGTGGTTGCTCACAGTCACAGAGACACCCACACAGGCAGGGACCCATAGGCAAATCAAGAATACAGATGCAGCTGCCACATGAAAGATTGAATAGGGGACTGACTTGACAATGGAGCCACATGGACCCCAGGGCAGACAGATGGGATCCCACGTGGGACGCACAGGCACTTAGCCTGCGGCATAAACACGCGAGTACAGCTGAAACCATGAGGAACAGGACTGAATGACACACACACACAAAGACAGCTGGAAACATAACCCAGACCTAGTCACAATTCTGCTGCCCCACTCTCTTGCTTTATGTCCCCACCCCCGCCCGGGGTGCCCTGCAGGGATCCTGGCCGTGACACCCTGCCCCCATCCATAGTATAATAAGCAGAAGCTGCCACTTCCCGTTCCTGGGCCCCTTCCCCCCAGGCATCCGGGGTGCCGGCTCTGCAGGGCAATCGGAGGGTTGGGCAGGAGTCATGCGCCCTGTGCGTTTCAGGAGTCTCCAAGGTGCACAGACCTTTTCATGTCCTTCCCTTGCCAGGATTTCTTCCCCGGCTGTCAGGTAGCTTAGGAGTAAGTGAGGCTCCCTGGGTTAGGAGCTAAGGAGCGGTGGAGAGATGCCTCCCAGTTCCCACCCCCCTACCTGTCTCCGCAGCGTCCATGGTGAGCCCTGGGGGCGGGGGTGGGGGGGACTTGCTGCGGAGCCGAGAGAGGGACAGGGCTGCGCTGCCAGGACCAGCCCCAATTTCCTGCCTCCTCCAGCCCAGTGGTGTCGCCCCGCCCAACCTCTGCCACGCCCCGAGATGACACGCCTCTCCCGGAAGCCGCCATCGGACTTCTGACTAGCCTCTAGTGCTTCCTCCCAGGCTCTTCGTAACTGAGCCTCAGCGGGTCTGCTGTCCCTTCCGAAGATTTCTGTTACCCAAAAGCCTGGCAGTATTCTCTTCCAGCAAGCCTGGGTTGCCCGCCCCAGAACCTTGCCCCGTCCAGTGACTAGACCGAACTCCCGGTCCAGTCTTTTAGATTCAGGGTGCCCCTGTGAAGAACTGATGTTATGAGACTGCCTGAAGTCCCCAGCACCCTGTGGCTTTCATGGGTCAGGTTCCCTTTTTTGTTGAGGCAGGAGAGAGGGGCGGGTGAGAGGGCAGAGACACATCTCACTATTTGGCCTAGCTGGTAGAAATTCCGCTTGTAAACCGGGATTAGTCTCAAACTCAAGAATCCCCCTGCCTCGGCCAGGTGAGTGTTGGGATTAAATGTTTGGTTGGGTCAGGCTCTTGAGGTGTAGTCAGGTCTTAGGGGCAGGCAGGGACACAAACACCTTGCACTGGGGCCTCCAAGAACTCATCTAGGCTCAGGAGTCCCCCTACCTGCACGTGTTTTCCTTTGAAAGTAAGGAGACTATCCAGTGGGGGGATTAGGGCCCCAGGCAGTGGAATAGGAGATGGTGGCAAGGACCCAGAGTGGGATCTGCTGCAGCACTGAGGAAGGCACACTGTTGCCTCTCCCAGGGCCTGACATGTTAGAAAAGCCCCACAAATCCAGGATGGGCACTACACTAGAAAACCTGAGGTCACCAGTTCCAGGCTTGGCCTGCAAAGTGCCGAATGCCAACAGAGGGTGTCACTCTCCTCCCTGGGCTTGTGGTGATGGCAGGCCCTTCTTTGGTGACCACTGGCTCCTCAATTCCCAGAGGCCCTGTGTGGCACAGACAATTGGAGGCGGCTTCACAAAATTGCAGACGCTGATTTATTTCCCAAAGGCGCTAGCCAGGGCTGCTCCCACTAGCCTGGCCAGTGGTTGCACACAAGGGTCCCAGCTCAGTCTTCCAAGGTCAAGGCGGGGCTGCCTCACTGTGGAGATGGAGCAGTGTTTCCTCCTGGAGCAATGGGGGGCAGTGCTCCTGTCCAGCGGCAGCCAGGGTAGGCAGTGAATACCAGCACCATCGTCTCAGGAAGGCACTTTCAGCTTCGGAGTCCCCAAAAAGAACTGTAGGACACGGTCAGCCAGGAGTGCCAGGCAGAAGTCCAGGGCCAGGACTTGGCCAATGATCAGCTTGAACTGTCAAGGAGGAGGCAGGTGAGCTGGGCCAGTGGCTGGGAAGGACTGGGCTGAGCCAGTGGCCACTGCTCAGGGTCACTCACCTCCACAGGGATGTCCACGAGGCCAAACTGGCTGTTGAAGTCTGGTGAGGAACCAAGGAGCAAGCCAATGATGGCCAGTAGTGACACTGCCAGACTCCATACCAGGGGTTTGTTCTCAGGCAGGCTCTCCATGAACGGTGGACCCTGTAATGAAAAAACAGCTGCTTAGGGAGGGCTAAGGATGGGGGGCAGGCCAGGTGGGAGTGGGTAGGTATGTGGGGCCTCACCTTATAGTTGATGGCAAAGGTAGCCATCTGCATGGCCATGGCCATGATGTACACAGTGCTGTTGACCAGGCTTGGCTCAAACTCCTTGTATAGGTCTACAAACCGTTCCTGCCTGCAGGGGCATGTGGGTGTCAGTACCCCTCTTCTGCTCAGGCACTCTCTGTGGCTTCCTGCTGCCCTGACACAGAGCCAGGGCCTGGCCAGCTGTCCCTCCCTCCTCTCCTCCTGGAACCACTTACTTCTCAGGGCTGCGTGCCTGGGCCTCACGGTAGAGATAGACGAGGCTCAAAAAGTGAACAGAGAACTGCAGCATCACTGTGAGGATGGTGTATAGGTTGAAGATGTTGGGCAGGGGCCGCTCTCGGGACAGAGTCTTGAGAGGCTGTGGGGCAGGACTGACAGTCAGAGCCAGCTTACTCATTCAACAGGTAGTGAGATGACACTGCTGCCTCCTCAGGCATCTTGTTTCATCCTGATCTTGGGGCTGCCTATGCCCAAAATCATCTGTACTCCATGGTAGCAATGGAGGTCTGTTAGGAAACAGATTTACTCTCTACCCCCAAAACAGAAGGCAGAGCCTGGTGCCTATGGGTATGCCTAGTCCAGTTTGCTAGCTTCCCACCCTATTAAGGAGGGAACTGAAATGTCTTCAGAAGACTTGGGGAACATGAGAGGACTTGCAAAGTGATTAATCCCAAAGGCTCTGACCTAAGCCTGGACTGATGAAAGATTGGGTCAGCACGACGGGAGTGTGGCCTTGGGGATAATCCCAGACCTTTCTCTTTTAGCTGCTGTTAAGTGAGTAGCTCTAAATATGGCTTGAAACGTCTAGAAGACTAAGCCAAGACAGACCTTTTGTTTCAAGTTGCCCTGTGCAGCCTTTCTTCACCTTGATGGGAAGTTGACACATACACCCTCTGGCCACTGGGACCTTTATTTTGCCACATCAGTGACCAGCGTAGTAGACTACTGGTTGTGGCAGCGCCCTTTCCTCAGGAGGCCTCTGTGGCTGTCCCTGAAGCCTGTGACACACTTTTCCCCCTTCACAGCACTGTCAGTTCTCTGCTTGCTCTCATTTATCACTTCCTTTGCCCTGGGGACTGTGACCTGCCTGAACCCCAAGCTCACAGACAGCAATATACCCTAAGTGATATCATCACTGGCAGCCAGCCAGGCCTGCCACTGTGTGCATGTTCTATGCAGTCTAAGGGACAGTCCTGCCTTTGGGCTCTAGGTCTCTGTCTGTAACTTGGGATAAAAATTCCAAGAGTTCTTGAAATGCACTGTGGCCAGCCCTAGGCGGTCCAGGGCCCACCTTGGAGCGGGAGATGAAGAGGAAGCAGCCGGCCAGCAGCAGCCCCTGCAGAGTAGCCTGGAAGTCGCTGAACTTGACACCCTCTAGGTAGAGGACACTTTGGCTATATGCCAGGATGAGAGCATTGAGGGCCAGGATCTTGAACATCTGCAGCGTCGTCACCAAAGTGCAACGGCCCTGCTTGATGACGTGGCAGACTGTGGGGAAGCAGGGCATGAGTGGGCAGGGTGCTGGGTGAGCATGGCTCCAGGCAGGGGCAGAGCTAGGTGCTGAGGACTCACTGCATTGGATGGAGGACAGCTTGGAAGTGAAGGGTGCTGCAATGCTGGCATCCCCCAGCTTCACAATGGGGGTGCTCTCATCCTCCAGGTCCCGCAGCACCTGGCTCAGGCGGTCCTGTGGGGTGAGCAGCAGGGGTCAGCTTTGGCTAGCAAGGGTTATGGGCATTTCCAACCTGAATACTCACCCTGTTGGAGGTTGGTGGCTCCTCAGGGGACAGGAGTGCTGACCTCTGTTTGGCTTTGGAGGAGACTCTGGGGCCGCTGTTGCTCAGGACTGGGCTGTCCCTTGGCCGCCGTCGCCGTTCTACAATCCTTTCAGGGGCATTGGCCAAGAGTGCTACACCTGATAAGGTATTGGGAAGGAGTGATGGAATGGGCAGGGACCAGTGTCCAGTTGCAGAGCTATTGCTCATCCCACCAGTTCCAAGATTCTCCATTTCACCTGACTGCCCTATGGTGCCCTCAGAGACTGGCCTCCTTGTTTTGCTGGAGAATGGCTTGGCAGATAAAAGCACTTCCCACATGTGCCTGGCATTCGTGTGAATGTGAAGAGAACCAACTCCACAAGGCTATCTTCTGACTTTTATAGCTATGTGGTAGCAGGCATGCGCCTCACCAGCATGAACATACATCACACAATACTAATCAATGTATTTTAAAACTGGGTATGAAAAAAGAAAGCAAGAGTGAGGATGTAGCTCAGTGGCTGAATACCTGCCTACCCATGCTCAAATGCCCAAGTTCAATCTAGAACTTTTTTTTTCCTCGACAGGGTTTCTCTGTGTAGTTGTGGCTGTCCTGGAACTCATTTTTAGAACAGGCTGGCCTTGAACTCAGAGATTTGCCTACCTCTGCCTCCTGAATGCTAGGATTAAACATGTGAGCCACTACTGCCCAGCCAGAACCAATTTTTTTTTTTTTTTTAAAAGACAAGGTTTCTCTGTAGCTTTGGACCCTGTCCTGGAACTAGCTCTTATAGACCAGGTTGGCCTCGAACTCACAGAGATCCGCCTGTCTCTGTCCCTTGTGTGCTGGGATTAAAGGCGTTCGCCACCACTGCCCGGCCCAGAACCAAATTTTTTAAAAAGCATTACTTTCAGTTTGTAAAGAGACAATGTGAATATTTGTTATGGGGGGGGGGGGGAGGAAAAAAGGAGAGGCCACAAGAAATCAAATGGAGAACACACCAATTCAGATGTGTCAGAACCATGTTGGTACAGGCCTAGCTGGGACCCCACCCTTCTGGAGGCGGAGATAGCAGGATCTTGAGTTCCAGGCCATGTAACACAGCAAGATCCAGGCTCAAATGAGCATACAAATCCCATCAGAACCTAAAATGAGCAACTGAAAACTGATGGTCTCCAAAGAAACTTATCACTTGAGAGAAAAATCTTTGAGGGTGAGAACTCAGACGATGCAGGCCAGATGAAAAAGAACGAAGACCAAAGCTCAACATCTGCAGTCCAGGGTTGTCACATTTGTCGACAATGTCAATGGCCTGTGGCAATCATGCCTGGTTATGGGATTCACACAATGCCCCCAACTACCTCTTTGCTTCTATCCTCTGGTCCTTGTGCCTGTATCCTTCCCTGACCTTATAGCCTCATCAAGATTTCTTTTTAAAAGACACGGTTCCATGTAACCAGGCTAGCCTTGAACTTGAACCCGATTCTTTTGAGCTCTGCCTGGATGAGCACCACTGCCCAGGGAAGTTATTAATCAAAATTACTTCTTTTTTCAGTGTTTGGGATAAAGTCCAGGACTTTGTACATATAAAGACCTCTACCACAGAGCCACCCAGCTTCTATGTTAAGAATCAAATACCCCTGATTGTCTTTGAGCAACAGGGCCAGGTGAGAAGTCCCTACTCTAGTGATGGAGACGCAGCTCCCAGCTGCTGGAGCTCACCCACATCAGCATGCTTCAGTGCGCCCACGTCATTGGTGCCATCTCCACACATGAGGGTCACATAGCCCAGCTCTTTCAGGCTGGTGATGACAAATTCCTGCATGGTAGACATGAAGTAAATGGGGCTGCAGCCATCCCCAAAGTTCCCAGTGCCCAACTCCAGGATCCAGCACATACCTTCTGCTTGGGAGCCACACGGGCAAACACCTGCACATGAGGGATGAGGTGGAGCAGCTGCTGGGGGTCCACAGCCTGCAGGTGAGCCAAGCCATCACCTGTGAGGCATAGTGCGTGCTCCATGGCCAGTGCCTTGGGGGAACCCAGGGTCAGAGGCAACACGATGGTGCTATCAATGGAGCGCCACTCACACGGCCGGCCTGTGGGTCACAACTACAGTAAGGGTTGGGACTCCAGGACCAAGACCACAGCCTCACCCAGAACCTGATCCTGGTCTGAGCATTTCACAAAGAACACTCAGAGGACCCTCAAGAGTACTGAGGAATCTAAGCCTTGTTCTAATAGCTGCATGATGGGGCTAGATGCAAACACAGGAGGTCTGGTCTCAGAAGTCAAGCCACCTTTTTTTCCCTCAGGAAGTTACGACATTGATCCCTCATCTAACAGATCTCTCCACTACCAACCTGAACTCCAGCCCTCTTGTACCTAGGATCCCTCCCACGCTAAGCCCCACAGGACCCACTTTTACTTCTGCAGCTCAGATCCAGGAGTAGGTTGGGGTAGGGTGGCTCATCAGTACACCCAGCACCGACTTCCCACCCAAGACTGTGTGAGAGGGAGGTTTAGTCACCTGCTTGACCTGCATGTAAAATAACAGCTATGGCCATCGCTTTAGGATCACCTGCCACAACCCTCAGGTCCAAGAACATAGCATACAGGGCTGGAATGGAGGGAGAGCTGGGACCAACAGTTGAGAGTGATGACTAAGCTCTTTGAGAAGCAATGGGAAGGTTCTAGAAGCCTTCCTAGCTGGGTATATCTACCACCTTCTATTCTGTTATCCTGCATTGGGCTACCTGTTGCTCCTCATATAGGTCCTGCACTAAGTAACATTAAGTGACCCAAGCAAGAAGTGGGTTTACTTGCTTACTCAGGAAGGGTTCTAAAGCCTGGTTTCAGAAGATATGTACGAAAAAACTGGCCTGAAAGTTACCATGTAGCCCAGGCTCGCCTGGAACTAACAGCAATCTTCCTGCCTCACGTGCTGGGCTGACAAGAGCGCACCCTCCACACATAACTAAGTGAACTTACTTTTGAGGCCCAGCCTCCTTGCTTACAAGCAAGATGCCAAGAGCCAGCTTAGCAGTTCACCTCCTCCCTTCAATGTGCATAGAAGCTGCTTGCAGTGCAGGGTAGGGCAGACATATGTGCTAGAAACACGCCATGACTTTTACCCAGGATCTACCACCTTCAATGTTGGGCAACTGGTGCCCTTATCAGGTATTGGGGACCTAGCAACCCCTGGGCAATGGCACAGGAGTAACCTGCCAGCCCAAGGTGGGCAAAGATGAGGAAAAAGTGCCTCTGTCTGGTAGTGTATATGAAGTCTGTTGTAAACAAACATGGCAGGCTCAGGAACCAGTGAATGCCCTTATACCACACACCCATACACCCCACTACCTATCTCTCTTGGCCTTCATATTCAAAGGCCTTAATGTCAGAGGCCTCCTCATAGTGGGGCAGACATCAGTTGGAATCAGCAGTAAATAACGGTAAGGCACTGGTCCTAAACTAGGGCCCCAGCTACCCAGCCTCACCTTTCTCCGAAGGAGGATGCAGGATGAGCGTGTGGGCTTTATCAATGAAGTGCAGCTCCTGAGCCACATGGCAGGCAGTGAGTGGGTTGTCCCCTGTGATCATGACCACCTAGGGGAATAGAGGACAGGGGACAGGGCTTAGCAGGGAAGACTTGCTGGGGGGAATTCTTACCTTGGCTTTACAGTTCCTACTAAAAGTATGATAGAAAAGGCCATAACCTTTCTGGGACAGCACAGCCTACAACCCAGGATGTGCTATCCAAATGGCAGGGCTGTAGCAGTTCATTGGACACCATAGTCCTAGTGCTGAGCTGGCACTAGGGCTGCTCACATACTAAGCACACGCTGAGTCACACTTCAGCCCCAATGCACTGCTTCTTCTTAAAGTAATTCACTTTTTACTATATGTTTATAGGAATGGGTGTGTGTGCCTTTGGATATGACGTCAGGAGAGATGTCAGATCTCCCAAGTTGTAGTTACAGTTATTGTGTGTTGTCAGGATTCAAATTCTGGTACTCATGACTGAGCACCATGTTCTCCTAACTGCTGAGCCAACTCTCGAATCCTACTTTTTGCTTTTTGGGACAAGGTCTCACTATGAAGGCCTGGCTGGCTTTGGACTCACTATGTAGAACATATTGAAGTTATACTCACATTGACCCGCTGACCTCTGCCTCCTTACTGCTAGGGTGATGGGCATGTCACCACATTTAGTTTATTGCCTTTACTTAAAACACAAATTAAGAATTAGCTCTTGGCTGTCCATGCTCAGGGCCTGGTACCTGCTTATACAGAGAACATTTTAGTAAAGGAAAAGGCAAGTAGATACGCCATGACCTATGATGATTCACTGGGGACCAGTTGTGTTTTCTGCCTCTGTCTGAGACTGTACATGAGGACAGGCATGGCCTCCAGATCCCTTCCCTCCAGCTTCTGTCTCCTTCTTAGTCACACACAGTCTGAGGAGGTAAAGAAGGTTTTAAGAGAGGCCATGTTACAGAGCATCCTCTACCAGCCATATCTACACCCAGCTTAAAACCTGTGGTCTCCTCACTGTTGACAACTAAAGCTGTCAGTTCTCTGCTGCCAGTCCCAGGCCCCTGTCCCTGCTCCAACTTCTCGTTTTGCTCATACCCGGTGGGATGCGTTCTGGATCTCTCGGATCACAGCCTTTGAGTCAGCCTTGAGTGGACAGGAGACCACAATGAAGCCCACGAACTTGAGGCTGCACTCCAGTGCCTCCCGCTTGACCTCCCGGGCCTGTAGACAGATGCAGTATACCTTCACCATCTATCCTTCCCACTAGCCTCTTCAAATCTCCCAGAGTGAGGAACCCAGGCAGGGAAGCAGGTAACAAATGCCTCAGCAACTAGAGCCACTGTGTGTGTGTGATGGAAGAGGAGAGGCCCAGTCCCCTAAGAAGAGAAATGTCTAAGTCAGGAGGGGAGAGGCGAGGCAGGTGCCAAGTGAGGTCCAGCTAATGATGATGGGGTCTAGACCCAACTGTGTCTATAACTCATGATTGTGGACTGGGAGACATCATAGAGCACTCTGTGGCTCAGTTCAAAAGTGGGACTGCACAAGGCGACCACCATCATGAAAGCCAAAAAGTAGCAGGGAAGGCGGGTATTAAAAATCCCAGAAGATACAGTAAAATAGGAGTGAAGGCATGCGGCAGAGAGTCAGGGTAGACAGGACCAGGGGGCCAGGCTTGGGAGAAAGAGGGCTCTCCAGACCCAGAAGCAAGCCAAGCATAATGGAGGAGGACAGAAGCTTTGAGTCCTGGCTTGAGTAGGTCTCCATCGTCAGGGCTGTGGGCTGACATTATGTTCTACAGGGATGTTTGGCTGTAGGCAGTAAGCAGACTAGGTCAGGACCAAGAAGCAGGTCAAACGGCTGTTAGAGGTGGCAAAGAAGGGCAGAGATGGATGGAGGGAAAAAAAAGGAGGGGTAGAGACCCACTAAGGCCTTCTGACCACCAGGTAGTTGGGACAAGAATGGTGGAATCTGAGATGCCTTTTGGCTTTCCCCAAGAAGGTGCCTAGCACATTCCAGAGCAGAGAAGACAACATAAAATTGCACCCACTCCCATTGCACCCACTCCCATTGATGTGGCAGGGTAGTAGGGGCTGTGAGTGTGGCTGGCCCTCACCTGCTGGTGTGTGAGATGGCCTAGCTCCTTGTACCCCAGAGCCAGGACACGGGCTCCTTCCCGAGAGATCTCAGTGTGGATGTGGTGGTAGTCAGCTGGGCACTGGGAAAACTGCACAAAACACAGGGGACATGTCACTGCCTGTTCCCTGCCTATCCCTTCACCCAGGGCTGGGGCCGGCTCACCATGGAGTGCAGGGTTTCAGGGGCCCCCTTCACAGCCGCGATGTAGCAGAGGTCAGTGGAGCCGAGCTTCTCATAGGAGGCGAGCACGGACATTCGCTTTAGGGCACTGGCAAAATGAAAGCGCTGGTGAATTTTCAGCCCCTGAGCTTTAATACTTCGGGGGAAAACTTTCTCATCTGGAAACAAATAAGTACGGGTCCTGAGGGGCTTTGCTCCGGAGAGGTAGCCAAGCCCCCCTATACTCTGCCCCAACTTTCCCACCCCAGCATTCCCAAAACCCTGCTGGTCACAGCAGGCACATCAGCCATGGAAGACAGGACACTGACCCATAAAGATACCAATGTGAGGCCAGCCTGACACTAGCCTGGAAGAATGTTACCATCATGGGCTAGCCTGCCCAGGACAAAGAGGCCACCCATGCTAGGCCTTGGATGCTAGCCCCTCACCTTTGGTCAGTGTCCAGTCCACAGCTGTCAGCATGGCTTTCTCCAGGGGGTCACCCACTAGGGTGCCATCATCCAGCTGCATGAGTGAGTGGCAAGAGGCCAGGGCACGGTGTGTTTCTATGGGAATGCTGGACACTGGGGTCACCTCTTTCCCATCTCTGCAAAAGAACAGTTGGTCACACGGTGGAGGAGGGTGTGTGAGTTGCACCTCTGCCAGGGAAATCTCTAGTGAGTGTTCCCAGGGACCACCCCTCTGAGTTGTCAGTACTCAGTGTGATGGTCACTAAGGAGACCCTGGTGATGAAGTGGTCCATCTGAGACTACCAGCCTCAAGGATGATTCCTGAGGTCCCAACAAATGAGGCACCAGGCCTGTGCTGGCTCTTCTTGGCCCGAATCAAATTTCCTACCCCTGACACCACTAATACTGATATCCACGTAGAACCTCTGTAATAGAACCTCAGAACCAGGGCTTCAGTGGAGGCTCAGGTCAAGTTTGGTTCTGTTTGCTGGAGGTGGGGTGGGGTGGGGTGAGGTGAGGTGAGGTGGGGTGGGATAGGGTGGGATAGGGTGGGATAGGGTGGGCGAGTCCCTTTATGCTTACCTCAGCCCTGCCACACCACGCACCACCAGGCTGTCACTGGTCAAGGTACCTGTCTTGTCAAAGCAGCATACTTCGACCTTGCCAGCAAAGGGGATCCGGAAAGGCTCAGTGCAATACATGTCTAGGAGTGGGGGATGGGACCTGGAGTCAGGGGGTCTCTCCAGTCTTCTGCCTGTTCTGTACCACACCCCACCAAACACTCAGTACTCACAGAGCTTGGCTAGAGCAATGAGGGAGGTGTTGACAGCCAGAGACAGCTCAATGGGCAGTTCAGGGGGTACAACCGAGGTGAGGATCAGGGTACACTCAAGAAAGAGTTTGTAGCGGTTCCGGCTGGGGTCCTTGGTTCCTGTGGAAACACGACCTGGTAGCCTGGGGCAGGGATGGGGGTGTGGAACAGTGGCTGTCAGTGTCCTTACCTTCAATCCACACATACGCAGCTGCAGCAATGGCAAACACCAGGAGGAAGAGGATGAAGATGAAGGTCTCCAGATTGTTCGCAGTCACCCTCTTTACCCCAAAGAGAATTGTACGCAGCAGCTTGCCCTGCAGGGATAGGGATGGGGATGGGGGCAGGGGGAACAGTCTTTCTTGGGAGGTCTACAGGGGACAGTGGCCTCCCCTCCCTGAGAGCACTGAGGCTGGCTTCTCTTTCTAGGAAACAGCGATGCTCATGTCAGACCATGAAGCAGGCAGACTAGAGTCCCAGTTAGATTTCCAACGAGAGTTAAGGATGCCAGCCACAGGGCCATGGGGTGTGTGAGTCTGTGTGCGTGTGGATTGCAAAGGAAGAAGTTAGGCTTTCAACACCCCTCCAGGCAGAATCGAGAAGGATTTACCAGAGCACCTCACTTAACATCCCTCTCTTGGATGGTAACAGCCAGACTACCTTGTATAATATTTTATTTATATCTTAATAAATAAGACTTGCCTGAAGATCAGAAGGTAAAACTAAGCTACTAAAGGACAGGCAGTATCACACACCTTTAATCCCAGGATTTGGAAGACAGATGCAGATGGATCCCTGTGAGTTCAAGGCCACCCTGGGCTACATGAGATCAATGCAGAAACAGATCCAGGCGGTGGTGGCTCATGCCTTTAATCCCAAAACTAAGAGCCACACCCCTTTAGTCCCAGCACTAAAGGGGAATACAAGACTGGAGGAGATAGAGGTTCTGGGCTCAGTCTGCAGTCGTTCAGCCTTAGCAGAGGTAAGACTTCTCTACTGGCTTGGCTGTTTTGCTTTTCTGATCTTCAACTTGAATCCCAATATCTGTCTCTGGGTGTTTATTATTTGTGATACATCTTTGAGCATACCCACTGTTATGTTTGGCCAGGGAAAGCAAGCCAGCACTAGGATGGTAAGGTCTGCATTAGCTTTAAAGAGTGAATGTTCTGGAAGGATCCATCATACACTTTGGGCCTTCCTAGATGTGATCAAAGACCATACCTGGGAAGTGTTGAATCCAGTCCTCAGGACATAGGCCACACATCCATTGTCAACCGCTGAGGAGACAAGCAGAGGCACGTGTCATTAACACCCTTCATGCTACAATAGGTGCAGGACCTCCAGGACACCCTCAAGGCACCTACACTTCAGGCCAGAGGTTGCCTTCTGTGGGGGGATGTGCTGTACCACCTTGGTGCCCCCAAAGATGACATGTAGCCGGGCATCGGCCTGCAGGTCTAGGACATGGTCTGGGCTCAGGTCTTCAATCGGCTCCTGAGAAAGGAAACATCAGAACCGGATGACAGCCTTCTGGGGCTGAGGCATTAGTAGGCTGCATCTCTGTATGCATCTGGCCCCCAAGGCCTTGCCTGATTCCCACGAGGACACCCCTACCAAAATCAGCAAATCCTTTCCATCCGGGCTCCTTGGCTGGTTCTTTCTCGCTACAGGACTTGTGGAGTTAGTGCCCTGTGATCTGCATTAGACCACCTCACAGATACAGAGAATCCTCTTGGATTCTCTATGCCCATCCTGACTGGATATCCTGGTTCTCTCCACCTGGCTCACCCAAATCTGTGGAAGTGAATCCAGCCCACCTGCCTCTCCTGCCCTGGTTAAGGAACTATGGATCCCACCCATCACCTTCATTTGTGGCACTGATTCCCCTGTGAGCATTGCCTCGTCCACAATGCAGCGGCCCCGCAGCAGCAGCACATCACATGGTACCAGGTTCTCCTGGGGGGATCGGCCTGCAACATGTGGGCAGGAGGGTCAGCCACAGTCTAAGGCAAGGGTTTCTGTCTGGAGGGAGAGAAACCCTGCCTCACCAATGGACACAATGTCCCCAGGAACAATCTCATCACTGGCGACAGGCCTCCACTTTCGGCTGCGGTAGACCTGGAAGTATAAATAGGGGAAGTGTGTCAACATAGACTATGAATGGTGCTTACCCAGGGCTGGGCAGGGCTACCATCCACCCATTCCTCCCACCTATTCCATCAGTCACACCTGGATCATGTGGGGCTTGTTGCCCATCTTGCGGATCTCTGCCATGTTCTTCATCTGCTGCTGCACTAGGGAAGCCTCAAAAGCCACCAGCATGGACAAAGTGAAGACACTGTAGTACCAATACTCATCCAGGCACCAGAGCCCCACACAGAACACCTGTGAGGCAGCAGCCTGTCAGCCTTGCCCAACTGTCCTGTACCCAGAAATCCTGGCAAACACCAATAATCCTTGAGGGCAGGAAGAGACTCTGGGGTTTGCAAGGGCAGCCAGGCTCACTCTGGCTGAAACAGCCCCAAAGCAGGAACTGGTGCAAGGGACAGAGTTGTTACCTGAAACACGAAGAAAGGGGCTGTGGCTCTTTCCTTGAAAAGCTCAGAGAAGTCAGGTACCACCATCTCGGCCCTGCAAGAGACCATACTTGTCAAATTGCTGAATGAGGCTGAAGCAGGGGAGACCCTGGCCCTGTCACCTCCAACTGGGAACCTCTGCAGGTTTCCAAAGATATAGGCTACCCAACGCAGAGGCTGTGCTCACAACTCCTTGCTTGCTCACTAGCCAAGTGCAGACTGGCTGACAATGTGCTGTCCTTACCCACTGAGCCCCTTGCTCTGCTGAACCCTGTGACAGGCTCTTCCCAATGCTATCCACCCCAGAGCAAGATAAGAATATCTGGTCAGTGACACAGGCAGCAGGGCAGGATGCTGGGAGAAGGGGAACCCTGGTGACAGAGCCTGATCTCCACGGAAACTGGATGTTCCTTTTCTGAGATGGGTTCTCATGTATCCTAAGCTGCCTTCAAGCTCCTTATAGGACCAAGGAGGCGGTCTAAACTGACATCCCTGCCTCCACCTTCTGAGTGCTGGAATGACAAGAGTGTGCCACCATGATTAGTATATATGCTAGTAGGGATGGAACTGTGGATGTTGTACATGTTAGAACTCTAGTCTCTACCCCTGGAACTGAGATTCCCCACCCTCTTCCATTTCTTCTTCTTTTTTTGGAAACAGGTTCCCACTATGGCCTGGAACTCAGAAATCCAATGTTTTTTGCCTCCTAAGTACTGGGATTAAAGATGTATACCACAATGCATGGTCCTTAAAAAAAATTTTATGTTTCTCTTTTGTATAAAGAGGGGTGGTACGCACGTGATACAGTGCGTGTTTGGCAGTCAGAGGACAACTTACAGAAGTTTCTTCTCTCCTTACACCGTATGGGTCCTGGGATCAGACTCAGGTTGTCAGGCTTGGTACCATCTTACTGGCCTTGAGACTTTGTAATATTTTCCTAAATAAGTCCTAGGGTTCAACCTGCTTGTACCTATGGTGTCTCCTATAGCAACATGTGATCACCCAATCTGACTCGGGTTTCCTTTGCTCAGCTCTCAAAATGCAAGGGTACTCACAGACTTCCCTAGACACGGTGGGATTTGAGAAGTAGAAGCTAAAGAACAATCCCACAGATTAAAAACAAAAACATGCAGAGTGACAGCATAAAAATATGTCCCAGGCCATTAATGTGGACAACACTAGGGTCGCACAGACCACCGAATGATTCTTCTAACTTAGTACTGGATATGGTAACATTGGTAATATTTACATTTCCTAAAAAGCAACTGAACTGTGAAGGAACCTCATGGACAGCTAAGGGTGTAGTAGCTAGAGTGGACAGCTAGGGAGGACAGCTAGGGTAGCAACAGCTAGGGTGGACAGCTAGGGTGGACAGTTCAATGGAGAGATCCTGTCTAGCACATGCTACGCACCAGGTTCCATGAACAGCACCACAGGAGGAAAAACAATCTCCTAAGACCTCTACAGGTTTGCTGATTAAGCACTTTGTCATGGTGGACACCATGGAGGCTCTGATGCCAAATGATGGTGTTTGGTACCCAGTTTTGCACTGTCCTCCCCTAGATGCTTACCAGCACCTTAATTTTAGTAAAAGATTAAAGAAGAAAGTCTGCATGGAGTATCTATCATCCTACACAGTATCAAGGAGGTTTTCTTTCTGCAGGGTTGGAGGTGGAATCCAGTCTAGCTCATTAGGCAAGCACTCAACCACTGAGCTGTACTCCAACCCCACTGAAGGTGTGTCATCACCATTTTTAATGTGTTGAGATGCATATGAGCATAAATAGTTGAACAGAAATTGCAAGGTAGAATCTAGTTTCATGCTGGGCAGTGGTGCATACACCTTGAATTCCAGCACATGGGAGGCAGAGGCCAGCCTGGTCTACAGACTGAGTTTTAGGACAGCCAGGGCTACAAGGAGAAAGCCTGACAAGGGAAAAATAAATAAAATCTAATTCCACGTTTGTTGAGGGGGCAGGCCAAGGACACAGCTTATTTGATAAAGTGCTTGCCTTATAAATCTGAGGACCTAAGTTCAAGTTCCAGACTGTGTGTAAAAAACCAAGTGTAGCAGCATGATCTTATAATCACAGCACTAAGGAGGTAGAGACAGGAGAATTGCTGATGTTGCTATTTAGTGAGCTCCAATTGACCCTGTCTTAAAAAACAAGGTGGATGGTTCCTGGGATAACTAAAGCTGGCCTCCAGCCTCAAATATATTTGCACGCACATGCACACCCACCCACTACCACACACATCAAGAGGGGGATTACAAGAGTCACAAAATAGATACTCAGAAATGGTCAGAATGGTCACTCAAGACAGGACAACCCTCTAATCAAGGTCTCACAAGCACAAAGCAGAGGCTCCTGGTCCTCCAAGGCCCTATTAGCAGACAAGTTTGGGGGAAACTAGAGCAGAGTGGGTTACCTAGCAGTTTTGGTTTAAAAGCAGAGCCTCTGCCTTATTGCCAGGGTTCCTGAAGCAGAAGCAAAGCAGGGCTGCAGTGCACAGGGGTCCATGGGGAAGTTGTGGACTCACTTGTTGCTCCCAAACTTCTTCTCTGCAGCTCGGATCTCCGAGTCTTCCTGGAAGCCTCTGTTGCTCTGATAGTAGGAGAAGGTGTTCCCCACTGGGAAGGCCACTGGGAGAAATTGCTTTTTCTCCAGGCCATCATAGGAATATTTGATCTTCTGGAATTCAAACGACAGCACCTCCAGCCCATCTTCATCCTAGGGGTGGGGTGTGGACATCAGTGCTCAGGAATACTACACAAATGCCTACTCCAGTTACCCTGCAGGGCATCCCTACCTACCTTGTCACGGTGCAGAGCCACCAGCTCAGTGGAACCATTGTTGGGGGTTGGCACCACCTTCACAAAGGTTGCTCTGCTGGGGTCATACTCCTGTCAAAAGCCAAAGATTGTTATTGAGCCCTTCTTAACCCAAAGTGCATGCCCTCAGAGGGCAGAGGAGTGTGGGACAGTGGCTCCACAGAATGTTATGGTTATGTACCTAGCCTCTAGTGCTGGCTTGGCCATATTCTACTTGATCACTGGTCCTATATTAGAAAGCTGAGGTCACAAGCACACTCATCACTTAGGACTCTCTGAACATGAACTCAAAGCCATATGGAACACTTAGTTTGCTCTCCATTCACATGACTCAGGACTTGCCACAGCACACTTGCCACCACACTGGGTCTCTCTGGCTTGCTTACTGCTCCCTAGTACGCTGCACAGTCAGGCTTGCCTGTGCCTGAGCTAAGAACCTTGGTATCCAAGCATATCCCTCCTACAGCCTGTGGGCACATGCAGCCAAAGGTAGCTATGAATGTGACATAAAACCATAAGTATACATAAAACAGCATGATTTTTTTTTTTTTTTTTTGTAACTTGACTGTGAGGTTCCCTAGAGGGAATTATGTGCGGGATGCCGAGAGGTTGGGCATGCCTCCTTCCTCCACACCACTTTCCTTGCGGGAAGCACACACACACACACTGAGACAGCTAACTCCCTTTGCTTAAATGTCACCTACTCTGGAGCCCTCCCCAGGTGGCCCCATCTAAAGTTTCCTGGGATTTGACTTAGTGACTTAGTGTTGTCTGTCTTCTGCAGTAACAACTGAGCCCATCTTTTTCTCCAATGTTTTTCTCCATTCTACTCTCCTGACACAAGAAACACTCCACCACCTTACAATGACTGGGGATGGTGGGGCACACAGTGGTGACCCTGAAGAAATGCTACTCCCAAGTGCCTGAATGGCCCTGAAACCATAGAGAAAACAGAAATAGAGACACAATGATGAGCTGAAATGACACCAAAGGCAAGAACAAGGTGCTATGTAGGGAGCCGGCACCAGGCAGGCAGGCACTTTACAGGTTATCTCAGCCTCCCTCAGTGACCCTGGAGGAAGGGACTTCGGCTCTCACCTTACAGAGTGAAACTGAAACCTCCCTCCTCACCCCAAAGCTGCTTAGCTGCTTCCATTCACTTCTCCATCCTAGGAGAGGAAGTTCTCCTCTACAAATAGCTACTAAAAGGTAATTAGATTGCTAGGGATAGAGGGTTCCAGACCTACTCCCTCCACAACTCTACTACTAACCCTCAGTGCCAAACTCAGAAATTTGGGATCCTCTGCAGGATAAATGTTAATGAAGGAGACAACGGGGTGCACTCTCTTATGACTGAAGATTCAATGCACAGAGTCAGAAAGGGCATTTACGGGGGGTATTCTGGTTTTCCCTGCAGTCCTTGACACTTCCTCCTTTCCTGAGGACCAGCTCAGAGCTGGTATTAGAAAAGAACCTGGCTTGAGCAGATATCCGTGCCCCAGGCTTCAAATTTAGAGGGATCTGTAGTGTGGTCACTGGTGTTACCTGCCAACCTAGAGCACCTTGAGGTCGCTGCAGCGCTGCATTTAGAATTCTGAGCTTGGGTCACTGCACAGCCTTGTTGCATACCCTGACTAGCCCTTATTTTATTAATCGCTCTTACCTTATAGACAGACACCATTGAGACTAAGCTGTTCATTTAAAACTAGCTCCTGCTCCTCTTAGGCACCAGGATGAACTACATGCTCCTTTGGGTCTAGCAAGGGACAGAGGCTGAACACAGATTAGGGGAATCACCCTACAGGTCTAGCCTCATACTTCAGAAAAACAAAGTAGGAGACAGAAATGGTGGCACAGGCTTTTAATGCCAGCATGCTGGCAACAGAGGTAGGCAAATATCTTTGAGTACCAGACGAGCCAGGGCAGCATAGTGAGACCCTGTCTTATACAAACTGAGAAAGAAAAGAAAAACCAAGGTAGGAGACTATGGAGGAAAATAGTACCGTTTCAAGAACAACATGCCATATGGGA
Source organism: Myodes glareolus (assembly GCF_982192425.1). NCBI lineage: Eukaryota > Metazoa > Chordata > Mammalia > Rodentia > Cricetidae > Myodes > Myodes glareolus. The sequence continues at coordinate 2,771,409 of NC_142048.1, read as the reverse complement.
GCTAAGATCAAAATTCATAAACAGTAACATATGGGTTCTACGCTAAGTCTGTTACATGTGTTCCTTGTGAATCACAATGACCACACAACAGTCGCATGGCGAGTCACGGCGGGGTCAGAATTAGGCCTAAGACGCGGGGCAGAGGGCGCGTCTCTTGCAATTGGAGACTCCGGCTTTGCAATTGGAAAGCTGCAGCCGGGACTGGGGATACTCAAGCCCGCTGCAGCCCGGAACCCCTGCTAGGCCCCACCGTGCCTGGTCCAGGTCGGGGTCGTGCGCGCGCACTTACCGGGGTGCAAGTGAGAGCGCAGTGCGCGTGCACAGACCAATGCCCTGACAGGACAGTGAGTGCGTGCGCGAGGCAGATGGTGGCGAGCGCTAGCAGAGCGGCCTCGGGGATCTGGGTCCAGCTGCTTCCCCAGTCCCAGCAACCGCTGACGGCAGCGCCCAGCCAGGCTGGGTACAGCAGCCCGGCGAATGGCAGCACGGTGAGGCGCCGCAGAAGAGCCAGCCGCCGGTATGGCCACACGGCAGCCACCAGCTCGTCGCCACTCGCTATGAGTGCTGGCCCTGCGGCCAGCACCGACCGCCCTCGCGGCCCAGGATGCGGAGGACCGTTGTCCCGGGCCCAGCCAGGCTGGGCCCCGCAATGAACCGCGTTACCGACCGCCGCCATCTTTCCCAGCGCTGCGCTGGCTTCCGGCAGAAGCACCGGCTCACTTCCGGTAAATAACTTCCGGTGAGGTCTGAGGGACACCATGAATGGCTTTAGGAATAGGAAGCTCCCATGGAAATCGCTAGACGGGTCAGGAAGTGTCTGCTCTGGATGCTGCCATGACAGACTGTGGCTGGAAGGAGAGTAAGGGCGTTGCCATGACAAAGACGGAATCAAAGATCCAAATCAGCTTGTCAAGGGCTGCCACGCCAGACGAAGACCGGAAAAGACTAAGCAGGCAGGGAAGGCTTGCGGGCACCAAGAGAACCTGAAACGGAAGAGCCGGACTCTTCTCACCAACTATTCGGGCCTCTGTCAATCACGTGGGGCGGAGCCTCTACAGTGAAGGAGAAAATCCAATCCAAAGATAAGGGCTTTAGGAAGTGGGACCTTTTGAGGGCTGGGCTTTTGAAAGGTAGAGGTGTGAGCGGTGTCTCTATGCAAGCCATACTGTAATAATTACACAAAATGGCCATATTAACATAAGAAATGGAAATCTTGATATTTGTATGAAATGCATTTTAATGTTACTCAACTATTCTGTACAAATGCTATTATTTGAACACAACCATAATAAGATCTTTGAAGATTTAGAAAAAAATTTAAGTATGTATTTGTCTGTGCGTGTATACCACCTGTGTATAGCTCTCACAGGAGCCCTAACAGGGTGTCTAAACCCTGGAATTGGCATTACAGTTAGTTGTGACTTGCCACACTTGGGTATTGGAAATTGAACTCTGGTCTTCTGAAAGAGCAACAAGCATTCTTTTTGTTTGTTTGTTTGTTTTTCCAGAGGGTTTTTCTGTAGCTTTGCAATCTGTCCTGGAATGCTCTCTGTAGACCGGGCTGGATTTGAACTCACAGAGATCCACCTGTCTCTACCCCCTGAATGCACCACCTGAGAGCAGCAAGCATTCTTAACCACTGAGCCCTTCCCTAGCATCCATAATAGGATTTTTGAATATTGTTAATTATGTACTAATTAGTATGTGTGAGAAAATATTTTAAAATATATTGCATCTTATTTGTGTGTCACACATGTGGAAGTCAAAGAATAGCTCACTTAACTTGACTCCCCTTCCACTAACTAGATGGGTCATCAGGATTGATGGCAAGTGCCCTTACACCCTGAACCATGTCACTGTGTTATAGCATTTTATTTGAACTTTCAGTCATTGTTTGTGTTTTGTTTTTGAGACAAGGTCTCATGGAGCCCAAACTTGCCTCAAACTTACTTTGTAGTGGAAACTGGCCTTGAAATCTTGGTCCTCTTGCCTCGACTTTCCTATGCTGAGATTACAGCTGTGGGCCACTACATAGAGAGTTCTATGACTTTTTTCAGTTCTTTCTTACATAATTAAATTTTGTATATTATATTTTTGTATATTCTTTTTTTTTTTGCTATTGACTATTTTTTTTCCATTCAAAAATTTCCACTTCCTCCCCTCCTCCCATTTCCTCCTGCTTCCCCACTCACCCTCCTCCCTCCCTCTCCAGTCTTAAGAGAGGGTAGGGTACCCTGCCCTGTGGGAAGTCCAAGGCCCTCCTCGTTTCATCCAGGCCTAGGAAGGTATGCATCCAAATAGAATAGCATCCCAAAAAGCCAGTACATAGAGTAGAAACAAGTCCCAGTGCCGTTATCAATGGCTTCTCAGTCAGCCCCCATTGTCAGCCACATTCAGAGAGTCTGGTTTGATCACATGCTCATTCAGTCCCAGTTCAGCTGGATTTGGTGAATTCCCATTAGATCAGGCAGTCCAGTGCTCTGATGTGGGTCTCTGTCTCTATCTCCATCCATCGCCGGACGAAGGTTCTATGGTGATATTCGAGATATCCATCAGTGTGACTATGGGACAAGACCAGTTCAGACACCTTGTCCTCTGCTGCCCAAGGACCTAGCTGGGGACATCCCCGTGGACACCTGGGATCCCCTCTAGAGCCAAGTCTCTTGCCAACCCTAAAACGGCTCCCTTAATTAAGATATCTTCTTCCCTGTTCCTATATCCGCCCTTCCTCCATCTGCACTCTCCCACTCCCCCAAGCTCTCCCCAATCCTTCCCTTCTCTCTCCCCCTCTCCCATTTCCCCACCCCACCCCCCTTGTGGGGTATTATTTCGGAATACAAATATAAGACTTTATAGCTGGGTGGTGGTGGGCACACACATTGAATCCCAACATTTGGGAGGCACAAACAGGCGGATCTCTAAGAGTTCTAGCCTAGTCTGGTCTACAGAACAAGTTCCAGGACAGCCAGAGCTACACAGAGAAACCCTGTCTCGAAACAAAGCAAGAAAACAATCAATCAGCCAAAAAACAACCCCCAACAAAAATGAGAAATAAATGCAATAAGACTTTGTAATCAGATCATAATATTTAATAAACTAATAAAATTCATATATTTGAGCAGAGCATGGTGGCAAAGACCTTTAGTTCCATCACCCAGGAGACAGAAGCAGGAAATCTGTGAGTCTGAAAACAGCTTAGTCTATATAGTGGGTTCCAAATTAGCCAGGATTACATTGCAAGACCCTGTCTTAAATGGAAAAAAGGGCATGTTTGTTTCTGCCTGCTTTACAACATAGATTATTCTTATTCTTTTTCAATATTGCTTTGCTTTGTAGAGCAGGCTTGTCAGCCCTTGTACGATCAAAGCTGAAGTAGAAAAATGACAAATTCCAAGTCATTATGGGACTTTTTTTACTTCAAAAAGTAATAAAATGTTGGCTAGCTCAGTGTAAGAGTGATTGCCTAGCATTCTTGAAACCCTGGGTCTGATCCCCAGTGCTGTAAAACAAAGTGGAGACCCCGACTGCGTAGCCTGCCGCTGCTTAGCAATTCCCTCTCAGCTGAAATAACAGAATTGAACAACTGGAGGAAATCTTGATGAGAAGACTAAGGAAGTAATAATGCTGGCTTTCTCACCTCTTTCCCCACCCCACCCCAGGGGATTAATCCTCAGTCCTTGGGTTTGGTAGCTTGCTGAGCCACCTCAATGACTGACTTTAAAGAGCGGCCCAGTAAGAGTCAGGAAATAACAATTCAAAGGCTGAGAAAGTTCCTGAAACTTAGCAAGTGTACAAGACTCAGTCCTCCCCAAGGTTGTATAAGCTGTCAAGTTGCTTGCAGGTCATTCAGAGAGCTCCTGGGTTGCAGGTTGGATTCCTCACCCATTTTGGGGTAGGCTTTCAATGTTGCACCTACCTATCTTGCCCCTTTAAACAATCACTAAGCCGTCCTTCTGTGAATAACTCTGATAAATTCACCAAGTTGAACCTCAGTGTTTACATTCATCTGTCATCTGTCCCCTCTCTTGGTGAGTTGACATTTGTTCAAACCTCTTTGCCACAGAGCGTGGGTGCATGCACAAACCGGTACTGACAGACCAAAGGTGAGGAGGAATGAGCACAGTGGGCACTGAGATATGCACATGAGGCTGATTTGTGTGATGGGAAAGCATCTGCAGGGGGACTCCCAGTATGGCTACCTCTCCCTTCTGGTGGAAAATCATATGCCTCCCTGCTGGAGTGGTAGTTGCCTGCTCCCTGCAGTAGATGATAAGACAAGCAATCATGTCTGAGCTGTCTAAGAATGAGACATCTGTTGGGGGAATTTCAGGGTAACCATATTCCTCTACTTGGTATGGGGTGTCCTGTCTCCTTGATTAACAAGATCTATGTCATGTGTATGGGGATGCCTCAAAAACAGTCTATTATAACCCTAAAAGCTGAGTTTGTCCTATGATTTTCATACATAAGAGGACACATGCATTTGTGAACACATGAACCTACACATGAACATGCACAGAAAAATAAAATATTAAAATAGGGTGTATTAGTTACTTTTCTATTGCTGACAGAGACAACTTACAACATAATTTAATTGAGTCAATGATTTCAGAGTTAGAGTCCATGATGATGGCTAAGAACTCATATCCGCAAGTAGGAGGCAGAGAGAGAATACAGGATATCTTGTAAGTTTTTTGAAACCTCAAAGCACCCCCCCCTTCAACTAGTGACACACATCCTCCAACAAGGTCATCTCTCCCAATTCATCCCAAACAGTTCCATCAACTGAGGATCAAATATTTAAACATGGGGCTGAAGAGATGGTTCAGAGGTTAAGAGCACTGAGTGCTTTTTCATAGGTCCTCAGTTCAATCCCCAGCCACCACATGGTGACTCACAACCATCTATAATGAGATCTGGCGCCCTCTTCTGGTGTGCGGGTATACATGCAGGCAACATGTATACATAATAAATGAATAAACCTTTAAAAATATTAAAACATTTGAGTCTGTGGGGGCCATTCTCATTTAATTAGTCACACGGGTGCCAGAGAGATATCTCAGTGGTTAAGAGTATATACTCTTGCAAAGAAATATGGTTCAGTTTCCAGGATGGGGTGGACAACTCACAGCCACCTATAACTATAACTCCAATGAATCGGACACCCTTTCAGACCTCCATGAGCACCTGCATAGATGTGGTGCATTTAACATAAAAGTAAATAAGTATTTTAAAAATTTTTTAAAAAGAGCATTGAAGCTGGGTGGTGGTGGGATTAACGCAGCATTTGAGAGGCAGAGTTCTAGGTCTCACTCACTCTCTCTCACTCTCACTCACTCTCTGTGAGTTCTAGGTCAGCCTGGTCTACAGAGCAAGTTCCAGGACAGCCAGGGCTACACATTGAAACCCTGTCTCAAAAAACTAATAAATAAATAAAAATAAAGAGTTGAATACACATCAATAACCCATATTGAAAACATAATGGAGGGCTGGAGGGATGGCTCAGTGGTCAAGAGCATTGCCTGCTCTTCCAAAGGTCCTGAGTTCAATTCCCGGCAACCACATGGTGGCTCACAACCATCTGTAATGAGGTCTGGTGCCCTCTTCTGGTCAGCAGACAGAATATTGTATACATAATAAGTAAATAAATATTTTTTAAAAAAGAAAACATAATGGAATAACTTAAGATGACCTGTCCATATCTCAAGGAATTTTAAAGTGCATGTCTGTTGTAGGTTCTAGGCCATATTTGTTGCTTCTTGAATTTTTTTTTCTTTTTGAGACAGGATCTTACTATGCAGTCTTGGTTGGCCTAGAACTCAGTATGCAGTCCAGGCTGGCCTTGAACTCAGAAGAGATTCACCTGTTTCTGCCTCCTGATGTTGGAATAAAAGGTGTCCACCACCACACCTGGGTGCTGCTTAAGAAGTTTTTTAGGGCCCATTTTAAAGTGTGTTGCATGTGTATCTGTCTGTGGATATTTGCACAAGACTACAGGTGCCCGCAGAGGTCAGAAGAGGGTGTGCTGCCCAAAATCCATGCTGAGAACCAAGCTCAGTCCTCTGCAAGAGCAGAACAGGCTTGCAAAGGCTGAGGCGTCTTCTAGCCTAAAAGAGGTTCATTACATATTTTGACTCCTTAGTTTCAGAAGTCTTTGACAGCTACATAGAGTTCTATTTCTTCCATTTCTGCATAACTGACCAAGATAACAAATGACCCTGGAAAATGAACTTATCCAGAAAAGACAGGAAATATACAAAGAACCAAACACATTTATATATCAATCCTGTAATTGCTCTTCTGGACATGGAAGGTATCTGCTCCCCTGAAGAACAGGTGGAGCTACCAAACAACTGCTTTTTCCTTGAAGAAATGGAAAAAAAAACTCGGGGTGGCAGTCAGAGACACTGCTTCCCACGCTTGAAAATCTGGGTTAAGATTCCAGTACACATAAGAGAAAACTGAATGTGGTACCAGAGAGATGGCTTAGTAGATGAAGGTGTTGACTGCAGAGCCTATTGACCTGAGTTGGATCCCTGGGACCAACATGATGTAAGGAACTAATTTTTACATATTGTCCTCCAACTACATACATGTAATCCCTCCCCCAACAAAACAAATAAGAATGTAATGAACATAAAAAATGAAAACCCAGGTGCAAATGAACAAGCATCCGTGACCTCAGTGCTGCAAGAGGCAGAGACAGTAGAATCACTAATGCTTGCTTGATGGCAGCCTGGTTCCAGATTCAGTAAGAGACCCAGCCTCAAAGGAATGAGGTGAAATGATACATATGTTTGTAATATATTTACCACTTAAATGCAAGTTTTTAATTATGTATATTGTCACTCTGCATCAAGGTTTTCCCATTTTTGAGTTTAGAAGCTTGAAGGGGGATTTATTATAAGATTATGGGTGAAAGCTTAAGAGAAACAAAGAAGACAGAGCTACTGTAAATCCCAGAAGTAGGGGAACTTTCTTTCTAATTTTAACCTAAAATTTTGTTTTATGAGCTGGAGAGATGGTTTGGTGTGGAAGGACACTTAAAATAAATCCCACACTAGTTCAGAATTGAGAAATAGACAGTTATTTATTCAGTGGTAGACTCACAAATCAGAATCCTCTGCTGGAATGGAGATCAGAAACTGAATCCTGCAGCCCGAAAAGAAGCCAGATGCATTCTCTACATTGGCATAAATAGTATAAGAGGCCACGCTCCAGTGGGCGGGTAACCACTGGCTGTAAGACTTCCTACAGCACCTCCCTCTTTTGTTTATTCCTAGGAATTTCTTGCCTACAATCCCTTCTCAGATGTCCTATTCTACCACAATTAAAACATTTGGCATTTTGATGTCTCCTCATTCCTTTGAAAATTGGTTCTTCTACCCAAGATTCAGTATTATAGTCAAATGTCTCAATATACATTATATTCAGGATCCATCCATCCATTGGTGCTTGACCTAACCTTTAAAGGCCCAAGTATCTTTTTGCATTCTAAGTTGGCATTTTCAAAAATCAGAGATTCAAAAAGTACTCGTCTAGCATCTGGGTCTATTACTCCTATTTGTACAGCCTTAGTTAATCTTTGTAAAAAGTTAGTAAAGGGTTCTTTCTGTCCTGTTTAACCCTGGTATATGATTCAATTATTTTTCCTAGTTCCTGAATCCTGTCCCAAGCATTTGAGGCCTCTTTGTGGCATGGGGCAAGATTGTTCATCATAAAGAGCTGAGTCTGTGGGTCAGCATAAGTGCCTTCACCAAGAATTTGATCTTGGGAAGTCTCAAGACCTTTTGCTTTTCCCTGTTGTTCCAAAATTTTTGCCTGTTCTCTGAAATAAATTCTAAATATTAATCAAGGCCCATCATCTGGGACTTCTGAAACTAACTGAATCCAGTCATGTGGCATTGCTTTGGTGCTAGAAGATCATGTCTTTATCATCTCCCTAACAAATGCGAATGCAAGCCTTAAGTTACAATAGCTTGCTTAATTTCTTTTAGATCATTCATTCCTATATGTGTCCATCTACTTTCTTTGGATCCTTTTGGGCCTTTAGAACTTGATGCTTTGTCAGAATAGATTATAGGGTAGGAAGTTAAAACCCTGGGTAAGTCATCCCTGATAGCTACTGGTATTGCTGAATCCTGCCCTTGTGCCTTCTTTCTCTGTTCATCAGCTCCAATAATTTCCTCAATTATTTCAAATCTTTTTACTATTGTCTTTTTGTAAAGCCTGAATCTCCTGGCCTATATACACTTTCAGCAATTTCACTGAGGCACATAGCCTCTGGTCCTCATTCTGCACATGTGATTCCAAGGTCTGAAGTTTCTCCTTTAAGGATAACATCTCATCCTTGGTCATTGCTTGAATAGCGTGAAGATTACCATCCCAGAGAGATACTTTATCTGCTAAATTGTCATAACTTTTTAACAAATTTTGATTGTCAAATTCAACAGTATGAATTCTTTCAGATATCTTCTTAGATACCCTTAAATATGTATTCAATTATTTCTGTAAAATTAATGTTATCCTTTTTAATACTATTAATTTTTCAGGTAACTTTTGATTTTCGATGGTATTAAAGACTGTATCATTTCTAAAAGTGCCATATTCTTTATTAATGATAAAATATGAAGAAGAAAACTGAGTCCCACTACCCAATAAATTGAAGCATCATCATAACCATATAAGCCTTACAAAATACAATCCATTGTATTAGTAAAAAGTTACTAAAAGTTTAAATATTAATGTAATTTGCCATATTAATTTATTAATTACCTGTTAAATGATCCGGCAAATTGTTTTAGATGTAGTAATCTTTATTGTCCAGCAGATGTCATGGTTGTAGAGTCCTGGTGGCAACAGGAATGTGTTTGAGCTTCTTTAGTTACTGAGCCGCTGTAGTTTCTCCGCCTTGGTATTGGTTAAATACTGTGAAATATGCTTTGCTTGACAAAGAAATTAAATCAGTTCCTTACATGGAGCAAGAAACCCAGAACTCCTGGGCAGAACTCCTGTGGAAGCTGCACAAGTCGCCATGAGGCAGGGAGCTACACTATGGCGGAGGTTCTACAAGAAACCACTTAGTTAAAAGCAAACCAAACCGGCAGGGTTGGGAGACTGTCTGGACTGTGGACTGGCTCGGCCATTAGGTTGTTCACCCTGTAGGTGTGGAGTCCGAATCTACGTGGGCGTGCCAGATGTGGAAGGACACTTAAAAGATATCCTACACTAGCTCAGAATTGAGAAATAGACATTTATTTAGGGGCAGACTCACAAATCAGAATCCTTTGCTGGAACGGAGATCAGAAACCGAATCCCGCAGCTGGAAAAGAGGCCAGATGCATGCTCTACATCGGCATAAATAGTATAAGAGGCCAGACTGGGCAGTGGTGGCGCACACCTTTAATCCCAGCACTTGGGAGGCAGAGGCAGACAGATCTCTGTGAGTTCGAGGCCAGCCTGGTTTACAAGAGTTAGTTTTACAACAGCTTGGTTTACAAGACAGGCTTCAAAGCAACACGGGGAAATGAAAAATTAAAAAAAGTATAAGAGGACCCACCCCAGTGGGCAGTTAACCACTGGCTGTGTTAGTCTTCTGCTGTCACTTTAAGAACTAACTACGCCCACCCCAGTCACTTCGGACCTCCCTCGCCGCCATCTCTCTCTCTCTCTCTCTCTCTCTCTCTCTCTCTCTCTCTCTCTCTCTCTCTGGTGCGTGCGTGCGTGCGTTTGTTTCGTGTCGTGTGTACGTGTGTCTTTGTTTTCTCTACGTTTGTCTATGTCTCCCCTTCTTTAAGTAATAAATGTTTAGCTTTATATATAGCCTTATGTCCATTTACTCTGCCGTCCACCGCATCCAACCGCATGACTCTGCCGCTCGCCCGGGGACCCTGACTCCCCCGGCCGCACGGCGCTGCCACCCTGGAGATCTTGCGGGGACCCACAGCCACTAGCAGCTGCTCCGCGAGCTGCCGGCGACATCCCATCATGGTATTCTTTTTTAAAAAGAACAATAGTAAGAGCACTTGCTACTTCTACAAAGAACCTGGGTTCACTTTCCAGAACCCACAGAGTAGCTCACAACCATTTGTAACTCCAGTTCCAGGGATCCAATGCCCTCTTCTGACCTCTGCAGGCAACGGAGAGCAGTAGAGGATGTTGGGACAATCTTAGAGAACTAGATTTTGTTTGTTTGTTTGTTTGTTTGTTTTTAAATAGTGTATTGAGGCAGGAAGTCCCTTGTTTTTGCTACTCTGTATATTATAGGCTAACTGGTCCAGGAACTTCCAGGTGATTCTCCTCCTGCTGCCTCCCATCACTCCGTAGGGATTCTGGGACTACAGATGTGAGTCACAGGGATCAAAATTGGGTCAAATTCAGTCATCTGACCGCACCAAACTCTTTTTATCTTTAATTATCACCCTGGCCAAACCCTTCATGCTTTCTCCTTATCTTTTCTTTCTCCCTTTTCCCCCTTATATGTCTTAGCACTGTGTGTATACCTAGTGCCCAGAAGAGCGTACCAGGCTTTTTTTGGGGGGCCACCAATCAGCTCCAAAATCATGACACAGAGACTTATTTTGAATGCTCGGCCTAACTTAGGCATATCCCTGGCTAGTGCTTTTAACTTAAATTAACCTGTTTCTCTTTATCTACCTTTTGCCTTGGGGCTTTTTTTCTTTTCTTTCTATATGTCCTACTTTTCCTCATTCTGTTGACTAGCCACAGCCTGGCCCCAGGCATTTCCCTCTCTTTCTCCCTCCTCTTTCTTTTCTTTTTCTCAAGCCTAGATTTCTCCTTCTACTTATTCTCTCTGCCTCACTATTGGCAATTTAGCTCTTTGTTAGACCAATCAGTGCCTTAGGCATCAAGGAGAAACAAATGTAACACATCTTTATTAAGTAAACAAATGCAACACAAACAAATGTAACACACCTTTACACAGTTAAAGTAATATTCCATAACATAAACAAATGTAACACACCATCTCTCCAGAACTGAAGTTCACTATGTAAACTCTGCTAACCTTAAAGTTATAAAGATCTACTGTGAGGTCCTGACTTTGCAAACTCCATTTTAAAAAAGGGGCTTAATTTTAAGCCATATAATGAGCTGGGGGTGTGTTAAACTTTTCTTTGGCCCGATAAGGCTCTCTGCCAGTGCAATAATGCAAATCAAACCAAATAAAACCAAATTACAAGAAGCCCAGTTTTATTAGATGCCAGCACTCCCAGGTGGCCCTCTGGGAAAACATGGAGAGGGGGGACAGAGAACCAGGGGACCACGTGTTCATTCTCTGGGGGGCAGTTTAAATAACTTATGGAAGTGGTCTTGACCCTCCCTGGGGAGGGGTCACCATTTGGCAGGCTTTTTGGAGGTGTAGTCTGAACTGCAGCAAATCCCAGGGAAGGGTGCTTGGAACTTTCCACCAAACATTCCAGACTCCTTGTATATATGAATGCCAGGAGGCTGGGGGTGATGCTTCCAACCAAACATTCTAGACTCCTTGGATAAAGGGGGTGACAGGGAGCTGAGGTGATGCTTCCAACCAAACAGGGTAGGCGATCTCAGCTCCAGAAATGTGCTGCCAGAGCAGAAATTTGCATAGATACCCTAAAAATGGCCAATTAAGAAGATTGGGAGCAGGGCCTGGCTGCAGGTTCCTGCCTTGACTTCCTTCGATGGACTGTGACCTTGGATATGTAAAGCAAATAAACCTTTTCCTCCCCATATTGTTTTCAGTCATGGCATATTATTATAGCTATGGAAGCACAGTAGAGATTGGTACCAAGAACAAATAGGGTACTGCTGCGACAGACGTGACCATGCTGTTTTGGGAGGATTATCGAAGGAGTTTGGGACTTTGAATTTGAAAGCCAGTGAGTTCTCAGAGCTTAATGAGCTATTCTGGCAACATGGGAGACAATGCTGATAGTAATGCAGATAGTGGGAAAGTAAAGACCAGGAGCAGAAGCCAGGAGCAAACCCTGTCCCAGGACACGGGCGGATCAGGATTGAGCCAGTGATCAGATCCAGATCTCCACTGGAACAGGTACAGGGGAGTAACCACTGAGCAAGTGAGTCAGAGCCAAAGACTGCTGAGGGTCCAGATGTGAATCCGGGGCTTTCAAGGGAGTAGACCTAAGCAAACACTCTGGTGGGTCTGGGCGAGAGTCTAGGACCTCCCAGGAACTAGGCCTGAGCCAGGACCTCTGTCAGTCTGGGCATGAGCGAACCTGGGTCCTCCAAGACAGGAACCAGAGATCTTGGCAGGGCCAGGCGCAAGTCTGGGACCTCAGAGACAGTAGGCCTGAGCCAGGTCCTCTGTGGGTTTGGGCATTGGTCTGGGACATCAAAGGGAATAGGCAGGAACCTGGAACCTCTGCGGGTTGAGCATGAGTTTGGAACTTCTGAGAAAGCAAGCAGGTCCTCTGTGGGTTTGGGCGCACTTGAGCATGGGACCTCCAAGGCAGTAGACTGGAACCAGAACCTTTCCAAGTCCATCTCCAACCCAGGGACTTCTGCAGGAGGGAATCCAGACTAGCATTTAGGATACAGGTCAAAGCCGGTAACCTAGGCCAAAATTGCCCTGAGTCAAGGAACTCCACCTTGGGCAACAAATTCCACAGGAGTGGAACTGAAGGAGACTCCTAGGACAGAGAGGGCCAGAGGAAACAAGCTCCACTAGGAGCAGAAGCCAGGATCAAATCCAGCCCTGGGAGCCAACCCAGTCCTGGGACTTTGGCAGATCAGGATTGAGCCAAAGACCTGACTCAAATTCTGCAACCTCCACCAGAACAGGTCCAACTCCAAGCCAGGGACTTCTGCAGGAGGGGATCCAGACCAAGATTTACAGAAACAGATCAAAGCCAGCAGCCTAGGCCAAAGTAGGCCTGAGATAGCAAACTCCAATGGAGCAGACCAAAGCACAGGAGCACCGAGCTATCTACAGGAACAGGAATAACCAACGGGGTAACTAGAACTGTGACACTGACTGTACCATGAGGAAAACCATCTGAGCTTTGGATTCACTGGCAACAGAATCTCAGACAGCTCCAACCACACCTATTAGAGGAAAAGATGAGAAAAGGGAAGATCACATGCTACACCACAAAGAGCAACACAATACCACAATACCAGCAAAACCTAAAGACCCTACAACAGCAAGACCTGAACAATCAAATATGGATGAACGAGAAGAAAATGATTTAAAAAATAATCTCAAAGAATGTTTGAAAATCTTAAGGATGAAATGAGAAATTCCCTTTAAAAAATGGAGGGGAAAAACAAACAAAAAATTGGAAGATATCTGCAAATCACTTAAAGAAAACCATGAAAAAGAAATCAAACATATAAAAGAAACTATTCAGGACTTGAAAACTGAGATAGAAATAGTAAAGAAAACACAAGCTGAGGGAATTATAGAAACAGAAATCATGAGAAAAAGATCAGGAAACACAAAGGCAAGCATGAAAGGCAGAATACAGGAAATGGAAGAGAGAATCTCAAGTGCTGAAGATACAATAGAGGAAATAGACTCATTAGTTAAAGAAAACATTACATCTAACAAAAGCTTAACACAAAATATCCATGAAATATGGGACACCTTGAAAAGGCCAAATCTTAGAATAATAGGTATAGAAGAAGGAGAAGAAAAGCACAGAAAATTTGTTTAACAAAATCATAGTGAAAGACCCGGATAAATTCAGACTCCTCTAGCAGAAAGAGTAGAACCAAAAAAATCTAGCAGGGAGAGAAGAACCAAAAATCTAGGTTAGCTGGTTCAGTGACTTTGTTCCAGGAACTAGCTGACCATAAAGTTAGATTATAATCTTGAGAAACAGGGAGTTATCCCCTTGTGGTTATCACTGGTATTTTGGGAATTTTCCAATGATCACTGGTATTTTCCGAATTTTCCAGTGATGCCCTCCGTACCCCCTTTGGGTTATGGTTTCTTCCCTTAAATACCCCTTCTCCCAGCTACTCAGGGTTGTCGAGCTCTATCCCTGCATGGGAAATGAATTTCGGCTCCAGTGCACTGGTTCCTGTCCTGTCAATAAACCTCGTGTGATTGCAAAAAGGACGGTCTCTCGTGAGTTCCTGGGGGAGGGTCATGTTATCCCGAGACTTGAGTGAGAGTCTCTCCACTTTGGGAGTCTTTCATTTGGGGGCTCGTCCAAGATTGGCGACCACCCTCGTCTCCGAAGACCCACTTGGAGGTGAGACATTGTGTGTGTGTCTGTGTCTTTGTGTTTCCGTGTTGGCTGAATTCAGGTTCTGTACTTTTGGTTTTACTTTCATTTTTGCAGTCGCTCCCCTGGTGAGGAGACGGAGGGAGTGATCAGCAGACATGCTAGGAGATCACCGACTGCTGCCCTGGGAGACATCCCAGGAGGTGAGAAGGGACCCCAGGGATGCCTGGGAGATTCCTGTCTGGATGCTGGTGAGGATATGGAAGTTCTCCTGAATTAGAGGAACTATATGTCCTCTGGCCATCTGTATTTCTGGAGTGGTTTTGTCTTGCTCGGTGGAGACGGACATTTGTTTGCGTGTCTTGTGTGTCTTCGATCTTTTGTTTGGTCTTACTTGTGACTTTGATGATTGAGACAGACTGTGACGTTGACTCTGGATCAGTGGTTTTGTCTTTCTAAGTTTTGTTAGCCTTTGTCTGTGTATCTTCAGTCTCTGTTTTGTCTTACACGCAGGGAGCGTGTTCAGTTCTCTGGTGAGATATGCGGGTGCCGTTTCTCAGTTCTGTGGTATGACACGTGAGTGGTGTGGTCAGTTCTCTATAGAGACATGTGTGGATAGCAGTCTCATTTCGAAAGCGGAGCAGGTCACACCTGCGAAGTAGCTTGAAGCTGTGTCTTTGGTTTGTTTGGCGCCATTGTCCTGTTTGTCCGTGTAGTGTGTGTTGTGCTTTTGTCCTGACTTAGACTGACACTGACTACTCAAATCATGACTTTGACTGTGATATTGTGACCACTTACAAGACTTTAGAGATAGGGCCATAAGCATAGGGATATATTTCATAAAAAAAGAGTCAGCCTCGGCCCCAAGCACGTGGCTGCTAGCAGCATGCTTGTATGGATGGCTGGGCTATTCAGCCTTGCTATTATAAGGTATCGAGGCTGTACAGTTGTAGAAGGCAGATATACCCTAATAGGATTTCCAACACTAAACAAAAAATCTGAGGGTACTCACTATGGCCTAAAGAGATTAACAATCTTTTTTTCCCAGTGATGCATAACCCCCCACACCCCCCACGCCTGTGCTGATGGATGAGTTCGCTCTGCCTGCCCTGGGAGCTGCATGCTTCAAACCTCTGATCAAAGCTGACAGAGGCTTGGCTCCGTGGGTGAAGAACCTATGGTTTATAAATATCTGTCATCATTTATAGGGGCTGGTTACAAATTATTGTTGGTTAATGTAAAAAAAAAAACCCACCTATTGTTGGTCTCAAATGTTTCACACTGGCATAGGATTTTATATGCTGTTCTTGTTTAAAATGTAGCCATATATCCCCACTGAGAAAAACCACAAAAAAAAAAAGACTTCGGTAAGAGTTTTTATGTTGTCTAAAAAGCAAGAGAGATTTTGGTTAAAAAAAAAGTGTAAACAGAAGTGGGCCTTATTTATTTCCCTGTGTATGTTTTCAAGGTCAAACTTAAAGCAAGTAGGGAGCGGCTGACAGTCTAATGTTGAGCTCTCGTGGCAGGTCTCAGAGGGGCTGCAAGATGCCCCACTAATTTGGCCAAGGTAACAGAGGTTCCTCAGGGGCCGGTTGAACCGCCATCTGTGTTTCTTGAACGTTTAATGGAGACTTACAGGCGTTATACTCCCTTTGACCCAACCTCTGAGGGTCAGCAAGCAGCGGTAGCTATGGCCTTCATAGAACAGTCAGTATCGGATATCAAAAAAAGTTACAGTGGTTAGAAGGTTTGCAGAATTATACCTTGCAGGATTTGGTTAAGGAGGCAGAGAAAGTGTTTCATAAATGAGAAACTGAGAAAGAGAAATGAGAGAGTGAGAGAGAGAGCAAGAGAGAGGTGGGAGGCAGAAGAAAGAGAGGACGGAGGGATCATAGACAAGAGAGAAATTTGACTAGAATTTTGGCTGCAGTGGTAGGAGAGAAAGGGAAGATAGGACCTAGACAGATAGGGAACCTGGGCAATAGAAGACCAAAGATGAAGATGGACAGGCACCCCTTGGACAAAGAACAATGTGCTTATTGCAAAGAAAAAGGACATTGGGCAAGAGAATGCCCAAAGAAGAAAGGAAGGGCCTCTAAGGTACTGACCCTAGAAGAAGATGATTAGAGGGGACGGGGCTTGGACCCCCTCCCCCATGCCTAGGGTAACCCTGACTGTGGAGGGGACCCCTATGGATTTTCTAGTGGACATAGGGGCTGAGCACTCTCTGCTGAAACAACCATTGGGGAAGCTAAAGAATACAAAGACTATAGTAATTGTAGCAATTGGACAGAAATAATATCTGTGGACCACCTTACGAACTGTAGATTTGGGGAGAGGACAAGTGACTCATTCCTTCCTGGTTATCCCTGAGTGTCCTATGTCTTTATTAGAAAGAGACTTGTTAACAAAGTTAAAGACCCAGATGAGATTTACTCGAACTGGGCTGGAGGTGATCAAAGGCTTTTGTTGACTGAACAAATGACCTTCACTCCCCCTGCTGTCCTCAATCCCGCTACCCTACTGCCTGAGACTGATGACTCCTCACCTACCTATCAGTGAGCTGACATTTTGGCAGAAGAAGCTGGTACACAAAATGATCTGAAGGCTCAGCTTTGGCCTGGGAGTCCGGGCTGGTATATGGATGGCAGCAGTTTCGTGGTTGAAGGTAAGCGGAAGGTGGGGGCAGCAGTGGTGGACGAGAATTAAGTAATCTGGGCCAGTAGCCTCTCTGAAGGGACGTTGGCCCAGAAAGCTGAACTTGTGGCTCTGATACAAGCTCTACAGATGACAGAGGGAAAGTCTATCAACATCTACACTGACAGCAGGTATGCTTTTGCCACTGCCCATATACTCGGAGCAATATACAGACAAAGAGGACTGCTAACATCTGCAGGAAAAGACATAAAAAATAAAGAAAAAATTTTTTGCACCTCCTCGAGGCCATACATTTGCCAAGGAAGGTAGCTATCATACACTGTCCAGGACATCAAAAAGCTCAAGATGCTGTGGCTAAAGGAAATCAGATGGCAGACCTAACCACTAAACAGGCGGCCCAAGGAGCAATGATCCTGGCAGTAAAAGAACCTAAAAATTATTATGATATCAGTGAAACCAACTTTAGATATACCTCCAAGGACAATCAAATTATGGGCAAATTAGGACTGGTAAAGCAAACCCCATATGGGGCAGTAGAGACAGAAGGGGGAAAACTAGTCCTCCCAGGAAAAGAAGGGCAGGGGCTGGAGTGATGGCTCAGTGGTTAAGAGCTTTGCCTGCTCTTCCAGAGGTCCTGAGTTCAATTCCTGGCAACCACATGGTGGCTCACAGCTATCTGTAATGAGTCTTGGTACCCTCTTCTGACCTGCACTGTATACATAATAAATAAATACTTTTAAAAAAAAGAAAAAGAAGGGCACAAGTATGTTACCAACTTACATTACCTGACCCACTTGGGGGCCAAGAAACTAAAAGATGTGTTTAGGTTCTCCGACTATTATGTTATAGGACTCTCTGACTTGGCAGAAGAAGTAGTCAAAAGCTGCAAGGCCTGTGCTATGACTAATGCAGGACACTCCGCATGTGCTCCTGGGATGAGGCTCAGGAGCAACCGGCCTGGGGCCTACTGGGAGGTAGATTTTACAGAAATTAAGCCAGACAGATATGGTAACAAGTACTTATTAGTTTTTATATATACTTTTTCATGCTGTGTAGAAACTTTTTCTACCAGGACTGAGACAGAAGAAGATCATAAAAGAAATCTTCCCAAGGTTTGGGATACTCAAGGTATTCATGTCTGATAATGGACCTGTATTTGTTGCCCAGGTAAGTCAGGGACTGGCCACCCAACTGGGGATCAATTGGAAATTACATTGTGCTTACCAACCCCAGAGCTCAGGTCAGGTAGAAAGGATGAACACAGCCCTAAAAGAGACCCTAACAAAATTGGCCCTAGAGATTTTTGGGAATGACTGGACAGCCTTCCTTCACTTTTCCCTGTTCTGGGTTCGGAACACCCAAGGGCAATTTAAACTCACCCTTTATGAGATCCTATGTGGGGGACCGCCACTGCTCACTGAGTCGGGTGGAGGGTATAATCCTGATGCTATTCTTTCTAGACCTTTATTTGCCCACCTAAAGGCCCTTGAAGTGGTGAGACACCAGATCTGGGAACAACTGAAGGAAGTATGCATCCGCCTGGATCCACGCCTCCCACGTGAAGCAAGCTCCTGAACTCCCCAAACTGAAGTATCTGGCACTTTTTTTTTTAAATTACATGTATTTATTTATTTATTTATTTTGTATGCAATATTCTGTCTGTGTGTATGCCTGCAGGCCGGAAGAGGGCACCAGACCCCATTACAGATGGTTGTGAGCCACCATGTGGTTGCTGGGAATTGAACTCAGGACCTTTGGAAGAGCAGGCAATGCTCTTAACCTCTGAGCCATCTCTCCAACCCAGTGTCTGGGACTTTTAACAACACCACCAGTCAGGATGGTGACTAGTTGGGGACTAATCATAGGCTGACTCTTACTGAAGTTATGTAATGAGACTTTTAAGAGCCCTAAGACTTCTGACACCAGGTACTTGGTTCCTGGTTTAGGTAGATGGTGGGCTTGTAGTACAGGCCTGACACCTTGCGTGTTGACATCGGTTTTTAATGACACCAAAGATTACTGTGTGCTTGTACAACTGGTAGGTACAACTAGGTAGGTTCTTTCATCATCCAGCCAACATGCTTGAAGATGAGTTTGACAAGCACCCAACTCGCTTTTGACGAGAACCTATTTCTCTGACACTAGCAGTAATCCTGGGCCTTGGGGTAGTTGTTGGTGTTGGGACAGGTACTGCTGCCCTAATACAGGCCCCTCACTACTTTAATGAATTAAAAATAGCCATGAATAAAGATTTGAGGGCTCTAGAACAATCTATTTCCAAACTCGAAGAGTCATTGACTTCCCTCTCAGAAGTGGTCTTACAGGATAGAAAGGGATTAGATTTGTTATTCTTAAAAGACAGAGGATTATGTGCTGCTCCCAGAGAAGAATGCTGTTTCTATGTGAACCATTCAGGAATAATTAAAGACTCCATGAGTAAACTTAGGGAAAGGTTAGACAAAAGACAAAGACACAGAGAAGCGCATCAGGGATGGTTTGAGAGCTGGTTTACTAGATCTCCTTGGATGACTACTCTGATATCCTCCCTTATGGGACCATTCCTAATTTTGCCTCTGCTACTGATTATAGGTCCATGTATATTAAATAAACTAATTACCTTCATTAGAGAAAGAATAAGTGCTGTTCAGATTTTGATGTTATGCCACCAATATAGCGCTTTCAAAGGTCAAGAAGATATTAAAATCTAGTTCTATGATTAGAACTAGGTACTAGAAGAAGTGGAGAGATGAAAGACCCAGATAAATTCAGATCCCTCTAGCAGAAAGAGTAGAGCAAAAAAAAAAAAAATCTAGCAGGGAGAGAAGAACCAAAAATCTAGGTTAGCCGGTTCAGTGACTCTGTTCCAGGAACTAGCTGACAATAAAGTTAGATTATAATCTTGAGAATAATCTTGAGAAACAGGGAGTTACCCCCTTGTAATTATCACTGGTACTATCGGAATGATCACTGGTATTTTTGGAATTTTCCAATGATCACTGGTATTTTCCGAATTTTCCAATGATCACTGGTATTTTCCGAATTTTCGAGTGACGCCCTCCGTACCCCCTTTGGGTTATTGGGTTATGGTTTCTTCCCTTAAATACCCCTTCTCCCAGCTACTCGGGGTCATCGAACTCTATCCCTGCTTGGGAAATGAGTTTTGGCCCCAGTGTATTGGTTCCTGTCCTGTCAATAAACCTCGTGTGATTGCAGCAAGGGTGGTCTCTTGTGAGTTCCTGGGGGGTCGTGTTATTCCGAGACTTGAGTGAGAGTCTCCCCACTCTGGGGATCTTTCAATAGAAGAAAACTTTCCCTACCTAAAGAAATATATGCCTATGAAGATACAAGAAGCTTACAGAATACAAAATAAACTGGATCCAAAAAAGAAGTCCTCTTGCCACATAATAATCAAAACACTAAACATACAGAGTAAAAAAAGAATATTAAGCGTTGCAAAGGAAAAGCGCCAAGTAAAATATAAAGGTAGACCTATCAGAATTACACCTGACTTCTCAATGGAGACAATGAAAGTCAGAAGGCCCTGGTCAAGAGCTATGTAGACATTAAGAGACCACGGATGCCAGCCCAGACTACTATACCCAGCAAAACTGTCAATCACCACAGAAGGACAAAACAAGATATTCCACTACAAATCTAGATTTGACCAATACCTAGCTACAAACCCAGCCCTACACAAAATACTAGAAGGAAAACTCCAACTCAAGGAAAATGGCTACACCAACAAAAACACAGACAATTGATGACCTCATTACAGTAAATCCCAAAGAAGAAAAAAAATGCACAAATGAACATCACCAACGATGAAAACTAAATTAACAGGAGCTATCAACTGCTGGTCATTAATATCACTTAATGTAAATGGACTCAACTCACCTATAAAAAAGCACAGGATAACAGACTGGATACGAAAACAGAATCCATCCCTCTTCTGCATACAAGAAATGCATCTCAACCTCAACGACAGACATTGTTTCAGAGTAAAAGGTTGGGAAAAAATATACCAATCAAATGGACCTAAGAAGCAAGCAGGTGTAGCTATCCTAATATCTAACAAAATAGACTTCAAGCTAAAATCAGTTAAAAGAGACTAAGAAGGACATTTCATATTAATTACAGGAAAAATCCATCAAGAGGAAATTTCAATGCTGAACATTTATGGCCCAAATTCACCCTCATTTGTCAAAGAAATACTTCTAAAGCTTAAATCATATATTAAACCCCACACACTAATAGTGGGAGACTTCAACACTCCCCTCTCACCACTGGACAGGTCAATCAGACAAAAAAAAATGAACAGAGAAATAAGAGAACTAACCAAAGTTACGACTCAAAAGGACTTAACAGACATCTATAGAATATTCCATCCAAACAGGAGAGAATATACCTTCTTTTCAGCATCTCATGGAATCTTCTCAAAAACTGACCACATACTCGGTAACAAAACAAACCTCAACAGATACAAAAAAAAAAAAATGAAATGTACCTTTTCAGCATGCCTGCCTCTGCCTCCTGAGTGCTGGGATTAAAGGTGTGCACCACCACTGGCCAGTGAACAATACTGTCTTAAGCACTGAGCCATCACCATAGGCCATCCACTCATCTCTTTGAGACAGGGTATCACTTCAGAGGTTCTGGTAAACCTGGAATTCCCTAGCTGTGTAAACAGCTATCCTCAATCTGCCTGCCTCTTCCTCCCAAATCCTGGGATTAAAGGTTGACCAACCCATCCAGCAAGGACTACAGGTTTTTAATCTAAGATAAATAATGAATCACAAAATAGCAACATATTCCATGCTTATGAACAGGAAGCTTCAGTACTAAAATGTCAGGTTTCCTCATCTACACTATACATCCAATAATGGCAATAAAAATCCTAACTTACTAAAAAACTAATAAACTAATTCTGAACTTTATAGGGAGAGGGGGAAAAACTCAAAATGGTATACACAATTCTGGTGGAAAAGCACACAGACCTACAGTTACACTACCAATTAAGTTAAGAGTATATGCTGGGTGGTAGTGGTGCACGCCTTTAAGCCCAGCACTCGGGAGGCAGAGACAGGTGGATGAATCTCTGTCAGTTCAATGCCAGCCTGGTCTACAAGAACAAGAGTTCCAGGACAGGCTCCAAAGCTACAGAGAAAACTTGTCTCTTAAAACCAAAGAAAAAGAAAAAGAAAAAAAGATTTTATCCTTTCTTCTTCTTTTGCTTCCTCTTCTGCTCTCTCTCTCTCTCTCTCTCTCTCTCTCTCTCTCTCTCTCTCTCTCTCTGTCTTTGTGACAGGGTTTCTCTGAGTAACCCTGGCTGTCCTGGAGCTCACTCAGTAGAACAAGGTGGCCTCTAACTCAGAGATTAGCCTGCCTCTGCATCTTGAGTGCTGGGATTAAAGGCGCAGGCCAACACTGCCTGGCTTTTTTCTCTTCTTTAGAAAAAGAACGGTTGCACACCTTTAATCCCAGCACTTGGGAGGCAGAGGCAGGCAGATCTTCGAGTTCAAAGTCAGTCAGGTCTACAGAGCAAGCTCCAGGACAGCTACACAAAGAAACCCTGTCTGGAAAAACCAATAAATAAGCCGGGTGATGGTGGCACACACGGGACGTAGAGGCAGGCAGATTTCTGAGTTTGAGGCTAGTTTGGTCTACAAAGTGAGTTCCAGGACAGCCAGGGTTGTTACACAGAGAAACCCTGTCTCGAACATACCAACAAAACAAAAAAATAAAAACAAAACCAATAAATAAAAGTTTTAATTATTTAGTGAGTATGTGTATATGTATATATGTAGGATATACTCTTGGAGGTCAGAGGACAGCTTCCCCAGAGTTGGTTTTCTCCTTCTTCCATGTTCAGGCTTAACCTACTAAGTCATTTCCTTGGTCCATGACTTCAATTTTTTGTTTTGTTGTCTTGTTTAAATTGGAACTTTTGTAAAGGCATGGACGGGATCGATAAAAGGATAAAAGGAGCAGAGATCTTAACTAGATTAGTTTGGAAGAACACATGTGCTATGAAAATAGAGGAAATAAATACTTGTGTTAACCTACTGTTCCTGCTCCCTGGAGACTATCAGGTCCTGTTTCCGGGGGTGGGGGGTGGGAGGTGTCTTTCTAGTTGTGAGGCAGCAGGGTTACTGCGACGAACACTCGGTGTATAATAGAGTGTGCAAGTGGCGACTCGGTCGGTGCCCAGGAGGAAGTATTAGACGTTCTATGAGAACAGCTTTACCAGGGAGGAGCTAGATCTGCTTAAGTGCAACTCTCCCCTGACCTCGGCCAGGTCAGGTCAGGCTTGGAAGACTGGCATAGGAGGGCGGGGCTATGGCTGTCATTTGAGTCCTATGCCTCGGCCTTTGGGAGCTGGTGTCACTCAGGCCTTGCTAGCCAATCAGGGCCTGGGAGTGCTCCATCTAATCAGGAGCGCCGATGGGCAGCGAGAGGCGGGCTCCTATCGGCCGCCATACTGTGGGCTTGGCGCCGCGGCCAAGGGACGTACGTTGTGCTGCATCGGGAGCCCCGCCGCCGGGAGCTGTGAGGAGCCTCGGGCGACTCGGATAGCTGCGCCATGGTGAGCGAGGGCGGCCGTCCCTGCCGGCTGTGCTACTTCCTCCCCGGGGCTCGGGCTGCGCTGTCCTGTGTTTTGTGGTGCAGGCCCCGTATCCTCGGCCCACGGGCCGCGCCTGCGCAGAGCATCGCAGCGGGAGCCCCGCCCTGCACCGGGGGCCCTCGCTGTACTGTCTGGTGCTGACGGCTTGGTCCTACTTTGGGACCAAGAATGGGATTTTGGGATCAGAATGCTGTGAAACTCTAGGTCGTCTAGTTCCTGTTACTTTCTAGACGTTCTGAAATTTGCATTTAACATTTAGGTCAAGCATTCAACTTGAGTTAATATTGTGAAACGTTAATCTTTTTAAAAAATTGCTTTTATTTTATGTGCATTGGTGTTTTGCCGGTATGTACATCTGAGGGTTTCGGATCTCCTGGAACTGTAGTCGCAGACTGACTGTTGTGAGTTTCCATGTGGGTACTGGGAATTGAACCTGGGTCCTCTGGAAGAATAGCTAATGCTCTCGACTGCCCCAGTATTAAAAGTTTGTCTGGTTAATTTTTTTGTCTGTAAACGCATTGGTTCTGCCAGTACATTTTACCACTCTCCGTCTCGTTGAGTTTCCCTTGGTCAAAAGAAAAGGTTATACTTTTTGGGATTTCTCCCCCCCCCCCCCCCCCCCTTTTTGGTTTTAAGAGACAGGGTTTCTCTGTAGCTTTGGAGCCTGTCCTGGAACTCTTGTAGACCAGGCTGGCATTGAACTGACAGAGATTCATCCACCTGTCTCTGCCTCCCGAGTGCTGGGCTTAAAGGCGTGCACCACTACCACCCAGCATATACTCTTAACTTAATTGGTAGTGTAACTGTAGGTCTGTGTGCTTTTCCACCAGAATTGTGTATACCATTTTGAGTTTTTCCCCCTCTCCCTATAAAGTTCAGAATTAGTTTATTAGTTTTTTAGTAAGTTAGGATTTTTATTGCCATTATTGAATGTATAGTGTAGATGAGGAAACCTGACATTTTAGTACTGAAGCTTCCTGTTCATAAGCATGGAATATGTTGCTATTTTGTGATTCATTATTTATCTTAGATTAAAAACCTGTAGTCCTTGCTGGATGGGTTGGTCAACCTTTAATCCCAGGATTTGGGAGGAAGAGGCAGGCAGATTGAGGATAGCTGTTTACACAGCTAGGGAATTCCAGGTTTACCAGAACCTCTGAAGTGATACCCTGTCTCAAAGAGATGAGTGGATGGCCTATGGTGATGGCTCAGTGCTTAAGACAGTATTGTTCACTGGCCAGTGGTGGTGCACACCTTTAATCCCAGCACTCAGGAGGCAGAGGCAGGCGGATCTCTGTGAGTTAGAGGCCAGCTTGGTCTACAGAGAAAGTTCCAGGTCAGGCTTCTAAGCCACACAGAGAAACAGAGAAACCCTGTCTCCGAAAACCAAAAGAAAAAAAGTCATTTTGCTCTTATAAAGGACCTACCTCAAGTGGCTCACAACTGCCTGTAACTCTAGACCCAGAATATCCAATGTCCTCTGCTGGCCTCTAAGAGGCTGGAGAGTTGGCTTAGCAATTAAGAGCACTTGTTGCTCTTGCAGAAGACACAGGTTCAATTCCCAGCACCCACATGGCAGCTCACAATCTTCTGTAACTAGTCTTGGGATCCAGCCTCCTCTGGATCCACAGGCACTAGGCATCCACATGGTATATGCTGACAGAACACTACTGTGCATAAAATAATAAATCTAAAAATAAAGTAAGTTTTCTCTCAGTCAGAGAGGTGTACTGCCTCTCTTGGTATGTATCTAAAACTTAGACTTCCACTTTGCCCTTAAGACTTTTTGATTGTGTAAAAAAAGTTTAAATCTTTTTTTAAAAATGTAGTTCTTGTCTAATGGACTTTATTAAATTTATGTATATCTGTGTCTCCTTTCATCTGTGCTGCCGTACCAGGTGTGATTTCACTGTCCATTCAGTTCCCTGCTGTTATACAGGACACTGTAAAGGACACTGGCAGACATTGTATTCATCATTAGACAGTTTTTGTTTTCTTATAGTTCCTGGTTTTAGTCATATAGTTTCATGAGTCTTTGTTGATTCTTGGAATTTGTTGTGAATAAAGACAGTTTCTTTTTTCCTTTTCAGTGCCAATAGCACCCTTCATCCCTTGCATGTGTGCAGGCCTGTGCGTACATTTTTTTTTACTTTTTAAAAGAAACCCATCCTAAGATGGCTGGTGGTGCGCACAGCTTTAATCCTGCACAGGATGAAGAGCAGATGGATCTCCGAGTCAGAGGCCACCCTGGTCTACAGAGTGGGTTTCAGGACAGCCAGGGTCACACACAGAAGCACTGTCTTGAAAAACAAAACAAAACAATATATATATTTTTTAATGCTCTTACTTTCTTTGAGGTAATGAGGCAAGGTTTTACTACATAGCTTTGGGTAGCCTGAAACTTACAAGGCTGATTTCAAATTCTTAGAAATCTGCCTGCCCCTGCCTCCCCAAGTACTGGGATTAAAGGCATACTCCACCATTCCTGGCCCTCGTCCCATGCATTTTTATTTCATCTGTCTATCTATCTATCTATCTATTTATTTTGGTTTTTGGAGACAGGGTTTCACTGTAGCTTTGGAGCCTGTCCTGAAACTAACTCTTGTAGACCAGGCTGGCCTTGAATGCACTTTTAAAAGGACTAGTTCCTTTTTAAAAGATTTATTTCATGTATATGAGTGTTTTGCCTGCACTTAAGTGTGTGTACTTGGCCAGAGGGCATGTTAGACCCCATGAAATTAGAGTTATTGTTAATCATAAGGTGCCAAGTGGGTTCTCTGCAAGAGCAGCAAATGCTCCTCTGAGCCATCTCTCCACTCCTCTTGTCATGTATTTTCCCAGTTATTGACATAATCATGTTGTCTACTTCCCTTGTTGATAGTGTAATACATTACATTTAGGATAGTTATTGACGTAATCATGTTGTCTACTTCCCTTGTTGGTGGTGTAATACATTACATTTAGGATAGTTATTGACGTAATCATGTTGTCTACTTCCCTTGTTGGTGGTGTAATACATTACATTTAGTTATTGACGTAATCATGTTGTCTACTTCCCTTGTTGGTGGTGTAATCCATTACATTTAGGGTTGGGTGCCGGGGGTGGAGTCTGGGCTTTCTGCATTCCAGCATATGGTTTAATGCTCAGTGTTCACTCAGCTTCAATTAAAATCGTTTTTGTTATTGTTTATCTATGTGTGTGTATCTAAGGAGGTCAGAGGAATGTCAGGCGCCCTGGAACTGGAGTTACATGTTGCTGTGATCCCTGGGGTGGGTACTGGGATCAACTCTGCTGCTCTTTGGGAAGTAGAAAAAGATAAGATCTCCTGAGTAAATTGGGAGTATGGAGACCATAGGAGAGAAAGGGAGAGGAGCAGAGAAAAATGTATAACTCAATAAAATCAGTTAAAAAGAAACAAAGGATGCAAGCTCTTAAATGCTGAGCCACCTCTCTAGCTCTCATCGCTTCGGTCCTGTACTGGCCTGGAGGTCATGGCATTAATACCACCTTGCACTCTGGAACCCACTTGTGAGATCACAGATGTGTGCCACTGTACCTGGCTGTGTGCTACCTTAGAAATACAGTTTAAGCTGGGTGGTGGTGGTGGTGCACACCTTTAATCCCAGCACTCGGGAGGCAGAGACAGGCAGATCTCTGTGAGTGTGAGGCCAGCCTGCTCTACAGAGTGAGTTCCAGGGCAGGCTCCAAAGGTATACAGAAACCCTGTCTTTGAAAAAAAAAAAAAAGAAAGAAAGAAAGAAAGAAAGAAAAAAAAAAGAAAATTTCCATCTGTTTATAGTTGGTTTTTGTTTGTTTATTCAACTTACTGTCTGTGTAGGGTAATATTGGTGTCATAGTTTTAAATTATTTAAAGACAGGATCTCACTATGTAGATCAGGCTATCCTTGAACTCCGAGCTCCGCCTGCCTCTGCTTCCTGTGTGCTGAAATTAAAGATGTGTACCACCACTTTCTATCACTGTTTTAAGTTTCAGGGTTTTTTTTGATACATCTATGCCCATTCAAACTATTATCTCTCTTTGTGTGTCTCTTGATATCTTTTTCATTTCTAAAAATTTAATTTTATCAAAATTAGAAACGTTTGACCATGGGATTGCAGCATTTGTCCTTTCTATGTGATTATGGTGCCCCCCCCCATGGGCCCATGTGTGTGACCAGGTGGCCACCAGCTGGTGGATGGCTCAGCTTTTAGTAACTCTAGCACTGAAGGATCCGAGTCGTTCTGACCTCCATGGTCTGGAACACATGTGACACATACATAGAGACACTTAAACATACACATGAATAAATATAGAAATAAAATCTTGGGGCTGGAGAGATGGCTCAGAGGTTAAGAGCATTGCCTGCTCTTCCAAAGGTCCTGAGTTCAATTCCCAGCACCCACATGGTGGCTCACAACCATCTGTAATGAGATGTGGTGCCTTCTTCTGGCATGGAGGTGTATAGCCAGGAGGAATATTGTGTATATAATGAATAAATCTTTTAAAAAATAAAATAAAATCTTTTAAAAATTTTTATGACATCTCATTTTATCACTGTTGGTTAAAAATAAAATCCTCAAAAAAATGCACACACATACACGGTCCGAGCATTTTAGACTAGTCATGGTGGCACAGTTTTTGTCTTAGCACTGGGGAGGCAAAGGTAGGTAGATACCATAACATTGAGGCCAGCATGATCTGTATAGTTTCAGTCCAGCTACTGCTACATAGTGAGTGAGACCTTGTCACTACGATTGTTGCAATAAATATCCCTGGAAGTCAGTTTCTGTCTTCTCCAGGGTTTGCTGTCCCTTTGTTGAGGCCTCAGTTTGCCATTTGTTTAGTGTTACCAAAGTATTTGTTACCAAAACTATTACCTGTGTGTTGGCAGTCTGCCTCCAGAGTGCACTTTGTATTTAGTTATTATTTTTCACAGATTTCTTTGAATGTCAAGAGTTAAGAAGCAAGGCTGGAAAAGGCACATGTGAACAGATTTGTGGACGGCCGAGTTAGGGACCATCTTTTAACGCAGCCAGTCTTTGTCTTTCTGTGTCACGCATATTTTCTGCTGATCCAGCTTCGAGAGAAATTGGGCCTCCAGATGAGAGCCTTTTCAGATGTTTTCTGAAAGTATCTTTTCAACATGCCTTGATATGTGTGCTTTTGAAGACCTCGGTTCCTAAGAGAGAATATGTTTTAAAGTTTGCCTTTTGTGTCAACTTTATAGTTTGTATGTTCCTGAATTATTTTAGGGAAGACATCCACTGTTGTTCCTGTAACTGTTAGGCAAGACTCTGACATCTACTAAATAGCTGTTAGTCCTTGTCAGATTAGAAATATAAGCTTGGTTGACTAAAAAAAAAAAGCCTTTAAGATATATGGGGTTTTATAGTAGTGTAGTTAGGAATAAGTGAATGTTGGTGGATCGTGCTTCTGCCAACCTTCCTTCCCTCCCCAGATGGATATGTCACTGTCTGACATAGTCTAGCTAGGATTTCTGACGTCAGGTGATCGTTCTGTCTCTTCCCCAAAGCAACTACTACTGCTACCTTGAGTTTTTTCTAAAAAGATAGGCCATCCTTCTCTTAATTCTATCATGCTCTAGCATTATGTAATTAAAATTGAAATGTTTCGTTCAGGGCTAATGAGATGCCTTAGTGAGTAAGGATCCTGGGGCTAGGCCTGTGTTCATTCCTCTGACCCACGCATGGGAGAAGAAAACCCAGTCTTGTAGGCCATTCTCTGAACTCCACATTCACCCCCTAAATAAATGAATGTAATTACCCCTTCCCACACACACTTGTTCTGAGAAAGGGTCTTCCTCTGCAGCTCTGATTTGACTTAGAACTCACTGAGTTATACTCCGATGACCTCAGACTCAAAGCGATCCACTTGCCTGCATAGTACTGAGATCAAAGACTTGTGCTGCCATGCTTCATGTAATTTTTTTTACTCTATAAAGTATAATTTCCATTTTATTTTATTGTTCCCCGTTTTTTTTAATCTGTCATCATGAAGCCAGCTCTTTACATGGACTTTCTTAGGTTCACAAGGCAACACCAGTGGATCTAAGTCATGGTGAGTGGTGAGTGTTTACTTCTTCCAGCCTCCATGATCAATTCTTGACCACCTTACTTTGAGTGGCACTACTCATACAGTAGAGCAGCTTGGCATAGGTGTAGCATACCCGTAAGCATCGATGATACTGATGGCGGAGGCCTCTACTGTGTTTGGAATGATGAACTTCTTACTGCTCTTGTCCTTGGGTACTCCCTGGGCTCAGTGAGTTGGCTACACATAGCTGGCCCCTTTTTACTATGGTGAGTCTTTCTTTTTTGGTCATCTTGGATGCAAGACCTGAAGAGTGTAATGAAATTATTAAATTACTTTGAGATTTATTTATTCATTCATTTTTTTTTTTTTTTGGTTTTTTGAGGCTGGGTTTCGCTTTAGTTTTAGAACCTGTCCAGGCTGGCCTCGAACTCACAGAGATCTGCCTGCCTCTGCCTCCTGAGTGCTGGGATTAAAGGCATGTGCACCACAACTGCCTGGCCATTCATTCTTTTTCAAGACATGGTTTCTCTGTGTAACAGCCCTGGCTGTCCTGGAACTCAATTTGTAGACCAGTCTGGCCTCAAACTCAGAGATCTACCTGCCTCTGCCTCCCGAGTGCTGGGATTAAAGGTGTGCGCTACCACTATCGCCCAGCTATTTATTGTTGTGGGTGTTTTACTGTTTTGGCTTTTCGGGGGGCCTGCCACTCAGCTCCCAAATAAATCACACACAGAGACTTACTCTTAGTTATGATTGCCTCACCTTGGCTTGTTTCTTGTGAACTTTTCTTAACCCAAGTTATCCCGACTACCTTTTGCCTCTGGGCTTTTTTATCTTTCTCTATTTCTTTTTTTTTAAATTTTTTAAAAAAATTTATTTATTATGTATATAGTGTTCTGGGCACCAGATCTCATTATAGATGGGTGTGAACCATCATGTGGTTGCTGGGAATTGAACTCAGGACCTCCGGAACAGCAGTCAGTTCTTTTAACCTCTGAACCATCTCTCCAGCCCCCCTTTCTCTATTTCTGTATACCTTTCCTTCCTTCTTACTCTGTGCCTGGCTGGGTGTCTGGCCCCAGATATTCTCCTCTCCTTGTTCTTTTGTTCCTAGTTCTCTTCTGCTCATGTTTCTCTTATTTATAGTCTCTGCCCGCTATTGGCCGTTCATTTCTTTATTAGGACCATCTCGTGTTTTAGACAGGCACAATAACATAGCTATGAGGACCATGCTTTGACAAGTATACAACTTACCAGGGCATGAAGGTTAGAATAGTAAAGGGTACGAAGACTCAAGTGAAAATAATGAAACAGAAAACACAGGATAATACTGGGAGGGAGTTCCAGGGAAAATTGCCTGCGTTTAATTTTCCATACACTTTTATACTCCGATACCACGGGGAAGAAGGCAAAGGACTGCTTTAACATGATACAAAGGACAACTATAATAGTTACTTGCTTCAATACTTTGAGCTCTCAAGTCATTAGCATTCTGTTGTTAGGCAGTGAACCCACTCTAGACCACGTGTCCTAAAGGCAGCCACTCCCTAGGTCAAACCTCCTATTTCAAAAGAAGGAGCAAAAGTATGCTTGAATTTCTGACCATTGGTCAGGGTGGAGTGGACCTACCTATATGGGCCATCATCCTAATGTCAAAAAGACCAAGTAACCACACCCTAGGTCAGGATGTGTAGCCACACTTGTCAACAATTTTGCACAAGCTAAACTCTGACTGTCAGACAAGGTGGAAATAGGCTCACACTTTTGGGCCTTCACAGAGTTAAACAAATGTAGCGTAAACAAAAGTCACTCTCCTGGCTCTCTTCGCCTTTCCTCCGCCATCGTGCGCTGTCTGCCCCCCTCGCCTTCTCGCCATGTCTTCGCACAAGACTTTCAGAATCAAGCGATTCTTGGCCAAGAAACAAAAGCAAAATCGTCCTATTCCTCAGTGGATTCGGATGAAAACTGGCAACAAAATCAGGTACAACTCCAAGAGAAGACACTGGAGGAGAACGAAGTTGGGTCTGTAAGGAATCAACAATGGCAAGACAGTTTACGCTGAATCGTGGTCCTGGATGAGTGTTATCAGATGGAGTTCAACATTTTCAACCCTGATTATGTTTAAGTTGGGAGTGGGTTCTCCAGTAATAAATTGTAGAGCCTTTCAAACTGCAAAAAAAAAAAGTCACTCACCTGAAAATAATATTCCTTAACAACTTATTTTTGTTATTTAGATTTATTTACTTTAGTATTTTTATGTGTGTGTATGATTGTTTTTCCTACGTGTATATATGTTCACAACATGTGTGTTTCCTGCCTGCAGAGGTAAATAAGAAGAGGTATTAGATCTTTGGAACTGGGGTCACAGATGGGTGTGAACTGCCATGTCTGTCCTCGGAATTGAACCTGAATCTTCTGCAAAATCAACAAACACTGAGCCGTCTCTTCAGTTCCTATATCTTTATTTTGAGGCAGGCCTGGAACTCCCTATGTGAACTCCTTCAGCTCACAGAGATCCGCCAACTTTTGAGTGCTGGTATTAAAGGTGTTTGCCTTCATGCAAAAAGTTGAGATCTTTAAATATTGATCATGTAGTATTTATATTACTTGATTTAATTTGTGATCCAGGGG
The DNA here is from genome assembly GCF_982192425.1 of Myodes glareolus. Taxonomy (NCBI): domain Eukaryota; kingdom Metazoa; phylum Chordata; class Mammalia; order Rodentia; family Cricetidae; genus Myodes; species Myodes glareolus. The sequence continues at coordinate 2,739,250 of NC_142048.1, read as the reverse complement.
AAATTGGGATCCCTTTGGGGGTTCTTTGTCTCATTCATAAAAGAATTTCAGAATGCACTCATGGAAGCACAAGGCCAATTTTATCAGGGCTTAAAGGAGTAACTACAGGGCAGGTGAGCTGCCTGGAAGTGAAGGGAGGAAGCCATGGAGGCGTGGAGGGAGATGCATAGCCAACAAGCAGTATGGTGGGGGGAGGAGCTTTAGAGAAGGAGTTAAGGAAACACAAAATATTGGGGTGGAGGACAAAGAGTTAAAGAGAGTGTGCTTAGAAAAGAGATAGAGCCAGGCTGTGGTGGTCACACCTTTAATCCCAGCACCTGGGAGGCAGAGGCAGAGGCAGGTGGATCTCTTGTGAGTTTGATGCTAGCCTGGTCTACAAAATGAGTTCCAGTGTAGCCAAGACCGTTAAACAGAAAAGGGCTATTACACAGAGAAAGCCTGTCTCAAAAATCCAACCGACCGACCGACTGACTGACCAGCCGACCAACTAACACAAAGAAAAGAAATAGAAAGGAGGGAAAATACGCTTTTTTGAGAAAAGCTGGGCAGACTTAACCCACCCTGATTGCGGTGGGCCAGGGATTCTGGAAAGGGAAGAAAGTAACTCACTGAAGAACTAATGACTGCAGCTGTCTCTTTAGCATAGTGAGCCTGCCTTCCTGGGGTGGTCCCTTTGCCAGAGTGGCGGAATCAGCTGAGCTGGAATGTTAGATCTCCACCCAGGCATGTGAGACTATTCTCTCCCCTAACATTTGGACTGGAGTAAGCTGTACGCTGGAATCTTAATGATTTCTTTTTCTGTTAGCACATAGGATGGGCTCATTTCCCCATTTACAGGTGACAGCATTTGTGAATAGTGCTCACCGAGGAAGCTCGTCACACCCTTGTCCATTGTCTTTGGTTTTTCTTAGTTTGTACCAGATGGATCCATTCTCAGAAGGAAAATGTTCTGAATTGCCACAGTATTCTTATAACTCATTGTGCTGAGTGATTTATTCTCATTTTTGTGTTCGTTCATGAGCTCTCCCCATTATCCTGTTCTCTCCATCCAGCAAAGCTTAATCTCTGTACACATAGATGTCTAAAGACAGACAGCTCTATTCTGAGTACAGGTGGTAGCGCTTTCTATGAGTGAAAATTGGGTAAAGCTGCCATATACCCTAATCCCCAGGCCACTCAACAAGAGGAGTATTTTTACTTGAATGTTGCTGTTCACAGTTGTTCACTGTTTGCATTAGAGCTCCTCTGTTTTGAGGTACATGTGTGGAGATTGCAAAAATATGTGAACAGTTGAGTATACATTTGCAGTCCTGTCAACTGTTTTATTAAAAAAATTAATTTTTATTTTATGTATATGGTGTTTTGCCTACATGTTTATCTTTATGATTGTATCAGATCCTAGAGTTCCAGACGGTTGGGAACTGCCATGTGGGTGCTGAGAATTGAATTCAGGTAGTCTGGAAGAGCAGTCAGTGCTCTTAACCACTGAACCATCTCTCATCCGCCTCACCCCCACCCCATCAGTTCTTTTATGCATATGTGTGGGATGTTTTAGGATCTGGTGAACTTTGAGGATGTGGCTGTGCACTTCACCCAGGAAGAGTGGGCTTTGCTGGATCCTTCCCAGAAGAGTCTGTACAGAGATGTGATGCTGGAGACCTGCAGGAACCTCGCTGCCATAGGTGAGACTTTTGCTTCTTTTCCTTAGTTAAGTTAGAGAGCAAGTGTTTCCCTCTTAGAAATGGTTTTATGTAATTTGGGTATAGAAAGGGAAGAATTTGGTGAATAAGTGACATAATAGTAGCAGGTGAGATGGCTCAGGAAGTTAAAGCCTGACGGAAGGGCTGAGCCAGTTCCCGAGTTTTTTTTTTTTTTTTGGTTTTTCGAGACAGGGTTTCTCTGTAGCTTTGGAGCCTATCCTGGAACTAGCTCTTGTAGACCAGGCTGGCCTTGAACTCACAGAGATCCGCCTGCCTCTGCCTCCCAAGTGCTGGGATTAAAGACATGTGCCACCATGCCTGGCACAGTAAGCACTCTTAACCCCTGAGCCATATCACCAACCCTTTTTTCATCTTCTTAAAAAAAATTGTTGCCAGGCTATGGTGGCGCACACCTTTAATCCAAGCACCTGGGAGGCAGAGGTAGGAGGATCTTTGTGAGTTTAAGGCTAGCCTGGTCTACAGAGTTAGTTCCGGGACTGGCTCCATAGCTACTGAGAAATCCTGTCTTGAAAATATGATGACGATGATGATGATGATGACGATGATGACGATGATGATGATGACGACGACGATGATGATGATGACGACGATGATGATGATGACGACGATGATGACGACGATGACGATGATGATGACGACAACGACGATGATGATGATCATGACGACGATGACGATGATGATGACGACGATGATGATGATGAATTTAAATTCTATGTGTGAGGGGCGTTGAGGGGCTGTGCATGTGTGTGAGTGCAGGAGCCCCTGGAGGGAAGAGACTTGGGATTCCTTTGGAGCTGGAGTTGCAGCAGGTGGTTGTGTGCTGTCCAATGTGGGTAATGGGAGCCAAAGTTGTGTTCCTGCAAGAACAGTAAGTGTTCTTAACCAGGGAGCTTTATCTCCATCTTCTGGTTTTCAGAAATTTCTGACCTTTTTTTTTCATAGTAGGGTCTCACCATGTAGATGAGTCTGGCCTTGAACTCACAGAGACCACCTGCCTCTGCCTTCTGAGTGCCTAGATTAAAAGCATTTGCCACCACCTCCAGCTTTGTTTTCATTAATTTCTAATAATTTATCATAAATTTTTGATACTATATTTTAGGCTATATATGCGAAGAACAGAATATTGAAGATTGTAAAAATTTTGGAAGATATGAAAGGTAATTTGCATGTATAAGTGGAGTCAAATGTCTCTTATAGAAACTTTAACACGTCTTATAAATTTAATTAAATCACAAAGAGAAATCACTTTAATTTATTCATCATTAGAAACTTCTCATCAGAAGTATGCACTTCAGTGTAAGAATGCTACTCAGTCTTTGCAACATAATCACTTGGATGCAATGTTCGTGAATGTCACTATTTGAGATAGCTCTGCGGGAGGCCTGTTGTATGGAACCACCAGTCTGTCGGGTTTCACACTATCATTCTATCTGGTAGAAAGGATACAGTGGAAACAGTGTTGACCTGGACCTTAATAATAGGCAGTCAGTAGAAACTAATTTGATTGTCTTTTTGGTTTGTTTTGTATTTTTAAGACAGAGTCTCTGTGTAGTCCTGGTTGTCTTGGAACTATCTCTGTAGACCAGGCTGGTTTCAAACTCACAGAGATCTATCTGCCTCTGCCTTCTGAGTACTGGGATTAAAGGTGTGCACCACCACCACCTAGCATCTTGTTTTTGAGACAGGTATCACTGTGTAACTCTGGCTGGCCTCTAGCTCACAGAGACCCACCTGCCTCTTGAGAGATTAAAGGCATGACCCTCCAAGCCTGGCACTTGTCATTTTCCACAGAAGTTGTATATTAGAGTAAAGAGGGTGGGCAGGGTGTCAAAAAAGTAAATTCTTGTACCAGATCTCAATATGAGCGTCCAGCTTCCTATTGAAGTTAAAGCTCTGTGAATATCATGACTGAAGAGGTTTTCACGTGTCATTCCTCCTTTAATAGGCATATCATATCTCACTCTGAATACACTCCATATGAGCATGAGGACTATGCAAGCAAGCCCTACGATTCCAGTTCTCTCACAAATATTCAAAGATATGTGGGTGCTCACACTGTGAATGGACCTTGTGAATGTGAGGTATGTTTCAAATCCCTTGGTTTTACAAGTACATTTGGAATGTATCACCAAACTCAGAGTGGAGAAAACTTCTGTGACTACAAGGAATGTGGAAAGCCTTCCGTTTATCCTAGCTCACTGTACACACAAGGAGGAACTCACATTGTAAGGAAATGTTATGAGTGTAACCAGTGTGGGAAAGCCCTGAGTTCTTCCAGTTCCCTTCAAAGGCATGAGAGAATTCACACAGGAGAAAGACCTTATAAATGTAGCCAGTGTGGGAAAGCTCTGAGTTCTTCCACTTCACTTCAAAGGCATGAGAGAATTCACACAGGAGAAAGACCCTATAAATGTAGCCAGTGTGGGAAAGCCTTTAGATGTCACAGTGCCCTTCAGTTACACGAAAGAATCCATACTGGTGAGAAGCCCTATGAGTGTCAGCAGTGTGGGAAAGCCTTTACATGTCACAGTTACCTTCGATTACATGAAAGGACTCACACTGGAGAGAAACCCTATGAGTGTAAGCAGTGTGGGAAAGCCTTCAGATGTCAAACTTCCTATCATAGACATAAAATTATTCATGGTGGAGAAACCTTTTATGAATGTAAACAATGTAGTAGGCTCTTCATTTACCCCTCTTTACTTCAAATGCATGAAAGAACCCACACTAGTGAAAGACCGTACAAATGTAAAGACTGTGGTAAGTCATTCCTTTACCCCTCTTTACTTCAAATGCATGAAAGAACCCACACTGGTGAAAAACCCTATGAATGTAAACAATGTGGTACAGCCTTTAGACATCACTCTTCCCTTCGACTGCATGAAAGAACTCACACGGGAGAAAAGCCCTATGAATGTCCACAGTGTGGGAAAGCCTTTACTCGTCACACTTCCCTTCGATTACATGAAATAACTCACACCGGAGAGAAACCTTATAAATGTAAAGAATGTGGAAAAGCCTTTAGACATCACTCTTCCCTTCGGTTGCATGGAAGAATTCATAGTGGAGAGAAGCCCTATGAATGTAAACAATGTGACAAAGCCTTCATACGGTACAGTTACCTCCGATTACATGAAAGAACACACACAGGAGAAAAACCTTATGAATGCAAGCAATGTGGGAAAGCCTTCAGCCGTCACAGTTCCTTTCAGAGACATAAATCTATTCATGCTGTGGAAAACCCCTATGAATGTCAGCAGTATCTAATTCCTTTATCACTGTTTCCTCCAAATACATCAGATAACTCATATTGGTGAAAAACACTATGATGTGAACAGTGTTAAAATGTTTATCCTTATCCATTTAAAACACATGTAAGAACTGAAGATGTCACATGATAAGCCTTATCCACATAAATGAGATGGTTTAGATTTTAAACGCACTAAGGAACTCATGCTAGGTATAGTTTCTACAAATGTGCAGTGTGTGGTCAGTCCTTTGCTAGCCACTCTTCCTTTCACAGCACAAATTAATTCATGCTGGGGAAATGCCTTATGAGCGGAGACGATATGGTCAGTCTTTTATTCCTGTTTGCTTCAAACACATGAAAGAACTTAAAATGCAAAATGCCGTGAGTGTTGGCAGCGTGCTGGAGCCTTCAGGAGATGCAGGTCCCTTTGTTAACATGAAAGACTTACTGGAGGGAAAGAAACCGCATGATGTTTAGATATCATTGCTCCCATAGTTTCTGTGAATGGACTACTGGAAATAATTCTGTGAGTGAGAGCAAAGCGGTGACACCTTCAAGCTCACAGATCCTTTCAAAGGTGTATAATGATTGATGGTGGGACAAAGCCTTATACATGTAAAAAGTATGGTAAGTTTTTGGTTGCTTGGAGGGGGACAGGCATTTTTTGTTGGTAGTGTAGCTACCTGTAAGTTGCCTGTGTTCAATAAGCCCAATTAAATTCAGTGGCTCCCCAGGCTGCACTTGGATGGAATCATTGCCTTGTTTCTAAACTCGGGGCCCTATGTGGGATAAGTAGATGCTTGTTCAACATGTGTCCAGAAAGTGTTCACACAATACTTGGCACCCAAATGTAGAACTCAATGGAACCAAAGATGAGTTTGAGAGGAGCACTTGCCTTTCTCTGCTATGGGTGATGAGACTTGGCCCTGAACAGGAAGAATCATCTGCAGTTGATTATGCAGCGGCTATCTTTTCAATACGCTGTGGGACAGTGTGCCGCCTTGTTGCAGTACCAGTTACATTGTTTGTACTGTGCAACTCCTCTAGCATGGAGTGCTCCACTTCTGTGACACTTCTCTCTCCCACAGCTGTCAAGTTCAAGAGTGTATTACAGTTCCTATAAGTAGCACAGACGGAACAGAATTAAGTAGGCATCATCAGGTGCACGTCCCTTGCAGTGGGTAAGAAGACATGCAAATAAGTCTTAGCTGTCTACTAGCATGAACTTGCCCCTTTGATGGAGCAATTGCTTTGAGGAAAGATATGCAGATGCTGTCCACTGTATTGACCTTCAGATTGGCAGGAAAACTAAGGAAGGGGTGTGGGAGGGAGGATGGGAATAAATGAGCTGCAGCTGCCGGCTTCCAATTTTTTACATCTGGAGATGGCATAAGGGGAACAAATGAAAAGTTCTATCTGCTAAGTAGTCCCTTTGGGATCCTACAACGTGAAGCCTATATAAAGTTTTGACCAGTGAGGGAGAGAAGTAGAAGTGATACTGTTCCCCTGGAGCGCAGTGGTGCAGCTTGTATGTGGAGGACTAAACAGTGGCCCAGTAAAAGGAGTTGTGATCAGTAAATACTCTTTTTTGGAAGGCTGTACAGCTTGAGAAAAAAAGCATAATGAAAAAAGATATGATAAAGCACTGCAGCTGAAAAGTCCAAGCTTTCCCTGGAGTTGTTTCCCCAGAATAAGTTGTATACTCTCCTGCAGAAAAGGATGCTTGTGTATAACTTGTTTGTTCAGCTCAGGGACCTCTCAGCAGCTAGGGGCATCCACGGAAGAGGCAGCAATGTGCTACAACATGGGTCTAGACGCTGTCAGACCCAGGGAGTCCACGGGAATACAGCAGGTGAGCATGTCTGGGCTTCCCCTTGGTTCCTACACCGATTAGAGAACAAGAACCAGCTCTTTCCCCACCAAGGCTGCATGCAGGATGAGGGTGCAGATGGCTCATGCAGAATGATGATTCAGGGTAGGGTACAACCTCCCATCTACAACACTGTATTCAGTACTGATTTTGATTTATGGTTTTTTTTTTTTCTTCTTCTTCTTGAGGCAAGTTTTTAGGTAGCCAAGCCTCAAATTCACTAATGGCTGAGGATAATCTTGGAAGTCCTGATCCTCCTGCCTCCTCTTTCTAAATACTGGGGTTGCATGCATGAGTCACCCCCATCTGGTTTCCTGTGCTTTGAAACAGTCCCAGGCCTCATGCATGCACTCTCAGCTGTGCTATGTCCTCAGGTCAACACTGAGGAAGCACTTGGTCCAGAATCTTCATGGATCTTTTTAACTTTGTTTATTGCCCTCTTAACTCTTCCTGACTCCCCAGTCCAGCTAGCACTTGTTTGATCCTTCAGTAATCCTGAGACCCCTGTATAAATAGGTTTCTTTCACTTTACCGCTGACATAACACTAGCCTGTGAATGTTTCACAGAGTTAGAAAAGCATCTGTATGAGCTAAAAGAATGACGATCAGAAGGGCAGTACACATACGTGTGCTCAGGGCAGGCACATGGGAAATTCTTGTGATATTATGGTTGGGTAAGACACATGGGATACAAAATAAAGAGAGTGAGGGAAATCTTTCACAGCCAGTGGCTGACATTAAGCATTATAAAAACAGTTGAGGAGCTCTAATGAAAGTACCCTGTGTACGTGGGCAGAGATCTTTTCAGAGCATAGACTCCTTAGTGACGATGTAGTGTGGGGCGGGCTACTTCTCCAAGACATGTTGGCTGCAGATGCCCCAGAAGTCCCTAGACAGTACTGGCTATTGCCAATGCTCCTAGTTGTCCTTAGAAGTAGAGTTAGTACTGTTCCTGGAGACACCACATGCTTTGGTTACTGAATGTGGAGAAAACAAGCTGAAGCCGAGCTGGAAGCGTCCTTGCTGGCCAGCCTTTAGAGGACCTGTCGGTGCATGCTACTATGGAACACTTCAGCTCCGAACCCTGTATGTTACTAAAATGGCAAGCAAGATGTGCCTACTAGGGCTGGTGAGATGGCCCAGCTGGTGAAGGTGCTTGCTGCTAAGACTGGCAACTTGAGTTAGTTCTCAGAACCCACGTGATGGAAAGAGAACTAAATCCTGCAAGTTGTCTTCTGACTTCCTCATTCATGCTGTGGTATGCATCTTCCTTGTACAATATAGAAATAAATGTCATAGGCTCTGTGACGATGGTGGCATGACTTAATGAGAGTGGCCAAATGCTGCAGGGGTCAATCCACAGGCTGTGGCTAGAGAGTCATAGGCCCTGGTGGTAAAGCTATTGGTGTTTGGCTAAACGGGTATGTTTCTGTGCAATGACTGAATCGGGTTCTGTGTTTAATGCTTGTAGACTATTATTGCTCCAGTCAGTTTTTGGAAAGAGAATTTCCTTTTTGCTGTAGGCAATAGTTACTGATGAGATTTATCACCCTTTTCTAGGCTTGGCACATTCTGGAAAAGGGGATACAGAGGAAGGGATGGCATGTTTTGGAATGCTGTCCCTTGAGCATGCCATTGTCCTTCTTGAAATTTCAGTACCTTTGATGACCTGCAGGAGGCACACACAAGATTGCCTTTTATATTCATGTGGAAGGATGGGCATGGGAGCCCTGGCACCTTCCCTGACGATACAGCCAGTTAATATTCACTACAAGGAGGGATCCAGAGACCTTTGTCTCTCCCTGAATATATTTTTTTGTTTTGATTTTTTTGAGACAGAATTTCTCTGTGTAGTAGCCCTGGCTGTTCTGGAACTCACTCTGTAGACCAGGCTGGCCTCAAACTCAGAGAGATCTGCCTGCCTCTGCCTCCCTAGTGCTGGGATTAAAGGTGTGCGCCACCATGCCCAGCATATACCTGAATATTTTTAGACAGTTAATGATATTTAGGCAGGAGGATCTCACAAGACTTCCTTCCTCCTCTGAATATTAAAGCAGATAATTGTTGCTGGTAAAGGGAGAAACTCTTTCTTCAGTGGAATACCTACCCATGAATTTCCATGTTCCTGTCAGTAACCCTTCACCCATGCTCCTGTAAGTAACCCTAATTAAAATAATTGGTTGATCAAGCTGTACTTGTGTCAAATCTTTTCCGTGTGTCTGTGTTTGGTGCCCTTGTTTGAGGTGGACAGACACTCAAACCTTAGAAAGTTTACACAGTTGTATTGGATTGTGTTTGGGTTTTTTTGTTTTGTTTTTCGAGACAGGGTTTCTCTGTGTAACTGGTCTGACTGTCCTGGAATTCACTTCATAGACTAGGCTGACTTCGAACTCAAAGAGATCTGCCTGCCTCTGCATCCTGAGTGCTGGGATTAAAGGTGTGCACCACCACCGCCTGACTACACATTTGTACTGTAATATGAGTTACATTGACAAACTGTCATGTTGCTTAAGTTTGTTGAGAACAGACTGGGAGGGGTACACTCTCCCTTTTTTCAGATTCAAACATGTTTTTCTCAAGTTTTCTCTATTCCTATCCTGGTGGTGACAGGGAGAAGGTTGTTCAGCAGTAGCTGTAGATATTTAAAGCATGGTGGTGCTGGACAGTGGTGGTGCACTCCTTTAATCCCAGCGCTTGGGAGGTAGAGACAGACAGATCTGAGTTCGAGGCCAGCCTGGACTACACAGACAGGTCTCGTGGTGTCACCTTTGTGAACAGACAGGAGGTGAACCATCTCAAGGTTGCAGTAGAAATAAAAACCAGATGCTGATAACCTCAGCGATGCTTCCCTGGTGTATTTCTGCTGGATTTTCCAAGTGTCACTTGTTTGCTTTTTTATTATTTTCTTTACATTGACTTGTGCCTGTATATAGGTCTGTGTACCACATATGTGCCTGGTACCCATGAAGCTGGAAGAGGGAATTGGATTCCCTGGAACTGGGCACTCTCTCTGCTGACCTCCTCACCATGGCGCCACTGTATGTGTGGGGGGAGGCAGAAGAAAGCAGGTGTGTGCCCCCCCCTTCTTCCCCCTCCACCAAGAAGTGGGGTAGATCAGTACTCTTTCTTCCTGGACCAGCTGCTCCCACAGTTTTTGGTGGATGTAGTGGGTTGACCAGATGGCTGGACCCTTTTTTTAAAAATACATCACACACACACACACACACACACGTCGACCAGTTGGCTCTGTGTATTTTACTATTATTTTTTTAAATGATAGAATGTGGTCGACCAATTGTCCTATAAAGTGTTTTACCTTAAAAGCAAAGTCACGATTGGACTCTTTTATTTTTTTTTAATATATTCTACATACACAGGGTGACAGATCATTATGAGTTGCTATATATGTGCTGGAAATTGAACTCAGAGCAGTCAGTTCTCTTAAGCTCTGAATCATTTCTCCAGCCCTGCCCACCCTCACCCCCTACTTGCTTCTTGGCTGTGCTGCTCCAGTCTTCTGGATGTGGTTATTTTCTCATAGAATGTTTTGCTCTTCACTTACTAATTCTACCTGCTGCTTGCTGTTTATTCTTGTTGGTTTATTTGAGACAGCATCTCACTTTGTTATGTGGCCCTGGCTAGCATAGAACTTACTATGTTTATCAGCCTAGCCTGGAACTCACAAACATCCGCCTGCCTTCGCCTGGCTTCTTTGACATTTTTATTAAATTTTAATTTTGTGTGTGTGTTTGTGTACCTCAATGGACAGAGGTCATGGGGGTCCTAGAAACCAAATTCAGACCATCAATACTGGGGGTAGGCTCTGTGCCATTTTACCAGCCCTATTGTTTTAATGTCCTTGCTCTCTATATATACTTAGTATGTATACACTTGTTATATAATACTTATATATAAGTATATATACATATATAAGTATTATATATATATATATACTTGTTAAGTATGCTTAATAAATGCACTTCTTGGAAACTGAGAGTATGGTCTTGTTGCTCTTAATCCAGACTGTATTGGACAAATGTGAGAGTTGGATGAAGGTGAGTGAGGTGATAAGCCCTCTTTATCCACATCTATTTCCTATGTCTGAAGGAACTCGAAATATCTGATGAGGCAGACAGTGATTCTTTTTGAAAACGCACAACTTCCACTGAAAGGAAATGCTTTGAATGTGAACATTGTGAAAAATTCAGACTAATTCTCTTTAAATGTATGGGAAAACTCATGGGTGAAACTTTAATGAATATAGATCTAATGAGTATCAAAGTGAACATAAAAGTCTTTGAGGGTTTTTTTGGCATCATGAATGGACATATTGAAGAAAATTCCCTTGTATATAATAATTGAGTTAAAGCCTTAAGTATCCTTTATATTTTTAAAGAAAGGGTCTCTACTATGTAGCTGTGGCTGTTCTGGAACTTGCTTTGTAAACTTGGATGTCATCCAATTCCCAGAGCTTCCCCTGCCTTTGTGTCCCGAGTGCTGGGATTAAAGGCATGCACCCCCATGCTTGGATGGTACTTTTATCTACCATGTAATAGATATAGCTTGGTCAAAAAAACAAACACCCCACTCCCCTACCCTCACACCCTGGCTGTCCTGGCACTTGTTCTGTAGGCCAGTCTAGCCTCAGACTCAAGGATTGCCTGCCTCTGCTCCCAAATTCTGGGATTAAAGGTGTGCCCCCAAACAATGCAAAATTCAGGCATACATTGATGCTCTTCAGCCAGTTCTTGTAATGGTTACTGAAAGCAGATCAATAGTTCCATTGGATTTAATGATATCAATCAATTACTAAACTTTGCCCTTTGAAAATTTAATATACTATATCCTCTCTTAGATCTCTACCATTTAGATATCTTTTTAAGAAATCTCCACCCACAATTTGAGAACCTCTTGTCTTTTATATTTATTTATTTATTATATATACAATATTCTGTCTGTGTATGCCTGAAGGACAGAAGAGGGCACCAGATCTCATTACAGATGGTTGTGAGCCACCATGTGGTTGCTGGGAATTGAACTCAGGACCTTTGGAAGAACAGGCAATGCTCTTAACTGCTGAGCCATCTCTCCAGCCCCTAGATATCTTTTATCATAATTTATTTTCACTTTACATGCATTGCTGTTTTGCCTGCTTGTCTTTGTGAGGATATCAGATCCCCTGAAACTGGACTTACAGACAGTTGTGAGTTGACATGTGGGTTCTGGGACTTGAATCTGGGTCCTCGGGAAAGCAGCCATATTAACCACTGAGCTGTCTCTCCAGTTCTTCTTTTATTTTTATATTTTTTATTTTTTTGTTTTTAGAGGCAGGGTTTCTCTGTAGCTTTCAATCCTCTCCTGGAAGTAGCTCTTATAGACCAGGCTGGTCTCAAACTCATAGAGATCCGACTGCCTCTGCCTCCCAAGTGCTGGGATTAAAGGCGTGTACCACCACCACCTGGCTTTATATGTCTTAAACATTTATTCAGACCATTATATCTTATATAAACCCTTTAGTTCCATAGCCTGGGAACATTCAACCATTGTAGTCTTCATACACAAATTCTATATTAAAATGATTTACATTTTTACATTTTCCTAACATTTTCTTTTGCTTAATTACCATGAGACGTTAACAGATATAATGTAAGACTTTAAGACAATTCTGAAGCCATTTTTGACAATTATAAATCCTCTCAGCCCCTGTGCCATAGTGCTTACCCTTCTCCCCTGGGAACCAAGGACCTAACAGCTACACATGCATGTATATTCTCCAGAAATTGGGGCAAGATAACCTTTAAGATGTTGACTCAGTTCCTGAACAATTACCCATACACGTATGTTTCGACTCAGTCCCCTGGGAAATGGGGTCAAAATAACCTCTTACCTCATCTGATCTGACAATAGCTCTCCAGCCAATTATTGGTATTAGCCCTTTTCGAATAAGCCAATCATAATGGTCAAAGAACAGCCCCCCTTGCTTGTATGACCTTCTCCTTTAAAAGTAGACTGTACTGGCTATTTGAGGTCTCTCAGCTTCCCGAATGCTGAGGGACCCTGTCAGGACAGAATTAATAAAGTCCTCATGCTTTTGCATCAGCTGTGGTATGTGAGATGGTCTGGGGGGGGCGACTCCTCGGTGTTTGGACGCTAGAGTCCAACAATAACATCTACTGTGAGAGTATTCTCCCTGGGATTGGGGAAGATTAAGTAATGTCTGTTTTATAAAATCCTAATGAGAAACCATTGTTCTGTTTCAACAAATTTCATTCTGAGGAATCAATGAGACTTAACTTACAGTTGGTGGATGAGAGGTTGCTGACAGCAGTGTGGTTGGTCTCCACACTACGAATGATGGCTTCCCCATAGCTATAAAAAACCCCTCTCCCTAGTCTCTCCCAGCCTATATACTCTAGCTCCTCCCCAAGACTTCAGGGCCACATGCAGAATTGTATACCATTGGCTGAGAGGAATGGCTGGCTACTCAGATGAAGGTTCAGTGACTTTGCCAATCTCTCTCTCTCTCTCTCTCCCTCTCTCTCTCTCCCTCTCTCTCTCTCCCTCTCTCTCTCTCTCTCTCTCTCTCTCTCTCTCTCTCTCTTTTAAAGATAGGGTTGAGGGTCTCAATGTGTGACGCTGATTGGCTTGGAACTCACTATGTATACCAGGCTGGCCTCAAATACATGGAGATCTATCTGCCTTTGTCCTCTCAGTACTGAGATTAAAGGTGAACACCACCGTGCCTGGCTCTTATCTACGCTGCTGTCCCTGGAAAGTAGAAGCAGAAGCAAGAAGTTCTCAGGACTTGGTGAAGCAGAAACAGAAGCAGATAAAAATGAAGCCAAGGAGTCTTGAGAACGGAAAAAACGCTGTGCTAGGCAGAAGGAGCAGGTGTTAGAACCCAACATAGCTGTTATCTCCAACTCTCAGCTAGTGTAGCTGCTGCTGGCTGCAGCTTGTCCAGCGCCCAGCCATCTCTTCTTTTGGTCCTGGTTAGGAACTGTGCTTTCTCACATTTTCCCCATGCTGCTGGAAATTCACACAAGCCTTCCAATCTAGCCATCTCACAGTGTTAACTCCCCTTGTTAGATGGCTAGTATTTGAGCCACATGACTGAAAAAAAAATCTTATGTCCCTATTGAAAACCAGTAAATATATCAGGCAAAACAATTTAACACTGTGGAGGTCTGACATTATTACCCCTTAGTCTGATACAAAAAAAAAAAAAAGTGGTGTTTTCTTAAAGTCTTAGTGGGACCAGGAAGTTTTATGTGCCACTATTTTGATTTATCTCATGTAATTGCATTATTTGAGATGTGAATTCTCGTGGTTGACACCATCTTGATGAGGTCTTTAGCCAAGATGGTGACATAGCTACATGGCTATTTTTGCTTATGTTAAGCTTAGCTCCATGGTAAAATGAACCCATGATCCATGAGATTCAGCATCTCACAGATTAAATGTGGACGTCACCTCTTTAAAAAGATACCTAAGTTATGTCAGCTTGTATATAGGAAATGGTTTATGTGGACTAGACATGAAGATCCCCAAATAGAAAAGCAATAGGAAGGAATCAAACAATCTCAATACAATGTGAGTCACTATATCCTTTCACACAAATTATAAGCAGCCCTTTGATTGGGATTGCCTTGAGTCTGTAGATGCTTTTTTTAAATTTATTTATTTATTTATTTATTTATTATGTATACATAATTCTGTCTGTGTATATGTCTGAAGGCCAGAAGAGGGCACCAGACCTCATTACAGATGGTTGTTAGCCACCATGTGGTTGCTGGGAATTGAACTCAGGATCTTTGGAAGAGCAGGCAGTGCTCTTAACCACTGAGCCATCTCTCCAGCCCTTTAGATGCTTTTTGACAGTGGCATTCCTCGGAATCCATGAGGATGGACAGCCTTTCCAAATCTAGTATCATGTTCTATTTCTTTCTTTGGAGTCTTGAAGATTTTATTTTAAGACTTTTGTTTTCTTCCTTTTGTCAGGTTTGTTGATCATTTGTAAATGGATCCTGCAGAATTTTGTGTGTTTGTTTTTTGCTACTTTGCTGAACATGTTTGTGAGCTCAGAGTGGTAGTGTTCAGGGTCTATTATGTAAGAACCATGTCATCTGTAATAGGGATAGTTTTAGTTTCTTTTCCCCTTTGCATCTCTTTTATTGCCTTCTCTTAGTGCTCTACTAGAATGTGAAGCCTTCTGATGGGTAGGAGTGGAGAAGTGAACACTGTTGTCTTTTCCCTGACCCTGACTTTAGTGGAAATGCTTTGAGTTCTTCTCTATTTGGGATTTTTTAAAAATTTTTTATTATGTATATAGTGTTCTGGGCACCAGATCTCATTATAGATGGGTGTGAGCCATCATGTGGTTGCTGGGAATTGAACTCAGGACCTCCGGAACAGCAGTCAGTTCCATTAACCTCTGAGCCATCTCTCCAGTCCTGGGATTTTTTTTTTGAGTTTAGATTTCTGTTTATGCAACAACAACCATTCTGTTTACCTCGTTATAGTCCTTCTGTGTAGGACATTGTCACCAGCACTGCCTTGGAGGGGGTTGCTTTGGACTTAACAAAAAGGACTTACTGCTCTTGTAATGAACCTAGGTTCACTTGCCAGCACCCATATGACGGCTGTAACCCCAGTTTCAGGGGATACAACTCCCTTTTCTGATTTGACATGCCCTAGGCATACATGTGGCTCATATACATACATAAATAAATTTGAAAAAAAATCCAGTTTCTTTTTAAAAATTAAAAGTCATGGGTTGGAAAGACTTCTCAGAAGAGCACTGATTGCTCTTCCAGAGGACGTGAATTCAGTTCCCAGCAACCACATGGCAGCTCACAACTCTGTAACTCCATTTCCAAGGGTAGCCAACACCTACATACAGACATACATGCAGGCATAGCGTAAAGAAAAAGATTTTTAAAATCCAAAATCTTGGGGGAGGGGTGAGGGGAAAAGCATGGAGAGGAGCAGAGAAAAATGTAGAGCTCAATAAAGATCAATTAAAAAATCCAAAATCTTTCCAGATGGTGGTGGCACACACCTTTAATCCCAGAACTCGGGAGGCAGAAGCAGGCATATCTCTGTGAGTTAAAGGCCAGCCTGGTCTATAAGAGCTAGTTCCAGGATAGCTAGGACTGTTACAGAGAAACCATGACTTGAAAAACAAATAACAAACTAAAAATCCAAAATCTTGGCCTGTGTGTGGTGGCACACACCTTGAATCCCAGCACTTGGGAGGCAGAGGCACATGAACCTCTGAGTTCAAGGTCAGCCTGGTCTACACAGCAAGTTTAAGAAAGAGAGAGGACGATCGAAGAATGGATATAGAAAAATGTGGTACATTTACACAATGGAGTACTAAACAGCAGAAAAAAATGACAGCTTGAATTTTGCAGGAAAATAGATGGAGCTAGAAAACATTATTTTGAGTGAGGTAACCCAGACACAGAAAGACAATTATCACATGTACTCACTCATATGTGGTTTTTAAACATAAAGCAAAGAAAATCAGCCTACAAACCACAATCCCAGAGAACTTAGACAACAATGTGGACACTAAGAGAGACATACATAGATCTAATCTACATGGGAAGTAGAAAGTAGAAAAAGACAAGATCTCCTGAGTAAATTGGGAGCATGGGGACCTTGAGGGAGGTTTGAAGGGGACAGGGGAGAGGCAGGGAGGGGAGCGGAGAAAAATGTAGAGCTCAATAAATATCAATAAAATAAAAAGAAAGAGAGAGGAAAAGTGATTTCTATCTGGGCTTGGTGGTACAATTCTGGCTTATGATTGAGGCAGGAGAATTGTAAGTTTTAGGCCAGCCTAAACTACATAGTGAGATTATGTGCTTGTGTGTGTGTGACCTTGTTGGAGGAGGTGTGTCGTACTAAGGAACAATATTGGTGACTGGGCTAGCGACTATCCTCCCCCACCCCACGGCTAGCGACTATGCCCCCCACCACAGCTAGCAACTATCCTCCCCTCCACCCCAACAGGGTTTCTCTATGTAACTTTGACTGTCCCAGAACTCACTCTGTAGACCAGGCTGGCCTTGAACTCACAGAAATCTGCCTGCCTCTGCCTCTTGAGTGCTGGGATTAAAAGCATGCACCACCACCACCCAGCTCTAGAGACTGTTCTAGTGATATATCGGCAAAGGATGTGGCTGCTTTCTGCCCTTGTCCTAAAATTTTCCTGAGACTGAATTAAAACTAATTTTGTTGGTAGAGGAGGTTTCAAGACAGCCTAACATTGACTTTTTTGTAGTTATTAAATCTTCAGAACTACATGAAAAAAATACTTTTTTTTCCTGCATAGCCCTGGTTGACTTGGAACTAACTCTGTAAACCAGGCTGGACTCAAATTCAGAGATCCGCCTGCCTCAGCCTCCAGAATACTGGGATGTGCCACCATGCCTGGCCCAAAATGGTAATGTTGACTCTGTTGTGTGATTATTAGTGATGATTTTTTTTGTTTTGTTTTTTGAGGCAAGGTTTCTCTGTAGCTTTGGAGCTTCTCCTGGAACTAGCTCTTGTAGACCAGGTTGGCCTAGAACTCTTGGGAGGCCTGTCTCTGCCTCCCAAGTGCTGGGATTAAAGGTGTGAGCCACCACCACTCGGCTAGTGATGATTCTTAATGCAGACCTATAATGAAAAAGAACAAGTAGGAAAAAAGAAATAAAAAAATACAGTTTTACATAATTTTTAAGGGAAAAAGCATCAGGAAATTTAATTTTTAAGCCAAGGTTTGTGCTGAAAGGGAAAGGGAGTGGTTAAAAGCACTGGCTGCTCTTGGAGAGCACTCAGGTTTGGTTCCCATATGGTACCTCTTCTCAGCCTCTCTCAATCCTGCAGCTTCTTGCTGCCACAACTAATAGCACATGGGAGATTTTTGTTGTTGTTGTTGTTTCTCTGTGTTTTGGATCCTGTCCTGGAACTCACTCTGTAGACCAGACTAGTCTCAAACTCACAGAGATCTGCCCGCCTCTGCCTCCTGAGTGTGCTGGGATTAAGGTGTGCTAATCATTTCTTATTCTGTGTTCAGAGCTGTCTTTTTCTTTAGCTGTTAGGAAGAATACCGGCTGCATGGGAGACTTAAACATTACCAAATTCAACACTCACACAACAGCTCACAACCATCTTTTACTCCAGTTCTAGGGGATCTGATGCCCTCTTCTGACCTCTTTAGACACATCCATGATGTTTATGTACACATGTGGTACATAGACATTCATACAGGCAAGACACTCACATACATACAGTAAAAAGAAATCCTTAAAGAGATAGAAGCTGGGCAGCAGTGGGGCACACCTTTAATTCCAGCATTTGGGAGTCAGAGTCAGGTGGATGAGTTCCAGGACAGCCAGGGTTATACAGAGAAACTGTTTCAAAGAATACGAGAGCTCGGGCGCGCGCACGAGGGGGGGGGGGGAGGGAGGAGGGTGAGATTAGGCAAGGCCTGATTCATATTGGGATAAAGGCCTCACTGTCTTAGTTGCTATTCCATTGCTGTGGATAGGCACCATGCTCAAGGCAGAAGAAAACATTTAATTCAGGGCTGACTGTAGTTCAGAGGGTTAGAGTTCATGATCATTGTGACAAGAATCATGGCAACAGCCAGGTATGATGCTGGAGCAGTAGCTGAGAGTGAGCATCTCATCAGAGAGAGAGAGAGAGAGAGAGAGAGAGAGAGAGAGAGAGAGAGAGAGAGAGAGAGAGAGAGATTGCATGGTTAATAAAAACCCAGAGACAGATATTGGGGTTCAACCTGAAGATCAGAAAAAGCAAAGCAGCCAAACCATTAGAGATTGCTTACCTCTAAGAAATCCTCAGACTGAAAGGGAGTAAATACCTGTCTCATTCTGGTTTATATTCCTCTCTAGTGCTGGGATTAAAGGCATGTACCACTACTCTACTGCCCGACTTCTATGACTACTGTGGCTACTGGGATTAAATGTGTTTGCCACCACTGCCTGACCTGTATGACTGATCAGTGTGGCTGTTTTACTCTCTGATCTTCAGGCAATTTATTAAAATATAAATGATATATCACTACATTTTCTTCTTTTTTGTCTAAAATAAAAAGGAGGCTCTAATATAAGAAAAACTATATACAATGAGTACAATGACCATATACAGTATATACAGGCAATAAATACATCAACAATGTCTAGGTCAGTTGTATTTGACGAATTCAGAGAAAATACTCCATATCTATTCTATCTTGATGAGTCCAAAGTCTTGTACCTAATTTACTTTTTTTTTTTTCCTGGTGTTTTGAGACAGGATTTCACTGTAGCTTTGGAGTCTGTTCTGGAACTAGCTCTTGTAGACAAGACTGGCCTTGAACTCAGAGAACTGCCTACCTCTGCCTCCCAAGTGCTGGGATTAAAGATGTGCACTACCACCGCCCAGCTACCTAATTTACTTTCTATCATAACTTGCATTACCATCTAAAACGATCTTTTGTTATCACTCAACCTTATATATTTTATATTTCTTTAGTGAAATTCTTTTTTGAGTCTCATAAACAATGATAACTGTAACAATCTAGTCTTCAACTACCTCAGAGACTCAAGAAGGAAATAATTTTAACTGAGTAAGCAGGATGAGTGAACAAGTGACTTCCTAAAACTGTGACAAATGACAGAAACAGCTGGCTGCCTGGACAGTCACCCAGAGTTCCTCTGCAATGTTGGGGCATCCATCTTTGGCCTATAGACCTAGAATATCTGAGAGACTTTTCTATGAAGCAGGGGTTTTGAAGGGTTGTCCCACCTTGTTTGGGCAAGGTTTTGCAGTCACTCTCTTTTGAGTCCTGCTTGTCTCATTAGGACAGCATAGTGTCAACAGTTGAAGCAAGGGCACTTTCTTGTCTAGTGACTGACTTTTGCTGCACAGAAAGCAAACTCCTTGCCAGGCGGTGGTGGCGCACACCTTTAATCCCAGCACTTGGGAGGCAGAGGGAGACAGATCTCTGTGAGTTCAAGGCCAGCCTGATTTACAAGAGCTAGTTCCAGGATAGGCACCAAAGCTACAGAGAAACCCTGTCTTGAACCCCCCACCCCCAAAAAAGAAAGCAAACTCGATGTGGAGTTTCTTCAATGTCCATCATCTTCTCTGAAGTAGATTTGTGCTGCCAGGAGCAGACATGTCTCATTGTTGTAAATAAAAAAGAACCTATGCTATTAAGACATTTTAAATGCCATATTCTGTAGATCTCTGAAGATAACCTGTCTATGTAATACATTTCTGTTTGACCTTGAAAACATACCTAATGTGACTACAAGTTCAACTGAAATAGGTGACTAATTACTAATCTTTATTTTCTTATTACTATAAATAGTTGTTAATAAAGACTTTCAAGGACTAGAAATTTGCATTACATTGGTAAATGAGTTGTATAGGTACAATATTTTGATCAAGATTAGCAACATATGTGTGGCCTGTTTTTAACAAAATTGATCTCAAATTATTATCTATATAAAATTTTGTATATGATCTACAAAATTCTAACCCACTGTAAAGCATTTAAACTAGTAGTTGCTTTCTAAAGTATATTCAATAATCTACCTTTTTAATCTATATCATCCCCTTTTTCTTTTCAAAGTTGATTCTACCCTTTTATCCTATCATATTTGCATCCACATTTTTTCTTTTCAAAACAAGAACTCTAAATCGAATTTCCTTTGTTCAACTTTGCTCCTGACCATACCAATAACAACTTGCAACCAACTCTCCCAAACAATGACAAATGTCCATAACCAATTGAATGACCAAAACCCACCCACCCCACCTCTTGGGAATGTGGATGTCATATTCTCAAATTTACGACCTGCTTTCTGGGGGTGATAACATCTTTAGGGGCTTCTAAAAGAAAATTTTGGTTAATTGTCAAGTTCAGAGAGGTAGCTTTATCATTTGTTGTCCAGTTTCTGCACAATGAGAAAGTGCAAGGCTTGTCTCAAGACCTCATTAGAGTAATCTGTTAGACTGGATCATCTTAGCTAGCCACCTCAAAATGGTTCTGAGAAACTTGTAGTTCATAGCTGATCTTTAGGTGGTGTTCTTCAGCTTAGTGGTGTTATCATAGTCCTGGAGGAGCCATTATTGTGGGGCCTTGAAGGTGTAAGTCACAAAACAGTCCCATAACAGTTTGGAATTATGATTAATAAAAGGGCTATTTATTTAAGGGGAAAAACTTACAGATCACTGTCTTAGACAACAGCCCTCAGTGCAACCAGGAACAGAGTCTAGCAGCCGGAAGCAGGAGCCAGAAGCAAGAGAGCCAGAGCAGGGTTACTGATGCTTTTTAAAGCAAAAGAGACCACACCCAAGTGGGCTGGTATCTTAAAGGCTGTTGGCTGAAGGAGTGGAAGCAGCTCCCTAAGCAGGGCCTCATCCTCCTTATGGAGACTTCCTGAGGTCACTGTTAGGCATGCTCATGGTATACTGTAGAAAACTGATAAAGAGAATCAATCCTGAAATCATATGCAGAAAGGTAGAGTAAACTTTTTTCTAGAATTCGTTAGTACTCTATATGACCATTAATATCATGACAAAATGTTTAATATATATGAATATATATGTAAATCTTATACATCTTAACCTTAAGAAAAGCTGTTAAGGGGTCAATATAAAACCAAAGAATTATTAGTAGCAATAGTCCTTAAATTTTTGTTAATCTCCTGCCCCATATCAGGTGGCTCTTCTGACATGAGAGATTTCGTATTTCATTTTATTAAACATGCTTGGGTTTAGAGAAGGAAAGAGCCATCTACAACTCCAGTGCCAGCTTTAATCTTTAGCTGGATGGGGACACAAAAAGACCATTTGCATTACATGTTTGTAGAGAACAGCAGAAATAAACATTTCTAGCAAATGTGTGATTACCAAATTAGCATTTTCTGAACTCAAAGCAATTGCCCATTGAAAATGGTGTATCGGACTGGGTGGTGGTGGTGGCACATGTCTTTAATCCCAGCACTTGGGAGGCAGAGGCAGTAGGATCTTTGTAAATTCAAGGTCAGCCTGATCTACAAGAGCTAGTTCCAGGACAGGCTCCAAAAGCTACAGAGAAACCCTGAGTCAAAAAACCAAAAAAGAAAAGAAAAAAAAAAAGAAAAAGAAAATGGTGTATCAATGGTGTGTTGTACATATTTTAATTTTCCAAATTCTACAAAATGGTACACATCCATCTGCAAGATTTTATTCCTTTGGGTTATTTCCTGCAGGTAGTGGTGTTTGGTTGTATAAAGTACAAGTAGAACATTTCCTTATAAAGTCCTTGGTTTGTTACCACATGATAAAAAAGTTTTGTTTTGTTTTTTTTTAAAAAAAAAACACCTTTGCTATTGACATTTTTAAAAATGAAATTCAGCCCTTCAGCACATTTCTAATCAATAATTGAGTCGATTTCTGCATTACCTTGTGCTAGAGGACCTGGCAGACCCATATGGGATTGGATGTGTGCTATGTATATGGGATAATGCCTATTCTTGATTATATTTTACAACTGAATAATGAAGTCAATTCTATACCATCTGGTATAAATTAGATATGCAAAACAACTCTTTTCATATTATGAATAAGTAACTTTATTGAGGGGTTCCTTAAAAGCTCTAAGTACCATGAGAATAGCATATAATCCTGACTTTTAGACAGAATCATGAGGGTTTTGTTCCACTTTACTTTCATTTTCTGATTTGTAACCTGCCTTTCCTGATCTTTTTGCATCAGTATAGAATGTAGGGGCTTCAGTGATTGGTGTGTCCCATACAATGCAAAGAAGGATCCAGCTAGTTCTCTTTTTAAATTGAATTCTCTTGTTTTTAGGATAATTGTTGCTATATCTCCCAAAAAATTAGTACAAGCTCTTTGCCAGGGTTCACTTCCTTTCCAAAATTTGTCAGTTTCCTCATTATTAAAAGGTACTATAATTTCTACAGGATCTATCTATTCCTGCTAATTGATGAAGTCTCAATTTTCCTTTTATTTATTTTTTATATTTTTTTATTTTATTTATTATGTATACAATATTCTGTTGTGTGTGTGTCTGTAGGCCAGAAGAGGGCACCAGACCTCATTACAGATGGTTGTAAGCCACCATGTGGTTGCCGGGAATTGAACCGAGAACCTTTGGAAGAGCAGGCAATGCTCTTAACCACTGAACCATCTCTCCAGCCCCTCAATTTTCCTTTTAGAATTAAAAAACCTTTTTTTTTAAAAAATTTTTTCTCAGTTTATGTGGTAAAAAAGACCCATTCTAAGATACTATCTTCTCTGTACATTAAAATTCTTATAGGAGAATGTTTAGAGAATAATATGACCAAAATGTTGTTAAGCTTCAGATCTGTAGGATTGACATGTGCCTTATGTGATTTCTCTTCAATCAAAGTCAATTCTCAGCTTCAGCTGATCATTCTCTGGGACTGTTTAAATCCTTGTCTGTCCCGCGCTACCGTCTCGCCAGCAAGAACCACGTGGGACACATAGGATCCTTCTGCAGTAAAGCTTTATGTCTCTTGGGAGCTAGAGCATAAGCCACATGGCGGAGACCCAGATAAGATGGAACCCATCCCTTATAAAGGAAACAGACCCTGCTCTGGACGTGTCTCTCCTGGATTGGTCAACTGCTCCCAGTCCCAGGTGAAACCTTGGGAGTAGTGGAAAATACCAACACATGTGAGCTTTCTAGCTCACCTGGCGGTGCAGCGCCATCTATGGTGGAGAGTGTGGTTGCGGCCCTCTACATTTCCCCCTAATTTTACTTCTTTGCAGAAAGGCAACTCCCTAGGAAGGTAAAGATAGAGGTCGCACTTCCCAAAATGAAAACATTAAAATGGGCTTACACGGAATCTGTCCCTAGGCTCATGACACCTGGAACCTATCCGGCCTGCCCTCTGCCAATTTTCTGGGAAAGGGAATATACGGCAGGAAACCCTTAAGCAGAGCGACTTATCTCTCAGAGAGGGTCATTCTCTGTGCGATGCTCTTCAGCTCGACAACCTTCAGGGCTAGCTAAGCCAAGCACTCCACCCTGTGCAATGGACCACAGTCCTAGGGGTGCAGGAGCTGGTTGGCTTAAACCTTACTGCTTTAACATAGATAACCACACATCAGTAGAGGCCCCCTGTTCTAGGGCAGCCAGCGCTGAGCAAAAACCACTTTATCCCTATGGCTTTGGGATTTGAGTCAGCAGACCATCCAGAGGAGAAACACTATTCCATAGCAGGACCGTTCCAAAACATTTCCACCCCCACCCACTCTTTGAAGTAGGGGATGAAGGACACGATCCAGGACTGGAATTCTTCGGCCAAGCTTATGTCCACTCGCGTGGAGTTGATTGTCACGATGGACCATCTCAAGGAGGACAGCAAGTCATCAAAATTCTCCTGCAAGATACAAAGACAATTCTCGGGACAAGTTAGCCACTTTTATAAAGTTCTCATATGGTACACTGGTCACACAAAAAGCTGGAGTTTTCCATACATAGCCCAATTGGGCAAGCTGCCATAAGATATCCACCTGTTCTTTATTCTACCTCTAATAGATGTATCTATGGTAGCCTGTTGATCCAGGGCTGTAGCCATTGTGGTAGATAAATGATTGAGGGTCTTTGTTTTTTACGATATAGGCCGTGCTGCCCCAGTGGCGCCTAGGAAAAACCCAGGCCCTGTTTGCTGATATTAGGTTTAGGATTTATTGGCTCCCGTATTTCTTGTTGGTATGGTGGCCTCGGGCTCCAGAGCCCGCCCGCCATCCAAGGGCTGTGTGCGCTGTGTGCGGCCCTGGGCCTGCTCGCTGCGCGGCTCCGTGTGTCCCAGGCCAGGAAGTGGCCAGGCGGCTCCACCCCCAGGCGCCCCAGCCTTTTCCGCGGGGCTAGCCTAGTTCTCTGAGGCTGTGTTGGTGGCGGAGTGTGGCGGGAGCCGACACTCAGACCGAGGCGGCACAGGTAGCAACATCTCAAGGTCCGCGCCAGAGCCGCTGCGGCTCAAGGGGCTGATGGGAGAGGCGGCGAACAGGGCCGCTTTCCTACTAGCCAACTCTCAACACCTGTGCCACAGCAAAAGCAGCTGTAAACAAACTCTCACAGACCCAGCCAACGACCCAATCACTTTAAAAATCTAAGGGCTTTTTGCATCTACCTCCCTGTGGATCCTGAAACATTAGATTTAAAACCAAATAGTTGTAAGCTGCCATGTGGTCACTGGGGAATTGAACTCACGACCCTTGGAAGAGCAGGCAGCATTCTTAACCCCTATGCTATCTCTTCAGTTCCTTATTCAGATGGAAACTCTCTCGGGCTAGTAGCCAGCATTGTTCGCCCCGCCCGTTGCCCCAGGCTATGCCTTTGTTACCTAGGATCAGCACAGCTCAGCTCAGCCAAGCGGAACAGAAGCCACTCCAGCCTCAGAGCCCCTCACAGTTTCAGGCACATTGCAAGCCTTCTGACCTGGCAGCTTGTGGCACCGTTCTCATTCTCGGTACTGCTGTGATACCCTCCAGGCCAGGCACCAACTGAGCCTGCGCAATATGCCTCCCACCATAGCCACAGAGCAAAGCTCCGCTCCAGCCGCCCTCCAGCCCCAGCTGCACCCACTCCGAGCCCAAACCGGTGCACGGAGCAAAGCTGAACTCAGAGAAGCAGGCTTGAAAGGACCTCATTTAATCTTTAAGGGAATTTGGGCGTCGTTTAGTCTCTTTGGCTGCTTCCTGCTGTTATTGGGCCGCTGCATTTTAGGGGTATACATTACAACATTTCAGGAGGTCTCGGTGATTCAAACCACGTAAATCCCAAGTACACCCTTAGGCTCTCCCCCTCCGTGGAGACGAAAACAGAACCTCCCTCCCAAAACACCACATCCTCAGCAGTCTCCAAGTTCAAATATCCCTCTCCCATCCAGTACACAAAAGACAACATGAACAACACAACATAAAGCTTTTGACCCTGCAAATCAGCCCTCTCCCCCATCCTCACTCTCTTTTAAAATCACTGGGGGGTCCTTTTTAACTTATTTTCTTTTCTGTCTCCCCCATTCTTTACCGGAGGGTCCTTTTTAACTTATCTGGGTGCGCGCACAACCTCCCACTGCTGCTCAGTTTCTGATATGCTCTCTGGACTTTAGAACGTACCTCTCTGAGCACGCATGCCTGCAGTTCTGAATCCTCCTTGTGTCCAAGGGGTCTCCGGTGGTGCAAAGTTCTTCTTTTTCCCGGGTATCAGCACCAGATGTCCTGCGCTACCGTCTCGTCGGCAAGAACCACGCGGGACACATAGGATCCTTCTGCAGTAAAGCTTTATGTCTCTTGGGAGCTAGAGCATAAGCCACATGGCGGAGACCCAGATAAGATGGAACCCATCCCTTATAAAGGAAACAGACCCTGCTCTGGACGTGTCTCTCCTGGATTGGTCAACTGCTCCCAGTCCCAGGTGAAACCTTGGGAGTAGTGGAAAATACCAACACATGTGAGCTTTCTAGCTCACCTGGCGGTGCAGCGCCATCTATGGTGGAGAGTGTGGTTGCGGCCCTCTACACTTGTCACCATCTAAAGTTTTGTTTAAATTAATCATGTCATCAGGTTCTATCCCAATTGTGGGCCATTAGATGGGAATGTTCCCTAGCAATCTTTGGAAGTCATTAAGAATCTGCAATCTATCTCTCCTAGTTTGCACCTTTTGTGGTCTAATTTTTTTGTAAACCTATTTTATAACCTAAATAATTAATAGAACCTCATCTTTGTATTTTTTCAGGAGCAATTTGTAATTTCCAATGAGGCAAAATTTTCTTTACTTCTTCAAACATTCTTCTTTTTTAAAAAGGTTTATTTATTTATTATGTACAGAATCTGGCTACATGTATCCCTGCAGGCCAGAAGAGGGCACCAGATCTCATTGTAGATAGTTGTGAACTACCATGTGGTTGCTCAGAATTGAACTCAGGACCTCTGGAAGAGCAGTCAATGCTCTTAAGCTCTGAGCCATCTCTCCAACCCCTCAAACATTCTTTCTAAAGTATCTACATTGAAAGCAAATAGTAAAATGCTGTTCATGCAATGGTAATCTATAGATTGAGGAAATTGCTTACATATTGTGGGTGGAGACTGCACTTTCATTTCCTGGCTGCTCAGACAGGAATAATCACACAGAAACTATATTAATTTCAACACTGTTTGGCTGATGGTGCAGGCGTACTTCTAGCTAGCTCTTACATCTTAAATTAACCCATTTCTATTAGCCTGTGTATTGCTACATGGCCATGGTGTTACCTCATTTTCTTCATGTCTTGTTTCCTTGACTGCTCTCTCACTTTATCTTTGTTCGGGTTTCCCACCTGGCTTTACTCTGCTAAGCCATTGACTGAAAAATCTTTATAAAATCTTTTAAGGGGGCTGGAGAGATCTGCTCAGAGGCTAAGAGCATTGCTTGCTCTTCCAAAGGTCCTGAGTTCAATTCCCAGCAACCGCATGGTGGCTCACAACCATCTGTAATAGGGTCTGGTGCCCTCTTCTGGCCTGCAGGCATACACACAGACAGAATATTGTATACATAATAAATAAATAAATAAATATAAAAAAATCTTTTAATAAAGTAACTCATATACAGAAGGACTTCCCACATCAATGTATCATTTCCAATAGCTGACTAAATATTGGCACTGGGTCGGGCTATTTAACATTCCCTGTGGGAGAATCTTCCATTGATATCTTTTAACAGGGTGAGAATTATTATAAGTAGGCACTGTGAAGGCAAATTTTTTCTCTCTTTTTCTAGTAAAGGCTAGTGAAGAAAAGTCTTTTAAATCAATAACTGTAAGAGGTTATCCTTTAGGCAATAGAGAAAGCAAAGGAATGCCAGATTGTAGCGAACCCATTGGCTGAATCACCTTATTAACAGCCCATAGATCTGCTACCATTCTTCAGTTTCCAGATTTCTTTTTAATGACAAATACAGAATTCCAAGGGCTGGTTGATTCTTCAATTTGCTGAGCATCTAGTTGCCCCTGTACCAGCTGTTCTCAAGCCTGCAGCTTCTCCATTGGTAAAGGCCATTGCTTCACCCATACAGGTTTGTCTGTCAACCATTTTAAAGGTGATCTGCAGCTGTTATGCCCTGTTCTTGTACAACCTGAGTGGTCAGTGATTATTCTTTATAAAGCTGTCTAATATTTTTCTCAGAAACATACATTAATCTATGTTTCTAAGATTGGGGGAATATTAATCTGAGTATTCCATTGCTGTTACAAATCACATTCCTACAAATTCATTGCTATGTTAGCCACATATGGTTTTAATATTCCTGTCTGTCCATCTGGCTCTATATATTAAACTCATTTTATGCTCTGCTTTACCTGAGATAAAGTTTCAATCCCTAAAAACTCAACATTTACATCCTGAAAAGACCAATTTGGATGCCAAGATTCTGATGAAATTATTATTACATCCTTAACTGTGTCTACCAGACCTTCAATGACATTTACTTGTATTTTCATATCTTTTTTTCTCCTCTCCTCTCCCCTTCCCCTCCTCCCCTCCCCTTTCCTCCCTTCTTCCTTCCTTCTTCTGTTTCTCAGTGTACCCTTGGCTGTTCTGGAATTTGTTCTATAGACTAGGATGACCTTGAACTCGCCCGCCTCTACCTCCTAAGTGCTGGGATTAAAAGCGTGTACCACTACCACCTGGCTGTATTTTCTTAATTAATCATTCATAGAGGAAAGCTGAGGCCATTGTGGCTGGGACTACCCCTGGCCTGGTGGTACTGGGTCCTATAATAAAGTAAGCCGAGCAAGCCAGTAAGCGGCACTCCTCCATGTCCTCTGCATCAGCTCTGCCTCCAGCGCACTGTCCTGTTTCTGCCTTGGCTCCCTCCATGGATTGTGATTCCGGATATGGAAATCAAACAAACCCTTCAGTCCCCATTTGCTTTGGTCATAGTAACCCTAACAAGGCCAGAGGAGACCTTGGAGCTGTAGTTGCCAACTGATGTGGGTTCTGGAAACTGAACTTGGTCCTCTGAAGAGCAGCAAGTGCGCTCAACCTCTGAGCTCTCTCTCTCTGGTACCTCCTATACCGACAGGAACCAAGGTGGACTGGTTGCCCTTCCAGGTCTGAGACACAGGGGCAATTATACTGGACACTGTTGGTAACTGGATGGTGTACAAGAACCATCTGGTGCCGGTTAGACTAGAAGTGCCTTCTGAGCTCGCCAAGGATTAGGGCAGGGTCAAGTCTGCTGGAGCAAAAGGCAGTGCAGGACAGGGACTGTGCAGGGTCAACTCTTCAGCTCTTGCTGTCACTCAGGAGTACGCTGGGCCAATCAGAATCTCCAAACTCACACCGTTCAATCAAAAGCGTCGTGGGGCAGCAGGAGGCGGGTTCTGTATTGTAGCCATGCTGTGGACTGAAACTCCGCGGCTGAGGGAGGGCCATTGTGTACGTGTGCTGCGTTGTGAGCGCTGCTCCCGGGAGCTGTGAGGAAAGCACTGGCGAACTCGGACGCTGTGACGCTCGGATAGTGAGCGCGGGGCTGCTTCCGTTCGCAGAGCTCGGCCCGCCCTCCGTGCCATGACGTCACTCACAAGCCCTGGATTTGGTGCTGTGTCTGGAGTTTGGTTGCTAAACTCAAGGTCCCTCGGTGCCCTGAGCCATCTTCACATTTAGATGGAGAGTCCACTTTGAGTTAATTTTATGGAAGTTGTAAAACTGTAATCTACTCTAATCTTTTGCTTATGGATGCCCAGGTTGTCGGATAATATTTGAGAAGACCATAATCTCCTCATTGAGTGTCATTTGCTCCTTTTTTTTTAAAAGATGAATTATGTATACAGTGTTCTGGCAGCATGAATCCCTGTAGGCCAGAAGAGGGCACCAGATCCCATTACAGATGGTTGTGAGCCACCATGTAGGTGCTGGGTATTGAACTCAGGACCTCTGTAAAAACAGTCTATGCTCTTAACCTCGGAGCCATCTCTCCAGCCCTTATTTACTTTTTTAAAAAAATTAACTGTAGCCGGACAGCGGTGGGGCACCTCTTTAATCCCAGCACTCAGGGAGTCAGAGGCAGGCTGATCTCTGTGAGTTCGAGGCCAGCCTGGTCTACAAAGCGAGTTCCAGGATAGCCAGAGATACACAGAAACCCTGTCTTGAAAAACAAAAACAAAACAAAAAAAATTGACTGTATGGTGTCTTTGCTTGTTTTTTTTTTTGTATTTTTTTGTAGATAGATTTATTTTCAAATATTCGTATATTATCATGATTATTAATTTTTTGTAAAGATAGTACTGTTTATGTACTGTTTCTTCAAAATTGTGTTGAACAATTTTTCCCTTTACATATAACCTTTAGAATAGCTTGCACACAAAATGTTCTGCTGTTACACAAGATATTAGGATTCTTGTTGAATTTCTTTTTAATCTTTTGTGTGTTTTGTGTTTTGTTGTTTTGCCTGCATGTATGTTTGTGAACCACATACATACAGTACTGTTGGAGGCTAGAAGAGGGCATTAGGGCACTCTTGACTGGTATTACAGATGATTGTGAGCCCTCATGTGGGTACTGAGGCACCCTTGACTGGTATTACAGATGATTGTGAGCCCTCATGTGGGTACTGGGAATTGAACTCGGGTCCTATGGAAGAGCAATAAGTGATCTTAACCCCTGAACTGACTCCAGCTCCCAGAAAGCATCATCTTGATGTTGTCATTTATTTACCAAGACGATTGCATAACTCATGATTTTTGGACTTACTTGAATTATCTATCTATCTATCTATCTATCTATCTATCTATCTATCTATCTATCTATCTATCTATCTATCTATCTATCTATCTTAGACTAGATCTCTCTATGTAGCCCTGACTGTTCTGGAACTCACTCTGTAGACCAGGCTGGCAATGAATTTACAGATCTTCCTGCCTCTGCCTCCTGAGTGCTGGTGGTAAAGACCTATGCCACCATGCCTGGCTTAACTCTTTTTTTTTTTTTAAAGATATTTATCTTTATCCATAGGTCTTTGTTAAATTTATTATATGTTTTTCTTTGTGTCTCCTTTGATCTGTGGTTCTGTATATGCACTGTGAAATCGTTAACCATTCAATTGTTCATTGCTGGAAAATGATGGACTTCATGTATTAATCTTGTATTCCAAAAGTTTGCTGTATTAGTTCCTTGAGTTTTTGTTGGTCTAGAAATTTTATGTTTGGAAAGACCTGTATTTTATTTATTATATTTTTAAAATTTTTATTTTTGAGATTATAATACAATTACAACATTCCTTCCTTTTCCTTCCTACAAACCTTTTTCAGTATACCCCTCTCTGCTCTCCTTCAAATTCATGGCCTTTTATTTCATTAATTGCTATTGCATATAACATATATATTCCCAAATATGACCTACTCAGTCCATGTAATTACTTATGTGTATGCTTTCAGGGCTGACCATTTGGCACTGGAAAACCCATTGATGTGCTCTTTACAGGGGAAGACTACCTTTTTCATGCCCAGCTTTCCTCAGTTATCTATAGTTCTTTGATTTAGAGGCTTCATGGGCTTTTTCTAATCCACTTTGGCATGCCCATTGGTGGTGTCTTTGTTCCCCTCATGTTTGGGTGTTCGTATTGGTGAGACTTTCTGAGCATAGCTTTTGATGTTACTAAGAGACAGCCTCATAACAAACTCACTCTGTGTGTTACAATCTTTCCACCCAAGACTTTTATTTTTTCATTCATTCATTCATTCTTCTGTTTTTCAAGATAGTTTTTCTCTGTATTGCCCCGACTGTCCTGGAATTCGCTCTGTAGACCAAGCTGGTATACAGATCTGCCTGTTTCTGCCTCCTGAGTGATGGGATTAAAGGTATGTGCCACCACTGCCTGGCTGCTTTTACATTTGTGTGTGTGTGTGTGTGTGTGTGTGTGTGTGTGTGTGTGTGTGTTTTCAAGACAGGGTTTCTCTGTGACTTTGAAGTCTGTTTTGGAACTAGCTCTTGTAGACCAGCTGACCTGGAACTCACAGAGATTTGTCTGCGTCTGCTTCCTTGAGTGCTGGGATTAAAGGTGTATGCCACCACCACCCGGCTTTAACTCTTATATTTAAATAACCCATATTTCTTATCTATACTCTGCTAAATGGGGCTTGGTATCTTTTCTCAGTATGGGATGCTCATCTTGCTTCTACCTGTGTCTGCTGGCTACTCCTCTGACTCTGCTCTTCTTCATCCCAGCATCCTTAGTTTGTCCCACCTATACTTCCAGCCTGGCTACTGGCCAGTAAGTTCTTCATTGATCAATGAGAATAGTACATATTCACAGTATACAAAGGATCATTTTGCACCTGTCCTGTTCTTATGCCGACTCTATCATCTTCATCTGGTCGTCATGCTTTTCCTACCCTTATGAGCTGGGTATGGCTGGTCTAACTAATGGGTGTAGCTCAGGGCAATGGAGAATGGCTGCCCTCTAGACCTGCCTGGCGTGCCCATCTGTGACAGTGCCTCTTGTGGGCTCTGATAGACACTTGGCTTGAGCTGCAGCTGGGACTGTTTCCGCTGTCTCTCCCTCAGTCATGTGTGGTTCTGTGAGCCTCTGGCTAGGTGAGAAGTTTCCACTTTCACGCTGGAGAGAAACATATACATATACAGTTTGCTGTGGGGCCTTCAGTTTACACCTAGGGGACCAACTTAGTTTTCTTCGTTTGCTTTATCTTGTCATTTTTTGCTTTCTGTGAACCATTTTTAAGGCATTGCACCCTTCCAGAAGTTCACTAGCTTACCATTTGACTTTCTGTGCATTTTTCTTGAGAAACTCCTGTTCCACACAAATCTTGCTTTATTTACTTTAAGTGATGGGGGTAGACCCTGTTCTTTGCTTTGTCCTTCTTTCAGCTCCTCTAAATGACCTCACTACTTTACAGATCACTTTAGCTCCATCTCTGAGATCCTTCAGTGCTTTTCTTACATCTTAAGTCTTGTTCTGTTAAGGAGCTCAGCAAAGCCACTGAAGCTTCATACCGGCCTCAAGAGCTGTTGTGAATTAACTTCTTTCCTAAATCTGCAGTGAACTCAGTCCTGTCTTGCATCGTGTAGCCCTTCTTTCATTCTCATTTCTTTCCTGATCACTCTCCCCTATGTTTTCCTCTTAACTGTCTGACTCTTCTCATGGGTTCCAAACTTGTGGGTCCCGTAAAGGGCTCTTTAGGTTTGCTATGACTTCCATGTTTTTTCCCTTCTAGCTTGACAACTGGAAGAGCCATCTCCCTCCCACTCTCTGTCTTTTCCAAATCAGAGGCTAAGGCAGAGCTAGCAAACTCATGTCCTTCCATGGTGTAATTCCTCCTGCACAGCATGTTCAGTCCGAGCAGCCTCAGACGCACCTTTTATTACACAAAGCAACAGTCAGGCAACCTCCCGGCTAGCTTGCTGGTAATCTTTCACCAGTTGCTTTGGAGACTGCCAGTTCTTCCAGAGTCTGCGTGCTTATATGGCAGGCCCTACTCATCAAGCAAGAACGCCACTCCTGCCACGCAGCAGAAGACTGCCAGCCGGGGGTTCCCCACGGACATTTCTGCAGGGCTCCATCTTACTCATGGTTCTCACTACCTATCTCATGACTCATGCAACTTCCAGCATAGGAAGAAGGCACACTGACATACGTCACATGGGGAAGAACAGCAGTATCAGAGTCTGTTCAGCCTCAGTTGCAGGCTTTGCTGCCCATTGCCAGGACCTTGAAATCACTCCTCCTGTACTGACTGTTTCTGTCATGTCCTTGTTCTGTTGCTAAGTGTGAGACTCTTCTCCAGAGATATGACAGAAAGGTCTGCTCACCCTAAGATAGGGACCCAAGGACAAACAAAAGTAATAATTTCACCAGTATCCATCTTGGTGAACCAGTGAGTCTACTGGGTATAATTAGAAGCATATGGAGGAGCGAGGATGACTACAGGTCAGCAGCATCATGGGAAAGCCCATCCCAATATAGGTAAAAGCTGTATCCTGAGCACTCTGTGTGGCTCACAGGCTGCTCCGAGGACCAGGGAGCTCCTCTCTGGCAGTTGTTAGCCACTGCTAAAAATTTGGGGAGTGGCTTGTCTTCCCAAAGAGGTGAAATATACTTTACAAGTCTCCTGGCTTTAAGCTTCCATACAGGGAACAATGTTGCAAATTGAAGAGAATTGCCTATACATGGTTTTATACAAAATTTATTTTGTATTTTTGGTTTTTTTGAGACAAGGTTTTTCTGTGTAGCCCTGGCTGTCCTGGATCTTGTTCAGTAGACCAGACTGGCCACAAACTCACAGAAATCCACCCACCTCTGCCTCTAAGTACTGGGATTAAAGGTGTGCACCACTGCCCAGTCTCCTTTATCTGTCTAACCACTGTGGTAGCACCTGTGAAGTAGTTTCCACTAGAGAGGCTCATTGGACTCATTTTCTTTCTGAAGGCTAATGGGAGTTTAGAAAATTCCAGAGTACTTAAATAAGTCTTTTTTGTTGTTGTTGTTGTTGAATGGTTGATTTTTTTTTTTTTTTGGTTCTTTTGAGACAAGGTTTCTCTGTAGCTTTGGAGCCTGTCCTGGAACTAGCTCTTGAAGACCAAGCTAGCCTCAGATTCACAGAGATCTGCCTGTGAGTGCTGGGATTAAAGGTATGTGCCACAACTGCCCGGCTGAATGGCTGATTCTTTATATTCATGTGAATTCTATAAAAATACTAAGTTCCCTCATGCCATCAAAATTTAAATATTGTAGCCAGGTGGTGGTGGTGCACACCTTTAATCCCAGCACTCTGGAGGCAGAGGCAGACGGATCTCTGTGAGTTCGAGGCCAGCCTGGTCTACAAGAGCTTGTTCCAGGTCAGGCTCCAAAGCTACAGAGAAACCCTGTCTTCAAAAATCAAAAAAAAAAAAATCAATATTTTGAGGAGGAATTTCTAAGGACAAGCAGGTGGGAGGACTCTGAGACGGGAAATAGAAATGCACTGCAGAGCTGCAGCACATCCGGGGCCTGGGCCCACTGGGAGGAGTGCTGGTACAGGGCTGCTCCCTTCCTCATCCCTCACTGCTTGCATTACAACTTCTGTGTCATGGAAGAGTGTGGATCCCAGTGTCGAGTGAACTTTTTCTCAATCAAGTATGTGCAATGTTTAGGCCTCAGTGAGCTTTGAGGACGTGGCTGTGCACTTCATCCAGGAAGAGTGGGCTTTGCTGGATCCTTCCCAGAAGATTCTGTACAGAGATGTGATGCTGGAGACCTGCAGGAACCTCGCTGCCGTAGGTGGGGATATCATCTGTAAACTCTGTAAACTGGGGAGCAAGTGTCTCTTGGTGTCGATGCTCTTCTGAGATTTGGACTATTGAAAGGGAAGAATGTGGTGGATAAATCAGGCATTGTTACTGTGGACACTGAAGTTAAAACTAATCTTTTCAGTGATTTCTAATAATTTATCCTTAATTTTCTGGGACTTCCTTTTAGGAAACAGATGGAAAGAAGAAAATGTTGAAGACTGTTATAAAATTCCTGAAAGAAATCTAAGGTAATTTGAATGAAAAGTTGAAACAAAGGTACTTGAAGAAGTTTTCGCATTCTACAAAAATTTAAGAAAACAAAAACAGCTTTGAGTTCTGTCATTGCTAGGAAAATCGTGCCCATGTCCTGGCGCCGGGATGTGTGCTGGCTGTTAGAGCACTGGCCAGCATTTCCAGAGGGTTTGCTTTTGGAAACACTTGTAGGAACTTGCATCAGCGAATGCTACTGTTCTAGTCACAGCTCTGTGGGAGCCACAGTTTAGAACCAGCAATTCATTGAGTAGAACATGATTCAGATGTATCAGAAAGCACACATTTTTACCTGATTTTGGGAGCAGTATATGAGATAAAACTAATAAGGAGTCTCTCGCTAACATACTTGTCCTTTTTCAGAAGTTCTGTGTTAGAGATCCCCCATGAGAGTACAGAAAATGGTCAGAATGAAGAAACCGTGATGTGGATAGCAGATCTCCATGCAAGCATGGCAGTTCGTCTTGGATTAGCACTATGTGAATCCGGTGTGAGTGGAAAGGCTTCCATGTGTCCTTCACCCTCTAGTAGGCATGCCACATTTCATCCTCATTATAAGCCACATGACCATAAGGAATGTGGAGCCAAGCAATATAACTTGAACTCTCTCACCAGCTTTCAAAGGTGTAGAGGAGCTCACACTGGGAATGGGCCTTGTGAATGTGAGATATGTTTAAAAGCTTTTTGTTTTCCAAATTCATTAGGAATACATCCAGAAGCTTACACTGGAAAAACACCCTATCAATACAAGGGATGTGGAGAGGCCTATGTTTACACACACAGAAGAACCCACACTATGGCCAAACTTTATGAATGTAAACAATGTGGTAAAGCCTTTAGTTCTTCTACTTCCCTTCAAAGTCATGAAATAATACACACGGAAAGACTTTATAAATGCACATATTGT
The DNA here is from genome assembly GCF_982192425.1 of Myodes glareolus. Taxonomy (NCBI): domain Eukaryota; kingdom Metazoa; phylum Chordata; class Mammalia; order Rodentia; family Cricetidae; genus Myodes; species Myodes glareolus. Next base: position 2,702,933 of record NC_142048.1, on the reverse strand, counting down.
GGTAAAGCCTTTAGATATCCCAAATATCTTCGATTACATGAAAGAATTCATACTGGAGAGAAACCCTATGAATGTAAACAATGTGGTAAAGCCTTTAGATTTCCTGGTGCCTTGCCTCTACATGAAAAAATTCATACTGGAGAGAAACCCTATGAATGTAAACAATGTGGTAAAGCCTTTAGATTTCCTGGTTCTTTGCCATTACATGAAAAAATTCATACTGGGGAAAAGCCTTATGAATGTAAACAGTGTGGGAAAGCTTTTAGGCGTCACTATCATCTTCAATTACATGAAAAAATTCATACTGGAGAAAAACCTTATGAATGTAAACAGTGTGGGAAAGCCTTCAGACGGCACAGCCATCTTCAGAGACATGAACGAATTCATGCTGGAGAGAAACCCTATGAATGTAAATAACATGCCAAAGCCTTTACATTTCACAGTTATTTTCTGTCATGAACAAATTCATACTGGAGAAAAGAAATACTGTCAGTGTAAACAGTGTTGGAAAAGCTTTAGGTTTCATGGGTTCTTACAATTACATGAGATCACTCATGTACTATGCAGACCCTATGAAATAAACTCTTGTGAAGTCTCCAGATAGGCATCTTCAGTTTTGGGAAAGAATATACTGGAGAAAGCTGTGTGACTGTGAACATTGTGCTAAAGCTGTTAGATGCTCTACTTGCCAGTTGCAGAAAAAGAACTCATTCTGGAAGGAAATCCTCTGGATGTAAATTGTATGGCCAGAAGGTCACAAATCAGTGTTCTTCAGACATGTGTTCTTCAGATATAACTTGTATGTGAGAAAAAAGCTCTATTAATGTAAAATATGTACATATGTAAACCCTTTGTGTAAAGCAGATCTCTTCAATTCTTCCATATGCATTAAAACCACTAAGAATGTCAACAGTGTGGTAAAGGCACCATCTGTCAAAGTTTCAGAGACAGTGTTGTGTGGGGCGATGTAAAAAAATATTTACTTACCTCAAATGGGAACCGAAAAATGATTCTTCTGGAGCTCAACTTGATGAGCCAAGTTTATAGGGGTTACTTATAGGACTATAGACAACTCTCAAGCAGATACAGCACCAAACCACCCGTGCCACCTTGACTGTTGACTACTGCCTTATAAATCTACACAATTTGAAGGCAACTGGACTGCTCAGAGCCCACTCCTCATAACCCCTCTGCTCACCTCCTTGCCTCTCCTCTTCCCCCTTCAACCCTTCCCCAAGGTCCCCATGCTCCCAATTTACTCAGGAGATCTTGTCTTTTTCTACTTTCTCCTTCCCATGTAGATTATATCTATGTAAGTCTCTCTTAGTGTCCTCATTGTTGTCTAAGTTTTCTGGGATTGTGGTTTATAGGCCGGATTTCTTTGCTTTATGTTTAAAAACCACCTATGAGTGAATACATGTGATAATTGTCTTTCTGTGTCTGGGTTACCTCACTCAAAATAATGTTTTCTAGCTCCATCCATTTTCCTGCAAAATTCAAGCTGTTATTTTTTTCTGCTGTGTAGTACTCCATTGTGTAAATGTATCACATTTTCCTTATCCATTCTTTGGTCGAGGGACATTTAGGTTGTTTCCAGGTTCTGACTATGACAAATAAAGCTGCTATGAACATAGTTGAGCACATGTTCTTGTGGCCACGATTGAGCATCCTTTGGATATATACCCAAAAGTGGTTTTACTGGGTCTTGAGGAAGGTTGTTTCCTAATTTTCTGAGAAATCACCACACTGATATCCAAAGGGGCTGTACCAGCTTGCATTCCCACCAGCAATGAAGGAGTGTTCCCTTTACCCAACACCCTCTCCAGTATAAGTTGTCCTCAGTGTTTTTGATCTTTACCATTCTTATAGGTGTAAGATTTCCATCTCAGAGTTGTTTTGATTTGCATTTCTCAGGTGACTAAGGATGTTGAACATTTGCTTAAGTGTCTTTCAGCCATTTTAGATTCCTCTGTTGAGAGTTTAGGTCTGTACTCCATTTTTTTTATTGGATTATGTGTTCTTATGGTGTCCAATTTCCTGAGTTTTTTGTATATTTTGGAGATCAGACCTCTGTCTGATGTGGGTTAGTGAAGATCTTCTCCCATTCTGTATGGTGCGGGAGAATTGTTCGTATTCTGTCAATCATGTTTTAAATAAACGCTGATTGGCCAGGCAGGAGGTGTAGGCAAGGAAACCAGACAGGAAGTGGAAATGATGCAAGGAGAGCAGGAGAATTCTGGGGAGGAGGAGGTTGATTCCTCCCACTCCCGCCCAGACCACAGAAGCAGCAGGATGTGAGCTGCCCCACTGAAAAAGGTACTGAGCCACATGGCTAACATAGATCAGAAAAATGGGTTAATCAAGATGAGAGAGTTAGCTAATAAGTAGCCAGACCTAATGGGCCAATCAGCTTTATAACTCATAGAGATCTTTGTGTGATTTTTCTCTGGGACTAAATAGCTGGGGGTCCAGGCAGGACAGAAACACAAACAAGCAGGCCCTTCATATTACAGAATGGCGCCCAACGTGGATAACTGCATCCACAGAAAGCCGGAGAAAGCTTGGGAAAGACTAGAGTAAAGCATTTCAGTTTTCAGCCGCAGCAGGAAAAAAGCTGCACTGTTTTAAAATGCCGTCTTTCTGGGCCATCCTGCCAGGGAAAACTCTTGACTTTCAAGCAGGCAGTCCGGACTATGGAAACACTGTTGCAGCTTGCTTCCTGGCAAGGACCTTGAAACGCCTTAAGAGCTTTTGACTGTTGTTTTCTCTATATTCCTTAGCAAATTAAAGACCCATTTGGTCAGAAAAAGAGAGATATACGGTAAAGAGAGATTCAAAGAGTAAGAAAACCTCTAAATGGTTTACATTGTGTTAAAAATATATACAGGCTAAAGATTAAAGTTCTCAGAGTAAAAGAAAGAAAGAAAGAAAGAAAGAAAGAAAGAAAGAAAGAAAGAAAGAAAGAAAGAATGAGTAGCCTGGGAGGCAGAGACAGACGGATCTCTGGGAGTTCAAAGATAGCCTGGTTTACAGAGGGAATTCCAGGACAAAAATATGCAGAGAACCTGTCTCAAAAAGCCAAAAGTTAAAAGTAAAAATAAAAGAAATGGGGTTAAAATAAAGCCACATAAAGATGGAAAATACACAGAGAATCTTGATACTGTATGCTATTATGCTCTCTTTATATTGTTTAAATGCTGAGGAAGGAGCAACAGCTGCTAAAAGATATTTGCTTATAAATGCTGCAGAATTAATCCAAGATAGATATTTTGAAAATACCTTGGCTTCAAAATTGAAGTCAAAAGGTATGTTACTTTGGAGAAGAGATTTTGCTTTTGTTTCCACAGAAAACGAGAGGCTCTGGATTTATTCAGAGTTAAGAAAAATCATCTTTGACCAAGGGCGACCACCTGAGAAATCTCCGGTAGAAACAGATGGCCCAGATGTCTGAATTCTTCATCCAGAACAGGTTCAAGACTGCTGCCTGAGATGATCAAGACTCACAGGATACTTCAGTCAGGACTTGATCATAACTCTAAATTTTCTTTAGGTTCCCATAAGATTATCAGCGCCCCCAACCAGCTGGAAGTAGTCTGGAATACTACGCCCACATTCCCAAAAATGGACTATGGATATTTTCCTTTGTTTTTATTTTTTAAAAAAGAGGGGGAAGTGGTGCGGGAGAATTGTTCGTATTCTGTCAATCATGTTTTAAATAAACACTGATTGGCCAGGCAGGAGGTGTGGGCGGGGAAACCAGACAGGAAGTGGAAATGATGCAAGGAGAGCAGGAGAATTCTGGGGAGGAGGAGGTTGATTCCTCCCATTCCTGCCCAGATCATCCAAGCAGCAGGATGTGAGCTGCCCCACTGAAAAAGGTACTGAGCCACATGGCTAACATAGATCAGAAAAATGGGTTAATCAAGATGTGAGAGTTAGCCAGTAAGAGGCTAGAGCTAAGGGGCCAATCAGCTTTATTACTGACAGAGATTTCAGTGTGTTTTTTTATTTTGACTAAACGGCTGGGGGACCGGGCTGGACAGAAAACCCCAAAAAACAAGCCAGCCCCACTCATGTTACATCTATAGGCTGTTGTTTTGTCTTGTTGACCATGTCCTTTGCTTTACAGAAGGTTTTCCATTTCAGGAGGTTCCATTTATTAATTGTTTCTCTCAGTGTCTATGCTGCTGGGGTTATATTTAAGAAGTGATTCCTTGTGCCAATGCATTCAAGTGTACTTCTCACTTTCTCTTCTATACGGTTCAGTGTGGCTGACTTTATGTTGAGGTCTTTGATCCATTTGGACTTGAGTTTTGTGCTTGGTGATAGATATGAATCTATTTTCATTCTTCTACATGTTGATATCCAGTTATGCCAGCACCACTTGTTAAATATTCCACTTTACCTTAGGATAAACTCTGCCCATCCTCTGCACTTCGTGCTTTGTTCTCTTGACAGAGATCACAAGGCCTGGAAAAAGGGGAACTAGAGCTGTTATTACTTTGGGACACTTTAAGAACTAACCATGCCCACCCCAGCCACTTTGGACCTCCCCCGCCGCCATCTTCTCTCGTGTGTGTGTGTGTGTGTATGTATGTATGTGTGTATGTGTGTGTGTCTTTGTTTTCTCTCTGTTTGTCTATGTCTCCCTTTTTTTAAGTAATAAATGTCTAGCTTTACGTTTAGCCTTATGTCCATTTACTCTGCCGTCCACCGCATCCAGCCGCCTGACTCTGCCGCTCGCCTGGGGACCCTGACTCCCCCCGCCGCATGGCGCTGCCACCTGCAGCTGCTCCGTGAGCTGCCCGGGACATCCCACCATGGTATTATTTTTAAAAAAGAACAATAAGAGCAAGACCCAGGTAATAGTGTTCTATACATGAATATTTTCTCAAGTTCCATTTGATATTTTTTGCTTCTTTGCCCAAAATCAGGTGTTTGAAGATGTGTGGATTGATATCTTTGTCTTCTATTCAGTTCCATTGGTCCTCCTGTCTGTTCTTATGCCAGTACCAGGCTGCTTTCAGTACTGTAGCTCTGTATTAGAGTTTGAAGTCAGGGATTGTGATGCCTCCAGAAATTCTTTTATTGCCCAATATTGTTTTGGCTATCCTGGGTGTTTTACTTTTCCATATTGCTGCGCCAGCACGGCAACTGTCATTCTTCTGAGTGAGGGACGTCAGGATTAACAAGCAACACAACTTCGGGTTCTGCAGACAAGCCTTTATTCCACTTTCTCACATAGTATATATAGCCCTCAGCAGGGGAGGCTAAGACAGCAAAAGCAGGAAGCTCATCACCATAACTCAATGACTTAGGGGTAAACATCCTTAGAAATAGTGCTGAAAACAACAGGTTGTTCCTGTTTTCAACCAAGTGCAAGAGTGCAAAACAGATCAAGTTGGGGTGCGAAGGCCTGTCCTCTAGGGACTCAACACATGTGAAGTTGAGTATCGTTCTTTTGAAGTCTTTGAAAAATTTTACTGGAATTTTGATGGGCATTGTGTTGAATCTGTACATTCTCTTGAAGTTATTTTTTAGGTCATTTTCTTCTGCTTCATCTGTATTTGGTTGTTCAGGTCTTGCTGGTTTTGTGTTGCTCTTTGCAGTGTTGCATGTGGTCTTACCTTTTCTACTCATCCTTTCCTCTAATAGGTGTGGTTGGGGCTGTCTGAGATTCTGTTGAATAGTCTTCTAGGTGCCAGTGACTCCAAAGTTCAGATGGTTGTTCCTCGTGGTTCAATCAGTATCACAGTTCTAGTTACCCCATTGATTACTCCTGTTCCTGTAGATAGCTTGGTGCTTCTGTGCTTTGCTCTTCTCCCTTTGATTTTGCTGTCTCAGGCTTACTTTGGCCTAGGTTGCTGGCTTTGCCCTGTTTCTGTAAATCCTGGTCTGGATCCCCTCATGCAGAAATCATTGGCTTGAAGTGGAACCTGGAAAGGTTTCTGGCTCCATTCTGCTGCCTCAGAGGTCCCAGATTCGGGTGTGCCCAGACCCGCAGAGGACCTGCTTACTCTCTCAGAGGTCCCAGGCTTTGCTCCACTCCCATGGAGTTTTCTGTCTCAGGCCTGCTCTAGCCTAGGTTGTTGGCTCAGATTTGTTTCTGTAAATGTCCCTGGTCTTGATCTGTTCCTGCAGAGGTCTCTGACTTGGGCTTGGTCCTCTAAAGGACTCTGGCTCTGGTCTCTGTACTTGATCTGCTCCAGTAGAGCTTGCTTTCTCAGACCGACTCTGGCCTAGGTAGCTGGTTCAGTCCCACTGCTGTGGAGTTTGGTTGCCTTGGGCCTACTTTGGCCTCAGTTACCAGTTTTGACCTGGTTCTTTAAATCCTGGTCTGGATCCACTCCTGCAGAAGTCCCTGGCTTGGAGTTGGTTTTGCAAATGTCTCTGACTCCGGTCTACTTTCTCGGAGTTCCCAGGCTCAGTTGCACCCAGACCCACAGAGGACTTGCATACTCCCTCAGATGGTCCCAGACTCATACTCAGACCCGCAGAGGTTTCTGGTTCCTGCCTATTTCCTTTGATGTCCCAGACCAACGCCCAGAACCACAGAGGTCCTGGCTCAGACCTATTCCCTCTGAGGTCCCAGACTCGTGCCTGGATCCGCAGAGATCTCTGGTTCCTGCCACTCCCTTGGATGTCCCAGATTCATTCCCAGTCCTGTAGAGGTCCTGGCTCATGCCTAGTTCCACGGAGGTCCTAGATTCCCGCTCAGGCCCACAAGGGTCCTATCTTAGGTCTACTCCCTTGAAGGTCCCAGATTCATGTGTGGATCTGCAGTGTTCTCTGACTCTGGTTCACTCGCTCAGCGGTTGCTCCCCTGTACCTGTTCCTGTGGAGTTTGCTCTTTCAGGTCTGCTCTGGTCCAGGTCGCTGGCTCAGTCCTGACCTGCCAATGTCCCTGAACATGATCCCCTAGTGACTCTTAAGTTTTCTTAAAAATTACTTTTTGAACTTTGGAGGGGTGATGTTGATGTCAGAAACTTCACAGGTTGTTATGAGTCTCTGAGGTACACCATCATTGTAAAAGGAAGTTTGCTCCCAGGATGAGTTGCAAATAAAAATAACAGTGGTCCATGTGTATAGCCATGGATGTTTAGCAGGCAGTTTGTCAGACATGTAACTTATAGCCATTAAAACAGTAGCAGTTACTTTGCAGCTGGAGCCTATAATATCTCCAGCCTTAGGACTTTGTCCTGGCTTATGGTACCAGACATGAATTTTCTCCTGTAGTTTTGCATCAGATCCAGTGGGAAAGCTTATTCCTGTACCCGTGGCAGTCATGCCATTATTGCTTCAGCAAGCACAGCCTGCCTAGCTTGTTGGTACCATAGCACACAGGGTCTACAGCTGAGCAACACTATTAGTGAAAATTCTCTCTCTCTAGCCTGCATGACACTTGTCACTATGAAAGGTAGCCAGTATGGAGGAAACCTGGATCAGTTCCATGCTTTGTTTTCATGTCCTGTTGCCAAAGAGCTTGTTATCTTCAGCATTAGGGTCTAATCCTCTATTTCTGGCATATAAGCAAGAACAATGGCAATATGGTTTGTGGGTCCTTAGGCTCTTCCTTGGTCAACAGTTCATAGTGAGTAGCCTACCCTTGACAGTGGAATATTCACTTAACACCTTTATGGGCTTTGTGTCCTGTATAACTAAAGAACTGTTGCTTTTACTATCCCATTTTAAAAAAAAATCACCTGGGTTTGGAGAGATGGCTCAGAGGTTAAGAACACTAGAAAGTCTTCCAAGGTTTCTGAGTTCAATTCCCAGCAACCACATGGTGGCTCACAACCATCTATAATGAAATCTGGTGCCTCTTCTGTCATGCAGGCATATATGCAGGCAGAACACTGTATATATAATAAATAAATTTTAAAAAGAAATTAATCTAGTCCCAGTATCTTTTCAAGGTAGATGAAAGTACCATTGTACCCAGTTTGTAAAATGAAGGGCTGGCTTGTTGGGGTTTCTGTCTTGCCCGATACCCTACAGCCAGCAAGTCCCAAAGAAAATCACAGAGTCTATATTAGGTTATAAACCGATTGGCCCATTAGCTCAGGCTTCTTATTAGCTATTATGACTTATATTAACCCAATTATTCTGATCTATTTTAGCCATATGGCTTGGTACCTTTTTCAGCTGTCAGCTCACATGTTGCTTCTTCGGTGGTCTGGGTAGGAATGGAGGAATGTACTTCCTCCTTCCTAGCCTATACTTCCTGCCTGGCCAGTCAGGCAACTTTCTCCTGTTCTCATTGCCCCACCTCTACTTCCCGTCTGGTTGACCCGCCTATACTGCCTGCCTGGCCAATCAGCGTTTTATTAAAATACATGATTGACAGAATACAGACAATTCTCCTGCACCACCGGTTATCTTTAGTCCAGGTCTGTGCATTGGTGTTTGTGAAATTACTACCTCATTCACTGTCAATTTTCTGTGGGTTCTTAAACACTAAGTTGGATGAAACCCTTGATGGTACCTTCCTTTGATCCCTGCTTGCATGGAAATTCTGGTAAGATGCTCAGGACAGCTTCTACTTAGGTGAGAGTATATTTTCAAGCCCTCACTCACAGGCTTAGGTCCACTGTGGTTTGTCATTCCCTCATGGGATAAATTGGTTCATGTATGTGTCCTCTCAGAACATCTATGTGCCAAAGCCTCAACTGGGAACAGGTCTCATGTGTGAGTGACCTCACTTACTGCATATAAAGATTTCTGAAGAAAAAGCAATGTCCTGCTTGCTTGTGTTTGCTTCTAGCTGCTGAGTATGCCTATTGTGGTGGTTGCTGCTGTAATTGCTCTAATCCCCTAGTGACATTAGACTGTAGCCCCTTTGGTCTTCCAGCAACAATTTTGGGGATTTTCCAGGCCTTCGCTGCCAGAATGTAATCAATGGGCATCATCAAGCTTCATGGCCTGAGCAGCTACTTGATTCTCAGGCTCTCTGTCATGCCCATGGCCTTTGTTGGTCTACACAGCCGAACCGTGTTAGTTCACACACTGAACTCTTCTATCTCTGGCGTAGTTTGTAGTACATGCAGGGTTGAGACCAAATGCAGCTGATGGCGGGCCATGTCGCCTTTGAGGCACATCTCTCTCTCATGCACAAACACCTGGGTTTAATTCCATGAACCACATATACTGGGCAAGAGACTAGAAGCCTGACAGGAAAACCACTTTTCCAAGTGCCTGCTATGAGGGGACTTAAATTCCAAACCAACCTGGTAATTGTGAAAATGCAGGTGTCTTTGGGACAGTTAGCATGTTTTTGTGCTTGATGTAGGGATTGTGTCTCCACTGTGCATTAGAATTCTGTTATGAATGACATTTTCTACATCTTAAGAAGAGAAAGGGGTCTGGACAGATGGCTCAGCCATTAAGTGCTAGACTCACAACCAAAAAATATAAGAAAAGAAAGGAAAGTAGATTTAATGTCAATGTGCCAAGGAAGATAAATGAGGAAAAAACAAAATACCTGGAAGGCTACAGAATGACTGATAACAGTGGAGAAAAACAAAGGACCCTGACCTTACATTCTTCTGTGTACTTGTCTGTATGTGTGCCACATGTGTGCAGTTGCCCATTGTGAGGTCTATTCTTGGTTGTCAACTTCCAACACCTGGAATTAGCTAAACCTTCAAAATGGCTCTGCATACCTGTGAGCAATCTTTTGCTTAACTAGATTATTTTTAGTGGAAAGAACCACTTCTAATCCAGATCTTGAGGTGGGAAGACATAACTTTAATCCAGATCTTTTGAGCTGGAAAAACCCATCTCAAATCTGGTCCATGCCTTCTGCTGAAAGCCTATACAAGGACATAGAAGAAAGAAACATTTGTTCTTTGCCTGCTTGTTCCCACCCCTCTCTAGAAAGTTAATTTCTTTCTTATTAGAGCTTGTTTCTTCAGGATTTCAGCTTATACTGAAAACTGTTGTTGGGTATTCACCAGAAAAGACTGCTTGGACATGGGTTTAAGGCAATAGAAAGTCTTTATTAGCTGACTGGTGACTACACTGGGTGTTCGTGATCGCAGTGTAGCCCTGAGCCTTTCTCAGTGAGCTTTTAAGTGCAAAACCATATTCTGGATTGACATCATGTTCAGTTATCAAGAACAGCCAGCCAGAAGCAGAACTGCAGATGCCAAAAAACCAAGTTAGTCATTTAGAGACTTTCACAGAACGATGGACTTTGATGGATTAGGTCTTTGTTTTAGTTTTGGCAGGTGGTGCTATGTGCTGAGTTTTACATTCTGAATTGTATTTCCATCATGGAATCAGTTGTGTTAAGGTTTCAGGGCCTACTAAGGTCTGGGCCCTGTTACACAGACCAACTGAGACATCTGGCCTCATGGACTGAATAACTACTGGATTCTTGGGCCTCCTTACATTGGCAACCATTGTGGATTAGCTGGACTACAGCCTGATAGTTATTCTAATATCATATTATATATATATATATATATATTATATGAATTAATACACTATGTGTGAATGCTTTGCCTGCATATATGTATGTGACTTTTATTCCTTAAAAATATAATGCTGGCGTGACCTCAGCCGCTAGTCCAAAAGGAAAAACAGTGACCATGTTCATGTCTGGTGCCTGTAAAGGTCAGAGGTGGGAGTAGGATCCCCTGGAACTGAAGTTACGGATGGTTGTAAGCCGCCATGTAGGTGCTGGGAACCAAACCTCAGTCCCTTTGAAAGAGTAGACACTCTGTGGCTCTTAACCACTGAGTTATTTCTCCAGTTTCTTACTTTTCAACTTTTAGTATAATTTATGCCTGGTGTTTATTGTTTTAATTTGATCACCTGCCTTGTCTCAAGAGTATGGTATTGACAGTGTTATAGGGTTATAGTCAGTTTGTACCTCTACAGCCCCTTAGCCTTTGTTTTATGAAATTAAATAACTGATGTTTGTTGCACATGTGTAGAATCTTAGTTTTCTCCCGAGAGGTTGTTCTTTTTAATCACCACAATGTGGCTGTCTTTTTCTCTTCTAATGAATTGTTCTTAGCAGTCTACCATCAGACTTCAGTTACTGCTTTCTCCCATGTGTCTTAAGTGCCCTTTAAGCCCTTCCTCTCTGTGCCAATGATTTTTTATCAGTTATGCACATTGTTTCCAGTGACTTTTTTTTTTTTTTGAGACAGGATCTCACCATGTAGAACTCAGAAATATATCTGCCTTTGCCACTGAAAGACCCCCAGTGTGAGGAGACTCTCACTCAAGTCTCGGGATAACACGACACCCCCCCCCCCCAGTAGCTCACAAGAGACCGTCCTTGCTGCAATCACACGAGGTTTATTAGACAGGACAGGAACCAGTGCACTGGGGTCGAGACTCATAACCCACGCAGGGGAGAAGTTCGATGACGAGTAACTGGGAGAAGTAATCCAAAATGGGTAAGGAGGGCATCATTGAAAATTCAGAAAATACCAGTGAGAATAACAAGGGGGTGACTCCCTGTTTCTCAAGATTATTCTCAAGATTATAATCTAACTTTATCTTCAGCTAGTTCTTGAAACAGAGCCACTGAACATAGATTTTTGGCTCTATTTTTCCTGCTAGAAGGGTCTGAATTTATTCAGGTCTTTTACCACCTGAATGCTGGTATTAAAGGTGTGTGACACTAAGCCTGGTGTGTTTGATTACTTCTTAAAATTTGCTTCATTTGCTTAGGTTTTTTTTTTGTTTGCTTTTTGCTATTGTTTCCTGCTAGCTTTTCCACCAGTTAGTTTCTCTGTTAAGTGAAGAATTACAGAATGAAAAATTTGCAGTCTGCCATGCATAAGATTTATTGCTCCAGCCAAGGCTACTTAGTGAGACCACGTCTAAAAAAAGAACAAAACAAAACCAAAAATCTACTAAAACACACACGCACACACACACACGCGTGTGTGTGTGTGTGTGTGTGTGTGTGTGTGAGAGAGAGAGAGAGAGAGAGAGAGAGAGAGATGGATATGGAGTACAGAGAGGGAGCACTGCATTCCCTGATGAATCATTTTACTTCATGTGTTTTGCCTGCATGTATGTATTTACACCATGTACATGCCTGGTCTCCAGATTCTCCTAGTCAAAGATTTCAGATCCCTTAGGGCTAGAATCTCAAACTGTGAGCCGTTATATAGATGCTGGGAATTGAACCCTGACGGTATGGAAGAGCAGTCAGTGCTTTTACCCACTGAGCTATCTCTCCAGCCACCTCCCCCATGTACATTTTACTCATACACATAATTTCTCCTTCTTAGAATGGATCAAGCAGCATACCAAGTTCACCAGTTAGACTATGTGAGGCCCTCAGTGGGATGGGGTTGAGGGGGGTGTGTACATTAGCCTAGTGGGAGCCAGAGTTGAAAGGCCTCAGCGACGAGGGAGTTTCTCTTGGGCAAGAGTCTGGAGTATGCCCTCGGATCCAAAGTGGAAGCACTCTGAGTCAGTTTGATTTGATCCAGGACCACTCTCCTTAGCTATGTACCTATTTAAGAATGAACTATCTCCTGTCTTCCTCACTGTTCTAGTGTGGTTTTGCCACTCCTGTGGCCTCATGGATGTATCTTCAGTGTGTAAGGCTCCCTCAAATACCTTCTGTTGTTCTGGTATAGTGGTCTGGAATTATTTCAGTTTGTGTTTGTTATGAGAAGTTTTTCTCTTTTATTCACGAAGTATATGCGGAATTCCTGACCTCTTTGTTTCCATCCCCTGGTGTTGGGACAGCAGGAAAAGCAACACTACATCGGGCTTGGATTTTTTTTTTTCTGGTTAAAAAGAAAATTAAAGTTCGAGCAATCTTTGGCGTGCCTTAGTGAAATTTCTGATCCCTGGAGGACGTCAAGTCCTGTTCCAGTTTTGAGAGGGGGAGAGTTGGGCGCTATTCGTGAGGTAAAGGGATCGCTGCCTGGGGTATCCTGTGTTTGTTCACACAAACAAGCCTATGTCAAAAGGAAGAACCTACTGAGTGCAAGAAGACAGTGAGAGTTCAGGGAGGCCAAAGTTCTGCTTCAAGGCAAATATCCCTGGAGCGGATTTGCACGACCCTGGCTGTAAACTCGGGCTAGGAAAGGCTGTGTGGTTAAAGTCTTTTTATTTCAGCTCGCCTACCTATGAGAGCGGATCCTGTCATTCAGGTCTCATCAGCCAATCAGGCCCTGGGGCAGGCCATTCATTCACAAGTACCAAAGGTAGCAGCTCCTGTCACTCAAGCCCTCGTAGGGTAGTGCTATCAGGGCCTGGCCGCTCACTCAGGAATGCCGAAAGGAACTGCTTCGTCATGCAGGCCATACTAGCCAATTAAGGCAACGATGCGGGTCATCCGTGCAGTAGCGTCTAGGAAACTCCTGTCAATCAGACGTGTGGTGAGCTCTAGCCAATCAGGGCTTCGGAGCAGGATGTCCAATCAAGAGCACTAGACGAAGGAGAGAGGTGGGTTCTTTGCCGCCGCCATGCTGTGGGTTCTGCTCGTTTTCTTAAGCAGTCATCGCATAGTCCCCAGTGCTGCGTTGTGAGCGCCACTGCGGGGAGCTGTGAGGAGAGCGCAGACAAGCTCGGCAACCGCGCCATGGTGAGCGCGGGACCGTAGTCCCCAGACGGGGAGGAGCCATCGGTTGAGCCACGGGAGCCTGTGTGTTGGGTCCTCCCCGCGCTGGGGGAGGGGTAGAGCCGGCCGGAAGACCGGGCACCCTTAAAGGTTCATAAGGCGACCTTAGCCTCATTACTGGCCAGGCCCTGTCCCGGAGGGTTCTGGTCACTTCCGCCTTTCCCGCCATTGCTGCTCGGAGCGCGGGGAGCAGAAGGCTCCGCCCTTTACGGGTGTAGCTTCCGGGTTAGTGGCGTCACCGACCGGTGCTGGCGCCCCGTTTGTGTTCTTGGTGTCGCACTTAAGGCTGTGTTCTCTGCACTGTGGTCTAGACGTCTGGACTCTGTATTTCAAATTTAGGTCTAGGATCAACTCTGAGTTAATTTTGAAATTTTCTGAGTGTCCAGGGTATTTCTTTAGAATGGTGTTTCAGAAACAGTTCTAGAAAAGACTGCTCAGTGGATTTCATTTGCTACTTTATCAAAGGTCAGTTTGTCTCATTTTTTAGTTTGTGGATTTGTTTATTCTTCCTAAATAGTGCGCTGTTTTGTGTATGTGATTGGGGACGTTAAATTTGTGCTGTGGGTTCGTCTGTATTGTGCTGACCGTTTTGGTTCTTTTTTATTTTTATTTTTAAATTTATTTATTATGTATACAGTGGTCTCATTATTCTGTTTGCATGTATGCCTGCAGGCCAGAAGAGGGCACCAGATCTCATTACAGATGGTTGTGAGCCACCATGCCATTGCTGGTAATTGAACTCAGGACTTTTGGAAGAGCAAGCAGTGCTCTTGACTACTGAGCCATCTCTCCAGCCCCTCTTTTTTTATTTCTTAAAAAATGTTTGTATATAATCTTTAGTAATCAATTTCTGTTACTGATAAGGAATTTTTCACATTTTGATGGGAATTATGTTAAATGTATAATTGAAACTGGGAACTGACATTTTAGGGTTGTGGCTTTCTGTCATGTTGCCCCAGAAACATAGACAAATACGTTCGCATCTTTCCACAGTGTCAGGATTTAATGAATAGAAATTTAAAAGGTGTTATGCTTCCAGTGGTAACTGTTTGAGGCTAAGGCAGTTTGTTTTGCAAATTGTAATGACTAATATTTACTTCATATCACACAGTAAATATATATGTATATGCACATACGCTGTTAGAGAATGCATGTAAGTTAAAGAGGCTGCAGCAGAGCTCAGAGGGTCTTACAAGTTAGCCGAGGGAAGTGCAAGTAGTGTTTCAGTTGTTGTGATGGATAAGTCACAGCCCAAGACTAGTGAGCCACAAAAAAAGGAACTTTGAGTGAAGCTTGGGAAAGAGTCAGTTGGAAAGTGTAGCTATAGGGTTCTAGCTGTGAGGTGAAAGGCAGACTGGGATCAGAGATGAGATCCTGGTCCTATGGACAGACCAACCCGGTTGAGCTGAAGTAAGCTGCCTTGGCTCACATATCAGGTATCAGATGATAGGCTGGTTTCCGGGTAGGCATCCATCACTTTCTGAGGCCATGCAAGGGAGTTGCATCCTCATCTAAAACATTTTAAATGAGTAAATATATGTATTTAAGTTATATGTGTATGTATACGTATATGTGTATAGATAGATAGACAGAGAGAGAGAGACAGACAGGGTCTCATTACACAGCGCTGACCTGGAACTTCCTATGTAGTTCAGGTTGGCCTTGACTCAGATTCACCTGCTTCTATCAAGTGTTGGGATAAAAGGGGTGTGCCATTATGCCTAAGGATTTTATTTTTTATTTTAGATTTATTTATTATGTATGCAACATTCTGCCTCCATGTATCCCTGCAGGCCAGAAGAGGGCACCAGATCTCATTCCAGATGGTTGTGAGCCATCATGTGGTTGCTGGAATTGAACTCATGGCCTCGGAAGTGCAGCCAGTGCTCTTAACCTCTGAGCCATCTCTCCAGCCCGCCTAGGGATTTTTTAAATTTTATTTTTCATTTTGAGATAGGGTCTCACTGTGATCCTGACTGCTTTGGAACTTTCAATGTAGACCAGGCTGACCTTGAATTTATATCCTCTTGCTTCTGCCTCCCTAGTACTGGAATTAAAGAATGATAGGGTTTTTAATACACCCATCTTCCCTGTATTCTCAACTCAGCCTGATAGATTTGTGAAGTGCTCCTTTTCTCCAGTCTGTGCTGCATGGGTAATCAGATGGCTAAGTTTTTTGATCTACCCAGGGACTGTAGTCGTTCTTTTCCCTCAAAATGGAGTCAGCTTGTAGAATGGTGTCTTTCAGGGCAAGACAGCCTGAAAAACTGTTTTCTAGTGTGGAGTGACAGGCACAACCTGAGCTCAGATGTCTCTCTGAAATTCTGCAGTAGCTCTCCTTTCATAAGGTTTATTGTTTTCAGTTGAAATTTGTAGTGAGCTGTGTAATGTTGGTGCACACTTTTAATCCCAGCACTCAGGAGGCAGAGGCAGGCGGATCTCTGTGAGTTCTAGGCCAGACTGGGCTACAGAGTACCTGTACAGCCTGGGCTACACACAAAAACCCACAGAAAACCAAAAATAAAATAAAGTTAAAAATTAATTTATAATTTTTTAAATTATAAAAATGTGGGGCTGGAGAGATGGCTCAGTTAAGAGTACTGGCTGCTCTTTCAAAGAACCCAAATTTAATTCCTAGTACCCATATGGTGATGGATCACAGACATCTATAACTCCCTGGCCTCTTTGGACATCTGACTCACAAATGGTACACAGACATACAGGCAGGCAAAACACTCAAAACAAATAAAGTAAGAAATAAAAACTGTTGAAATAAATTTATAAATAAAAAACAAACCCAAAACTACTATATCACAGTCAACTGAAAGTGTAGGACCAACGGAAACCTCAAGATGGAGGTTATGAATGGATTTCACTGGTAGACTACATGCTGATCTCCACACTCAAAAAAGGAAAAATTGACAGTCAATGTAATCCACCATATCCACAGGTAAGAAGTATATAATTATACCAACACTTGGTGGGGAGAATGACAAAACTATGCCATTTATCAATCAAGAAAAGGTCAGAAAGCTATTGAGATTCAGAGGAAAATACTGTTACCTGCAAATAGTGCCAAGAACTAACCAAAAAAAAAAAAAGAAAAAAAAAAGGAATTAATCAGATACTACAGCAAACTTGTAGGATTCAGGATCAGCATACAAAATTCCATATTCGTGTATATCAGAAATAAAAAATAGGAACAGGATGTGAAAATAAAAACATTACACTGCATATACCACTAAGAAGAAAGACACAGAAAGTGATACATACAAATATGTAACACAGAAGTGCAGACGTTAACTGAGGATTTCTTTTCTTTGTCTTTTTTTTTTTTTGAGACAGGGTTTTGCTGTGTAACAACGGCTGTCCTGAAACTGCACTGTAGACCAGAATGGCCTCAACTCAGATTAAAGGTGTACAGCACCACTGCTAACAATTTTTATATGCATGAATGTTTTGCTTGCATATGTCTGTGCACCACTTGCATGCCTAGTGCCTGCAGAGGCCAGCAGAGGACATCAAATCTTCTGAAATTGTAGCTACAGATGGTTGTGTGTTGCCCTGTGTGCTGGGAATTGGACCCAGGTCCCCTGAAAGAGCAGCTGGCTTCTAAACCACTGAACCACCGCTCCAGCCTCACTTTTCATTAATTAGCATGTGTTTTTTTATTTAGGATCTTGTGTAGGCAAGAATGACCTTGAATTCCTGATTCTCTTGCCTCTTTCCAGGTGCTGGAATAAAAGGCATGCACCACGATACAATTTAACAGTTTCATATATGTATATTGTTTTCATTATTTCTCATTATTGTAATGTCCCACTTTCTAATTTCCCTTCACCCTTAGTCAACTCCTGCTTACAATTCCCTTTGAAATATCCATGTCTCATGTCCCCCTCTGTCTCCATTTTTGTTTTGAGATCCACTGTGTTTTAATCAGGATCATCTGTGTGACCATGGTGAACCTATCTATTGTAGTTTGGTGGGCGCATCAGTGGTTACACAGCTGAAGACATTGACTTTCTCTTCCAAAATCCCTCAGTAACCATACTTCAAGGAAGAGTAATCACCGATTCATGATTGTCAGGTCCATTGCTTTTGTCAAGTCATAACATCATTAGCATCAGCTCTGCTATGCCCAGAAATCAGCATTTTACATCCGATTTTGCTATCTTCTGGGATTTTTTTTTTTTTTTTTTTTTTTGCTTTTCGAGACAGGGTTTTCTCTCTGTAGTCCTTGAACTCACAGAGAGCCTGCTGACTGCCTCCTGAGATGAAGGCGTGTGTCACTACTGCCCTGTTGGACCTTTCATTCTTTGTGCCCCTTCTACAGTGATCTCTAAGCCTTAGAAGTGGTATAAATGTCTTGTGGCCAAACACTCAGGTGTCAGTTTACTCTCAGCACCTTGAGTGGCTGTGCATCTCTGTAGTCTCTGCAGAGAGATGCTTCTCTGATTTAGACTGGGAATAGCTTTTTGTTGTTTTTAAATACAGGGTTTCTCTGTAGCTTTGGAGCCTGTCCTGGAACTAGCTCTTGTAGACCAGGCTGGCCTTGAACTCACAGAGATCCGCCTGCCTCTGGCCCTCAGTGCTGGGATTAAAGGCGTGCGCCACCGCCTGACTGGGAGTAGCATTTGTGTGTGTGTATAAATATAAATGTGGGTAGCTGGGTGCTTGGACAGTTGGACCAAACAATACTGCTATGTTCATCCCTCAGTCTCAGGCATGGACTTTTAGCTGGATTTACTGTGCTGGCACTGCTTCTCTTATGGAGTGAGCCTCAAATTCAGTTAGAGAGCAGTCTGGTTGTCCTTGGAACAATTATACCACTATTGTACCTTTGTTGGCAGGTTGGTATTGTATGTTATAGAGATCACAGATGGGTAAGACATTTTGCCATTCCTCCCCAGCAGCCTGCATTGCACCTTCTAGCACTGTGAAAACCAGCCAGCAGGGAGGAAGCTTTCAACTCAATTCCAGTTTGAATTCTCACTGCATTGTAACCAGTGTGGGCAGCCACGAGGAGCAGAAGTGGATGTGTTATTTGGGGAACCTCTGGGGCTTCCCTGAGCAATAGCTAATAAAATAAAGAGGTAACTCACTGCTGCAGTGGAGTTACGGCTTAGTAGCCATTGGCTTTTAGGAGCATCATTTTTATAGATCTCTCCTTTGTAACTTGCTTTTATTATTTTCTTTGAACTTACATATGACCTAACTATAGCTCTCCTGGGCCCATGATCAAAGGACTCCATATTCTACTACAGGAGATACTTGCACAACCGTGTTCATTGTTACTCTTATCTGTAATAACTGGGGAATGGGAACAGCCTAGATGTCCATCAGCTGGTGAGTGGGTGATAAAAATGTGGTGTACATATATAATGGGCTTCCTCTCCCATTGGGTGCTAGCTTCACACCCTGCTGTGTCTTAACTTTCAGCACTTGTAGGAAAGGACCTTCGAGGGAACTGTTAAAGAGTGGAGGAAATTGTAGCACAGGTGGTAACAATGAACAGGAGAATTGGGGGTGAGGAGTTCAAGCATGGGGGTGGGAATTGGGCAATGAGGGTGATACAGGGGACAGGAAAAATTTGTGAAACTAGGGATGCATGGACAAGTCTCATGGACACCTACTACTTTTAGCCAAGTGAATTTACTTTTGTAAGTTTTTTTGCTATAGAGATCATAAAACATTCTGATTCTCAATATTTGTGATGTTTCCAATTTCAGCATACTGAATGGCTACTAATTTTACTGCTTTTATTTTCATCTATTTATTTTTTGTTTTCTTGGTCTTATTCTGTAGCCCATGCTGACCTAGGATTTATAGGTTGGTTTGCTGGCCTTCCTTGAAATTGCAGCATTCCTCCCGTATCTGCTTCCTGATAGCTGGATTTAGAAGCATCTGCCACCAAGTCTTCAGGGTTCCACACTACCTCAGTAACTCTGTACTCAGTATTATTAATGTTTGTTCTGCTGCATGTATGCCTGTGCCCTGTGTATGTCTGGTGCTCATGGAAGTCAGAAGAGGGTGTCAGATCCCATTGGACTAGAGTTCCAAATGGTTGTGAGGCACCATGTGGTGCTGGGGCTGAACCTGAACCCTCTATCAGAGCAAGTGCTCTTAAGTTCTGTAGTTCTATGCTCCAGATATTTTGATAAAAATTGGTAAAGGTGGGGGCTGGAGAGATGGCTCAGTGGTTAAGAGCACTACCTGCTCTTCCAAAGGTCCTGAGTTCAATTCCCAGCAACCACATGGTGGCTCACAACCATCTGTAATGAGGTCCGGTGCCCTCTTCTGGCCTGCAGACATACGCACAGACAGAATATTGTATACATAATAAATAAATAAATATAAAAAAGAAACTTATAAAAAAATTGGTAAAGGTCTCAGGACTCTGGCCATTTTTATGTTTATTTTCCAGCTTAATTGTTTGTTTTTATAGATTTGTTAAATATAGATTGAGTGTCACAGTGTCACCCTGGTTGGTCTGGAATTCACTCTGTAAATTAGGCTGGCCTTGAATTCAGAGACCCACTCTGTCTCTGAAATGCTGGGATTAAAGGTGTACACCACTACCTCCTCCTGGATAAGAACAGCCATTTTAGCTCTGAGCACTAAATGACCATTTTTTTTAGCTCAAAACTTTAAAATCCATCTACAGTGCTCCTCCAAAACAGTATGGTCAAGCTCACCAAAGCAATATGATAACAATTGCTGTCTTAGTTTGCTTTTCTGTTGGCCACTGACCAAAACCAGCTCGTAGAACAAGGGATCTAACTCAGCATGCTCATAGAGGGAAGCCAAGGCAGCAACCAGGAGGTAGGCAATGAAGCAGAGGCCCTGAGGAGTGCTCCATACTGCATTCCTTGCTCAGCCTGCCCAGGGGCCACAGCAGCTTGGAAACTCACATTAATCACTGACCAAGACAATTTCCACAAATATGCCAAGAGTCCAGTCTGATGGAGGCAGTTCTTCAGTTGAGGTTACCACTTCCTAGGTGGCTCAAGTTTGTGTCAAGTTGACACAAACTAACCATCAATCTCTTAAAAGAATTGGCATATAATCCTAGTAGTAGGGCAAGATTCTACCCAAATATGTGATAGTTCTGTTTTTAATGTTTGAGAAATGTCCATTTTGACCAGCAATGAATAAGGCCCCTTTTCCCTGCCTCCTCACCAGTATTTGCTGTCATTTGTTTTATTGATTACACCCATTTTGGCTGGTGTGAAATAGAGTCTCAAAGTAGCTTAACATTCCCCTAATAGCTATCGATACCAAATCTAGAAAAACTTTATTGGCTGTTGGTTTTGTTTTGAGAATAGCCCAGTTCTTCCGCGAGGGTCTTTTGTTCCTTTGTCTAAAAGTGGGTCTGTTTTTGTGGGATTGTTTCTAGGTTTTCTGCTCCAGTGATCTGTTTACTGCTTACCAAATGCGAATGCACGCCCATGACTGGCAGTTTTACAGGAAGCCTGGAAGTCAGGTAGTATCAGTGGGTGTGCTCCTTTCCTCAGTTGTAGCAGCATTCTTCTCACCCTTTCCATGTAGCCCTTAGGTTCAGTTTTGGTTATATTCTGGCTTTAAATGTTATGAGGAGTATGTTGAATTTTATAGTGCAGATGGAAGATGCATAATGTCTTAAAATGATGAGACCCTCTGTGATGGTAACTTTGTTTTCGTTTTTCCTTCCTTAGAAATGTTTGGTTTTTATCTAAGGCTTTTCTCTTAGCTACACATTGTTTTAATGTGAGGTGCTGTACACATGATGTAGAATTGGTATTTGTACACCCAGTTGTTCACTGCTGTTAGAGGAAGATGATGGTCTTTTGTGTATTGATATATCATAAGGTTTTCAGTATCCTTTAGCAGTTCTTAGGTTTTTGTGGATTTTCTGTATGGAAATTTTTTTTCTCAAGCTCACTTATTGATTTGTTATATTACATTGATTCCAAAGTTTTTCTTTTAGAGTCCTGGTAATTGAATCAGGGTGTGAAAATGTGGACAACTGGAAGATAAAGATGACAGAAAAATAAAGATAGCGGCTAGTCACCAGCGTTCAGAGGTGCTTTTCGGAAGGTGCACATTCCCGATAACACACACAATAAATATTGCTGGAAAAGCTGAGAACAATAAAACCAGAGCTAACCACTTAAAACCTTAGATGAAACTTTTACCATAAGTAATCAACTAAGAGACCTGTCTCTGTGCAGGACTACCAGGAAATTTCAGGAAGTACTAACTGAGTCGAGAAGACCTTGTGTAGTAGGTGGCACTTTGAGTGTGGCCTTAATACAGAGAAGTCCAAAGAAGAAGCAGTGTTGCTCTCCTGCCTGCTTTCACTTCTTGCTAGTGAGTGCATCTGTCCCATTGCTGCTGCTGCTACCTCTGCCGCCGCTGCCACCATCCTTCACTGACACTGTGGACCGAAGACCAGAAGCTGTCCACGTGTGCTCCGGGCCTTAGGTACCAGATCGAAGGGTTCCAGCCTTGTGGGCGGAGCCTCTCCATCATGGAGACTGCCATTGTTGGACTCTCTAGGCCGGATCAGGTAAGCCAATCTGATATATACCCTTTGTGGTATCTATTCTTACTGTTTTATTCTGCTAAAGAACCCTATTTGTCAATGGCCACCTATGTTCTCCTTTTTTCTTATGAGTTCACCATTGATGTGGGATGCCCTTTTGTATTTGTGTTGCTTTGTTCTAATGTTGTATTTATTCTAATGCTCTCAGAATTTGGGGAGTCTTGCCATAGTTGCTAGATGTTACTAGGGAAATTAGGAAATTTTCTTGGGAATGTTAATCCTCACTGGGCAAGAAAACTATCACTACCACAATTTTTTGAGCCATGTTTGAAGCAGATTTCATTAAATACTGGCTAGGGTGATGGACACTGACCAGGTCCATACACAGGATTCCCAGAGAATGGACACTGAATTACATTAGATAGGCTTATAAAGGCAAAACCCACAAGGTTACATACTTCCCGCCTTTGTCCAGTTGGGAGCAAGCATACATCCTAATGTATTTCCTGCCTACATACCTCTCTCCTGTATGTGAGCAAGCACATGCTTTGCAGTTGAAGCCACAACCAACATTATTTATAGAAGTGAAAATACATGGATTGTTATCTTACATGAACAAACAACCCCCAGCATTCCAGGAAGTTATCTGTCCCTGGGCAAGTGGGTTTACAGGTTAGAGGCATTATTATTATTATTGTTTTGGTTTGTAGTAGGAGGAGTGGCGGTCTGTGTCCTGCCGCCCGGCTAGCTTATACCCGAAATAATCATACAGAAATTGTATTAATTAAATTACTGCCTGGCCCATTATATCTAGCTTCTTCTTGGCCAACTCTCACATCCTGATCTAACCCATTTCTACCAATCTGTGTAACACCACAAGATCGATTCTAACCAGCATCAGTCTCAGGCAGAAGCTTCATGGCATCTGCCACACTGCTCTTCTTCCAAGCATCCTGTTCTGTCTTCCCTGCCTATCTAAGTT
This sequence comes from Myodes glareolus, assembly GCF_982192425.1. NCBI lineage: Eukaryota > Metazoa > Chordata > Mammalia > Rodentia > Cricetidae > Myodes > Myodes glareolus. The sequence goes on along the minus strand of NC_142048.1, from coordinate 2,679,824 downwards.
CTGCCCTATCAAAACGCCAAGGCCAAGACAGTTTCTTTATTCAACCAATGAAAACAACATAGACAGAAGGACCTCCTACACCATGGTTTGTATCAACTCTTAAGGGCAGACACAATGGCATTTCTCCACCCAGAGTTAGATTTCATTTGACTGGAAAGAATGAGCTTTTCCTTAATGTGCTTCAGTGCTTCTACAACCTGTAAAGAATCATTTAGGAACCAGAGCAAGTTCAGGGCCTCAAATATTTCTGGCATTTTTGGCCTCTAAGCCAACTCAGAACGAAGGACATTTTCAGTTTCTGCTCAAGAACACAAGTCAAGGCCTCCATCTCTAAACCTCCTGTACCATTTCTTTGTTTCCTGCTCCTCTCCTTTTGCTCACTGAAGAGGTAGCCCTAACTACCATTTTAGGGATTTGGGACTGTAATGGAAAAATTAAAAATGTTGCAGGATCCCCGGTGGCGGCAGGCAGCAGAAACGCTGCACAAGCAGTGGTAGTGGGCAGGCAGCAGGCCCTAAGAGCAGCCAGTTCCAGGCAGGGATAGCTGTAGGTCCCCAGCAGTGGCTGGTCCAGGGCAGGGAGACATGTGGTGGCAGGCAAGAGACAGAGACATAAATAGGCACGCCATGCAGAGTGAGGTTGGATATTTGTTTAGCGGTTATGGAAGGGAGGGGAGAAGGTGAGAAGAGCAGAGAGGGGAAGGGAGAGAGAGAGAGAGAGAGAGAAGGAGGGAGGGAGGGAGGGTTAGAGAAGGGAGAGATGGAAGCTGCCTCTTCAAGAGGAAGACAGAAAAGAGAGAACTCAGGCTGGAAGCTGAAGATCAACCTGTCTCAGCAGATCGGGGAGGGAGTGGGCATGGCTTGTCTCTTAAAGAGACAGAACAATCATTACAGGGATAATAGTTTATTTTGCTTCTTTGAGGTTTGATGTGGGATTTTTCTCTGTATGCTTGAATACCATTAATGAATAAAGAAACTGCCTTGGTCTGTTGATAGGGTAGAAATTAGGTATGCAGGGAAAACTAAATGGCATGCTGGGACAAAGGAGGCAGAGTCAGAGGGACACCATGGATCTGCCCCTGGAGATAGATGTGCTGGAACTTGGCTGCTAGGCCACAGCCTCATGGTGATGCACAGATTAATGGAGATGAGTTAAATTAAAATGTAAGAGTTAGCTAATAAGAAGTTAGAGCTAATAGGCCAACCAGTGATTTAATTAATACAGTTTCTGTGTGGTTATTTTGTAAAGTAGGTACAGCATTTGGTGTATTCCTTCTTGGGTCTCTTTTGGGAACCTCAGATCAGCATTCATGGTTAAATTTGTGTGGCAACCAGGTGAATTAAGGAAAAGAAGTCCTTTGCTGGAACTTTGAAAAAGAAGTAAAGGAAGATTAAGACTGAGTAAGACCAGTAAAAGTGAAGTTGGAATAGTTTGAGCAGTGGATTGACTCCAACTTGCCAGGAGCAGGCATGATTAGAAGCTTAACGTTGGAGGGCCTAGGCAGAGAAGCTGTTATCATACAGCCCATAGTCACTTTTGAGAGACTGTGTTTGATCTTCTAGAGTTTGGAAGTGATTAATAAACTGTCAGAAGGAAAATAGGAGTGTTCAGAATTGCCATGCTTATATATCTCATTCATGCCGAGTCATTTATTCTTATTTATGTTCATGTGTGGTCTTAGACAGAATATTGTTTCCTCAGGCCAGAAGAAGTTAAACTCTGAGCCTGAATCCCAAGGACAAACAGCCTCCTGAGCCCTAATTTAATGCCGCTGTATCAGATGATAGGGTGTTCCTGGGATAGGAAGTGGAGATAACTGGAGAAAGGGAAGGGGTGGGGAGCAGCTCATTTCTTGAGTGCAGTAATGAGGAGAGTGATCTGTCTGCCGTCCCTGAACATCATTCAGTGTTTTGCTAGAACTCGTGCGTCATGGAATGCGTGTGTGAAAGCCACACAGTTATGCTGTCACACTGTCAGATGTGGACAGATGTCGTTCTCACCCACTCCTTTATATACAAATATGGAATGTTGGGTGGTGGGAGGAGGGGCGGAAATGGAAACTTTTATAATTTAATAAAATTACAAAAAAAAAATATGGAATGTTTTAGGACCTGGTGAGCTTTGAGGATCTGGCTGTGAACTTCACCCAGGAAGAGTGGGATTTGCTGGATCCTTCCCAGAAGAGTCTCTATGGAGATGTGATGCTGGAGACCTGCAGGAACTTCACTGCCATCGGTGAGGATAACATCTTACCTTCACTTTGTAAACTAGAGAGCAAGGGTTTCTAGTTATTGATGGTCACTGTGATTCGGATGTGGAGAGGGAAGAATGTGGTGAAGAAATTAGGTGTAGTGACAATGTACATCCTAATAATCTATCACACATTACTGTACCAATATTTTAGGATACGAATGGGAAGACCAGAAAATTGAAGAACATGATGAAGATCCTGAGATAACTCTAAGGTAATCTGCATGCACAAGTGCAAGCAAATGTTTCTGGAAGAAATTTTGTGTGCTGTAAAAATTTAAGGGCAGACTAACTAAATAAATAAGCTCAACTTTAAATTTATTCATCAGTAGAAAGTTTTTACCTCAAATGTATTTCTTCGTGTAAGTTTCAAATTTTGCATAGTCTTTTGGAACCAGTTCTGGAACCCTGTGTTAACGAATGCTACCATTTTGATCCTAGGCCTATGGGAACCGTATTGTAGGCCAGCAGTTCATTTATTTTTAGACCCTTCATGTGAAGGCACACATTTTGCTTGTTTTGGGTAGCAGGTTGTCCAAGAAAGATGATCTAATAAGCAAGCAGTGGTAAAACAACTGTGACTAATGTGCTTGTCATTTCGCATACTAGTTACATTTGCAGGTACTCTGTGATACCGAAGAAAGTGGTCAGGGTGGGACAACCTATCCATATGCCAGTCTCAGTATGAGCAGCAATGTGGGTGGAGAAATTTTCATGTGTCATTCATCTTTTAATAGGCACGTCATATCTCACTCTGAATATACACAGTATGAACATGAAGACTGTGAACAGAAGCCACAGGACTCCAATTTTCTTAAAAGTATTGAAGGATGCACGGAAACTCAGACTTCGAGTGGGCCTTCTGTGTGTGAGGTGTGTTTAAAGACCTTTGGACTATATCACCTAACTTATAATGGACATCACAACTATGACTATAAGGAAGCTGGAGGAAGCCAGACTGACGAAAATGATTATGAAGGTAATCAATGCGATAAAACTTCTAGTTCCCTTCAAAAACAAGAAAAAATTCATACTGGAAAAAAACTCTATGTGTGTCAAGAATGTGGTAAAGCCTTTAGGTATCCCAGTGCCCTCCAATTACATGAAAGAATTCATACTGGAGAAAAACCCTATGAATGTAAAGACTGTGGGAAAGCATTTAGAGGTCTCAGTGCCCTTCATTTGCATGAAAGAATTCATACTGGAGAAAAACCCTACGAATGTAAACAGTGTGGTAGAGCCTTCACCTATCTTAGTGCTCTTCAATTACATGAAAGAATTCATACTGAGGAAAGACCCTGTGAGTGTAAACAGTGTGGCAAAACCTTTAGATACACCAGGGCCCTCAAATTACATGAAAGGATTCATACTGGAGAAAAGCCCTATGAATGTAAGCAATGTGGTAAATTCTTTAGAAGTCACAGGACCCTCAAGTTACATAAAAGAATTCATACTGGAGAAAAACCCTATGAGTGTAAAGAATGTGGGAAAGCTTTTAGATGGCTTACTTCTTTGAAGTTACATGAAAAAATTCATACAGGAGAAAAACCCTATGAATGCCAAGAGTGTGGGAAAGCCTTCAGGTGTCAGGCTTCCTATCATAGACATAAAATAACTCATGGTGGAGAAACATTGTATGAGTGTAAAGAGTGTGGTAAGTCCTTCATTTACCCCTCTTTACTTCAAGTGCATGAAAGAACCCACACAGGTGAGAAGCCCTTTGAGTGTAAGCTGTGTGGGAAAGCTTTTAGATGTCAATCTTCGCTTCGGTTGCATGAAAGAACGCACACTGGAGAAAAACCCTATGAATGTAAACATTGTAACAAAGCCTTTTCGAGTTATAATTATCTTCGATTTCATGAACGAAGCCACACTGGAGAGAAACCCTACGAATGCAAAGAATGTGGGAAAACCTTCACACATCGTTCTTACCTTCGGTCACATGAAAGAAGACATACTGGAGAGAAACCGTACCAGTGTGTTCAGTGTGGCAGATCCTTCAGCCGGCATAGTTCCTTTAAGAGACATCAGTCCGTTCATGGAGTGGAAAACCCGTATGAATGTCAGGAATATTTACTTCCTTTATCTCCATTTCCTTCAAATGAATGAAAGAACAGATACTGGCAACAAACTTTGAATGTAAGCTTTTTCCCCATTGACATAAAACACTTGTGGGAACTAAAGACAGGGATGAGCCTTTTATATGTAAACTGTGTGGCATAGCTTTTCAGGGGTCGGGGTGTCCTTCAGCTCCATGAAGGAATTCACTTTGGGCAAAGTTTTTGTTACTAATGTGGTGTCACTCGTCACACTTCTTTCAGAGAAGTAAGTTAATTCCTGCTGGGCAAATGCCCTATGGATGTACAGGATATGTTTAGTCTTTCATTTATCCCCATTTGCCTTAAAATCATACAAACTCATAGTGGTGAAAGGCCACATGTTCAAAAATGTGGAAAAGGCTTCAGGTGTCACATGTCCTTTCAGCAGTATGAATGAACTCTCATGATAGAGAGAAAATGAATGTAAGGTGTGTGAAAGCCTTTAGATATCATTGCTCCCTCACATTCCACGAGGGACTTGTATTAGAAATAGTTTTCTAAGCAAAAATAAAAACTGTGAAGTTTTCAAGGTCACAGTTCTTTCAGAAACTTACAGTGATGGATGGTGAGCAGTTCTGTAAGTGTAAGGATTGTGGGAGCTTAATGGTTGCTGGGAGACGAACATTTCCTTTACAGTGACTGCCTGGGGTCTTGTAAATACCCCCAATTAAACTTGGTGATTCCTTAACCGACGCTTTGATAGAATCGTTCTTTGTTCCTGTCTTTGGTGCCCTGTCTGGGACAGACAAAGTTCACTCTCTAGGGACTTTTAAAGTTGGGTTGTATTTGTGTCAGTGTGAAACATCGAGAAGGAGGGGAGACTGGCTTAAAGTGCTATGTTTCTGCGTTGGGTGGAATTTTGGTTTGCTTCATTTGTCAACTTGATATACTCTGGAGCCACCTGGGAAAGAATCTCAATGCTGAATTATCTGGGTTAGGTTAGCTTTTGGGCTCAGCTATGAGGGAGAATTAAAAGGACAGAAGGAGCTGAGCACAGGCATTCCTTGCTGTCTGCCTTGGGGCTATGGATACAATGTGACCTGTGTCAACTTCTGCCACTGTGACTGGCCCACAGTAATGGGTTGTAACCTGGAACCATGAGCTAAAATAAACCCTCTCTCCCCTAAATCGCTTTGGTCAAGGTATTTTATTCCAGCCACAGGACTGAAGCTAAGACTGCCTGGACCTGTGCACAGCGGGAAAACTTGCCTTGTCCCTGACGTTAGTGTTCACAGCACTGGAGGGCTGCCTTCTGAAGGTGCTGTATCCAAGGCTAGAGAATCTTACAGTCCCTGAAAGACTCTTCTATGAGACACACTGCCATCAGAATCATGCTCCTTGTTGCAGGCACTGGAACACGTAATAGGCTGAAGTGACAACTTAGCAGGAGCTTATCCACATGTGCAACTATTCCAGCAAGGAGAGACATCAGGTACTCACCTGTGTTTGCCTCATTGACAGGAAAGGTACAGAGAAAAGAAATGAGATGGAAGAGATGAGGGATTACAGATTAAATTTGTACTTCCCCAAACAACCCAATTCTTCCTGAGATCCCAAACCTGGAACCCGTGGAAAGAATGAAACGAGGAGGTAGAATGGGGTGACAATGAGAGAAATTACCCCTAAGGTCTGAACTTACTAGAAATAAAAAGCTCTTAACAGAGCATGGAAATGGAGGCCTGAGTAGCAGCCCCATACAGGAGACTGATAGCATATGTTCTGCCTCTGAAGGCTTGAAGTTTGAGCAAATGTTTAATGGGAAAGTATAGCTGAGGTGGCCAGTTATGTCCTTAAAAGGTGTGTGTGGTTGTTAGCCCAGTACTATTGGTAGCTGGAGACACCATATGAAGCAACAACAGCATGGTACAGCTCGGTTCCTGAGACTGTTGAACCCAGGGAGCTGTTGGGTTGCAGACGGGAGCATGTCTGAGTTCTTGCCAGTTTGGACAAGAACCAGCTCTTTCTTATTAAGCCTGGTGAGAAGGTACACAACAGACTTGTGGAAGCACCCTTGGGTGGAGATGGAGAATGACTGGGCGGAGCAGGCCTAACTGAGGTAGTACTAACCTATGTATGACATGGTACCAACATATTTTTTCTTGAGGTAGGGTGTCATAGCTGAGGCAGGTTTCATTTTGTACTGGGGATGGAACTTGTGACCTCACTCATGATTAGCAAGCTAACAATTGAGCTGCATCCTCAGCTCAGCATTGATCATGTGAAGAAATAGTATGAATGAGTAATAGAAACACTTGGTACAGGTGATAGAATTTTCATGCTTTTGGATATTGTTAACATTTTATTTATTGTCCTCTTAACTCCTGACTCCCAGTCCAGCTGGTACTTGTTTGGGATGTTGGCTTATGGGCCTTTAGTGATCCTGAGACCCCTGTGTAAAAAGATTTCTTTTACTTCGCCACTGACCTAATACTATCCTGTAAGTGTTCCACAAAGTTAGAAAAGCATCCATGTGAGCTGAAACAGTGACAGGCAGAAGGGCATGTGCACAGGGCAGGCACATGGGAAGTTCTTGGAACTTTCAGTAAAACACATCTTAGTCTGTTTTATTGCTGTGAAGAGACTCCATGACTGACCATGACAACGCTATGAAAGAAACCATTTAATTGGAGCTTGCTTACAGTTTCAGAGATTTAATCCATTTTCATGACCAGAGGCATGGCAGCATTCAGGCAGACATGATGCTGAAGAAGTAGCTGAGAGTTCTGCATCTTGATCCACAGGCAGCAGGCCTGGTGTCCGCTTTTAAAACCTTAAAGCCCACCCCAATGACATACTCCAACAAGGCCAGACTTTATCATTCTAATCCTCAAGCCACACCCTGATTTCCTAAGCATTTGAATGGCCTATGGTGGCCATTTTTACTCAAACTCACAGGTAATGCAATGAAGAGAAATGATTTAGCAGTCAGGAGCACCTATTGCTCTTCCTAAGGACCATAGTTTGGTTCCCAGCACTTAAGTCAATTGGCTTATCACCCTCTTCTGGCCTCCATAGACACCTGCACTCATTCACATAACCATAACCCCACACAAGAGATGTGCATATATGTAATTTTTTTAAGTGGGAAAAAATCCTCAGTAGCCTGTTCCTTCAAATGTTAAAACAATGGTTGAAGAGTTTAAATGAAGGTACCCTGTGTGCACGGAAAATGTTTCCAGAAGATGTGTTGGTGAAAATGCAGTGCCACAGGTGGACTGCTTTTCTTGGAGTTGTTACCCCTGGAGAACACCCCCAAACACACACCACATGCCGGTGGAGTTAGTTGCTCACCAGAACTAGATGGTAAGGCTCCATTGCTGAAGATACTGCATGCTGTGCTTGATGACTGGAGAACTCGAGCTGAGACTGAGCTGGGAGCTTCATGGGTGACTATAAGGGCTGGGCAGGATGGCTGTTTGGGGTGTCATAGAATGTGTGGCTCCATGCTGAGCCCTAAGTAAGACACATGGACACATACCTCTCTCTCTCTCTCTCTCTCTCTCTCCCTCTCTCTCTCTCTCTCTCTCTCTCTCCAGGGCATTGGTAGCATGGATAGAAATAGTGGAAGAAAAGGAGGAACAACTCAAGTGTTTCTGAGAATGGTATTACTATTTTTCTCTTGAAAATGGTAACCTGGTCCTCCCTGCCTCCCAAGGATTTATAGACAGTTAATGTTAACTAGGTGGTGGTGGTTATTGTTAGCCAGAGCAAAGCTGTTTGTACAGTTCCTCTACTTTTGTTTGAATAATGATAATTCATTTAGTTACAGTCATTATTAAAACATATAATATACCACAATATTTCCCCCTTTCTTGTCTAAAATAAAAAGAGGCTATGACTTGTAGGAGACTGTTCATTCCCCGGCCACCCAAACTCCTGAAATAATCATACAGAAACCATATTAATTAAATCACTGCTTGGCCTATTAGCTCCAGCTTCTTATTAGTTAGCTTTATATCTTTGGTTAACCCATTTCTATTATTTTATATTTTACCACGAGGCTCATGGCCTGCCAGCAAGGTTCCAGCATGTCTGTCTCTGGTGGTAGCTCCATGGCTTCTCCCTGACTCTGCCTTCTTTCTCCCAGCATTCAGTTTAGTTTTCTCCACCTATCTCTATTCTGCCCTATCACAGGCCCAAAACAGCTTCTTTATTAACCAGTGATATTCATAACATATAGAGGGGAATCCCACATCAATAAGTAGTATGAGAAAAACTATATACAGTAAGTACAATAACTATATATGCAGGCAATAAATATATCAACCACGTCTAGTTCATTTGCATTTGTCAAATTCAGAGAAAGTGCTCCATATCCTATCTTGATAAGTTCAAAAGTTGTACCTAATTTACTTTTTATTCAGATTTGCATTACCAAATTATCTTAATGTCTCAACCTTTTTTACAGTTTACACCTCTATGAGTTTCTTTTCTAGTCTGGTAAACAGGGAAAACTATATGTACACTATAACAATAACTGTAGTAAATTGGTTCCTAGTCCTAAAGCAACTCAGTTTTTCTAGATGGTTGATTTCATTTCCCTAGGTGTCACCCAGCAGTGGCCAGCCAGGAGAAATGTTTGTCCACTAACATTGACTACTCACTAGTTACTATAGGAGTCAACTGTGTGGGCCTCCAAGGGAAGCAACACCCTCATTCCCCGCCCCTCTTGCCCTGTAACTGCTTCTCATTACAGAGTCCTTTCAAGTGTGTGTTGTCTCCTCAGTACAGGCCTGCACTATAAGTAGCTCCTTCCCTTGTCTTTCCATTTATGATGTTGACTAAAAATAGCCCTATAGGCCCATATACATGAATGCTTAGTCACCAAGGACTAGGATTCTTTGAAAGGGTTAAAAGGATTAAGAGGTGTGGCCTTGTTGGATGAAGCATGCCTTTGGAGGTAGACTTTGGAGTTTCAAAAGACCATATCAGGCTCAACCTTTGCCTTTTGCCTACTGTGGGTCAGGATGTACCTCTCATCTACTGCTCTGGAGCCATGTGTGCCACCTTGCTCCCACCATGATAATGGACTAAGCCTCTGAAACCATAAGCCATCCCTGAAGTAAATGCTTTCTTTCGTAAGAGTTGCCATGGTCGTGGTGTCTCTTCACAGCAATAGAACAGTGACTTAAGACACCACCTTCCATTTGATGTTCTTCTACTTCTTTCTCTGACCCTCACATTCTTGGTAGTCCTGGTCCCATGGAGTGAGACCACTAGAGACTATCTTCACCACTTTCCTGGATGTCCACTGCTGAGTCAATCTTGGGTTAGTGTGGTAATACATCCCCTTCTCAGGAAACTTCCTTTCTGGTCATTCAACAGATACCTATCAGAAATCTTGATGTTGGGTGGGGAAATCATTCTAATCTCTGCTAGAGGAGCAATGAAGACATTTCTGCTCCTGAAGTACTGTTTTATTGAGCAGGGCTGTTGGTGGGCCCTTTTATTTGGCTTTTTTTCTCTTTGTTTTCTTTTTGTTACAAGGTTTCTCTGTGTAGCCCTGGCTGTCCTGGAACTCACTTTGTAGACTAGGCTGGCCTCTAATTCATAGATCCACTTGCCTCTCCCTCTCAAGTGCTAGCATTTAAGGCATACACCACTGCCGCCCAGCCCATTTTCTGCTGAGAAGACTCCATTCTCACTCTTCCTCTTGCCATGGGTCAGCAACCTTCTATCCACTAGCGCCTCATCTGGCATGTCTCCTCAAAATCGTCCTCTGATGTCACACAGCCTGGCCACAGTACCCCTTGGCAATGACTATCAGTGTCCAGAGGACAACACTTTGGCTTCTTGTCTGTCTATCTGTCTGTCGTCTGTCAACCTATCTATCTTATCTATCTATCATCTAGGCTTTTTCGAGACAGAATTTCCCTGTGTAACTTTGGAGTCTGTCCTGGAGCTTTCTGAAGACCAGGTTGACCTCAAACTCAAAGAGATCCACTGCCTCTGCCTTCCAAGTGCTGGAATTAAATGTGTGCGCCACCACTGCCCAGCTATCTATCTGCCTGTCTGTCTGTCTATCTTTATGTATATTGGTGTTTTGAGTGTGTGAGGGTGTCAAATTTCTGGAACTGGGGTTACAGGCAGTTATGTGCTGCCATGTGGGTTCTGGGAGTTGAACCCAGGTCCTCTGGGAAAGAAGCAAGTGCAGTGCTGAGCCATCTCCCTAGTCCTGGCTTCCTTACTCTAAAGGCCTTTGCATTTTTTTTTTTTATGGAACAGAAGGAATATGATCTGAGTTCCCATGTTCAAGCCTTTGTCTGTCTGTTTCTATGCCTCTCTACTCTTCCTGTTCCTGTTCAGCTTTTCTGTTACAGTTGTACCTGCCTATGCCTAGTCTTGAATCTTACTTGCTGTAAGCCCCGGTCTCTGGCCTCCATCTTTGCAGGCGCCATCCCTGTGCCTGCTAAGCCTTGACCCCTCCCTGGAGGAGGGCAAGACAAGCCCGCCAAAATTTTGACCCCTCCATCAGTCTATTTAAACTGCTTCCGCGGAAAGTTCCCCCTCTCCCCCGTAGACGCGCTCGCGGCTTCCTGGTTCTTTGGGGTCACCTGAGAGCGCAGGAATCCCATTAAACCTGGATATTTTTTTAATTTGACTTGTGATTTGACTTGGTTGGTTTTTTTTTTTTTTTTTTTCCCGTCAGCAGAGACCTTGTATTAGGAAAATTCCTAACTTGGAGGTCCCACCGGGTAGGCCATAGGCCACATGTCGAAAGCTCCCTACTCCACAATATGAGCTTTGCGTGCCACACTAAAACTGGCTCCTGGGCTACCAGTGGCTGTGTCTTAGTGAGTCCCTTTTTCTTGTCTATGCTATAGGGCTTGGGAAACCCATTCGTACTTAACTTTTGTCAATTATTGGACTCTTGTGGAAGCTACAGGCCTGCGCCAAGAGTTTGATCTCAGTTCAGCGGCTAGACCTGCAAGACCGGTCTAGCTGAGATGGACTTTATTTGCTTTAGGGATGCCTAGCATTCAATTTCCATGACCCCGTTAGGCCTAAGAGCTATTTTAATGGACACACTATAATAGACTTAGACCATGTGGTTGGGCATAGACTTTAAAATGGGCACTTGCAGTTCAAAGCCAGATCCGCTGTCGCCCCTGGGATGCCTCTTACAAAATCTTTATAAGTTGGGACTGTCTGACACAATCTGTCCCGAACAGCTAATTTCCCTATGTACTAAGATTTGGCCACAATATGATCTTGACAACGGGACGTGTTAGCCACCAGAAGGAAGCCTTGAGCTTACTGCTCTCTGGGACCTAGAAAATTTCTATAAGGACAAATGGGCAGAGCTTACATATGCAATGCTTGCAGCTGCTCTGAGCAAAACAACTTGTTTTTCCTGTGTTTGCAGCTGCTCTGAGCATGAAACCCTCAGGAGTTCCTGATGGCAGGGAGTGGTTTCTGGTGGGTTTGGCTGGGGCGTGGCTTTCAGTTAAGGATCCATATATAAGCAACTCTGGTACAAAATAAAGGAGGGGGGGGCATTCTTGTTTCAAGGATGACCTGTGTCTCTGTCTGTGTATCCTTATGTGTTTAATCTCCAGGCCGTTGCCCGGCTCACGAATGGTAATGTAGTGCAGGCTCCGTCGTAGTACAGATGGTACAGGGAAGCTGAGGCAGGTGAATCTGAGTTTGAGGCTAGTCTGGGTTACCAAGTGAGACTCTGCCTGAAAATAAATAAAATATAAAAATTAGAAAACACGTCAATTGTAATAGAATACTTGTTGGGCCAAAATTATTTCAGGGTCTGTACCTCGAGGCCTGTAGGACAGAGAAAAGCCTGGCTCATGTTTGAGTGAGGATGAGACAGCAAAAACTAAGCCGATGCCCCTCCAGCCAGAGGAAAGATTTAGCTGCCTCTCATTGGCTGGAGGTGCCCCCACATCACAGGATGTCACTTAGCATATATAAGCTGACACAGTGATAAACTAAGTTCCTGCTTTGACTTGACTCCCTGTCCTGCGTTGTGAGGCTGTGGAATGGGTGGATAGCGCACTCACCTTTCCCTGGGGAATAAGGAGGCTCAGGAAGCCTGGCAAATACTGATGTTACAGTGATGACAGGAGGCCATACATAAAACAAGGAAAAATATACTAAGTAGTTCTGGAGACTTTTATTTCCCAATAAAACTTAAACCAGTTTAAGTCCTTTTGGCACAAATACTTAAAAATTGCTTTTCCCTAAAGGCATTTATCTCCCTAGCATATGCATGTTGTCCACAGGACCCCATCCAGGTGTTTGCGCATGCTCACAATTGTGGCAAAAGAACTCCATCACCAGTCATCAAGTCTGTGTCTCTACAGCCTTTCCTGCATCATAGATGATTTTACAAAGGGCTCTTTGTAAGAACGCCTGAAAAGACTACATGTGCAACAGAAGGGGAGACCGTAGGAAAGCTCACACAGTGGGGCTGGGGATCCCAACGACAGCTGTGTATGATGGATAGTCCAGTAGCTGCTCTGGCTATGGAGGTGATACCCAAGTTGTCTCATCCTGGCACCTAAGATCTGGTCAATTCTTAAGAGTTGCTGCTATTCAGTCCATGTTGGAAGGTCAAAGGATGTCTCTCTGGAGGACTGGCAGCAGCTACACTCACAGCAATCAGAAGACACACTCAGCCACAAGATGCAAACACATGCAGGCAGTAGACAGTCATGAATGTTTTATATCCTGGCCACAAGGCCAAAAGAGCCTATATTAAGACTGTTTTTTTTTTTCCTTTTTCGACCAGTTTCTATGATGTACATAGATGCGAATCTTATCCAAAAGAGATTTGCAAACTGAAATTGATAATACACTAAGACAACTGCACATCACAAGTGTGATTTCCCACCGAGGTTGCTCATTTGGTTCAACACATGTAGATCAGTAAATGTGATGCACCATTTTAACAGATCGAGGACAGAAATATACAATCATCTTGAAAGATGCAGGCACTTGACTAATCCAACACACCTTCACAATAAAAGCCTTGAAAAAACTAGAAATAAGAGGAAACCCAAGCCCAACTTTGTACTAAATCTGGAAAAAAAATGAGAGCATTTACTCTAAAATTCAGTTTACAGTGTTTGAAGAACACCTCTACTCCATCCTGATGACAACTGGGGGTACAGACAAACTTGGGCCTGGGGTGCCCTCTAGTGCTGACACAATGGCAATACACCAACTACAGACCCTGAATTTAAAGACTCCGAACACTTAATAGTAGTAAAAGAGAACCGCAGAGACCACAAACTCAGGAAAAAGAAACCTTCTTATGATTTCCATAAGGACATGTAACAAAAACAAATATGAAACTGGAGTGCCTAACCCTTCAGTGCATAGATACCATCACACACTAACAAGGATGGGCGGTGGTGGCGCACACCTTTAATCCCAGCACTTGGGAAGCAGAGGCAGGCGGATCTCTGTGAGTTTGAGCCCAGCCTGGTCTACAAGAGCTAGTTCCAGGACAGGCTACAGAGAAGCCAGGTCTCGGAAAAAATAAAAAGAATCATTTTTCAGAACCATAAGCTCACAGGATCAACAAAATAAAGTGCCAGTGGCCAATCAAACAGCAACTAACGTGAAGACTGACTGAGAGATTATAACTGATGTTTTAAGGAACTTGAGGAACTTCAGAATTTCACAAACAATAATCCAGTTAATCTATCAGATTAATATGAGATTGAAACAAAAATAAACAGAAGACTTACATTAAAATATTCTCTCGATAAAATTTAGAATGTAATATAAAACATCAACAGCTGAATATATCAGACGGAAGAAAGAGTTGGTGAGTTTGAAGACAGATTAGGCCTGTTCTTGATCATGGCCTTGACAGATGCTATGATGGGACACATAGAGAAGGCATCTTCGCCTATGAGGGCTTATCAGTGAGCAATGTCAATATGTTCTCGTGTGAAAACTGACACAGGCCTCTTCTAATCACGTATAATCTTATGCACTAATGCAGAGCCCGTCTGACAGCAGCCAGCTACAATTGTCTTTTATCTGACTTAGAAACCTGCTATGGCTGGAGTTTTTTTTTTTTAAATGGGTTATTAAAGTAACAGCTAACGTGTTTGAGTAATGAAGGCAATCTGTGTAGGGAGGGCACTCCCAGTGGTGGCTAAACAAGGATCCCAATGCCAGCTGTGGGATACCTGTTGTAATTTGTTGCCCAAGGAGGCCCCTGAGGTACCACAAACCATAAAGGTTACTATCACTGCTTCTGGTTCCATGCCAGAACTAGATGGCAAGAAAGACCTTAGTGCTGAAGGGCCCGTAGCCACTGGTGAAGCTGCTAAGTGAGGATTGCTGTGGCATAAAAGTGCAGTGCTTAGATATTGATGGCTGTGTATCCCACTCTATCAAGGTTCAAAAACATAAAAAAAAATAAAAGAGCCAGAAAGACTGCTAACAATTTCCTCTTAATTGAAACACTGCCTATAAGAGGGAGGCTGGAGCTGGGCACAGCTTTAATCCCAGCACTTGGGAGGCAGAGGTAGATGGATCTCTTTGAGTTTGAGATCAGCCTGGTTTACAGAGCGAGTTCCAGGATAGCCAGAGCTACACAGAGAAACCTTGTCTCAGAAAAAAAAGAAAGAAAGAAAGAAAGAGAGAGAAAGAAAGAGGGAGGCTGAAGACTTGGTAAGTAAACAACAAGTTGCAGAAAACAAAGTCTTTTTTTTTCTTTTTTTTTAAGTAAATTTTATTAAATTATAAAAGTTTCCATTTCCGCCCCCCCTCCCAACACCCTCTCACTCCCCCCACTCCCCCTCCTCCTCCCTCTTCGTCCCCCAGGGCAGTCAGGGTTTCCTGCCCTGTGGGAAGTTCCAGTTCCTTCCCCCTCCCTCCAGGTCCAGTAAGGTGAGTGTCCAAACAGACTGGATCCCCAAAATCCAGTATATGTAGAGGAAACAGGTCCCAGTGTCATAGTCAATGGCTTTTCAGAAAGACTTCGGGCCAGCCACAGTCAGAGAATCCGGCCAAATTCCGAGAATCTGGTTAGATCACGTCCTCGTTCAGTCCCAGTCCAACTGGCCTTGGTAAACTCTCATCAGATCCGTTCCCTTGTATCAGTGGGTGATAGCATCCCTCGCAGTACTGATTTCGTTTTTCATGTTCTTCCTCCTTCTGCTCCTCATTTGGACCTCGGGGGGCTCAGTCCGGTGCTCCAATGTGGGTCTCCGACTGTATCTCCGTCCTTCGCCAGATGAAGGATCTATGGTGATAAGCAAAATATACATCAGTATGGTCATGGGCCACGGCCGATTCAGGCACCCTCTCCTCTGTCCAGAGAGCAATCTGGGGGATCTCTCCTTGGACCTGGGATCCCATATATAATCAAGTCTCCTGTAAACCCTAAAATGGCTCCCTTAGTTGAAATATATTCTTCCCTGATTCCATATTCATCCTTCCTCCCTCCCCCCCTCCATCCCCGGCCACCGAGCTTTCCCCGTTCCTCCCCTACTCCCTTCTCTCTAACACTCTCCCCTTCCATCAACCCTCCCACCCCCCCCATGCACCCGAGGTTACCTGGGACTCTTGTCTATTTCCTACCTCCTGGTGGATAGCTAAATAATCTTCATCAGGTTCATCTTCTTATTTAGCTTCTCTAGGATCACGAATAATAGGCTCAAAGACCTTTAATTATGGTTAGAATCCACTTATGAGTGAAGGCAGCCTTTTGTCCTACTGACAGTGTCCTTTGCTTTACAGAAGCTTCCCAGTTTCAGTAGATCCCATTTATTCATTGTTTCTCTTATTGTCTGTGCTGCTGGGGTCCTACTTAGGAAGAGGCCTCCTGTGCCTAAATCTTGTAGACTACTTCCCACTTTCTCTTCTATAAGGTTCAAAGTGGACGGATTAATGTTGATGTCTTTAATCCATTTGGACTTGATTTTTGTGCATGGTGATAGATATGGATCTACTTTCATTTTTTTACAGGTTGACATCCAGTTATGCCAGCACCATTTGTTAAAGATGCTTTCCTTCTTCCATTGTATACCTTTAGCTCCCTTGTCGAAAATTAGGTGTTCATAAGTTTGTGGGTTAATATCTGGGTCTTCTATTCGATTCCATAGGTCGACTTCTCTGTTCTTATGCCAATACCAAGCTGTTTTCAATACTGTAGCTCTATAATAGAGTTTGAAGTCAGGGATGGTAATGCCTCCAGAAGTTCTTTTATTGTATAAGATTGTTTTGGCTATTCTGGGTTTTTTGTTTTGCCATATAAACTTGATTATTGTTCTCTCCAGGTCTGTGAAGAAGTTTGATGGGATTTTGATGGGGATTGCATTGAATCTATAGATTGCTTTTGGTAGAATTGCCATTTTTACTATGTTGATTCTCCCAATCCAAGAGCAGGGGAGGTCTTTCCATTTTCTGGTATCCTCCTCAATTTCTTTCTTCAAAGACTTAAAGTTTTTGTCAAATAGGTCTTTCACTTCCTTGGTTAGAGTAACCCCAAGATATTTTATGCTATTTGTGGCTATCATGAAAGGTGATGCTTCTCTGATTTCCCTCTCTGCTTCTTTATCCTTTGTGTATAGGAGGGCCACTGATTTTTTGGAGTTGATCTTGTATCCTGCCACATTACTAAAGGTGTTTATCAGCTGTAGGAGTTCTTTGGTAGAGTTTTTGGGGTCACTTATGTAAACTATCATATCGTCAGCAAATAACGAAAGTTTAACTTCATCCTTTCCAATACGAATCCCCTTGATCTCCTTATGTTGTCTTATTGCTATTGCTAGAACTTCAAGCACTATATTGAAGAGGTATGGAGAGAGTGGACAGCCTTGTCGCGTTCCTGATTTTAGTGGAAAGTCTTTGAGTTTCTCTCCATTCAGTTTGATGTTAGCTGTCGGCTTGCTGTATATTGCTTTTATTATATTTAGGTATGATCCTTGTATCCCCAGTCTCTCCAACACCTTTATCATAAATGGGTGTTGAATTTTGTCAAATGCTTTTTCAGCATCTAGTGAGATGATCATATGGTTTTTTTCTTTCAGTTTATTTATATGATGGATTTCATTGATAGATTTGCGTATGTTGAACCAGCCCTGCATCTCTGGAATGAAGCTGACTTGATCATAATGGATAATTTTTCTAATGTGCTCTTGGATTCAGTTTGCCAGCATTTTATTGAGAATTTTCGCGTCGATGTTCATGAGTGAGATTGGCCTGTAATTCTCTTTCTTGGTTGTGTCTTTGTGTGGTTTTGGTATTAGGGTAACTGTAGCTTCATAAAAGGAGTTAGGCAGTGACTCTTCTGTTTCTATATTGTGGAATACGTTAAGGAGTATAGGTATTAGCTCTTCCTGGAAGTTCTGGTAGAATTCTGCATTGAAACCATCTGGTCCTGGGCTTTTTTTGGTAGGGAGATGTAGGAAGCCACCTGGAGGCACAGGTGGTCCTGCAGTTTGGAGGTATACAGGCCCATACCTGGCTTCATTCCTGCTGGTCAGGATGCGCGTCACAGGGAGATTTTTGATAACAGCTTCTAATTCTTCGCGACTAACAGGTCTATTTAGATTGTTCACCTGTTCTTGGTTAAACTTTGGTATATGGTACTTATCTAAAAAAATGTCCATTTCTTTTACATTTTCCAACTTTGTGGCATATAAACTTTCATAGTAAGATCTAATGATTCTCTGAATTTCCTCTGTGTCTGTGGTTATGTCCCCCTTTTCATTTCTGGTCTTATTAATTTGCATGTTCTCTCTCTGCCGTTTGATTAACTTGGATAGGGGTTTGTCAATCTTGTTGATTTTCTCCAAGAACCAGCTTTTTGATTCATTGATTCTTTGGATTGTTTTCTCTGTTTCTATTTTGTTGATTTCAGACCTCAGTTTGATTATTTCCAGTCTTCTAGACCTCCTGGGTGAATCAGCTTCTTTTTTTCTAGATCTTTCAAGTGTGCTGTTAAGTCTCCAATGTGTGCTTTCTCCGCTTTCTTTAATTGGGCACTTAGTGCTATGAACTTTCCTCTTAGCACTGCTTTCATAGTGTCCCATAGGTTTGAGTATGTTGTGTCTTTGTTTTCATTAAATTCAAGGAAGACTTTAATTTCTTTCTTTATTTCTTCCTTGACCCAGGGGTGATTTAGTAGTTGACTGTTCAGTTTCCATGAGTTTGTTGGCTTCCTGGGGGGAGCATTGTTGTTGAATTCTAATTTTAGTCCATGGTGATCTGACAAGACACAGGTAGTTACTAATATTTTTTTGTATCTGTGGAAGTTTGCTTTGTTACCGAGTATGTGGTCAATTTTCGAGAAGGTTCCATGAGCTGCAGATAAAAAGGTATATTCTTTCCTATTTGGGTGGAGTGTTCTATAGATGTCTGTTAAGTCCATTTGATTCAATACCTCCAATAGGTCTCTCAATTCTCTGTTTGGTTTCTGTCTGATTGACCTGTCCATTGGTGAGAGAGGAGTGTTGAAGTCTCCTACTATTAGTGTGTGTGGTTTGATGACCGCCTTGAGTTCTAGAAGAGTTTCTTTTACATATGTGGGTGGCTTTATATTAGGAGCATAGATATTCAGGATTGATACTTCCTCCTGATGAATTGTTCCAGTTATGAGTATGAAATGTCCATCTCCTTTTCTTTTTTTTTTTTTTGGTACCAAAATTCTTTATTTAAAGAAATGGTACAAATGAAAGAACTTAAGCGGATGTTTCGGTGCGACTTATAGAAAAGATAAAGGCAGACCGACATGCACGCACTGCCTCAGTGACCAGTAAAGTCACTTGTGGCTTTGGGGAAGTCAGCTTAGCTCTGATTACTATGTCCCAGGGTGTGCTTGTCAAACAGATATTCTGCCATGCCAGCTTCAGGAGCTCCCATCTTGCGCAAGTTGGTCACGTGGTCACCCAGTTCCTTGATGGATTTCACCTGCTCATTCAGGTAATGTGTCTCAATGAAATCACACAAATGGGGGTCATTTTTGTCAGTAGCCAGTTTGTGCAGTTCCAGTAGTGACTGATTCACACTCTTTTCCAGGTGCAGTGCACACTCCATTGCATTCAGCCCGTTCTCCCAGTCGTCACGGTCTGGTTTCTTGATATCCTGCAGGAAGATTATCACATGTATTCACTCATAGGTGGTTTTTAAACATAAAGCAAAGAAATCCGGCCTATAAACCACAATCCCAGAAAACTTAGACAACAATGAGGACACTAAGAGAGACTTACATAGATATAATCTACATGGGAAGGAGAAAGTAGAAAAAGACAAGATCTCCTGAGTAAATTGGGAGCATGGGGACCTTGGGGAAGGGTTGAAGGGGGAAGAGGAGAGGCAAGGAGGTGAGCAGAGGGGTTATGAGGAGTGGGCTCTGAGCAGTCCAGTTGCCTTCAAATTGTGTAGATTTATAAGGCAGTAGTCAACAGTCAAGGTGGCACGGGTGGTTTGGTGCTGTATCTGCTTGAGAGTTGTCTATAGTCCTATAAGTAACCCCTATAAACTTGGCTCATCAAGTTGAGCTCCAGAAGAATCATTTTTCGGTTCCCATTTGAGGTAAGTAAATATTTTTTTACATCGCCCCACACAACACTGTCTCTGAAACTTTGACAGATGGTGCCTTTACCACACTGTTGACATTCTTAGTGGTTTTAATGCATATGGAAGAATTGAAGAGATCTGCTTTACACAAAGGGTTTACATATGTACATATTTTACATTAATAGAGCTTTTTTCTCACATACAAGTTATATCTGAAGAACACATGTCTGAAGAACACTGATTTGTGACCTTCTGGCCATACAATTTACATCCAGAGGATTTCCTTCCAGAATGAGTTCTTTTTCTGCAACTGGCAAGTAGAGCATCTAACAGCTTTAGCACAATGTTCACAGTCACACAGCTTTCTCCAGTATATTCTTTCCCAAAACTGAAGATGCCTATCTGGAGACTTCACAAGAGTTTATTTCATAGGGTCTGCATAGTACATGAGTGATCTCATGTAATTGTAAGAACCCATGAAACCTAAAGCTTTTCCAACACTGTTTACACTGACAGTATTTCTTTTCTCCAGTATGAATTTGTTCATGACAGAAAATAACTGTGAAATGTAAAGGCTTTGGCATGTTATTTACATTCATAGGGTTTCTCTCCAGCATGAATTCGTTCATGTCTCTGAAGATGGCTGTGCCGTCTGAAGGCTTTCCCACACTGTTTACATTCATAAGGTTTTTCTCCAGTATGAATTTTTTCATGTAATTGAAGATGATAGTGACGCCTAAAAGCTTTCCCACACTGTTTACATTCATAAGGCTTTTCCCCAGTATGAATTTTTTCATGTAATGGCAAAGAACCAGGAAATCTAAAGGCTTTACCACATTGTTTACATTCATAGGGTTTCTCTCCAGTATGAATTTTTTCATGTAGAGGCAAGGCACCAGGAAATCTAAAGGCTTTACCACATTGTTTACATTCATAGGGTTTCTCTCCAGTATGAATTCTTTCATGTAATCGAAGATATTTGGGATATCTAAAGGCTTTACCACAATATGTGCATTTATAAAGTCTTTCCGTGTGTATTATTTCATGACTTTGAAGGGAAGTAGAAGAACTAAAGGCTTTACCACATTGTTTACATTCATAAAGTTTGGCCATAGTGTGGGTTCTTCTGTGTGTGTAAACATAGGCCTCTCCACATCCCTTGTATTGATAGGGTGTTTTTCCAGTGTAAGCTTCTGGATGTATTCCTAATGAATTTGGAAAACAAAAAGCTTTTAAACATATCTCACATTCACAAGGCCCATTCCCAGTGTGAGCTCCTCTACACCTTTGAAAGCTGGTGAGAGAGTTCAAGTTATATTGCTTGGTTCCACATTCCTTATGGTCATGTGGCTTATAATGAGGATGAAATGTGGCATGCCTACTAGAGGGTGAAGGACACATGGAAGCCTTTCCACTCACACCGGATTCACATAGTGCTAATCCAAGACGAACTGCCATGCTTGCATGGAGATCTGCTATCCACATCACGGTTTCTTCATTCTGACCATTTTCTGTACTCTCATGGGGGATCTCTAACACAGAACTTCTGAAAAAGGACAAGTATGTTAGCGAGAGACTCCTTATTAGTTTTATCTCATATACTGCTCCCAAAATCAGGTAAAAATGTGTGCTTTCTGATACATCTGAATCATGTTCTACTCAATGAATTGCTGGTTCTAAACTGTGGCTCCCACAGAGCTGTGACTAGAACAGTAGCATTCGCTGATGCAAGTTCCTACAAGTGTTTCCAAAAGCAAACCCTCTGGAAATGCTGGCCAGTGCTCTAACAGCCAGCACACATCCCGGCGCCAGGACATGGGCACGATTTTCCTAGCAATGACAGAACTCAAAGCTGTTTTTGTTTTCTTAAATTTTTGTAGAATGCGAAAACTTCTTCAAGTACCTTTGTTTCAACTTTTCATTCAAATTACCTTAGATTTCTTTCAGGAATTTTATAACAGTCTTCAACATTTTCTTCTTTCCATCTGTTTCCTAAAAGGAAGTCCCAGAAAATTAAGGATAAATTATTAGAAATCACTGAAAAGATTAGTTTTAACTTCAGTGTCCACAGTAACAATGCCTGATTTATCCACCACATTCTTCCCTTTCAATAGTCCAAATCTCAGAAGAGCATCGACACCAAGAGACACTTGCTCCCCAGTTTACAGAGTTTACAGATGATATCCCCACCTACGGCAGCGAGGTTCCTGCAGGTCTCCAGCATCACATCTCTGTACAGAATCTTCTGGGAAGGATCCAGCAAAGCCCACTCTTCCTGGGTGAAGTGCACAGCCACGTCCTCAAAGCTCACTGAGGCCTAAACATTGCACATACTTGATTGAGAAAAAGTTCACTCGACACTGGGATCCACACTCTTCCATGACACAGAAGTTGTAATGCAAGCAGTGAGGGATGAGGAAGGGAGCAGCCCTGTACCAGCACTCCTCCCAGTGGGCCCAGGCCCCGGATGTGCTGCAGCTCTTCCCAGTCCTCTTGTTACAGTGCATTTCTACTTCCCGTCTCAGAGTCCTTCCACCTGATGTTGGGAACAGTGTTAACACTAGCATGCCTGAGTGTATGTTTGTACACCATGTGTGTGTTCAAGGTCCATGGAGGTTGAAAGAGGCATTAGACCCTCTGGAACTGGAATAATGGACAGTTCTGTGTCACCGTGTGGATGCTGGGCACGACACCCAGCAGATGCTCTGAAAGAACATTCAGTTCTTTTTAACCTCTGAGCCTTTTCTCCAGCCTCAATGTTAAAACTGGATGGTGTAAATAACCTTAATATCTTGGTAGAGAAGGCAAGAATACAAATGATAAATAAATCACTATATCTTATGGCACAGTTCAATTACACTCTTAAATTTACATCTTGAGAAACCCTGTCTTGAAAAACAAAACAAAAAAAATTACATCTCAACAGAATGACATGAATTCTACAGTATACCAGGTGTGGACACCTGATCTTAAAGATTATCATTGCTAGTCAGACCTTCATTTTTCCAGATTTCTCCATATGATCAACCCATAGCCAATGTCTTGGTGATCCTCACCTCTGGGTCATCTCTAGCCTGACTATGTGTGCCTAACTCAGTGGCTCAAAAGTGAAAGTGGGATTCCCCTTCATGGTGGAAATCGGCTTTTCTAAGTGGGATGTCACAGTTTAGAAGTTGACACATGTAACCTTCAGATGAACTCTGTCACGTCTATACCTTTCTAGTTGATAGTCTGTACCACGAGGGCCCATGATGGGTCTTCTGTTCTCCATTCCCTCTGACTCGCATGTGGAAAGTACTTGCAACTGGGATATACTTCATCCTCAGACCTCATATGACTTTTCATGAAATGTTAACAAATGTCTTCTTACCCCAGATTGGGCAACAATGACATGAAACTACCCACATCTGCTATAGCAATGAGCTTATTGCTGTTACTTACAGGAGTGAATGAAAGCTCAACTCTGCATGGATAAGGACTCCCGAAAGCTGTCTCTGGTGGATTTCCTGTACCAGGGAAATTTTCTTTAGCATTTGTTAGTGTTTATGTTACTGTGGATGTGTTCATAAAGTACTGTGACTCTTGTTTTAGGAGATTCCTGAGCCTTCTAAGTTTATTTTTTGAGTGTTGTCCCTTCATGAGAAAAATACCAAATTACACAAAGAGATATAGTTTATGGTGAAAAGAAAAGTCATAGAGGAACGAATAATTCCAAACATTCAAACTAGGGAAAGTGAGACCTGCAAATCTGATAGAGAAATCCAGAATATACGCAACATAAAAGAACTTGCTAGAGAAACGGCTCACATTGTTCTTGCAAAGGACCTGAGTTCAATTTCCAGCACCCACATCAGGTAGCTCACAATTGCCTGGAACTTAACTTCTAGGAAGCTAACACCTCTCTGGTCTCCTTGAGGCCACATATACAGACACACGGACACACGCACATAAATAACATACATGTACACATGATACCCTTTTGCCTCCTTGAGCACAGACACAAATAAATAGTAAAATGAACACAAGCTTTACAGAAGGAACAATAATACCTGGAGATGAAAAACTATTGGTATAGAAATAGGCTCACTTCTTTGATAATAATAAAATAGCAAAAATAAAAGACAAGAAAATGACTCCTCACATTGAGATCAACAAAAATTATCCACTTAGGTAATAAGCATAATAAAATGAAAAATTTATGGATAAAAGGTGTCTAGGCTGGACTTGGTGGTCCAGCTTGTAACCCCTGGCTTAGGGAGGCAGAAACAGGCAGATCTGTGAATTTGAGGTCTGCCTGGTCTACATAGTGAATTCCAGGCCAGCCAAGAGCTATACAGTGAAACTCTGAGAAGTTGCATTTCTTTAAGAGAACAAGAACTCTTAAGTCCCTATATATGCCAGATGTGGTGGCAGACACTTCAACTCCAGAAAAGCAAGTTACTGAGGGAGATATCTAGTTCAAGTTCATTTTGCATCTTGAAAATAAAACAAAGAAAAACAAACATTTTATTTGATTTCCACATGAATGGTTTGTTCTTCTACTTTTATTTTGGTCTTTTGAGACAGAGTTTCTCTGTGTATTCTGGGCTGTCCTGGAACTTGCTCTGTAGACCAAGCTATCCTCAAATTCAGAGATCTGTCTCTGCCTCCCCGAGTGCTGAGATTAAAGGCGTGCACCACCACTGCCTAGCTAAAATCTGATTTTAAAAACATTTTTCTATGTGTGCTTATGTGGGCATGCATTTGCCATTGTGCATGAATGGAGGTGAAGGAACAAGAGATCAAAGAAATACTTGTGATTTTCTATTCTCTTTGATCATGTGGCTTCCAAAGATTAATCCCCAGGTCTTAAGGCTTGGCAATGGGAGCCCCCACCCACTGATGGATCCTGATGGATGAAGAATCTAAGTATTCTGTTTTATTTTCTTTTGAGACAGGTCTCACTGTAGTCCTGACTTGCCTGAAACTCACTATATACACATGGCTGACCTAGAACTCAGAAACCCATTTGCTTCAATCACTGGAATGCTGGGATGAAAGGCAAGCACCAACAAGCTCAGCAAGAATCTAAGTTTAAGTAAAAGGAAAATCATTGTCCTAGTCAAAGTCACCAACTTAGCAGTAAAATAAGATGGTAACACTCTGGATTGTACACTAAGGAACCTAGATTTGAAAATTGCTTTGAAAAGTCCTAGAATTCCAAGGATTAGAATACAGGAACAGCCTTTGGAAAGAGCAAAGCAGAAATTCATGGTTTACAGTTCAAAACTTGTGAAGGCTGACAGAGTTGTTCCATCTTGACAGGAGGTCAGAGAGTCTGAGCTTATTTTTTGCCCTCTTAAAGCTGTTGACAACAGGTGTGTCCACAAACGAGAGAGATTCTGACCTAGGGCGTGGTTAATTAGTATTCTGGGTATAGAGGTGGGTCTGCTCCACCTGGACCAAAGGTTGGAGAATTCAAGTCTATTCCTTATATCATGGCAATGAAGTCTGTTGCCTCCCTCTCTTCCCTTTTGGAGTGAAGTATATAAACATGTGGAAAATAAACCAGGCAGATTCAGTATTCACAGAATGCCCCTCCCGATGCTGTTCTGTGTTTCTGTCTCTCTTATTTCTTTTTGTGTTTGTCTGTTTAATAATTTGAATCCTCACGCTCCTACCCTGGAATGTACGAGGTTTGTCGAAGCTGGTCTTCAACAAAAACTAACTTCAAAGCAATTATCATCAAGGTAGGATAAGGCTGCAATGGGCCTAGAGAGTAATAGAGCACTCACCCAGCATGCTATGCATAAGCTGTTGCATTCAATCCCCAGACTGGGGAGGAAGCAGATTTTTCTTTAATAGAAAAGAAAAATTAAACTTTACTAGGCTCTGTGATAGAGCTCAGCTCCGACGAGTACTTGTAACACAAGCCAGACAACTTAACTGTGGAACGAGAGCAATCATTCCATAAAGTTGTTTTGTGACTTCACACCTGTCCTCACTACGCGCGCACGCGCGCGCGCGCGCACACACACACACACACACACACCACACCGCACTGCAGGGCGCTGGGGTAGCCGCAGGGATCCTCCACTCTGCCGACCCTTGAGTGCCGCTCCAAGTTTCTCCTCCCTGTCCGATCCTGGGGTGGTCCATGGCGGCCCCTCTCCTAGAACAGCCGCTGGCCGCAAGCCGCGCCGCATTTGGGGGCGTTAGATGCATGCTGTCACAGTCCGCGGGTAGAAGAGCGTGCGCGGGAGAAGTGAGGTGTCCGCAGACGTCCTCAAGGGGTCAGCGACCCCGCCCAGACTGGCGTCCTCGGTTCCCCAGCACGCAGCCCTCCAGTTACTGCTCAGTGCAGCTCTCCTACCAGCTGCCTGCCCTCCCATCACCTGCCTGGTGCTCGCGACTTTGCTTTTTAACTCTAATCTTCGCATGAAGCCGAACTTCCGGGGAGGACCCAGCACACAGGCTCCCGTGGCTCAGCCGATCGCTCCTCCCGGTCTGAAGACCGCGGCCCCGAGCTCACCGTGGCGCGGCTGCCCATCTGGCTGCCCATCTGGCCGCACAGCACTGGGTGGCGGTGCTCACAGCGCAGAGCGCGAGCTCCTCCCAGGGCTGCTCAGTGGAAAGCACAGCGGGACTGCCGGAAGGAGCCCGCCTCCGCCGCCCCCGGCGCTCCTGATTGGACAGCCCACCTGGAGGCCCTGATTGGCTAGGGCCGCGCAGCGAGTGACAGGCTGAGTGACAGAAGGGATCCCACAACAGGAGCCCCATTGACCGAGGCGCATCCTTCCAACTCTGCTTTCTGTCCTAGGAGACCTAGCATAGTCTGGGAGAGATTTACATAAAAGCCAAAACTGTCGGGGTCGTGCGGGGTACTTCGGTCCGTGGCGATCTCAAACACGGTTCGTATTCATCCTGGGAGGCTAGTGTTCACAGTCCATTTACCAATTTGATGTCCAGTGTAGTAGTTTCTTGCCTCGGGCCTAGAACTGGTTTTGGATCTTGAATCTGACGCACTCCATGGGCCTGGATCAGGCAAGCCAAAGATTTTGTTAGAGCGTGTCAAGTGGGACTTGGTGGTGCAAGTCCCTTTAATTCCAACACTCACTCAGGAGGCATAGACAGGTGGATCTCTGTGAGTTCTAGGTCAGCCTGGTTTGTCTACAGAGTAAGATCCGGCCAGCTAAAGTAGCACAAACTCTGCTCATTTTAAGAGGCCAGAGCACAGGCAGAAGAAATCAGAACCCTCTGCAGCTCTTTTCTGAGGGTAATTAGAAAGCTGATTGTGCTGTGGCTTTATGACTCTTATAATCCAGTTCAGCCTGGTCTTCTGTGCTCATCTTCACAGTCGGAAATAAGATAATAACAAATTCCAAGAGAATGGAGAGAACTGAAATCATTTTTAATATTTAATTCTGCAGAAAGACATAGCAACATAGACAAAAGGAAAAAAATAGTTGCTGATTTGGAACAAGACAATGTTGTCCCCCCCCCCATTCTCCAGGGTAGAAATTCCTGTCCTCTTCTCCCATAGGGCAGGTCTGCCATCTTCTCAATTTTCTCGTCTCACTGGTTTAGCATACAAAACCTTATCTAATGAATAATTTGGGATTTGAGGTGTAAGACCCCGCACTTTTCAGTGGATATCCACACCCGACCCAGGCGCGCACTTTCCCGAACTCGGGCCCACGAGAATGGATGACTGTCCTGAGGGTTAAAAGAGACACACACAAAAAGAGACCTTTGCTCATTTACCAGAGTAAATGGCCACTTTATTAAACTCAAGTCGGGTATTTATAGAAGTGGGCAAGCAGGAACAAAAGGGCAAGGCCTCCTCCCATCCAGGAGCAGGAGGAGAAGATTAAAGGCCCCCGGCACCTCTGGCAGAATCAGCTGGGGGAGGCAGGCTATGGAGCCCACTACTAAAACCTTGAATACAGGTGGAATCACCATAACAAAGAGAGCCAGGTTCTTGCTAAGTTATCCCCTCAAGTCAGTGCTAGAGCAGAATCTTCAGGGAGCCGGAGGTCACACGGCCCTGCGAATCTCCAGGAGAAGGAAAAAAGACTTTTGGTACCTACAAGTCTCCCTTTAAATATATATAAAATATGATGACAAAACCTGCCTTAGGCGTCACTGGGAAATAGCCAGACAAATCCGGATCTGTCTTCAGGATGACGCCTCAGGTCCAGACGCTCCCTGTCTTAGATTGGAAAAGCCTGCCCAGTGATCTAGACCCGTCTCTGGTTAATGCCATCCTCCAACACGTTCAGTCAGTTTTATGCTGAAAGATACTCCAAGGCAAACGCCTACTAGGGCCAGGCCGTGGCGGACCTGAAGCCACTGGTCAGGTGAAGACACTCCAGCATACGTATACATAAGCATTCCTGGAAGAGACAGTGCTTGCACAATATCTGAAACGTTGACTCAGAATAGAGCCCTTGAGTAGGGCTACAGCACCGGCAAATGGGACCCCTGGTATGACTAGTCAAACTAAATTAGAGCCAATTAGCAATTTTGTATTCCGGGGTCTGAGAAAAAGCAGCAAAATCTTAACCTGCGACCAGCAGAGGTCAAAATCCACACCCAGTTGTAAAGATTGACTACAACGTCCAATTGTGAATTTAGATACTTTGAATAGTATGGTAATTCTTTGTATCTGGCAAGGTTTTAGCCTTGAGCACCCAATGCTGCTATCAGGGCAGGGGAAGTAGCTGTTTTCCCCTCAGGGGGTCAAGCAGTCTTGGCTGAAAGGGACAGATCAGGCAAAGCGACAGAAAGCTGGGAAAGGGGTAAAATCAGGCGCTGGATCATCTCTCAGGAATCTGCCAACTCCGCTGCTGCCTCCGCCACCGTGTCCGTGGGATCTCTTGATCTCGTCTCATCCTCAGGTTTCTGAACAGAGGAATCTACGGTCCATACCAGACATTTAGGGACCCAGATCGGAAGCTCTGCATCCTGTGGAAATATGCAAACCGCTCCTCTGCCCCAAATTAAGACCCGGTCCGGACCACACCAAGTGCCGTTTGCCAGATTTTTTCACTTCACTAAGGGCTTCCCGGGGGAGCTAGGCTGCCAATGATTCTTGGCCGCCGTACGGGAGCCAGCATCCACAGTCAGAAAGTTTAAAATGTATAAAATGAACGATAGATGCTCTCTGGGGGTAGAACTGTAATCCCCCCTTTTAGTTTTGTGTAGATAAGCCTTAAGAGTGTGGTGAGTCCTCTCTACGACTGCCTGCCCCTGGGGGTTATGGGGTATACCGGTTTTGTGAGAAATATGAAACTCCTGGCAGAACTTAGCAAAACTAGCACTGGTATATGCTGGTCCGTTGTCCGTTTTGAGAGATTTAGGGACCCCCATGTAGGCAAAAGCCTGAAGGCAGTGGCTTTTAACATCCCGTAATTTTTTTCCTGTATGAGCTGAGGCAAAGATAAGGTGTGAATATGTGTCCACAGTTGTGTGAACATACTGCAAACGTCCAAAAGAAGGAACGTGGGTAACATCCATCTGCCGTAAATGGTTGGGAGCCAGCCCACGCGGGTTAATTCCCAAATGGGGAACAGTTAAAAGTTCTACACATGAAGGGCACTTCTTAACAATATCAGTGGCTTGCTCCCGAGATATTTTATAATGAAATCTCAAAGACCCAGCATTGAGATGAAAGTGATTATGAGCTTTCTTAGCAGCTTCATAAGAGTCTTGACTAACTGTATAAACCTGGCGAGTGAGTTCATCAGCCAAGGCATTGCCTTTACTCAGGGGGCCAGGAAGATCGCTATGTGCCCTCAAATGTCCCACGTATATGGGAACAGACCTGGCCCAAAGCAATGCTTGAATAGCCAGGAGCTGAATCTGGACTCGAGACACAGAAGCAATATAAGCTGCAGTTTCTAAAGGTGCAAGAATTTTGCTAATATACTGACTGTCAGTATAGAGGTTAAATGGAATGTCAGCATATTTTTCCAAGGCCAGTTGTACTGCGATTAATTTAGTTATCTGAGCAGAGTTAGTATCAACGGCTCGGGTGCAAACATCAGGCGCAAAACTTCCTGGCAAGACCTGTTAGCATTTTTCATAGGCTAATAGCTTTACTGCTGGCAAGTAAGAATTAATATCCCCAAGAGTACGGCTGCCCACCTCTAAGAGGCGGTTTATAAATGCAGAATAAGACTCTGTAGGTCCCTGTACAATTTTTGAGAGTAGTTCTCCTGTTCCTTCAACTGATAGAGATGTGCAGGCCTTTATCGCCGCGGCAGCCACTAGAGCGCAAACTGTGGGATCGTAAGTGGTTTGTACTGTGAGATCAGAATATTGACCCCCTGTAAGTAACACATCAAGGTCATGCTGGGAGAAACTGGCGGCGGCATTAAGCCCCGCGGATTCCTTGCAAATCCTTTGCAAATCACCTCTCCACAGTAAAAATTCACCCCCAGAGAGACAGGCCTTGCAAAGCTGTATCCAATCGCTGGGCGTAAGGTTGAGCTTAACGAAGGACTCCAGCAATGTCACAGTGAAGGAAGCGCGAGTATCATAAGCAACGACCACCTCCTTTAATTGCTTGACCATCTTAAAGGTCAGAGAGTCAGGCTGTCTGATACTAAGTACTTGTTGGCCAAGAGTTTCTTCAGTAGGATAGACTGACCTATCTCTACCGAGATTATCAGGCCTGTTTGAAAACTCTCGAGCTCCCGCCTCCAGATTAACAGGGGCGAAAGCTGTAGCACAACAGTTTGGGGTAGCAGAAAATGCTCTTTGCGGAAGAGGCCTGATGGGGGCATCTCTGCTAGTGGCCCCGCCTTCCTCCTTCTCTAGCTGTTTGGTTAGAAGTGTGATTTCGCCTTTTAATATTTTCTCTTTTTTATCTAAATTATCAATGCTTTTGACTTCTTGATCCTCAAAACTCCTGATAGAGCTCACAGATTCTACTTTCTGAATTTTCTCAAGGGTTTTGTTCAAAACCTCTAACTGTTCCTTCACTAAAACATCTTCACTAAGGAGGGCATCTCTGATAAGACGCCATGGCGAATAGATCGCTAGGGGGACGGCTTTAGTTCCCCGTTCTCTCTGTGCAACACGTAGATCAGCCCTAACTTGTTCCCAGTCCTTGATATTAAGGTTCCCATTCAGAGAGAACCAAGGACTGAGCTCTGAAATTACCTTGATGGTCCCTTGTTCTGTGTCACCTTTGATCCTGGTGCCTAACTTTTTCACAAGCTGCAGTAGCTGATCTGCTAACTGTCCTTCTAACTCCGGAGTGGACATTTCAGCACCCATTTTCCTAAAAATCAAACTATTCAAACTATTCATCCCCTTATCACATGTGCACAATTGCACATTACAAAACTGGCCACGATTCCGGATCGTGAGGGGGCCCTCACCTCTATTGGGGTTCTCGTGGTGGATCCACTGACGGCAGGACGCGATTCTTCAATTTTTCTTCAAAGCCCACCCAGGGACGCCATCTGTAGGACCCCGCACTTTTCAGTGGATATCCACACCCGACCCAGGCGCGCGCTTTCCCGAACTCGGGCCCACGAGAATGGATGATTGTCCTGAGGGTTAAAAGAGACACACACAAAAAGAGACCTTTGCTCATTTACCAGAGTAAATGGCCACTTTATTAAACTCAAGTCGGGTATTTATAGAAGTGGGCAAGCAGGAACAAAAGGGCAAGGCCTCCTCCCATCCAGGAGCAGGAGGAGAAGATTAAAGGCCCCCGGCGCCTCTGGCAGAATCAGCTGGGGGAGGCAGGCTATGGAGCCCACTACTAAAACCTTGAATACAGGTGGAATCACCATAACAAAGAGAGCCAGGTTCTTGCTAAGTTATCCCCTCAAGTCAGTGCTAGAGCAGAATCTCCAGGGAGCCGGAGGTCACACGGCCCTGCAAATCTCCAGGAGAAGGAAAAAAGACTTTTGGTACCTACATTGAGGCGTCTTATTTTTCTTATCATATTTTCTTATCTTATTTTTCTTACATAGCAGACTGTAGGGCCCGGTCTACCCTTGCTCCTTGGGGTGAATATCGAGGACAGTTTCTGGCCAGCCGGCTAGCATCCTGTTTGCTTCTGTGCGCCCTCTGCCCTAGCCTGGTGATTAGCTGAAGGGCATTGTTTCATCTTTGGTATGGTAATTTCCCATCACCCGGGAGGAAATCCTTTTGCAGCAACCAGATTCCCCCTGCCTGGGAGGTAATCCTTTTGCAGCAGCCAAAGTATATGAGTTTTGTAAAAAGCTGAATAAAGTCGCATTCAGCTGATCTCCTTTCAAATGATCCAGGTCTCTTGTGTGTTTCTTTCAATCTCCAGGCCTTTGCCTGGACAGGTACAGTTGAGAGCGAACTGTACCGAGAGGGTAACACAGATTCGGGTGTTACAGCAGACCACCTGTAATTCTCCAACTCTCAGCGTTCTCAGATATGGGCAGGGACCAGCCACAGCTAGGGAAGAAAGTGCCTAGTACCTACTGCTTATCTGTAACTCGTGAGCGCTAAATGCATCTCATGTTGAAATGGACAACAGTCTAAATCTATGGTTCTCAACCTGTGGGTCACGACACTCAAAGCCCATTGGGAAACACAGGTTTACATTACAAACCATAAAAGTAGCAAAATTGAAGTTATGAAGTACCAAAAATTGTATGGTTGGGGGTCATCACAGCATGAGGAGTTATGTTAAAGGGTCACAGCATCAGGAAGGTTGAGAACCACAGTTGAGAACCCTCTGAACTCAGGAAGCATAGGCAGCAGGATCTGGATTTCAACGTCAGCTATTGTTGCATGATGTGCTTGAGATTAGCAGGGCCTAGAGAAATTCTATCTTGAGAAAACAAAATTAATAAATAAATAATTCATGTCAAATATTTAAAAATGAAATAAACAATACATGCCAAAAGGGAAACAAAATTATTAGGGCATTTAAAAAATATGGACTTTATAAAGAAAGATATTAGATCTTTGAAACAGTGAAATGAAAGAACCTGGTGCTATTCCTTTGCTCTGGTCCCTTTAAGGGGCAAACCACGCCCACTTCCAGCCACTTCTGACCTCCTGGTCACCATCTTAACTCTTCTTCTTCTGTCCCTTTCTCTTGGCGTGTGCACACGTGTCTCCTTTGTCTCTCTGTCTCTCTGTCTCTTCTTTAAGTAATAAATGTTTAGCTTTATGTTTAGCCTTACGTCTATTTACTATTATCCGCTGCACCCGCCCACCTGACTCGCCCAGCCGCATGGCAGGACCAGCCTGCCAGCCTGGAGATCTTGCAGGGACTCACAGCCGACCTTGTCAGACTAGCGGCTGCTCTGCGAGCCTGCCGGGAAACATGCCATCATTAAACAACACCTGGCTTCTGCCAAAAGCTCATAGCTTAAGATCATTCATTAAATCCACACAGTTGATAAGCTCCTAACTACATTGACTTTAATAATGGTGGAGGCACTGGGAGGGTAGGCTGAAATAATTTATCAGAGTTGCTAGGGTCAGAAATTTGGCCCTAGCTGCCCTAATAAGCTTGGACACCATCCTCAATAGGCAAGTTATACAGGCAAGCAATAGTTTAAAGCAAAAAAATAATATTCAGTAGATTACACCGGTGATGAGAGACTCAAAGAAGTCTAGGGACCCCAGGTCCCACTCCTGAATCCATAAAGTAGGTTATGGTTTAATAGACGGTAAGAGGTCAGCGTGGCTGGGTAGTTCTGGTGAAGGAATAGTCTGTAAGGGACTTTCTGGAGAGAGCTAACAGAGGTGGCACAATTTACCCTGTAAATAGATTGTGGCAATATACTGTTTGATCCTAGCGTCCAATCACCGGCGAGGAGGAGTCGCCCCAAGAGACCATCTCTCACATCACAGCTGATGTAAAAGCATGAGGATTTTATTAATTCTGTCATGACAGGGTCCTCCAGCAGTTGGGAGGCTAGAAGACCCTGAATGGTTGGTACAGGTTATTTTTAAAGGGAAAAACCACAGAAGGAAGGGGTGTTTGGGGGTTGTTCTTTAACTATTATGATTGGCTTATTCAAAAGGGCTATTACCAATAATTGGCTGGAGAGTGGTTGCCAGATCAGATAAGGTAAAGGGACACTTCTGAGGGTCACTTTGCCCCTTCCCAGGAACTAAGTCAAAATATCAGTAGCTGAGTCAACACTGAAGGGTTATCTTGCCCCTATTCAGGGAGATGGAAAGTTCCCAACATCTCAGTACATGCATGCATAGCTGTTATGTCCTTGGTTACCAGGGGAGGAGGGGAAGTGCTTAGAGTTGTCAGAAATGGCTTCAGAATTGTCTTAAAGTTCTACAATACAACGGGATGGGCCCAGACTTATTTGAAAGGAGAAAATGTGCTGACCACTAGTGTTGATCTCTGTTTGAATGTGAACAGCTGCCTCACATTCCTGCCAGTTGGGACATTGTTCAAAAATTTCATCTTTCTTCTGAGACTCAAAGTAGTTTTTATTTTTTAATATTTATTTCTTTTACTTTATGTGTTTGAATGTTTTGCCTGCATGCACGTATGTGCACCACACTCGTGCCTGTTGGATCTGATGGAGCTGGAGATATAGATGGTTGTAAACCTCCATGTGGATACTGGGAATCCAACCCAGGTCCTTTGCAAGAGCAAGTGTTGAAAACATCCATTAACTGCTCCAGTCCATTGGCTCATCTGCAAGCCAATGCCATGGTCATCTCCACACCCCGAAGTCTGCTGTACACAGTTCATATAGCTTCTCTTGTGGGTCAGATTCACTCCAGGTTTTTCCTCTGCAGATATCATACAATCCTTGCATATCTAACATCTAACCTAAGAAGCTCTCTGGAGCTTTGCTACAAGATTCTATGACTCAATTACTCTTGTATTTTACATACTTACACACCATTATATGGTACTTCTCTTCAATGATCAGAATTTAAGTGGTAGAAATAATGATTCTTTCTCAAAAATTTTGCTTCTTTTTCTTACGACTTCATGTCCTGATAGCCTAGAAATCTTGGTTGCAAAAGGAAGATACTGTTTACAAGGAGGCAAGAGCAACATTTCATAGATCTAGAAGCTACTATTTCCCACTTCACTTCACTTCAGTCTTTGGGCTCCTGATGCTGTGAAGTTACAGTGCTATCTGGGTTGATTGACATCCAGACTTTTAATGTATGTTGTTTATAACTTCTTCCAACTGCCCCTGAAGGACCCCAACTCGCTTTAGCTACAGTTATGTCGTTTTGCAAAGGTTCACACAAACAAGCTCAGTTCAGGGAAAGGTCCCTGGAATGCTGAGCAAAGCAGGATACCTGAGGTCAGAACGAGGGCAGCCTTATCAGGCTGTGAGACAGGAGATTTATGGTCAGACATCTGGCGAGATATCCAGGACAGCCTTATCAGGCTGTGGGACAGGGGATTTATGATCAGACATCTGGTCTGGATGGGAACAAAGACTTCAAAAGGCAACCATATGTGCTTTAGGATAGAGTCAGGTCAGTTATCTGGTTTCTTTGATCCAGGCCAAGGACCATGGGGCCTGCCCTCCAATTCACCCCTCGCCTCATTCAAACTGGCCAATGGGATCCCTGTAACCGTGCTTTTGCTTCTGTACTTTGCTTCTGCCTACCCCAAACCTTATATAAACTACCCCAAAGCACAGCTCGGGGTGCTCAGTTCTCCATGTGGCTGCAGCACCCACAGGCCTGTGAACAATAAAATTGCCTCTTCTTCTTGCATCCAGTGGCTCTCGGACCTGGTTCTTGGGCACGGGTCTCCACGTGTGTAAGACACCCTCTGGGTACTCTTTCATTTGATGTCAGAAGTGGGATTGTGGAAGATCCCTGCCCAACCCACCCGACAACCCACCGGGAGGTAAGCTGGCTAGCCACTATTTGTCCTTGTCTGTCTGTTGTCTTGTCCTGTCTTGATGTATTGATTTGATGTAATGCGCAGCATCTGTATTCTGTAGACCTGGATCCACGGTCATTTGTTGAGAAGGAGCTGACAGCTCAGAACTCCCCCCCCCAACCCGGGGGATGCCCCAGGGGATCTGGAGAGCCCGAGGGGCTCAGTGTGAATCCTAGAAATTTGTGCGTCTGTAGGGTGGAGTTTTCACTTCCCCATCTGAATTTGTACTTTTCGTTTGTCGCCAAAGTCGCGCTTTGCATTGCCGGCTGTCTGTTCTGTCTATATGTCGTGTCTTTGTTTTTGTATATCTGTTCGTACTCGTACCATGGGACAGAAAACAGTAAGTATCCACCTCTGACCCTTGCTCTAACTTTAGAGAGAAGTTGCAGACCAAGCCATGGAAATCTGAGAGACGGCAAGCAGTCTGCTTCCTGGAATGGCCACCAGGAGAGCTTATCCAGGGAACTCCCCTACTCTGGGTAAAACCATTTTGTTGCAGAGCACGGTGCAGGTGATAGCGGCAGTCTGCCCCTCCCCTGTCTCTTTTCCCATGCAGGAGCAATAAAACAGAAAACTCTGCCTTCCTGATACCCAGTCCGACCACCCGCTTGCTGTTGCGATTGCCAAGCCCCGCCCTGAATGTGCGTGGCGCCACACTCGGTTAGTTCCCGGTGGCAACGGGCGCCCCGATGAGAGCAATGGCTGGACTTGCCAAACAGCTCCTTGGGGGTGGTTGTGATGGAGGCGGCGCGTGCTCTGGCGGGGCAGTGAGGCGGTGCACGCTCTGAGGCCGCGATGAGCAGGCGGGTGCTGCATGAGCGGGGAAGGAGGGCTGCCTTAGACAATCCCGGGTGCTCCCTCCCCTTATAGCCAATGCCAAGGTCTTCCCAGCTCCTACTGACAGGGATGTCTTCAAGGGTCTGTCAGCCCTGATAGCATCTCTCTAGGGACGCTCTGTTCCAGTCATCACGTGCTGTGTCCAGGGTAAATCTTCTGGTTTAAAAATTGAGGGGAATTAAGCTGAGTCATTTTAAAAAATGTGCCTATAAAAAAACTATAGATTGTTGGTTTCTATATTTCTTACTACGCAGTATGTTAAAAAAAATAAAATAAAGTAACTTCCAGCTCTGTTTAGATGGTCACAGGACTACGTTGTCTTCAAGAACTATCGCTATTGTTAGTCTTCTGCTGCCACTTTAAGAACTAACCACGCCCACCCCGGCCACTTTTGGACCTCCCCCACAGCCATCTTCTCTCTCTGTCTCTGGTGTGTGGGCGCGCGCGTGTGTGTGTGTGTGTGTGTGTGTGTGTGTGTGTGTGTGTGTTTGTTTTGTGTCGTATGTACGTGTGTCTTTGTTCTCTCTATGTTTGTTTATGTTTTTCTTTCTTTAAGTAATAAATGTCTAGCTTTAAGTATAGCCTTATGTCTATTTACCCCGCCGTCCACCGCCTGACTCTGCCGCTCGCCCGGGGACCCTGACTCCCTCCCCCCCCTGCATGGCACTGCCACTTGCAGCTGCTCAGCGAGCTGTCCAGGACATCCCACCATCATATTATTTTAAAAAAGAACAATAGCTGTAAAAGCCCTGGCCCTGAGCCAGGACCATGTAAACGGTCCATGTTTAGATCTGAAATTGAATGCTCACAATGCTTATGATGGGTTGGGGGCCCCCCGAGTTGCCCCACATGGTGAAGATCATCTGAAGCCTCTCAACCCACTATAATGGCAATGATGATGTTGCTAAATGATGAGGTTAAATTAAAATGGCCTTTTGATTCTTTATAATATTTATGGCTATTTAAAAACATGATTTCCATTTATTATTGATATAAAGGAGATACATTATGGGTTGTTTTCAGATTCTGCCTATGATAAAATTCCACATTCTCTTAAGCGTAAATTGTCAAACAATATTTTTTTAAATGTTTATTTATTTATTTATTATGTATACAATATTCTTTCTGTGTGTATGCCTGAAGGCCAGAAGAGGGCACCAGACCTCATTACAGATGGTTGTGAGCCACCACGTGGTTGCTGGGAATTGAACTCAGGATCTTTGGAAGTGTAGGCAATGCTCTTAACCACTGAGCCATCTCTCCAGCCCTAAACAATATTTTTAATCTTGGTCATTTTTACAGGGATAGGGATAAGACAAAATCTCATAGTTGTTTAATTTGCATTTCCCTGATGATTAAGAATGTTATATTTAAGCAAATTTTAAATATCTTTCAGTCATTTTAAGTTCATCTGTTGAGAGTTTACAGTTTAGGTCTGTAACATAATTTTTTACTGGATTATTTGTTCTTATGAGGACTAAGTTCCTAATTTTCTTATAAAGATACCTTCCCATTCTACAGGCTGATGTTATGTTCTGTTGATTATATTCTTTGCTACACAGAAAGCTTCTCAGTTCTGGAGATCTCATTTATTGATTGTTTCTCTCAATGTCTATGCCACTGAGGCTATGTTTAAAAATGTATTTAAAACCCTTTTTCTTCTATGAGGTTCAATATTGTTGGTTTTATGTTAAGGTCTTCGATTTGTTTGGATTTTAGTTTTATGCATAGAGAAATATGGATTTATTTTCATTCTTCTACATGATGATGTCCAATTAATTCTTAAAGGGGAAAAAACTGACAGTCAAAATGCTGGGCTCATGGCAAATCTCAGGGGGGCTACAAGGCACCCCACTAATTCGGCCAAGGTAAGAGAGGTTCTCCAGGGGCCAGTTAGAATCTATGTTCCTTAAATGTTTAATGAAGATTTACAGGCATCTTGCCCAACCTCTAAAAGTCAGCAGGCAGCGATAGCCATGGCTTTCATAGGGCAGTCAACATCAGATATAAGGAAGAAGTTACAGCAGATAGATAGGTTGCAAGATTATACCTTGCAGAATTTGGGGAGGCAGAGAAAAGAGAAAACCGGAGGGATCATAGACAGGAAATTTGGACTCAGACAGATAGGGAGCCTGGGCAACAGAAGAAGACCAAAGACAAATAAAGATGAACAGAGGCACCCCTTGGACAAAGGCTAGTGTGCTTATTGCAAGAAAAAGGACATTAGATACCTCTATAGATTCTTTTAAGGACGAACTATAAATTTAAAAAAAGGACACACAAATGACTCATTCCTCCCTGTTCATCCCTGAATGTATGACCAAAGCCTTTTGCTGACCAAAACGAGGGACTTTTGCTTTTCCTGCTGTTTTCAGTTCTGCAGAAGATGCAGGCGGCTTGCCTGCCTCTGCCTTCACCACGCCCTCCTCACCAGGATGACCACCTCCCCATGTCATCACCACCGGAGAAATCCTTGCCTCCTAGCAACTGCCTTGGTGCCACACTTGCCTTAAAGCCTGCATGAGCCCTGGCTGCTCACCCTGCAGTCTGCTTCCCTCACCCGTGTCAGACTGTAATAGAGCACTCACAATGCTACCACAGGTGCCCTCCTGCACCAGGCTGCTGCTCCTGTGCCCTGCTCACGTCGATGGACTATGGATCATACCAGCATCTGCAGAAAGGACAGGTGGCTGGCAGAATGGCAGGCTGAGCAGTGC
Source organism: Myodes glareolus (assembly GCF_982192425.1). Taxonomy (NCBI): domain Eukaryota; kingdom Metazoa; phylum Chordata; class Mammalia; order Rodentia; family Cricetidae; genus Myodes; species Myodes glareolus. The sequence goes on along the minus strand of NC_142048.1, from coordinate 2,640,546 downwards.
CAGGCAGAGCCGGAAATAATGGCGAAGCTTGCCTGGGGCACAAGGGTGGGAGTCAGAGCCAAGCAGGTATACAAGACTGAAGGTAAGCGAAAGGTGGGGGCAGGAATGATGAACAGGAAGCAAATGATTTGGATGAATAGCCTCCCTTCAGGGATGTTGGCCCACCCAGAAGGCTGAACTTGTGGCTTTGACACAAATTCTATGGATGGCAGAGGAAATATCTACACTGACAGCAGGTATGCTTTTGCCACCACCCATATACACGGAGCAATATACAGACAAAGAGGACGGCTGACACTTGAGGAAATTTTGAGCCTCCTCACGGCCACACATTTGACAAAGAAGATAGCCAACATACATTGGTCAGGACTGAGACAGCCAATGTAATGGCTAAGAAGATCATAAAAATATCTTCCTGAGGTTTGGGATGCCCAAGGTAATCATGTCTGATAATAGACCTGCCTTTGTTGCCCAGGTAAGTCAGGGCATGGCCAAGACACTGGGGATCAATTATGCTTACCAACCCCAAAGCTCAGGTCAGATAGATAGGATATAAACTGACAAAATTGGCCCTAGAGACCAGCAAAAATGACTGAAAAAGTTGTACGTGATTTGGTGTTTCTCAGCTCTCATCATCATGTCTTTGTTCTGCTTGTGTTTTGTTTATATATGACGAGGGAGGCTCTTTCTGTTAGCGTTGTCACTGCCTCCTTTATCTATGTTAGCGTCTGTCTCTCCAACTTGGGAGTTTCCTATTATGATTTTTGTAAAAATATTTTGTTTTTAGAATGAAATTATTTCCCCTCTTCTATGCTGTTGCAGAGCAGTTTTCTCTGAATGGAAACATTTCATACAGGAGGGAGGGGAAAGGTTCACGGGGCTCTGGAGATAAATAAACACTATGTGTCTGGTGTTGTGGCTGGCTTTGTGTGTCAACTTGATGCAAGCTAGAGTCATCAGAGGAAGGAGAGTCAACTGAGGAAATGCCTCCTTGAGATCCAGTGGTAAGGCATTTTCTCATTTTAGGGATCAGTGGGGGTGGTGCTATCCCTGGTCTGGTGGTCCTGGGTTCTATAAGAAAGCTGGCTGAGCAAGCCATGGGGAGCAAGTCAGTAAGTAGCAACCCACCATGGCCTCTGCATCAGTTCCTGCTTCAGGTTCCTGCCTTGTTGAGTTCCTGTCCTGACATTGGATGAACAGTGCCATGGAAGCATAAGCCAAATAAACCCTTTCCTCCCCAACTTGCTTTTTGGTGATGGTGTTTCATCAAAGCAGCAGAAAACCTAATGAAGACATCTGGGGAAGTGGATATTGGCAAGATTCTCAAAGTACCCTTTCCAAATTTCTAGAGGATGGAGATCGATGTCAGAGGAGGGGAAACTGACCCACCAAATTGCCAGGAGGAAAGACTCTCAGACCATCATGCTGCCTGCGGCTGCACAGGGAGGCTCTGTGGACTCAGTCTTTGTCAGTTATTTCACGAATTGCTGTTTTGAGTCTTTTTTGTTCCTCAATAACCCCCTCACCCACACTATTATTAATGACCCCAATAAAAGCTCACAAGGTCACTAAGTTGGACTTTGTGCAATCTTTCTGTCTTCTGTGGCTCTCATCTGGTGAGGAGGGTGTGTATTGCCTCTTTACAGGAAGTTTGTCAGTGAACATGTTCCTGTTACCCCTAAATGTAGTATTTTCAATGTTGTGCCTATCTGGGAATTCTCACTGGTAGCTACTTGTTATTTTATCTATGTCCTTATTGGATTATTTCAGTTCTTCCACTTTGTTTTCAAACTCAGATATTCATTGATCCATTCTATTGATGAGGTTATCCACAGTTCTTTTTATTTGACTATTTTTCTTTAATTTCTGAATTTCAGATAGATTTTTCTCTTTGTTGAGTTTCTCTTTCATATTACCCATCACCTTCCTTATTCTGTTCAGTTGTTTGTGTCTTTGAACATGTCTATAATCATTATTTGAGTTCTCATTCTGGGATTTCATTTAGCTTGCTCTCACTGGATGTCATTGCTGTAGGGTTAATGTTTAAATATTTATTTATTTTATATGTAATGTGTGTGAGCCGATGTGAGTTTATCTGTAGCAAAGATACAGTGTATTTGTAGTTTATTTGTATTTTGAGATAGGGTCTCCCTGTATAGACCAGTCTGGCCTTGTTCCCACAGAGATCCGCCTGCCTCTGCGTCTGGATTTGCTGGGGTTAAAGATGTCTGCCACCATGCTCAGCATTTTTTTTTTTTTGAGACAGGGGTTGATGCTGCTGAGACTGGCCTCAAAATCAATACGTAGTGGAGAATAACCTTGAATTTATGACTCTCTGATCTTCATCACTGGTGGGCTTACAGAAAAACACCATCTTAGTTTATGTGGTTTTGAGGCATGAACCCAGGGCTTTCTGAATTCCACACAACTGAGCCACATTCTTAGCTGTTCAATCAGACATTTAAAATATTTATCTTTATTTTATGTTTATTGGTGATTTACCTGTATGTTTGTATACCACATGTGTGCTTGGTGCCTATGGAGGCCAGAAGGCATTGAATTCCTTGGAACTGGAGTTACAGAAGGTTGTGAGCCTCTATGTGAGTGTTTTGTATGGAGCCTGGATCCTCTGCTGGAACCAGTGCTCTTAACCGCTGAGCCATGTCTCCAGCCCTCAATTACTCTTAATTTTTTTCTGTAGCTTTATATGTGAAGGAGAAGAGTACTTGAGAACATTCCAGAAGTTACAAGTTCTCTAAGGACTGTTTAAGAAAAAATTATGGCTAGACATGCTGACTTAGGGCCTACAACCTCAGAATTTAGGAGGGTTAAAAGTGAGAGACTCTTGCGGACTCTCAGCAAGACTCTCAACAGAAATATGACCCTCCTGAGCTGTCAGAACCGAACATTAGTTTCTTACGTGGACTTTTCCTAGATATCTCAGAGTCACAAAATTGGCTAGATACTGTCAACTATTTTCGTTGGCCAGGGTAATTTAGTAGGTCGCACCTACAAGAACACGAGAGCCATGAGCCTATGTTTCCACCAGCTGGCCCCCACAACACTAGCCAACGTTTTCAAAGAGCACAGCCTAAGAAGATCGTAGAGGAGCTGCTTCTGTCACTCAGCACACGCAGAGCAGTTCTAGCCAATCAGAGCCTCCAGACAATCAGAAGCTTCTGGGAGGCAGGGGGCGGGTTTTTTCCGGCCGCCATGCTAGCTAAGGGTCCTTCACCGAGGCTGAGGGAGGTTGCTGAGGGCGCTGTTGCCCGGAGCTGTGAAGAGAACGGAGGAGAGCTCGGCAGCTGCGAGCTGCGCCATGGTGAGCGCGGGACCGCGGTCCCCAGGCGGGGAGGAACGATCTACTGAGCTGCGGGAGCCTGTGTGCTGGGTCCTCCCCGCGCTGAGGGAGCGGGCCGGGGACACGGAGTCCGCCCAGAGACCTGGGCCCTGGCCTGGCCTGCGGCCTGTGCGCGCGCATTCGCCTTGATCGGCCTCTTTCGCGCCTGCGCTGGGCTGGAGGCCCCCTACCTGCGTGTGTGTGTGTGTGTGTGTGTGTGTGTGTGTGGGTGGGTGGGTGGGTGGGTGTGGGTATGGGTGTGTGCGCGCGCGCGCGCGCGCGCGCGAGTGGTGGGGTGATACCACCTTTGCACAAGTTCACCTTTTGGTGCCGCGCTGGAAGACAGCTTGCTCGACTGAGGTTCTTTGTGGTGTCTTCTAGAAGTTATGAATTTCACACTCCACATGTAGATATAGAATCCATTTCAGGTTAATTTTGCGACATCTGTAAAGTCTTTATCCAGTGAGTTTCTTTGCAAAGGTGTTCAGAAGCAGCTTTGGAAAAGATTCTCATTAATTTTTTCGTTTGTTTGTTCTTCTGCCAAACATCCTTTGTTTATATTTTTCTTTATTTCTATTTATGTGTTTGTTAATATTTTTTCTCAAATGGTACGTTGTCTTGAGTACTGATGTCTGATGGGAAGTGTTAGAGTCAGGAAGCATTGCAGTTGGTTCCTCTGTATTGTGTTCATCATTTCTTTCCTTCATTTCTGCACATCTTTTATAATTTGTTTCGTGTTAGGATATATATGTTTTAGGATTTTTATTAGAGGTATGTTGAGCTTCTAGTTTAAACTGGTACCTGACGTCTCATTATTGAGACTTCCTGTCATGAATGTGCTATGTTAGAAATACGAATGAACACACTTGTGTCTTCCAATAGTATCAGAACTTTTTTTGTACATTTTTATTGATATTTATTGAGCTCTACATTTTTCTCTGCTCCCCTCCCAGTCTCTCCTCTCCCCCACTTCAATTCTCCCCCAACGTTCCCATGCTCCCAATTTACTCAGGAGATCTTGTATTTTTCTACTTTCTACTTCTCATGTAGATTATATCGATGTAAGTCTCTCTTAGTGTCCTCTTTGTTGTCTAAGTTCTCTGGGATTGTGGTTTGCAGGCCGGATTTCTTTGCTTTATGTTTAAAACCCCACTGAGTGAGTACATGTGATAATTGTCTTTCTCTGTCTGGGTTACCTCACTCAAAATAGTGCTTTCTAACTCCATCCATTTTCCTGCAAAATTGAAGCTGTCATTAATTTTTTTCTGCTGTGTAGTACTCCATTGTGTAAATGTACCACATTTTCCTTATCCATTCTTTGGTCGAGGGGCATTTAGGTTGTTTCCAGGTTCTGACTATGACAAACAATGCTGTTATGAACATAGTTGCGCACATGCCCTTGTGGCATGATTGAGCATCCTTTGGATATATACCCCAAAGTGGTATTATTGGGTCTTGAGGAAGGTTGTTTTCTAATTTTCTGAGAAATCGCCATATCCAAAGGGGCTGTACCAATTTGCACTTCCACCAGCAATGGAGAAGTGTTCCCTTTACCCAACACCCTTTCCAGCATAAGCTGTCCTCAGTGTTTTTGATCTTGGCTATTCTTACAGGTGTTAAGATGGAATCTCAGAGTTGTTTTGATTTGCATTTCTCTGATGACTAAGGAGGTTGAACATTTGCTTAAGTGTCTTTGAGCCATTTTAGATTCCTCTGTTGAGAGTTCTCTGTTTAGGTCTGTACTCCATTTTTTTTTAATTGGATTATGTATTCTTTTGATGACCAATTTCTTGAATTCTTTGTATATTTTGGAGATCAGACCTCTGTCTGATGTGGGGTTAGTGAAGATCTTTTCCCATTCTGTAGGCTGTCGTTTTGTCTTGTTGACCATGTCCTTTGCTTTACAGAAGCTTTTCAGTTTCAGGAGGTCCCATTTATTGTTTTTCTCAGTGTCTGTGCTGCTGGGGTTATATTTAGGAAGTGGTCTCCTGTGTCAATGTGTTCAAATGTACTTCCCACTTTCTCTTCTATAAGGTTCAGTGTGGCTGGCTTTATGTTGAGGTCTTTGATTCATTTGGACTTGAGTTTTGTGTATGCTGATAGATATGGGTCTATTTTCATTCTTCTACATGTTGATATTCAGTTATGCCAGCACCACTTGTTAAATATGCTTTCTTTTTTCCATTTGTTATTTTTTGCTTCTTTATCAAAGATCAGGTGTTTGAAGATGTGTGGATTGATATCTAGATCTTCTATTCAGTTCCATTGGTCCTCCTGTCTGTTCTTATGCCAATACCAGGCTGTTTTCAGTACTGTAGCTCTGTATTAGAGTTTGAAGTCAGGGATTGTGATGCCTCCAGAAGTTCTTTTTTTGCCCAAGATTATTTTGGCTATCCTGTTTTTTTTTTTTTTTTTCCCCATGTGAAATTGAGTACTGCTCTTTCGAGGTCTGTGAAGAATTTTCCTGGGATTTTGATGGGCATTGCGTTGAATCTGTAGATAGTTTTTACTAAGATTGCTATTTTTACTATGTTAATTCTGCCTACCCAAGAGCATGGGAGATCTTTCCACTTTCTGGTGTCCTTTTCAATTTCTTTCTTCAAAGATTTAAATTTCTTGTCATACAAGTCTTCCATTTGTTTGGTTAGAGTTACTCAGAGATATTTTACGCTATTTGTGGCTATTGTGAAGGGTGTTGATTTTCTGATATCTTCCTCAGCCCTTTTATCATCTGTGTATAGGAGGGCTACTAAGTTTTTTTTTTTTTTTTTTTTTGAGTTAATCTTGTATCCTGGTATGTAACATGAAGGGCCGGCTTGTTGGGGTATCTGTTCCTGCCCGGAACCCCACAGCTGGCAAGTCTCAGAGAAAATCAATTACACAGAGATCTCTATAAGTTATAAAGCTGATTGGCCCATTAGGTCAGGCTACTTATTAGTTCTTATGACTTATTTTTTTTAAATTTATTTATTTATTTATTTGTTTATAAAAATTTCCACTTCCTCCCCTCCTCCCCATACCCTCCCATTACTCCCACTCCCTCTCCTCCTCCCCCCTCCCTCTCCTCCTCCCTCTCCAGTCCTAAGAGCAGTCAGGGTTTCCTGCCCTGTGGGAAGTTCAAGTTCCTCCCCTCTCCCTCCAGGTCTAGGAAGGTGAGCATCCAAACAGACTAGGATCCCAAAAAACCAGTACATGCAGACAAAACAAGACCCAGTGCCATTGTCAATGGCTTCTCAGTCAGCCCCCATGTCAGCCACATTCAGAGACTCTGGTTTGATCACATGCTCGTTCAATCCCAGTCCAGCTGACCTTGGTGAGCTCTCATTCGATCAGTCCCCTTGTATCAGAGGGTGAACGCACCCCTTGCAGTCCTGATTTCCTTTTTCATGATCTCCCTCCTTCTGCTCCTCATTTGGACCTTGGGGGCTCAGTCCAGTGCTCCAATGTGGATCTCCGTCTCTATCTCCATCCATCGTCAGATGAAGGTTCCCTCTGGTCCTGCCTTTCTTGCTCACGTTCTCCCTCCTTCTGCTTCTCATTTGGGCCTAGGGAGTTAAGTCCAGTGTTCCAATATGTGTCTCTGTCTCAATCTCCATCCATCGCCAGATGAATCTTGAATTTTGCATATCTATGGTGATATGCAAAATATTCATCAGTATGGTTATGGGCCAAGGCCAGTTCAGGCACCCTCTTCTCTGCTGCCCAGGGAACAATCTGGGGACCTCTCCTTGGGCCTGGGAACCCCTCCAGAATCAAGTCTCTTGCAAACCCTAAATTGGCTCCCTTAGTTGAGATATATACTTCCCTGCTCCCATATCCATCCTTCCCCCCATCCCATTCCCCCAAGCCATTCCCAATCCTTCCCCTCTCCCTTCTCTCTAACCATCTCCCCTTACTTCCATCCCCCAACCCCATGCACCCAAGTTTGCCTGGCAATCTTGTCTACTTCCAATATCCAGGAGGATAACTATATGATTTTCTTCAGGTTCACCTTCTTATTTAGCTTCTCTAGGATCACGAATTATAGGCTCAAAGACCTTTAACTATGGCTAGAATCCACTTATGAGTGAGTACATACCATATTCCTCTTTTTGGGTCTGGGCTACCTCACTCAGTAAAGTGTTTTCTATTTCCATCCATTTGCATGCAAATTTCAAGATGTCATTGTTTTTTACCGCTGAGTAAAACTCTAATGTGTATATGTTCCACACCTTTTTTAACCATTCTTCAATTGAGGGGCACCTAGGTTGTTTCCAGGTTCTGGCTATTACAAATAGTACTGCTATGAACATAGTTGAACAAATGCTTTTGTAGTATGATAGGGCATCTCTTGGGTATATTCCCAAGAGTGGAATTGCTGGGTCCTGAGGGAGGTTGACTCCCAGTTTCCTGAGAAACTGCCACACTGATTTCCACAGTGGCTGCACAAGTTTGCATTCCCACCAACAATGGATGAGTGTTCCCCTCACTCCACATCCTCTCTAGCATAGGCTATCATTGGTGTTTTTAAGTTTGGCTATTCTGACAGGTGTAAGATGGTATCTCAAAGTTGTTTTGATTTGCATTTCCCTGATCGCTAAGGAGGTTGAGCATGACCTTAAGTGCCTTTTGGCCATTCGAAGTTCATCTGTTGTGAATTCTCTGTTAAGTTCAGTACCCCATTTTTTAATTGGGTTAATTAGAGTTTTAGTGTCTAATTTCTTGAGTTCTTTGTATATTTTGGAGATCAGACCTTTGTCTGATGAGGGGTTTGTGAAGATCTTCTCCCAGTCGGAAGGTAGCCTTTTTGTCTTACAGTGTCCTTTGCTTTGCAGAAGCTTCTCAGTTTCAGTAGGTCCCATTTATTCATTGATTCTCTTGTTGTCTGTGCTACTGGGATTCTACTTAGGAAGTGGTCTCCTGTGCCTATATCTTGTAGACTACTTCCCACTTTCTCTTCTGTCAGGTTCAAAGTGGTCGGATTAATGATGATGTCTTTAATCCATTTGGACTTGATTTTTGTGCGTGGTGATAGATATGGATCTACTTTCATTCTTCTACAGGTTGACATCCAGTTATGCCAGCACCATTTGTTAAAGATGCTTTCCTTCTTCCATTGTATACCTTTAGCTCCCTTGTCGAAAATCAGGTGTTCATAGGTTTGTGGGTTAATATCCGGGTCTTCTATTCGATTCCATAGGTCGACTTCTCTGTTATTATGCCAATACTAAGCTGTTTTCAATACTGTCGCTCTGTAATAGAGTTTGAAGTCAGGGATGATAATGCCTCCAGAAGTTCCTTTATTGTATAAGATTGTTTTGGCTATCCTGGGTTTTTTGTTTTGCCATATAAACTTGATTATTCTCTCAAGGTTTGTGAAGAAGTTTGATGGGATTTTGATGGGGATTGCATTGAATCTATAGATTGCTTTTGGTAGAATTGCCATTTTTACTCTGTTGATTCTCCCAATCCAAGAGCAGGGGAGGTCTTTCCATTTTCTGGTATCCTCCTCAATTTCTTTCTTCAAAGACTTAAAGTTCTTGTCAAATAGGTCTTTCACTTCCTTGGTTAGAGTTACCCCAAGATATTTTATGCTATTTGTGGCTATCGTGAAAGGTGATGTTTCTCTGATTTCCCTCTCTGCTTCTTTATCCTTTGTGTATAGGAGGGCAACTGATTTTTTGGAGTTGATCTTGTATCCTGCCACATTACTAAAGGTGTTTATCAGCTGTAGGAGTTCTTTGGTAGAGCTTTTGGGGTCACTTATGTACACTATCATATTGTCTGCAAATAACGAAAGTTTAACTTCATCCTTTCCAATTCGAATCCCCTTGTTCCCCTTATGTTGTCTTATTGCTATTGCTAGAACTTCAAGCACTATATTGAAGAGGTATGGAGAGAGTGGACAGCCTTGTCGTGTTCCTGATTTTAGTGGAATGGCTTTGAGTTTCTCTCTATTCAATTTGATGTTAGCTGTCGACTTGCTATATATTTCTTTTATTATATTTAGGTATGATCCTCGTATCCCCAATCTCTCCATCACCTTTATCATAAAGGGGTGTTGAATTTTGTCAAATGCTTTTTCAGCATCCAATGAAATGATCATATGGTTTTTTCTTTCTGCTTATTTATATGATGGATTACATTGTTAGATTTGCATATGTTGAACCAGCCCTGCATCTCTGGGATGAAGCCCACTTGATCATAATGGATAATTTTTCTAATGTATTCTTGGATTCGGTTTGCCAGTATTTTATTGAGTATTTTAGCGTCAATGTTCATGAGTGAGATTGGTCTGTAATTCTCTTTCTTGGTTGTGTCTTTGTGTGGTTTGGTATCAAGGTAACTGTAGCTTCATAAAAAGAGTTTGGCAATGACTCTTCTGTTTCTATATTGTGAAATACATTAAGGAGTGTAGGTATTAGCTCTTCCTGGAAGTTCTGGTAAAATTCTGCATTGATACCATCTGGTCCTGGGTTTTTTTGGTGGGGAGGTTTCTGATGACAGCTTCTAATTCTTCACGACTGACAGGTCTATTTAGATTGTTCACCTGGTCTTGGTTCAACTTTGGTATATGGTACTTATCTAAAAAAATGTCCATTTCTTTTACATTTTCCAATTTTGTGGCATACAGGCTTTTGTAGTAAGATCTAATGATTCTCTGAATTTCCTCTGTTTCTGTGGTTATGTCCCCCTTTTCATTTCTGATTTTATTAATTTGCATGTTCTCTCTCTGCCGTTTGATTAGTTTGGAGAGGGGTTTGTCAATCTTGTTGATTTTTTTTTTTTCTCTAAGAACCAGCTTTTTGTTTCATTGATTCTTTGGATTGTTTTCTGTGTTTCTATTTTGTTGATTTCAGCCCTCAGTTTGATTATTTCCAGTCTTCTACTCCTCCTGGGTGAATCAGCTTCTTTTTTTTCTAGAGCTTTCAAGTGTGCTGTTTTTGTCTCCAATGTGTGCTTTCTTCGTTTTCTTTAATTGGGCCCTTAGTGCTATGAACTTTCCTCTTAGCACTGCTTTCATAGTGTCTCATAGGTTTGAGTATGTTGTGTCTTTATTTTCATTAAATTCAAGGAAGACTTTAATTTCTTTCTTAATTTCGTACTTGACCCAGGGGTGATTTAGTATTTGACTGTTCAACTTCCATGAGTTTGTTGGCTTCCTGGGGGTAGCATTGTTGTTGAATTCTAACTTTAATCCATGGTGGTCTGACTAGACACAGGTGGTTACTAATTTTTTTTGTATCTGTGGAAGTTTGCTTTGTTACCGAGTATGTGGTCAATTTTTGAGAAGGTTCCATGAGCTGCAGAGAAAAAGGTATATTCTTTCCCTTTTGGGTGGAATGTTCTATAGATGTCTGTTAAGTTCATTTGATTCAATACCTCCAATAATTCTCTTATTTCTCTGTTAGGTTTCTGTCTGATTGACCTTTCCATTGGTGAGAGAGGTGTGTTGAAGTCTCCTACTATTAGTGTGTGTGGTTTGATGACTGCCTTGAGTTCTAGAAGTTTTTCTTTACATAAGTGGGTGGCTTTATATTAGGGGCATAGATATCAGGATTGAGACTTCTTCCTGATGGATTGTTCCTGTTATAAGTATGAAATGCCCATCTCCATCTCTTCTGATTGATTTTAGTTTGAAGTCGATTTTGTTAGAAATTATAATGGCCACACCCGCTTGTTTCTTAGGTCCATTTGCTTGGAAAACCTTTTCCCAACCCTTTACCCTGAGTAGGTGTCTGTCTTTGTGGTTGAGGTGTGTTTCTTGTAAGCAGCAGAATGTTGGATCATGTTTTCGTATCCAATCTCTAAGTCTGTGCCTTTTTATAGGTGAATTGAGTCCATTGATATTAAGTGATATTAATGACCAGTGGTTGTTGACTCCGGTTATTTATTTATTATTTTTTTGGGTAGTAGAGTGTATGTGTTTTCCTTCTTTGAGTTGTGCTTGTGAAGGGTCGCTAGCTGTCTGAGTTATTGTAGGTAGTGTTGGGAATGTTGGATTCCTTGGATTGTGATTTTCCTTCTAATACTTTCTGTAAGGCTGGATTTGTAGCTACGTATTGTTTAAATTTTTTTTTTTGTTCTGGAATATTTTGTTTTCTCCGTTGATAGTGAACGATAGCTTGACTGTAGTCTGGGCTTGCATCCATGGTCTCTTAGTTTCTGCAGTACCTCTATCCAGGACCTTCTGGCTTTCATGGTTTCCATAGAGAAGTCCGGTGTAAGTCTGATAGGTTTACCTTTATAAGTTACTTGACCATTTTCCTTTGCAGCTCTTAATACTCTTTCTTTAATCTGAATGCTTTGTGTTTTGATTATTATATGGCGAGGGGATATTTTTTTTTTCGGTGTTCTGTATGCTTCTTGAACCTTCATAGGAATATCATTCTTTAGGTTGAGAAAGTTTTCTTCTATAATTTTGTTGAATATATTTTCTGGATCTTTGATCTGCAATTCTTCTTCTTCTTCTACCCCTATTATTCTTAGATTTGGTTTTTTTTATTATGTCCCAGATTTCCTGAATGTTTTGTGATGAGAATTTGTTGGATTTCCTGTTTTCTTTGGTCAGAGCGTTTATTTTCTCTATGGTGTCTTCATAATCTGAGATTCGTTCTTCTATCTCTTATATTCTATTGGTTATGCTTGTTTCTGAAGTCTCTGTTTGTTTACCTCGATTTTTCATATCCAGCCGGCCCTCGGTTTGTGTTTTCTTCATTGCCTCCATTTCAGCTTTCAATTCTTGAACTGTTTCCATTACCTGTTTGATTGTTTTTTCTTGGTTTCCCAGGGTGTCTTTTATGGACTTACTCATTTCTTCAAACTTTTTGTTATATTTCTCTTCCATTTCTTTACTCATTTTTTCAATCTTTAAGTGAGTTATTCATACCCTGTTTAAGGGACTCTATTGCTTTCATAATGACACTGTTTTCCACTTCTTCCGGAACAGGGTGTTCAAGTCCTTCTGTAGTAAGATTGCTGGGATCTGGTGTTTTCATATTGTTTTTCAGATTGTTGGAGGAATTCTTGCCTTGGCGTCTGCCCATCTCTTCCTTCAAATGTTCTTTAATGGATCTTCTGGTACTGGGTCAGGTTCCCCCCCCCCCCCCCCAATGATGAATCTTCTGCAAGAGGATCAGTGCCCCTTGGTGGCCAGGATTCTTGGTGAGCTGATGCAGGGCCTACCTTTCCCCTTATGACTTATCTTAACCCATTATTCTTATCTATGTTAGCCATATGGCTCGGTACCTTTTTCAGCTGTCAGCTCACATGTTGCTTCTTCAGTGATCTGGGCAGGAATGGCAGAGGGAGCTTCCTGCTTCCCAGAATATTCCTGTTCTCATCGTCCCACCTCTACTTCCTGTCTGGTTGATCAGCCTATACTTCCTGCCTTGCCAATCTGCGTTTTATTAAAATACATGATTGACAGAATACAGATAATTCTCCCGCACCACTGGTACATTGCTGAAAGTGTTTACAAGTTGTAGAAGTTCCTTGGTAGAATTTTTGGGATCACTTATGTAAACTATCATATCATCAGCAAGCAGTGAGAGTTTGACTTCTTCTTTTCCAATTTCCATCCCCTTGATCTCCATTTGGTGTCTTATTGCTCTAGCTAGGACCTCAAGAACTATATTGAATAGATATGGAGAGAGTGACAACCTTGTCTTGTTACTGATTTCAGTGGAATTCCTGGGAGTTTCTTTCCATTTAGTTTGATGTTGGCTGTTGGCTTGCTGTATACTGCCTTAATTATGTTTAGGTATGTTCCTTGTATCCCTGCTCTCTCCAAGACCTTTATCATGAAGGGATGTTGTATTTTGTCAAAAGCTTTTTCGGCATCTAATGAGATGATCATGTGGTTTTTATTTTTTAGATTGTTTATATGGTGGATTACGTTGACAGATTTTCATATGTTGAACCATCCCTGCATCTGTGCGATGAAGCCGACTTGATCATGGTGGATGATGGTTCTGATGTGTTCTTGGATTCGATTTGCCAGTTTTATTGAGTATTTTTGCATCAATATTCATGAGTGCGATTGGTCTGTAATACTCCTTCTTAGTAATGTCTTTCTGTGGTTTGTGTATCAGGGTAATTGTAGCCTCATAAAAAGAGTTTGGCAATGTTCCCTCTGTTTCTATTGTGTTGAATAATTTGAGGAGTATTGGTATTAGTTCTTCTTTGAAAGTCTTGTAGAATTCTAAGCTGAAACCATCTGGTCCTGGGCTTCTTTTTGGTTGGGAGACTTTTGATGACTGTTTCTATTTCTTCAGCCATTATAGGTCTGTTTAATTTGCTTATCTAGTCTGGATTTAATTTTGGTAAGTGATATTGATCCAGAAAGTTGTCCATTTCCTTTAAGTTTTCTAATTTTGTAGAGTACAGATTTTCAAAATATGACCTAATGATCTGTATTTTCTTTGTGTCTGTTGTTATGTCCCCCTTTACATTTCTGATTTTGTTAATTTGGATATTGTCTCTCTGCCTTTTGGTTAGTTTGGATAAAGGTTTGTCTATTTTGTTAATTTTCTCGAAGAACCAACTCTTTGTCTCATTGATTTTTTTGTATTGTTTTCTTTGTTTCTATTTTGTTGATTTCAGCTCTCAATTTGTTTATTTCCTGCCATCTAGTTCTTGTAGGTGAGTTTGCTTCTTTTTGTTCTAAGATTTTCAAATGTTCTGTTAATTCACCAGTGTAGGTTTTTTCCAGCTTCTTTGTGTAGGCATTTAGTGCTATGAACTTTCCTCTTAACACTGCTTTCATTGTGTCCCATAAATTTGGGTATGTTGTGTGGTCATTTTCATTGAATTTTAGGAAGTCTTTAATTTCTCCCTTTATTTCTTCTTTGACCCATTGATGATTCAGGTGAGCACTATTTAATTTCCATGTGTTTGTGGGCTTTCTGGAATTAGTATTGCTGTTGACTTCTAGTTTTAAACCATGGTGATCTGATAAGGTACATTGGGTTATTCAAATTTTTTTTGTATTTGTTGAGGTTTATTTCGTTACCGAGTATGTACTCAATTTTTGAGAAGGTTCCATGAGGTGCTGAGAAGAAGGTATATTCTTTTCTGTTTGGATGGAATGTTCTATAGATGTCTGTTAAGTTTATTTGAGTCATAGTATCTGTTAGTTCTTTTATTTCTCTGTTCATTTTTTTTTGTCTGATTGACATGTCCAGTGGTGAGAGGGGAGTGTTGAAGTCTCCCACTCTTAGACTGTTGGGTTTAATATATGATTTAAGCTTTAGAAGTGTTTCTTTTACATATGAGGGTGCCCTTGTATTTGGGGCATAGATGTTCAGTATTGAATTTTTCTATTGATGGATTTTTCCTGTGACTAATATGAGATAGCCTTCTTTTTCTCTTTTGACTGATTTTAGCTGGAAGTCTATTTTGTTAGGTATTAGAATAGCTACACCCGCTTGTTTCTTAGGTCCATTTGATTGATATATATTTTTTCCCAACCCTTTACTCTGAGACGATATGTTTTTGAGGTTGAGATGCATTTCTTGTATGCAGAAGAAGGATGGATTCTGTTTTCGCTTCCAATCTGTTATCCTGTGCCTTTTTATAGGTGAATTGAATCTATTTACATTAAGGGATATTAATGACCAGTTAATTTAGTTTTCATCGTTGGTGATGTTAATTTGTGCATTTTTTCTGCTTCGGAATTTGCTGTAAGGAGATCACAATTGTCTGTGTTTTGTTGGTGTATTATCTTCCTTGGGTTGGAGTCTTCCTTCTAGTATGTTGTGTAGGGCTGGGTTTATGGCTAGGTATTGGTGAAATCTAGATTTGTCATGGAATATCTTGTTTTGTTCTATGGTGATTGACAGTTTTGCTGGGTGTAGTAGTCTGGACTGGCATCCGTGGTCTATTAATGTCTGCATAATGCTTGACCATTACCTTCTGGCTTTCATCATCTCCAGTGAGAAGTCAGGTATATTTCTGATAGTTCTACCTTTATATGTTACTTGACTTTTTTCCTTTGCAGCTCTTAATATTTTTCTTTACTCTGTATGTTTAGTGTTTTGATTATTATGTGGTAAGAGGACTTCTTTTTGGATCGAGTCTATTTTGTGTTCTGTAAGCTTCTTTTATCTTCATAGGCATATCTTTCTTTAGGTAGGGAAAGTTTTCTTCTATAATTTTTGTTAAGTAAATTTTCTGTGCCTTTGAGTTGAACTTTTCCTTCTTCTATACTTATTATTCTAAGATTTGGCCTTTTATGGTGTCCCATATTTTCTCAATATTTTGAGTTAAGCTTTTGTTAGATTTAATGTTTTCTTTAACTGATGAGTCTATTTCCTCTATTGTATCTTCAGTGCTTGAGAGTCTCTCTTCCATTTCTTGTATTCTGCTTTTCATGCTTGTGTTTGTGGTTCCTGATCTTTTTCTCATTATTTCTGTTTCTATAATTCATTCAGCTTGTGTTTTCTTTATTGTCTCTATTTCAGTTTTCAGGTCCTGGATAGTTTCTTTTATATGTTTGATTTCTTTTTCTTGGTTTTTTATTTTTATTTTTTTGTGATTTGCTGATATCTTCCAATTTTTTGTTTTTGTTTTTTTCCTCCATTTCTTTAAGGGAATTTCTCATTTCATCTTTAAGAATTTCAAACATTCTCTTTAGGTTATTTTTTAGATTATTTTCTTCTGGTTCATCCATATTTGGTTGTTCAGGTCTTGCTATTGTAGGGTCTTTAGGTTTTACTGGTGTTGTGGTATTGTGTTGCTCTTTGTGGCGTAGTGTGTGATCTTACCTTTTCTACTCATCTTTTCCTCTAATAGGTGTGGTTGCGGCTATCTGAGATTCGGTTGAATAATCTTCTAGGTGCCAGTGAATCCAAAGCTCAGATGGTTGTTCCTCGTGGTACAGTCAGTGTCACAGTTGTAGTTACCCCGTTGGTTACTCCTGTTCCTGTAGATAGCTCAGCGGTCCTGTTCTTTGGTCTGCTCCATTGGAGTTTGCTGTCTCAGGCCTACTTTAGCCTAGGCTACTGGCTTTGATCTGTTTCTGTAAATCCTGGTCTGGATCTTATCCTGCAGAAGTCCCTGATTTGAAGTTTGACCTGTTCTGGTGGAGTTCGCTGACTCTGGACCTGGTTGCTGGTTTAGTCCTGATCTGCCAGTGTTCTGGGACTGGGTTTGCTCCTGGCTTCTGCTCCTTTTGTAGCTTGTTTTCTCTCTCAGAATGTTTTTGAATAACAATAAATTCAAAAGGTACTATGGTTTTGAAGATAGCAATTTGTCAGATAATTCCACCTACCTTGGCAATTGGGACAAGGTTAATGCAGGTTTGTTCCATTATTAATTACTAATATTAATTCCCATATCACAAAACACAGTATAACTAGCATATATATGCATGTAATATATTATATATATATAAAATAAAATGGATACAAGTAAAAGAGTCAAGATACAAGTAAAAAGTCACAAAAGTAGGCTAAGAGAAATGCAGACAGAGCCTGCATTGGTATGATAAGGAACTCAAAACTAGTATGCTGCAGGGAAGGTAGGGTGTCTTTGATGAAGCCACAAGGAGGACTCAGTTTTCTCAGCCATGTTGCAGAGTTCTAGTTGTGAGATAAAAGCCAGAAGTAGGCTTTGAGAACAGGCAATTCTGGATTCAGGATTCAGGTCCAGGTCTAGACAGGGAAACGGTCTGGAGGGACAGGCAGTGGAATAGGTTGGGCTGTCAAGAGGTTGTACTTAGTTGATTTGAAACCTCAGGGACAGGAGTTCCTTGTCTGTCCTTCCTTCACATACATGCCAGGTATGAGGTGATAAGTTGGTTGATTTGGGGCCAGCCATCCCACTATCACTTTATGAGGCTAGGAGAAGGAGTTATATCCTTTCCTGGCCTGGTTTCCCTGATAACATTTTAGTGCACTTGTGTGCCTCTCTAGGGTCAGCTCACTCTGATAAACTTATAGAGAGGCTCCCTTTCTGTTTCCAGGAATAAGCCATGTATCAGTCTGTACTATTTGGGTGAACAGGTAGTATTTTGTGGATCTACTGAGGGGCTGCAGTCATTTTCTTTTCTTAAAATGGAGTCTCAGGGCAAGTCATTACCTAGAAAGCTACTTTTTACAATATGGAGTAGCTTAGAACAGGATACAGCCTGATCTCAACACTGAACATATCCCATACTAGCATTCCTTCTATTAAGTTGATTGCTTTCATTAGTCATTTGTAGTTTGGGGCTGGAAAGATGGCTTAATGGTTAAGAGCACTGGCTGCCCTCTCCAAGCACTAGAGTACAATTCCTAGCACCTGCATGGTGGCTCACAACCATTTGTAACTCCAGTTCCTCTTCTGACTTTCTCGGGCACTGTATGAACATGTTGCAAAGAAATACCTGTACCAACTGGGTGGTGATGGTGGTGCACACCTTTAATCTCAGTACTCAGGAGGCAGAGGCAGAAGCAGAGGCAGGAGAATCTCTGAGTTTGAGATCAGCCAGAACTACACAGAGAAACCCTGTCTCGAACCCCTCACCCTAAAGAACCATGAAGGCATAACATCCTAATACAAAATATAAATGAAATTCTAAAAGCAAAATTAAAAAAAATCCTTAAAAAAAGTCCTATTTTGGATTGAGCACTTAACCATCACTTATTCTTAGTGCTTTGAACACCCATGTATCCTGTGTTCACTGATACTCATTGCAAAAGGAGGAGTATCATTTCATTTGTTTATGGGCAAGAAAAGTTAAATAACTTAAAACTTATTTAAAAGTTAAATAACTTAAAAAAGTTATTTAGAAAGTAACCTGGCCCCAAGACAATTGGGGGGTTGATCTCTGAGTTCGAGGCCAGCCTCGTCTACAGAGCTAGTTCCAAGACAGCCAGTGCTTCACAGAGAAACTCTGTCCTGAAAAACCATAACCAAAACAACCCCACCCCAAACAAACACACAAAAAGCAAAAACAAAACAAAACAACAACAAAACAGAACTAAACACTTCTAAACCTACGATTGGAAACTTTTGTCGTATGTGGTGATTGTGGGCCTCAGCCATAGGAGCCCCACTCAGGTGGGACCTCCCTTCTATATCCAAGGGCTTTAGCAGAGCTTGTATCAGGCTATGTGCTAGGATTTGGCCAGTTGTGTGATAGGGAGAAAATGCAGGTTGCTGCTGATGGTGCTTGAGACACATGTAGTCACAAGTAAGACTAGTCTGAGAGGAGACTGTGGGTGGAGACAGACAGACCCAGAGATTAGGAGGGTGGAGTGTGAGGGAACATACTTGGTAGGAACGCAAGTCCTGAATATTTCTGGTTGTTTGTATGATGGCTAATGGTTGACTTGATTGGCTCTGGAATCAACTAAGAGACCTGTCTCTGTGCAGGACTGCCAGGAAATTTCAGGAAGTACTAACTGAGTCGAGAAGACCCTGTTGTATAGTAGATGGCACTTTGAGTGTGGCCTTAATACAGAGAAGTCCAAAGAAGAAGCAGTGTTGTTCTCCTGCCTGCCTTCACTTCTTGCTAGTGAGTGCATCTGTCCCATTGCTGCTGCTGCTACCTCTGCCGCCGCTGCCACCATCCTTCACTGACACTGGAACCCAGCTTTTTGTACTTTCTGGTGTGGACCGAAGACCAGAAGCTGTCCACGTGTGCTCCGGGCCTTAGGTACCAGATTGAAGCTCTTGAGGCTTCTAGTCTTTGTGGATGGAGCCTCTCTGTCATGGAGACTGCCATTATTGGACTCTCCAGGCCAGATCAGGTAAGCTGTAAATTAGATAAGATAATCTAATAAATTCTTCTTGTTATTTTAGTTCTGTCCTCAAGAGAACCCTGATTGATTCAGATAGGTAACTGTGTCCTCCTGTTAGTCTTTTTTTTTTTTAATTTATTTATTTTGTATACAATATTCTGTCCCAGGTCAGAAGAGGGCACCAGACCTCATTACAGATGGCTGTGAGCCACCATGTAGTTGCTGGGAATTGAACTCAGGACCTTTGGAAGAACAGGCAATGCTCTTAACCGCTGAGCCATCTCTCCAGCCCCCTCCTGTTATTCTTAATGTATATTCTAAGCATTATTTTAAATCACCATTGTCTATTTAATTTAATACATGTACACACACACACACACACACACACACACATTTTGGTTTTTGCTTTTTGAGATAAGGTTTATCTGTGTATCAGCCTTGCCTGCCATGGAACTGGCTGTCTGGGCTGGCTTCAGACTCTCAGAGATCTGCCTGCCTTTGCCTTTCTGAATTAAAGACATGTGCCAACACCACTTAGTTTAATTTGTATATATTTTTAATTTTTAAAATTTATTTTTTTAATTTCATGTGCATTGATGTTTTGCCTGCATTTATATCTTTGTGAGCAGCTATGTCATGGTACAGGATTTTGGGAAATTCTGCCTGCACATGGGAAATTTGGGTCTCCTCTTGGGGTTCTTTGTCTTGTTACTAAAAAGAATTTAAGACTGGAGAGATGGCTTGGAAGTTAACAGCAGTTACTGTTCTTGCAGAGGACCCAGGTTCAGTTTCCATCACCTACATGGTAGGTCCCAACTGTTCTAACTCTAGTTTGAAGGGGACCAATGTCCTCTTCTGGCCTCTTTGGGTACTAAATCCACATGGTACATTTAAGGCGTAAGTCACAGACAATACCATACCAGTTTGGAATTATGATTAATAGAATGGTTATTTATTCAAAGGGGAAAAAACTTACAGATTACCATCCCAGACAACAGCCCCTCCGCGCGAACAGGAAAGGAGTCTAGAAGCCGGAAGCGGAGCCGGAAGCCAGAGAGAGAGAGAGAGAGAGAGAGAGAGAGAGAGAGAGAGAGAGGAGGACAACCGCTGCTTTTTTTAAAGAGAGAGAGACCACGCCCCAATGGGCTGGTAACTCAGCGGCGATTGGCTGAAGGAGCGGAAGGAGTTCCCGCAGCATCTCCCCCTTTTGTTTAAGTAAGAGTTCTAAGCCTACTACGAAATTATATACAATAAGTACAAACCTATGAAATTATATACAATAAATACAAATATCCTATTCTAACTAGCTTAAGTCTTGTATAACAAATAACTTGGCCAAGTCATGAAAGGAAAGTAACTACATTTATATAATCTTCAATCCCATCGAAGATCTGAGAAGGGAAATAATGTTACCTGAGTAATTAGGAAGTGCAATCAAATAACTTCCAGAATGTGTAACAAATCACAGAGACAACTGGCTACCTGTTTGTTTGGGCAAACACCCAAAGTCACGTTTACAGCGTTGAAGCAACCAACTTTGGCTAAGGCCTGACGTAATTGACATACCATTTTCAAAGGCAAGAAACTTTAAAACTATCTTACCCTGTCTTGGCAGGATATGACAGTCCTGTTTTATCCATTTACGGATACTCTGTAACTCTGTCAGTAGTTGAGGTATGACCATTTCTTTACCCAAAGGCCAGTTCTGCCAAGAAGAAAGGCCCCAGGTAGAGTGTCTTTGGTGCTCAACATTCTCTCGGGAATAGATCGGTGTTGCCAGGAGCGATTGTGTTTCCCTACCACAGAGCTCTGAATTAGATTAAAGGCCATTTTCTACAGCTCTTTGAAGAGGTTGAAGATTATCTATACTGAATATAATCTCTATGTATCTAAAGAACCTGATTAGTCTAATTATAAATGACAAACTTAGATGACTGTTGATCTATATAATTCTCAATATCTATCTAGTTTAAAGACTGAGATAATAAACAACTGTGCAATAAATGAGGACAATGTGACCTCCAAATATAAACAATGTGCAAGTATACATTGCAATATGGTAAACATATATATCAATACATAAACAATATATAAGTATCTTAATCAGAGGTAGATGTGTACAATGCAATATGGTAAATATACATATATCAATACAATATATATATATCAATACATAAAAATGTTTTAAACAGAGGTAGAAGCATGCATGCATAAAATACTCAACATAATTTAACTTTGTATCAATATATAAGAATCGATACCAATATGTTTATCTAAAAACAATAGCTCACAAGTACCAATCTATTATCCCATAATCCAATTATCCCTCTTTTTTTTTTTTTTAAAGATTCCTGCGCTTATAAAATTCCTCCCCCAACCCTCAACCGTATACTAATTATAACCAACCCCTAAATGATGTCCCTAAACCCAAGGACAAACTTTACTGGGAGAGGGGACGTCATTCTCTAGAATTACTTCCAGCTGTCATGGGGGCGACATTCTTTCTGGGGGATCCTGTGAAAGTAAAACGATGGTTAAATTTCAAGATCAATGTCTTTTAAAATTGCAAATAGTCTCTGAGTATTTTGTGGAGGTCTGGCCAGAATGTTGTACAAGATGTGCACCATTTCAGCTAACCACGTTGGAATTGTCTTGTGCAACTGGTACCCAAAACAGGTCTTGTAGTAGCGCTATCAGTATCATGACGTCATCTCAACCAGGTGAAGTTGTTATGGGGCCCCATCTTCTTCCTGGAAACTTCAAATGTCACTGCAGAAGAAACTCATTGTTCATTGTGGAAAACTTAAACAGTAATCATTTAGACATATACAGACATACATATATTCAATAAAAGGCATGATAGACATATTTAATGAAAGGTATGATAGATATGAAGAAAAGTAAAGATGTTTTCTAAACTCATATTTCTTTCTGTCCCATATCATGGCTCTCGACATGAGACAGAAACGCCAGAAACTCTGGGTTTTTCTTTTAACAACAGGCTTGGAATTAGAGAAGGACTGAGCCAGAGTCCAACTCTAAAACCAGCTCTATAAATTTAGAAATATGATTTAGTATATTGTACTTACAGAACCTATTCAGTTTTCTTGATAGTCCCTATTGGGCCATTATTTTCCATCTGTCAGTATTCAAATATCCAGGGTCCCTTGAACTTTTCAAAGATGAGTGTTTTCCTGTGGAGATAAGAACAGAACCCTGCCCCCATTCTATATGTTTTTCTTACCACCTGTATGAATATCATCATTGTAGATGAGCTGTCATTTCTCCTTTCCAAGAGGTTTCTCCTCTTCAAATCGAACCTTTATTAATTTTGATGGTATCCACAATTTTTCTTCTCCTGTGGAAACAAGAGCAAAACCCCTTTCCCAATGTAGCACATCTCCTGGCTTCCACTGAGAGGTCAGCACGTCTTTGAAATAAACAGGTTGGTTTAGTTCAGAAGTTTTTTCCATTATCCAATGCCTCTCTGCTGCTGTTCTTCCTTTCTCATTAGCATTAAGAAAATTCAAGGTTAATAAAGCATTATGCAATCTATTTCTAGGGGTATCTTTCGTCCCTTTCTGTTTGTTTAGCATATCCTTTATAGTACGATTTGATCTTTCTATAACTGCCTGACCTGTAGGATTATTTGGTATACCTGTAACGTGTTTTATATTATAATAAGCAAAGAAGCGTTTCATTTTCTTAGATACATATGCTGGACCATTGTCTGTCTTTATTTGTGCAGGTATACCCATGATGGCCATAACTTCCAATAAATGTGTGATTACCGAATCAGCCTTTTCTGAGCTCAGGGCAGTTGCCCATTGAAAACCTGAATACGTGTCTATGGTGTGGTGTACATATTTTAATTTACCAAATTCCATAAAGTGGAACACATCCATCTGCCAGATTTCATTCCTTTGAGTACCCTTTGGGTTACTCCCTGCAAGCAATGGTGTTTGATTATAGAAAGAACAAGTAGGACATCTCTTTATAATGTCCTTAGCTTGTTGCCATGTAATGGAAAACTCTTTTTTTAAACCTTTACTATTGACGTGATGTTTTTTATGAAATTCTGAGGCCTGCAGAACGCTTCCAATCAACAATTGCTCAATTTCAGCATTACCTTGTGCTAGAGGGCCAGGCAGACTGGTATGGGACCGGATGTGTGTTATGTACATTGGACAAAGCCTATTCCTGATTATGTCCTGTACCTGGATAAACAATGAAGTCAACTCTGTGTCATCTGGTATGAATTCAGCAGTTTCAATATGCAAGATAACTCTTTCTGCATATTGTGAATCTGTAACTATATTAAGAGGTTCTTTAAAATCCCTTAGCACCATAAGAATGGCATATAATTCTGCCTTCTGGACAGAATTATAAGGGCTTTGTTCCATCTTACTCAATTCTTCCAATTTATAACCTGCTTTCCCTGATTTATTTGCATCAGTATAAAATGTCCGGGCTCCAGTTATTGGAGCATCACGTACAATTCTAGGAAGAATCCAAGAAGTTCTCTTTATGAGGTTAAGTCTATCACTTTTGGGATAGTTGCTGTTAATTTCTCCCAAGAAATTAGCACAAGCTCTTTGCTATGGTTCATTATCTTCCCATAACTTTCTTATTTCCTCAGTAGTAAAAGGCACTATAATTTCTGCTGGGTCTATACCTGCTAGTTGACGAAGTCTCAGTTTACCTTTTATAATTAATTCAGAGACCTTTTCTACATAAGTTTTTAATTTTTTTACTTGGTTTATGAGGTATAAATATCCACTCTAAAATAATATCTTCCCTCTGCATTAAAATCCCTGTAGGAGAAATTCTGGAAGGCAGTATGACTAGGATGGAACTAAGATTTGGGTTGACCCTATCCACATGTGCCTCCTGAAATTTTTCCTCAATCATTGTCAGTTCCTTTTCTGCTTCAACTGTCAATTTTCTGGGACTATTCAAATCTTTATAACCATCTAAGGTTTTGTTTAAATGAACTATTAGATCAGGTGTTATCCCAACAGCTGGTCGTAGACTGGAAATGTCACCTAACAATCTTTGGAAGTCATTAAGAGTCTGTAACCGGTCTCTCCTAATTTGTGCCTTTTGCATTCGAATTTTCTCTAACCCTATTCTGTAACCTAGGTAATTAATAGAATCTCCTCTTTGAATCTTTTCAGGGGCAATTTGTAATCCTCACCTAGGCAAGACTTTCTTTGCTTCTTCAATCATACTTTCCAAAATATCTTTATTTGAATCAGATAATAAAATGTCATCCATGTAATGATAAATTATGGACTTGGGAAATTGCTTGCGAATTATTTCCAATGGCTTATTAACAAAATATTGACACAATGTGGGACTATTGAGCATCCCCTGTGGGAGGACAGTCCATTGATATCTCCTAGTAGGCTGAGAATTATTATAAGTAGGCACTGTGAAGGCAAATTTTTCTCTATCCTTTTCTTGCAAAGGTATAGTGAAAAAACAATCTTTCAAATCAATAACTATAAGAGGCCATCCTCTTGGTAATAGAGAAGGCAAAGGAATTCCAGATTGTAGCAGACCCATGGGTTGAATTACCTTGTTGACAGCTCTTAGATCTGTCACCATTCTCCATTTACCAGATTTCTTTTTTACAACAAACACAGGAGAATTCCAAGGGCTGGTTGATTCTTCAATATGGTTAGCATCTAGTTGCTCTTGTACCAGCTGTTCCAAAGCCTGTAATTTATCTTCAGCTAGAGGCCACTGCTTGATCCATATTGGCTTCTCAGTTAGCCATTTTAAAGGTAGGGCTGTTGGTACCTCTAAAGGTTTGCTACTGGCTGTATGTTCTTGTACAGCCTGAATGGCTGGTGACCTTTTTCCATAATACCTCATTATATCCTTCCCAGAATTGTGAGTTCCTGGAACTACAGGAATGTTAATCTGGGTATTCCATTGCTGTAGCAGGTCACGGCCCCATAAATTTATTGCAATGTTGGCTATATAAGGCCTTAGTCTTCCTATGTGCCCTTCAGGCCCTATGCATTCCACCCATCTTGTGCTTTGTTTTACACGAGATAGGGTTCCAATTCCCAGGAACTGAACATCTACCTCTTGAAGAGGCCAATTTGGATGCCAAGATTCTGGAGTAATTATACTTACATCCACACCTGTGTCTAATAAGCCTTCAATAAAAATGCCATTTATACAGACTCTTAGCTTTGGTCTTTGATCGTTAATATAAGTTTGCCAAAATATACGTTTACTCTGTCCTACTGAATTTTTTGACTCATTCTCCACATGTAATTCATCATTTAGACCAGTATTACTTTTTATGGAAGACATTGGAGTTTTCAATTTTCTTGGTGAGACACATTTTTGACTGTAACTGGGAATGACTGGGCCACTTTTGGCTTGGGGGTCTGCGAGAGGCCCCTCAAGGAGTTTCCCGATGGTATCGGGTTGCCTTGTCTGTCTGTTGTTGACCTGCATTCGTTAGACCAATGTCGGCCTTTACCACATCTCCTACATATACCTGAAGGCTGAGGTCTCCTACTTTTGTCATTCCCAGAGGAGATATTATTCCTAGAATTTCTTTGCCTGCAATCCCTTTTCAGATGTCCTAATTTACCACAATTAAAACACCTGGTAATTTGATGTCTCCTCATAACTTTGGAAATTGCTTCTCCTACCCAGGATTCATCATTATAGCTAAATGTCTCAACATTCATTGTATGTTGTATCCATTCTTCCATAGGTGCTGATCTAGATCTTAAAGGCCCAATTATCTTTTTACATTCGGTATTTGCATTTTCAAAAGCTAGAGATTCAAGAAGTATTCGTCTAGCTTCTGGGTCTGTTACACCTATGTCCAGAACCTTAATTAATCTTTGCACAAAGTCAGTAAAGGGTTCTCTCTGTCCCTGCCTAACCCTGGTATATGATTCAACCCTTTTTGCTGGATCTTGTATTCTATTCAAAGCATTCAAGGCTGCTTTGTGACATAAGGAGAGCACTTCTTTGTCATAAAGAGCTTGGACCTGTGGATCAGCATATGCTCCTACACCAAGAATTTGATCTTGGGAAACCTCCACACCTTTTGCTCTTCCTTGTTGTTCCATATGTTTGGATTCTTCTCTGAAATAAATTCCAAACACCAAGGAAGGTCCATCATCTAAAACTGAAGACACTAGCTGAGAGAAATCATGGGGGGTAGCTCTGACATTAGAAGCCCAAGTCCTTATCATTTCTTTAACAAATGCAGAGTGCAAGCCATAATTAACGACAGTTTGCTTAATTTCTTTTAAATCATTCATTGCTATTGGTGTCCATCTAGCTTCTTTAACTCCCTTTGAGCTTTTAGAAGTTGACCCTTTGTCAGAATAAATTACAGGGTATGTTGTTAGAACCCTGGGTAAGCCAGTTCTAACAGCTGGTGATGGCATTGTATCCTGTCCTTGTGCCTTCTTACTCTGTTCACCAGCTCCAATAATTTCTTCAATCATTTCCAATCTTTTTATCATTGTCTCCCTTAAATCTTGAATCTCCTGACCTACCCGTGTTTCTAGGAATTTCACTAAGGTATCAGTTTTTTGGTTCCCATTTTGGAGGTACATTCTATCTGTTACCTTATCAAAACTTTGTGGTAACGTCTGAACGTCAAATTCAACAGCCTGAACCCTTTCAGGTAACTTCCTAGTACCCTTGGACATGGAGTCAATTTTGTCTATCATAGTATCCACTTGTTCAGATAACTCCTGATTTTCAATAATTTTAATCCTTTCAACTAGTTGTTCATTATTAGTCCGTAAAAATCGTATCTTCCTTACTGATAAAATATTGAAAAGAAAGCTGAAACCTAGTAACAAGTAAATTAATGTATCCCCATAGTCATATAAACCTTGCATGACATAATCCATTGTATTAATAAAGAAAACAGTAAAATTGGCGTTGGAAACAAAAACTGCCATATTACCTCTTGGTTAGTGGGTGGCACTGTTGCCAAGTCGCGACTAGAACCACTGCAAAGGTGATGGAAATGGGGTCCTGTTTCAGTGTCTGCCTTAGTATTTGTTAAAAACTAGGAAATATAAGTTGCTCAACAAAGAAAATGTAATTAAATCAATTCCATACACGGAACCAGAAACCCAGAATCCAGGGGTAGAAAAGAGCAACCCGGAAGCCGCGTATGCCTCCACGAGTCGTTCTGATTCACGCCACTAAAGCGCCGCACTTACAAGGGATATTTAAAATCAACTCAGAAAAGAGCAAACCAGTCAGGCAGAGACTGTCCTGAGCCTGTGGAGCTTGGGAGGTGTGGGGTTTAACTGAACTGCTGGCTCCACACACAGGGCACAGGCCGCAGCTGAGGAAGGGCTTGTGACTAGCTGAGCTGGCAGCAAGCAGTTCAGTGCGGGGAGGGGAGGTTCTACAACCAAATGTGGGGCGCCAGATGAAGGCGTAAGTCACAGACAATACCACACCAGTTTGGAATTATGATTAATAGAATGGTTATTTATTCAAAGGGGAAAAAACTTACAGATTACCGTCCCAGACAACAGCCCCTCCACGCGAACAGGAAAGGAGTCTAGAAGCCGGAAGCGAAGCCGGAAGCCAGAGAGAGAGAGAGAGAGAGAGAGAGAGAGAGAGAGAGAGAGGAGGACAACCGCTGCTTTTTTTAAAGAGAGAGAGACCACGCTCCAATGGGCTGGTAACTCATTGGCGATTGGCTGAAGGAGCGGAAGGAGCTCCCGCAGCAGTACATATACATACAGTTGTACATGTACACACATAAAGTAATTAAAAAAAAAGAATTTAAGAACTGTTTTTAAAGGAAGCATAAGGACAGTTTTGAGTTGAAAGCAAGCCCCCAATACTGGCAGCTGCCAGTAAGGGGAGATGGATAAGGGAAGAGAAAGCAATGCTTCATGAGTTAAATTGGTATAGTAGTCAGTCTTGTGGCAGAGAAGCCCCCAAAAAATACCAAAAAAAGCACATTTAGGCACCAGCCAGCATCCTAAAGAGGAGGGCAAAAGAGAAAAAAAAGTAAGCTACCTAGGAGACCACATGGCAGCTGTTAGCTCCGTAGGAAGCCTTGTCCTGTTTTCAATTATTAAATTTGATTTAATTTCTTTTCTACATGTGCATGTACATAGTTATACTATTTAATCTCTTTTCTTGATAGAGTCTTCAAATAATTTGGCCCTTTCATTTAAGGTACTCCATTTATAGTCCAGTAGTTTCCTCCGTGTATTCCTTTATGACTGTTTTGGGTTAGATAGATTGCTCATTTCAAAAAATTTGTTAATTTCATATAAGTTACTAAACTTGTGGCTATGGGGTATTATTTTTTTCTTAATGATTTTCATCATTTGAGTGTGACATTGCCCTTCTAGGAACATGTGTAGGACACTTAATCCCTAGTGGGTGGCGCTATTTAGATAGATAATTTTCAGAGATGACTTAATACGTTTTTTTCCCATTTCAGTTGTCACAATTGTATTTCTCTGCATTCTTCCAGAATTTTTTGGTTTTTAAAAGTGAGCATTGCTGGGCCTGATGTTGCACGTTTAATTCCAGCACTTGGAAAATTGAGGCAGGTTGATTTTTATGAGTTTGAGACCAGCCTGGTCTCCAGGCCAGCAAGCAAGGCTACATCTGAGACCCTGTTTCAAAAAAACAAAACGAGTGAGCATTTGTGTTACTGTTTTCTTGAACTTGTTTGGCTCTTTGGAGGGCCTGCCACCCAGCTCTCAAATAATCACAGACGGAGGCTTGTTCTTTCTTATGAATGCCTGACCTTAGCTTGGCTTATTTCTAGCCAGCTTTTCTTAAATTATCTTTTGCTTCTGGGTTTTTACCTTTCTCTGTTTTTGTATATCTTTTTTTTCCCTTCTTACTACATGTCTGACTGTGTAGGTAGGTGGCTGACCCCTTCTTTTTCTCACTCCTTGATCCCTCCTCCCAGATTTCTTCTCCTATGTATTCTCTCTGCCTGCCAGCCCCATCTATCCTTTCTCCTGCCTTGCTATTGGCCATTCAGCTCTTTATTAGACCAGTCAGGTGTTTTAGACAGCCAAAGTAGCATAACCTCACAGTGTTAGACAAATGTAACATAAAAGAATGCAACATGTCTTTGCATTATTAAACAAGTATTCCACAGCATAAGCAAATGTAACACATCTTAAAATAATATTCCACAACACCTTTGGGTCAGTGATATGGCTCAGCAGGTCAGTGCAACTGCCACTAAACGTGATAACCCGAGTTCAGTCCCTGGGGCACACATGGTAGAAGGAGCAAACTGACTCCCACACTCATAGTAGTGACTTGTGTGCCCATGCAAATAAATGCACACACACTAAATACTTGTCTTAAAGAGCGTCCATGGTTATGTAGTACATTAGGAAATCAGTCTCTCTTTTCCAGGGTTTGCTCTTTGCGTTTGTTGTAGGGTATAGTTTGTCATGTGCTTAAGGACATTTCCAGAGTACTTGTTCCTTGTTACTTGTACTTATTGTACTTATTTTGTTACTTTTACGTATTCTCTGCACTTCATGTGCTTTTCTTTTTTTCTTAACCTTGTTTTCAGAAATTTCTTTGAGTGCCAGGAATATGGAGGAAGAAGTTAAACTCTGAGCCTGAATCCCAAGGACAAACAGCCTCCTGAGCCCTAATTTAATGCCGCTGTATCAGATGATAGGGTGTTCCTGGGATAGGAAGTGGAGATAACTGGAGAAAGGGAAGGGGTGGGGAGCAGCTCATCTCTTGAGTGCAGTAATGAGGAGAGTGATCTGTCTGCCGTCCCTGAACATCATTCAGTGTTTTGCTAGAACTCGTGCGTCATGGAATGCGTGTGTGAAAACCACACAGTTATGCTGTCACACTGTCAGATGTGGACAGATGTCGTTCTCACCCACTCCTTTATATACAAATATGGAATGTTTTAGGACCTGGTGAGCTTTGAGGATCTGGCTGTGAACTTCACCCAAGAAGAGTGGGATTTGCTGGATCCTTCCCAGAAGAGTCTCTATGGAGATGTGATGCTGGAGACCTGCAGGAACTTCACTGCCGTCGGTGAGGATAACATCTTACCTTCACTTTGTAAACTAGAGAGCAAGGGTTTCTAGTTATTGATGGTCACTGTGATTCGGATGTGGAGAGGGAAGAATGTGGTGAAGAAATTAGGTGTAGTGACAATGTACATCCTAATAATCTATCACACATTACTGTACCAATATTTTAGGATACGAATGGGAAGACCAGAAAATTGAAGAACATGATGAAGATCCTGAGATAACTCTAAGGTAATCTGCATGCACACGTGCAAGCAAACGTTTCTGGAAGAATTTTTTTTTTAATATTTATTTATTTATTATGTATACAATATTCTGTCTGCGTGTATGCCTGCAGGCCAGAAGAGGGCACCAGACCCCATTACAGATGGTTGTGAGCCACCATGTGGTTGCTGGGAATTGAACTCAGGACCTTTGGAAGAGCAGGCAATGCTCTTAACCTCTGAGCCATCTCTCCAGCCCCTGGAAGAAATTTTGTGTGCTGTAAAATTTTGTTTTTAAGATTTATTTTTTGTATTTATTTATTTGTGTTTTGGTTTTTTGATATAGGGTTTCTCTGTATAGCCCTGGCTGTGCTGGAGCTTACTATGTAGCATGTGCTGGCCTTGAACTCACAGAGATACAGCTGCTTCTCCCTCCTGAGTAATTAAAGGCATGTACTACCACTACCTGACAAGATTTATTTATTTTTATTTTATGAATAGGGGTGTTTTCTTTGTGTTTATGTCTGTGTACTACATACATGCTGTGCCCTTGGAAGACAGAAGAGGGCCTCTGATCCTTTGGAATTGGATTTACAGCTGGTTGTTACCCCCAGTGTTGGTGCTGGGAACTGAATCAGGGTTGTCTAGAAGAACAGCCAGTTCTCTTAACCACAACCTTTTCTTCTGCTGCTGTGCCATGAAAATTTAACAAGTTAACAAAATAAATAAGCCTGACTTTAAGTTAATTTGTCAGTAGAAAATTTTCACCCCAAAATTTTTTTGTGTAGTCTGTCATCTAGAACCAATTCTGGGACCCTGCGTTAACGAATGCTCCCATTTTGATCCTAGGCCTATGGGAACCGTATTGTAGGCCAGCAGTTCATTTATTTTTAGACCCTTCATGTGAAGGCACACATTTTGCTTGTTTTGGGTAGCAGGTTGTCCAAGAAAGATGATCTAATAAGCAAGCAGTGGTAAAACAACTGTGACTAATGTGCTTGTCATTTCGCATACTAGTTACATTTGCAGGTACTCTGTGATACCGAAGAAAGTGGTCAGGGTGGGACAACCTATCCATATGCCAGTCTCAGTATGAGCAGCAATGTGGGTGGAGAAATTTTCATGTGTCATTCATCTTTTAATAGGCACGTCATATCTCACTCTGAATATGCACAGTATGAACATGAAGACTATGAACAGAAGGACTCCAATTTTCTTAAAAGTATTGAAGGATGCACGGAAACTCAGACTTTGAGTGGGCCTTCTGAGTGTGAGGTGTGTTTAAAATCCTATGGACTATATCACCTAACTTATAATGGACATCACAACTATGACTACAAGGGGTGTGAAGGAAGTCAGACTGTTCGGAAATGTTATGCATGTAACCAGTGTGGTAAAACTTTGAGTTCTTTCAATTCTCTTCAAAGACATCAGAAAATTCATATTGAAGAAAGACCATATAAGTGTCAACAGTGTAGTAAGGCCTTTAGATGTCTCAATGCCCTTCAGTCACATGAAAGAATTCACACTGGAGAAAAACCTTACGAATGTAAACACTGTGGTACAGCCTTTAGCAGACTTACTCACCTGCGATTACATGAAAAAGTTCATACTGGAGAAAAACACTATGAATGTAAACAGTGTGATATAGTTTTCAAGTCTCAGAGTTCCTATCATAGACATAAAATAATGCATGGAGAAACATTCTATAATTGTAAAGAGTGTGGTAAATCCTTCATTTACCCCTCTTTACTTCAAATGCATGAAAGAACCCACACGGGTGAGAAGCCCTTTGAGTGTAAGCTGTGTGGGAAAGCTTTTAGATATCATTCTTCCATACGATTACATGAAAGAACTCATACGGGAGAAAAACCTTATGAATGTAAACATTGTGGTAAAGCATTTACACGTCAAAGTTACCTTCAATTTCATGAAAGAAGCCACACTGGAGAGAAACCTTATGAATGTAAAGAATGTGGTAAAGCTTTTAGGCATCACTCTTACCTTCGATTACATGAAAGAAGACATACTGGAGAGAAACCGTACGAGTGTGTACAGTGTGGCAGATCCTTCAGCCGGCAGAGTTCCTTTAAGAGGCATCAGTCTGTTCATGCTGTGGAAAACCCCTATAAATGTCAACAATACCTAATTCCTTTATCCCTGTTTCCTTCAAATGAATGAAAGAACTTAAACCAGCACTAAACCATCTGCATATGAACAATGTGATAAAATGCTTATCCTAATTCACATAAAAGACACGTAAGAACTCAAAATAGTGATGAGTCCTTAAAAAATGTAGTATAGTCTTTGGGTCACAGGAACTATAGTCTCACGATAGTGTACCCTGCAGAGTCACAGGGACTGTAGAGTCCACCGTAGTGTACCCTACAGGGTCACAGGGACTATAGAGCCTACCACCTGGAAGTAGTTACCAAAGATGACAACTCCTGCCCTTCAGCCTCCCATAACAGTTTGATACTCTCCAGACGATGTGTCTCCGGGAGGAGTAGGGCAAGAAGAAGGCCACAAAGGAATGACTGTGAAGTGCAGTGATTCGGCTCCAGAGCCCGACAACCAAGAAAGGCAGCACTTGGACTTTGGGGACCATCTTGAGGTTATAGAAACTCTTTCAGAAAACAGGAAATCATTCCCTATAATTACTAGAAGGTAGGTCTGCCCTTTTAATAAACTGCATTTTTAATGAAAACCTATGGATTCAGAGTTCTTAAGCAGCCTGCTTGAGTCTACTCCTGTCCTGTGGATGTATTCTGTGCTGTCATTCTCAAGTTCAATAAATCTATAGACTCTCAATATTACTTCTGTGTGTCTTTCTCACTTCTTTTGAAATAACCTATATATCACATCCTGGACACCTCCCCACCCCCTGGGCAGAACAGAAGGATGTTTGTAGTTAATTTGAGGGCTTTTAAACATATTCATCATTTACTGTTTGAGAATTTCATACATGCATGCAATGTGTTTTGATTAAATCCTATCTCCACTCTTATCATCTCTAATACCTCCCACGTGCCTTTTTTATTTTTTATTTTTTTTTTTAGCACTGGCCTAGGACTCACTGTATAGGAAGTTTGACTTTGGATTTAACAGAGAGCCACTTGCTCTTGCCTCCCTAGTATTGAGATTAAAGGTTATGTGCCACCAGAGTCTTTTTTTTTATTATTATTATTTTCCCACTGAGTCCAAATAATGCTGTGTTTGTGAAGACAGGCGCTAAAAAGAAATCCCACACTAGCTCAGAATTGAGTATAATAAAGGGTTATTTATTTAGGGGTAGACTCATAGATCACAGTCCTCTGCTTGCACAGAGAACAGCAACTGAATCCTGCAGCCGGAAGAGAGAGCAAACGTGCTTCACATTAGCATATATAGTATAAGAGGGCACACCCAAGTGGGTGGGTAACTTACAGGCTCCTACAGCATGTTTGTCCCTGTTTTTTCCTGGACCATGTTACCTAATCCAAAGCAATAAATACATCCTTATTCTTATACCTTGTTACCAGTACTGGCATTTCTACTCTTCCCAGAAGGAGTTAATTCCATGTGGTCTAAGGGAATTGCAAAAATATTTCCTAAAGAAAATGCCAGGTAAAACAATGCTGATACAGACTCAAGCCTCACCAACACTCCAGAGGTAAGGTACATGTTGTGATTCATGTAGTCTTGCAGGCTTGTGTTTTCTGATTCATATAAAGAGATATGTTTTGAATGTATATGGATATGAATATTGGTGTGTTATAAAGGTGGGAAAAACATAAAACTAGATCAGAATGAGTTAATGCAGAAATCCTGGGCTCAGTGCTGCAGATTATATACTCAGAAGGTCTAGGCGAGTGGGCTGGAGAGGGTTCAGTGGCTAAGAGCACTTGCTGTTCTTTCAGAGAACCTGGGTTTAGTTCCCAGTCCCCAAGTAGCAGCTTACAACTGCTCTAATGCCGTCTTCTGTTCTCAATATGCTCCTCTATATATGTGGAGCAAACACATACATGTAGGCAAACACATTAAATTTCTCTTAAAGTACAGTTTATTTGATTTGGTGGCTGAATTCTGGGTCAAAAGATTTCCTTCTGTGAATGAAGCATTAATGCCTGATATATAAAAATAAATATTGAAGAAATTCACAGACTCAAAAAATTGAAATGATTTACCACGTAAGGCCTGTTTTCAATGTTCAGGTTAAGAATAGTGCCTTTCATAGTGCAAGAAACAAATGTCAGGAGTGTCAGACCCTTGCTGAGTGGTTTGCTACCTAAACTGTGAGTGAAATGGAGGGACCAGCTTTGTGTTGTGTTACCACATAGCACTCATTCTGGGATGATTTTGGGTTCGTGCTGTTTTTAGAAGCACCTCAGCTTGATTTGCTTCCCCTCCTTTGGACTACATATTCCACCAGGAATAGGATTTCCTTCATCGGCCTCACTGTATGTGACCTAGTTTATTTGGGTATCTTTTTGGCTTGCACCTTACTAGAAGCTGTAGTACTGACTAGGTTGCCTGGTAATGAGTCCCGCTTTCTCTCGGTAAAGCCCTGTGCAGATGTTATGTGTAAATCTATCCCATAGCTGAGGTATGTCAGAGCAGGAAGGTTGCCGTTTGCTTAATTTTATATTTTTTCCTTTCTCATGTTTATATTCTCCTGGTCTTGATTGTAATAACTAAGGCATGTTGAAGGTTTTGTGAGAAAGTTGTTTTATTTTTTGAATCAGGTGTGTAAAGTTCCATATTTCAGCTTAAACTCCTGCCATGGCCCACCTTGTGGGACCTCAAGCTACAGAGCTCAACATGCTTTGCTTCCAGGAGGAGCATTTCTTTTTTTAAAAAAAAACATCCATCTATCTATCTATCTATCTATCTATCTATCTATCTATCTATCTATCTATCTATCTATCTATTTATTTATTATGTATACAGTGCAGGCCAGAAGAGGGTACCAAGACTCATTACAGATGGTTGTGAGCCACCATATGGTTGCTGGGAATTGAATTCAGGACCTTTGGAAGAGCAGCAGGCAAAGCTCTTAACCACTGAGCCATCTCTCCAGCCCCCAGGAGGAGCATTTCTTCTCAGGAGAGCAAGGGAAGGAGCAACACTGACGATCTCCATTCTTTCTCCATTCTGCCTTTTCCTTTGAAACGTCTTTGTCCTGTGCAGGATTTGTTTCCTTCTCTTCCTTGTGTCCGCCCCTTTCCT
Organism: Myodes glareolus; assembly: GCF_982192425.1. Lineage (NCBI taxonomy): Eukaryota > Metazoa > Chordata > Mammalia > Rodentia > Cricetidae > Myodes > Myodes glareolus. The sequence continues at coordinate 2,605,028 of NC_142048.1, read as the reverse complement.
TGCTTGCTTTGACAAAAGAATGAAGTCATTCTTCCTTCTGTTTAAGGCTTTGTGAGATAGGTTCTCACTCACTTGTCCAGTCAGGCCTAGAACTTACTATGTAGACTGGTCTCAGATTTCTGACAGTCTTCATGGGCTTAACTTTCTGAGTGCTGCATTTATAGGTTTATGCCATCTTGCCTGGAAAGGTGTGCTGGGATTAAGTCTAGGGCTTTATGTGTGCTAAGTAAGTAGTCTACACTGAGCTACCTCCAACCCTAGAGCATTCTTCAGAGGGTTAATATTTTCTATTTTATTTTTAAGACATTTTTATCTATGAATGTGTGGATGCCCGAGAAGGCCAGAAGACAATGTTGTGTTATTCCTTAGAGCTTTAGGGAGAGGTCATCGTGAGCTGCCTGATGTGCTGGGGAACTGAACTTGGATCCTCTGGAAAACAGCAAGTGTTATAAACCACTGAGGCATCTCTCCAGCCCCAACTTTACTGCTCAGCTGTCTCTCCAGCCCCATGTTAACTGCTCAGCTGTCCCTCCACCCCATGTTAACTGCTCAACCGTCCCTCCACCTCCATGTTAACTGCTCAGCCGTCCCTCCACCTCCATGTTAACTGCTCAGCCGTCCCTCCAGCCCCATGTTAACTGCCCTTCTTTTCTTTTGACTTTGTGAATGAGAGTCTCTCTGTGTTCTCAGGCTTGCCTTGAACTTGCAGCAGTCTAGCCACGGCCTCCCCACCACTGGATTATATGTGTGTGTGCCACTGTGCCCAATGTCTTACCTTTTCATACAGCCACTGTTTGTTTTTGTAATGTACAGTGCTTAACTTTTAGAAACCTAACATTATTTAATTTATTCTTTGTTTTGCTAAAATGGTATCTTCATTTTTGTTTTGTTTTTGCTTTTTTAAAATATGAAAACTAATATGTCTAGTGTCTTTATGCTGTAATACAATTAAAAAAAAGCCCTTTCATGTATGCTCTCAGTCTGCTTGCCATAGTAGGTAATTATAAATTTCACCAACTGGGGTTGGAGAAAGGACTCAGCAGTTACGAGAACTGGATGCTCTTCCAGAAAATCCAAGTTTAATTTCCAGCACCTACAAGGTGGCTCACAGTTATCTGTAAACTCCAGTTTCAGGGGGTCTGACACCCTCTTACAGCTTCCCTGGACAACAGGCATGAGGGCTATCCTGACAGGAATAAAGGCAAAAATCTCATGCACATATAATTTATTTTTTAATTGCAAGTTGGTTAGAAGAGCATTGGCAACTGAAAAAAGTCACTGAGGAGCTTTCCCCTTGGTTATTCTCTCCTGGCATGATCGAGAGGTCCTGCCAGTCATTTGACATAGGCGTTGTATTTTCAACAATGACCACAGGGAAGAAAATCACTACATTCCTGTCTAAATGTATTGATTAATAAAAAACTGATGGTTTTACCATATTCTGTAATCAGATTCGTCCAGTTCCCAAGAGTAATGGTTTTGGATTTGGTAGAAGCTGACCTGAGCTCAGGCTTTGATGCTGTGAAGGTGTGAGGTGAGCACCACAAGCTTGCATCCCTGTGTACCTGTGGCTCAGCCTCTGTAAGAGGCAGTGTTTTCAAAGACAGTACTGTGAAGACCAATTAAGGAACTGGAATCCTAGTGTAAAGTAGCGTACAGTACTCAGCATGGAGTGATTTTTTTTTTGGGTGGGGAAGGGGCTTTGGAGACAGGGTTTCTCTGTGTAGCCCTGACTGTCTTTGAACTAGCTCTGTAAGTCAGGCTGGCCTCTAAGTCACAGGGATTCTCCTGCCTCTGCCTCCTGAATGCTGGGAGTAAAGGCGTGTGCCACTACCACCACTACAGCAAGTTTTCAAATTCTTAATGACACAGCCTGTTGTGAAACTGTGGAAGTTTCCATGGTACTAAGTAGTATTTAAGAACTTCCCCATTCAACACAGAATCTGTCAAATGTTGTAAAGGGCCAGGCCCTCCTAGAATGCTTCCCCTGTTGTTTCCTCTGCCTACCTGCTGTAGTCCATTCATGTAATATCTATCTCTTAATTCTTCCCATGTAAGCTTCTGTGTTCAATCCTTTATCCCTAGAGACTAGAGCAGTGCCTGGCACATAGAACACTCTGAATAAGTTTCTGTTGCATTTTGATAGAGGTGAAGTACATTCCCTGTGTTTGGGAAAATAGATAACTGAGACATATTGCTCTTCCTTAGTCTTATCTCTTGAAAGGTTGAGCACATGGTGTTTGCTAAACATGATAAATCATAAATTAGATTATGCATCAAAACCCTGGGATCACAACCTTAACATCTTTACTCTGTAATCCTCTGGACAGGTTTAAAGTCTGTATAATAAAGAGTTGTATTTTTATTAAGGATATTTACTTTGATATTTTAGATAGTTTTGAAGATTATGCATCTCCCACCACCGCAGTCCAAACCTTCTTGTATACAACTGTGAAAAAAAAAAAAAGGGAAGAGGAGGCAGGAACCAGAAATCTCTGTGGGGCCAGGCCTGAGTCTGGGACCTCAGAGGGAGTAGGCTTGAACCAGGACTTCTGTGGGTCCTGGCATTGGTCTGGGACATCAAAGGGAATAGGTAGGAATCTGGAACCTCTGGAGGTCTGAGCATGAGTGTGGACCTCTGAGGGAGTAAGCCTTACCCAGGTCCTCTTCAGTTCTGGGTGCACCCAAGCCTGGGAACTCTGAGGCAGTAGACCAGAGCCAAAAACATTTACAGGACCAAGTCCAAGCCAGGGACTTCTGCCGGAGAATTTGCAGGATTTGCAGAAGCAGGTCAAGGCTGGTAACCTAGGCCAAAGTCAGCCTGAGGCAAGGAACTCCACCTTAAGCAACAAATTCCACAGGAGTGGGACTGAACCAGCTATCTAGGACAGAGTGGGCCTGAGGAAAAAAGCTCCACAGGAGCAGAAACCAGGAGCCAATCCAGTCCCGGGACACTGGCAGACCAAGGTTGAGTCAGTGACCTGATCCAGAGTCAGCAATCTCCACCAGAACAGGTACAGGGGAGTAACCACCAAGCCAGTGAGCCAGAGCCAGAGACCACTGAGGGGTCCATACGTGAATCTGGGACCTTCAAGGGAGTAGGCCTATGGCAGGACCTCTGTGGGACTGGGCGTGAGTCTAGGACCTCTCAGGAACTAGGCCTGAGCCAGGACCTCTGCCTGTCTGGGCATGAGTGAATCTGGAACCTCCGAGGGAATAGGCAGGAACCAGAGATCTCGGTGGGACTGGGCGTAAGTTTGGGACTTTGGAGAGAGTAGGCCTGAGCCAGGACCTCTGTGGGTCTGGGCATTGGTCTGGGACATCAAAGGGAATAGGCAGGAACCTGGAACCTCTACAGGTCCGAGCATGAATCTGGGACCTCTGAGGGAGTAAGCCTGAGCCAGGTCCTCTGTGGTTCTGGGTGCACCCGAGCCTGGGAGCTCAAACGCATTTGACCAGAGCCAGAAACCTTTGCAGGACCAAGTCCAAGCTAGGGACTTCTGCAGGAGGGTATCCAGACCAGGATTTACAGAAAGAGGTCAAAGCTGACAACCTAGGCCAAAGTAGGCCTGAGACAGCAAATTCCAAAGGAGCAGAACAAAGCACAGTAGCACTGAGATATCTCCAGGAACAGAGTAAACAACGGGGTAACTAGAACTGTGACAGTGACTGTATCACGAGGAACAACCACCTGAACTTTAGATTCTTTGGTGCCTAGAAGATTATTCAACAGAATCTCAGACAGCCCAAACCACATCTATTAGAGGAAAAGATGAGTAGAAAAGGTAAAAATACATGCAACACCACAAAGAGCAATAGAACACCAGTAAAACCTAAAAATCCTACAACAACAAGACTTGAACAACCAAGTATAGTTGAGGCAGAAGAAAATGACCTAAAAAATAACTTGAAGAGAATGTTTGAAACTCTTAAAGAGGAAATGAGAAATTCCCAAAAGAAATGGAGGAAAAGACCAAAAAAAAAAAAAAAAAAAAAAAAAGACATCAACAAATCCCTTAAATGTAGTGATGAGGCAAGCAGGCCTGCTTTTTGTCCTGCCCAGCTCCCACATGGCTAGCTTTACACCCAAAATAACAACACACAAATTGTATTCATTTAAACACTGCCTGGCCCGTTATCTTAGCCTCTTACTGGCTAACTCTCATATCTTGACTAACTCATTTCTATTAATGTGTGTAGCACCACGAGGTGGTGGCTTACCGGGAAGATTCTAACCTACGTCCGTCTGCCGGCCTCTGTTTTCTTTCTCCCACAATTCTGTTCTGTCTTCCCCGCCTACCTATGTTCTGACCTATCAGGCCAAGCAGTTTTCTTTATTAATTAACCAATGAAAGCAACAGATAGATAGAAGACTCTCCTACATCACTTAAAGAAAACAAAGAAAAAGTAATCAAACTTATGAAAGAAACTAATCAAGACTTGAAAACTGAAATAGAGACAATAAAGAAAATACAAGTCGAGGGAATTATAGAATGAGAAATCATGAGAAACAATCAGGAACTACAAAAGCAAGCATGAACAACAGAATGCAAGAGATGGAAGAGAGAATCTCAAGTGCTGAAGATACAATAGAGGAAATAGACTGACCAGTTAAAGAAAACTTTAAATCTAACAAAGCTTAACCCAAATATCTAGGAAATATGGGATACCATGAAAAGTCAAATCTAAGAATAATAGGTATAGAAGAAGAAGTTCAACTCAAAAGCACAGAAAATATATTTAATAAAATCATAGAAGTAAATTTTCCCAACCTAAAGAAAGATATGCCTATGAAGATACAAGAAGCTTACAGAACACCAAATAGACTGGATCCAAAAAAATAGACATCTTGCCACATAATAATCAAAACACTAAACATACAGAGTAAAGAAAGAATATTAAGAGCTGCAAAGAAAAAGGCCAAGTAACATATAAAGGTAGACTTATCAGAATTACACCTGACTTCTCAATGGAAACCAGGAAAGCCAGAAGGTCGTGGTCAAGCATTATGCATAAATTAAGAGACCATGGATGCCAGCCCAGACTCCTATACCCAGCAAAACTTTCAATCACCATAGAGGGATAAAACAAGATATTCCATGACAAAACTAGATTTGACCAATACCTAGCCACACAAAATACTAGACGGAAAACTCCAACCCAAGGAAGTTGGCTACAGAAACAAAAACACAGACAATCAAAGGTCTCATAGCAGCATATCCCAAAGATGGGAAAAATACACAAATTAACATCACCAACAATGAAAACTAAATTAACAGGAGATAGCAATCACTGGTCATTAATATCCCTTAATGTAAATGGATTCAACTCACTAAAAAAAGGCACAGGCTAACAGATTGGATATGAAAACAAAATCCATCTTTCTTCTGCATATAAGAAACACCTCTCAACCTCAAGACAGACATCGTCTCAGAGTAAAGGGTTGGGAAAAAAATATACTAATCAAATGGACCTAAGAAAAAACTGGGTGTAGCTATCCTAATATCTAGCAAAATAGTCTTCAAGCTAAAATCAGTCAAAAGAGACAAAGAAGGTGATTTCATATTGGTGACAGGAAAAATCCATCAAGAGGAAATTTCAATACTGAACATCTATGCTCCAAATACAAGGGCACCCTCATATGTAAAAGAAACACTTCTAAAGCTTAAATCATATATTAAACCCCACATACTAATAGTGGGAGACTTCAACACTCCCCTCTCACCACTGGACAGGTTAGTCAGACAAAACGAACAGAGAAATAAGAGAACTCAAAAGATCTTAACAGACATCTATAGAACATTCCATCCAAACAGAAAAGAATATAGGTATATTCTCAGCATCACATGGAACTTTCTCAAAAATTGGCCACATACTCAGTAAAAAACTAACCACAACAACTACAAAAAATTGGAGTAACCCAATGTACCTTATCAGATCACCATGGTTTAAAACTAGAAGTCAACAGCAATTCTGACTCCAGAAAACCCACAAACACATGGAAGTTAAACAATGCTTATCTGAATCATCAATGAGTCAAGAAAGAAATAAAGGAAGAAATTAAAGACTTCCAAAAATTCAATGAAAATGACCAGACAGCATACCCAAATATATGGGAAACAATGAAAGCAGTGTTAAGAGGAAGCACTAAATGCCTACATAAAGAAGCTGGAAAAAAACCCACACTAGTGAATTAACAGAACATTTGAAAACTTTAGAACAAAAAGAAACAAACTCACCTAAGAGAACTAGATGGCAGGAAATAATCAAATTGAGAGCTGAAATGCTGAAATCAACAAAATAGAAACAAAGAAAACAATACAAAGAATCAATGAGACAAAGAGTTGGTTCTTCGAAAAAAAATCAACAAAAGAGACAAATCTTATCCAAACTATCCAAAAGGCAGAGAGACAATATCCAAATTAACAAAATCAGAAATGTAAAGGGGGACATAACAACAGACACAGAGAAAATACAGATCATCAGGTCATATTTCAAAAACCTGTATTCCACAAAATTGAAAAACTTAAAAGAAATGGACAACTTTCTGGTTAAATATCATGTACCAAAATTAAATCCAGACTTTATCTAAAAATTAAACAGACCTATAACTGCTGAAGAAATAAAAACAGTCATCAAAAGTCTCCCAACCAAAAAAAGCTCAGGACCAGATGTTTTCAGCTCAGAATTCTATAAGACTTTCAAAGAAGAACTATTACCAATACTCCTCAAATTATTCCACACAATAGAAAAAGAAGGAACAATGGCAAACTCTTTTTGTGAGGCTACAATTACCCTGATACACAGAAAGACATTACTAAGAAGGAGAATTACAGACCAGTCTCACTCATACACATCGATGCAAAAATACTCAATAAAATACTGGCAAATTGAATCCAAGAATGCATCTGAATCACCATCCACCATGATCAAGTCGGTTTCATCCCAGAGATGCAGGGATGATTCAGCATATGAAAATCTGTCAACGTAATCCACCATATAAACAAACTGAAAAGTAAAAACCACATGATCATCTCATTAAATACCAAAAAATCTTGCTGCAAAATGCAACATCCCTTCATGATAAAGGTCTTGGAGAGAGCAGGGATACAAGGAACATACATAAACATAATAAAAGCAATATACCACAAGCCAACAGCCAGCATCAAACTAAATGGAGAGAAACTTCCAGCGATTCCACTGAAATCAGGATCAAGACAAGGTTGTCCATTCTCTCCATATCTATTCAATATAGTTCTTGAGATCCTAGATAGAGCAATAAGACAACAAAAGGAGATCAAGGATATACAAATTAGAAAAGAAGTCAAACTCTCACTGTTTGCTGATGATATGATAGTTTATATTAGTGATCCCAAAAATTCTACCAAGGAACTTCTACAACTCAGCAATGTACTAGGATACAAGATTAACTTAAAAAAAAAAATCAGTAGCTCACCTGTACACAGATGATAAACGGGATGAGAAAAAAATCAGAGAAACATCACCCTTCACAATAACCACAAATAGCGTAAAATATCTCAGAGTAACTCTAACCAAACAAGTAGAAGACTGGTATGACAAGAACTTTAAGTCTTTGAAGAAAGAAATTGAAGAAGACACCAGAAAGTGGAAAGATCTCCTATGTTCTTGGGTAGGCAGAATTAACTTAGTAAAAATTGCAATCTTACCAAAAGCATTCTACAGATTCAATGCAATGTCCATCAAAATCCCAGCAAAATTCTTCACAGACCTCGAAAGAGCAGTACTCAACTTCATATGGAAAAGCTAAAAACCCAGGATAGCCAAAACAATCCTGGGCAATAAAAGAACTTCTGGAGGCATCACAATCCCCGACTTCAAACTCTAATACAGAGCTACAGTACTGAAAACAGCCTGGTATTGGCATAAGAACAGACAGGAAAACCAATGGAACCAAATAGAAGACCCGAATATTAATCCACACACCTTCGAACACCTGATTTTTGACAAGAAGCAAAACATATCAAATGGAAAAAAAGAAAGCATATTTAACAAGTGGTGTTGGCATAACTGGATATCAACATGTAGAAGAATGAAAATAGACCCATATCTATCACCATGCACAAAACTCAAGTCCAAATGGATCAAAGATCTCAAAATAAAGCCAGCCACACTGAACCTTATAGAAGAGAAAGTGGGAAGTACACTTGAACGCATTGACACAGGAGACCACTTCCTAAATATAATCCCAACAGCACAGACTCTGAGAGAAACAATTAATAAATGGGACCCCCTAAAACTGACAAGCTTCTGTAAAGCAAAAGATACCGTCAGCAAGACAAAATGACAGCCTACAGAATGGGAAAAGATCCCACATCGGACAGAGGTCTGATCTTCAAAATATACAAAGAACACATAATCCAATAAAAAAAAAATGGAGTACAGACCTAAACAGAGAACTCTCAACAGAGGAATCTAAAATGGCTGAAAGACACTTAAGGAAATGTTCAACCTCCTTAGTCATCAGAGAAATGCAAATCAAAACAACTCTGAGATTCCATCTTACACCTGTAAGAATGGCCAAGATCAAAAACACTGAGGACAATTTATGCTGGAGAGGTTGTGGGGAAAAGGGAATACTTCTACATCACTGGTGGGAATGCAAGCTGGTACAGCCTCTTTGGATGTCAGTGTGGCGATTTCTCAGAAAACTAGGAAACAACCTTCCTCAAGACCCCGTAATACCACTTTTGGGTATATATCCATCCAAAGGATGCTTAATCGTGCCACAAGGACATGTGCTCAACTATGTTCATAGCAGCTTTGTTTCTCTTAGTCAGAACCTGGAAACAACTTAAATGTCCCTCGACTGAAGAATGGATAAGGAAAATGTGGTACATTTACACAAATGAGTGCTACACAGCAGAAAAAATAACGACAGCTTGAATTTTGCAGGAGAATGGATGGAGCTAGAAAACATTATTTTGAGTGAGTAACCCAGACACAGAACAACAATTATCACATGTACTCACTCATAGGTGGTTTTTAAACTTAAAGCAAAGAAAGAGATCCTACGAAATTACAATGCCAGAGAACATAGACAACAACAAGGACACTAAGAGAGACTTACATAGATATAATCTACATGGAAAGTAAAAAAAGACAAGATCTCCTGAGTAATTGGGAGAATGGAAACCTTGGGGGAGGTTTGAAGGGAGCAGGGGAGAAGCAGGGAAGGGAGCAGAGAAAAATGTAGAGGTCAATAAAAATCAATAAAACAGGAAAGAGGCATACAGTTGTTCTTAACTGAAAAGTAGCTTGTATTATTTGACGTTATAATATGTCATCAATATTTATCAATTTATGTCATTATTACTTACAACTCGTCACTTTAAATAGTTTTTAAGTAAAAGATTTAACTATCTTTGATACCTTTCTTCTTGAGCTCATAGTTGATGAATACAACACAATAAAATGGCTTTAATTTTGAAAATTAATTTGAAAATGCACATCATATTTAACATGGTGGTGATAAGATGGAGATTCATGCAGATCGAAATGAACTCTATTTCTTTAGGTGTTGCCAAAAATGATGGCATTCTGTTATCAAATACAAACAGGCCCAAACTTTGACCCTAGGAAGAAAGATGGAGCCCTGCATGTGATTGGTTCCCTGGCTGAGATTTTGTTGAAGAGTAAAACTATCAGTTTCTTTTTTCATATGTTGGAAGGTATTTGTGTAGTGTTTGTGTGATTGTGTATGTTCATGTGTATAGACATGTGGTTTGGAGGCCAGAGTGAGGTGCCTTCCTCTATGACTCCCCTTATTTTTGTTATTTTACTTTTAAGTGTATGGGTGTTTGCATATGCCTGGTTCCTGAAGAGCTGGAAGAAGGTGTCAGACTCACTGAAGCAGGAGTTAGGGATGGTTATGAGGTGCCATGTGAGTACTGAACTGAACTTAGGTTCTCTGGAAAAGGAGCCAGTACTCTTTACTGTTTAGCTATCTCTCTAGCTGCTGGTTCCTTATTTTTAGACAGATCTCTCATTATCTTGGAACTTACCAATTTCTAGACTGGCTACTGTGGCTGGTCTCCACAGGACTGAACAAGCCCTGGAGAGTCAGGTCCGTGATGCTGCAACCCACTCTAACACAATGGGTCTCTGCAGGGCTGGACAGCCCATGAAAAGCCAGACCTGTGACGAAGAGCTATGCCCTCCATGGGTGACCTCACCTGGGACAGACAGTCCCTGAAGAGCAGGGCCAGGGATGCTGTGCCCCCCCCCCCCATTTCCACAACTAGCCTCCATAGTACTGGAACGTTCTTGTGGAGCCAGGCCTGGGGAACCGAAGTCCCCTACTTCACAGCTGGACACCACAGACCTGGCGAGTCCCTGGGGATTCTTCCCCATGGAGCTGCATCTTCCTCTTGCATGTTTGCTCTCCTCAGGAGAGGACAGGCCCTTGGGCTCCAGTCCAGCTGTTTTCCCTCTTCCATGCCTGGTCTGTGATTCTTCCACATCTAGCCTGCCCAGGGCCTACCAGGGTAGGGAAGTTGCACGCTCTTCTGTGGCTTGACTCCCAATGGTAGGACAAGCAGTGTTGAGCCAGGCTGGGGAAGATGTGACCCCTCTTCCGTAGTTGGCCAGCACATGGCCCGAGAGTGCCTGGGGATCTGTGTCAGGTAACTGCACACCTCTCTTCCACATATTTCCTCACCAGAGGTAGCCATGCCCTGAGAAGTCAGGTCATATAAACTGCAAAACTTCTTCCATGGCTGACCTCCCCAGGGCCGGCCATAACCTGGGGTCCAGGTTGTGGAAATTTTGCTACCTCTTCCATGGCTCTCCTGAATACCCTCTTCCACAGTTGGCCTCTCAGGGCCTGCAAACCTGTGGAATCTGCATCCCCTCTTTCCATGGCCTGAAAAGCCAGGGACACTGTGTCCTTTCTTCCACAGATAGCACCACCAGCGCCTTCTAGGCTAGGAAATCTGTGCCCTGTCTTCAATGACTGGACTCCCCTGAACAGGACAGTCCCTGGGGAACCAGACCAGGGAAATTGCACCCCCTCTTCTATCCTGGCTTCAATTTGGCAGGCTATTCCTTCAGGAGCCAAACCAGGGAGTTGGCACATACTCTTCCACAACTGCCTTTGCTGGACTAGACATGCCTTGGGGTTTCAGGCCTTTGAAGCTATGCCCCTTGTTCCATGGCTGGTCTCCACAAGACAGGACAGGCCCGATGGAGCCAGGCCTGAGATGCTGTGCCCTGCTCTTCAATTGTTGACATTAGGAGGCCTAGACAGCCACTGGGGTGACCGCTGGGGAAGCTGTGACCACTCTTCCATGGCTTTCTTCTTCTTCTTCTTCTTCTTCTTCTTCTTCTTCTTCTTCTTCTTCTTCTTCCTCTTCCTCTTCCTCTTCCTCTTCCTCTTCCTCTTCCTCTTCCTCTTCCTCTTCCTCTTCTTCTTCTTCTTCTTCTTCTTCTTCTTCTTCTTCTTCTTCCTTTTTCTTCTTCATTTTTATTTTTATTTTTTTAAAAAAATTTCCACCTCCTCCCCTCCTCCCACTTCCTTCCCCTCTCCTTTTCCCAATCCCCCTCCCCTCCTTCTCCAGGCCAAAGAGCAGTCAAGGCTCCCTACTCCAAGGTCCTCCCTGCTCCCCCCAGGTCCAGGAAGGTGAGCATCCAAACAGACAAGGCTCCCACAAAGCCCGTCCATGCAGGAGAATCAAAGCCCAGAACCATTGTCCTTGGCTTCTCAGTCAGCCTCCACCGTCAACCACATTCAGAGAGTCCAGTTTGATCACATGCTCCATCAGTCCCATTCCAACTGGCCTTGGTGAGCTTTCATTAGATCTGTCCCACCGTCTCAGTGCGTACCCCTCGCGGTCCTGACTTCCTTGCTCATGTTCTTTCTCCTTCTGCTCCTCATTAGGACCTTGGGAGCTCAGTCCAGTGCTCCAATGTGGGTCTCTGTCTCTATCTCCATCCATCACCAGATGAAGGTTCTATGGTAATATGCAAGATATTCATCAGTGTGGCTATAGGACAAGGCCAGTTCAGGCACCATTTCCTCTGCTGCTCAAGGAACAATGGGGATATCTCCTTGGACACCTGGGAACCCCTCTAGAGTAAAGTCTCTTGCCAACCCTAAAATGGCTCCCTTAATTAAGATATATACCGCCCTGCTCCCACATCCACCTCTCCTTTATCCCAACCATCCCATTCCCTCAAGCTCACCCCATCCTCCCCTTCTCCCTTCTCCCCCCCATCTCCCCTTATTCCCACCTCACCCCCACTCCCGTGCTCCCAACCCCTGCTGGCAATTTTGTCAACTTCCAATATCCAGGAGGATAACTATATGTTTTTCTTTAGGTTCACCATCTTATTTAGCTTCTCTAGGACCACGAATTATAGGCTCAATGTCATTTATTTATGACTAGAATCCACTTATGAGTGAGTACACTTTCCTCTTTTTGGGTCTGGGTTACCTCACTCAGTAAAGTGTTTTCTATTTCCATCCATTTGCATGCAAATTTCAAGATGTCATTGTTTTTTTTACCGCTGAGTAGAACTCTAAAGTATATATGTGTGCCACACCTTCTTTATCCATTCTTCAATTGAGGGGCACCTAGGTTGTTTCCAGGTTCTGGCTATTACAAATAGTGCTTCTATGAACATAGTTGAACAAATGCTTTTGTAGTATGATTGGGCATCTCTTGGGTATATTCCCAAGAGTGGAATTGCTGGGTACTGAGGTAGGTTGACTCCCAGTTTCCTGAGAAACCACCACACTGATTTCCAAAGTGGTTGCACAAGTTTGCATTCCCACCAACAATGGATGAGTGTTCCCCTCACTCCACATCCTCTCCATCTTAGGCTTAAGTGTCTTCTGGCCACTTAAACTTCTTCTGTTTAGAATTCTCTGTTTAGTTCAGTGCCCCATTTTTTAATTGGGTTAATTAGCATTTTAAAGTCTACTTTCTTGAGTTCTTTATATTTTGGAGATTAGACCTTTGTCTGATGTGGGGTTGGTGAAGATCTTCTCCCAATCAGTAGGTTGCCGATTTGTCTTAATGACAGTGTCCTTTGCTTGACAGAAGCTTCTCAGTTTCAGGAGGTCCCATTTATTAATTGATTCTCTTATTGTCTGTGCTACTGGGGCTCTATGTAGGAAGAGGTCTCCTGTGCCCATGTGTTGTAGATCACTTCCCACTTTCTCTTCTATCAGATTCAGTGTGGTCAGATTAATATTGAGGTCTTTAATCCATTTGGTCTTGAGTTTTGTGCATGGTGATAGATATGGATCTACTTTCATTCTTCTACAGGTTGACATCCAATTATGCCAGCACCGTTTGTTAAAGATGCTTTCTTTCTTCCATTGTATAATTTTAGCTCCTTTGTCGAAAATCAGGTGTTCATAGGTTTGTGGATTAAGATCTGGGTCTTTGATTTGATTCCATTGATCAACATCCCTGTTTTTGTGCCAACACCAAGCTGTTTTCATTACTGTAACTCTGAAGTCAGGGATGATAATGCCTCCGGAAGTACTTTCATTGTATAGGATTGTTTTGGCTATCCTGGGTTTTTTGTTTTTCCATATGAAGTTGATTATTGTTCTCTCAAGGTCTATGAAGAATTTTGTTAGGATTTTGATGGGGATTACATTGAATCTATAGATTGCTTTTGGTAGAATTGCCATTTTTACTCCTCCCAATCCAAGAGCAAGGGAGATCCTTCCATTTTCTGGTATCCTCTTCAATTTCTTTCTTCAAAGACTTAAAGTTCTTGTCAAATAGATCTTTCACTTTCTTCGTTAGAGTAACCCCAAGATACTTTATACTATTTGTTGCTATCGTGAAAGGTATGTTTCCCTGATTTCCCTCTCTGCTTCTTTGTTCTTTGTGTATAGAAGGGCAGCTGATTTTTTGGAGTTGTTCTTGTATTCTGCCACATTGCTAAAGGTGTTTATCAGCTGTAGGAGTTTTTTGGTAGAGTTTTTGGGGTTGCTTATGTACACTATCATGTCATCTGCAAATAATGAAAGCTTGACATCTTCCTTTCCAATTCGAATCCCCTTGATCTCCTTATGTTGTCTTATTGCTATTGCTAGAACTTCAAGCACTATATTGAAGAGGTATGGAGAGAGTGGACAGCCTTGTCTTGTTCCTGATTTTAGTGTGATGGCTTTGAGTTTCTCTCTATTTAATTTGATGTTAGCTGTCGGCTTGCTGTACATTGCTTTTATTATATTTAGGAATGAACCTTGTATCCCTCATCTCTCCAAGACCTTTAAAGGGGTGTTGAATTTTGTCAAATGCTTTTTCAGCATCTAATGAAATGATCATATGGTTTTTTCCTTCAGTTTATTTATATGATGGATTACATTGATAGATTTGTGTATGTTGAACCAGTCTTGCCTCTCTGGGATGAATCCTACTTGATCATAATGTATAATTTTTTGGATGTGTTCTTGGATTCTGTTTGCCAGAATTTTATTGAGAATTTTTGCATCGATGTTCATGAGTGAGATTGGTGTGTAATTCTCTTTCTTGGTTGTGTCTTTGTGTGGTTTTGGTATCAGGGTGACTGTAGCTTCATAAAAAGAGTTTGGTAATGACTCTTCTGTTTTTATTTTGTGAAACACATTAAGGAGTATAGGTATTAGCTTCTCTTGGAAGTTCTGATAGAATTCTGCATTGAAACCATCTTGTCCTGGGCTTTTTTTTGGTGGGGAGGTTTCTGATGACAGCTTCTAATTCCTCGCGACTTACAGGTCTATTTAAACTGTTCACCTGGTCTTGATTTAATTTTGGTATATGGTACTTATTTTAAAAAGTGTCCATTTCTTTCACATTTTCCAATTTTGTGACATACAAAATTTTGTTTTTGTAGTAAGATCTAATGATTCTCTGAATTTCCTCAGTGTCTGTGGTTATGTCCCCCCTTTCATTTCTGATCTTGTTAATATGCTTGTTCTCTCTGTGTCGTTTGATTAGTTTGGCTAGGGGTTTGTCAATCTTGTTGATTTTCTCCA
The DNA here is from genome assembly GCF_982192425.1 of Myodes glareolus. Taxonomy (NCBI): domain Eukaryota; kingdom Metazoa; phylum Chordata; class Mammalia; order Rodentia; family Cricetidae; genus Myodes; species Myodes glareolus. Next base: position 2,590,009 of record NC_142048.1, on the reverse strand, counting down.
GAAACCAGCTTTTTGTTTCATTGATTCTTTTTTTTTTGAAAGTAATTTTATTAAATTATAAAAGTTTCCATTTCCGCCCCTCCTCCCACCACCCTCCCACTCCCCCCACTCCCTCTCCTCCTCCCTCTCCATCCCAAGAGCAGTCAGGTTTTCCTGCCCTATGGGAAGTTCAAGTTCCTCCCCCCTCCCTCCAGGTCCAGGAAGGTCAGTGTCCAGATAGGCTGGATCCGCAACATCCAGTATATGCAGAGGAGACAAGTCCCAGTGTCATTGTCAATGGCTTTTCAGAAAGACTCCGGGCCAGTCACATTCAGAGAATCCGGTCACAATCAGAGAATCTGGTTGGATCATGTCCTGGTTCAGTCCCAGTCCAACTGGCCTTGGTAAACTCTCATTAGATCCGTCCCCTTGTATCAGTGGGTGATCGCATCCCTCACAGTCCTTATTTCCTTTTTCATTTTCTTCATCCTTCTGCTCCTCATTTGGACCTTGGGGGGCTCAGTCCGGTGCTCCAATGTGAGTCTCCGTCTGTATTGCCACCCATCGTCAGATGAAGGTTCCCTCTGCTCTTGCCTTCTTTGCTCACGTTCTCTTTCCTTCTGCTTCTCGTTTGGACCTAGGGAGTTAAGTCCAGTGTTCCGATGTGGGTCTCTGTCTCTATCTCCATCCATCGCCAGATGAAGGTTCTATGGTGATAAGCAAAATATTCATCAGTATGGTTATGGGCCTAGGCCATTTCAGGCACCCTCTCTTCTGTCCAGAGAACAATCTGGGGATCTCTCCTTGGACCTGGGATCCCATTTATAATCAAGTCTCCTGTAAACCCTAAAATGACTCCCTTAGTTGAAATATATTCTTCCCTGATCCCATATCCATCCTTCCTCCCTCCCCCCATCCCAGGCCACCGAACTTTCCCCATTCCTTCCCTACTCCCTTCTCTCTAACCCTCTCCCCTTCCAACAACCCCCCCCCCCCCCCCGCATGCACCCGAGGTTACCTGGTACTCTTGTCTATTTCCAATCTCCAGGCGGATAGCTACATGATTTTCATCTTATTTAGCTTCTCTAGGATCATGAATAATAGGCTCAAAGACCTTTAATTATGGTTAGAATTCACATATGAGTGAATACACACCATATTCCTCTTTTTGGGTCTGGCTTACCTCACTCAATAAAGCGTTTTCTATTTCCATCCATTTGCATGCAAAATTCAAGATGTCATTGTTTTTTACCGCTGAGTAAAACTCTAATGTGTGTATATGTTCCACACCTTTCTTAACCATTCTTCTACTGAGGGGCACCTAGGTTGTTTCCATGTTCTGGCTATTACAAATAGTGCTGCTATGAACATAGTTGAACAAATGCTTTTGTAGTATGTTAGGGCATCTCTTGGGTATATTCCCAAGAGTGGAATTGCTGGGTCCTGAGGGAGGTTGACTCCCAGTTTCCTGAGAAACTGCCACACTGATTTCCACAGTGGCTGCACAAGTTTGCATTCCCACCAATAATGGATGAGTGCTCCCCTCATTCCACATCCTCTCCAGCATAGGCTATTGTTGGTGTTTTTGAGTTTGGCTATTCTGACAGGTGTAAGATGATATCTCAAAGTTGTTTTGATTTGCATTTCCCTGATCGCTAAGGAGGTTGAGCATGACCTTAAGTGCCTTTTGGCCATTCGAAGTTCATCTGTTGTGAATTCTCTGTTCAGTTCAGTACTCCATTTTTTAATTGGGTTAATTAGAATTTTAGTGTCTAGTTTCTTGAGTTCTTTGTATATTTTGGAGATCAGACCTTTGTCTGATGAGGGGTTTGTGAAGATCTTCTCCCAGTCGGAAGGTAGCCTTTTTGTCTTACTGACAGTGTCTTTGCTTTGCAGAAGCTTCTCAGTTTCAGTAGGTCCCAATTATTCATTGTTTCTCTTATTGTCTGTGCTCCTGGGGTTCTGCTTAGGAAGTGGTCTCCTGTGCCTATATCTTGTAGACTACTTCCCACTTTCTCTTCTATCAGGTTCAAAGTGGTCGGATTAATGTTGATGTCTTTAATCCATTTGGACTTGAGCTTTGTGCATGGTGATAGATATGGATCTATTTTCATTCTTCTACAGGTTGACATCCAGTTATGCCAGCACTATTTGTTAAAGATGCTTTCCTTCTTCCATTGTATACCTTTAGTTCCCTTGTCAAATATCAGGTGTTCATAGGTTTGTGGGTTAATATCCGGGTCTTCTATTCGATTCCATAGGTCGACTTCTCTGTTGTTATGCCAATACCAAGCTGTTTTCAATACTGTAGCTCTATAATAGAGTTTGAAGTCAGGGATGGTAATGCCTCCAGAAGTTCCTTTATTGTATAAGATTGTTTTGGCTATCCTGCGTTTTTTGTTTTTCCATATAAACTTGATTATTGTTCTCTCAAGGTCTGTGAAGAAGTTTGATGGGATTTTGATGGGAATTGCATTGAATCTATAGATTGCTTTTGGTAGAATTGCCATTTTTACTATGTTGATTCTCCCAATCCAGAGCAGGGGAGGTCTTTCCATTTTCCTCCTCAATTTCTTTCTTCAAGGACTTAAAGTTCTTGTTAAATAGGTCTTTCACTTCCTTGGTTAGAGTTACCCCAAGATATTTTATGCTATTTGTGGCTATAATGAAAGGTGATGTTTCTCTGATTTCCCTCTCTGCTTCTTTATCCTTTGTGTATAGGAGGGCAACCGATTTTTTGGAGTTGATCTTGTATCCTGCCACATTACTAAAGGTGTTTATCAGCTGTAGGAGTTTTTTGGTAGAGTTTTTGGGGTTGCTTATGTACACTATCATGTCATCTGCAAATAATGAAAGCTTGACATCTTCCTTTCCAATTCGAATCCCCTTGATCCCCTTATGTTGTCTTATTGCTATTGCTAGGACTTCAAGCACTATATTGAAGAGGTATGGAGAGAGTGGACAGCCTTGTTGTGTTCCTGATTTTAGTGGAATGGCTTTGAGTTTCTCTCTGTTCAATTTGATGTTAGCTGTCAGCTTACTATATATTGCTTTTATTATATTTAGGTATGATCCTCGTATACCCAATCTCTCCAACACCTTTATCATAAAGGGGTGTTGAATTTTGTCAAATGCTTTTTCAGCATCCAATGAAATGATCATATGGTTTTTTCTTTCAGTTTATTTATATGATGGATTACATTGATAGATTTGCGTATGTTGAACCAGCCCTGCATCTCTGGGATGAAGCCCACTTGATCATAATGGATAATTTTTCTAATGTATTCTTGGATTTGGTTTGCCAGTATTTTATTGAGAATTTTAGCGTCAATATTCATGAGTGAGATTGGTCTGTAATTCTCTTTCTTGGTTGTGTCTTTGTGTGGTTTTGGTATCAAGGTAACTGTAGCTTCATAAAAAGAGTTTGGCAATGATTCTTCTGTTTCTATATTGTGAAATACATTAAGGAGTGTAGGTATTAGCTCTTCCTGGAAGTTCTGGTAGAATTCTGCATTGAAACCATCTGGTCCTGGGCTTTTTTTGGTAGGGAGATTTTTGATAACAGCTTCTAATTCTTCACGACTGACAGGTCTATTTAGATTGTTCACCTGGTCTTGGTTCAACTTTGGTATATGGTACTTATCTAAAAAAATGTCCATTTCTTTTACATTTTCCAACTTTGTGACATATAAACTTTCGTAGTAAGATCTAATGATTCTCTGAATTTCCTCTGTGTCTGTGGTTATGTCCCCCTTTTCATTTCTGATCTTATTAATTTGCATGTTCTCTCTCTGCCATTTGATTAACTTGGATAGGGGTTTGTCAATCTTGTTGATTTTCTCCAAGAACCAGCTTTTTGATTCATTGATTCTTTGGATTGTTTTCTCTGTTTCTATTTTGTTGATTTCAGCCCTCAGTTTGATTATTTCCAGTCTTCTAGACCTCCTGGGTGAATCAGCTTCTTTTTTTTCTAGAGCTTTCAAGTGTGCTGTTTTGTCTCCAATGTGTGCTTTCTTCGTTTTCTTTAATTGGGCCCTTAGTGCTATGAACTTTCCTCTTAGCACTGCTTTCATAGTGTCCCATAGGTTTGAGTATGTTGTGTCTTTATTTTCATTAAATTCAAGGAAGACTTTAATTTCTTTCTTTATTTCTTCCTTGACCCAGGGGTGATTTAGTATTTGACTGTTCAACTTCCATGAGTTTGTTGGTTTCCTTGGGGTAGCACTGTTGTTGAATTCTAACTTTAATCCATGGTGGTCTGACAAGACACAGGTGGTTACTAATATTTTTTTGTATCTGTGGAAGTTTGCTTTGTTACCCAGTATGTGGTCAATTTTTGAGAAGGTTCCATGAGCTGCAGAGAAGAAGGTATATTCTTTCCTATTTGGGTGGAATGTTCTATAGATGTCTGTTAAGTTCATTTGATTCAATACCTCCAATAATTCTCTTATTTCTCTGTTAGGTTTCTGTCTGATTGACCTGTCCATTGGTGAGAGAGGAGTGTTGAAGTCTCCTACTATTAGTGTGTGTGGTTTGATGACTGCCTTGAGTTCTAGAAGTGTTTCTTTTACATAAGTAGGAGGCTTTATATTAGGGGCATAGATATTCAGGATTGAAACTTCCTCCTGATGAATTGTTCCTGTTATGAGTATAAAATGCCCGTCTCCATCTCTTCTGATTGATTTTAGTTTGAAGTCAATTTTTTTTTTGGAAATTATAATGGCCACACCTGCTTGTTTCTTAGGTCCGTTTGCTTGAAAAACCTTTTCCCAACCCTTTACTCTGAGTAGATGTGTGTCTTTGTGGTTGAGGTGTGTTTCTTGTAAACAGCAGAATGTTGGATCCTGTTTTCGTATCCAATCTTTTAGTCTGTGCCTTTTTATAGGTGAATTGAGTCCATTGATATTAAGTGATATTAATGACCAGTGGTTGTTGACTCCAGTAATTTTTTTTTGTGGGGGCGTAGTGGAGTGTATGTTTTTCCCTTCTTTGAGTTAAGCTCGTGAAGGGTCGCTAGCTGTCTGAGTTATTGTAGGCATTGTTGGCAATGTTGGATTCCTTGGGTTGCGATTTTCCTTCTATTACTTTCTGTAAGACTGGGTTTGTGGCTACGAATTGTTTAAATTTGTTCTTATCCTGGAATATTTTGTTTTCTCTATTGATAGTGAATGATAGCTTGGCTGGGTATAGTAGTCTGGGTTTGCATCCATGGTCTCTTAGTTTCTGCAGTACCTCTATCCAGGACCTTCTGGCTTTCATGGTTTCCATAGAGAAGTCCGGTGTAAGTCTGATAGGTTTACCTTTATAAGTTACTTGACTTTTTTTCCTTTGCAGCTCTTAATATTCTTTCTTTTATCTGTATGTTTTGTGTTTTGATTATTATATGGCGAGGGGATGTTTTTTTTTTGATCAAGTCTATTCGGTGTTCTGTATGCTTCTTGAACCTTCATAGGAATATCATTCTTTAGTTTGGGAAAGTTTTCTTCTATAATTTTGTTGAGTATATTTTCTGGGCCTCTGATCTGTAGTTCTTCTCCTTCTTCAATCCCTATTATTCTTACATTTCATTTTTTTATTGTGTCCCAAATTTCTTGAATGTTTTGTGATGAGAATTTGTTGAATTTGCCGTTTTCTTTGATCAGAGCATTTATTTTCTCTATGGTATCTTCAGACTCTGAGATTCATCCTTCCATCTCTTGTATCCTATAGGTTATGCTTGATTCTGTAGTCTCTGTTTGTTTACCTAGATTTTACATATCCAGCCGGCCCTTGTTTTGTGTTTTCTTCATTGCCTCCAGTTCAGTTTTCAATTCTTGAACTGTTTCCATTACCTGTTTGATTGATTTTTCTTGGCTTCCCAGTGTATCATTCAGGGATTTACTCATTTCTTCGAACATTTTGTTATACTTCTCATCCATTTCTTTACTCATTTCTTCAATCTTTTTGTTGTATTTCTCATCCAGTTCTTTAAGGGAGTTATTCATATCCTGTTTAAGGGACTCTATTGCTTTCATAATGGCACTTTTTTCCACTTCTTCTGAATTAAGAGGTTCAGGTCCTTCTATTGTAGGGTCATTGGGATCTGGTTATTTCATGTTGTTTTTTAGATTGTTGGAGGAGTTCTTGCCTTGGCGTCTGCCCATCTCTTCCTTCAAATGCTCTATATTGGATCTTCTGGTACCGGGTCAGGTTCCCTTGTTGGGCAGGGACTTCACTGACATTTTTCTAAACCTACTACGAAATTATATACAATAAGCACAAATATCCTATTCTAACTAGCTTAAGTCTTATATAATAAATAACTTGGCCGAATCATGAGAGGAAAGTAACTACATTTATATAGTCTTCAACCCCATCGAAGATCTGATAAAGGATATAATGTTACCTGAATAATTAGGAAGTGCAATCAAATAATTTCCAAAACATGCAACAAATCACAGAGACAACTGACTACCTGGGCAACCACCCAAAGTCACGTTTGCAGCATTGAAGCAACCAACTTTTTCTAAGGCCTAACGTAACTGACATACCATTTTCAAAGGCAAGAAACTTTTCAAAACTATCTTACCCTGTCTTGGCAGGATATGACAGTCCTGTTTTATCCATTTACAGATACTCTGTATCTCTATCAGTGGTTGAGGTATGGGCATTTCTTTACCCAAAGGCCAGTTCTGTCAAGAAGAAAGGTGGAGTGTCTTTGGTGCTCAACATTCTCTTGGGAATAGATCAGTGTTGTCTGGAGCGATTGTGTCTCACTACCTCGGAACTCTGAGTTAGATTAAAGGCCATTTTCTATAGCTCTTTGAAGAGGTTGAAGATTATCTATCTATACTGAATATAATCTCTATGTATCTAAAGAACCTGATTAGTCTAATTATAAATGACAAACATAGATAACTATTGATCTATATAATTCTCAATTATACAGATCTAACTTAAAGACTAAGATAATAAACAACTGTGCAATATATGAGGACAATATGACCTCCAAATGTAAACAATGTACAAGTATACATTGCAATATGGTAAATATGTATCAATACATAAACAATATGTGTATCTTAATCAGAGGTAGAAATGTACACTGCAATAGGGTAAATATACAATATTAATACAGTATATATTTATACATATATATATCAATACATAAAAATGGTTTAAACAGAGGTAAAAGCATGCATGCATGCAATAGTCAATATAATTTAACTTTGTATCAATATATACAAAAACAATAACTCATAAGTGCCAATCTATTATCCCATCATCCAATTATCCCTCTATTTTTCCCCAAAAAGATCCCTGAGCTTATAAAATTCCTTCCCCAACCCTCAACCATATACTAATTATAATCAACCCCTAAATGATGTCCCTAAACCCAAGGACAAACTTTACTGGGAAAGGGGACATTGTCCTCTAGAATTACTTCCAGCTGTCATGGGGGCGACATTCTTTCTGAGGGATCCTGTGAAAGTAAAACGATGGTTAAATTTCAAGATTAATGCCTGGTAAGATTGCAAATAGTCTCTGAGTATTTTGTGGAGGTCTGGCCAGAATGTTGTGAAAGATGTGCACCATTTCAGCTAACCAAGTTGGAATTATCTTATGCAGCTAATACTCAAAATAGGTCTTGTAGTAGTACTATCAGTATCATGACGTCATATCAACCAGGTGGAGTTGTTGTAAGGGGTCCCATCTTCTTCCTGGAAACTTCAAATGTCACTGCAGAAAAAACTCATTGTTCATTGTGGAAAATGTAAACATTAATCATATAGACATATACAGACATACATATATTCAATGAAAGGCATGATAGACATATTCAATGAAAGGTATGATAGATATGAAGAAAAGCGAAGATGTTTTCTAAACTCATACTTCTTTCTGTCCCATATCATGGCTCTTGACATGAGACAGAAACGCCAGAAACTCTGGGTTTTTCTTTTAACAACAGGCTTGGAATTAGAGAGGGACTGAGCCAGAGTCCAACTCCAAAACCAGCTCTATAAATTTAGAAATATAATATAGTATATCTTAGAGTTTTATACTTACAGAACCTGTTCAGTTTTCTTGATAGTCCCTATTGAGTAGTTATTTTTCCATCTGTCAGTATTCAAACATTCAGGGTCCCTTGAATTTTTCAAAGATGAGTGTTTTCCTGTGGAGATAAGAACAGAACCCTGCCCCCATTCTATATGTTTTTCTTACTACTTTTTGATTATGATCATACAAGATGATTTCCAAGAGGTTTCTCCTCTTCACATTGAACCTTTATTAATTTTGATGGTATCCACAATTTTTCTTCTGTGGAAACAAGAGCAAAGTGCGGGAGAATTGTCTGTATTCTGTCAATCATGTTTTAAATAAACACTGATTGGCCAGGCAGGAAGTATAGGTGGGTCAACCAGACAGGAAGTAGAGGTGGGGCGATGAGAACAGGAGCATTCTGGGAAGCAGGAAACTCGCTCCACATTCCTGCCCAGACCACTGAGAAGCAAGGTGTAACCTGCCAGCTGAGAAAGGTACTGAGCCATGTGGCTAATGTAGATAAGAACAATGGGTTAATATAAGCTACAAGAGTTAATAAGAAGTCTGAGCTAATGGGCCAATCAGTTTATAATCTTATGGAGATCTCTGTGTGATTTTCTTTGGGGCTTGCTGGTTGTGGGGTACCAGGCGGGACAGAAACCCCAACAAGCAGGCCCTCATGTTACACTCATCCATGGCTGGCGTGTGCCCCCTCTCCATGATTAACCTCCACAGAGTCCGCAAGCTCAGGTAAGCTGCACCCACCTCTTCCACATTTAGATTCCCCAGGACAGTACAGGCCCTATGGAACCTGGCTGGAGAAGCTGTGCCTGCCTCTTCCATGTCTGGCCTCACCAAAACTGGCCATGCCCTGGGGTGCCAGGACATGTAAGCTGCACCCCACTCTTCCAAGGTTGACTTGTCCAGGCCCAGCCAGGCCATGGAGAGACAATCCACAGAAGATGTGCCAAACTATCTTCCCACCGGCCACATCATGGTCAGCTGTGCACTAGGGAGCTATACTAGGAAAGCTGCACCCTTCATTCCTTGGTTAACCCATTCAGGACCAGATAGGTTCTGGGAAGCCAGGCTTGGGATGCCATCCATGCTCCTCTGTTCCATGGTTAGCCTCTGCAGGGCCTCTATGTCCCCGGGGAGTCAAGCAAGTGAAGGTGTAGCCCCCTATTCCTCAGCTGGTCTTGGCAGTGCCAGTTAGATTCCGGGGACCCAAGTCAACAAAGTTGCAATCCCCTCTTCCACAGTTGGCCTAAGCAGGGCCAAAAATGCCTTGGGGGTAAAGCTGGGTATGCTGTGGCTTGCTCAAACATGGCTAGCGTCTGCAGGGACAGACAGGCACTGAGAAGTAAGGCTGGAGAAACTGCACCCCTTTTCTTTCACAACTAGCCTCCGTAGGACCAGACAGACCTGTAAATCCATACCTGGAATACTGTCTGCCCCTCTTCCACAGTTGACCACAGCAGGTTCAGACAGATCCTGGGAAACAAAGCTGGGGAAGCTGTGCCCCTCTCTTCCTTGATGAGTCCCGCAGGGGAGGGCAGACCTTGGGGAGTCAATCTGGGAGTGTTCCACTCCCTTTTTCCACAGATAGCCTCTGCTGGGAAGGAAAGGCCCTGGGGAGTCAGGCCAGGGAAGCTGCACCTCACTCTTCCATGACTGGGCTTTGCATGGCCATATAGGTCCAGGGGAGCAAGGCTGGGGAAGCTAGACCCCATATTCCATGGCTTGCCTGAGAACCCTCTTCCTCAGTTGGCCTCAAAAGGACCATCCTAGCTCTGGGGTGCCAGGCCATGTGAACTGTGCCCCCCTCTTCCATGGCTGGCATATACCCCCTCCTTTATGACTTACATTGCCAGGACCTGTAAGACCAGGAAGCTGGGCCCCCTCTTCCATGGCTAATTACCCCTGGGTGTGCCAGACTAGCTAAGGTGTGCTCCCTCTTTAAAGGCTTCCATCCCAGGACAGAACAGTTCCTTGGGAGACATCCCTGGGAATCTGTGCCAACCTCTTCCATGACTGGCCTCTCCAGGAAAGCACATGCCCTGGGGAGCCAGGCCAGGGAAGCTGTGCCCCACTCTTTCTCGATTGTCCTCGTTAGGGCCGGCCATTGCCTGGGGCCAGGCCATGTAAGTAGCAACCCTTCTTATCAGCTGGCTTCCCCAGGTCCAGCCATGTCCTGGGGATCCAGGCCAGGGGCACTGTACTCCCCTCTTTCTCAGTTGGTCCTCTCAGGGCAGGGTTGGCCCTAGGGATCCAGATGCTGTGCTACCGTCTTCCACAGCTGGCTTCTGCAGTGGCACACAGAATATGGGGAGCCAGGTAGGGAAATCTGTGTCACCATCTTCCATAGCTGTCCCCTAAAAGACTGAAGAGGCCTTGGGGTCTATCTTTTCCACAGATCACCTCTACAGTGCCTAACAGGCCCTGAGGAGCCATGCTGGGGCACCTGTACCCCCCTCTACTATGTCTGGGGTCAGCAGAACCAGACAGGTCTTGGGGAGCCAGACCAGGGATGCTGCACCCTGCTCTTCCGTGGCTAGTTTCTATAGGGCATCAGGCCTTGGCCTCTTCCAAGGATAGCCTCTGCCTGTCCAGAGAGGCCCTGTGGGGGAAGCTTCACTTCACTTTCCATGATGGGTCTTCACAAGGCCAGACAAAGTTTGGGGAGCAGGAAAAGGATACTGTACCCCTTCTTCCAATGCTTGCCTCCACAGGGCCTGCCAGCCTGGGGAAGGTGCATACCCTCTTCCATGGTGAGCCTCCCCAAGACAGGACATGCTCTGAAGAGTGAGACAGGGGAAACTGTCACCTCTTTCACAGCTGGCCTTACCCGGCTTGAGAAAACCCTGGGATACCATGCCATACAAGCTGAACCACACCTTATGGCTTCCCTGGGACCAGACAGTCCTTAGTGAGTCAGGCTGGAAAATCTATGGCCTGTCTTCCATAGCTGGCCTCCATAGGGCCACACAGACTCTGGGGATTTAGACCAGTGAAGATGCACCCCCTCTTGCTCAGCTCACCTCCGCAGGGTTCACCAAGCCCTGGGGAGCTAGGCCATGGCAGCTGTGCCACTCTTCCATGGCAGGCCTGTACCCCTTCTTCTATTACTGGCATCACCAGGAACTTTAAAATTGGGGAAGCTGTGCCTCTTCATGCCTCCTTGCAAGCCCGAGAAGCTGTGCCTCCTCTTTGATGGCTGACTTCCCAGGACAAGCCAGTGACTGGGGAGTCAGGCAGGGGTAGCCGCACCCCACTCTTCTATGGCTGTCCTCTGTGGGGCAAGACAGGCTCTGGAGAACAAGGTCCAGGAAGCTGTGGACTCCTCTTTCATGGCTGGACTCACCAGAGCCAGCTGTGCCCTGGGATTCCAGGCCAGGTAACCTGTGACCCCTCTTCCTCTGCTGGTTTCCTAGGGCCAGCCATGTACTAGGGGGGCAGGTTGGAGAAGATGTGCCTCCTCTTCCACATCCAGCGTCCTCAGCATCTTGCAGACTGGGGAAGCTGAGCCTGCTCTTCTCCAGCTGGAGTCATTAGGGCCAACCACGACCTGGGGTGCCAACCCATGTAATATGCACCCTACTCTTCCATGTCTTGCCTCCCCAGTGGCAGTCATGTCCTGTGGAGTGAGGCCAGAGCAGCTGTACCCCCTCTTCCACAGCTGACCAATGCTGGGCCAGCCATTCCCTGGAGAACCTGAATGTGGATGCTCCACCCCCGTCTTCCATGAGTGGCCTCTGCAGGGCCAAACAAGCCCTGGCAAGCCAAGCGGGGAAAGGTCCACTCAGTTCTTTCATAGATGGCCACTGCAGGGCTGGAAAGACCCTTTGGAAACAAGTGGGGGAAACTGTGCTCCCTTCTTTCAGGGTTGACCTTCACAGGGTCACACAAACCTTGGGAGCCAAGCTTGGTTGGCTGTTCCCACCTTTTCCATGGCTGGCATCACCTATGCTGGCAATGCCCTGGGCTGCAATGCCATGAAATCTGCATCCCCTCTTCCATGAATGGCCTGAGCCCCCTCTTACACTACTAACTTCCTCACAGCCTGCAGGCTCATGGAAGCTGCACCCTCTCTTCCATAGCTAGCCTCCTCAGGGCCTGCCAAGCCAGGAAAGGTGTGCCTCATCTTCTGCAGCTTGCCTCCCCAAGACAGGACAGGCCCTGGGGAGCCAGGAAAGGAAATCTGCACCCCCTTCCATGACTGGCCTCACAAGGGCTGTCCAAGACCTCGGGTTCCAGGCAATGTAAGCTGTAACCTCCTTTTCCACAACTGGCCTACACAGGGATGTGCAAATTATTGTGAGCTTGGCTGGGGCAACTTGATCCCCCTCTCCCATATCTGGCTTCTGGCATGCTGCACAAGCCATGTGGCGCCAGGCCTGCATTGTTGGGACCTCATTCATGACTGACCTGTACCACATTTTCCATGGCTAGCCACCCCAGGGCCTGCCAGGAGAGGGAAGCTCTTCCATGGCTTTTCTCCTAGGACAGGACAGACCCTGAGGAGGGAGCCAGACCATGTGAGCTGTGCCTCATCTTCCATGGTTAGCATCCATTGGGCCAGCCATGTACTAGGCCATGTAAGTTGTTCCCCTTCTCCCATGATTTCCCTGAAACCCATTTTCCATTGCTGCACCCCTGGGGCCTGCAAGCCAGTTGAAGCTGCTCTCTCTTCCACGGCAAGCCTCCACAGGGCCCACAAAACTGGGGAAGGTGTGCTTCCTCTTCTGCAGCTGACATCCCCAAGACAGGACAGGCCCTGGGAAGCCAGGTGGGGTAAGCTGCAAGCCTCTTCCATGACTGGCACTCCCTGGACCGGCCATGCCCTTGGGTGCAAGGTGAATGCTGCATCCCCTCTTCCACTACTGGTCTCTGTAGGGCATGCAAGTCCCTGGAAGCTGTGCCCTCTGCTATACTGCTGGCCTCACCAGGACAGGACAGGACAGGTAAAATATACCCCCTTTCCACGACAGGCCTCACCAGGGCTGGACAGTTCCTGGGGAGTCATGACAGGGCAGTCACCTCCCTCTTCCATAGCTGGCCTCCACAGGACTGCATAGGTCCTGAGGATTCAGGCCATTGAAGATGCACCCCCTCTTCCATGACTGGGATCCCAAAGGCCCTATAATACCAAGGAAGTTGCAACAATGAATAAATGTGATCTCTTGAAAACAAAAAGCTTCTGTAAAGCAAAGAACACAGTCAATAAGACAAAAAGGCAACCTACTAAATGGGAGATCTTCACCAACCCCACATCAGACAAAGGACTGATCTCCAAAATAAATAAAGAACTCAAGACACCAGACATTAAAATGCTAAATAACCCAATTAAAAAAATGGGGTACTGAACTAAACAGAGAATTCAAATGGCCAAAAGATACTTAAGGACGTGTTCAAATTTCTTAACTATCAGGGAAATGCAAATCAAAACAACCCAGATACCATCTTATACCTGTCAGAATGGCTAAAATCAAAAACATTAATGATAGCTTGTGCTGGATAGGATATGGATTAAGGGGAACACTCATCCATTGATGGTGGGAATGCAAACTTGTGCAACTACTTTGGAAATCAGTGTGGCAGTTTCTCAGAAAATTGGCAGTCAACCTACCTCAGGATCCAGCAATACCACTTTTGGGAATATACCCAAAAGATGGTCAATCATACTACTAAATCATTTGTTCAACTATGTTCATAGCAACATTATTTGTAATAGCCAGAACCTGGAAATAACCTAGATGTCCCTCAATGGAAGAATGAATAATTCTTTCTAATGTGGCTCATCTACACATTAGAGTACTACTCAGCGGTTTAAAAAAAAAACCAATGACATCTTAAATTTTGCGTGCAAATGGATGGAATTAGAAAACACTATCCTGAGTGAGATCACCAGACCCCAAAATATGAATATGGTATGTACTATCTTATAAGTAAATACTAGCCATAAACAAAGGATATTGAGCCTATAGTTTATGATCCTAGAGAAGCTAAGTAATAAAGTGAACCAAAAGAAAAACATATATAGATCCACCTGGAAATTTGAAGCAGACAAGATCGCCTGGCAAAACTTGGGATCATGGGGGAAGGGGTAGAGGGAAGAGAAGAGGGGGAAGGAGAAGGGAGAAAGGGAGGGTTGGGGAGAGCTTGGGGAAGTGGGATGGTTGAGATGGAGGAAGGACAGATATGGGAGCAGGGAAGGCGATATCTTAATTGAGGGAGTGATTTTGGATTTGGCAAGAGGCTTGGCTCTGGTGGGGTTCCCAAGAGTCCACGGGGATGACCCCAGCTAGGACCCTGGGTAGTGGAGGAGAGGGTGCCTGAACTGGCCTTGTCTCATAATCAGACTAATAACTATCTTGAATGTCATCATAGAACCTTTGTCCGGCGACAGATAGAGACAGAGACAGAGACCCACATCAGAGCACTGGACTGAGCTCCTAAGGTCCAGTTGAAGAGCAGAAGGAGGGAGAACATGAGCAAGGAAGTCAGGACCATGAGGGGTTCACCCACTGAGACAGTGTGCCTGAAGCAATGGGAACTCACTAACTCCAGCTGGACTGGGAATGAACGAGCATGGAATCAAACTGGTACCTCTGAATGTGGTTGACAGTTGGGGCAGACTGAGGGGCCAATGACAATAACACTGGTATTTGTCTCTACTGCATGTACTAGTTTTTTGGGATTCTATTCTCTTTGGATGCACACCTTGCTTAGCCTGGATGTAGTGGGGAGGGCCTTGGACTTCCCACAGGGCAGGGTGCCTTGCCCTCTCTTAAGATTGGAGGGGGTGGGGGAGAGGGTGTGGGGAGTGGGAGGGAAGTGGGAGGAGGGGAGGAAATGGGAATTTTGATTGGTATTATTTTTAAGTAATAAAAAATAATAAAAAGAAGGAAGCTGTACCCTGTCTTCTATGGCTAGCCTCCTCAGGGACTCTCGGGACAGGGAAGCTGCATACACCTCTCCCATGGCTGGCGTTTCCAGGACAGGACAGGTCCTGGGGAGTCTGTCTAAGCAAGTTGCTTTCTCCTCTTCCTCTCTGTGGAAGGAAATGGCCTCTGCAATGAAGTACAAGCCATGGGAAACCAAGCGGGAGAATCTGTGTCCCCCTTCCACAGTTGGCCTCTTAAGGGCTGGACAGGCCATGGGGAGCCAGGCCAGGAAAGGTGTACACACTATTCCTTATCTGGCCTCACCAAGGCTGTCATGCCCAGGGCTGGTCATTCCCTGGGGAGTGAGGCCAGGGAATCTGCACAACCTTCTTCTATGTCTGCACTATGGAAAAAGTGCATCCTCTCTTCCACTTCCGGCCTCCATAGGTCAGACAATTCCTGGGGAGCCAGAACATGGAAATATCACCCCCTCTTCCATGACTGGCCTGTCCTTCCTCTTCCAGTACTGGCATCCCCAAGACCTGCAAGACTGGGTAAGTTGTGACCCACTTCCACGGCTAATATTCCCAAGGACTACAAGGCAAGGGAAGCTGTGTCTCTACTTCAACAACTAAACTCCCAGGACAGAACAGGCCCTGGGGATCCAGACCAGGGAATCTGAGCTGTAACACCTGATTCTGTGTTACCCCCTCAGTACAGTTCGCATGCCACTGTACTGTATGCGAGTCCAGGCAAGGAACTGGAGATTGAAAGAAACACACAAGAGACCTGGGTCATTCGAAAGGAGATCAGCTGAATGCCGTTTATTCAATTTAGGGGAAAACCTATATACCTGGCTGCTGCATAAGGATTTCCTCCCAGGCAGGTGGGAAATTACCATACTAAAGATGAAACAATACCCTACAGCTAATCACCAGGCTAGGGCAGAGGGAGCACAGGAACAAACAGGATGCTTAGCTGGCTAACCAGAAACTGTCCTCAAGATGCACCCCAGGAGCAAGGGTAGACCTGGGCCCTACACTGAGCTCTCCCTCTACCATGGCTGGCCTCCCCAACCATGGACAGGCACTGCAAAGCCAGGGCAGAAAAGTTGTACAACCCTCTTCCACAGCTGTCTTTCACATGGCCCAATAGGCTATAGGGAACCAGTCTGTGAATCTGTGCACCATTCTTACATGGCTGGACTCCTCAGGGAGAGTCAGGACCTCGTGGGCTAGGCTGGGGAGCTGTGCTATCCTTCTTTAATGTCTGGCCTCTGAAGGTCTGGAATGGACCTGGGGACCAAGGCCAGGGAAGCTGTGATCCACTTTAATGGCTACTTCAGGTCTGGACAGTCCCTGGGAAGCCTTGCTAGGGAAACTCTGTTCCTTCTTCTACAGATGAACTTTTCAGGTGTGCACAGGAATGGGGAGCCTGGCAAGAGTTTCATTACAACCTGTTCCACAGATGGCTTATGCAGTCCATGCAGGTATGGATAATGACAGTTCCTATCACTGCTGGCCATAGCATCTGTGGGTAGAGATGGATCAGGACAGTGACAGCCCCTATCAATACTGACCATAGATTCTATGGGTAGAGATGGGTTAGGGTAGAGACAACCCCATCAGTGCTGACCCTAGTGTCTGTGGGTAGAGATGGGTCAGGACAGGGACAGTTCCCATCAGAGCTGACCACAGTATCTAGTGGGTAGAGATGTGTCAGGATAGTGAGAGCCACATCAGTGCTGATAATTGTATCTAGTGAGAAGAGATGGGTCAGGGCAATGACAGCTCCCATCAGGGCTGATCATAGTCTCCTTGGGTAGAGATGGGTCAGGATAGTGACAGCCACCATCAGTGCTGATTATAGTATATGTGGGTAGAGATGGGTAGGATTTTCATCTCTCAGTGTTGGTGGTCATCTGTCAAGGTATAAAGTTGTCATATGACAGGGTAAAGAGATGTCATCTGTATAGGGTTTTCATCTCAAAGGGTTGCAATTTGACAGGGTATAGGGGTAATTGCCATCTGTCAGGGAATAGGATTGTCATCTCTCAGGGTATAGTGTTGTCATCTGTCAGGGTACAGAGTTGCTTGTGTTCTACAGGGTATTGGGTTGTCATCTTTTAGAGTATAGGGTTTGTTGTCATCAGTCAGGGTATAGGGTTTTCATCCATCAGAATATAGGTTTGGTTGTCGTTTATCTGTGTATAGAGCTGGGTATCATCGGTCAGAGTTTAGGTTTGTCATTTGTGAAGGGTATAGGATTGTCATTTTCAGGGTATAGGGTTGTCATTAGTCAGGGTATAGGGTTTTTGTCTGTTAGGGTATATGGTTGTCATATGCCAGAATAGAAGGTTGTCATCTTTCAGGTTATAGAGCTGTCATATGTTAGGGTATAGTGTTTTCTGTCAGTGTAATGAGTTGGTTGCCATCTGTCAGGGTATAAGGTTATCAAGTGTCAGGGTACAAGATTGGTTGACATCTGTCAGGCTATTGGATTGGTTGTCATCTGTCAGGAGTTTAGATTTGTCATCTGACAGGATGTAGGGTTTTTTTGTCAGGGTATAGGGTTGGTTGTCATTTTTCAGGTTACAGGTTGTAATCTTTCAGGATTATAGGGCTGTCATCTATCAGGATTTAGGGTTGGTTATCATCTGTCATGGTAAATGGTTGTCATCTGTCTGTGTATAGGGCTTTCATCTATCAGGCTATAGGTTTGTCATCTGTCAGGGTATTGTGTTGTCATCTATAAGGTTATAGGGTTGTCATCTGTAAGGATATATGGTTGCCATTTGTCAGGTTATGTTGTCATCTTTGAGGCAATCAGGATGGTTGTCTTCTACCTTGGTATAGGATTGTCAACTCTCAGAGTATAGGGTTGTTTGCCATCTGTCAGGGAATAGGGCTTTTATCTGTCAGGGTATATGTTTGGTTGTCATCTATCAGGGTATAGTGTTGGTTGTCATCTGTCAGGGTGTAGGGTTGTCATTTTCAGGGGTATATTGTTGTCATCTTTCAGGGTATAGGGTTATCATCTGTAAGGATATAGGTTTGGTTGTCATATGTTCAGGGTATAGGATTGGTTGTCATCTGTCAGGGTATAGGTTTGGTTGCCATCTGGCAGGGTATATGATTAGTTGTCATCTGTCAGGGTATAGTGTTACTTGACATCTGTCTTTGTATAAGGTTGTCCTCTGTCAGGGTATAAAGTTGTCATCTGTCAAGGAATAAAGTTGGCATCTGTAAGGGTATAGGGTTGTCAACTGTCTGAATATAGGGCTGTCATCTGTTAGGGTAAAAGGTTTACCTCTGTCACAGTCTAGTGTTGGTTATCATCTGTCAGTGTATAGTGTTGGCATCTGACAGGGTATAGAGTTTTTGTCAGTCAGGGTATTGGTTTATTTGCCATCTGTCAGGGCATAGTGTTGACATTTGTCAGTGTATAGGGTTGGTTGTCATCTGTCAGTGTATAGAGTTGGCATCTGACAGGGTATAGAGTTTTTGTCACTCAGGGTATTGGTTTGTTATCTGTCACTGCATAGTGCTGACATTTGTAATTGTATAGAGTGGGTTGTCATCTGTCATGGTATAGGATTGATTGTCATCTCTAGTTATAGGGCTGTCATCTGTCAGGTATAAAGTTGTCATTTGTCAAGGTATAGAATTATCATCTCTCAAGGTATATGGTTGGTTGTTATCTGTCAGGGTATAGTGTTGACATTTGTAAAGGAATTACTTTCTACTGTTGCTCTGTTTTCTAGTATGCACCGCCTCTTCAGCTGGTGACTCACCAGACCATGACAACCTGGATGGAGGTCTTTCGGACCATCATTGATAGACGGTCCCTCCGGTATGCCAGGGCTCTGAGAAAAGCCTGCAAATGGGTTGGAATACTTATGCTGGTTCACTGTCTGGTAGTGTAGGAGGTCCTTCTGTATTTGTGTTGCTTTCATTGGTTGAATAAAGAAACAGCCTTGGCCTTTTGATAGGGAAGAGCTTAGGTAGGTGTGGAAAAGAGAACTGAATTCTGGGAGGAAGAAGGCAGTGTGGCAGACGCCATGAGTCTCCTGCCCGAGACGGATGCTGGTTAGACTCATACTGGTAAACCATAGTCTAGTGGTGATACACATTAATGGACATGGGTTAAATCAAGATGTAAGAGTTGGGCAATAAGAAATTAGAGCTAATGGCCAGGTAGTAATTTAATTAATACAGTTTTCTGTCTGGTTATTTCAGGTATAAGCTAGCCGGGTGGCCAGGATGACAAGCAACCAGTCGGCCTGGGTGTAAGCCAGTCTGGGACTGGATGTAGCCTGTTCATCCTTACTACAGTCCGGTTTGCTCTCTAGAAAACAAAAACCACTGTCATATTACTAATAAAAATAATGTGATAAGTAAATAATAATGCTCACTTTTAGAAAGTCAGATCATCAAGAATATTAAAACAGTAACTGTTTAACTTTAGCTGGTTAAAACTGTTGCAAGGGTAGGGCTGCTTGTTTGTCCTTGTCGCCCAGCTAGCTTAATCCTGAAATAACCACACAGAAATTGTATTAATTAAATCACTGTTTGGCCCATTAGCTCTAGGCTTTTATTGGCTAACTTTCATATATTGATTTAACCCATATCTATTAATCTGAGCATTGCCACATGGCAGTGGCTTACTAGAAAGATTCTAACTGGCATCTGTCTCAGGCGAAGGATCTATGATGTCTCTCTCCTACTCCGCCTTTCTTCCTCCCAGCATTTAGTTCTGTCTCCTCTGCCTACCTAAGTTCTGCCATACCAACTAGGCCAAGGCAGTTTCTTTATTAACCAAAGAAAGCAACACAAAGATAGAAGGACTTCCTACACCATAAACCATTTTAAACCTTGCTACATATTTCTCTTGTCTTTTTTCCTGCATGTATATTTGGAATTTTAATGTAAATATTAATATAAAAATACTACATGTAGCTATACCTTCATTTTTGATAAAAATGAAATATAAATAATACTTTTCTGGTTATAACTTTTTTAAAATTAATTTTATTTTACATTTAAAATTTCTTTTTAGTAAATGTCTGTATAGATGGTATGTTGTATGGAAATATACCATGGTGTATGTGTAGAGGTCAGAGAACCCTTGTGGTTCTTTCTTTCTACCATGTGGTACTTGGGGATCAAACTCAGATCATCAAGGTTGATAGTAGGTGCCTTTACTTACTGAACCATCTTGCTGACCCTCGACTGCTTTTATACTGTCATTTTCATGGAATGCTTCATCCCTGGATATTTGGATATTTTTAATGTTTAAACTTTTATCTCTAAGAATGTAGTTTAGTACTTGGCTGGGGTGGAACTCAGTAACAGATTGTTTCCTGAAAATGTTGGGCTTTTGGCAGACTGTGCAAAGCAGAAACAGTATTTAGGCATGTACTTTGGTAAACAGTGGCTGAGAGCTTGCTGCAAGTATACACTTGGTTTTAAACCACCTGTATGACAGGTAGAAAAAGTATCTCATTGTGATCTGTGGTAGCAACAATAGTATCTTTACATCTGTCAAATTAATCCTTGTATTTTAAAAACTTGAGTTGGCCTGAAAATGTCCACTATTCTATTTGTGTCCATATCTTTTATTTATTTTACTTAAGTATTTAGGTTGAGCCCAGGGACTTTCACATGCTAATCACACTGATCCTTGTCCTTATCTTCTCCATTGTCCATATTTGCAACAAATTATTTCAAGTTTTAATATGTCCACATAGACAATAAACACTTCAGTGAGTTTTGTTATTGGCAAATGTGTTGTTTTGATGTGTTGCCTACATCAAAACTCAGAACCTTCTCATCCTCTCAGAGTTCATCAAGTGACTTGGTGCTTGTGTTTTGTTTCTGCTTCCTTGCTTTCCTGAAGATCAGTGCAAACACTAGCACTGCCAGGAAAGATTTACTTAACTTATTTTACTCTAAACTAGCTACCTGTAGAGTAGAGTGTGTATTCACATAGCAGTCTCACTTCTAATAGCTATGGACATTTCTATAAAAATTAGAAGTTTCTGTCCAAAATGTTGACTGTGCTGTAGAGTCTAGAAGTTCCTCCTGATGTATATTGTGCCTACTGGAAAAAGAGAATGTGCTAGTTTTCTGGCCCAGTAGAATACTTCTCTTAATATCTGTGTTTAAACTAGCAAGGATGCTTTGTTCTTAAACTTCACAGTACTTAGATGTGTTTTTTTTTTAAATTAATTTTAAGGTATGGAAGCCTGGTAAATGTCACAAAAGAATATTTCAAATTTTCTTTTGAAAACATATGCAGTCGGAATTCAGCTGGTAATAAACTTAAGCTTTTAAAATAGAAGAATGGTTATTACTGAGTGCTATTTCCATCAGTTTTAAAGTAGCTTGCTAATGGTAATTCATTGCACACTTAAAGAGGATGGAATGGCGGCTGTGGAGGCTGATACAGGGCAACTGGCCTGAGAACCCAGTGTCCTTCATCTGCTTCCACCCCAGCTGCCTTCAGGACTCTTTGACCTGGAAGGAAGCCTCGGATGCTGGTGTAGCCCTCTCTGTCTTCTCAGAAGTTTCATATTTCTTTGAGCTTTCCCTTGTTTGCTTGAAGATTTATATACTGTGAATAAATCTATTTCAAGAGTAGCCTTAGATATTAATGAAGACTTTCAGGTAAGAACATACATGTGTTCATAGAAGTTGGAGTATCCATTCCACATAAGGAAAATGTGGAACTCATGAGACTGTTGGTGTTAATACTTAAAAAAAATTAAAAAGGCTCTTTTCTTTTTTAGTTTTTTTTAATAGTTTTTTGTTTTTTTTAAATCACTTTTTCCAACTGCTCTGTTGGGGTTAGGAACCACTGCCATTCCGACTGGTGATTTTAGACTCAGCCTTCCCATCAGTCTCTTACTAATTATTTTAGTAATTGATTTATTCATGATTTAATTGATTTATTCATGGCAGCCGCCAAATCAACTCTAAATGATAAAAGTTTTATTTCTTTCCTTTGATTATTCTCTTTTGTTTTCTTTTCTTAGTTTGTGGTCAAGTAGTTTATTTTTTACCTCTTAGTATTTAGCATACTCATTTGCTTACAAGCAGGGGTCGGATCCCCTGACAAAAAGTCCAAGAGTCCAGTCTTGCACCCCCTGACCCTGCACCCACTTCCTCTGAGACAGGGTCTCACTATGTAGCTCAGGTTGGCCTAGAACTCCAGACCCTTCTTCCATAGCCTTTCTAGTGCTGGGATCATAGGCATGTGCTGTGAACACAGCCTTGTAGCAGCCCCTAAATGATGACATGGAAACCTTATTAGTTATGAATGCTCGGCCTTAGCTTAGGCTTGTTCTAACTAGCTTTTTTCTTTCCTTAACCCATTTCTATTAACCTCTCACAGAGCTGCCTCCATCCTCTCCTCCTCTGTTCCTCTCTGTCCGGGTCTCTCTGGCCTCTTGGCTGTCTGACTGCTGGGTTTTCATGTGTTCTCTGCAGACAGGAAGACTCAGGCCACCTGCAGTCTTTGGTTCCTCTTCTATGAGCCACAATCTGTTGATTTTCTGCAGCTTTCTCAGTTTCTAGAAAGCTGTGCCTGTGTCTCCCTCCGTTTGCTCACTGGCAGCCATCCAAGGACATCGTCGGGATGCCGCTGCCCCGACTGCTGTTTCTGCTCTGGGTCTGCGAGTGGGCACCTGGAAAACACTTTCCTCTCCCTACGGTGTCCATGTTTACCTACGAGACATATAAGCTGGAACTGAAGTCCAGCGTAGTGAAAGTGCAGAAGGGTCTGTGTGTCCTCGTGCCCTGCACATTCTTTGAACATTCCGGGAACCGAAGCTCAGACAAGGTCTTTGGCTACTGGTTCAGAGCAGGGGCGAATACAGACCATGATTCGCCTGTGGCTACAAACAACCTAAATCAACTGGTGAAGAATCAGGGCCAGTTCCATCTCTCCGGGGACCCAAGGAACAACAATTGCTCGCTGGACATCAGAGATGTGCAGAGGACCGACAGCGGTTCTTACTTTTTCAGGATTGAAAAAGACTCCTTCGAGTGGAATTACTACAAGAATCAGCTCTCTGTGCAGGTGACAGGTAAAGTACTGGCTCCACACTGGCCAGAGAGGAAGCTCGTGGGTGTCGCAGAGCAGCTCGAGGATCCCGGCCTGAGAGTCACTGGGGATGGAGGAGAGTAACAGAGGAGTTGGGTGGGAGCCTGTGTCTCTCAATGGCTATCCTCCCTCATCTGATCCTGCATGTCTTTCTCTCCTCACCAGCCTGTGTCTCTCAATGGCTATTCTCCCTCATCTGATCCTGCATGTCTTTCTCTCCTCACCAGCCCTCACTCACACCCCCAACATCGACATTCCACAAATGCTGGAGTCTGGCGTTCCTAGCAATGTGACGTGCTCTGTGCCCTGGGCCTGTGAACGGGGGACGCCTCCTATCTTCTCCTGGATGACAACTGTCCTCGCATCCCTGGGCCCCAGGACTACCCTCTCCTCAGTGCTGACCCTCACACCCAGGTTCCAGGACCATGGCACCAACCTCATCTGCCAAGTGGTCTTCCCTGGAGTCGGTGTGACTGTTCAAAAGACTGTCCAGATCAGTGTCTCCTGTGAGTTCAACCCAGGGCTGGGATTCATGGTGACGGTGTCATAGGCTGGGGACTGAGATAGACACAGTTCCTATACAGCTCAGATTCTGTGCTTTCTGGACAGTTGTGGGGAATAGGGCTGAAACCTGAGACTTTGTTTTGTTTTTTTTTTTTTTTTTCCAAGATACTACACAGAACACCACAACCCACGCCCCTGGAGGAGCTGGTCCAGGTAGGGGGAGTCATCTTGGGTTGCAGGAACAGAATCTCTTTAGCTCAGAGCAGGGTCCATCCTTCCTTATCCTGGCTGCTCTTGTAGACTACCAAGTTTCAGTCCTCGGCACCCACATGGCAGCCTGAAGCTATGTGTAACTCTAGTTCCAGAGGGGCTGAAAGCCTCTTTTGGCTTCAGAGGGCATCAGGCACTCATGTATGCACATACACACATGCAGGCAAATAAAAAATATAAAAATTTTGAAAAGTTCTTTTTGTGTGCCCATTACTACCATATACAAACATGCTCTTCAGTTCTGTAAGTCCTTGATATTTTCAATTGCAATTGTTGGTTTTGACTTTTGATGCAGAATCTTGCTATGTAACCTAAGCTGACTTTGAACCTATGGTGCTATTTCTTCGTCCTTCTGAGTAGTGAAGGCTGTTGGAATTAAGCAAAGTGACTGGGCACTGCTGTTGGGGATTTTTCTTGATTGACTCATTTAAGGTGGAAAGACCCACTCTAAATCCAGATCTTTCGAGATGGGGAGATCTACCTCCTTCCTCAGCCAAGGAAGAAGGCTGTCTCCCCCGGCTGGGTCCTGCCATCTGGGTGTTTAGCTCCCTCCCAGCCACCCTTACAGCCAATGACTGGGGCTCAGGGGAGGTGACTGCTGTACCTGGTCCCCTTCATGCCCACATTGAAGGCTCTGGTCTCCTCACTCAGCATAAAATCCCAGAGGAAGAAAGTAGAGAGGCCAGCAACACAGGTGGACCACGCGGAAACTGCCATGGGCTAGTCTCTCAGGTGAGTGATGTGGAAGCCACCCAGCACTGGTATCCCTCGGGACTCTTTCCTGTGATGTACCAGGTATGGCCTGGCTTAGGATGGCCACTGGTGACCTGCTACCCTCCTCCCATGGTGCTCCTGGATCAGCAGCTCCATCTCTTTCCAGAACTATCTTAGAATCTCTGCTGTCACCTCTCTGAACCCCTCACCCCATGTCCCATACTGACCCAGTTATCCACCCAACCTTGATCATCCCTGAACTTTATCTTTCCCTGGCTGCTGACTCTTTCTCACCTCCTGCCTCTGTAGCAGGGCCCCAGAACCTAGTATACCTGACTCCATGATGGGACTACCATTCAGGCCATAAAACTCAGCACATTGTCAGCACCACCTACCAAAATTAAAACAAAGATCTAATCCATCAAAGTTCATAGTTCTAGGAAAGTTTCTAAAGGTGTTAACATTGCCTTTTAGCCTCTGCAATTCTGCTTCTAGTTAACTGTTCTTGTTAACCAAAGTATGTCAACCAAGAACAGTGTTTTGGGGCTTAAAGGCTCACACTGAGAATGTCTTGATGCTGCACTGGGATTCTGAACACCAAGTGTAGTCTCTGGTCAACTAATATAGATTTTTCTCTTAGTTTAAATCAAGTAGTCTGCTCTGGAAGGTATCCCCACAACATTTATGGAAGTTCTACCAAGATCCCGAGACTAGACTTTGAGATACTGGGGGTCTCAGAGCTGCCCCTCAAAATGAGAGAGTGTGGTGGCCAAAGAGCTCCTAGGGGGTACACAACCTGAGTTCCAGGTCCGCAAGACTCTCTTGGATTAGTTACTGCCTAACACTTCAGAGAAGTTGGACACCTCCACTCCAAAATGAAACCAATGAGAAAGTCACCCTGCCTGTCACCAGCAGAGTTAAGTCTGCCTAAGGGGCCTTCTGTTTGGACACAGGACAGATCAGACATGGCTGCTGATCCAGTGTCCAGGAACCATGTGAGACGTCATTGGATTGTGGTGGTCACCCCTGGTGGTTCTCTCTCTCTCTCTCTCTCTCTCTCTCTCTCTCTCTCTCTCTCTCTCTCTCAGATGGGGAGGGTCTATGTGTTTTTGTCAGTTGTTTCCCTGTATTGATCAGTGGCTTTCTTTGGTGTGAGAATCCCCTGGCTTGAGATCTGTGGCCCTCTTGTTGGAGACCCAAATCCATTTGTCTTTGTCAGGTTGCCCAGAGAAATATCCTACCTGAAAATATCCTGAAAAAACAACCTCACCTGTCTGCCCCATTCCAGGACTGAGAGTGCTTGCTTGTTTTGTTGCTTGACTCCTGCTCAGTGTTGGTCCCTGTGGGGAGATGGAGGGGGCTGGGCCTCTCATCCAAAACACCTGCCATTTAGTACACAAGGAAAGAGAATATACTTCCCAGGTGACCATTCCCTTTGCTCTGTGCCTGCTCTAAGCAGCCCTAAAGAAGGGGGAAGTTCCCCCTGGATGAGCCCCAAGGAAAAGAGGAAGCTCTGTTCCTTTCTCTTTCATGATTTATGTCTTCTTTTCAATTAGTGATCTGTATAGTTGGAAAACACCATTCTCTGAAAAAAGTAAAAAACCCAACCCTGGGCTAGACTGGGGGATCAATGCCAGACAGTGCATCTGAACAAAACAGATTTTTCCCTTATGACCAACACTGTCCAAGGAAACTTTACACAATTTCCACTAGGTTCTTTTTAGAAGAATTAAAGACAAGTGCTAAAAAGATTTCTCTTGTCACCTAGTTGACTCCAGATATTAGAAAAAACTTATAAAAGTTTTAAAATGCTAAAAATATAAATAGGTCCCAATTGCAGGAGGTAGCTCAAAAGGTGTTTGACAACAAACAACTGATTGGGATGAGACCTTTAGTGTAAACCAAAAGCCACTGTCACCTTCTCTGTAATGAGACTCAGTTAGACTGACAGACACCCAGCAAAATTGTGGTGTCTTACCCTCCTAGCTGCAAGTTCTGCCTCCAGTCAAAAGATACAGTGGGTTATTTCTCAGATTGAAGACAAAGATTCCTGAGGTTATGGGTGGAAATCAACTCCCAGGACTGATCCAACACCAAGTTCCTAAAATTGTTCAGCTAACCAGTTCAGCTACTCCAGATTATAAACAATACCCAATGACCCTGGAAACGAAAAGGGAAATTGCAGTCCATGTTGCCTGGCTTGGAGAGATGGGCATCCTGGTGTCCTTTCTAGTTACCCTGGAATACACCTCTCCTACCTGTGATGAAACCTGAGTCCTCTGGTTCTCATGAGTCTGATTCTTCTAGAAAATCAAGTGTACACTGTCTTAGACATTAGCCTCCCACTGGCAGAGGAGAGTCAACCATGTTTGCTTTTACATAGACAGACCTAGAGGGGTGATACAGCAGGCAGTATACTTGGACCAGGTTGTCCCAAGGATTTAAAGACACTAAATGTATTTCTCCTTCCCTTCTGTCAGGGATTTCCTAGGAAAATAGATTGTAAGGGGGCCACTGAGGGGCTGCCGCAAGAGTTACAGACATTGTGCTAGTGAATACCAACTAAGAAAGCCCAGCTCCACACATAAGAGGCTGCCGATCTTGAGTCCCAGTTGAGAGCAGGCAAAGGGAGCCTGTCTCAGAGTAAGATGCTGCTGTCCTTCAGATCCCAGCTCCGAAGACTGAGACAGGCTTGAGAGTCACTAAGCGCAGCTAGGTATTTCTGCTTCTGGATGCCAGAGTCTGGAAATAGCAAGGGCTCTCTCTACACACCAGCACAAAGAGGGGCACTCATTGAGCCCCAAACCTGAACTGAGACCTACCAAAAAGCATTTGAGACTTATGAAACATTCCTGATGTCTGCTATAGCCCTAGCCCTTCCAGATGTCTCAAAAGATTTTCCATCTGTTTGCCCACAAACAAAAGACATTACAAAAGAGGTCTTAACCTACTCTCTGGGGCCACGAAAATCTTGCTGTCCAACGAATGGCATGAAGAGCAGAGGGGCCTTCTTGATACTTTGATGACATACCCCAACCCAGTGCTGCTTGAGACTCCTTGATAAAGAAGAAACGGATGGTTCAAACCCAAAGGTTGATGGAGGACAACAGAGGGAAATAGCATTCTCCCAGAAACAATTGGTGGGACTCTGGGACTGACCTTTCTCAGGCTACTCGCCTGAGATTCACAGAGCAGTGTTGCTCAGACTAGCTAGGTTGTTATAGCTAGCTCAGGATGCCTCAGCCAGATTACAGTCTTGTGTCTAAGTAGATCCACCAACACTGGTATGCTCTGAGAATACTGACTTCACAGTGATCATGCCAGGGGCAGATAAGAATACTTGCTGGTTTTTGTAGAAATCAGCCATCTTCTCTGGGTGGGTAGATGCATTCCCCACCTGGGCTGAAACTTCTCAGATAGTAAGTAGAAGCTTAAAAGCCCCTCCAAAGACTGGTTGCCTGATTTGGCCTACTCCTAGCCAACGAGACCTGACAGTGGCCTGGCTTTCAAAGCCAAAACTTCTCTGTTAATAGCTAAAGCTTTAGAAATACACTGAAAACTTCATTGTGCATATAGAACTCAGAGTCCTGGGAAGGTAGAAAAAAAATAGGATGTTACAAAGAAAAAAAATAAAACTATAATGAAACTCTCTTGAGAGTCCAGAGAAGGGTGGATAGACCCCTTTCCTTGGCTTCAGACCTACTGTACCCCATTAGGAAGGGATTTACCTCACGAGACTATATTTGGAAGACCTCCTCCACTGCTTCCCAGGCCCAGAGACCAGCAGTTGGCAGAACCTTCTAACCATTTTTTTTTCTAAAGTCACAACAGAACCCCCAGTCCTCCAAAGAGTGTATTTGCTGGGTTATCTGAGAGACCCAACTGACCTCCAAGTACCAGTTGCTCCTTGCTGGAGTCTGCTGATACTCCCTGGTTCTAGCAGGTAGCCAAAGGGGCACTGGAACCACTTAGAAATGACCCTACAAGGAGATTCTCTTTATTCTTGTGGCTGTGAAGGTAGCCGGCATTACACAACGGATTCACCACACCCAGGTCAAGCAAGTAGAAGCCATGGATGATGATGCCAACTGGATTGTCTCTGGACTATGGACACATTAAAACTAAGGTTTCATTGGGCCCCAGGCCTTTTCACTCCCTGCCTCTCTACCTCCTCCTGAGTCTTATGCTTTGTTCTATGGGTATGAAGGGTATGAGTATAGAGTTATGGTCTGACCCCCACGGACCTCAGGTATGGACCTAGGACTGAGAAAGACAGATACAGGATATGTCTTGGCTAGTTGACTATAGGCCAGCAAACTATATTCATCTTGACCTTTGCTCGCTGATCCACACTTTATTGAATTGAATTGGTTGTATTGAAACAAAGCAAAGATATGGGGGATTATCTTTTGAGATAGAAATACTGAGTTTACAATTCTATGCATGCCCTAAGGCTGGGCCCCTTAGGTGCCAGGAACAAAGGTTTTTCCAATTCAAAAACTGTAGTTAGAAAAACCTGAAAAATCCTTTTAAAAGATTCTGGTCTTTGGAAAACTTGGGGGATCACTCTATACCATAGGAAGGGACCCTGGGAATAGAGTTATTCATTCCCAGCCAGAAATCAGCCAGGATTGCTAGTTATGCTTAGATACCCAGCTCCCATACTACATAGGAACTAACTAGCCTGTCAGCTTATTGAATGACAACTCACTGTGACTGGGGACAACCCAAATTATGGGGACTTACAAGAGACTAAAACTTATCTACTATTCCTGAATCTTTAACCTAGGCAATTTCCTTTATTCTGACACCTGCTATTCAGCCTTGTGGGTTAACACATCTGGACACCAAGCCCCTGAGACTAATTGGTAGGCACATACCAATGATTTGACTAAATGTGCCCCTTCTAATGCTTTCCAAACTAAGTGACAGGTTGATCAGGATCTAGAGGTTTTAAACAGCTCTGTTTCTGGACTAAAGCTACAGTAATATACAGTTAGATACTGAAATGGTCCTAAAACACTGGAAGGGCTTCGGCTTACTGTTCCTAAGATAAAGGCAACAACAAATAGCTTTGGAAGAAACCTGTTGTTCCTATGCTAATTAATCAGGAGTAATTAGAAAAAAAATCTCGCTGTGGCTAGAGAGGAAAAAGACTCAAAAAGAGAAGAGACACAGACAAAAACCAAATAATTGACACAAGTCTGTTCTCCTGGTTTGCCCCCCACCCCCACAGCAGCTCTCCACTCTCAGCACTGGCTGGGTCTCTACTTCTGATTGGATTAACACAGGGGCCCTGCATCTTAAACTAAAATAGTATGAGTTCACACTTTGACTGATTCATTAAGACTGCTGGAGAATGTGACAGGGCCCCAGACCTTACCACAGCTGATTTCTTGAGGAGTACCACTCAGGCCGTAAAATTCAGCATTGTCAGTACCACTGACCAAAACAAAAATAAAGACCTAGTCTATCCAAGTCCATGCCTTTTGGCTTCTCTAATTTTGCTTCTGTAATTCTTCTTGTTAGCCAGAGTGTGCCAACCCAGACCAGTATGTCTGTGCTTCAAAGCTCACACTGGAGAAAGTTCAGTGTTACACTGGGATTGCAAATACCCAGGGTACCTGCCAGCCAGCTAATAAAGATTTTCTATTAGCTTAAACCCATGCCCAAGCAGTCTTCTCTGGTGGATACCCCACAATACCTTCGTGTCTCCCTAGTACTGGCTCCAGGATGTACTTGTGGATGCAGCTGTCACCCTCTCCCTCCATGGTCTGAGTACTTTGTGTTCTTGCCATGGATAGAGACTGAAAACCATGACAGCTTGCACTGGGGGCCTCATGGTGTCTTCACCCTGAGCTCCCCCATCCTTCATGATGATCCTGTCACCCTGCCTACCCTCCTGCACCAGAGACTGTGCCTGTGCTGGGCCCACTCCTCAATACCCTTCCACCTTCCTCAGGCTCGGCCTGCATGGTGTGGGAGATTCTTCTGCTATGTGTTGCTTTTATTGGTTAATGAATAAAGAAACTGCTTTGAATCTATAGCAGGGCAGAACAGAACTAGGCAGTGAAAACTAAACTGAATGCTGGAGAAAAAAGGCAGAGTTGTGAGATGCCATGTAGTTATCAGAAGGAAAAGACACCAGCTGACAGCTGGAACCTTGCCAGTAGTCTACGAGCCTCATAGTAAAATCTGAAATAATAGAAATGGATTAATTTTAGATATAACAGCTAGCTAGCAATTCACTCAAGCTATTGGCCAAACAGTATTGCAAATAATAAAGTTTCTGAGTGATTATTTCAGGCATAAGCTGCCATGAACGAACGAGAAGCCTCTGCCTATGTCTGTGTGTCACTTTGGGTGATGAGGGCTTGTGATGCACACAGGGCTCTGTGTAGGAGTGACACCAGACACTAACTGTGCACTATCTTGGTGAATAATACTGAGTTCCTTCCAGGAACTAGCACTTTTGTAAGGGCTAGAGATGCACCACCATTTCTGTCAGGAAGAAATTGTCAAACTCATTATCATAACTGGAATGAAAAAGTAAACACAACTAATTAGGACAAATCAGGGGATGATGGGTGAAGTTCAGAAAAATCATGCAGGAGAGGGCCTGGTGACTGGGGTCAGTCTTCTAATCTGAAGGCATCAGGGGTGATGGCAGGACTAAAGATGTCTGGTGCATTTCCTGGAGGGAAGTGCCCCAGGGGGAAAGACAGTGCAATGGCTTAGAGGCAGAAACAGCTTGCTTAGCTCAGCAGGTTGTGTGGGGACCTGCGTTTGGTTCATCATGTCACCCATAGAAAAAGATGGTTGTTCAGAGCAGAGAATGGCAGGATGCCATACGAGAGGACTTCAGGGTGAGGCAAGAATGTAAAGCCCTTGATGAGAACAAAGCTATATGCATTTTCACCTTAATAGGCTTCTATGGCTGCCCTGATGAGAACCACACAAGGCAGATTGTCTTAGGATTCCTATTGCTGTGAAGAGACATCATGATCGTGGCAATTCTTATAAAGAAAACAGTGAATTGGGGTGGCTTGCTTACTGTTCAGAGGTTTCATGATGGGGCACGTAGGGGTGTGATAGCAAACGTGGTCCTGGCTACATCTTGATCAGAAGGCAGCAAGAAGTTGACTGACATCGGGTGATAGCCTGAGTATATGAAATCCCAAAGTCTACCCCCACAATGACACACTTCCTCCCACAAGGCCACACCCACTCCAACAAAGTCACACCTCCTAATATGAGATTGTGGGATTATGGGATTATGGGGGCCACACAAGCTACCACACAGATCCTAGGGCTGCAAAGAGAAGGGTATGGCCATAGGTTTTTCACCACTGTGACAAAACACCCGAAGGCTGAAAGGGTTGGTATGAATCAGGGTTTGAGTCCGCACTACTGTTTGGCTCTATTGCTTTTGGCCGATGGTGACAGAGTACACTACGGGGCAAATGCATGTTAAAGGAGGTCTGCTTTCCTCATGTTTGCTGGGAGGCAAGGGAGAGCAAGGTTTGGGGAGGGACCACTCCATACTCAGACTTTACTTAAGGAGAAGGAGCTGCTGCATCCTAGAGGAGGTGATGGTGGCCTGAACCAGGCAGGTCCTATGTGTGTTTAATCCATGTGGAAGGTCAGGAGAAGGGATTTTAGATGCCGTGTGTGTATGATGGGGCATTCACTTGCTTAGCTGAGCAGTCTTGCATTTTGAACCAATTCCATTTATGTATTTTAGCTTATCCTGTTCTTGGGGTACGGGTAGGTCATTTTCAAGTTTTACTAATCTGTGGTCCAAACCTGCCATTTGTTCTCTAGTGGTATTTGTAGGAGTTTTTTAAAAAAAGTGATGGGTTCATTTTCAAAATGAAAATGCCTTGATCCAGTTTAAGTCTAGCTACAGGTGAACAAAAAGATTGGTCCCCTGCTATAGTGTGGTAGTCTACCCACCCCGACCCAAACTAAAAGAGTAGAGCAGAGAGTTACTAACAGCCAAGCTTGCCTGCCACCTGCAGATGTGACAAGGTCATGTGCCCAATAAGCTTTCAAATAAACAGGATGGTCGTGAACGACCTGGCTTCACCATGCTGTGTTTTACCCACAGGCACAGCGGGTGCACCTCAATCTACTGCTATTTCAGCCAGCAATTGCTGCTTGGGCTGCAGTCTAGCGGGATTTTGTTCCCACAGGAGCTGCCTCTGCTGCTGCCACTAAAGGTAGCTTTAACTAAATCTCTACCGTTCTTTCTATTAATAAAACTCGAGACTAAAAGGCTGGGGTAATACCCTGCTAGCTCAAAGAGGTTGAGTGGCATCTAGTTAACCTTCTGTCATTGCTAGTATCTTCCAAAGGGCCTGTTCTTATGCTCAGAAAAGCAAAAACAAAGAAACAAAGATAAACGTGCGCCACTCAAAACCCCTTGCTACAATTTCTGGTGAGTCTCTCTCTCTCTCTCTCTCTCTCTCTCTCTCTCTCTCTCTCTCTCTCTGTCTCTTCCACATGCCATCTGATGTTCTGTGATTACTTTCTGTCAGCTAGTTGCTAACTTAGCCTTCTGACCCAAGGTTAATTTTATTTAATTAATGCAAAAGCAAACTCAGGGTTCATAGTGATCGAATGAATATCCCCCAACAATGTTGCTTCTCCCGTGCTTGCTATTATGAAGTGAGAGCCCAGGTTTCTCACAGCATTGATTAACTCAAGTCCCACATTTTATGCTTTTATCTATTCTGGGCTGTTCCTGTATAGGGCCCAAGACCACTCACAGGGATTGTTCTCATGGGGCCATGGGAACTGGGGTGAGACTTAGTTGGAGAGAGGTCAGCCAGGTTGGAAGAAGGGATGTGGGCTGGGGGAGTATGGGCACCCCTATGAGAAGTGTAGTCAGATAAACAACTAAATGATGTAATTTTGGGGAAAACAGGTGGATCTGGAGATTGGCATGCTGAACAGAGTAAGCTGAACTGGAAAGGCACAAATGCTATGTTTCTCTCATACATGGAATGTAGGTTTCTTTATGTGCACAGACACACACAACATGAAAGTTGATCAGAGACAGAAAAAAAAGTGACAGGGAAGATGGGAGAAGATAATGGGAATGCATATGAGCAGAAATGTGTGGTGGACTTCCTAGACTGGAAGATTAGTAAACCTTCCCTTTACAGACTGAGCACACACTGATAAATACAATTTAAAATGGAAAAGGCTACGGCAACAGTGAAGATCCTGTCTTCCTTCTTCCCTGGGCCGGCCAGGGCTGTTTAGTGGATGCGGCCCCATGAGCCTCTGATGCTCCTGACACAGTCACGCACAGCAGGTGTCTAAAACACAGATGGTTCCCTCTTTCAGTGCAGCAGACCAGGAACTGAGATTGGAGTGTCTGTGGTAAAGTCAGTGTCACATGGATAACTGTCCCTGTAGAGAGAGCTAGAAACTGGTTTTTACCTCTTATCTCTCCAGGTGGTGGAGGCCATTGACATGCTGGCCTCCTGTCCTGACACTCCTGGCTCTGCCTCTGTAGTCATATGAACCCCCTTGCACCTGCAACCCAAGGGACATTAGTGATTGAATGTGAGGAAAAACTGTGATGCAGGATAGTCCCCACTGTGCGAGATCCTTCATGGAAACATAGAACCCCGGGTTTCATCCTGAGTACTGCAGAAACTGGGTGGGTGTTGTGTCTCGTGCCTGTCATTTTAGCATTTGAGAGTTGGAAGTAGAATGATCAGGAGTTCAGGCTCATCCTCACCTACAAAACTGTTCAAGGTCAGCCTGCATCGCATGCAACCCTACCCTAAAGAAGACTGTAAACAAGTAGAAAGAGACTGCCTTGTTTCCTTTTTAAAGCAGTGGCCTCACAATAAAGGAATAATAATTGCATTTGAAAATAGTTCAGGGAGCTGGGTTGCGGTGGCACACACCTTTAATCCCAACAATTGGGAGACAAAGACTGGCAAATGTCTGAGTTCAAGGCCAACCTGATCTACAGAGTGAGTTCCAGGACAGCCAGGGCTACAGAGAGAAACCCTGTCTTGAAAAACCAAAATTAGTAGTAGTAGTAGTAGTAGTAGTAGTAGTAATTGCTATTATTTGGGGATATGGACAGACAGCTCTCCAAATCCAAACACATACACAGTTAATACACACATGACAAAATGCTCAAACATAACTAGGCATTCTAAATATAAGTCAGAGTCTCTAACTGGAGGCTAGGAACGCAGCACAGGTGGAAGAGAACTGGTCCAGGATGCACGGAACCTCGGGTTTGGTCCTGGTAACATAGAAAACCAGCATGGTGGCTGTGATGGTTTGAATGAGAATTGCCCCCATGGGCTTATGTATTTGGATGATTGGTTACCAGGAAGTGACATTATTTGAAAGAATAGGAGGTAAGATCTTGTTGGAAGAAGTGTGTCACTGGGAGTGGGCTTTGAGGTTTTCTGAAGCCGAAGCCAGGCCCAGTGACTCTCTCTCCCTGCTGCCTGTGGATCCAGATGTAGAATTCTGAGCTCCTTCTCCAGCAGCATATCTGCCTGGATGCTACCATGCTTCCTGATATAATGGCAATGGACTAAAACATTGATACTGTAAGCAAGCCTAAACTTGCTTTCCTTTATAAGAGTTGTTGTGGTCATGGTGTCTCTTCACAGCAATAGAACACTGGCTAAGAGAGTGGCCCATGCTTGTAATCCCAGTATGTGGAAGATGGATGCAGGAAGATCAGAAACTCAAAGTCATCCATGACTGTAGGGCCTTGCTACCCTTGCTACCCTTGCTCCCTGGGGTGCATCTCGAGGACAGTTCTGGTCAGCCAGCTATAGCATTCCTGCTAGTTCTGTGCTCCCTCTGCCATAGCCTGGTGATTTAGCTGTAGGGCATTGTTTCACCTTTGGTATGGTAATTTCCCACCTGCCCGGGAGGAAATCCTATGCAGCAGCCAGATCCCCCCATGCCTGGGAGGAAATTCCTATGCACCAGCCAGATTCCCCCCTACCTGGGAGATAATCCTTTGCAGCAGCCTAGGTATATTAGTTTGGCAAAAAGCTAAATAAAATGACATTCGGCTGATCTCTTTTCGAATGACCATGGTCTCTTGTGTGTTTCTTTCAATCTCCAGGCCTTTGCCCAAACTCGCATAAGGTACAGTTGCGCGTGAACTGTACCGAGAGGATAACACAGAATCGGGTGTTACACATGACTACATAGTGAGTTCAAGGGCAGACTGAGGATCATAATTACATGCATAATTACATAAATAAAATCATGACCTTTATGTTGGTCCCAGGAAAGCATATAGAATGGACATCATCGCGTTAGGTGATGTAAGCCAGTAAGTATGAAATGTTTTCTGCTGTATGCAGAGTAGAAAAAGTTACTGCTAAGGAGTTTGTAGTCTCTGAGAAAAGACCATAGACTCAATCCAATTATAATTAAAAAATATATTTGTTACTGCCAGGATAACAGGACCACAATCTCTGAGCCAAATTTGAGATAGCCGTGAGAAAAGGGGTGAGGGGAGGATATTTTTTATACTAAGCTATGCATTTTTATTCATTTTACATACCAATCACAGTTTCCCTCCCTTTCCTTCTCCTGCCCCCGCACCTTCCTCCCATCCCTTCTGCACTCCTCAGAAAAGGTAAGGTCTCCCATGGGGCTCTACAAAGCCTAGCATATCCAGGTAAGGCAGGAACAAGCCCTTCTGCCCTGTCTGAGCAAGGTATCCCACCATAGGGAATGGACTCCAAAAAGCCAGTTCATGCACCAGGGATAAATCCTGGTCCCACTGCCAGTGGTCCCACAAAAAAACCCAGCCATATAACTGTCATCTGCATTCAAAGGACCTAGTTCGGTACTGATGGAGGAGGGTTAACTGTCTATGTGTTACTTTCATTGGTTAATAAAGAAACTGCCTTGGCTTTTGATAGGAAAGCAGCTTAGATAGGTGGAGTAGACAGAACACAATGCTGGGAGGAAGAAGGCAATGAGGCAGTCGCCATGACTCTCCTCTCTGAGACAGCTGCAGGTTAGAATCCTCCTGGTACCACCACCACCACCTCCGGTGCTACACAGATTATTAGAAATGGGTTAGATCAATATGTAAGAGTTAGCTAATAAGAGGCTACAGATAATGGGCCAAGCAGTGTTTAAAAGAATACAGTTTCTGTGTAATTATTTTGGCGTAAGCTAGCCGGGATCCGAGTGGGAACGCAGCCCACCTTTCTGCTGCTCCTCACCACTACACGGTACCATGTAGGCTCCCCAGCTGTTGATCCACAGTCCGTGAGCTTCCACTAGCTCAGGTCAGCTGTCTCTGTGTGTTACCCTGTCATGTCCTTGACCCCACCTTGCTCATATGATCCCTCCTCCCTTTCTCCTGCTGGATTCCAGGAGCTTGGCCCAGTGTTTGGCTGTGGATCTCTGCATCTGCTTCCATCAGTTACTGGATGAAGGTTCTATGATGACAATTAGGGCAGTCATCAATCTTATTACATGAGAAGTCTGGTTCAGGAACCTTCTCCACTATTGATAGGAGTTTTATCTGGAATAATCCTTGTGGATTACTGTGAATTTCCCTAGCACCAAGTTTCTCCCTAACCTCATAATAGTTCCCTCTATCAAGATATCTCTTTTATTGTTCTCCCTCTCCATCCTTCTCCCAGCTTGACCATCCCACAATCTCTCCCCTTTACTCCTCACCCCAGTTAACCCAGGAGATTTCATCCATTTCCCCTTCCCGGGGGGATCCATGCATATCCCTCTTAGTGTCCTCCTTGCTACCTAGATTCTCAGTTGTGGATTATAGCCTGGCTATCCTCTGCCCTACATCTAATATCCACTTATGAGTGAGTTCATACTATGGTTGTCTTTCTGAGTCTGTGTTACCTCACTCAGGATGATTTTTTTCTAGTTCCATCCATTTGCCTGCAAATTTCATGAGTCATTTTTTTTAACACTGAGTAATACTCCATTGTGTAAATGTACCACATTTTCTTTATCCATTCTTCAGTTGAGGGGTATCTAGGTTTCTTCCAGGTTCTGGCTATTACAAATAATGCTGCGATGAACATAGTTGAGCAAGTTTCCTTGTGGAATGATTGAGCATCCTTTGGGTATATATCTAAGAGTGGTATTGCTGGGTCTTAAAGTAGATTAAGTCCCAGTTTTCCGAGAAACTGCCATACTTATTTCCAAAGGGGCTGTACAAGTTTGTACTCCCACCAGCAATGAAGGAGTGTTTCCCTTACTCTACATCCTCTCCACGATAAGCTGTCATCATGGTTTTGATCTTAGCCATTCTGACAGTTGTAAGATGGTATCTCAGAGTATCTATGGTATCTATTCTGCATTTGAGGTGAGGATTTCTAAAGGTGAAAACCACTAGAAGACCATCAATATCTATGTAAGCAATCAAAGACAGGTCTGTGCTGCCAAGTTAAGTGGTGAAGGCAACTCAGAACAATCTTTGGGAACCTTTTTAAGCAGGTCACAGAAACCAAAAAAAGTAGTCATATCATAACAAATAGATGGCCACGACTGTAGACTTTTGGGTGAGGGTCACTGAGTCAGGGTTTCTTGGAACTTATCTTCCAGGGACAGGAATCAGGAACAAATACTAGTGGGTACCAAGATCAATGCTTGGCATAAAATGGGGTTCCTTTAGCCATCGCAGCACAAGAACTGAAGTAAAAGAGCGACAGCTAGGGATAGTGGGGGAAGGGGTTGGTGGAGGGGGACTGAGCTGTAAGAGAGAGCAGAGGAGGGTAAATATCAAGTCACAGGCTAGGTATGCATGGAAATGTCAACATGACCCTCAAAATGAACATATGCCAACAGTAACTTAAAACCACAATCAAATACCACTCTATGCCCATTTCAAGAATAACTTTTAAAAATGGGAAGTGGCTTAAGGGGACAGAGGAACTGGGACTCAGGGGCACTGCTGCTGCGAATGCTTTGTGATGCAGCTGCCACAGAAAGCTCCACAGAACCCCAAACAACCACAGATACAGGAGCATCTGATCCAGTGGCTCCATCTCTGACTATGTGTCCTCACGGGTGAAACTGGGTTCTTCATGAAGCTTCCAAGATCTGTAGCCACGTCATTGTTGATCATTGCAGGTCATAGCAGGGAGCAGCTGGGTACCAGTACAGAGCTATGTATGTCCAAGGCACACACAAGGGAACGTTACTCATCTTATGCTACAAGACTTGACTATATTGTTAAAAGAAGCCAGCGGTCAAATGGGAGAGGAATGGTGTGTGTTCACTCAAAGGAGGAGACTGGGAGAGTCACGGATAAGGAAGCTAGCAAGTCACTTTGCTATATATTTTCTTTATAACACACTTTTAAATTTAAAAAGTATGCAAAGGTCTAAGCCAGATGGAATACCAGCACCAAAAGGGAAAAGTGGACACTAGTCCCATCTCTAACCCTGAAGTTATCTCCAATTGATAACCGCTCACAAAGGAAAAACATCAGTTTTCCCCAAGTGAGACTCACTGAGGACACAAATACACTTAAAGTCTAGTCCTGTGCCCTATAATAGATAACCAACCCAACACTAACTTGATAATATATTTGGAGGGCTTTGTTTTGTTTTAGCTTTTTACCTTACTGGTCTTTTGGTTTTTATTTTGTTTATGTGAATTTTCTGTGTGTGCCACTGTTGTGTCTCTGCATCTCTATGTGTTTCCTGTGCTTTTTCTTCATTTTGTTTCATTTTTAAAATTTTTTTTATTTTCAGTTCTTCTTGGTCCTGATGTGATTTCAGCTTTCCTTTTCTAATAAAGAAAAATGATATGACTGACAAGGAAAATTTTAATCAGCAAACATCTGTGAATTTTAGGACTTGTGTGAGCTCTTGGAGTTCCTGAGGAGTTTTATTGACAGTTCTTTGGATTGCTCCTTAGTTATCAAATAGTGAGACTTTTCTGAGATTGTTCAGCTATGGTAGAATTTATTTTGGGACCCTAATCCTGTAGTTCTTAGTTAATATTGGCATCCTCAAAATCAGTGGTTCTCAACCTGAGGGTCGAATGACCCGTTCACAGATGTCACATATCAGATGTCCTGAATATCAGATATTTACAAGTCGTAACATCAGTTTGCCAAGTTTTCTCTTTTAAAATGGATATAGTATTTCAGAACACATACATAAGTCTTTTTTTAAAAGAATTTTGGAGATATTTATTGACCTG
This sequence comes from Myodes glareolus, assembly GCF_982192425.1. Classification (NCBI taxonomy): domain Eukaryota; kingdom Metazoa; phylum Chordata; class Mammalia; order Rodentia; family Cricetidae; genus Myodes; species Myodes glareolus. The sequence goes on along the minus strand of NC_142048.1, from coordinate 2,550,317 downwards.
CAAATTTCTTTTTTATTATTATTATTAAAAATTTTCACCTCCTCCCATTTCCCTCCTACTTCCCCCACTCCCCTCCCCCCCACTCTCCAGTGCTAAGATAAGTCAGGGTGTCCTGCCCTGTGGAAAGATCAAGGCCCCCCCTCCATCCAGGTCTAGGAAGGTGTGCATCCAAACAGACAGGCTCCCAAAAAGCCAGTACATGCAGTAGAATCAAAATCTGGTGTCATTATCATTGGTTTCTCAGTCAGCCCTCACTGTCAGGCACATTCAGACAGTCCGATTTGATCACATGCTTGTTCAGTCCTATTCCAGCTGGCCTTGGTGAGTTCCCATTAGATCAGTCCCACGGTCTCTGTGGGTGGGCGCACCCTTTGCAGTCCTGACTTCCTTGCTCATGTTCTCGCTCCTTCTGCTCTTCATCTGGGCCTTGGGAGCTCAGTCCAGTGCTCCAATGTGGGTCTCTGTCTCTTATCTCCGTCCATTGCCAGATGAAGGTTCTTTGTCAATGGCTTCTCAATCAGCCCCCATTTCAGCCACATTCAGAGAGTTCGATTTGGTCGCATGCTCATTCAGTCCCAATCCAGCTGGATTTGGTGAGCTCATATTAGAACAGGTACACTGTCTCAGTGGGTGGACCAACCCCTCACTGTCCAAACTTCCTTGCTCATCTTCTCCCTTTTTCTGCTCTTCAATTGGAGCTTGGGAGCTCAGTCTGTTGCTCTGATGGGGGACTTTGTCCCTATCTCCATCCGTCGCAGGATGAAGATTCTATGGTGATATTCGAGATAATCATCAGTGTGTTAGTGGGCAAGGCCAATTCAGGCAACCTCTACACTGCTGCCCAAGGACCTAGCTGGGGACATCCCCGTGGACACCTGGGATCCCCTCTAGAGCCAAGACCCTTGCCAACCCTAAAATGACTCCCTTAATGTAGATAACTTCTTCCCTGCTCCTATATCCACCCTTCCTACATCTCCACCCTCCCACTCCCCTAAGCTCTCTCCAGTCTTTCCCCTGTCCCTTCTCTCTCCCCCTCTCCCCTTCTCCCACCCCTCATGCTCCCAAACATTTGCCCAGAAATCTTGTTTGCTTCCAATTTCCAAGAGGATCTATGTATGTTTTTCTTTGGGTTCACCCTGGTATTTGGCTACTCTAGGTTTAATGTCCTTTGTTTATGGCTAGAACCCACTAATGAGTGAGTACATACCATATTCATCTTTTTGGGTCTGGGTTATCTCATTCAGGATGTTTCTATTTCCATGCAAAATTCAAAATGTCATTATTATTATTTTTTTTTAACCGCTGAGTAGTACTCTACTGTGTATACTTTCTTTATTCATTCTTCCATTGAGGGGCATCTAGGTTGTTTCCAGGATCTGGCTATTACAAATAGTGCAGCTATGAACATAGTTGAACAAATGCTTTTGTAGTATGATAGGGCATCTCTTGGGTATATTCCCAAGAGTGGAATTGCTGGGTCCTGAGGGATGTTGACTCCCAGTTTCCTGAGGAACCGCCACACTGATTTCCACAGTGGCTGCACAAGGTTGCATTCCCACCAGCAATGGCTTAGTGTTCCCCTTACTCCACATCCTCTCCAGCATAGGCTATCATTGGTGTTTTTGAGTTTAGCTATTTTGACAGGTGTAAGATGATATCTCAAAGTTGTTTTGATTTGCATTTCAAATAATACATAGCCACAAATCTAGCCTTACAGAAATAGAAGGAAAATCACAACCCAAAGAATCCCAACAATGCCCACAATAACTCAGACATCTAGCGTCCCTTCACCAGCACAACTCAAAGAAGGAAAACACACAAACTCTACTACCAAAAAAACCCCAAAAAACAAACAAACAAACAACAACAACAACAACAACAAAAACAAAACCAACCGGAGTTAAGAACCACTGGTCATTAATATCACTTAATATCAATGGTCTCAATTCACCTATGAAAAGGTATAGGCTAAGAGATTGGATGCGAAAACAGGATCCAACATTCTGCTGTTTACAAGAAACACACCTCAACCACAAAGACAGACATCTACTCAGAGTAAAGCGTTGGGAAAAGGTTTTACAATCAAATGGAACTAAGAAATAGGTGGGTGTGACCATACTAATTTCTAACAAAATTGACTTCAAACTAAAATCAATCAGAAGAGATGGAGATGGACATTTTATACTCATAACAGAAACAATTCTTCAGGATGAAGTTTCAATCCTGAATATCTTTGCACCTAATATAAAAGTACCCAACTCAAGGCACACATCAAACCACACACACTAATAGTAAGAGACTTCAACACTCCTCTCTCACCAATGGACAGGTCAATCAGACAGAAACCTAACAGAGAAATAAGAGAATTAATGCAGGTAATAAATCAAATGGACTTAACAGACATCTATAGAACATTCTACCCAAATAGGAAAGAATATACCTTCTTCTCTGCGGCTCATGGAACCTTCTCGAAAATTGACCACATACTCGGTAACAAAACAAACTTCCACAGATACAAAAATGTATTAATAACCATCTGTGTCTTATCAGATCACTATGGAATAAAGTTAGAATTTAACAATAATTTTACCCCCAGAAAGCCTACAAACTCATGGAAGCTGAACAGTCAACTACTGAACCACCCCTAGGTCAGGAAAGAAATAAAGAAAGAAATTAAAATCTTCCTTGAAGTCAACAAAAATAAAGACACAACATACTCAAACCTATGGGACACTATGAAAGCAGTGCTAAGAGGAAAGTTCATAGCACTAAATGCCCATTTAAAGAAAACGGAGAAAGCACACATTGGAGACTTAACAGCACACTTGAAAGCCCTAGAAAAAAAAGAAGATGATTCACCCAGGAGGAGTAGAAGACTAGAAATAATCAAATTGAGGGCTGAAATCAACAAAATAGAAACACAGAAAACAATCCAAAGAATCAATGAAACAAAGAACTGGTTCTTTGAGAAAGTCAACAAGATTGACAAACCTTTATCCAAACTAATCAAAAGGCAGAGAGAGAACATGCAAATTAACAAGATCAGAAATGAAAAGGGGGACATAACAACAGAAACTGAAGCAATTCAGAGAATCATTAGGTCTTACTACAAAAGCTTATATGCCACAAAGTTGGAAAATGTAAAAGAAATGGACTTGTTTTTAGATAAGTACCATTAACCAAAAATTAAATCAAGACCATGTGAACAATTTAAATAGACCTATTAGTTGTGAGGAAATAGAAGCTGTCATAAAAAACCTCCCAACCAAAAAAAGCCCAGGACCTGATGGTTTTAATGCAGAATTTTATCAGAACTTCCAAGAAGAGCTGATACCTATACTTCTTAATGTGTTTCACATAATAGAATCAGAAGATCATTGCCAAACTCTTCTTATGAAGCTACAGTCACCCTGATTCCAAAACCACACAAAGACCCAATCAAGAAAGGGAATTACAGACCAATCTCACTCATGAAAATCGATGCAAAAATTCTCAATAAAATTCTGGCAAACCGAATCCAAGAACACATTAGAAAAATTATTCACTACAATTAAGTAGTAGGCTTCATCCCAGAGATGCAGGGCTGGTTCAACATACAAAAAAATCAATCAATGTAATCCATCATATAAATAAACTGAAGGAAAAAAAAACATATGATCATTTCATTAGATGCTGAAAAAGCATTTGACAAAATTCAACACCCCTTTATGATAAAGGTCTTGGAGAGATTAGGGATACAAGGTTCATTCCTAAATATAATAAAAGCAATATACAGCAAGCCGACAGCTAACATTAAATTAAATGGAGAGAAACTCAAAGCCATCGCACTAAAATCAGGAACAAGACAAGGCTTTCCACTTTCTCCATACCTCTTCAATATAGTGCTTGAAGTTCTAATAATAGCAATAAGACAGCATAAGGAGATCAAGGGGATTCGAATTGGAAAGGAAAAAGTCAAACTTTCGTTATTTGCAGATGATATGATAGTGTACATAAGAGACCCCAAAAACTCTACCAAAAACCTCCTACAGCTGATAAGCACCTTTAGTAATGTGGCAGGATACAAGATCAACTCCAAAAAAATCAGTTGCCCTCCTAATCACAAAGAACATAGAAGCAGAGAGGGAAATCAGAGAAATATCACCTTTCACCATAGCCAAAAATAGCATAAAGTACCTTGGGGTAACTCTAACCAAGGACGTGAAAGAACTATTTGACAAGAACTTTAAGTCTTTGAAGAGTCATTTTTAAGTCATTGAAGAGGATATCAGAAAATGGAAGGATCTCCCATGCTCTTGGATTGGGACGATCAACATTGTAAAAATGGCAATTCTACCAAAAGCAATCTATAGATTCAATGCAATCCCCATCAAAATCCCAACAAAAATTTTCACAGACTTTGAAAAATAATAAAGTTTATATGGCAAAACAAAAAACCCAGGATAGCCAAAACAATCCTATACAATAAAAGTACTCCCGGAGGCATTACCATCCCCGACTTCAAACTCTATTACAGAGCTACAGTAATGAAAACTGCTTGGTATTGGCACAAAAACAGAGATGTTGACCAATGGAATCGAATCAAAGACCCAGATCTTAATCCACAAACCTATGAAACACCTGATTTTCGACAAAGGAGCTAAAACTACACAATGGAAGAAAGAAAGCATCTTTAACAAATGGTGCTGGCATAACTGGATGTCAACCTTCAGAGGAATGAAAATAGATCCATATCTATCACCATGCACAAAACTCAAGTCCAAATGGATTAAAGACCTCAATATTAATCTGACCACATTGAACCTGATAGAAGAGAAAGTGGAAAGTAGTCTACAAGACATGGGCACAGGAGACCACTTCCTAAGTAGAACCCTAGTAGCACAGACAATAAGAGCAACAATGAATAAATGGGACCTCCTGAAACTGGGAAGCTTCTGTAAAGCAAAGGACACTGACATTAAGAAAAAAAAAAAAGGCAACCTACTGATTGGGAGATCTTCACCAACCCCTCATCAGACAAAGGTCTGATCTCCAAAATATAGAAACTAGACATTAAATTCTAATTAACCCAATTAAATATGGGATATTGAACTGAACAGAGAATTCCCAACGGAAGAAGTTCGAATGGCCAAAAGACACTAAAGGTCATGTTCAACCTCCTTAGTGATCAGGGAAATGCAAATCAAAACAACTTTGAGATACCATCTTATACCTGTCAGAATGGCTAAAATAAAAAACACCAATGATAGCCTTTGCTGGAGAGGATGTGGAGTAAGGGGAACACTAAGCCATTGCTGGTGGGAATGCAACCTTGTGCAACCACTTCGGAAATCAGTGTGGCAGTTTCTCAGGAAATTCGGGATCAACATACCCCAGGATCCAGCAATACTACTCTTGGGAATATACCCAAGAGATGCCCAATCATAGTACAAAAGCATTTGTTCAACTATGTTCATAGCAGCATTATTTGTAATAGCCAGAATCTGGAAACAATCTAGATGCCCGTCAATGGAAGAATGGATAAAGTGTGGAATATATACACATTAGAGTACTACTCAGCGATAAAAAACAATAACATCTTGAAATTTGCATGCAAATGGATGGAAATAGAAAACACTATCCTGAGTGAGATAACCCAGACCCAAAAAGATGAATATGGTATCTACTCACTCATAAGTGGATTCTAGCCATAATTAAAGGACATTGAGCCTATAATTCGTGATCATAGAGAAGCTAAATAAGAAGGTGAACCCCCCAAAAAACATATAGTTATCCTCCTGGATATTGAAGTAGACAAGATTGCCAGGCAAAAATTTGGAGCTTGGGGGTGGAGTGGAGGTAAGGGGAGATGGGGAGAGAGAAGTGAGAAGGGGAGAATGGGGAGAGCTTGGGGAAATGGGACGCTTGGGATGGAGGAAGGGTGGATATGGGAGCAGGGAAGTATATGTCTTAATTAAGGGAGCCATTTTAGTGTTGCCAAGAGACTTGACTCTAGAACGGTTCCCAGGTGTCCAAGGAGATGTCTCCAGTTTGTTCCTTGGGCAGCTGAGGAGAGGGTGCCTGAACTGGCCCTATCCTATAGCCACACTGATGAATATCTTGCATATCACCACAGAACCTTAATCTGGTGATGGATGGAGATAGAGACAGAGATCCACACTGGAGCACTGGACTGAGCTCCCAAGGTCCAAATGAGGAGCAGAAGGAGGGAGAGCATGAGCAAGGAAGTCGGGACAGCAAGGGGTGCGCCCACCCACTGAGATGATGGGGCTGATCTAATGGGAGCTCACCAAGGCCAGATTGACTGGGACTGATGGAGCATGTGATCAAACCAGACTCTCTGAATATGGCTGACAAGGGGGGCTGACTGAGAAGCCAAGGACAATGGCACTGGGTTTTGATTCTACTGCATGGACTGGCTTTGTGGGAGCCTAGTCTGTTTGGATGCCCACCATCCTAGACCTGTATGGAGGGGGGAGGACTTTGGACTTTCCACAGTGCAGGGAACCCTGACTGCTCTCTTTGGACTGGAGAGGGATGGGGAGGGAATATGGGGGATGGGAAGGGAAATGGGAGGTTGTGGAACATTTTAATAAAAAAAATTAAAAAAAAGAAATTAAAAAAAAGAAAAAAAACTTGAGTATATTTCAGCTTTCCTGCTTCTGATGGCTGTGGTCACTGATCTCTGTAATTATGCTCTTCTCACCACACTCTCACATTTTCACTCCTATCTCAGAACCTTACTCAGAAACTAAGAGTCTGACAGCCTTCTCTTGCCCTTCTGTGCTATAATGCCAAACTGGCAAGATCAGAGACAAAGGTACAAATAGTATATTAAATGTGTTAGTTTCTGACACATTTAAACTCTAAATTAAGGACAAAATATGTTCTACTCATTTAAAGTACCACTCTGGGTTTTAGGCTTCTAAAAATGCTTGTCAATATATTTTTTCCAACAAAATAAAAATATACACAAACACATTTTTGTCTGTAAGAATAATGAGCTTAAATCTTTAACTCATGTGACCAACTATTAGATGATGTTTTCCTATAAGATAATCACAGGCTCAAAAAAGTATGAAGGAGAAATACTAAAGATGATCCTATGAGAGAAAATGAAAGAATGGTTAGAAAAGGAAAGCTACCAATGATGCAAATAGAGAAAAAGAAACCAACAACACAAAAGCACCACTAACTACACTTACTTAAGGAAACAAGTTGTTTTTCAAACAACTTCAGTTAAGGGAAAGTTGTTTTTCAAAAATGTATGTATCTAGTAAAAGTTTAATGGGCTACAGAGCTTCCAGATAAAAATGGATAAATCTAGTTATATTCAAATTCCAGGTTAGCAACAGGGTTTTCTGTTTGTTATTTAAATCATAAATATGTCCAACTGCTTAAAATAATATTTTTTATTTACTAAGTCAAGCAACAATAGTTATATGATGAGGATTACAACTTCAATTCCCTCAGTTTTCACAGTTGAAAAATGCAAGGCTCAGACTATGATCTCCTCTGGTTCTAAAATTAGGTTAGTAACCTTCTATAGTTCTGAAGTTCACTGGCTTTAAAATTCCTAAAATCCTAGCATTGGTTTAACAATCAAACATATCTCACAACAACATCCAGACACACTAATAGGTTTCAGTATTCCTTCTGACACTTTCTGGCATTCTTGCTTTCTTACCACTAGTTGATCACTCAGAAATATTTTTCTTCCAAATATATAGGGATGATTTCTAAATTCTTTTTCTCTCCAGCTAATCATGGAATTCATAAAAAGTTACAAACTTCTTCTAACATCAAATTAACTAATCTGAAAAAAATAAAATCAGACCACAGGGCCTGCATTACATTCCTGTATTATAAGTACCAGAAATCTACAATGTCAGAAGACATAACAGAAATGAAGCAATTCAACAACTAGATAGAATGGTAACAATGTATGTATGGAAGCTTTGCACACATGACTCAACTACATTCAAAGGAAACAAGACCAGCACATTGTGCCCAAATGCTAAGTCAGTATTAATGATATCAATACTTAATGACATCATCCACTGGCAATTGGGGACTTGAAACAAAAAGGCACCCAAAATAAAGCCCATGTAGTTTGATTTCTTCTAATCCCTCCAATGGTTACTCAATCAATATTTTTCCTTTCAGTGGCACATGGCAAGAGTGTGGAGGTCAGAGGACAATCTTTAGTGTTGGTGCTACCTTCTGGGTTGTTTGAAACAGAGTCTCTCATTTTTGTTACTGTACACATTAATTTTCTCTAATTCCTGCCATGGTTACCCAGTCATATAACAAAACTTCTGCTTCAGTTTCCAAGGCTATCTGGCTCATGAGCTTCAGTGGCTTCTCCTGTTTCCACCTCCCATCGTTCTGCTGGAGCACTGAGTTTATAGATACATACTGCTACGCCCGCTCTCTCAGTTATCTCCCCAGAGCTTTAATCCATTTTAAGGATTTAAGTGGAAGTTAGTCCTTATCTTTAGAATACATTTTTTAACCTTCAAAAGAGTCACCCCTATGACAAAATCAAGTTTTGTATAATTCACCAAGAACCTAACTGAAAAGACACAAATACTTATAATACCCAGAAAATGCTGCCTTTATGTTCTGCAGATGTTCTCATCTTGGTGGGTCACCCCTCAAGCTCTCAGCCTGCAACAGTTCTCTCTTATCTCCTGGAGAGCACTGATCAGCACTGCGGCTCCAGGTTTCCAATGGCTTTTGATCTGAATGCTTTCGGTCTCCTCCTTGCCTACCATACAGGCTCCAGGAAGTCAAATTTTCTTCACTGTTCTCTATGGATTTTTGAAAATCACAATGCAAAGAAGCCTGAACCACTAATGTAGAAGATGAAGTAGACGGTTCAAAATTTCTCCTCTTGTTGTAAAGTGACAGTTCATCCTCATCAGAGGGTCTTAAGAATTTAGGTCTCAAATTTCCAGAAGATTCTTGCCTTTGTCTTAGGGCAGATTCTCTTATACAAGTTTCCAAAGATCCAGATCGGTTCGTTGTGTCAGGGAAACTAAACTCACAGTCGCCAATGCTCTTCTTTGCAACTTCTGTAGCAAAATGTCTGTCTTTTGAGTCCTTCTTACATTTCACTAAGTTTGAAATGCTACTTGCTTGATTACACTGCGTACTATCTGAATATGCAGGCTTTCTCCACCGTTCCCGTCCATAATCTTCTCTTTCGCATGCAATTTTTTCAGCTTCTTCTAATTTTGAATGAAATATTTCCATTGACTATAAAAGAGAATAACATATCTACAATTAAGAAAAGTTCAGTGTCTTGTCTCCCACATACCACTGTGTTATGATGCATTGTAAATGGTACAATAGTACCAAAGTAGACAGAACCATAAAAATCACCACATACCAATAATACTTTAGAAAGCATAAGTAGATAAAGAAAAATAATCAAATCAAATTAAAAGATTTCAAAATGGGATGCACTGAGAACAAATGTTCTACAGAATAGAATATCATACAGACACCACAGATACAACTTATAAAAATTCCTAAAATGATGGGGGAAAGTTTGGGTACACCGAATGAAATAAATTCTCAAAAATCAGACTGACTGCCAGTCTGAGCCCAAGGACCTGGGCTGGCCTTCTTCTTATTTGCTGGGAAGGCCCCATCTGAGCACATCTGCATCAGGCAGGCTCGTCTGTCCTCCCACCAGTTGGGGCTCAGGATACCCTAGTAGAGCTCTGGTGATAATCCAGTGAGGATGGTGTACTATAAATCGGAGGGCTTGAACCAGACCAAGGACTTATTGCAATGAGCAGTTGCCAGTCAAGCTGATGGGACAAAGGTGTATTCTGTATGACACACGATAGCCTCCAATGCCACCAGGATAGATGAAAAGATGATAGTCAGAAGGAAAAGCAGACATTTTTCTGTTCCTGGTGTGGTTTTTGTTCTGTTTTGGTTTACTGTAGAGAGTTTTTTGTTCTTGCTTTTCTTTGCTTGCTTGCTTATTCTGTTTAGTTTTCTTTCCTTGTGGGGATGCAAAAACGATGAGAGGGTACATGGAGGGAGGTGAACAGAATTGGGGTACTTGATGTGAAACCTCCAAAGAGTCAATAAAGAAATGTTTAAAAAGAGAGAATAGAGTAATATAAAAAGGATAAGCCACATAAAGATGGAAAACACACAGGGAGTCTGTGTGGGAATTGCAGCCCCGAGTTACATTTCCCTGCCCCCATTTGAGGTGCTTATCTGCAAAAAAAAAAAAAAACCATAATAACTCTGCTTAAGAAAGCATAAATCCTCTGCTCCTGGATTTGGGTAAGGAAGTTTGAGTGCACGTGATCATTCCTTGATCCCTGCTGGGGTCAGGTGACAGTCCCTTCGCAGCCCCCTCCTCTTTTGGTGCCAGGGTATAAAAGTCAGCCCCAGCAGAACAATGAAGAAGCTGTTCCACCTCAACCTCGTGCTCTGAGTTCATTCAACCTGGACACCCTCCGCCGAGACTCTTGGTTCCAGCCCGCACTGGCGCGGTAAGTCTGGATCCTGGGGGAAAATATCAAATTGACCAGGAAATTTTATATAGTTTGGGAATCAATAGCAAGCAGATGCATGTTTTAAGAGGGGGGAAAAAGACATGTAGACATTTGATTCTAGAGACTCTTATAACTGTGTTTTAGTCTTCCAAAGAAAAGGATGATGGAAGAAAAGCATGAAAAAAATAGAGGATTCCACATAACTGATTTTCTTAAACAGAATGGCCTTTTTAGATGTGGATAGAAGGAGAAAGACTATTACATCTAATTCTACTCAAAATAAAAATCTTTGCAAAAACTTGACAGGGAAAGGATTATGCAAGTGGGAATTGATTCACAGACAAGGTATGCAATTAAAACATTACCCGAAAAGACATCATGATAGCTTAAAAAAATACATGCTAAAGTATAGGTCCACTGCAAAATGCTACAAAATATGAAACTCTGGAGTCAACAAAACATCAACAATGCTTATCTCTAAAGGTGTACTACAGAGAATCCTCTGCATTATTTAAAATTCCTTCCAATGAGAAAAATTCTACTTTAATATTAAACATACACACATTTCATGTTTTAAACACTTGGGTTTTACATTCATTGTGTTAATCTTAAAAAGATGTAGGCTAAGTTTGCAATTTGGCTCAGAGGCTAAAGGCAATTGCTAACAAGCATCATGACTTAAATTCAATACCTGCGACCCACATATATAAGATAACAATATAATAGAAGGAGAGAAATGACTCCTTTAACCCCCACATGGGCACTGTGGCATGTGTACATCCCTGAGTACACATACAGAAATAAGTGTAAAATATTTTTAAGCAACATCCTTGCATAAGAAGCAGAAAATTACTTAAAAGAATGAAGATAAATCTAATAATATTTGATTCAAATTGCTTCATTATTCAAAACAAAGATATTGTTTTCAAATAACTATGAAGACAATACATATCTTCTTAAAGCACAAATACTTAACCCATATTTTTCAGCTACAATATCCACAAAATTTCTGTTTTCTCTTTGAGCTTGTTCTTTCATTCTTTGATAAGACTTTCTTAGCCAGCTTAATCCACCATCCTCTACTCCTGACGCTAAATTCCAATAATAAACATCAATCGTATTTCTAAGGTGATTATTAAAAATCTTACTGTTTCTATCACTTTTAAAGTATAAAATTAAATACTTTTTTGATTAAAGTTATAATCACAATTAATATTCACCATACATTTAAATACCTACCTATACAAGCTACAAAGGCTTGTAATGATGAAAAAAGGAAGGAGAAACAAACTACCTGTAAGTAAATACCAATTTTAGAGAACAAGCATAAAATTATATATGTTAAGGTTAGTTGTTTGTTTAATGAGAAAGGGTCTTACTATGCAGCCCTAAATGGTCTGGTAGACCAGGTTGTTGGCCTTGAACTCAGAGACATCTGTGCCTCTGTCTCCTAAATCCTGGATGTAAAAGCAGAAGTCACCATGCTTAGCCTAAGCATTATTCTATGGAATTTTCTCTGACCTTCCGGTTAGACTTATTGTAACACATATAGGGGATTGCCCCGCCCAGAAATAAGAAATAACTGTACACAGTGAAGAAAGCAACACAATAAATAAGAAAGTTATAGAAGAAATGTCATTAAGTTAAACTTTATTTGTGATTAGCAGCTATGAACATTTGAATGCCTTCAATGTGTGTGTGTATGTTTTGTCCTATTTTCAGTTGATACAAAGAAATTTAATTGATTACTTAAATTAAAAGTCTGTTCCTGATATTCCCTGTTCTAGTAAGGACAGCTTTAGATCCTGCTAGCTCTAGAGCCAAGAAATACAAGCTCTTGGAGACAAGCACAAGAATCTTCCTATCAGAACAGCCTACCAATAGCCCAACATGAAAAAAGTCAAGATCAGAGAGGGACACGGGGATCATGATCTATTCTTTTTTTTTTTGAAACTCTTTTTTTTAAAAAAAAATATTTATTTATTTATTATATATACAATATTCTGTCTGCATGTATGCCTGCAGGCCAGAAGAGGGGCACCAGACCTCAATACAGATGGTTGTGAGCCACCATGTGGTTGCTGGGAATTGAGCTCAGGACCTTTGGAAGAGCAGGCAGTGCTCTTAACCACTGAGCCATCTGTTCAGCCCTCATGATCTATTCTTAAATGGACTACTACACAGCCTCGAGAATGAATGAACTAGTTATTCATAACAATATGGAGGAACTTCAAATGTGGGCAAAAGAATTAAAAAGATGAAGAGCACAAATCATCTTTGGTGGTAGAAAATAGGACAGTGGCTCCCCCTCCAGCGACAGTTACTAGTAGAGGAGGAAAACGTTTCTGGGGTGTTAAGACTGCTGCTTCTCCATAACACTCATTCTGTTTCACTTGTGGTTTAGGTACTTTTCTATGTATGTCAGACTTGGAAAAGAGGCTTAGGAAGGAATAGAGGTTAGCAGCATGATGTATTGTCTCCATCAGATGATCCAAGAGCTCAGTTCCCACACTTACATAAGTTGGCTCACAATTGTCTATAACTCTAGCTCCAGATTTGACATAACTGGCCAGCATTGACACCTCCTGCTGTGGGAGTTCCTTCAGCTCCTTCAGCCAATCGCCGCTGAGTTACCAGCCCATTGGGGCGTGGTCTCTCCCTTTAAAAAAAGCAGCGGCTGTCCTCCACTCTCTCTTTGTCTTCCGGCTCCGTTTCCGGCCCCTGGACTCCTTTCCTGTTCGCGCGGAGGGGCTGTTGTCTGGGACGGTAATCTGTAAGTTTTTTCCCCTTTGAATAAATAACCATTATATTAATCATAATTCCAAACTGGTGTGGGATTGTCTGTGACTTACGCCTTCATCTGGCGCCCCACGTTTGGTTGTAGAACCCCCCCTTCCCCCCCACTCAACTGCTTGCTACCAGCTCGGCTAGTCACGAGACCTCCCTCAGCTGCGGCCTGTGCCCTGTGTGTGGAGCCAGCAGTTCAGTTAAACCCCACGCCTCCCAAGCTCCACAGGCTCGGGACAGTCTCTGCCTGCCTGGTTTGCTCTTTTCTGAGTTGTTTTCAAATTTCCCTTGTAAGTGCGGCGCTTTAGTGGCGTGAATCAGAACGACTCGGTCACGTGGAGGCATACGCGGCTTCCGGGTTGCTCTTTTCTACCCCTGGATTCTGGGTTTCTGGTTCCGTGTATGGAATTGATTTAATTAAACTTTCTTTCTTGAGCAACTTATATTTCCTAGTTTTTAACAAATACTAAGGCAGACACTGAAACAGGACCTGTTTAAGTCACCTTTGCAGTGGTTCTAGTCGCAACTTGGCAACAGCGCCACCAACTAGACAAGAGGTAATATGGCAGTTTTTGTTTCCAACGCCAATTTTACTGTTTTCTTTATTAATACAATGGATTATGTCATGCAAGGTTTATATGACTATGGGAATATATTAATTTACTTGTTACTAGGTTTCAGTTTTCTTTTCAATATTTTATCATTAAGAAAGATACGACTTTTACGGACTAATATTGAACAACTAGTTGAAAGGATTAAAATTATTGAAAATCAGGGGTTATCTGAACAAGTGGATACTATGATAGACAAAATTGACTCCATGTCCAAGGGTACTAGGAAGTTACCTGAAAGGGTACAGGCTGTTGAATTTGACGTTCAGATGTTACCACAAAGTTTTGATAAGGTAACAGATAGAATGAACCTCCAGAATGGGAACCAAAAAACTGATACCTTAGTGAAATTACTAGAAACACGGGTAGGTCAGGAGATTCAGGATTTAAGGGATACAATGATAAAAAGATTAGAAATGATTGAAGAAACTATTGGAGCTGGTGAACAGAGTAAGAAGGCACAAGGACAGGATACAATGCCACCACCAGCTGTTAGAACTGGCTTACCCAGGGTCCTAACAACATACCCTGTAATTTATTCTGACAAAGGGTTAACTTCCAAAGGCTCAAAGGGAGTTAAGGAAGCTAGATGGACACCAATAGCAATGAATGATTTAAAAGAAATTAAGCAAGCTGTCGTTAACTTTGGCTTGCACTCTGCATTTGTTAAGGAAATGATAAGGACTTGGGCTTCTAATGTCAGAGCTACCCCCCATGATTTCTCTCAGCTAGTGTCTGCAGTTTTAGATGATGGGCCTTCCTTGATGTTTGGAATTTATTTCAGAGAAGAATCCAAACATATGGAACAGCAAGGAAGAGCAAAAGGTGTGGAGGTTTCCCAAGATCAAATTCTTGGTGTAGGAGCATATGCTGATCCACAGGTCCAAGCTCTTTATGATGAAGAAGTGCTGTCCTTATGTCACAAAGCAGCCTTGAATGCTTTGAATAGAATACAAGATCCAGCAAAAAGGGTCGAATCATATACCAGGGTTAGGCAGGGACAGAGAGAACCCTTTACTGACTTTGTGCAAAGATTAATTAAGGCTCTGGACATAGGGGTAACAGACCCAGAAGCTAGACGAATACTTCTTGAATCTCTAGCTTTTGAAAATGCAAATACTGAATGTAAAAAGATAATTGGGCCTTTAAGATCTAGATCAGCACCAATGGAAGAATGGATACAGCATACAATGAATGTTGAGATGTTTAGCTATAACGATGAATCCTGGGTAGGAGAAGCGATTTCCAAAGCTATGAGGAGACATCAAACTACCAGGTGTTTTAATTGTGGTAAATTAGGACATCTGAAAAGGGATTGCAGGCAAAGAAATCCTAGGAATAATATCTCCTCTGGGAATGACAAAAGTAGGAGATCTCAGCCTTCAGGTATATGCAGAAGATGTGGTAAAGGCCGACATTGGTCCAACGAATGCAGGTCAACAACAGACAGACAAGGCAACCCGATACCATCGGGAAACTCCTTGAGGGGCCTCTCGCAGGCCCCCAAGCCAAAAGTGGCCCAGTCATTCCCAGTTACAGTCGAAAATGTGTCTCACCAAGAAAATTAAAAACTCCAATGTCTGCCGTAAAAAGTAATACTGGTCTAAATGATGAATTACATGTGGAGAATGAGTCAAAAAATTCAGGAGGACAGAGTAAACGTATATTTTGGCAAACGTATATTAACGATCAAAGACCAAAGCTAAGAGTCTGTATAAATGGCATTTTTATTGAAGGCTTATTAGACACAGGTGCGGATGTAAGTATAATTACTCCAGAATCCTGGCATCCGAATTGGCCTCTTCATGAGGTAGATGTTTGGTTCCTGGGAATTGGAACCCTATCTCGTGTAAAACAAAGCACAAGATGGGTGGAATGCATAGGGCCTGAAGGGCAAATAGGAAGATTAAGGCCATATATAGCAAATATTGCAATAAATTTATGGGGCCGTGACCTGCTACAGCAATGGAATACCCAGATTAACATTCCTGTAGTTCCAGGAACTCACAATTCTGGGAAGGATATAATGAGGTATTATGGAAAAAGGTCACCAGCCATTCAGGCTGTACAAGAACACACAGCCAATAGCAAACCTTTAGAGGTACCAACAGCCCTACCTTTAAAATGGCTAACTGAGAAGCCAATATGGATCAAGCAGTGGCCTCTAGCTGAAGATAAGTTACAGGCTTTGGAACAGCTGGTACAAGAGCAACTAGATGCTAACCATATTGAAGAATCAACCAGCCCTTGGAATTCTCCTGTGTTTGTTGTAAAAAAGAAATCTGGTAAATGGAGAATGGTGACAGATCTAAGAGCTGTCAACAAGGTAATTCAGCCTATGGGTCCGCTACAATCTGGAATTCCTTTGCCTTCTCTATTACCAAGAGGATGGCCTCTTATAGTTATTGATTTGAAAGATTGTTTTTTCACTATACCTTTGCAAAAAAAGGATAGAGAAAAATTTGCCTTCACAGTGCCTACTTATAATAATTCTCAGCCTACTAGGAGATATCAATGGACTGTCCTCCCACAGGGGATGCTCAATAGTCCCACATTGTGTCAATATTTTGTTAATAAGCCACTGGAAATAATTCGTAAGCAATTTCCCAAGTCCATAATTTATCATTACATGGATGACATTTTATTATCTGATTCAAATAAAGATACTTTGGAAAGTATGTTTGAAGAAGTAAAGAAAGTTTTGCCTAGGTGGGGATTACAAATTGCCCCTGAAAAGATTCAAAGAGGAGATTCTATTAATTACCTAGGCTACAGAATAGGGTTAGAGAAAATTCGAACACAAAAGGCACAAATTAGGAGAGACCGGTTACGGACTCTTAATGACTTCCAAAGATTGTTAGGAGATATTTCCAGTCTACGACCAGCTGTTGGGATAACACCTGATCTAATAGTTCATTTAAACAAAACCTTAGATGGTGATAAGGATTTGAATAGTCCCAGAAAATTGACAGTTGAAGCAGAAAAGGAACTGACAATGATTGAGGAAAAATTACAGGAGGCACATGTGGATAGGGTCAACCCGAATCTTAGTTCCATCCTAGTCATACTGCCTTCCAGAATTTCTCCTACAGGGATTTTAATGCAGAGGGAAGATATTATTTTAGAGTGGATATTTATACCTCATAAACCAAGTAAAAAATTAAAAACTTCTGTAGAAAAGGTTTCAGAATTAATTATAAAAGGTAAACTGAGACTTCGTCAACTAGCAGGTATAGACCCAGCAGAAATTATAGTGCCTTTTACTACTGAGGAAATAAGAAAGTTATGGGAAGATAATGAACCATGGCAAAGAGCTTGTGCTAATTTTTTGGGAGAAATTAGCAGCAACTATCCCAAAAGTGATAGACTTAACCTCATAAAGAGAACTTCTTGGATTCTTCCTAGAATTGTACGTGATGCTCCAATAACTGGAGCTCGGACATTTTATACCGATGCAAATAAATCAGGGAAAGCAGGTTATAAATCGGAAGAATTGAGTAAGGTGGAACAAAGCCCTTATAATTCTGTCCAGAAGGCAGAATTATATGCCATTCTTATGGTGCTAAGGGATTTTAAAGAACCTCTTAATATAGTTACAGATTCACAATATGCAGAAAGAGTTATCTTGCATATTGAAACCGCTGAATTCATACCAGATGACACAGAGTTGACTTCATTGTTTATCGAGGTACAGGACATAATTAGGAATAGGCTTTGTCCAATGTACATAACACACATCCGGTCCCATACCGGTCTGCCTGGGCCTCTAGCACAAGGTAACGCTGAAATTGACCAATTATTGATTGGAAGCGTTCTGCAGGCCTCAGAATTTCATAAAAAACATCATGTCAATAGTAAAGGCTTAAAGAAAGAGTTTTCCATTACATGGCAACAAGCTAAGGACATTATAAAGAGATGTCCTACTTGTTCTTTCTATAATCAAACACCATTGCCTGCAGGGAGTAACCCAAAGGGTACTCAAAGGAATGAAATCTGGCAGATGGATGTGTTCCACTTTATGGAATTTGGTAAATTAAAATATGTACACCACACCATAGACACGTATTCAGGTTTTCAATGGGCAACTGCCCTGAGCTCAGAAAAGGCTGATTCGGTAATCACACATTTATTGGAAGTTATGGCCATCATGGGTATACCTGCACAAATAAAGACAGACAATGGTCCAGCATATGTATCTAAGAAAATGAAACGCTTCTTTGCTTATTATAATATAAAACACGTTACAGGTATACCAAATAATCCTACAGGTCAGGCAGTTATAGAAAGATCAAATCGTACTATAAAGGATATGCTAAACAAACAGAAAGGGACGAAAGATACCCCCAGAAATAGATTGCATAATGCTTTATTAACCTTGAATTTTCTTAATGCTAATGAGAAAGGAACAACAGCAGCAGAGAGGCATTGGATAATGGAAAAAACTTCTGAACTAAACCAACCTGTTTATTTCAAAGACGTGCTGACCTCTTAATGGAAGCCAGGAGATGTGCTACGTTGGGGAAGGGGTTTTGCTCTTGTTTCCACAGGAGAAGAAAAATTGTGGATACCATCAAAATTAATAAAGGTTCGATTTGAAGAGGAGAAACCTCTTGGAAAGGAGAAATGACAGCATCTACAATGATGATAACCGTACAGGTGGTAAGAAAAGCATATAGAATGGGGGCAGGGTTCTGTTCTTATCTCCACAGGAAAACACTGATCTTTGAAAAGTTCAAGGGACCCTGGATATTTGAATACTGACAGATGGAAAATAACGGCCCAATAGGGACTATCAAGAAAACTGAATAGGTTCTGTAAGTACCATATACTAAATCATATTTCTAAATTTATAGAGCTGGTTTTAGAGTTGGACTCTGGCTCAGTCCCTCTCTAATTCCAAGCCTGTTGTTTAAAGAAAAACCCAGAGTTTCTGGAGTTTCTGTCTCATGTCAAGAGCCATGATATGGGACAGAAAGAAATATGAGTTTAGAAAACATCTTTACTTTTCTTCATATCTATCATACCTTCATTAAATATATCTATCATGTCTCTCATTGAATATAGGTATTCATGTATATGTCTATATAATTAATGTTTAAGTTTTCCACAATGACCAATGAGTTTTTCCTACAGTGACATTTGAAGTTTCCAGGAAGAAGATGGGGCCCCATAACAACAACTCCACCTGGTTGATATGACGTCATGATACTGATAGCGCTACTACAAGACCTGTTTTGGGTACCAGCTGCACAAGACGGTTCCAACGTGCTGAAATGGTGCACATCTTGTACAACATTCTGGCCAGACCTCCACAAAATACTCAGAGACTATTTGCAATTTTAAAAGACATTGATCTTGAAATTTAACCATCATTTTACTTTCACAGGATCCCCCAGAAAGAACGTCGCCCCCATGACAGCTGGAAGTAATTCTAGAGAACGACGTCCCCTCTCCCAATAAAGTTTGTCCTTGGGTTTAGGGACATCATTTAGGGGTTGGTTATAATTAGTATATGGTTGAGGGTTGGGGGAGGAATTTTATAAGCACAGGAATCCTAAAAAAAAAAAAAAAAAAAGGAGGGATAATTGGATTATGGGATAAACAGATTTGTACTTGTGAGTTATTGCTTTTAGACAAACATATTGGTATCGATTCTTATATATTGATACAAAGTTAAATTATGTTGACTATTTTATGCATGCATGCTTCATGCTTCTACCTCTGTTTAAAACATTTTTATGTATTTGTATATATATATTGTATTGATATATGTATATTTACCATATTGCATTGTACACTTCTACCTCTGATTAAGATACTTATATATTGTTTATGTATTGATATATATTTACCATATTGCAATGTATACTTGCACATTGTTTATATTTGGAGGTCTCATTGTCCTCAATTATTGCACACTTGTTTATTATCTCAGTCTTTAAGTTAGATAGATATTGAGAATTATATAGATCAACAGTCATCTAAGTTTGTCATTTATAATTAGACTAATCAGGTTCTTTAGATATATAGAGATTATATTCAGTATAGATAGATAATCTTCAACCTCTTCAAAGAGCTGTAGAAAATGGCCTTTAATCTAATTCAGAGTTCTATGGTAGGGAGACACAATCACTCCTGGCAACACTGATCTATGCCCGAGAGAATGTTGAGCACCAAAGACACTCCACCTGGAGCCTTTCTTCTTGGCAGAACTGGCCTTTGGGTAAAGAAATGCTCATACCTCAACTACTGACAGAGTTACAGAATATCCGTAAATGGATAAAACAAGACTGTCATATCCTGCCAAGACAGGGTAAGATAGTTTTGAAGTTTCTTGCCTTTGAAAATGGTATGTCAGTTACATCAGGCCTTAGCCAAAGTTGGTTGCTTCAACGCTGCAAATGTGACTTTGGGTGTTTGTCCAGGTAGCCAGTTGTCTCTGCGATTTGTTACATGTTCTGGAAGTTGTTTGATTGCACTTCCTAATTACTCAGATAACATTATTTCCCTTCTCAGATCTTCGATGGGATTGAAGATTATATAAATGTAGTTACTTTCCTTTCATGACTTGGCCAAGTTATTTGTTATACAAGACTTAAGCTAGTTAGAATAGGATATTTGTATTTATTGTATATAATTTCGTAGGTTTGTACTTATTGTATATGTAGTTACTTTCCTTTCATGACTTGGCCAAGTTATTTGTTATACAAGACTTAAGCTAGTTAGAATAGGATATTTGTATTTATTGTATATAATTTCGTAGGTTTGTACTTATTGTATATAATTGCGTAGTAGGCTTAGAACTCTCTTACATAAACAAAAGGGGGAGATGCTGTGGGAGTTCCTTCAGCTCCTTCAGCCAATCGCCGCTGAGTTACCAGCCCATTGGGGCGTGGTCTCTCCCTTTAAAAAAAGCAGCGGCTGTCCTCCACTCTCTCTTTGTCTTCCGGCTCCGTTTCCGGCCCCTGGACTCCTTTCCTGTTCGCGCGGAGGGGCTGTTGTCTGGGACGGTAATCTGTAAGTTTTTTCCCCTTTGAATAAATAACCATTATATTAATCATAATTCCAAACTGGTGTGGGATTGTCTGTGACTTACGCCTTCAACCTCCATTCATAACACCCCAACTTCTGACACCTCCATTCATAACACCCCAACTTCACATGTATGCATAACTAAAAGTAACAAAAATAATTTTTAAATTTAAAGACAGAACTAAAAGCAAAAGATTTTTAAATTATATTCATATTAACTGTATTAGTTTACTCAAATCTCAACATTTACTAAGCAATCTCTTCTAATACAAAGAGGTCTTTCTTTACAGATCTAAAACACTTTGTGATTCAAGCCCAGATCTCTCATGATGGCACTTTTCGTTCAAAATGTTATTTCACTTGGGCTTTTTTACTTATATAGCATATATTATATACTGTCAGCACTCAAGGAACTTAGCCCAAATCTGTGGTCAGCATAGTTATAAGTGAAAATCCACAGCAATTTATGTCTTTATTAATATTCTGGCTACATAATTAGATCCTGATCAAATAACAGCTGGGCATCATGAAAATCTCTCCTCAACTGTCACTATGATGTTAGAAGTCCAGAGAGGAATTCAGGAACACAGTAGTAAGACTGCTTCCCCTATGCTGCTCTGTGTGACACCTAACTGGAATAAAAATCAGTTAGGAAACCTATCTGGAATAAAAATCCAACAAATTCAATCACAACCTGAATCCTAACTTTGAGAATATCTGTGCCTCATCAACTGTGATTGATAAACTTAACAGTCTTATTAATATTATCACCAGGATAGATACTAATATACTGTTGAGAAATGACCCAATTTAATATGTTAAAGAAAACAGAATTTGCAGCAGCATCCTCAGATTCAATCAATAAGTCCCTAATAAATACTTAACATTTAGGAAAACTGTTAAACATACCATAGTCAAAAACCATAAGCATAGTTTTTTACCTGTCTGTGCTGAAAAAAATTTCTATCAGTAATTAGAGTAAATTCAGTGGTATGGCACACTTAATATATAGCTGAATCCCACACCTAACTTTTCAAGTAAGTGTAAAATTAAGTTTTAATTTCATGGTTCTAATAAGTTATGCTATGCTATAATAAACAAAATACAACCAAACACTAGAAATCTCTCCCATTTCTCTCTAAAGACAATACAGAGGAAAAAATAAAACAAAATAAGCCACCAGGAAACCTAGATTTCAGTCTTGCTGCTACTACTAAATACAAAATATTTATAACATCAAAAAAGAAACTATTCGTCTTTGAATTTTCGCATCTTCATGCTAAATAAAGTATCCAATTAAACCACCTCTAGAGAGGTCCTTTCAACTTAAAGATTCTGACAGAAAAGTCCAAAAAGAGAAGAGGAGGAAGAATCAACCAGAACTCGCTGAAAAAGCCCATAAATCAGTGTCCACTATGCACACACACACACAAAATCAGTCTTCTCAAAACTCTGCAGTAAGGAATGCTTCAATGTGAATCTGAGGCCGGGTCCCTTACTACTTACATGACTACAGATAATTCACCTGACCACTCTAAGTCTCAGACTGAGCTCACTCATTGTTCCCTACCTATTAACTTTCTAGGAAGCTGTATTTCAAAGAGAGCTTTATATGACTACCATTACTATTATTTAATCTGGTAGGAACATTTCTGCCCATGCAAAAAAAAAAAAAACCAAAATAAAACATGCTGCTGTAGAATAATCCTTTTGTTCACTGTGAATGAAGATTGGATTGGTTTAATAAAAAGCTGATTGGCCAGTAGCCACGCAGGAAATATAGTTGGGACAACCAAATTAAGGACACTGGAAAGGAGGGCAGAGTCAGAGAAGCTGCCAGCCAGATGCAGAGGGAACAGGAGATGAACATGCCATGTTAAAAAAGGTACTGTCTTGTGGTAGAGTATAAATAAGGAATATGGGTTAATTTGAAATATAAGAGCCAGTTAGTAATAAGTCTGAGCTATTGGCTAAGCAATTAAAATTAATACTAAGACTCTGAGTGGTTATTTGGGAACAGGAGGTCAGGACAGAAAAACTCCATGTACAACACACGGGTGCTATAACTTAGTAAAATTACTAATTAAGAATTCTAAAGATGTCTTTGAGTGGATTCAGTGGCTTCATGCCCACACAAAGAATCTTTAAGAAACAGCCAAATAAAAATGAGTTATAAATAAAATAAAATATCTTACTGATAAATAACTAAGACAAAAAAATAACATCATTATTTATAATATTACTTTATTCTGGTTAAATTGCATTTGAACTTATCACTGAATTGGCAATACTGAGCACTAGTGATACTCAAAAGATTTTGTCTCCGTTGAGTAGAAAACAATAGCACTCTCCTCCTAAGCACAACAAAAATTTTGTGAGTCCTGACAAATGAGGTATTTCTAAAAGCAATAAAATTGAATCATTAATGTTTATACATTATTTGCATAAATTTTAACTAAATACATTTTTGTATTTTGCTATAAAATTTAATAAATTGAATGCAATATAAAGTTTCATATAACCATGCTTTGTCTTAGCCCATTTAAAAGAGAAATTTGCAAATGATGGCTATTATGAACAATATATACTGAATTATCTTGCTGCAAAATACATAATAGTAAACTTTCCATAATAACTTAAGTAATATTTCAAAAGACTGCATATATTTCATAAATATTTTGTTATAAATAAACTCAAGCCATTCTCTTAGAAACATTAAACTTTAAGAATTTGTACTCTTTGATTAGTATATATTACCTGCACAAAATAGTGGGTTTCATTATGACATTTTCACACAAGTACATAAAATACTCAAATGATCTTTACCACGCTCATTATTAGAAATTGAGATATGCGCACAAGTCTACAAAAAATATAAAGATACCTTTAGTAACCGCCAGTATACATTTTCTGATGTAAGACCCGTCCCACCATCCTTCCAGTACGGATTCAATTCCCTTTCTAGCAGTTTGGACTAGAACAAAACATTTTGAAAGGTTAGAATGTAAACGTCAATCACCATGGAAATGACTAAATCATTTGAGGTGGCTAATTGTTGGATATAAAAGTGTCAACATATCATGTAAAAATCTTAAGACATATTATGGAACTTGCCGATAACAATGTCTAACAATGTCATGTGTCTTTATTGAACACCTACTGTTTCTCAGAACCATCAAGTCTAACTCAGAGACTTAGACAAGACATTCCAAAAATCATGCCCTCCGATGTTACACAAGTAGCAGCTTGATTACAATACAATCCCACACTTATATTTAAAATTAGACTGAGAAAAAACAAAAAACAACACTGACCACAGAACTCTCAAAATCTCTTGCTACATGTTTCACCTGTTGATCTGTATTACATTCAAGGGAAATCATAAGACAATCTCAAAGCATTTCTATACTTTGTGGTCTCTAAGGATTTCCCATTGTTTTCAGGACATCAGTGTGAAAACAATAGCATAAAATGCTTGTTTAATACTTCCTGTGACGTTCTAAGCATCTTGAAAGCATTCTTAGAAGTAATTTGTGTACACACTGAAGGCTCGGTTGATAGTTCAACTGTAATTCATGACAGTCATGCAACAGATAATCATTGCTCAACTACATTCACCTAGATTTACACATATAAGATGATTTTTAAAAGATAATTTTATGTACCTGTGTTTAGATGTAAATGTGTGAACATGTGTACAAATGCCTGCCCAGGCCAGATGTATTGGCTCTCCTAAAGTTGGAGTTACACACAGCCATGAATTACGCACTGTGGGTTCTGAGAATTGAATCTGGGTCCTCTGGAAGAGCAATACATGCTCTTAACCACTGATCCATCTTTCCAGCCCCAATCTAGTATACATCTCTTAAAAAAAAATCTATTTTTTACTTAACGTGTATGAGTGCTTTGTCTGCATGTATGTCTGTGTGCCACATGTATGCAGTGCCCCCAGTGGCCAAAGGAGGACAATAAACCTCTAGAACTGGAGTTATAGATGGTTGTCAGCTGTCATGTGGGAGCTGAAAACCCAATTTGAGTTCCCTGGTATAGCAGTCTGTATTCTTACTGAACATCTCTCAAGCTCTAGGATGCTTTTAAACAGCTTTTCTACAAGAAATTTACTTTTTAAAAATTAGTTTCACATTCCTTAGTTATCACTGTTATCAAATACCATTTAAAAACATACTTTAAATAGTATTACAAATATGGTTTTTTGAATTTTGAGGCAATTCAAAAATGAAAACACTGAATTTTATTCAACTGAATATTATTTATTGAATTAAAACATTGAATTTTAAGGCAATTCAAAAATGAAAACATTGAAACTGCTCTCTTACCTGCTCTAGTGCTTGGGCTTTCTCCTGCTCTATTTTCCTTAGGGTTTCCTTTTCTGCTTTGAGTGATGATGAAGACACATTTTTAACAGACATAAAATCAACAGTCATCCACTCATCCCACTGTTTAAAAGAATGAAGCCATTTTAATCTGTACTTACGACCTTCTTAATATCAGAGACTGTAGGCACTAAACAGAAACCAAAATAAGTGGTTAGCCACTCTCAAGAAGCGTCTTGTTTTTTGCTATACCTTAGTCTCTCCCTTATAAAAGTGCGGTAAAGAACTCACCATTCAAGTTTATTTTAAGGAGTAAATAAAATATATATAAATGGCAGCCAACATAGGGTCTGACACACAAAATGAAATGTTAGCTCCTGTTCACTTTTCCTCCTGTATCTATGGCTAAGTGGGTAAATTATATTCATTCTTAGTCATATGAACCAGAACTCAAAATTTACTTGCTATTCAACTATAAGCATTACTAAGCAAATTGCAACATAAAGGAAAGAGAAAGAAAAGCTGAAACTGACACATCCAGAAGATTCACAGAGTTCTAGTATTTGGTAAATCCATTAAAAGAGGAAAATGCTGGGTCTGGAGAGATGGCTCAGTGGTTAAGAGCTTTGCCTGCTCTTCCTGAGTTCAAGTTCCAGCAATCACATGTGCTCACAACCATCTGTAATGAGATTTGGTGCCCTCTTCTGGCCTGCAAGGATACATGCAGGCAGAACACCAAATTCATAATAAATAAATAAATCTTTTTTTTAAAAAAAAATAGGAAAATGCCAATAATCATAGGTGAGGGAGCCCTGAAGGGCTGCAGCACAGATAAGCATCTACCTTCCATAGCAGAAGGCTACAGCATTCAGCATTTCTGTGGAAAGGCTTCATAAATTACTGCTAAAGTATAATTCTCCTGAAGAAGTTATAATCATCAGTTTAATATCCATTTGTACTTAGAAGCCTTTTCTCTCTAAATCAGGTGGGTGCTTACCTGCATAGCATGGCTGTCACATTCTTTTTCTAGACTTTTGTCTTTCACTTTCCAGGTCTTTTCTTTGCCAGGTACCTGGGAGGGAACAGCCTCAACCCACTCTACAGAGCTCTAGAAACATTTAGCATATACATAACATTCACAATTTGCATACTTATATATAAAATTCTGATGTTAAGTGGAAATAATTCAGATTATTAGAAGAGATACTTTCATTGCTTTTCCCTTTTGAAAATAATACAGGAAAACCTCAAGAAATAACATGAAAATCCTACTTTGGTTTGAGCCCAAAAGACATACCAAATTCATTCCTCTTCTCATGAGTTATATCAAAAGATAAAATAAAAAGCTGGGAAGAAAAGCACCAAAGCAAGGCTCAATTTCTACCAATATCCAAATGAACTCATAAGTTTGTCTAAATAACTCCAGGGAATAACAACCATGTAATTCCCTGTTTGCCCTTTGGGGATTTCCCTAGACCTAAACTGCAGAGATCTCTAATAACATCTGGGCTGGTGACCCTGCTCTATCACTCTCCACCTTATTCCCTTGTTAAGAGTCTCTGAATGAACTTGGCCTCAGCAGCCAGTAAGACCAAGAAAACCTCCTGTCTCAGCTTCCACACAGTGCTTGGGTTATAGGCATGTGAATACATGCCAGTTTACATGGGTGCTAGTGGCTGAGATTTAGGGTCCCATGCTTGTACAGCAAACACTTTTATCAATTGAATCGAGACCCCGAAAAAAAACTGACGCTCTTCTCTCTTCCATGAAATTCCTCAAAATTCCTAAAAGCATTTTTGAAGATTTGTTTGTATACTGGTTGGTTTTTTGAGTCAACTTGACATAAGCTAGGAACGAGCCTCAGTTGAAAAAATGCCTTGAGGAGATCCAGCTGTGAGGCATTTTCTCATTTAATATTCATTGAGGGAGGGCCCAGCCCATGGTGGATGGTGTCATCTCTGGGCAGGAGGTCCTAGGTTCTATCAGAAGTTGGGCTGAATGGGCCAGGGGGAGCAGTCAGCAAGCAGCACCCCTCCATGGCCTCTGTATCAGCTTCTGCCTCCAGGATTCTGCCCTGTTTGAGTTCCTGTCCTTTTGTGATGTACAGCAATGCTGAAATGTAAGCAAAATAAACCCTTTCTTCCCCATCTTAACTTTTGGTCATGGTGTTTCATCGCAGTAATAGAAACCTTAAGACAAATTGGTACAGCTTAGTGGGGGTATTAGTGGGACAGACCTGACTATGCTTTGGTGAGGACTGTTTAAGGACATTGGAACTTTGGGCTAGAAGAACCAGTGAGTACTAAGAGCTCAGTGGGACACTCTATGAGCTTGGAAGATAAGAATGTTAAGAACAATGCAGAAGACGGAGGCCTGACTTGTGAAATTTCAGAGAAAAGTTTAAAGGGCCATGTGTTATTTTCAATTAAGATCCTGTGGTTCTGGTTACCTGGGGCTGAAGAATGAGTTGTGATCAACAAGATAGCAATACTACTAAAGCAACATTTTGCTTTGCTAGGATACTGGATGCTGGCTCTTTAGAGCTAAGAAATTAATGGTGATTCAGAAAGATACCAGCATCACTGAGGTGAAGTCTTCTAGGAAATGTTTCCTGACAGCACAGGGAAACTAGGTTTAAGAGACGGCCAAGGTTGTACCTCGTGCTGGCATCTGGACTTGGATATGTGTGAGCATCACCCAGGTGGTACTGTTTTGGAAGGCATGAAGGGGTCATGGAAAACAGCTGAGGTTTCGCACTATGCAAGGCCAGGAAAGACCACTGGTGAAGGTGCAGTCTCAGTGGCAGCTGAAGGTCCAGGACTGAAGGGGTCATGCAAAGAAGCACGAAGAGAGCCTAGTAGAGGCTATTGGTGAAAGTGCAGCCCAGTTGCAGTGAGAGATCCTAGCATTTTGAAGATGCCAGTACCATGGAATGACCATGAGGAACAGCAGAAGCAATGGAGTAGAGCCAGTCAGTGAACAGAAGACAAGTTGTATGTCTTGTAGAAGGCAGAGCTAGAGAAGTGATTCAAGCTCTTTGGAAGAGTTCAGAAGATCATGAGTGGATCCCAAATATTGAACAGTTGACATTTTGTTTTGCTTTGATAGTGATTTCTATCAGGAATCCCGATTTCTCCCTCTTAAAGTAAGAACATTATTTTACAGGAGTCCACAGTTGAGAGACTTTGAATTTTGAAAAACCTTGGATTTTAAGATTGGTTACTAAAATTTTAATGTGTTTGAATTTGTAAAGACAGTGGAACTTTTATGTTCTTAATGTGAGATCTTGGGGATGAATAATAAAGGAAGAGCTGGGGTTTAGTAGTGATGTCAAGTTGACAAGGGGTCATTTGTACTGGGTGGTTTTTGTGTGGTCTGTGTTCTAGAATCATCAGAGGGAGGAGCCTCAGCTGAGGAAATGCCTTTTTGAGAACCAGCTGTAAGGCACTTTTTCATTTAGTGATCAATAGGAGAGGTCCCAGCCCATGGTGGGTGGTGGCATCCCTGAGCTGCTGATCCTGGATTCTATAAAAAGATGAGCTGAGCAAGCCAAGGAAAGCAAGTCAGTGAGCAGCTCCCTTCTATGGCCTCTGCATTAGCTCCTGCTTCCACGATCCTGCTCTGTTTTGAGCTCCTGTCAGAATTCCTTCAATGTTGAAAAGCAATGCTAAACTATAAGCCTAATAAATGCTTTCTTCCCAACTTGCTCTTTGGTCATGGTATTTAATCGCAGCGGTAGAAATCCTAAGACAATTTGTGTGTGTGTGTGTGTGTGTGTGTGTGTGCGTGCACGCAGCACATGGTCTAGATATCCTGGAGCTGGAACTACAGTTGGCTGTTGTGAGCCACCCAATGTGGGGGTTAAGAACTACTGGACTTCAGTACTCTGAAAAAGGAGCAAATGCTCTACTGATGTGGCTCTAGCCACAAGTATATCTGTGATATAAGAAATATGTAAAACATATTTATGTTCTGTCATATTAACTGCCAACTGTTTCCCAAAGCAGATTCTATTTACTCATTCATGCCTTATTTTATATTGAAAAGTCATAACTTGTTCATATTTACATATGACTAAAATAAAAATATTTACACATTTTTAAAAATAATCATTTCATATATAGATATAAAATAATCATTATATATAAAGTAGATACACACACACACACACACACACACAGTTTAGCCTAACTCAAATTTATATTGTCAAGTCACTTTAGTGCCTCAATCGCAGTTCTTGATGCCATGCACTAAAATCGGGATGTACAGCCTGAAATAATTGGCACTTTTGGGGGGTTGGGGGGAAAGAGGGCCATTTTGCTACAATAAAGTTTGAGTTCTGGTGTGTCCTGTTACAGGAATTCTATAGTGAGCATTTTCTCTATGTGACTAGTGACTTGACCTCATTAGTTTGAGCCACTGGGAACTTTATCACCCCGTTCCAACTAGTGCAGAAGCCATCACCTCCTGCAATTTCAGTTAACTAGACACTAATGAAACTAGAGTTCACCTTACTGATCCTTAATTGGTTTAGGTAGTAAGTTCTATGACCACAGAAACCACAGTCACTTTTGCCAACTTGCCAACTTTGGATGGACCCACTCTAATAACCAGACCACTGTTACCTTCTTCATATCCTCCTGGAGTTTTTTTTTTTCTTACCAATTAACATTTCCTATACGCAGGACAAATGATCTCTCATCTTACCTTACCAAAAAGAGGTCACTTTCGCTTTCTATCTCTCCCCCAACCCCTGGCAAAGTTACTGACAGTTGTGCTAGATCGATCCTCCTGTCAATGCTCCTGCTGCTGGAAGGTCCTCCTCCAAGGATTTTGGTCTCAGTCTTTCTTTCTGAGTTGCTTCAAAGTAAGGGCCCTGATGGCCTAGAGATGTGTGAGCTTCAGCATTTCGAATCCCTTTCTTTTCGGATGGGGGCGTTTCCTTCCTTATGTATGATTAGAGCAGCGATTCGTCCTCCAACCCCCTTTCTAGGACAATATGACTGAAGAAGGAATTGCCCAATCAAACAGTTCTCTAAGCTCATAACTATCATACACATTAATCTAGTGACAATTCTTCAAACTTCATAAATGGCTGCAACATCTCCAAGCTCAACAAAATATTCCAGTCTTTATCTCCAGAACTTCAACTGTTGATGACTCACATTCAAAATTTTCAAGATGTTCTTCAGTTCAACCCTCAATATTTACTCTTTATTTTCTTCCTATATTCTCCATCCTTTATTCAGATTTTCCAAGCCCTCCTGAGGTTCCACCTTCTCACTAATATAATTTTGATTCTCTACACACTCTTTTGCCCCCATTATATTCATTTTCATGGTTTTAATTCCCGTTTTTCTTCTTCCTTTATTTATTTGTACAACCAAAGCTTTAGTGACTTAATCACCATCTTGAGTGTTATGCTAAACTCAAGAACAATAAATCCTTCATTTCCACAAAGCCTGTTTCGCCTACTGAATTACTAAGCTGGGTTACCTGGCATCATCAAGTCAGGAATTACAGAATCATCTTGCCCACCCACCCAAGCTGATTTTCAACTCCAAAACACTAGTCAAATATTCCATGTAGCAAACACTACATCACTGCCCTATGAGCATACCTCAGCCCTAGCCCCAATAGTTCTAGTCAAAACAGTTATTTGTCAATGAATTTGACAATGAAGTCAAATGGGCTGATGTAAAAGCAAAGAGAACTGGAAAGACATTGTCAGGATCTATGTGTTGAAAAGTGGAATTAAAAAAAAAAAGGACCAGTTAGGATTATAAAGCGCTTACAACTCCAATTCCATCTGTTACTGGGATTAAGCTTACTCCTATATTTAAATGTCTTACCTGAATATTTGTGCCTGATTAATACGTCCTTCCAACTTCTTCAAGTTCACTAAATTGTTTAGTTTCTATAACGTGCAAAAAAGAATTTCAACTAACACATGCCCCCCTTTCCATCTTTAAAACAGGAGTCTTAAATCAGATCTTATTGTCACCTTCACAACTGAATCACCAAATACAGCTCTAGGACCCCCATTTTCCCTGCTCCCCTTCCTTCTCCAGTCTCTATCCACCACATATTTGGAGCACTACAGGGAAACCTGATCATAGCACTTATCTTGCATGGTTTCCTGTCACTAAGACTATGTAATCTCTCTTCCTTCCTGCTAATAAAACCCAATTTTGTCTGGAGAAATAATCGTCCCTAAACATTTCTTTGCCATCACTGTCTACACTAACCCCTTTCGTCTTGAAAATAAGTTATGACAGATTTGGCTGGCTTGCTTTTTTCTGTGTCCTCACTAAGTAGAACTGGCTACTCAAAACTCTCTTCTATTTGGCTGAAAAGATAAATAAATAAATTCTACTTTGAAGACTTAGATGTTACTTTCTATGAAGAAAACAGAAATACCAAAGGAAAATAGACTCCAGTGTTTTAAAATTCTGCTCCCTTATTTTTCTAACACAATTCTTTGCTACTTTGACTTCTAATTTCCAACCACTTTTATACAAGTAGTTCTCTCTCCTTCCCATGTGGTACTTCAGTATTGGTGTGCACCTTTCAGTTTCCCTGCACAGTTCATTACTGTTACATCTCCAAACAACAAAGGTCAATAATGACATCCCATTTTCTAAAACCAACAATCTACATTACCAGGAACTCCACATGGATGTCTTGTAAACATTTTCTATCGCAACATTTTTCCTTCCAGCCCACTGCTCTGCACAGGTGCAGGGCTCCGTTGCGCTGTTTACTCACTGAGGAACGGTCAGTTGACTCATTCTTTTCTTCACGTTTCTGCTTCTTGCTCTTCTTTTTTTTCTCTTTCTTCACTCTTTTTGAATGCTTTTCCTTTTTCTTCTTTTTCTTCAGAGTGTTCCTAATAATTTTGAACAAGTATAAACATAATTTAATCTCATCTAATTTTAATAGTAAGGCATTTTGAGTAGAATGGAAAAAATCCATGCTACAAAAAACTTTACATCTTTCATGAAAAGAAACAAAAATCATGACTATCCATAAAAAAATTCTCTAAAAAACTTGCATAGACTTTCTGTATGATGAGCACTACTAATCAAAGTAGTAGCTCAGATTTCTTACCAGAGGAGATATGAAAAAAAGTTTTAGTTAAGTTATTTGGGTTTTTTTTTTTTCAGATCATTACGACAGATGAGTTTTAAGAAAACTTCACCAGAGGGAGCACTTTGGAAAGATATAGTCAGAGTATATGGTGTAGACAAAACAGGCACCTCCATTGTAATTTGAATAATAAATAAAAGCCCATTAAGAAACAAAGAAGATAAGCAGCACCGGAAGCCTGGACATCTGGAACTAAATGCTGCACCCAATGGTCTAGCCAGTTAAGTGTTACTAAGAGCTGCAAAGGAGGAGCTGCTGTTGACTTAATATTTTAGTTTTAGCAGAGACAAGCGCTTGTCTGGCTTGCAGCCCTGTCGGGGATCCCGATCTTCAAGCATCCCATACTTTGGAGAGCAGACCAGACTCGGGGGTACTCGCCTTAATTAGGTTCTGAATTTCCTTGAATTTCGGGTGGTCTTTGTCAGCCACCGGCTGTAGCAGAACGGCCTCACTGGTGGTCACGATGATCCCAGTTTGTGCAAGACGCTCAAGAGCAAACATCCTGTCCATCATGCTTCTTGAGGAGGTGGCATCAGTAACGATGTGAACCTCAATGCCTTGGCCGACCAGCTCCAGGGCAGTTTGCTGGATACACACGTGCGTTTCTACTCCAAACAGTACAACACTGCGGACGCCAGGAATCTCGGCTAAGGCCGCTTCCACTTCCGGTAACACCATAGAAAACTTGGTCTTCGGAAGAAAAAGTTTGACACCGTTAAGTCGATTTCTTGCATCGTGCTGCCAAGGCCTTTGGGGTACTGTTCTGTTATGATAACGGGAATTACTAATATCCGAGCTCCTTGTAACAGTCTCTGTCCCACACTAATAATGTCTCCAAAGTACTTGATTGCTGGTCGGAATCTTTCCTGCATGTCACAGCAGAAAAACACAGTGCTGGGAGGCGTGAGGTTTCCCAGGGTCGTAAGCTGGATCTGCAGCGGCACCAGGTGCAGCTTGCAGCGCTCGCTCACCGCGAAGCCCTTGGGCAGGTCCACGTACTGACCCCACTCCTCGGCGAAGAGCTGCACCACGAATTTGCGGTGCATGTCGAGCTGGTCGCCATAGAGGCTCAGGAACTTCTGGATGAGCACGTCGTAGCCGAAGCCGTGGGGAAACGACGCGGGCCGCGCGAACACCGAGAAGCAGAAGAGCACCGGCATGCCGCCGCCCCCCCCGACGGCGCCCCCGCGCCCACACCGCCGCCGGCCAGCGCGGCCACCGAGGGCTCCGCGCCATGTTCCCCCCGCGCGTCAATTAAGTTATTTGTATGTGACAGGTATTATCAAATACATATAGATATATACATACAACCATTAAGTTACTTGTATGTGACAAATATTATCAAATATATAGAGATATATACATACAACCATTAAGTTTTAGTGAAAGGCAGTGCAGGACCAGGACCACAGAAACTAATAAACATTGACATTTAAAATTTTCTAAAAAACAGACTTTTAATATTCTTACAAGAAAAAAAGTGAGTGGATGAAGGGTATATAACCTCAATTAAATCTTTCCATAATGTATACAAAGATCAAAATACCAGTGTCCTCTGTAAATATAAACAATAAACATCTGCCAATTAAAAATAAAACAAACAAACAATAAATAAATAATCCTACACCAATTGTGGGGGCACATGCCAGAAGGCAAACTTTTAAAACTTTGTAACGGGAGGAAAGGAGGCTCAATAAAAATAAATAAAATAATTAAATAAAAATAAAGATACGAAGCTTAAAGCATGTACTTTCAGATCTAGAAGCTTCCTACAAATAGTCCACAGATTTATAACTAAATCTACCAGCCAACACAAGTAACAAAATCTTTTCATATCATCATGAACTTGTGGTGAAGACAGATATTTTGTGGTCTAATGAGATAAATTTCAATAATGCTAACCACCTGATAGTGAACATATTACTGACAATATGAATTCAATTCACAGAAGACACAAGGCAGGAGAGAACTGACTCAGGCAAGTTGTCCTTTGACATGCACACATATGTCAAAACACACACACACACACACACATGCACACACACACACACACACACACACACGAGGGGGGGACAGAATACAGAAACATAAAGAAAGAACTGCTCCTCAATATTAACTTGAAACATACTTTAAAAGGAAAAGACATAAACTAGGCATAGTGGCACATGCCTTTAATCCCAACACTTGGTAGATAGCAGCAGGCTGATTTCTGTGCTTTTGAGGTCAGCCTAGTCTACATAATAAGTTCTAGACCAACCAGGGCTACAAAGAAAGACCCTTCCTAAAAACACAAATCAAGAACACAAGTCCTATTATTACTTCAAGCACAACTGGTAATATTCACCTGTGAAAACTGTTCAATTCACTCATTCACATCAGGTAACATCCATGTATCTTCACCTCGAAATTGCTTAAGTTCTTTGCACCTTTGTTCTTTTTTGAAATTACTTTTAGCCTACAAGGAAAGAATACAAAGGATAAGGTGACAATTGACAGATCCACTTTTCATATATAAAAAGAAAAATTGGTAGCACTTTCATATAAAGATTTCTAATGAATAAACGGTCTATTTTGACAATAAATTTATTTCTACTAATATAAAAAAAGATTTTTAAAAACCTAACAACAGCTTTTCTTTGGAACTACCAACCTTCAGTAAATCATGGTACAAATCACACACAATATCCTGCCCAGGTCTAGCCTATGTCCTCGTTTCTCCCTGTCACAAATATGACTTGGAATCACTTTAAACTTCATCATTCCTGGGGTAGTTCTTTAGAAAGTTATGAAGCTAAATTTTTCCAGCTTTAATAAGCAATATCTGTACCCCAACACTTTGTCTCAGGAAAAAAAATATAGTTATCTTCTTAAAAAGAAAGGATCAGCTGGGTGGTGGTGGCGCACACCTTTAATGTGAGTTCAAGGCCAGCCTGATCTACTGAGCAAGTTCCAGGACAGGCTCCAAGGTTACAGTGAAGCCCTGTCAAAAAAAAAAAAAATAGCCAGGCGGTGGTGGTTCACGCCTTTAATCCCAGCACCCCGGAGGCAAACGCAGGCAGATCTCTGCTGTGAGTTCAAGGCCAGCCTGGTCCTAGTTCCAAGACAGGCTCCAAAGCTACACAGAGAAACCCTGTCTCGAAAAAAAAAAAAAAAGAAAAATGAAAAAAAAAGCAAAAAAAGAAAGGATAGGGGCTGGAGAGATGGCTCAGAGGTTAAGACCACTGACTGCTCTTTCAGAGGTCCTGAGTTCAATTCCCAGCGATCACATGGTGGCTCTGATCTGGTGCCCTCATCTGGCCAGCAAGCAGACAGACAGAACACTGTATACATAATAAATAAATAAATCTTAAAAAAAAGGAAAGGATCATACTGCTTGTTTCTAGTCAGTTGTCAACAACAGTCAAACAATGCAAGGTTTTCTCAAGTAGTTTCTTCTGCTTACTCATCCACCTCTCAAATGTCAAAACTGAGTTTGATCATAAAGTAGATACCTATAAAACTCATCACAGCTTACAAAGAATTTTCTACCAAAACTACTGGAAATACCAGACCAACAATAATAAAGAACATTATTATAACTATTGTGAGAACAATGAATAATCACAACGGTTTACCTGTCCAAAACTAGCTGCTCACTTATTCCCTTAAAATGTGATTTGAAGAGTCATTCTTCCTGTCTTTTCTCTATTTCTTCTGTACTATTTTTATATGCGCTCTTTCACCTTAATCCCCCATCCCCCCCCAAAAAAAATCGTTACCAAACATTCTGTTCTTCAACTAGGGTTGGAGGAATCACCAGTGTATTCAGAAGACCTACCTCCAAAATAGCCATTGCCATGACTCGGGTTGCGACATAACTGGTGGAGTCAGATGTAACACACTACATTAAAAACTGAGCAACCCAGGTGGCAGAAATGTCAAGAACAGATGGTGTAAAAGCTAAAGAAACTGGAAGGAAACCAATCGCATCACTCTGCAAAGAAAACGAGCAAATGGAACCGGCCAGAGCATTTAGAAGACACTGCATTGGAAAGAGACATCGAAGTAACGATAGGAGTAGGTGAGCTATGTCCCAGGAGTCTCAAGTCCTACAACTCTAAATAAGTTTCTGAGATCTGTCTAAAGACAGATTCTCTGGGAGTGCTGGCCTAGCATATAGGAAGTTCTCAGTGCAAGCACTAGTTTTAAAAGGAAGAAAGCCCTGAAAAGTGGCGGTACCTGGCGTAACACTTCGGCCCTGGCAAGCCGGGTCTGTTCTTTTCGGTCTTCGATACTCGTAGCACTTTCAAATCTTCCACCAAACGCCGCCATAGTTATTACTGTCGTAAAGCGAGGACGCCGTAAGGAAACCTACTGCAGCAGCAGCAGCAGTCCAGGGCGTTACTATGCCAACGGAGCAGGCACAGATTCAGAAAAAGGTTTAGTAGCCTGGAAGCCTGCTGGAGGACTGACATTTTAGGTGAACTGGATTCGCTAAACTCTGAGTTAATATCAACAGGAGTTATTAAGCATCCTGCACTATATTAACTCCTTTCTTTTTTTTTCTTTTGTTTTCTGCCCTATATCTGTACAGTTCCCATCTGTATAGCTTAAGTACTTTGGCTTCTTAACTTTTGCTGTATTCTTCTGATCATCTTATTGCTGTGATTAAAAAACCAATATGATTTATTTGATATAGTAAACCATCTTTTCACTTACATATGTAGATTTTTGTATAGAAGGTTTTAAAAATAATGAGCATGGGAGAAAAAACAGTTCTTTTTCCATGTTGCCGATTATTACTTGTAGTTTTAGAAGATCAGTGAGTAACATTCTTGAGTTTTCTTCTCAAAGCTGTGGAATTAAAAAAAAATGACGACCAGCGAGGGGTTCTGATCCTGTGGAGGGGTAAGTGTGTTGACCGCCATACAAGTCTGGTTAGGGAACACACAATATTCCCGCCATCCTTATCTCCCTGGCTACTCCAAAGGGGCAGCTTCACCCAGCTAATCCCTCTCTCCTGCTACACCATCCCAGCTTTCGGTCTGGAACCCCTCCCCTCCCCTCCCCTCTCCCTTTTTCGGGGCTTAAATTCCTCCATCTCAGCCGGGGTGGGCACCGCGGGCCGGGTCAGGCGGTGAGTGCAAAGAGACGGGAGTCCCTTTGTTCGGATAGCCGGCCGGCAGCAACCTAAGACTGCAGGCAGGGAGTCTTCTGACCAGCAAGGGGCTCTGATCCTGTGGAGGGGTAAGTGTGTTGACCGCCATACAAGTCCGGTTAGGGAACACACAATATTTCCGCCATCCTTATCTCCCTGGCTACTCCAAAGGGGCAGCTTCACCCAGCTAATCCCTCTCTCCTGCTACGCCATCCCAGCTTTCAGCCTGGAACCCCTCCCCTCCCCTCCCCTCTCCCTTTTTCGGGGTTTAAATTCCTCCATCTCAGCCGGGGTGGGCACCGCGGGCCGGGTCAGGCGGTGAGTGCAAAGGGACGGGAGTCCCTTTGTTCTGATAGCCTGCCTGCAGCAAGCTAAGGCTGCAGGCAAAGTGATTCCTGGATAGCAAGGGACACTAATCCAGTAGAAGAAGACCCAGCAGAGGGAAGAGCCATTGGAGAGCATCTGAAGGAAGAGATGGGCAGGCGCCAAGGCAAGAATTCCTCCAACAATCTGAAAAACAACATGAAAACACCAGATCCCAGCGATCTTATGACAGAAGGACTTGAACGCCCTATTCCGGAAGAAGTGGAAAACAGTGTCATTATGAAAGCAATAGAGTCTCTTAAACAGGGTATGAATAACTCACTTAAAGAAATAGAAGAGAAATTTAACAAAAAGATGGAAGAAATGAGTAAAGAAATGGAAGACAAATATAACAAAAAGTTTGAAGAAATGAGTAAATTCGTAAACGACACCCTGGGAAACCAAGAAAAAACAATCAAACAGGTAATGGAATCAGTTCAAGAATTGAAAACTGAAATGGAGGCAGTGAAGAAAACACAAACCGAGGACCGTCTGGATATGGAAAATCTAGGTAAACGAACGGAGACTACAGAATCAAGCATAACCGATAGAATACAAGAGATAGAAGAACGAATCTCAGATTATGAAGACACCATAGAGAAAATAAACGCCCTGACCAAAGAAGACAGCAAATCCAACAAATTCTCATCACAAAACATTCAGGAAATATGGGACATAATAAAAAAACCAAATCTAAGAATAATAGGAGTAGAAGAAGGAGAAGAATTGCAGATCAAAGGTCCAGAAGATATATTCAACAAAATTATAGAAGAAAACTTTCCCATCCTAAAGAGTGATATTCCTATGAAGGTGCAAGAAGCATACAGAACACCGAATAGACTGGATCAGAAAAAAACATCCCCTCACCATATAATAATCAAAACACAAAGCAGTCAGATTAAAGAAAGGATATTAAGAGCTGCAAAGGAAAAAGGTCAAGTAACCTATAAAGGTAAACCTATCAGACTTACACCAGACTTCTCTATAGAAACCATGAAAGCCAGAAGGTCCTGGATAGAGGTACTGCAGAAATTAAGGGACCATGGATGCAAGCCCAGACTACTTTACCCAGCCAAGCTTTCGTTCACTATCAACGGAGAAAACAAAATATTCCAGGATAAAAACAAATTTAAACAATACGTAACTACTAATCCAGCCTTACAGAGAATATTAGAAGGAAAATTACATCCCAAGGAATCCAACATTGCCAACACTGACTACAATAATTCAGACATCTAGCGACCCTTCACTAGCACAATTCAAAGAAGGAAAACACATACACTCTGTTACCCCCCCAAAAAATGACTGGAGTCAACAACCAATGGTAATTAATATCTCTTAATATCAATGGACTCAATTCACCTATAAAGAGGCACAGACTTAGAGATTGGATACGAAAACAGGATCCAACATTCTGCTGTTTACAAGAAACACACCTCAACCACAAAGACAGACACCTACTCAGAGTAAAGGGTTGGGAAAAGGTTTTCCAAGCAAATGGACCTAAGAAACAAGCGGGTGTGGCCATTCTAATATCTAACAAAATCGACTTCAAACTAAAATCAATCAGAAGAGATGGAGATGGACATTTCATACTCATAACAGGAACAATTCATCAGGAGGAAGTCTTAATCCTGAATATCTATGCCCCTAATGTAAAGGCACCCACATATGTAAAAGAAACTCTTCTAGAACTCAAGGCAGTCATCAAACCACACACACTAATAGTAGGAGACTTCAACACTCCTCTCTCACCAATGGACAGGTCAATCAGACAGAAACCAAACAGAGAATTAAGAGATTTATTTGAGGTATTGAATCAAATGGACTTAACAGACATCTATAGAACACTCCACCCAAATAGGAAAGAATATACCTTCTTCTCTGCAGTTCATGGAACCTTCTCGAAAATTGACATCCAAACTAATCAAATGGCAGAGAGAGAACATGCAAATTAATAAGATCAGAAATGAAAAGGGGGACATAACCACAGACACAGAGGAAATTCAGAGAATCATTAGCTCTTACTACGAAAGTTTATATGCCACAAAGTTGGAAAATGTAAAAGAAATGGACATTTTTTTTAGATAAGTACCATATACCAAAGTTGAACCAAGAACAGTTGAACAATCTAAATAGATCTGTTAGTCGTGAAGAATTAGAAGCTGTTATCAGAAATCTCCCTGCCAAAAAAAGCCCTGGAATGCAGGGAACAGAATCACAGATAAAGGAGGAACTGCAGGAAACGCCTCCAAAGGCTACATGCAAAGTCCTCTAAAGGTATCTTTGAGACCCATGCTGCATGGGCACAGGGTGAAATTCCAAGGAAATCAGCGGAAGAGCAGTTGGGAAGTTAGAAAGCAAAGCGAAGGTTTTAGCAATCATACAATGTTGGAGACCGAAGATGATCTTAGGGCCTTCGAGGTACAATGGCACAAATATAAAGCAAGTTTAACTTGAAACTAGGAATAGAAAGAAGTGACTATAAACTGGCCACAATAGAGCAGAAAGTCAATCCCTAAAGAATTAAATTGATCAGTTTATATGTACTTGTTGGTCTTAATTTACTGCTCTCTGGAAACAGACAAAAGAATCTATACAACTTAATATAACCTGTCCAGAAGTTATAATAATAATTTATATATTATTAATATATAATTAATTAATTATAAGCATATATTAATAATAATAACCACAACTGATGTTTGCATAACTAGGCCTATGGGCATGGTTTCTCAGGATAAGTGACCAAACAAAACTGAGGAGGGGATGTGTACTCTTTCTCTTGGGTGGTTGGAGCAGGAGCAAGCCTTGCAGTTGGTCCTCATCACCCTCATCACCTCATCATCGCAGAACATTAGGACAATGGCAGCTGAATCAGCAGCTGCGTCTAAGTCATTCTGTATTCATGAGTCTGTTTTTCCATTGTACCCCTTAATAAATTATTAATCATACTTTGTGGGTTTTTGCATCAAATAACAACACTAATAACAAGATCCATAATAATCTTGATGCATATTCAAAGCAATCATGATCAAAGCCCAAAAACCAGAGGTAAAGACAGACTAGAAAAATAAACCCCCAAGCCAGAAGAAGGCACAAGGTGTCCACCTCTACCACTTTACACCTTACTCCCTTTAGACAAAGGGTTTCTTGAATCTAGAACGAGCTAGACTGCCTGCTAGACTACCTGCCAGTAATGCCAGAAATCTTCCTATCTCTGTCAGTCTCAGCACTGGAGTTACAGGTGTGCATGTGAGGAACATGCCCAGTTTTCATGTGGGTGCTAGGGTCTGAACTCTGGCCTTCATGCTAGCACAGAAAGTGCTCTGAAGTACGAGTCACCTCTCTAGCCCCAAGAATAATTTAGTATATATAAAAGAAAGGGTGTATAACTACTGCTGGTGGGGAAGCGGGGAAGAGAAAGAGGGAGCGGGAAGGACAGAAGGAAAAGAAGCAGAGGAAGGAGGAGGAGGAGGAGGGGGGAAAGAGAGATATTGATTTAATGAGATTCTTCCACTTTTTCAGTAGGAAAATTAACAGAACTTTCACTTTTTAAATTCTGGAGTATGTTTTTCACAGTTATTTAGATTCTTTGTAAATATCACTTCCAGAAAGACAAGGAAGTAGCAAAATACTTTTCACTTCAGAAAGACTGCCTGTGAAGGTCTGTTTTCAACTGCTTATATATTCTCAGAAACTTGACCCTCAGTTTTTACAGACACAAAAGGAGATATTTATTATTATTTCCATTAGGTTTAGACACTTTTTTGCCACCTATTAACCACAAGGTATGGCCTCTGTCTCTCCAGAGATACTCTGTTCACTATTATCTATCCTTTTATAAAAGATGTAAAATTATATATCACAACTTTCTAAGACCATGCAGTGTTTCAAGAAGGCAACTTCTACAAAATTTGAGAGAATTCAAATTCCATGAGTAAGCTCCACATCCTTCCATCACTCAGGTATTTCAGTGGTGTGGGAGGCCCTTCTGTAGATGCACTGCTTTTATAGGTTAGCTTTGGCCTGAGATAGGGCAGAGTAGAGCTAGGTGGGGAAAACTAAACTGAATGCTGGAAGAAAGAAGGTGGAGTCAGAGAGAAGCCATGTAGCCTCAGCCAGGGACAGACACGCCAGGACCTTGCTGGTAGGCTACAGTCACGGGGCGATACACAGATTAATAGAAATGGGTTAACCCAAGATATAGCTAGCTAGCAATATGCTTAAGTGATTGGCCAAGCAGTGATTTAAATAATAGAGTTTCTGTGTGATTATTTCATGGTCTGGGCAGCCAGGAACAAACAAGCAGTCTCCTACAACATTTTACTTTTTATATAGATTAAAACCAAGATAACATATTTAACATGTATATTATTACTGGTCTTATCAATTGTTCTTTTAAGTTTCTCACATTTCTGCCAGTTGATTTGCTACTTGCTATAGTAGTATATATATATATATATACTATATATATATATATATATAGTATATATATATGCCAAGTGATGTACTACTTGGAAATAAGACTGGGTTTATACAATTGTTTTCATCCTAATGTTTTGTATTTATTAACCTCTATTTTCTGTAATATACTGGCTGATATGCCATAGAAAAATACAGTTATTCTATATCCAATGTAATTAAGAATTAAGCATTATGAATTAATTAATAATTATTTAATTAAGAATTAAGCTAGGGAGATGACACAGTAGGTAAAAGCTCTTGCTACTACCCAATGACCTGAATTCACCTCTGGGAGGAGAGAATTCACTCTTAAAGTTGTTCTCTGATCTACAAATGTATACTTTGGCAACTGTCATCAATACATACACACACACACTCTAAAGTAAATAAATTTAAAAATTTTACATATCACCATTTCAATTACTTTGTAATGATCTAGATTATAGATATGTTAAACCAACTATTAACATGTGTCCAGTAAAAAATAAAACAAGAAAAGATTTTTTCCATCTTAAAAATGAATAAATAAAACCTCAAAGACTTTAAAATAACTAAGCTAATATGTTCAAAAAACTAGAAAAAAATTCAATGAAGACATAAAATAAATTCCAGACACAAGAATTTTAATGGTAAATTACATATATCTTCAGAAATAATTATTAAGTTAGAATTCAAATCAGCATAAATTACCAAAAATGAAGCAGAAATTTAAAGGAGGGTAGCAAAATATAAAATATATTATCAATTCAGAATTCAAAATATAGTCAAAATAATACTTTTTAAAGAGTTTAATGACAAAAAGATATGCTGCCAGATCGGAGG
Organism: Myodes glareolus; assembly: GCF_982192425.1. Lineage (NCBI taxonomy): Eukaryota > Metazoa > Chordata > Mammalia > Rodentia > Cricetidae > Myodes > Myodes glareolus. The sequence continues at coordinate 2,507,089 of NC_142048.1, read as the reverse complement.
GGTGAGTGTGCTTCAGGCCGTGGCAGGGTCCCGGTGAGGAGGAGCTTGGGCATTCCCCGACCCCATAGACGCCCAGGTCGCCCTGCAGTGCTGGCTACCCCCTCCCACCTGCCATCCCAGCTCCAATCCAGGTACGAATTCCTATATTTCTCCCTTCCCCCTGGGGCCATAAAATTTCCCCAGCTCAGCTGCCTTGCAAGCTGGGCCTGGGCTGTAGGCGCATCCCGGCTGGAGGCAGTTCCTGGGTCTTAAAGGCCTCCCTGAGGACAGGTGGACCAGGTGCCAGCTCAGCCACATTCCTGACCAGCAGGGGCCCTAACTTCTAGCAGAGGGCCATCGGAGGGGTGAGTTTGCTTCGGGCCATGGCAGGGTCCCAGTGAGGAGGAGCTTGGGCGTTCCCCAACCCCATAGAAGCCCAGGTCGCCCTGCAGTACTGGCTCCCCCCTCCTGCCTGCCATCCCAGCTCCAATCCAGGTACAAATTCCTATATTTCTCCCTTCCCCCTGGGGCCATAAAATTTCCCCAGCTCAGCTGCCTTGCAAGCTGAGCCTGCATTGTAAGCGCATCCCGGAAAGAGGGAGTGCCTGTGCTTCAATAGCCTGCCTGAAGAAAGGTGGGCATTCTGTCAGTGAAGTCCCTGCCCAAGAAGGGAACCTGACCCGGTAACAGAAGTTCCAATAGAGAACATTTGAAGTAAGAGATGGGCAGACGCCAAGGCAAGACCTCATCCAACAATCTGAAAAACAACATGAAAACACCAGATCCCAAGGACCCTACAATAGAAGGACTTGAACACCTTAACCCAGAAGAACTGGAAAAAAGTGCCATTATGAAAGCAATAGAGTCCCTTAAACAGGATATGAATAACTCCCTTAAAGAATTGGATGAGAAATATAACAAAAAGTTTGAAGAAATGAGTATAGAAATGGATGAGAAATATAACAAAAAGTTTGAAGAAATAAGTAAATCCGTGAATGAGACCCTGAGAAACCAAGAAAAATCAATCAAACAAGTAAAGGAAACACTTCAAGAATTGAAAACTGAAATGGAGGCAATGAAGAAAACACAAACTGAGAACCGGCTGGATATGGAAAACCTAGGTAAACGAACGGAGTCTACAGAATCAAGCATAACCAATAGAATACAAGAGATAGAAGAACGAATCTCAGATTATGAAGATACCATAGAGAAAATAAATGCTCTGGTCAAAGAAAACGGCAAATCCAACAAATTCTCTTCACAAAACATTCAGGAAATCTGGGACACAATAAAAAAACCAAATCTAAGAATAATAGGGATTGAAGAAGGAGAAGAACTGCAGATCAAAGTCCCAGAAGATATATTCAACAAAATTATAGAAGAAAACTTTCCCAACCTAAAGAACGATATTCCTATGAAGGTTCAAGAAGCATACAGAACACCGAATAGACTGGATCAGAAAAAAACATCCCCTCGCCATATAATAATCAAAACACAAAACATACATATTAAAGAAAAAATTTTAAGAGCTGCAAAGGAGAATGGTCAAGTAACTTATAAAGGTAAACCTATCAGGCTTACACCGGACTTCTCTATGGAAACCATGAAAGCCAGAAGACCCTGGATAGAGGTACTGCAGAAACTAAGAGACCATGGATGCAAACCCAGACTACTATACCCAGCCAAGTTATCATTCACTATCAACGGAGAAAACAAAATATTCCAGGATAAAAACAAATTTAAACAATACGTAGCTACTAATCCAGCCTTACAGAGAATATTAGAAGGAAAATCACTACCAAAGGAATCCAACATTCCCAACACTGCCTACAATAACTCAAACATCTAGCAACCATTCACAAGCACAAATCAAAGAAGGAAAACACATACACTCTACTACCTAAAAAAAAAAAAATGACCGGAGTCAACAACCACTGGTCATTAATATCACTTAATATCAATGGACACAATCCACCTATAAAATGGCACAGACTTAGAGATTGGATATGAAAACAGGATCCAACATTCTGCTGTTTACAAGAAACACACCTCAACCACAAAGACAGACACCTACTCAGAGTAAAGGGTTGGGAAAAGGTTTTCCAAGGAAATGGACCTAAGAAACAAGCGAGTGTGGCCATTCTAATATCTAACAAAATCGACTTCAAACTAAAATCAATCAGAAGAAATGGAGATGGACATTTCATACTCATAACTGGAACAATTCATCAAGAGGAAGTCTCAATCCTGAATATCTATGCTCCTAATATAAAGGTACCCACATATGTAAAAGAAACTCTTCTAGAACTCAAGGCAGTCATCAAACCACACACGCTAATAGTAGGAGACTTCAACACTCCTCTCTCACCAATGGACAGGTCAATCAGACAGAAACCAAACAGAGAATTAAGAGATTTATTTGAGGTATTGAATCAAATGGACTTAACAGACATCTATAGAACACTCCACCCAAATAGGAAAGAATATACCTTTTTATCTGCAGCTCATGGAACCTTCTCGAAAATTGACCACATGCTCGGTAACAAAGCAAACTTCCACAGATACAAAAAAATATTAGTAACCACCTGTGTCTTCTCAGATCACCATGAACTAAAATTAAAATTCAACAACAATGCTTCCCCCAGGAAGCCAACAAACTCATGGAAGTTGAACAGTCAACTACTAAATCACCCCTGGGTCAAGGAAGAAATAAAGAAAGAAATTAAAGTTTCCTTGAATTTAATGAAAATAGAGACACAACATACTCAAACCTATGGGACACTATGAAAGCAGTGCTAAGAGGAAAGTTCATAGCACTAAGTGCCCAATTAAAGAAAATGGAGAAAGCACACATTGGAGACTTAACAGCACACTTGAAAGCTCTAGAAAAAAAAGAAGCTGATTCACCCAGGAGGTCTAGAAGACTGGAAATAATCAAACTGAGGGCTGAAATCAACAAAATAGAAACACAGAAAACAATCCAAAGAATCAATGAATCAAAAAGAAAATCAACAAGATTGACAAACCCCTAGCCAAACTAATCAAACAGCAGAGAGAGAACATGCAAATTAATAGGATCAGAAATGAAAAGGGGGACATAACCACAGACACAGAGGAAATTCAGAGAATCATTAGATCTTATTACGAAAGTTTATATGCCACAAAGTTGGAAAATGTAAAAGAAATGGACAATTTTTTAGATAAGTACCATATACCAACGTTGAACCAAGAATAGGTGAACAATCTAAATAGACCTGTCAGTCGTGAAGAATTAGAAGCTGTTATCAAAAATCTCCCTACCAAAAAAACCCAGGACCAGATGGTTTCAATGCAGAATTCTACCAGAACTTCCAGGAAGAGCTAATAACTATACTCCTTAACGTATTCCACAATATAGAAACAGAAGAGTCATTGCCTAAGTCCTTTTATGAAGCTACAGTTACCCTAATACCAAAACCACACAAAGACACAACCAAGAAAGAGAATTACAGGCCAATCTCACTCATGAACATCGACGCGAAAATTCTGAATAAAATACTGGCAAACCGAGTCCAAGAACACATTAGAAAAATTATCCATTATGATCAAGTAGGCTTCATCGCAGAGACGCAGGGCTGGTTCAACATACGCAAATCTATCAATGAAATCCATCATATAAATAAACTGAAAGAAAAAAACCATATGATCATCTCACTAGATGCTGAAAAAGCATTTGACAAAATTCAACACCCATTTATGATAAAGGTGTTGGAGAGACTGGGGATACAATGATCATACCTAAATATAATAAAAGCAATATACAGCAAGCCGACAGTTAACATCAAATTGAATGGAGAGAAACTCAAAGCCTTTCCACTAAAATAAGGAACGCGACAAGGCTGTCCACTCTCTCCATACCTCTTCAATATAGTGCTTGAAGTTATAGCAATAGCAATAAGACAACATAAGGAGATCAAGGGGATTCGAATTGGAAAGGATGAAGTTAAACTTTCGTTATTTGCTGACGATATGATAGTATACATAAGTGACCCCAAAAACTCTACCAAAGAACTCCTACAGCTGATAAACACCTTTAGTAACGTGGCAGGATACAAGATCAACTCCAAAAAATCAGTGGCCCTCCTATGCACAAAGATAAAGAAGCAGAGAGGGAAATCAGAGAAACATCACCTTTCATGATAGCCACAAATAGCATAAAATATCTTGGGGTTACTCTAACCAAGGAAGTGAAAGACCTATTTGACAAGAACTTTAAGTCTTTGAAGAAAGAAATTGAGGAGGATACCAGAAAATGGAAAGACTTCCCCTGCTCTTGGATTGGGAGAATCAACATAGTAAAAATGGCAATTCTACCAAAAGCAATCTATAGATTCAATGCAATCCCCATCAAAATCCCATCAAACTTCTTCACAGACCTTGAGAGAACAATAATCAAGTTTATATGGCAAAACAAAAAACCCAGGATAGCCAAAACAATCTTATACAATAAAAGAACTTCTGGAGGCATTACCATCCCTGACTTCAAACTCTGTTACAGAGCTACAGTATTGAAAACAGCTTGGTATTGGCATAAGAACAGAGAAGTTGACCTATGGAATCGAATAGAAGATCCAGATATTAACCCACAAACCTATGAACACCTAATTTTCGACAAGGGAGCTAAAGGTATACAATGGAAGAAGGAAAGCATCTTTAACAAATGGTGCTGGCATAACTGGATGTCAACCTGTAAAAGAATGAAGGTAGATCCATATCTATCACCATGCACAAAACTCAAGTCCAAATGGATTAAAGACATCAACATTAATCCGTCCACTTTGAACCTGATAGAAGAGAAAGTGGGAAGTAGTCTACAAGATATAGGCACAGGAGGCCTCTTCTTAAGTAGGACCCCAGTAGCACAGACAATAAGAGAAACAATGAATAAATGGGATCTACTGAAACTGAGAAGCTTTTGTAAAGCAAAGGACACCGTCAGTAGGACAAAAAGGCTGCCTTCTGACTGGGAGAAGATCTTCACCAACCCCTCATCAGACAAAGGTCTGATCTCCAGAATATACAAAGAACTGAAGAAACTAGACACTAAAACTCTAATTAACCCAATTAAAAAATGGGGTACTGAACTGAACAGAGAATTCACAACAGATGAACTTCGAATGGCCAGAAGACACTTAAGGTCATGCTCAACCTACTTAGTGATCAGGGAAATGCAAATCAAAACCACTTTGAGATACCATCTTACACCTGTCAGAATAGCTAACTCAAAAACACCAATGATAGCCTATGCTAGAGAGGATGTGGAGTGAGGGGAACACTCATCCATTGTTGGTGGGAATGCAAACTTGTGCAGCCACTGTGGAAATCAGTGTGGCGGTTTCTCTGGAAACTGGGAGTCAACCTCCCTCACGACCCAGCAATTCCACTCTTGGGAATATACCCTAGAGATTCCCTAACATACTACAAAAGCATTTGTTAACTATGTTCATAGCAGCACTATTTGTAATAGCCAGAACCTGGAAACAGCCTAGGTGCCCCTCAATAGAAGAATGGTTAAAAAAGGTGTGGAACATATACACATTAGAGTTTTACTCAGCGGTAAAAAACAATGACATCTTGAATTTTGCATGCAAATGGATGGACATAGAAAACGCTTTACTGAGTGAGGTAAGCCAGACCCAAAAAGAGGAACACGGTATGTATTCACTCATAAGTGGATTCTAACCATAATTAAAGGTCTTTGAGCCTATTATTCGTGTTCCTAGAGAAGCTAAATAAGAAGATGAACCTGATGAAGATTATTTAGCTATCCGCCAGGAGGTAGGAAACAGACAAGAGTCCCAGGTAACCTTGGGTGCATGGGGGGGTGGGAGGGTTGTTGGAAGGTGAGAGGGTTAGAGAGAAGGGAGTAGGGGAGGAATGGGGAAAGCTCGGTGGCCTGGGATGAGGGGGAGGGAGGAAGGATGAATATGGGATCAGGGAAGAATTTATTTCAACTAAGGGAGTCATTTTAGGGTTTACAGGAGACTTGATTATATATGGGATCCCAGGTCCAAGGAGAGATCCCCAGATTGTTCTCTGGACAGAGGAGAGGGTACCTGAACCGGCCTTGGCCCATAACCATACTGATGAATATTTTGCTTATCACCATAGATCCTTCATCTGGCGAAGGACGGTGATACAGACGGAGACCCACATTGGAGCACCGGACTGAGCCCCCCCAAGATCCAAATGAGGAGCAGAAGGAGGAAGAACATGAAAAAGGAAATCAGGACTGCGAGGGATGCTATCACCCACTGATACAAGGGGATGGATCTAATGAGAGTTTACCAAGGCCAGTTGGACTGGGACTGAACGAGGACGTGATCTAACCAGATTCTCGGAATTTGGCCGGATTCTCTGAATGTGGCTGGCCCGAAGTCTTTCTGAAAAGCCATTGACTATGACACTGGGACTTGTTTTCTCTGCATATACTGGATTTTGGGGATCCAGTCTGTTTGGATACTCACCTTCCTGGACCTGGAGGGAGGGGGAGGAACTTGAACTTCACACAGGGCAGGAAACCCTGACTGCCCTAAGGGACGAAGAGGGAGGAGGAGAGGGAGTGGGGGGAGTGGGAGTGTGTTGGGAAGAGAGGCGGAAATGGAAACTTTTATAATTTAATAAAATTACTTTAAAAAAAAGATATGCTGCCAATATTTAAACACTTAATACCTAAATAAATAAATCATTAAATAAGAATAACAAACAGAATTTTTCAAGTAAAAGAAAGCTAGTCTTTCAGAAACCTTTAAAAGTGCTTTAAAGAAGGAAGACTAGAAAGAGTAAATCTTGAAAAGTACAAATAAATATTACGAGCTTAAAACAACAAAATTTATATAAAACAATAACACAGTTGAAATCAGAGGAACTAAGTGTTGTTCTGATATCTTACATTGCTAGAAGGGCTAAGCATAACAACTCAAGGTAGCCTAATATCATGGGTAGATTTTGAGTACCATGATAACCATTAAAAATAACTAAAGAGTATATAAGCAGAAAGATAAGGGAAGAGGAAAAACTACATGACATCAGTGAGGTAAGTAATCAAAGAAAACTGTTATCAGTTTTTGCCATTGTGGTAAAATGCCTGAGAAAAGCAATATAAAATGGAGATGTATTTTACTTCATAGACTTTCAGGTTTCAGTCCATGGCCATTTGGCTTCTTGTTCCTAAGGCTATGATGGGCTCTTCAGAGAAGATAGCATTCTGACAGAGCTACACACCTGATGGCAGCCAGGTAGCAGAAAGAGGAAGGGGACCGTGAAGAAATATGCCATTCAAAGTTCCTTAGTCCAAATCAGGCCCCACTCCCTCAAAGTCTATATAGCATGAAGGATTCAATGAATTAACACATTGGTGTAGTTAGTACCCTCATGACCCCATCACCTTCCAATAGAGCCACTTCGACTTGGGGTCAAGACTTTAATACATGAACCTTTCTAATTTATTTTTGGAGGCTACTTCATGTTGAGACCTTGACAAAAAATAAGAAAATAAAAGAAGAAAATTAAGAAATAGCTTATTTTGATTCACACACATACAAACTTTCTCTGTCATCTTAATTACAAGTGTTACAGAAGGAAAAGCAATACTCACCGCAGTTGAAAAATGATGAATGACAGCAATGGAGATGCAAGCATCAAAAGATCCACTTCGGAATGGAATAGACAGTGCATCACAGACTAAGGACTGAAACTCCCTCTCTCTACAAATGTCCAAAATGTTCTGGCTATGATCACACCCAATCTATGATAGGGAAAGAAATGTGTAACATTTAGTTTGCATATCACAGAGGTTTATTTTAGACTAATCACACAAGCTTTATCTATATAAGCAAACAATCAGATTACAAGGCGTAAGAGTCTGTACAAAGGCATGACTATAGTCAGGAAAATCAGTCATTACCAAATAAAAAAAAATAATTTACGTCAGCTATGGCCGTGCACACCCAGCATGCTAGAGGCATGGCAAATCTCTACAAGTTCAAGCCCAGCCAGTATTACACAGTGAAATCCTGTTTGTTTTTGTTGTTTGGATTTTTTTTATTGTTGCTAAAGAATACTCCAATTTTTAAAGTTATTGAGTCTTTTTTCTGTTAAACCTCTAGCCCTACAAAGAATGTAGTGTAAAACTGTGCTTGTTTAAACCTTTCTGTATAAGATAACCAACCCAAATGAATGGAGCCACTGACGGCAGCAAGCAGAGCAAACATTCCACTTTCCCAAACAGGTAAAGTCCAATGAGTCCCATGACCACCTGATTCCGTGAAAGTGTCTGAGGGCTTCCCATATTCAATACAGCTTTATCATTTCTGTTTAAACTTTCCTGTTTAGTAATATATATACAAAGTATAGCAATACTATATTTGCTATATCTCCTAGGTATAAATCAACATGGGAATGTCCCAAGTGGCTATTAATAACAGCATCAGTACTATTCTTAGCTTTCCCTTTGGTTTAAGATCCATGTCTGAACGATCACATTTGTGTATTTCCAAATATATATATATATATATATATATATATATATATATATATATGTATAATTCATCTAGTAAACACAAACTCAAAATAGAAACACCATTCAAATAATACACAGAATTTTATGTTGGTCACATTTCTTTATACTTAAATTCAGTTAAAAAATAATCAGAGGACTGAAGTAGGCCCAGTTGTTACCAACAACTGAATTTGACTAAAAGTCAACAGAAAGGCATCCAATATGACTATAAAACAAAGCTTTAAAAATAGGGCTCAATGATTATTCAGAAGAAAGTTGCTAAGAACAATAAAGAAAACCATAGCAGAAGTCAATCCAAATAAGAGGAAATGTCTCTCTTTCTCTCTTCTCTTGCTAGATGCTTTTGACAGTTTGGATATAGCACACCTTTTCACTAACAAGAAAGCACAGGCAATATGTCACATAAGTCCCACTACTAGAGAAGTCACCCATGCCTGGCTCAAGACTTTTATCTTTCACTTGTTTTGCTGGAGCCTTCCACAGACCATAGTTAAATCATGTCTTTTTTTTCCCTCCTCCTTTCATAAATACCAAGAATAGTATCAAGTACTTGAAATTCTTCATAATAATGCCACACAATGTCCACAATAGAGCAGAAAGATGGCCTATTTATAAGCAAAAACAGGAAATCTTGCAAAGCTACATATTTCATTGTCTTAAATGGAGATCAAGAACATAAAAAAGTTACATTAGGCTTAAAAATATTGTCTTACTCTTTCCTATTTGTGTATGTATTGCGTGTACACATGTGTTGCAGAAGAGCCGCTTGTTGGTTCCTGGCCGCCTGGCAAGCTTAGACCCAAAAACAATCACACAGAAACTGTACTTACATCACTGCTTGGTCCATTAGCTCTAGCTTCTTATTGGCTAACTCTTACATAAGAATTTAACCCATTTCTATTAATCTGCGTATTGCCAGGTGGCTGTGGCTTACCAGCTAAAGTCCCCAGCATTTACCTCCGGTGGCTCCAGAGCTTCTCTCACTCTGCCCTTCTTCCTCCCAGCATTCTGTTTAGTTTTCTCCAGCTAGCTAAGCTCTGCCCTGCTATAGGCACAAAGCAGTTTCTTTATTCATTAATGGTAATCAGAGCATACAGAAAGAAATCCCACATCACACATGTGTTCATGTTCATGGGCAGGCATGCATATGTTAGTCTTTGCATTCCACCTTGCAATCTTGTGTCTCTGGTTTACAGCCAGGTACAGCAGGCTAGCTTACCCACAACCTTCCAAGAATATTCCTGTCTCTATCTCCCATCTCACTGGAGGAGGGTGTGAACTATAGACACCTGATACCATATCTGGATTTTATGTTTATTCTGAGAATTTCCACTCAAGTCCATTTGTGTGTGTGATAAGCACTTTACTGACTGTCATCTCCCCAACTTAAACTTCTTTATTTTTAAAATTTTCAAAGAAAAATAAAACAAATCAAAACCCTAAATATTTGACTATGGATGTATAAGTAAAACAAAAGAAATCATTAAAATTAAGTTCCATTTTCTACTATTAAAAACATAACTTTTAGAGCAAGCAAGTAATTGATGCTTACCTTACCAGGTGAGAAAGGAAAAAAAAAACAAAGAAACCAAAGCATGCATACCCTTCAGCGTGTCAGAGTGGAAAGTGGCCAGCACAGAGTAGGACTTCCAATCTCTTCTAAAATCAAAATGTCTCACAGCTGAAGCACGATTAATAAAAACTCAGAGACAGAAACTGGGGTTCAACCTAAAGGTCAGAAAAGCAAAAGAGCCAGCCACTAGCTTTTATCTTTACCTCAATCTGAAATGGTGATTTTGCCTCCTGGAATCTCAGAATAAGACTGAGACTAAGAGCTGTCTCCTCCCATTTTGTTATCCTCTCTAGTTTGGGGATTAAGGGCGTGCATCGCTACCACCTGGTTTCTATGGCAAACTAATGTGGCTACTGGCATTAAAGGTGTATGTCATTGTGGCTACTGGGATTAAAGGTGTGTGTCATTGTGGCTACTGGGATTAAAGGTGCATGTCATTGTGGCTACTGGGATTAAAGGTGCATGTCATTGTGGCTACTGGGATTAAAGGTGCATGTCATTGTGGCTACTGGGATTAAAGGTGCATGTCATTGTGGCTACTGGGATTAAAGGTGTGTGTCATTGTGGCTAATGGCCAATGTGGTTGTTTTACTTTTTTGATCCTCAGGCAAGCTTCAATTATTAAACTACAAATGAAATGCCACTACAACAGTGATGGCAGTGTGATAAAAACTCTCCTTATATAATGTTGCTGACAGTGAAAACTGGCAAGTCATTTAAAAAGCAATTAGCAACATTATCTTTAACTATTATCATAACAATGTCTACAACTTTTAGCTTAATAATCACTCTTCTCAAAGGCATTTTTAGAAATAATACAAATTATAGAAAAAGCTAACCAGACTAAGACCCACTGACCTATTTATTTGGAATTCACCTAGACAGATTCTTTGTAACATATTTTAAGTTAGTTATATTTCTATAGTAGAGATGATGGAATTTTCTGGCAAAGAAAGTATAGAATATAGTATAGAATACTGTAACATGAGGGCCGGCTTGTTGGGGTTTCTGTCCCGCCCAGTACCCCAACAAGCCAGCAAGTCCCAAGGAAAATCACACGGAGTCTACATTAGGTTATAAACTGATTGGCTCATTAGGTCAGGCTACTTATTAGCTCTTATAACTTATATTAACCCATTATTCTCATCTATGTTAGCACATGGCTCCATACCTTTCTCAGCTGGGCACGTTACATGCTGCCTCTTCGGTGATCTGCGCAGGAGTGAGTTCAAGGTGTGGTAGCATACACCTTTAATCCCAGTACTGGGGAGGCAGAGACAGGAGGATCTCTGAGTTCAAGGACAGCCTGGTCTACAGAGTTATTCCAGGACAAAGATATACAGAGAACCAGTCTCAAAAAGTAAAAGTAAAAATAGGAAGAAATAGAGGTTAAAATAAAGATGGAAAATATACAGAGAATCTTGATACTGTATGCTATTATGTTCTCTTTGAATTGTTTGAATGCTGAGGCAGAAACAACAGCTGCTAAAGGACTTTTGTTTATAAATGCTGCTGAACTAATCCAAGATAGGTATTTTGAAAATACCTTGGCTTCAAAATTGAAGTCAAAATGTATGTTACTTTGGAGAAGAGATTTTGCTTTTGTTTCCACAGAAAATGAGAGGCTCTGGATTTATTCAGAGTTAAGAAAAATCATCTTTGGCCAAGGAAGACCTCCTGAGCAATCTCCGGTAGGAAGAGATGGCCCAGATGACAGAGTTCTACATCCAGAACAGATTCAAGACTGCTGCCTGAGATGATCAAGACTCACAGGATACTCCAGTCAGGACTTGATGATAATTCTAAATTTTCTTTAGGTCCCCATAAGATTATCAGCGCCCACAACCAGCAGGAAGTAGCCTGAAATACTACGCCCACATTCCCAACAAATGGACTATGGGTATTTTCCTTTGTTTAAAAAAAAAAAAGAGGGAAATGATACGGGAGAATTGTCTGTATTCTGTCAATCATTTTAATAAAACGCTGATTGGCCAGGCAGGCAGTATAGGCGGGAAAGCCAGACAGGAAGTAGGGGTGGAGCAAAGAGACTGGGAGTATTCTGGAAGCAGAGCTCCCTCAGCATTCCTGTGCAGACCACGGAAGAGGCAACATGTAAGCTGTCACACTGAGAAAGGTACTGAGCCCATGTGGCTAACATAGATAAGGATAATGGGGTAATATATGTTATAAGAGTTAACAAGAAGCCTGACCTAATGGACCAATCAGTTTATAACCTTATGGGGTCCTGTGTGTGATTTTCTTTGTTGCTTGCCAGCTGTTGGGGTACTGGGAGGGACAGAAACCCCAACAAGCCGGCCCTCATGTTACAGAATACTAAGGCCAGAATAGACTACAGATTTAAAAACTTGATCTTCTTGTCTCCTAAATCTACATTTTCTCTTCTGTCATAATATCTTTCAACACACATGTCTGCATATAGTAAGAACCTTTTGTGTGTTTCTTATCATAGCATACATACTCAATAGGAAATCTACCATCCTAACAAAACTAAGTTCACAATAAGTTATTTGGATGTGTGCATGCATGCACATGCTGTTGGAGGTGAAACCTAGAACCCAGAACTCACACTGTGCCACTGAGCTAAGATCCCAGTCTATCAGTTATTTAAAACAGCACTAAACTAAAACAACCATATATACAGAAATGTCATCTTTATAAATATTCTAAACTCAAGAAACGTAGAGACAATTAATGTAACAGTGAGGATAAGTGATACGTATTGTCAAATTCCATAAACTATAATATAAAATATTTATGGGAAAAATAATTAGAAAATATATACATTATAAACTGCTTTATTAGGGTAATAAGAATACAGGTAGATAAATATCTTTCAACAATATTCTAAATAGGGCTTTGTTTTTCTTAAAATTACACACCATTTGGGCTACAGAGATGGCTCAACAATTAAGAGCCCTTGCTCCTCTTGCAGAGGATATGGGTTTGATCCCCAGTACCCATACATGGTGGCTAGTTATCTGTTACAAAACTCCAATTCCTGGGGATCCAATTCCCATTACTGGCACTTAATAACAACAGTTTTGCACATAGTGCATGTACACACATACAGACAAAGCACAAACACACATTTTTAACAAGAATATATATGTATACACATATACACAAACAATTTTTAAAACTATGAAGAAAACATTACAGCTAGAGAAAAAATTCAGTGGTTAAGAGCATACACTGCTCTTAAAGAGGATTTAGTTCGGTTCCCAGCACCCTCATCAGATGGCTCACAACCACCTCTAACTCTAGCTCCAGGGGATCCAATGACCTCTTTTAGCCTACATAAGCATTGCACTCACATACCTAAATCCATGTTCAGACACATAAATTACAACTTTTAAATACTATTTATAAAGGAAGAGATTCAATTGTAGAGAAATTAAAATGGCAATACACAAAGTACAGAGAAACACAGTTTAAAAGCAAGAAAAGGATATACTAAAGTCTACATTTGAGTTCCAACTTCAGTGTAGTATAATTTGAGGTTGGATATTGTGACATCCACCTGTGTTCATCAAAAAATTGGACTGTAATTTTCTTTTTGTTGTTATGTCTTTATATGGTTTTGGATCAGTGGAATACTGACTTAACAGACATCTATAGAACACTCCACCCAAATAGGAAAGAATATACCTTCTTCTCTGCAGCTCATGGAACCTTCTCAAAAATTGACCACATACTCAGTAACAAAGCAAACTTCCACAGATACAAAAAATATTAGTAACCACCTGTGTCTTGTCAGATCACCATGGATTAAAGTTAAAATTTAACAACAATGCTACCCCCAGGAAGCCAACAAACTCATGGAAGTTGAACAGTCAAATACTAAATCACCCCTGGGTCAAGGAAGAAATAAAGAAAGAAATTAAAGTCTTCCTTGAATTTAATGAAAATAAAGACACAACATACTCAAACCTATGGGACACTTTGAAAGCAGTGCTAAGAGGAAAGTTCATAGCACTAAGTGCCCAATTAAAGAAAATGGAGAAAGCACACATTGGAGACTTAACAGCACACTTGAAAGCTCTAGAAAAAAAAGAAGCTGATTCACCCAGGAGGTCTAGAAGACTGGAAATAATCAAACTGAGGGCTGAAATCAACAAAATAGAAACACAGAAAACAATCCAAAGAATCAATGAAACAAAAAAGCTGGTTCTTGGAGAAAATCAACAAGATTGACAAACCCCTATCCAAACTAATCAAATGGCAGAGAGAGAACTAATGCAAATTAATAAGACCAGAAATGAAAAGGGGGACATAACCACAGACACAGAGGAAATTCAGAGAATCATTAGCTCTTACTACGAAAGTTTATATGCCACAAAGTTGGAAAATGTTAAAGAAATGGACAATTTTTTAGATAAGTACCATATACCAACGTTGAACCAAGAACAGGTGAACAATCTAAATAGACCTGTTAGTTGTGAAGAATTAGAAGCTGTTATCAAAAATCTCCCTACCAAAAAAACCCAGGACCAGATGGTTTCAATGCAGAATTCTACCAGAACTTCCAGGAAGAGCTAATACCTACACTCCTTAATGTATTCCACAATATAGAAACAGAAGAGTCACTGCCAAACTCCTTTTATGAAGCTACAGTTACCCTGATATCAAAACCACACAAAGACACAACCAAGAAAGAGAATTACAGGCCAATCTCACTCATGAACATCGATGCGAAAATTCTCAATAAAATACTGGCAAACCGAATCCAAGAACACATTAGAAAAATTATCCATTATGATCAAGTAGGCTTTATTCCAGAGATGCAGGGCTGGTTCAACATACGCAAATCTATCAATGAAATCCATCATATAAATAAACTGAAAGAAAAAAACCATATGATCATTTCATTGGATGCTGAAAAAGCATTTGACAAAATTCAACACCCCTTTATGATAAAGGTGTTGGAGAGACTGGGGATACAAGGATCATACCTAAATATAATAAAAGCAATATACAGCAAGCCGACAGCTAACATCAAATTGAATGGAGAGAAACTCAAAGCCTTTCCACTAAAATCAGGAACGCGACAAGGCTGTCCACTCTCTCCATACCTCTTCAATATAGTGCTTGAAGTTATAGCAATAGCAATAAGACAACATAAGGAGATCAAGGGGATTCGAATTGGAAAGGATGAAGTTAAACTTTCGTTATTTGCTGACGATATGATAGTGTACATAAGTGACCCCAAAAACTCTACCAAAGAACTCCTACAGCTGATAAACACCTTTAGTAATGTGGCAGGATACAATATCAACTCCAAAAAATCAGTTGCCCTCCTATACACAAAGGATAAAGAAGCAGAGAGGGAAATCAGAGAAACATCACCTTTCATGATAGCCACAAATAGCATAAAATATCTTGGGGTTACTCTAACCAAGGAAATGAAAGACCTATTTGACAAGAACTTTAAGTCTTTGAAAAGAGAAATTGAGGAGGATACCAGAAAATGGAAAGACCTCCCCTGCTCTTGGACTGGGAGAATCAACATAGTAAAAATGGCAATTTTACCAAAAGCAATCTATAGATTCAATGCAATCCCCATCAAAATCCCATCAAACTTTTTCAGAAACCTTGAGAGAACAATAATCAAGTTTATATGGCAAAACAAAAAACCCAGGATAGCCAAAACAATCTTATACAATAAAAGAACTTCTGGAGGCATTACCATCCCTGACTTCAAACTCTATTACAGAGCTACAGTATTGAAAACAGCTTGGTATTGGCATAAGAACAGAGAAGTTGACCTATGGAATCGAATAGAAGACCCGGATATTAACCCACAAACCTATGAAAACCTGATTTTCGACAAGGGAGCTAAAGGTATACAATGGAAGAAGGAAAGCATCTTTAACAAATGGTGCTGGCATAATTGGATGTCAACCTGTAAAAGAATGAAAGTAGATCCATATCTATCACCATGCACAAAACTCAAGTCCAAATGGATTAAAGACATCAACATTAATCCGTCCACTTTGAACCTGATGGAAGAGAAAGTGGGAAGTAGTCTACAAGATATAGGCACAGGAGGCCACTTCCTAAGTAGAAACCCAGTAGCACAGACAATAAGAGAAACAGTGAATAAATGGGACCTGCTGAAACTGAGAAGGTTCTGTAAAGCAAAGGACACTGTCAGTAAGACAAAAAGGCTGCCTTCTGACTGGGAGAAGATCTTCACCAACACCTCATCAGACAAAGGTCTGATCTCCAAAATATACAAAGAACTCAAGAAACTAGACACTAAATCTCTAATTAACCCAATTAAAAAATGGGGTACTGAACTGAACAGAGAATTCACAACAGATGAACTTCGAATGGCCAGAAGACACTTAAGGACATGCTCAACCTCCTTAGCGATCAGGGAAATGCAAATCAAAACCACTTTGAGATACCATCTTATACCTGTCAGAATAGCTAAACTCAAAAACACCAATGATAGCCTATGCTGGAGGGGATGTGGAGTGAGGGGAACACTCATCCATTGTTGGTGGGAATGCAATCTTGTGCAGCCACTGTGGAAATCAGTGTGGCGGTTTCTCAGGAAACTGGGAGTCAACCTCCCTCAGGACCCAGCAATTCCACTCTTGGGAATATACCCTAGAGATGCCCTATCATACTACAAAAGTATTTGTTCAACTATGTTCATAGCTGCACTATTTGTAATAGCCAGAACCTGGAAACAACCTAGGTGCCCCTCAATAGAAGAATGGTTAAAAAAGGTGTGGAACATATACACATTAGAGTTTTACTCAGCGGTAAAAAACAATGACATCTTGAATTTTGCATGCAAATGGATGGAAATAGAAAACGCTTTACTGAGTGAGGTAACCCAGACCCAAAAAGAGGAATATGGTATGTACTCACTCATAAGTGGATTCTAGCCATAGTTAAAGGTCTTTGAGTCTATAATTTGTGATTCTAGAGAAGCTAAATAAGAAGGTGAACCTAAAGAAAAACATATAGTTATCCTCCTGGATATTGGAAGTTTACAAAATTGCCGGGCAGGGGTTGTGAGTAAGAGGGTGGGGGTGAGGTGGAGATAAGGGGAGATGGGGGGAGAGAAGGGAGAAGGGGAAGATGGGGAGAGCTTGAGGGAATGGGATGGTTGGGATGAAGGAGGGGTGGATATGGGAGCAGGGAAGTATATATCTTAATTAAGGGAGCCATTTCAGGGTAGGCAAGAGACTTGACCCTATAGGGGTTCCCAGGTGTCCAAGGAGATGTTCCCAGCTTGTTCCTTGAGCAGCAGAGGAAAGGTGCCTGAACTGTCCTTGTCCTATAGCCACACTGATGAATATCTTGCACATTGCCATAGAACCTTCATCTGTTGATGGATGGAAATAGAGACAGAGACCCACACTGGAGCACTGGATTGAGGTCTCAAGGTCCAAATGATGAGCAGAAGGAGGGAGAACATGAGCAAGGAAGTCAGGATTGCGAGGGGTATGTTCACCCACTGAGGCGGTGGGACAGATCTAATGGGAGATCACCAAGGACAGTTGGAATGGGACTGATGGAGCATGTGATCAAACCAGACTCTCTGAATGTGGCTGATGATGGAGGCTGACTGAGAAGCCAAGGACAATGGCGCTGGGCTTTGATTCGACTGCATGGATGGGCTTTGTGGGAGCCTTGTCTGATTGAATGCTCACCTTCCTGGACCTGGGGGGAGCCGGGAGGACCTTGGACTTCCCATAGGGTAGGGAACCCTGACTATTCTCTGGCCTGGAGAAGGAGAGGGATGGGGGAGGGAGAGGGGAGGAGAGGGAAGTGGGAGGAGGTGGAAATTTTTAATAAAACAAAGTAAAAACAGAAAAAAGAAATCAGAGAAACATCACCCTTTGCAATAAACACCCACAAACAACATAAAATATCTTGGGGTGCACTAATCAAAGAAATGGGAGACTAGTATGAAAAAACTTTAAGTCTTTGAAGAAAGAAATTGAAGAAGATATCAGAAAACAGAACGATTTCTCATGCTCCTGGATAGGTAGAGTCAACATAATAAAAATGGCAATCTTACAAAAGCAATCTACAGATTCAATAAAATCCCCATCAAAATTCCAACACAATCCTTCACAGACCTCAAAAGGACAGCTCTCAACTTCATATGGAAAAACAAAAAAACTCAGGATAGCCAAAACAATCCTGTACAAGAAACAAACTTCTGGAGCATCAACAACCCTGAGTTTGAGCTCTACTGTAGAGCTATAGTAATGAAACAAGCTTGATATTTTCAAAAGAGACACGTGGACCAATGAAATTGAATCGAAGACCTAGATATTAAATCATACACCTATGAACACCTGATTTTTGACAAGGAAGCTAAAATTTTACAATGAAAAAAGACAGCACCTTCAACAAATAGTGCTGGCATAACTGGATGTCAGCACGTAGAAGAAGGCAAATAGATCCATATCTATCCCACGCACAAAACTCAAGTCCAAATGGATCACACACCTCAACAAAATGATCGGCACTGAACCTGATAGAAAAGATAGCGGGAAGTAGACTTCAATGCATGGGTACAGGAGACCACTTCCTAAGTATAACACTAATAGCACAGACTCAGAGACCAACAATCAATAAATGGGACAACCTGAAACAGTGAAGGCAAAGGACACAGTCAAGAAGACAAAGTGGCTACCTATAGAATGGGAAAAGCTCTTAACCAACTCCACATTGGATAGAGGACTGATCTCCAAAATACACAAAGAACACAAGAAACTAAACATTAAAATACCAAATAATCCAATAAAAAATGTGGTACAGATCTAAACAGAGAATTCTCCACAGAAGAATCTCATATGGCCAAAAGACATTTAAGGAATTGATCAACATACTTAGCAAACAGGGAAATGTAAATCGAAATGACTCTAAGATACTCTGTTACACCAGTTAGAAAGGCTAAGATCAAAAACAGCAATGAGCCCACTGCTGCGGGCCCTTTGTCTCCTGAGTCCTGGGAAGACCAGCTAGCCCTGTTGCCCTGCTGAGCAGTTCTTCCCAGAGAGGTGAGTGGGTGCTAGCCTGGGCAGCCTGCCTGCCTGTCTGGGAAGGGAGCACAGCCCTCCCCCCCTCAGCTTCTGCGGCAGGGTCTTCGGTGTTCCAAGGGACCCCTCCCCTCCCCCCACTGCTGCGGGCCCTTTGTCTCCTGAGTCCTGGGAAGACCAGCTAGCCCTGTTGCCCTGCTGAGCAGTTCTTCCCAGAGAGGGCTGAGGAGCTCTATCCAGAGAGTGCTGTGAAGTCCTACCCAGAGAGTGCTGAGGAGTTCTATCCAGAAAGTGCTGAGGAGTTTCATCCAGAGTGGAAGAGATGGGCAGGCGCCAATGCAAGAATTCCTCCAACAACCTGAAAGGCAACATGACACCGCCAGAATCCAGGGAGCTCGAAACTAGAAGAATTGAATACCCTACGCCAGAAGAAATAGAAGAAATTGACTCTAAGCGCTTCTTTATGAAAATAATAGAGGAAATTAAACAGGAGGTGAAAATCTGCCGTAAAGAAATGGAAGATAAGTATAACAAAAAAATTGAGGAAATGAGTAAAGAAATGGAAGAGAAATATACCAAAAAGTTTGAAGAAATGAGTAAATCCATAAATGAAATTCTGGGAAACCAAGAAAAAACAATCAAACAGGTAATAGAAACAGTTCAAGATTTGAAAACTGAAATGGAGTCAATGAAGAAATCACAAACCGAGGGCCGGCTGGCTATGGAAAATCTGGGTAAACGAACAGAGACTTCAGAAACAAGCTTAACCAATAGAATACAAGAGATAGAAGAAAGAATCTCAGACTCTGAGGACACCATAGAGAAATTAAACACTCTGTCCAAAGAAAACAGCAAATCCAACAAATTCTCATCACAAAACATTCAGGAACTGTGGGACACAATAAAAAAACCAAATCTAAGAATAATAGGAGTAGAAGAAGGAGAAGAATTGCATTTCAAAGGTCCAGAAAATATACTCAACAAAATTATAGAAGAAAACTTTCCCATCCTAAAGAACGATATTCCTATGAAGGTTCAAGAAGCATACAGAACACCGAATAGACTGGATCAGAAAAAAACATCCCCTCGTCATATAGTAATCAAAACACAAAGCATTCAGACTAAAGAAAGGATATTGAAAGCTGCAAAGGAAAAAGGTCAAGTAACTTATAAAGGTAAACCTATCAGACTTACACCGGACTTCTCTATGGAAACCATGAAAGCCAGAAGGTCCTGGATAGAGGTACTGCAGAAACTAAGAGACAATGGATGCAAACCCAGACTACTTTACCCAGCCAAGCTATTGTTCACTATCAACGGAGAAAACAAAATATTCCAGGATAAAAACAAATTTAAACAATACGTAGCTACTAATCCAGCCTTACAGAGAATACTAGAAGGAAAATCACAACCCAAGGAATCCAACATTCCCAACACTGCCTACATTAACTCAGACATTTAGCGACCCTCCACAAGCACAACTCAAAGAAGGAAAACACATACACGCTACTACCCAAAAAAATGACCGGAGTCATCGATCACTGGTCATTAATATCACTTAATATCAATGGTCTCAACTCACCTATAAAGAGGCACAGACTTAGAGATTGGATACGAAAACAGGATCCAACATTCTGCTGTCTACAAGAAACACACCTCAACCACAAAGACAGACACCTACTCAGAGTAAAGGGTTGGGAAAAGGTTTTCCAAGCAAATGGACCTAAGAAACAAGCGGGTGTGGCCATTCTAATATGTAACAAAATCGACTTCAAACTAAAATCAATCAGAAGAGATGGAGATGGACATTTCATACTCATAACAGGAACAATTCATCAGGAAGAAGTCTCAATCTTGAATATCTATGCTCCTAATATAAAGGCACCCACATATGTAAAAGAAACTCTTCTAGAACTCAAGGCAGTCATCAAACCACACACACTAATAGTAGGAGACTTCAACACTCCTCTCTCACCAATGGACATGTCAATCAGACAGAAACCTAACAGAGAAATAAGAGATTTACTGGAGGTACTGAATCAAATGGACTTAACAGACATCTATAGAACACTCCACCCAAATAGGAAAGAGTATACCTTCTTCTCTGCAGCTCATGGAACCTTCTCGAAAATTGACCACATACTTGGTAACAAAGCAAACTTCCACAGATACAAAAAAATATTAGTGACCACCTGTGTCTTGTCAGATCACCATGGATTAAAATTAGAATTCAACAACAATGGTACCCCCATGAAGCCAACAAACTCATGGAAGTTGAACAGTCAACTACTAAATCACCCCTGGGTCAAGGAAGAAATAAAGAAAGAAATTAAAGTCTTCCTTGAATATAATGAAAACAAAGACACAACGTATTCAAACCTATGGGACACAATGAAAGCAGTGCTAAGAGGAAAGTTCATAGCACTAAGTGCCCACCTAAAGAAAACAGAGAAAGCACACATTGGAGACTTAACAACACACTTGAAAGCTCTAGAAAAAAAAGAAGCTGATTTACCCAGGAGGAGTAGAAGACTGGAAATAATCAAACTGAGGGCTGAAATCAACAAAATAGAAACACAGAAAACAATTCAAAGAATCTATGAAGCAAAAAGCTGGTTCTTGGAGAAAATTAACAAGATTGACAAACCCCTA
The DNA here is from genome assembly GCF_982192425.1 of Myodes glareolus. Classification (NCBI taxonomy): domain Eukaryota; kingdom Metazoa; phylum Chordata; class Mammalia; order Rodentia; family Cricetidae; genus Myodes; species Myodes glareolus. The sequence continues at coordinate 2,485,293 of NC_142048.1, read as the reverse complement.
TCCAAACTAATCAAACGGCAGAGAGAGAACTTGCAAATTAATAGGATCAGAAATGAAAAGGGGGACATAACCACAGACACAGAGGAAATACAGAGAATCATTAGATCTTACTACGAAAGTTTATATGCCACAAAGTTGGAAAATGTAAAAGAAATGGACATTTTTTTAGATAAGTACCATATACCAAAGTTGAACCAAGACCAGGTGAACAATCTAAATAGACCTGTTAGTCGTGAAGAACTAGAAGCTGTTATCAAAAATCTCCCTACCAAAAAAGCCCAGGACCAGATGGTTTCAATGCAGAATTCTACCAGAACATCCAGGAAGAGCTAATACCTATACTCCTTAATGTATTCCACAATATAGAAAAAGAAAAGTCACTGCCAAACTCCTTTTATGAAGCTACAGTCACCCTAATACCAAAACCACACAAAGACACAACCAAGAAAGAGAATTACAGGCCAATCTCACTCATGAACATCGATGCGAAAATTCTCAATAAAATACTGGCAAACCGAATCCAAGAACACATTAGAAAAATCATCCATTATGATCAAGTAGGCTTCATCCCATAATGCAGGGATGGTTCAACATACGCAAATCTATCAATGTAATCCATCATATAAATAAACTGAAAGAAAAAAATCATATGATCATTTCATTGGATGCTGAAAAAGCGTTTGACAAAATTCAACACCCTTTTATGATAAAGGTGTTGGAGAGACTGGGGATACAAGGATCATACCTAAATATAATAAAAGCAATATACAGCAAGCCGACAGCTAACATCAAATTGAATGGAGAGAAACTCAAAGCCTTTCCACTAAAATCAGGAACACGACAAGGCTGTCCACTCTCTCCATACCTCTTCAATATAGTGCTTGAAGTTCTAGCAATAGCAATAAGACAACATAAGGGGATCAAGGGGATTCGAATTGGAAAGGATGAAGTGAAACTTTCGTTATTTGCAGACGATATGATAGTGTACATAAGCGACCCCAAAAACTCTACCAAAGAACTCCTACAGCTGATAAACACCTTTAGTAACGTGGCAGGATACAAGATCAACTCCAAAAAATCAGTGGCCCTCCTATACACAAAGGATAAAGAAATGGAGAGGGAAATCAGAGAAACATCACCTTTCATGATAGCCACAAACACCATAAAATATCTTGGGGTTACTCTAACCAAGGATGTGAAAGACCTATTTGACAAGAACTTTAAGCCTTTGAAAAGAGAAATTGAGGAGGATACCAGAAAATGGAAAGACCTCCCCTGCTCTTGGATTGGGAGAATCAACATAGTAAAAATGGCAATTCTACCAAAAGCAATCTACAGATTCAATGCAATCCCCATCAAAATCCCATCAAACTTCTTCACAGACCTTGAGAGAACAATAATTAAGTTTATATGGAAAAACAAAAAACCCAGGATAGCCAAAACAATCTTATACAATAAAGGAACTTCTGGAGGCATTACTATCCCTGACTTCAAACTCTATTACAGAGCTACAGTATTGAAAACAGCTTGGTATTGGCATAAGAACAGAGAAGTCGACCTATGGAATCGAATAGAAGACCCAGATACTAACCCTCAAACCTACGAACACCTAATTTTTGACAAGGGAGCTAAAGGTATACAATGGAAGAAGGAAAGCGTCTTTAACAAATGGTGCTGGCATAACTGGATGTCAACCTGTAGAAGAATGAAAATAGATCCATATCTATCACCTTGCACAAAACTCAAGTCCAAATGGATTAAAGACATCAACATCAATCTGTCCACTTTGAACCTGATAGAAGAGAAAGTGGGAAGTAGTCTACAAGATATAGGCACAGGAGGCCACTTCCTAAGTAGGACCCCAGCAGCACAGACAATAAGAGAAACAATGAATAAATGGGACCTGCTGAAACTGAGAAGCTTCTGTAAAGCAAAGGACACTGTCAGTAAGACAAAAAGGCTGCCTTCTGACTGGGAGAAGATCTTCACCAACACCTCATCAGACAAAGGTCTGATCTCCAGAATATACAAAGAACTCAAGAAACTAGACACTAAAACTCTAATTAACCCAATTAAAAAATGGGGTACTGATCTGAACAGAGAATTCACAACAGATGAACTTCGAATGGCCAGAAGACACTTAAGGTCATGCTCAACCTCCTTAGCGATCAGGGAAATGCAAATCAAAACCACTTTGAGATACCATCTTATACCTGTCAGAATAGCTAAAGTTAAAAACACCAATGATAACCTATGCTGGAGGGGATGTGGAATGAGGGGAACACTCATCCATTGTTGGTGGGAATGCAAACTTGTGCAGCCACTTTGGAAATCAGTGTGGAGGTTTCTCAGGAAACTGGGAGTCAACCTCCCTCAGGACCCAGCAATTCCTCTCTTGGGAATATACCCTAGAGATGCCCAAACATACTACAAAAGCGTTTGTTCAACTATGTTCATAGCAGCACTATTTGTAATAGCCAGAACCTGGAAACAGCCTAGGTGCCCCTCAATAGAAGAATGGTTAAAAAAGGTGTGGAACATATACACATTAGAGTTTTACTCAGCGGTAAAAAATAATGACATCTTGAATTTTGCATGCAAATGGATGGACATAGAAAACGCTTTACTGAGTGAGGTAAGCCAGACCCAAAAAGAGGAACACGGTATGTATTCACTCATAAGTGGATTCTAACCATAATTAAAGGTCTTTGAGCCTATTATTCGTGATCCTAGAGAAGCTAAATAAGAAGACGAACCTGATGAAGATTATTTACCTATCCGCCAGGAGGTAGGAAATAGTCAAGAGTCCCAGGTAACCTTGGGTGCATGGGGGGGGGGGGTGGGAGGGTTGATGGAAGGGGAGAGGGTTAGAGAGAAGGGAGTAGGGGAGGAATGGAGAAAGCTCGGTTGACCGGGATGGGGGGAAGGGAGGAAGGATGAATGTGGGATCAGGGAAGAATATATTTCAACTAAGGGAGTCATATTAGAGTTTACAGGAAACTTGATTATATATGGGATCCCAGGTCCAAGGAGAGATCCCCAGATTGTTCTCTGGACAGAGGAGGGGGTGCCTGAACCGGCCTTGGCCCGTGACCATACTGATGAATATTTTGCTTATCACCATAGATCCCTCATCTGGCGTTGGATGACGATACAGATGGAGGCCCGCGTTGGATCACCGAACTGAGCCCCCCAAGATCCAAACGAGGAGCAAAAGGAGGAAGAAAATGACGAAGGACTGCGAGGGATACTATCACCCACTGATACAAGGGAACGGATCTAATGAGAGTTTACCAAGGCCAGATGGACCGTGACTGAACGAGCATGTGATCCAACCAGATTCTCTGAATGTGGCCGGATTTTCTGAATGTGGCTGGCCTGCAGTCTTTCCGAGAAGCCATTGACAATGACACTGGGACTGGTTTCCTCTGCATATACTGGATTTTTGGGATCCAGTCTGTTTGGATGCTCACCTTCCTGGACCTGGAGTGAGGGGGGAGGAACTTGGACTTCCCACAGGGCAGGAGACCCTGACTTCCCTAGGGGACAAAGAGGGAGGAGGAGAGGGAAGGGGGGAGTGGGAGGGCGTTGGGAGGAGGGGCGTAAATGGAAACTTTTTATAATTTAATAAAATTACAAAAAAAAATAATGAGAAAAGAAGGAAAAAAAAAGAAAACAAAAACAAAAACAGCAATGATAGTTTGTGCTGGAAAGGATGTAGAGTAAGTAAGCAGAACACTCCTTCATTGCTGGTGGAAGCATGGTGCGGGAGAATTGTCTGTATTCTGTCAATCATATTTTAATAAAATGCTGATTGGCCAGGCAGGCAGTATAGGTAGGAAAACCAGACAGGAAATAGAGGTGATGCAATGAGAACAGGAGAATTCTGGGAAGCAGGGAGGTTCCTCTGCCATTCCTGGGCAGACCACCGAAGAGGCAACATGTAAGCTGTCACACTGAGAAAGGTACTGAGCCCATGTGACTAACATAGATAAGGATAATGGGGTAACATAAGTTATAAGAGTTAACAAGAAGCCTGACCTAATGCGCCAATCAGTTTATAACCTTATGGAGTCCTGTGTGTAATTTCTCTTTGGGATTTGCCGGCTGTTGGGGTACCGGGCGGGACGGAAACCCCAACAAGCTGGCCCTCATGCTACAAATGGCGCCAACGTGTGGACAACTGTATCCACATAAAGCCTGAGACAGCTTGGGAATTAATTCTAGAACAAAATAACAGCATTATGCATGGTTTGTTGGTAGCAGCAATTTCTCGTGTCTGCTCTGTTTGCTAGAGGCAAGCAAATGCTCTCATCTAAGAGACGCTTCCTGACTCAGCTTTAGCTGCAAAACCTTGCAGCTCTTTTAAGAGGTCCTGCCGCGAAGTACTTAAACGGTGTTGATGAAAAGCTGAATGCATGCTTTTTGGTTTTAAGCTGTAGCAGGAAAAAAGCTGTGCTGTTTTAAAATGTCAGCTTTCTGGGCTGTCCTGCCAAGGCAATCTCTGACTCTTTCAGGCAGGCAGTCCTACTGAGTGTGGTCTGTGAACGAAATGTTGCAGTTTGCTTGCTGGCAAGGACCTTGAAACGCCATAGAGTTGTGGCAGTGAACACAGCTCTGGCTGGTATCTCAGCCGTGAGGCTGGAAAGCTAAAAAATGAGCTGGATCTAGCCGTCAAAGCCACGGCTCTCCATATTGCTTAGTAAATTAAAGGCTTATGTAGTCAGAAAAAGAGAGATATACAGTCAAGAGAGATTCAAAGAGAAAAAAAAAAAACCTCTAACTGGTTTACAGTGTGTTAAAAATATATGCAGGCTAAAGGTTAAAGTCATTAAAAATAAAAAAAGAAAGAAAGGGAGAAATAGGGTGTGGTGGTACACACCTTTAATCCCAATGCCTGGGAGGCAGAGGCATATTGACCTCTGTGACTTCAAGGGGCAGAGGTAGATTGACCTCTGTGACCTCAAGGTGTGGTAGCACACACCTTTAATCCCAGCTCTGGGGAGGCAGAGACAGAAGGATCTCTGTGAGTTCAAGGATTGCCTGGTCTACAGAGTTATTCCAGGACAAAGATATATACAGAGAACCTGTCTCAAAAGCCAAAAGTTAAAAGTAAAAATAAAAGAAATAGAGGTTGAAATAAAGCCGCATAAAGATGGAAAATACACAGAGAATCTTGATACTGTGTGTTATTATGCTCTCTTCGAATTGTTTGAATGCTGAGAAAGGAGCAACAGCTGCTAAAAGATATTTGCTTATAAATGCTGCTAAATTAATCCAAGATAGATATTTTGAAAATACCTTTGCTTCAAAATTGAAGTCAAAAGGTATGCTACTTTGGAGAAGAGATTCTGCTTTTGTTTCCACAGAAAACGAGAGGCTCTGGATTTATTCAGAGTTAAGAAAAATCACCTTTGACCAAGGGAGGCCACCTGAAAGATCTCCAACAGGAATAGATGGCCCAGATGTCTGAGTTCTTCATCCAGAACAGGTTCAAGACTGCTGCCTGAGATGATCAAGACTCACAGGATACTCCAGTCAGAACTTGATTATAACTCTAAATTTTCTTTAGGTCCCCATAAGATCATCAGCGCCCCCAACCAGCAGGAAGTAGCCTGAAATACTACGCCCACATTCCCAACAAATGGATTATGGGTATTTTCCTTTGTTTAAAAAAAAAAAGAAGGAAATGGTGCGGGAGAATTGTCTGTATTCTGTCAATCATATTTTAATAAAACGCTGATTGGCCAGGCAGGCAGTATAGGTGGGAAAACCAGACAGGAAATAGAGGTGATGCAATGAGAACAGGAGAATTCTGGGAAGCAGGGAGGTTCCTCTGCTATTCCTGGGCAGACCACCGAAGAGGCAACATGTAAGCTGTCACACTGAGAAAGGTACTGAGCCCATGTGGCTAACATAGATAAGGATAATGGGGTAACATAAGTTATAAGAGTTAACAAGAAGCCTGACCTAATGCGCCAATCAGTTTATAACCTTATGGAGTCTTGTGTGTGATTTTCCTTGGGATTTGCTGGCTTATTGGGATACTGGGCCGGACAGAAACCCCAACAAGCCGGCCCCTCATGTTACAGAAGCACAAACTTCTACAGCAATTTTGAAAACCAGTATGGCAGTTTCTCAGAAAATTTGGAATCAATGTACCTCAAGATGCAGCAATACCACTCTTGGGCATATACCCAAAAGATGCACACCCATACCACAAGGATATTATTCTTAACAGTCAGAACTTAAAAACATCCTAGATGTATGTCAACAGAAGAACAGATAAAGAAAATGTGGTACATTTACACAATGGAGTACTACTCAGTGAGGTAAAACAATGAAATTTGCATGCAAATGCATGTAACTAGAAAAAAAGCATTCTGAATGAGGTAACCCAGACCCAGAAAAATAAACATTTTATATACTCACTCATAAGTGGATATTAGATGTAAAGCAAAGGATAACCAGACTATAGCCCACAACCCCAGAGAAGCTGGTTAACAAGGAGAACCCTAAGAAAGACATACATGGATTCCCCCAAGGAAGGGGAAATAGACAAGTTATCCTGAGAAAATGGGGAGCGTGCAGGGTGTGTGCAGGTGGGTGGGGGGAGTCGACAAGGAAGAGCAAAAAGGGAGGGGGGAGGAGAAGGAGGGAGGATGAAAACAGGAGGGAACAGAATGCTGGAGACTGGGGAAGGACAGAGAGGGAGAGCTATGAAAAAGATAACTTGATTGTGGGAGCCATTATGGGTTTAGCATGAAACCTGGCACCAGGCAAATTCCCAGGAATCCACAAGGATGACCCCAGCTAAGACCCTACGTAATAGTGGAGATGGTGCCTGAACTGGCCTTCCATTGTAATCTGTAACCAGATTTATGAATACCTGAATTATCATTATAGAACCTTCAACCAGCAACTGATGGAAGAAGAAAAAGGAGACGAGTCAAAGTGAAGGACAAGTAGTAATATGAGCAAAGGGGTCAACACCATAATCGGGATACCGAGAGAAACAGCTGACCTGAGCTAGAGGGAGCTCACTAACTCCGGACTGATAGTAGGGGAACCTGCATAGGACCAAACTAAGTCCTTTGAATGTGGGTGACAATTGTTTGGATTGCGCAGTCTGTGGGGCCACTAGCTTTGGCTGTGGGACCAAGATTTATCCCTAGTGCTTGAACTGGTCTTTTGGAACCCACTCTTTTTGCCAGGATACCTTGCTCAGCCTAAATATGGGGGGGAGGGCCTTGGTCCTGCCTCAAAGCTACATGTCAGACTTTGTTGACTCACTATGGGAATCCTTACCCAGTCTGATAGGGATGGGGTGGGGGGAAGATGGAGGGAGCAGGAGAGGCGAGAAAGTAGTAACTGGGATAGGTATGTAAAATGAGAAAAGACAGTTTTTAAAAAATAATAATAATTAATTAATTAAAGTTTAAAAGGAAGGAAGGAAGGAAGGAAGGAAGAAAGGAAGAAAAGGAGGCTGCCACAAGTAGACAGGTCCCAACGGTACACTACAAGAAATTATCGGAAATTTCTTAAAAACAACTGTGGATGGCTGCTGTGCCAAGGGTAAGAAAACTTACACCCAGGTCATGGGTATAAGGACTTCGTTTTCTGCCAAAAAAAAATGAAGGTTTCAAGCAAAGAAACAGTGGACAAGCCTTGATGAGTCTTTACCTAAATGGATGGCTCCAAGTTTGAAAACCATTTTAACAAGATTAACTCATTTTATTCCTACCATAATCTTTTGGTCAGGAAAACAATTTTAATAACCCCACTTGATAAGTAAAATAAAAGTTCAGATTTAGAGCCCTACTTTGAATAGCAGGATAATCTGAAATGTTAATTTTGAAATTTTCAAAATCTCAAAATTTTACTTCCCCTCAAACTATCTTTTAAGGTAAAATCTGTGCCTGTAATAACTATAACTCATATCCTTCCTAGCTATTACATAGAAAGTTTTAACAAAAAACTTAATCATTCCATCAGTAGATAAAAGCACATCTCCAGAGATAAGAAATGGAAATACTGATCAACAAGATTTCAGTTCAAAAAACACAAGATTCCCCTCCCTTACAACATTTAATTAAGCACTTCCAGTGTTTAATTTCATATTTTCTTGGGAGGGAGGCAAATCTCTCCAGGAGAAAGAAGCAAACCCCTACCTTTGACATACCTTCTTGCTTACCGTTTCCCAGGACAGCAACAAAGCTGGCTCACTTGTCCCTGCCCTTTCTTCAACCTTATTCAGAACCAGTGTGTATTATCTACCAAGCTCCTTCTGGTCTAATGTTACCGGGCCAGCCTTTTTGATGCGGGAGAATTGTCTGTATTCTGTCAATCATATTTTAATAAAACGCTGATTGGCTAGGCAGGCAGTATAGGCGGGAAAGCCAGACAGGAAGTAGGGGTGGAGCAAAGACACAGAGTATTCTGGAAGCAGAAGCTCCCTCAGCCATTCCTGCGCAGACCACTGAAGAGGCAACATGTAAGCTGTCACACTGAGAAAGGTACTGAGCCCATGTGGCTAACATAGATAAGGATAATGGGGTAATATAAGTTATAAGAGCTAATAAGTAGCCTGACCTAATGGACCAATCAGCTTTATAACTTATAGAGATCTCTGTGTGGTTGATTTTCCTTTGGGGCTTGCCGGCTGTGGAGCACTGGGCGGGACAGATACCCCAACACGCCGCCCCCGTCATGTTACATATGGCACCCACGTGGATAACTGAATCCACAGAAAGCTTGGGAAAGCTTGGGAAAGAATAGAGTAAAGTATGGCTTCTTGGTAGCAGCAATTTCTCGGGTTGGCTCTGCTTGCTAGAGGCAAGCAAATGCTCTCATCTAAGAGAGGCTTCCTGACTCAGCTTTAGCTGCAAAACCCTACAGATCTTTTAAGAGGTCCTGTCACAAAACACTTAAACAGTGTTGATGAAAAGTTGAATGAATGCTTTTCAGTTTTCAGTTGTAGCAGGAAAAAAGCTGCGCTGTTTTAAAATGCTGGCTTTCTGGACTGTCCTGCCAGGGCAATCTCTGACTCTTTCAGGCAGGCAGTCCGACTGAGTGTGGTCTGTGAGCAGAATGCTCCAGCTTGCTTGCTGGCAGGGATCTTGAAACGCCATAGAGTTGTGGCAGTAAAAATGGCTCCAGTGGTACCTCTACCATGAGTCTGGAAAGCAAAGAAATGGACTGAATCTAGCCGTCAAAGCCACGGTTTTAGACTCATGTGGTCAGAAAAAGAGAGATATACAGTAAAGAGAGATTCAAAGAGGAAGAAAACCTCTAAATGGTTTACAGTGTGTTAAAAATATATGCAGGCTAAAAGGTTAAAGTCATTAAAAATAAAAAAGAAAGGGAGAAATAGGGTGTGGTGGTACACACCTTTAATCCCAATGCCTGGGAGGCAGAGGCATATTGACCTCTGTGATTTCAAGGGACAGAGGTAGAGATTGACCTCTGTGACTTCAAGGTGTGGTAGCACATGCCTTTAATCCCAATACCTGGGAGGCAGAGACAGACAGATCTCCGTGAGTTCAAGGTGTGGTAGCAAACACCTTCAATCCCAGCACTGGGGAGGTAGAGACAGGCAGATCTCTGTGAGTTCAAGGACAGCCTGGTCTACAGTGTTATTCCAGGACAAAGATATACAGAGAACCTGTCTCAAAAAGTAAAAGTAAAAATAAAAGAAATAGAGGTTAAAGTAAAGCCACATAAAGATGGAAAATACACAGAGAATCTTGATACTGTGTGTTATTATGCTCTCTTCGAATTGTTTGAATGCTGAGGAAGGAGCAACAGCTGCTAAAAGACATTTGTTTATAAATATTGCTGAACTAACCCAAGATAGTTATTTTGAAAATACCTTGGCTTCAAAACTGAAGTCAAAAGGTATGTTACTTTGGAGAAGAGATTTTGCTTTTGTTTCCACAGAAAATGAGAGGCTATGGATTCATTCTGAGTTAAGAAAAATCAGCTTTGAACAAGGGAGGCCACCTGAGAAATCTCTGACAGTAACAGATGGCCCAGATGTCTGAGTTCTTCAGCCAGAACAGGTTCAAGCCTGCTGCCTGAGATGATCAAGAGTCACAGGATACTCCAGTCAGAACTTGATTATAACTCTAAATTTTCTTTAGGTCCCCATAAGATTATCAGCGCCCCCAACCAGCAGGAAGTAGCCTGAAATACTACGCCCACATTCCCAACAAATGGACTATGGGTATTTTCCTTTGTTTAAAAAAAAAAAAAGAAGGAAATGATGCGGGAGAATTGTCTGTATTCTGTCAATCATATTTTAATAAGACGCTGATTGGCTAGGCAGGCAGTATAGGCGGGAAAGCCAGACAGGAAGTAGGGGTGGAGCAAAGAGACAGAGTATTCTGGAAGCAGAAGCTCCCTCAGCCATTCCTGCGCAGACCACCGAGGAGGCAACATGTAAGCTGTCACACTGAGAAAGGTACTGAGCCCATGTGGCTAACATATGGAAAATGGGGTAACATAAGTTATAAGAGCTAATAAGTAGCCTGACCTAATGGACCAATCAGCTTTATAACTTATAGAGATCTCTGTGTGGTTGATTTTCCTTTGGGGCTTGCCGGCTGTGGAGCACTGGGCGGGACAGATACCCCAACACGCCGGCCCCTCATGTTACACCTTTTCCTCTAAACAGTCAGTGCGAATAAGAACACTGTATTTCCACAACTCAGAGGTGAAGTATGCAATGGCCATAGACCTACAATGAAGTCTGCCATCATTGTTCTCATTAGGGAGCTGAAGACATGCTGATCTCACTTGTCATTTTTTTTTAATTCCACAGCTTTGAGAAGAAAACTCAAGAATGTTACTCACTGATCTTCTAAAACTACAAGTAATAATCGGCAACATGGAAAAAGAACTGTTTTTTTCCCATGCTCATTATTTTTAAAACCTTCTATACAAAAATCTACATATGTAAGTGAAAAGATGGTTTACTATATCAAATAAATCATATTGGTTTTTTAATCACAGCAATAAGATGATCAGAAGAATACAGCAAAAGTTAAGAAGCCAAAGTACTTAAGCTATACAGATGGGAACTGTACAGATATAGGGCAGAGAGACAAAAGGAGGAAGAGGGAAGAGGAAAGGAGGGTGAGAGGCAAATAGTACTTGCCTTCAGGTGAGACATCAAATATTGAATAACCCTAGTCAGATGCTTTCATATTTCAAAAATTATTTTGGATTTATTTTTTTATTTCTGTCTGAAAGTCCATGTGAAACTTGTATATACTATAAGTGTTACATCTCTGAGAGGAAAGGTATTCTGGCAGTAGGAATACCAAAATCATACCACCAAACAAACCTAACACAAAATAATTTTTGGGAAAGACACAAGAGGGTGTTTGCCTCTGTTGAGAGAAAAGCAGCAAAGAACTGAACAGGACATAGGCCTTATGGGTTTTTGGGGGAGGAAGACCTCTCCAGGGCAGCCTGATCTTGAGGCAAGTTCAGGAATTGCTGTAATTCTTTAGCCTGATCTTGGGGGCAAACTCATGAATTAATGGAATTTTGTGACCTGATCACAGGCTTTTTTTTCCTGTAGGGTAGAGGTTAGCCACCTGCATCTTCAGACAGAAATAGCCATTAAAATAAAACTGTAAAGTAGTCTTGAGGGACAGGGCCTGGGCCACATGCCTCAAGAGACTAGGTCTGGCTATCAGAGTAGTCAGGGTCTGGTCCCTCATTCATTGAGAGGCTTATATTCACCACATTAAAGCATGGTTCCACATGTATAGCAGCTCAAGCAAAGTGCAAGAGAAAGCAAGTACTGAATAAACATGGGCCTTTCCTTCACCTGGCGGGGCAGAAATTATCCGTTGCTAACATTTCTGAAAGGCTTGACTCAAGTTACCCAAGTATTATAAAGATCTACCACGTGGCCGGATGTGGTGACACATGCTTTTAATCCTAGCACTCAGGAGGCAGAGGCAGGTGGATCTTTGTGAGTTCCAGGCCAGTCTGGTCTACACAAGGAGACCAAAGCCAAAAAGATTACATCTAAAACCACAACAGCCAAATAAATAAATAAATGAGTAGTTTATGTATTTGTATTTCAGTTCTGTCATTATCTCATTATCCTGCTTCATACAGTGACTATCATTTGCCATCAGGTGACAATGAAACAAAGGCAGGTCAAAAATTGGCCAAACAGTACCAGAGAAAATCTATCTATATTTCACCCAACTGCTAATTTGAAATGTATCAATAAATGTATAGACTTTCCTGGCATCTGATGACAACTTTAAAAAAAAAAGGAGGGGTGGTCATTTAGGAACTAATGTGCTAACAAAGTTATTTCCTTTTAGAAATTTTAATTCATTTTAATTAGAATGGATATTCCCATATGGGGAAACAAGGCATTGTGCAAGGTAAAATAGGGTAAAAGCTGATTTAAAAACAAAAAGAAAGAAAAAAAGAGAAATGCTTCAGCACTTACTTCTGACCCCAAACTGAGAGAAATAATCTCATCCTCAAATGCAGAATGTGTGTCAATATGGGCAGGAATTCCTGAGATAGAAAACATGACAATATCACTTCATCGTCTGTCGTAGGTTTAGACTACACGCATGGAGTCTCACATAATTACGGTGAAAAGATTGTTTGGTTTTTTAGAAGGTACTATAATCTCACTTAGAGGGAAACAGAATGAATATGACTCAACAAAATTAAACTAAATCTAAAACAGGATAACTCAACATCAAAGTAAAATGACATTGAGAATTGACTTTAAATAAAGTCTCAGGAGTAACTGCTTAAATAGGACACTTTCCATTCACAGTTCAAGAGGTCAATGTGGAAGACAAATACAAGTCATTCTTTTCCATAAACACTTGGATTCTCAAAAACTTGGACAACAGAGGTCATTAATACACTAAAGACTTAGTGTATTAATAATTAAGATACCACTTCTTCCATTCATCAGTCTGGCAAATGAGTAGACATTGGTAAAGACACTGTAACTCAGAGAAAAGATACAAAGAAGAAAGATATATCCTACTAAAGAATGTATAGACTGGTGGAAAGCCAGATAGGAAAACAAGAAATTCAAATACTTACAATATTAACACCACAGTACACATCTGAAGTCCTAGCCCCGCGGGAGCTGGGAAAGGAGCAGCTCACGTTTTAATCAGTCTTTGAGGGCTGGGAATGTAGCACAATGACTGGGTTCCTGTCCAGCAGGACTAAGCTGTGGTGATATTTTGTTTGTGCTATAATAATAAAGTTTGCTGGAAGATCAGAGTGCAATGCTAGCCACTAGTTAACCACAGAGGCCAGGCACTTGGGAAAAGGAAAGAGAAAGTGATTGATATGGCTCAGCAGAGAGAAGAAGTGATAATAAGGCGAGGTACAGAAAGGAACTCAACCCCTTTCAGCTGAAAAGTTAGCTAGGCAAGAGGTGGCTGTGGCTGGCTCCTTTGTCTCTCTGATCTTTCAGTATTTATCCCAATATCTGACTCCAGGTTTTTATTATAATTCATGCTACACTAGCTCCTATGTTTAATCCTCAGCATAACAATAAAACATTCCCTTTGTGGTGGGGGGGAACTCACTTAACTACAAATATCGGGTGAAAATGCTACTAATAACCTACCTATACCTAAGATTTTCACTGACAAATACTCCTAAAATTATCTTACACATTCTAAAGCAGCAGGAGAAAAATCATCCAACTAGTTAACTTTCTTCCTTTCTGTGGCTAACATGCTTCTTCTATTATGCATTTCTTGTTTCCCAAGCTACCAACTCCCTCTCTGACATGTTGAGAGAGGAACAAAAACTACAAACAGCAATGTACATCCATTTAGTTATGTTTTATAGTGGAAGCTCCTCAAGAAATGGAGGTACAGACTACAAGTAATAAGAAGTAATACAGATACTGAATATTATTGAAGCAGTCTAAAACTTAATTTTAGCCAAAATAAAAACAAAAAACACTGAATTTTGATCTTGAAAAGTTTCATAACCTTCTTATTTCTGAAATACACAACTGGGATATTAAAGAAGAAACAAATGGGGCTGGAGATATGGCTCAGTGATTATGAACACTAGATACTCTTCCCAGAAGTCCCAGGTTTAGTTTCCAACACCCACAAAGCAGCTCAGAACCATTTATAACTTCAGTTCCATGGGACATGATAGTTTCTCTTCTGACCTCCTAGGGCACTACAATCACATGAGATTCACAGACATGCATACAGTCAAAACTCTCTCTCTCTCTCTCTCTCTCTCTCTCTCTACATATATATATATATATATATATATATATATATATATATATATGAATGAAAATAGATACCCTAAAATAAAAGAAAATGCGTTTTTAAAAAGAAACACCTACCATGCCCAGGCTCATACTGATTTATGGTCAACTGATCAGGTTTATGTTTAATGTAACCTTCTTTCAACCATTTTTCCAAAATGCTGTTGCAAATATCAGGAAGACCTAAAGTTTGTAACCAGAGAAGCAAAACACACTCAGAAACTATATATTTTTATTTTTATAAAATAAATTTATATTTAACTGAAAATATAAAAGTAACACTGATACTAATCTGAGCTTTTAGTGTTGTTGTCAAAGCAAAAAAGATGAGAAATCACAGGCAAAACAAATTAAAAATAGACCTGTAAGAATATTTAAAGTTTTTACACCATTGACACAATCAAATAAAAAGCACAAAATAATAATTTTACTAATAACAAATTTGACGTTTTGTAAAGTGATAATAAGCTTAATATACATTGAAATGCCCTTATCCAAAATCAGTGTTTAACCTTATACCGGGCTGAGAGTAATCTTTTTTTTTTTTTATTTTGAAAATGCTGCTGCGTTTTTACTTTTTTTAGTGCAGGATTATATATTTTTTTACAATCAAAGAACTTGGCAAAGGCATACATCATCAAATCATAAAACAGAAAAGAACAGCATAAAACAGTTTACAAAAAAAATCTTTGAAGATGCTTTGACTTGAGCACAAGGACTTCTACTTTCTCATATTTTGTAAAATAAACTCTTTTTTCTTGCCTTCAGAGAGACTATTGCCCTTGAGCTAGACCATCTTTATCAGCTTGCAGGTGGCTAGCTGGTTTGAGCTAAGTGACCTTGTGTGCCTGGGTGAGAAAAAAGGCTACTATCTCCCTGGGAAAGCTTTCTGCTAGGAAATTTCTAATACATAGTCTTGAATCCTGAGAGTAATCTTATATCTTATTTTTGATGTGCTTGTGTTTTCACTATGACTCATCACATAGGCTTAGATATGGATATTTTCCATTGGGAGCATCATATCTGCTCTCAAACATCCTCAAATTTTAGAGAAATTTGAATTTTATATTTTCAGATTTACAGAGACTCAACCGATAGACTTTATGTTAGAAATTAAATTGAATACTTTGTCAATTTTTAAATATCTACATGGCACATGTGAGAAATATAGTATAAGTGGATGATAGAGAACTACTTTTATAATATAAAGCTATTCATCTTCAACTATGTACTTGAATAGATACACACATTTTGAATATGAATTCATTTCATAAAAAGTGAGAAGAATGTGTGTTAACCTGATTAGAGCACATGTTTCTAAAGGGAAGAAGAAGAGAAAGAGGATAGAAGTAAACAGGAAAACACAAAACAAAATTCTAAAAAAAGAAAAAATATATGCACTCAAATAGGAACTATAAACGCAAGCATCACCAACAGAATATAAGAAGTAGAAGAAAGAATCTCTGGTGTTGAAGGAACTATAGAGAAATAGATACATGGGTCAAAGAAAATGTTGTATCTAAAACATTCCTGACACAAACATTCAGAAAATCTGGGACACTATGGAAAGACCAAACCTAAAAACAATAGGAAGAGAAGAAGAAGATTTACAGCACAAACACAGCCCAGAAAACATTTTAAACAAAATCATAGAAGAAAATATTCCTAACCAAAAAAGGACATGCCCATAAATGTACAGGAAGCTTACAGAACACCCACCAAATAGATTAGATCAGAAGCAAAAGAATAGTCACCACATAATAATCAAAACATAAAACATACAGAACACAGAGAGAATGCTAAAAGCTGCAAGATAAAAAGGTTAAATAACATATAAAGATAGATACATCAGAATAACACTTGATTTCTCAAGGGCAATTCTAAAAGCAGAGATGCAAGATCAGACTACTATACCCAGCAAAACTTTCAATCATCATAAATGGAGTAAACAAGATATTCCATGACAAAGTCAAATTTAAAAAAATTTCTATCCACAAGTCCAGCCCCACAGAAAGAACGAGAAGGAAAACTTCAATGCAACGTGGTTAACTAAACCCACAAAAACATAGGCAATAAATAATCTCACATCAGCATATCCCAAAGGAGAACAACACACACACACACACACACACACACACACACACACACACATTTGCACACACTACCAACAATAACAATATAAGAAAATAGCATCTCTCAATGTCAAAGGACTTGATTCCCCAATAAAACGTCACAGACTAACAAAATGGATGTGAAAACAAGATCTGTCTTTCTGCTGCATACAAGAAACACACACCAACATCAAAGACAGATGTCACCTCAGAGTAAAGGGTTAGAAAAAGATTTTCCAAGCAAATAACCCCCAAGAAACCAGCTGGTCCAACTATCCTAATATCTAATAAAGTAGACATCAAACCAAAATTAATCAAAAGACATGGGAAAGGACATTTCATACTCATCAAAAGAAACATCCACCAGTATGACATCTTAATTCTCAATACCTTTCCCCAAACACAAGGACACCCACGGTTGTTAATATTAATATTGGGAGACTTCAATACCCTGCACTCCCTATTGTACAGAACACTCAGACAAAAACAGAGAAAACACTGGAGCTAACAGATGTTATGAACCAAATGGATCTAAAAGATAACTACAGAATACTTCAAGCAAAACAAAAGAATATACCTTCTTCTCTGAACCTCATGGAACATTCTCCAAAATTGGCCATATACACAGTCACAAAGCAAGTTTCAAAAGATAAAAGAAAATTGAAATAACCCCCTGCAACCTATCAGAACAACATGGATTTAAGTTGAATTTCAACAACAAAAACAGCAGAAAAACAACAAACTCATGGAAATAGAACAACTCTCTAATGAATGACTACATTGTAAAGGAAGAAATAAAGAAAGAAATTAAAGAATTCCTACAAATTCAATGAAAATGAATGCAGAATATATTCAAACGTATGGGACACAATGAAAGCAGAGCTAAGAGAAAAGTTTACAGCACTAGTGCTTTTATCAAGAATTTGGAGAGATTGTATACTAGCAACTTAGTAGCACACCTGAGAACTTAGAACCAAAAGAAGCAAATACCAAGAAGAATAGATGGCAGGAAATAATCAAACTGAGGTCTGAAATCAATAAAATGGAAGCAAAGACAGCAATAAAAAGAATCAATGAAACGAAGAGTTGGTTCTTTGAAAAAATTAGTAAGACAGACAAATCCTTCTACTAAATAACTAAAAGACAGAGAAGGAACATGCAAATCAACAAAATCAGAAGGAAAAGGGGGGACATAACAATAGACACCAAGGAAATCCAGAAAATCATTAAAAACCTATACAACACACAACTGGAAAATCTAAAAATGACAGACAAATTTCTTAATAGATTTCACTTACCATAGTTAAATCAAGATCAGAACTAGAAATAGTCATTAAAAGTCTCTAAACCAAATAAAGGCCAGGGCCAGAATTCTACCACATGTTCAAAAAAGAGGTAATACCAGTATGCCTAAAATTATTACACAAAACAGAAAAAGAAGCAACAATGCCAAGTTTATTATGAGGCTAGTCATCCTGATACTGAAACCACACAAAGACTCAACAAAGAAGAGAATTAATGACCAATATCCCTCAACACAAAAATATTCAACAAAATACTTGTAAACCAAATCGAAGAACACATCATAAAGAATATCAACCACGATAAAGTAGATTTTATCCCAAAGATTCAGAGATGGCTCAACATACAAAAATCAGTCAATATAAACAAACTGAAAGAAAAAAACAATGATCATCTCACTGGATGCTGAAAAAGTGATTGAAAAAAATCCAACACCTCTTCATTATAAAAGTCTTGGAGAGATCAAGGATATAAGGGATATACATCAATGTAATAAATGTAATGTATAGCAAGCCAATAGCCAAAAACAAATTAAATGGAGAGAAAAATCAAAGCAATCCCACTAAAATCAGGAACAAGAAAAGGTTGTCTACTCTCTTCATATCTAGTCAATATAGTACTTGAAGTTCTAGCTAAAACAGTAAGACATCTAAAGGAGATCAAGGGGCTACAAATAAGAGAAGGCAAAGTATCACTATTTGCAGATGATATAATAGTATACATAAGCGATCCCATAAATTCTACCAGGGAACTCCTACAGTTGATAAACACCTTCCACAAAGTGGTTGAATACAGCATTAACTCAAAAAGATCAGAGCTCTGCTATAAACAAAGAATAAACAGGTAGAGAAAGAAATCAGGGAAACAATACCCTTCACAATAGCCACAAATAATATAAAATATCTTGGTGTAACTCTAACCAAGCAAGTAAGAGACCTTTATGACAAGAACTTCAAGTATTTAAAGAAAAAATCAGAGAAGATAACAGAAGGTAGAAGGAGCTCCCATGCTCACGTATCAGTAGGGATTATGTAGTAAAAACAGCCCTATTATCAAAAGCAATCTACAGATTCAATGAAATTTCTATTAAAATCAAAACATAATTCTTTACAGACCTTAAAAGAAAAATACTGAACTTCAAATGAAAAGACAAAAAAAAAAAGAATGGCTAAAACAATCCTGTACAATAAAAGAACTTTTGGAGTTAGCACCATCTCTGACTTCAAGTTCAACTACAGAACTATAGTAATAAAAAGCACATGGTATTGGCATAAAAACACATTGGTCAAGGTAATGCAATTGGAAACCCATGCATAAATCCATACATCTATGAACACTTGATTTTTCTCAAAGTAGTCAAAATTATATAATGGAAAAAAGAAGTCATCTTCAACAAATGGTGCTGGTCTAACTGAAGGTTGACACAAGAATGCAATTTGAGACTTATCTATAAAGCTGCACAAAGTTCAAGTCCAAGTGGATCAAGGACCTCAACATAAGTTCAGGTACACTAAATCTGACAGAAGAGAAAGTGGAAGACACTTTTGAATGCATTGGCACAGGAGAAAACTTTCTGAAAAGAACACCAAAATCACTGACACTAAGATGGAACCTCACGGAACTGAAAAGCTTCTGTAAGGCAAAGACATCATCAGTAGGAAAAACAGAAGCCTACAGAATGAGAAAAGATCTTAACAACCCTATATCTTACAGAGGGGTAATTTCCAAAATGTATAAAGAACTCAAGAAATTAGACATCAAAAAATCAAGTAAGTCAATTTAAAAATGGGATATAGATCTAAAGAAAGAATTCACAACAGAAGAATCTCAGATATCCAAGAAACACTTTTAAAATGTTTAATATCCTTAGTTATTAGGAAAATGCAAATCAAAAGACTCTGAGATTTCATCTTACACCTATCAGAATGCTAAGATCAAAATCGCAACTGATAGCTCATGCTGTGGAGGATGTGAAGCAAGGCGAATACGCCACTCATATAGCCACTTTGGGAAATCAGTATGGTGATTTGTCAGAAAAATTGGAAATCAATCTACTTCAAGACCCAGTTATATAAATGTTAGGCATATATCCAAAGGATGATCAATCATACCACAAGGACAAGTGCTCAACTATGTTCATAGCAGCTTTATTTCTAATAGTCAAAACGTGGAAACAACCTAGTTGTCCTTCAACAGAAGAATGGATGAAGAAAATGTGGTACGTTCGCACCATGGAGTATTACTCAGCTGTTAAAAACAATGACATCATGAAATTCATAGGCAAATGGAAGAAACTAGAAAAAAAATCATCCTGAGTATAGTAACCCAGACCCAGAAAGACAAACATAGTACATACTCACTTATAAGTTGATAATAGCTGTAATGAATAATCTTGCTACAATTCGCAGACCCAGAGAAGCTAAGTAATAGGGAGAAAGTAACTTGGATCTCCTTGGGAACGGGAATTAGAATAAATTTTGTGGGTGGACTAGGGGTGGATGGGGATGGGAACAGAAGTGATGAGGAGGCATGGGATGGAGAAAGAAAGTATTTAAAGAGATGACTGGAAAATAGAGGCATTTCAGAATGCAACGGAAACTCTGAAGAATCTACAAGGATAACCCCAACTAAGACTCCTAGCAATAGGAAATAGCCTGAACTGGTCATCTCCTTGAATCAGGCAAGACTTCCATTAGAGGGATTGGGCCACCAAACTAGCCATATAACCTTTGACTTATAACCTTTCTTGCCTATAAGATGTGCTGGGATTAAGGTAGTGAAGAAATTGTGAGAGTGGCCAACCAATGACAAGTGCAGTCTGGGAACCATGCACGAGAGTGAGCTCACCCGACACTGCCTGAAGCACCAGGACCCAGAGGCTGAGGGGCCCAGAGATCTAGGACAGAAGCAAACACGACTGAAGAAAAAGATGTCAATGTAATGATACCTAATGATATTCTGCTATACTCATAGATTGGTGTCTAACCTAGAAGTCATCAGAGAGGCTTTATCCAGCCACTTGTAGAAACAGATGCAGAAACCTACATTCAACCATTATGCTAAGCTTGCAGAATCCTGCTGAAGACAGGGAAGAAAGATTGTGGGAGTCAGAGGGGTCAAGGACACCCACAGAATCAACTAACCTGGTTTTATAGGAGCTCACAGAGACTGGACCAAAAATTAGGGAGTCAGACCTAGGCACTCTATATATTTGAGTATAGCTTGGTGTTCTTGTAGGACACCTAACAGTGGGACCAGAGGCTATCTCTAATGTTTCTGCTGGCTTTGGGGACCCTATTCTTCTTACTGGGTCATCTTGCCCAGTCTTAATACAAGAAGAGGTGCTTAGTCTTACTGCAACTTGATATGTCATGTTTTGTTGATATCCATGGGAGGTTTGCCCTTTTCTGAATAGAAATGGAGCAGTAGATGGGGAAGCAGAAGGGAAGTGGGGGAAGAGGCTGGGATGCTGTGGGACAATGGTCTTTTAATCTTTTACCTGGTATTGTTTTAATAAAATGCTGACTGGCAAGTAGCCAGGCAGGGCAACCAGGCAGGTACTAGAGGCGGGGGATGAGAAATTCTGGGAAGAAGAAAGAAGCAGTCTGCAGTTGTCACCCCGATGCAGAGGAAGCAAGATGAGAATGCCTCGCTGATAAATGTACCAAGCCACACGGCTAACAAAGACAAGAATAATGGGCTATTTTAAGATGTAAGAATTAGTTAATAAGAAGCCTGAGCAAATAGGTCAACCAGTTGATAATGTAAACTTCTGTATGTTTCTTTGGGACTGAATGGCTATGGGACCAAGTGGGACAGAAACCTCTGTCAACACTGGGAGAAGATGAAGGAGAAACTGCAGTCAGAATGCAAAATAAATAAACAAATGAAGGAAGGAAGGAATAGAAGTAGACAAGAGCTTCGACTTCATCTGTATACTTGAACTTTTATAACTAAACCAGGTCACTTATTGAATGAAAATGCTCTAAATTTAACCAATCACCTCAAAAATTGACCTACAGATGACATGCACCTCAACTACTGTAGATTTCTTATATATCACATCATTCTTCCCATGCCAGTACCCGCTGTGTATTAATATGTACTTACCACCAGGTAAGGGCTTATCTTTATTCACAGTGTTGTTCTCATAGTGGAATTCATAACCAAAATGTTTAACTCTTCTGTGTTTTAGGGACTTTTGAACTGTATAAAGAAAATAAACTGCTTGAAAGAAAAGGACAGCACACTTCATATTTTCACTCAACATTATAAGGAGTTGTTAGGTAATGACAACTTCTCCTAATTTCTAAATTGCCTGTTTTAATAGCATTACCATTTTGTTTATATTATTTGTTTCATTATGCTTAAAACACCTATTAATGTGAGAGGAATATGCATATATCCTGTCACTCACAGGGTTGCTAGTTATCTGGAAAGAGGTGAAGCAGCTCTGATGGGATGTCCTATACCAATTAGTGCCAGAGAAAATGTTGGAATCCAGGTCAGTCTACAGCCTTCTCAGAGACCCTGATGAAACAACTAAAGGAACACTAGCTCTGTGTCCTTGCCTAGCAGCAGATCTGGCAAGGTCTAGTCCAGGGCCAACAACAGGGCCACGAAGGAGTCAAGGTTTCAGATTCTGGGAATCTGACTTCTCCCCATTGAATAGACTATATTATCAGTCCCAGTCCTGAGTGCTTAGCCTGTGACACATGAGTCAAGTTAAGAAGTAAACAAGATTTTAAACAGTGGAAGATCTGATAAAAGCTATGTTAACATTCCTCAGACTAGAGTTTAGAACAAGTCGCTAATACAAATGTTATATATAATACTGTTGTTAAGAACTGTTAGTGTGGCTTGCCTAGCACCATGTCCAAGCTACTTCCAGTGATCTTGAGGAAACAGTAAAATGCCAATAAACCTATGGTGTACAATGAAAGCAAGAGCAGAAACAGGATATTTTCCAAAAATCTAATTTATGGACATTGTAGTTTTACTTACAATTCTGATTGCCTGTGTCTGCTGTCCAATTAACACTTTCCAAAAGCATTTTCTCATCCTCAGAAGAAATGATTTCTTCTACCACCAAGAGGCCTGGAGGCAAGGTTTGAAGCCCCAACTTTTTCCATTGTGCTACAGGAAAACAAATTAAAATACTCATATACAAAATCTGAACTCCTGGAAAAAATAAATTTCTGCACCAATGTCAGAAAAGCTCTAAATCACCATTTTCAGAAGAATGCTGAAGGCCCACAGAAAGTGCAAAAACAAAGATCAAGATCAGAGTTGTACTGTACTGTAGTTTTTATAGTTCATTTTAACAAAGAATGGCACTCAAATCTTCTGTTTGCACATGATTGAGTCACTTTGTAAACCCCATTTAAAGAACAGGTTTTTCATATACTTATAAAATGCTACTAAAAATGTCAAGGGTAAAAACAGTACAAAATGGGAATGGAAACCGCAAGATCGATTCATTTAATACAGAAAAGGCTTTAACAAAGTTCAACACTCGTTTATGATACAATCTCTGAAGAACTAGAAAGTACCATACCCCAACATATAAAGACTATATTTAACAAACCTATGGAAAATTATGCTAAACAGAGAAAAACTGAATATATTTCCTCTAATATCAACAGCAATGAGACAAGGGTGTCCTTTCTCCACTAGGATTCAATATAGGGTTTGAAGTCTTAGCTAGATCAACAAGAGGAAGAAATAGAAGGGGTTCACCTAGAAAAAGAAGCCAATGTATCTATAATTGTGTCTAACATCCTTATCCAACATAAAATATTAAAATTCTTTTGGGTATATAACCAGGAGCGGGATAGCTGGATCATATGAAAACTCTATTTCAAACTGTCCACATTCTTACCAGCAGTGAGTAGGGGCTCCTCTCTTTCTGTATCAGCCTTTGACCCCAACAGGCACAGCACAAGCAAACACATCAGCATATACATATGTATATACACAACAGCATATACATGTGTACACACACACACACACACACACACACACACTCACCCTCCCACACACAGAGAAATTGATAGAGACTCCATAAGAAGAAAGCTCACGCAAAAAAAGTAAGCAACTTCAAGGTACCTTTTCCCACATAATTCGAGTACAGAATGATCTTCTGCCCCAAATCATCAATGATTTCTTTTCCATTGAGGTTAGCATATGCTTTCTTGGATTCTTCGATAGTTTTGTATATTACAAATGCATAAGGTTCATTAGGTGGCATTAAGAGAGCTTCCATGGGTCCACAATTCTCTAAAGCCAAAAGCAGTTGCTTCCTACTCACACCATCACCAAGACCACCATTGGCAACAACCAGGCTCTTTAAAAAAAGGGGGGGTAGTGAGATAAGTAAAAAGCAATTGATATGACCTATTTATTTGAAAATGAAATAAAATCATTATTTCAGAATATTGTAATTAAAATTGTTTTTTCCCTTTGGTTATTTGGTTTGCTAGCTTCATACAAAGTATATAAACCAATTTACTGAATATTTTGGAGGAAAAGTTTTCCTATGCTATAAACATTTATTTTTAAATAGTTTGAAATGGTGATATATTCATTTCTTCATAACCAGAAATGAAGGTTAAAATCTAACTTCCTATTATGTTCAGAAATACAAATCAACATAATGAAAAAGAAGGAATGAAGGCTAGAGAGAAAACATGCAATCAGAGTCACATGATATATTTTACTAAAGAATAAATGATTTACATTCTTTGACCTATTTAATGCTAATTAGCATAATCTCTAAAACAAAGTAAACTTATTGGGTAATATGAGACACACTTTACAGAGCAAGAAACTATTGAGCAGAAAACCAGGTTAAGGGATTAAGGGAGCACTCTGGGTCTTCTGGAACCCATACTTCAAATATAATTATTCCACCATGTTTACCAAAAAGTAAAACTGAGGAACTGGATCAAAGAAAATTTAATTGCATGTTCAGAAACCATGAGAAGTTTCCTGTTCAAATAAATTAATTCAGTCAAAGTAATTTAGTCATATTGCAAGTAAACTTTTTACCTTTATAAATTTCAAGATTACTTCCTGTCCCTTTGCAGACTTAAGTCATGGGATATGAGGGAATGAGGAAACTCTCTTTTCCTTATTTTGAGGTTTATAGTCTAGTACCCTTATAGTTTCTATACTTAAAACCCGCTTAAATGGTGTTAGCACAATTTATCACCTATTATTTCTGAATCTTCTTTTAGTGTGTGTGTCTGTGTGTAGGGAAGGAAGGGGATGTATGTGGGGTGTCTGTGTCAGTGTGCAGGTGCCACAGCACCCATGTGAAGATTAAAGGACAACTTTCTGGAGTTATTTCTCTCCTTCTATCTCATCAGGTCCAAGGACAGAACTCAGCTTGTTAGGTTTGTGTAGTAGGCACCTGTATCACCTGAGACATCTCACTGGTGTAACCAATTACATCTAAAAACATTTAAAAAAACAAAAACGAATGGAATGGTTTATTCTTTTTAATTTCATCATTTATACCAAGTGTTGAAAATGTCCTTAAAAGAATATTTCAAAATTTACAAGTCATGTAAATTTCTGTAACACAGCCTCAACTTGGTTTATTTAACAAACTATTAAAATGTGAGACCCATTCTTAGCTCATAAGACATGTTTGTTCTGAGTACAACAGTTTGCTGATTCTATGAGTTGTACTAAGTTCAAGATTAGTAAATTAATGTTCATTTTATTACACAATATGAGGATATCTACAACATTCCTTGAAAAAGATGTAACAGTATTATCATCAAACTGGATAATAAAAAAGATAAAACTCTCTTCCCCAGAGGACAGCCATATACATTTGCACAAACAAGTATAAGAATACACATAATAAACTCACTATTACAATACTACATTAAACAGCAAAAAATTTATTCTCATATTACTTTATCATGGACTTCATTCAATAAGATGTTTTCACTAAAATATTGTAACAATTTAGTTATGTGTGGCCACCACTACAAAGAAACACTCCCATTTCCCTAAATCTGAGTCACAGACAAAAGGAAAAAAAGTACTTTTTTCTATTCTCATGTACTTAATACAACATGATTAAGAAGACCAGCAACCAATTAATTCTTAGCAGATTCTGCAGCAAGCCCAGTTAAGCGTCCTCTAATTTCTCTCTAGACAAAATCAATTCAGTTTAACACTAGTGAGAACAACAGAACCCACAGGCTCAGTCCTGCAAGCCTGCTCCCCTCAGCAGGAAACTATCACTTACACTTCTGACAAAAAGCTATAACTCAGTTCCTGAGATTACCTGCTCAGGGGCTATTCAATTACTAGAACATCTCATAGAACTCAGTGAAACACTGCTCACGGCCACTCATTCATTATATAGGTTATTAAAAGGCAGCAATCCACTGCCCTCCCTGAGGACACCACCCTCCAGCAAATTACACATGCTCCAATATCCAAAAGCTCTCAATTCTGTCTCTTTATAGTTTTATGGCACCTTCCACACAGGCATGACTGAATATATCATGGGCCACTGGTTGTTATGGTTTATATATGTGAGATGTCCCCTACAGTCAATTCTTTGGATACCTAATCCTCATTGGATGGCACTGTTTGAAGAGGTTATGATTATATGTAGCCTAGCTGACTGATACTGGATAGTAGAGGTGGGGCTTGTAGGCTGTAGCTCCATCTAGCTTCTTCTCTAGCCAATTCTTATCTATCATTTTAAGATGACTAGGCACTTCGGACACCCAAGGCCATAGGACCCAGTACTGCAGTAATGCCTTTTCTACTATAATAGACTGTAGTTTCAAAATGGTGATTAAAAAAATTCCTTCCTCCTTACTCTGTCAGCTATTTTGTTGTAGTAATAATAAAAGTAACTATCACAGTGATAAGCTTCCCTTCCCCAGAGAAAGCTTGGCTAAGATCCAACTCTCCAATCAAACTTAGGTGTCTGCAGTGGGCAGAGGTCACTCAGAAGCCATTAGTCACTTCACTAGTAAATAAAAGAAAACTAAATTCATTCCTGAGGGTCTTTAGTATGAGTTTTAGGTATGGCATATATACTATATCCAGTTTAGAAAAAAGCCAAGGCCAAAAGTAATGTTCATATCTAAACAAAGAGAGAAGTGAGTTACATTGAGTTATAATCTAAAGCCCAGGAAACCTCACAATAGCTCATAGCATCTCACTTAATTATTTCCAACAGAAAAGAAAAGGTTTTCTAAATAAGGACTAATGAATATAGTTTATATTATATAACCAAAATACTTTGTAAAATAGGGAAGGTAAGAAAAAAGAAAGATTATATTAAGATATTGAAGATATACCTTCAAGTTTCTATTCAACCATATACTAGTTTATTTATATTGAGGGAAATTAACTTCTCAAAGATGATAGTTTTCTCAACTAGCTCATAAAGACTTTTAGAGAATTAATTAAACATAATAATGAATGTTAAGTTTGCTTTATTAACTAAAAAGATTTAATATATAATTGTAACATGCTCTAGTTCAGTGGTTCTCAATCTGTCGGTCACAATCTTTAGAAAACCCATACTTCTGATGGTCTTGGGAACTGAGCCACTACGCAGTGGCAAAATCATTGTTATGAAGTGGCAATGAAAACATTTCATGGTTGTGGGTTCCTAAGACCATCAGAAATATGTTTTCCTATAATTGTGAAATACATGTTGAGAACCGCCCTATTTCAATCCAGACTAACAACATGAATTCAAACTACAGACCATACAAATAGAAAATGAGCACATCCTATCACACGTATACTTAATACAGGTGCAACATATCAATGAACAAATTGCAGCTTTGAGCTACACTTCACAATATTAACATAATACATTAGAAGATTGATACAGCTATATTCAAGTGATAATAACACTTTAAGGTCACCTGAGTGGGATAAGATACTGCCTGGATGCCTTCATGTTCAGCAACACATGCCTGGCTTTACTCTGTTTCCTTAAGAACTTCTTCTCAACTTTGTTAAGTTTTAAGCCACCTTTATGATTGATGTTCATAGTAATACTGTAGAGAAGAGGGATAAAAAGTGTAAATCTTAAAAGTCCTGAAGAAATAATTATGTTATTAATATTTTCTATGTTTATAAAAATTTGTTTTGTTAAAAAATTAGTTTCAACAACCTAGAAAAGTGAAAACCACTTTTCTTTAAAAAAGTGAAATACTTCAGAAAGTAAAAGAAATTCATGACAAGTCATCTGTTAGCTTAAGTCCTCCATTGTGATGTAAACTGTGGGAGAACAAGAATGCCAGCATATGGTACATACCCAGGAAATATGGCGGAAGAGTAAAGGAATGTTGAGTGAGCATTTATGCCTATTATGACCTTAGTGCCCTGACCATACAACTTTAATACACTGCATAGCTTTGTGGGAACTTCTAAGTTAGCTGAGCAAAACAAATACATACCAAAAAAAAAAAGAGAGAGAGAAAGAAAGAAAGAAAGAAAAAGAAAATATATGACATATCTTCATATAATTAACTACTAATAGAATTTCTGTTGCTTGTATCATAACTACAGACAAAAACACAAAATTAATGTAATTGAAAAAATTGTGAAGATTTCAAATTAGAAAGATCAGAACATACGGATTTTTTTAAAGGAGGTATTCAGTGAGGTAACAGCAAAGGATAAACAGAAATGTCCATCAACAGCAGTGAAATATCGTAATAAATTGACAGGTTTTGTTTTTTTCTTCCTTTCTCCTTATTTTGTTGTTCTGTTTTGAAACAGGGTGTCACATATCCCAGGCTGGCCTCCAACTTGCTACAAGGCTAAGGCTGACCTTGAACTTCTGATACTACTGCTCTGTATTTCAAAGATGTACAGGCTGGCTGGTATTACAGGTGTGCATCCCACAAGTCCAGTATATGCTTATTTGTTTTGTTTATTGAGACGGTTACTCACTATGCAGCCCTAGCTGACTTAAGACCCACAAAAGCTATCCTGCCTCAGCCTTTGTGTGCTGGGACTACAAATTTGCACACCACACACATAACTATTTTAGAGCAGCAAGTGTTTACTGAATCTCTAGTTCAGTGCTACACACGTCAAAGTTAACAAACAAAATAAACTTAAATAAAATTACATTTTAAATTAACTGGGGGAACAGTCAAAATTAATTACTAGACTTCATTTAAGAAAAGAAGAAAAATAGCATTAGTTCAGTTTCCTAGAACACAGAGTACATGTTGGACAGTAAAGTGAGTAAGGCAGGCTGGTTGGACAAAACAGGTCAACTGTAATGAGAATGAGAAGACCTGCAATATCCTATCTGCAGCAAGCAGAAATGCTGATCTAATTTACACTGGAGACATAGAAGGAAAGACATAGGGAGAGGGGAGAAAGAAAAAAAAAAGTTCCACAAGATCAACAGGCCTTGGTGATTACTGAGATGTGAACAGAGGAATCAAGGTCACTGCACAGTTGCTTGGATGCACCTTATGTGTGACAGAAGTTAGGTCACTGGATAGTAGCCATGATAGTAGTTCGGTGACCTCCAGTCTGAGCACGTTCTCTGTTGGTAAGGAGAGTAGAGAGACATAAAGGCTCTGCTACTAGCTAAGCACCAGTACATCTTGCAGGATCCTACCCCAACTGGCAACTGTACTGTGTCCACCCCTAAGTCAAAAAACAGAGAGCTGTGACTGGAGAGACAGCTCAGTGGTTATAAACACTGACACCTCTTCCTGAGTACCCGGATTCAAGTCCTAGCACACACATGGTAGTTCACAACCATCTATAACTCCAGTTCCAGGAGATCTGACACACTCTTCTGCCTTCCTTGGGTCCCAGACATGCAAGAAGTGCACAGATACACATACAGGCAAAACACACGAACAGAAAATAAAAATAATATATATATTTTTAAAAAGCTATCAATCAACACATATAATGTGAATCTTTTGATTGTAACACACTTATTAGCAAACACTAAGAACAAACCTAAATTTTTATCAAACAAGACTTCACATACATGTTTTTAAAATATGAGAAATCAGTGATATGAGTTGGTTCCAAGAGAGGGAAACGGGTATGTGAGTAAGGAAAGATAGTCTTTCATGGCTTTTGAATTTTTTTGAAAGTAATTTTATTAAATTATAAAAGTTTCCATTTCCGCCCCTCCTCCCACCACCCTCCCACTCCCCTCACTCCCTCTCCTCCTCCCTCTCCATCCCTAAGAGCAGTCAGGGTTTCCTGCCCTGTGGGAAGTTCAAGTTCCTCCCCCCTCCCTCCAGGTCCAGGAAGGTGAGTGTCCAGACAGACTGGATCCGCAAAATCCAGTATATGCAGAGAAAACAAGTCCCAGTGTCATTGTCCATGGCTTTTCAGAAAGACTCCATTTTCTTTTTTTTTTAAGTAATTTTATTAAATTATAAAAGTTTCCATTTCCGCCCCTCTTCCCAACACCCTCCCACTCCCCCCACTCCCTCTCCTCCTCCCTCTTTGTCCCTAAGGGCAGTCAGGGTTTCCAGCCCTGTGGGAAGTTCAAGTTCGTCCCCCCTCCCTCCAGGTCCAGGAAGGTGAGTATCCAAACAGACTGGATCCCAAAAATCCAGTATATGCAGAGGAACCTAGTCCCAGTGTCATTGTCCATGGCTTCTCAGAAAGACTCCGGGCCAGCCACATTCAGAGAATCCGGCCACATTCAGAGAATCTGGTTGGATCACGAGCTCGTTCAGTCGCAGTCCAACTGGCCTTGGTAAACTCTCATTAGATCTGACCCCTTGTATCAGTGGGTGATAGCATCCCTCGCAGTCCATCGTCATTTTCTTCGTCCTTCTGCTCCTCATTTGGACCTTGGGGGGCTCAGTCCGGTGCTCCAATGTGGGTTTCCGTCTGTATCGCAGATGAAGGATCTATGGTGATAAGCAAAATATTCATCAGTATGGTTATGGGCCAAGGCCGGTTCAGGCACCCTCTCCTCTGTCCAGAGAACAATCTGGGGATCTCTCCTTGGACCTGGGATCCCATATATAATCAAGTTTCCTATAAACCCTAAAATGACTCCCTTAGTTGAAATATATTCTTCCCTGATCCCATATTCATCCTTCCTCCCTTTCCCCCATCCCGGTCAACTGAGCTTTCTCCATTCCTCCCCTACTCCCTTCTCTCTAACCCTCTCCCCTTCCAACAACCCTCCCACCCACCCCCCCATGCACCCAAGGTTACCTGGGACTCTTGACTATTTCCTACCTCCTGGCGGATAGCTAAACAATCTTCATCAGATTCATCTTCTTATTTAGCTTCTCTAGGATCACGAATAATAGGCTCAAAGACCTTTAATTATGGTTAGAATCCACTTATGAGTGAATACATACCGTGTTCCTCTTTTTGGGTCTGGCTTACCTCACTCAGTAAAGCGTTTTCTATGTCCATCCATTTGCATGCAAAATTCAAGATGTCATTGTTTTTTACCGCTGAGTAAAACTCTAATGTGTATATGTTCCACACCTTTTTTAACCATTCTTCTATTGAGGGGCACCTAGGCTGTTTCCAGGTTCTGGCTATTACAAATAGTGCTGCTATGAACATAGTAGAACAAATGCTTTTGTAGTATGTTAGGGAATCTTTAGGGTATATTCCCAAGAGTGGAATTGCTGGGTCCTGAGGGAGGTTGACTCCCAGTTTCCTGAGAAACTGCCACACTGATTTCCACAGAGGCTGCACGAGTTTGCATTCCCACCAACAATGGATGAGTGTTCCCCTCACCCCACATCCTCTCCAGCATAGGCTATCGTTGGTGTTTTTGACTTTAGCTATTCTGACAGGTGTAAGATGGTATCTCAAAGTGGTTTTGATTTGCATTTCCCTGATCGCTAAGGAGGTTGAGCATGACCTTAAGTGTCTTCTGGCCATTCGAAGTTCATCTATTGTGAATTCTATGTTAAGTTCAGTACCCCATTTTTTAATTGGGTTAATTAGAGTTTTAGTGCCTAGTTTCTTGAGTTCTTTGTATACTTTGGAGATCAGACCTTTGTCTGATGAGGGGTTGGTGAAGATCTTCTCCCAGTCAGAAGGCAGCCTTTTTGTCCTACTGACAGTGTCCTTTGCTTTACAGAAGCTTCTCAGTTTTAGTAGATCCCATTTATTCATTGTTTCTCTTATTGTCTGTGCTGCTGGGGTCCTACTTAGGAAGAGGCCTCCTGTGCCTATATCTTGTAGACTACTTCCCACTTTCTCTTCTATCAGGTTCAAAGTGGACGGATTAATGTTGATGTCTTTAATCCATTTGGACTTGATTTTTGTGCATGGTGATAGATATGGATCTACTTTCATTTTTTTTACAGGTTGACATCCAGTTATGCCAGCACCATTTGTTAAAGATGCTTTCCTTCTTCCATTGTATACCTTTAGCTCCCTTGTCGAAAATTAGGTGTTCATAAGTTTGTGGGTTAATATCTGGGTCTTCTATTCAATTCCATAAGTCGACCTCTCTGTTGTTATGCCAATACCAAGCTGTTTTCAATACTGTAGCTCTATAATAGAGTTTGAAGTCAGGGATGGTAATGCCTCCAGAAGTTCTTTTATTGTATAAGATTGTTTTGGCTATCCTGGGTTTTTTGTTTTGCCATATAAACTTGATTATTGTTCTCTCAAGGTCTGTGAAGAAGTTTGGTGGGATTTTGATGGGGACTGCATTGAATCTATAGATTGCTTTTGGTAGAATTTCCATTTTTACTATGTTGATTCTCCCAATCCCAGAGCAGGGGAGGTCTTTCCATTTTCTGGTATCCTCCTCAATTTCTTTCTTCAAAGACTTAAAGTTCTTGTCAAATAGGTCTTTCACTTCCTTGGTTAGAGTAACCCCAAGATATTTTATGCTATTTGTGGCTATCATCAAAGGTGATGTTTCTCTGATTTCCCTCTCTGCTTCTTTATCCTTTGTGTTTAGGAGGGCCACTGATTTTTTGGAGTTGATCTTGTATCCTGCCACGTTACTAAAGATGTTTATCAGCTGTAGGAGTTCTTTGGTAGAGTTTTTGGGGTCACTTATGTAAACTATCATATTGTCAGCAAATATTGAAAGTTTAACTTCATCCTTTCCAATACGAATCCCCTTGATCTCCTTATGTTGTCTTATTGCTATTGCTAGAACTTCAAGCACTATATTGAAGAGGTATGGAGAGAGTGGACAGCCTTGTCGCGTTCCTGATTTTAGAGGAAAGGCTTTGAGTTTCTCTCCATTCAATTTGATGTTAGCTGTCGGCTTGCTGTATATTGCTTTTATTATATTTAGGTATGATCCTTGTATCCCCAGTCTCTCCAACACCTTTATCATAAATGGGTGTTGAATTTTGTCAAATGCTTTTTCAGCATCTAGTGAGATGATCATATGGTTTTTTTCTTTCAGTTTATTTATATGATGGATTACATTGATAGATTTGCGTATGTTGAACCAGCCCTGCGTCTCTGCGATGAAGCCTACTTGATCATAATGGATAATTTTTCTAATGTGTTCCTGGATTCGGTTTGCCAGGATTTTATTGAGAATTTTCGAGTCGATGTTCATGAGTGAGATTGGCCTGTAATTCTCTTTCTTGGTTGTGTCTTTGTGTGGTTTTGGTATTAGGGTAACTGTAGCTTCATAAAAGGAGTTTGGCAATGACTCTTCTGTTTCTATATTGTGGACTACCTTAAGGAGTATAGGTATTAGCTCTTCCTGGAAGTTCTGGTAGAATTCTGCATTGAAACCATCTGGTCCTGGGCTTTTTTTGGTAGGGAGATTTTTGATAACAGCTTCTAATTCTTCGCGACTAACAGGTCTATTTAGATTGTTCACCTGTTCTTGGTTAAACTTTGGTATATGGTACTTATCTAAAAAAATGTCCATTTCTTTTACATTTTCCAACTTTGTGGCATATAAACTTTCATAGTAAGATCTAATGATTCTCTGTATTTCCTCTGTGTCTGTGGTTATGTCCCCCTTTTCATTTCTGATCCTATTAATTTGCATGTTCTCTCTCTGCCGTTTGATTAATTTGGATAGGGGTTTGTCAATCTTGTTGATTTTCTCCAAGAACCAGCTTTTTGATTCATTTATTCTTTGGATTGTTTTCTGTGTTTCTATTTTGTTGATTTCAGCCCTCAGTTTGATTATTTCCAGTCTTCTAGACCTTCTGGGTGAATCAGTTTCTTTTTTGTCTAGATCTTTCAAGTGTGCTGTTAAGTCTCCAATGTGTGCTTTCTCCGCTTTCTTTAATTGGGCACTTAGTGCTATGAACTTTCCTCTTAGCACTGCTTTCATAGTGTCCCATAGGTTTGAGTATGTTGTGTCTTTGTTTTCATTAAATTCAGGGAAGAGTTTAATTTCTTTCTTTATTTCTTCCTGGACCCAGGGGTGATTTAGTAGTTGACTGTTCAGTTTCCATGAGTTTGTTGGCTTCCTGGGGGGAGCATTGTTGTTGAATTCTAATTTTAATCCATGGTTATCTGACAAGACACAGGTAGTTACTAATATTTTTTTGTATCTGTGGAAGTTTGCTTTGTTACCAAGTATGTGGTCAATTTTCGAGAAGGTTCCATGAGCTGCAGAGAAAAAGGTGTATTCTTTCCTATTTGGGTGGAGTGTTCTATAGATGTCTGTGAAGTCCATTTGATTCAATACCTCCAATAGAAATATAGGAATTCGTACCTGGATGGGAGCTTGGATGGCAGGCGGGAGGGGGTAGTCAGCACTGCAGGGCGACCTGGGCGTCTATGGGGTCGGGGAACACCCAAGCTCCTCCTCACCGGGACCCTGCCACAGCCCGAAGGAAACTCACCCCACAGATGGTCCTCTGCTAGAAGTCAGGGCCCCTGCTGGATGGGAGCCGGGATGGCAGGCGGGAGGGGGTAGCCAGCACTGCAGGGCGACCTGGGCGTCTATGGGGTCGGGGAACGCCCAAGCTCCTCCTCACCAGGACCCTGCCACGGCCGGAAGCCAGCTCACCCCACAGAAGGCCCTCTGCTAGAAGTCAGGGCCCCTGCTGCCTTGTGTTTTGATTATTATATGGCGAGGGGATGTTTTTTTCTGATCCAGTCTATTCGGTGTTCTGTATGCTTCTTGAACCTTCATAGGAATATCGTTCTTTAGGTTGGGAAAGTTTTCTTCTATAATTTTGTTGAATATATTTTCTGGGCCTTTGATCTGCAGTTCTTCTCCTTCTTCAATCCCTATTATTCTTAGATTTGGTTTTTTTTATTGTGTCCCAGATTTCCTGAATGTTTTGTGAAGAGAATTTGTTGGATTTGCCGTTTTCTTTGACCAGAGCATTTATTTTCTCTATGGTATCTTCATAATCTGAGATTCGTTCTTCTATCTCTTGTATTCTATTGGTTATGCTTGATTCTGTAGTCTCCGTTCGTTTACCTAGGTTTTCCATATCCAGCCGGTTCTCAGTTTGTGTTTTCTTCATTGCCTCCACTTCAGTTTTCAATTCTTGCACTGTTTCCTTTACTTGTTTGATTGTTTTTTCTTGGTTTCTCAGGGTCTCATTCACGGATTTACTTATTTCTTCAAACTTTTTGTTATATTTCTCATCCATTTCTATACTCATTTCTTCAAACTTTTTGTTATATTTCTCATCCAATTCTTTAAGGGAGTTATTCATATCCTGTTTAAGGGACTCTATTGCTTTCATAATGGCACTTTTTTCCACTTCTTCTGGGTTAAGGTGTTCAAGCCCTTCTGTTGTAGGGTCCTTGGGATCTGGTGTTTTCATGTTGTTTTTCAGATTGTTGGATGAGGTCTTGCCTTGGCGTCTGCCCATCTCTTACTTCAAATGTTCTCTATTGGAACTTCTGTTACCGGGTCAGGTTCTGTTCTTGGGCAGGGACTTCACTGACAGAATGCCCACCTTTCCTCAGGCAGGCTATTGAAGCACAGGCACTCCCTCTTTCCGGGATGCGCTTACAATGCAGGCTCAGCTTGCAAGGCAGCTGAGCTGGGGAAAATTTTATGGCCCCAGGGGGAAGGGAGAAATATAGGAATTCGTACCTGGATGGGAGCTGGGATGGCAGGCGGGAGGGGGGTAGCCAGCACTGCAGGGCGACCTGGGCGACTGTGGGTTCGGGGAACGCCAAAGCTCTTCCTCACCAGGACCCTGTCAAGGCCCGAAGCAAACTCACCCCTCCGATGGCCCTCTGCCTGAAGTCAGGGCCCCTGCTGGTCAGGAATGTGGCTGAGCTGGCACCTGGTCCACCTGTCCTCAGGGAGGCCTTTAAGACCCAGGAACTGCCTCGAGCCAGTCTGCGCCTACAGCCCAGGCCCACCTAGCAAGGCAGCTGAGCTGGGGAAATTTTATGGCCCCAGGGGGAAGGGAGAAATATAGGAATTCGAACCTGGATGGGAGCTGGGATGGCAGGCGGGAGGCGGTAGTCAGCACTGCAGGGCGACCTGGGCGTCTATGGGGTCGGGGAACACCCAAGCTCCTCCTCACCGGGACCCTGCCACAGCCCGAAGGAAACTCACCCCACAGATGGTCCTCTGCTAGAAGTCAGGGCCCCTGCTGGATGGGAGCCGGGATGGCAGGCGGGAGGGGGTAGCCAGCACTGCAGGGCGACCTGGGCGTCTATGGGGTCGGGGAACACCCAAGCTCCTCCTCGCCGGGACCCTGCCACGGCCGGAAGCCAGCTCACCCCACAGAAGGCCCTCTGCTAGAAGTCAGGGCCCCTGCTGCTCAGGAATGTGGCTGAGCTGGCACCTGGACCACCTGTCCTCAGGGAGGCCTTTAGGACCCAGGAATGTCCTGGAGCCGAGCTGCGCCTACAGCCAAGGCCCAGCTTGCAAGGCAGCTGAACTGGGGAAATTTTATGGCCCCAGGGGGAAGGGAGAAATATAGGAATTCGTACCTGGATGGGAGCTTGGATGGCAGGCGGGAGGGGGTAGTCAGCACTGCAGGGCGACCTGGGCGTCTATGGGGTCGGGGAACGCCCAAGCTCCTCCTCACCAGGACCCTGCCACGGCCGGAAGCCAGCTCACCCCACAGAAGGCCCTCTGCTAGAAGTCAGGGCCCCTGCTGCCTTGTGTTTTGATTATTATATGGCGAGGGGATGTTTTTTTCTGATCCAGTCTATTCGGTGTTCTGTATGCTTCTTGAACCTTCATAGGAATATCGTTCTTTAGGTTGGGAAAGTTTTCTTCTATAATTTTGTTGAATATATTTTCTGGGCCTTTGATCTGCAGTTCTTCTCCTTCTTCAATCCCTATTATTCTTAGATTTGGTTTTTTTTTTATTGTGTCCCATATTTCCTGAATGTTTTGTGAAGAGAATTTGTTGGATTTGCCGTTTTCTTTGACCAGAGCATTTATTTTCTCTATGGTAATTTCAGAATCTGAGATTTGTTCTTCTATCTCTTGTATTCTATTGGTTATGCTTGATTCTGTAGTCTCCGTTAGCTTACCTAGGTTTTCCATATCCAGCTGGTTCTCGGTTTGTGTTTTCTTCATTGCCTCCATTTCAGTTTTCAATTCTTGCACTGTTTCCTTTACCTGTTTGATTGTTTTTTTCTTGGTTTCTCAGGGTATCATTCACGGATTTACTTATTTCTTCAAACTTTTTGTTATATTTCTCATCCATTTCTATACTCATTTCTTCAAACTTTTTGTTATACTTCTCATCCAATTCTTTAAGGGAGTTATTCATATCCTGTTTAAGGGACTCTATTGCTTTCATAATGGCACTTTTTTCCACTTCTTCTGGGTTAGAGTGTTCAAGTCCCTCTATTGTAGGGTCGTTGGGATCTGGTGTTTTCATGTTGTTTTTCAGATTGTTGGATGAGGTCTTGCCTTGGCATCTGCCAATCTCTTCGTTCAAATGCTCTCTATTGGAACTTCTGGTAGCGGGTCAGTTTCTCTTGTTGGGCAGTGAATTCACTGGTAGAATGCTTACCTTTCCTCAGGCAGGCCATTGAAGCACAGGCACTCCCTCTTTCTGGGATGCGCCTACAGAGCAGGCCCAGCATGCAAGGCAGCTGAGCTGGGGAAATTTTATGGCCCCAGTGGGAAGGGAGAAATATAGGAATTTGTGCCTGGATGGAAGCTGGGATGGCAGGTGGGAGAGCTTAGCAGGGTGGAGCCAGCACTGCAGGGTGACCTGGGAGTCTATGGGGTTGGGGAAAGTCCGAGCTCCTCCTCGCAGGGCCCCTACCACGGGCCCGAAGCAAACTCACCCCTCCGATGGCCCTCTGGATGGAAGCTGGGATGCCATGGCTTTTGAATTTATAAGCTATTCAAAATGCACTATCTATTTTAAAAGAACACAGAAACAGTTAAGCAATTAGAAAAAAATTTATCATACCCCTTTCTATCTTTCTGAATTATATATTCTATGTTGTTATTTTTGTTTACACTTGGTGTTTATTATCTTTTCCTACAAGTGCATAGAAATTTAACTGCATGAAGTAGTGATTTAGTAATATTCACCGGGTAGCACTTAGCACTGTTTAATGATGTTTAATGATGTGATACCCAGTAGCAACTCATTATTTTTTGTTTGTCTGTTTGTTTTATAAACGTAGTAGAATTTGCCATTTTAGCTCCTAAACTTCTCTTCTTCAGAATTCTGATTTTGGCAGCCATCTTCAACGATTTCCATAACACCAGATATGTATCCAGATTACATGAATGTGCTGGACTCAAACTCTCACTACAGTCTTGGATACCTGGCATAAAGCTTGCAACAAAAACGTTCAGTGGTTATATCTATTTAAGTCTCTCTTAGTGTCCTCATTGTTGTATAAGTTCTGTGAGATTGTGGTTTGTAGGCTGGCTTTCTTTGCTTTATGTTTACATGGGAAGTAGAAAGTAGAAAAAGACAAGATCTCCTGAGTAAATTGGGAGCATGGGGACCTTTGGGGAAGATTGAAGGGGGGAAGGGAGAGGCAGGGAGGGGAGCAGAGAAAAATGTAGACCTCAATAAATATCAAGAAAAAAGAAAGAAGAAGAAGAAGAAGAAGAAGACGAAGAAGAAGAATTAGAAGATGAAGAAGAAGAAGAAGAAGAAGAAGAAGAAGAAGAAGAAGAAGAAGAAGAAGAAGAAGAAGAAGAAGAAGAAGAAGAAGAAAAGCGTTCAGTGAAATCAACCAAAACCACAGACTGATACACACCACCCCCACCCTACAGGCAGAAGGGTTGATCAAGAAGCGCAAAAATATGGACGAACGTTTACTAGCTTACCTTTGCTTCACAGAATTGATGCTGACTGGAAAAGAATTAGAATCAAGTGCCGGTCTCCAACCACAAAAGCAGCTAACACAGGCATCCCTGGGCATTCATCCCATTCCAAACACATGAACACTAGATCCTACCAGAGCTGCCAACACCGCGGCATGCCTCGGCCCATAGACTGCACCCTACCCAACCTGGGTGGGCCCACGTTGGCCAAGACAATGGACAAGGAGCTGCCAGGAATAAGCTTTGGTTTTCGACCCCCCCCCCCCCGTCACCGCTAAAAACTGGTACCGTACTCTTCTTTCTCTCCTCACCAGAGGTTTTTACCTCACCGATGCTTTGTCTCTGTCGTCAGTCAGCCCCACTGGAGCGTATAGAGCTAGGCAACCGCTCTCACACCACCTCACCTAGGCGTCACCACGTTGCATACAATCGCAGTACATTTCCCATGAGTCCACAGGGCTACCACAGCGCTCCCACAACACCCTCTCGCGCCCAAAATCTTTTGTTGACACTTTCTCGGCCAAGTGTCTGTAATCTGTTGTGCTGTTTGCTGCTTTATGTGGGTGGATAGTAATGATTGGAGGAGCACTACAACTGGCACGTTACTAAAGCACGTTACTAAAACTCCCTAAATGCATGCTAAGGATTTGACCCACAGATGAGTATCGTCCTCACCCTTTATTAAGGAAAGTTATCTTTGTAAAAGAACTAGACGGTTACAGAAAAACCACAACTAATCAAGATGAAGATCTGTGAAGGCCAGTATCAATTGTCATCTACAATACAATTCTTGCACCTAAAGCTCAGAGATCTGCAGAGAAAGTGGAGGTAAAGCAAATGGGGAGTCATCCATAAAGTCTCACTAGCTAGACTGTCTACATATGAGTTGAACAAAACAATGAAAATAGACATGCTTCTAAGGTCATACAGAAAGTTCAGGAGGCCTTAACTCTACACAAAGAACTACAGGAAAATAAGGAATTCTGAGAACAAGAGAAATAGTCTTCTCCAGGGTAGAGCGTACCAGTTGTTATCCAATAATAAGTTGTCAGCCTTGAAAACACTTAAATACAAGCTATATTATACAAATGTAATATATTGTGTTTGTGTATATATGCACAATTAATATTAAAAGGGTCATGAGTTTGAGAGCATGGAGGAGCAGTATGGGAGTAGATTTGGAGGGTGGAAATGCAATGAGTAAATTACATAATATAATCTTAAAAATACAGAAATAGTTAGAACTCTAAAAACGAAGAAGAAGAAGGAGGAGAAGGAGGAGAATGAGGAGGAGGAGGAGGAGGAAGAAGAAGAAGAAGAAGAAGAAGAAGAAGAAGAAGAAGAAGAAGAAGAAGAAGAAGAAGAAGAAGACGACGACGACGAAGAAGAAATTGGATCTGCTTTGGGAAACACATTTCTGTAGGGTAAAAGGGCCAGCCAAAGGAATATACCCTGGCCCTGAAACTACAACCAAAGAAACACACCTGAAACCAAAACCAACGAAACACATTCAGTCCCTGATCACCTCAGTACAGAAACCAACCAATCCCTGAACATGAAATCCAGCCAAGCTCCGGGATTAAAATACAACCAACTCCCACCCAGAAAATTTCTATCCCTGGAAAAAATATTGTGCATAAGAAGCCCTATATAAACCCTGTGCCTGTTCAGTTAGCTGTTGCCTTTTTCCACCATGGCAAAAGCAGCTGCCCTCCTAGATTCTTCCCTCCCAATAAATCTCTTGAATGAGATTTGGGTGAGATCTTTCTGCTGAATGGAGTAGAGCAGAGAAGTAACATCTTTAGCTGGAACAGAACAGAGCACAACTGTAACTCTTTTTCTGAGGAAACCTTCCCCTGCTGGGGCAGAGTTGTTACTTTAAGGAAGCCTTTCCAGGCAACAGGCTTGTAAGCTGCTATGCTTATGGTGACTTTGTGGTACTTCTTGGCTCACAACTGCCAGGATGATCCCTTTCGATCTGTAATGCTTACAATTTCAAAGAAAAGTTTTAGTGGCAGAAAAATTGATCAAATGGAGAAAAAAATTATGTCCCTAATATGAGGTTGATTCATGGCAACGATAACAACAAAAAGAGCAACAGTAATGTTTTAATTTGTATGTTTTTTATCCATCTCCACATCGTTATGTCTCAAAGAAACTAGGACAAATGGTTATGCCTGCTAACATATCGAAGCAGATGCTGGCCAGCTCTCCCAGCATTGCTCAGTACCTACTGCTCCTTTCTAGCACCGCTCACTCTGCCCACTGCCCTAAAGCTCCCCTTCCCAGGTACGTGGTTTCTGCTTCTCTTTCTCTCGACTTCTGATCCTACATGATGTAGTCATTTTGTCTACTCCATCACTTGGCCTCTTGTTTACTAGCTGACTCCACTCTTGGATCTCTCACCCCTGCACATGGTCTAGCAGTCTGCTGGGCATATTCAATCTAAATCTTCCCAGATGCCTCTGGCTGTTCTCTCCCTCATATCTACAATAAATATTCTCCTCAAACCATATGTGGGAACAGTCATGTCCTCATTTTATTTTCATTTCTGTGGTGCTGAAACCAAACTGCTGGGGTGGCATAAATCAATTCCTTTCCAAGGGACCTGGCCTCTCCAAGTCAAGCAGCTGATTTGACTCTCTGTGACAGAAATTTCTGCCCGTCTGGCACCAGGGTATTATCAAGCAACCCCCACTACCCTTGAACCCCTGATAGACCGGCCATACCTGGCCTAGCTCCGGAGTTACCAACCAGCCCTAACCCATCCTTTGTGTTACAGATACGT
Organism: Myodes glareolus; assembly: GCF_982192425.1. Lineage (NCBI taxonomy): Eukaryota > Metazoa > Chordata > Mammalia > Rodentia > Cricetidae > Myodes > Myodes glareolus. Next base: position 2,443,582 of record NC_142048.1, on the reverse strand, counting down.
TTTGTTGTCCTATGTGAATCTTGTCTGAGAGTTTCACCATGGATAAAAGGTCTAGGCAAAACTTGGTTAGGAAAAATTCGGATAATTGTGGTACCTCATGAATCAGGTACTGACACATGGCAGTGTATTATTGGAGGCCTCATTCAGGTTGTTTTGAGATATGGAAATCTAGTGGCTAAAGTATAAACAGAGGGAAAAATAAAATGCCTAAGGGCTAAGAGAATACGCTTCAGCCCAGCAAGGCTGAGGACTCCTGTGGTTGCTAAAGCTAAGTTCATTCTTAAGGTGTCTCTCAGTCTTCATTTTATGAACCTGCATGAGTAAACCCATGCACCACCACCTGCTTGTACTTTTTATAATCAAGGTCTGTTACTAGCAGGGACTAATCCTAAAGGTATGCAAAGAAATAAAATTTGGTAAAGTTAAAATATGTTCATCATACCATTGACACTTACTCTGGCTGTAATGGGCATACCAGCACAAATTAAGACTGATAATATCCCAGCTTGTGTTTCCAGTAAAATGAAACAATTTTTTGCACATTACAGTATAAAACACATTACAGGGATACCATACAGGACAAGAAGCGTGTAAGTCACAAAAATATGGATGAACGTTTGCTAGCTGTGCATCAGAGTTCATCGGTGGTCATTTGACGAATTTTATTTTGATGGAAACTAGTGATAAACAGTTTTTTTTATAAATAAAATAATCTTGTCTACTGGAGGGGCAAGGTTACAGGAGACCACTTTTATATTTTATAAAGTAGTGTTTTGTTCATGTGCATAACCTACAAACACATACATCACACTCAGCAGGGAGGGGCTGTATGGAAGTAAGTTAGGCACTATGTTCGTGCCTTTAATCCCAGCATTTAGGAAGCTGAGGCAATACGATTGCTATTAGTTCATACCTAGCCTTTGTCTCAGATTCCAAAAGTAAGCTGGGCAGTAGTAGTCGACGTCTTTAATCTCACACTCAGGAGGAAAGGCACCACACCTTCAATCCCAGGACTCAGGAGGAAGACAGGTGGAATCTCTGAGTTCCAGCAGAGCCAAGGGTACACAGAAAGAACCCCTTTCTCAAAAATCAAAAAAAGGCCCAAAGTAGATGTATGAGCACAGAAATCAAATTGGCATGTGAGAAGGGAGCACTGTAGAAGACCGAAGGTAACAAACTACTGTCTGATGGTGTTGGATCCTGCCTTCCACAGAACTCAGGTCCGATGGACTATGAACCTAATGTGGGGCTAGATTATAAGATTACCTTTACAACTCCTGGGCTTATAAAATGCTATTAAATAAGATACAAAAAGGAAGTTTTGTGAGACAGGGTTTTTCTGTGTAGCCTTGACTATCCTGGAACTCTCTCTGTAGACCAGCCTGGCCTCAAACTAGAGACCCTCTTTCCTCGGCCTCCAGAGCACCAAGATCAAAGGCATGCACAACCACATAACCACTACCGGGAACCAAAAAAAAAATCTTTTCTTTTTTTTTGTGTGTGGGGGGCTTCAAGACAGGGTGTCTCTGTAGCTTTGGAGCCTGTCCTGGAACTAGCTCTTATAGACCAGGCTGGCCTCAGACTCTGGTCTCTGTGTCCTGAGTGCTAGGATTAGAGGTGTGTGTCACAACTGCCCGGTTTAAAATTAAGGACTTCTTAATCATCATAGAAACACATTCTGTAATTCCAATACTTGGAATGTCAAGAACCTTATCTTAAAACTAGATCTAGTGAACGGCACATGATTATAATCCTAGTACCACATAGGCCCAGGCAGAAGGATTACAGGTTTGACACTAGCCTGAATTACAGAGGGAGACACTGTCACTCAAAAAAAATAAGATCAGCCGAGCAATGGTGGTGCATGCCATTAATCCCAACACTCAGGAAGCAGAGGCAGGTGAATCTCTGGGTGAAAAAAGATTATGACTACAATCTAGCAATGTATGAATAGAACTATAGCTATATGCATCAGTATGAGAGACCTGTAGCAGACCAAACGAGACCTGGGCATGATGGTTTTACATATCTGTAATCCTAACCTCTAGAACTGGAAGCAAGAAGACTGGAGACTGAGACTGGAGATTACCATGATTCCAGGCCACTCTGAGTTAGAGTGATGACTTATCTTCAAATAACAAAAACAAAAACTGCAAGCAAAATTTCATACATTACATGTAATGTAATAAAATTTAAAACCAAGTCCCAGTATAGTTGTATGTTGCATATGAGGAGGTTACATTCGAAGATAAGTTGCAAGGCAACAACTGGGATGGTTGTAAACATTATAATGTTCTTATACAAACCCAGGTTGGGTTAGAGATTGTATTATCATGAGACTGATCTTAGTATGTGCTGCCTATTCACAGAAACATCTGCACAAATGACTGCATGTCATAAATGCACATAGCTCTGAGAGGATTAGAGATAATAAAAAGCTTATTACTTAGTGTATCACTGGGAAAAGAAGGAAATATCATTCAGGAAGTAGAATGTGCTGGTAGGTGATGGAACAAGCCTTTATTCCCAGCATTCGGGAAGCAGGGGCAGGTGGGATCCATTTGAATTTTAGGCAAGCCTGGTCTCCAGAGGGAGTCCCAGGACACCTAGAACTACACAATGAAACCTTGTCTCAACAAAAAAAGAATGAAAGAAAAAAATGAGAGGAAAAGAAAATAGAATTCATGTGAACATAAGAATATTTTGTTCTTTTGAGGTGACCTATTTGGCAGCCGAGACATGTTAAACTGTGATCCTCCTGTCTCAGCCTCTCATGTGCTGAGTTTACAGTCCTCTACTATTACATCCACCTGGTACTTTTCTTAATTTACAAATGTCATTCTTGTACGTAAATGTCACACTTGAAACAAAATTCATGTTTGTGCATTAAGAGTTGTGAATTGTTTCCACTAGAAACACCTTGAAGAACAGATTGCAAAAGCAGATGGAGACTATGAAGGAAGCATGTCTGAAGACCTCTTGGAAAATATCAACGAGATTGTCGAGAAGTACAAGAGTCGTGCTGCTCAATTTAAGTCTCCCAGTGAATGAAGATAAATTGACGGTGGCTCTCTTGTATCTGCCATATATTAACTAAAAATATTTATATCTTAAAATTGTGGTAACTTAGTAGATTAGCTTGTTAAGTGTAACAGACAGATAATAAATACATTAATAAAGCGTGGATTTTCCCTCCATTTCTGTGACTCACTTCTGATGAAAGTACATGGTATGGGCTAAACCAAAAGTTAGCAGACTACAGTGTGAAATAAGTAAGACACACCCATTCACTGACTTCCTGCAAGTGCTTGCCCATGGTGATCTCATTAAACAACTTTAAAAAGACACCGCTTGGCCTGCAGAGCCAGACATATTGACTCTCAGGCCCTTTTGACATTTCCTCAGAGGGTGGGAAGAAGCATCTGTTCACCCTTCCTTCACCCACATGAAAAAGGTAACAACAAACTAAAGAAAGGATTCCATCCCAATTCAGGTAGTGAATCAGTGAGTTCATTGGGGTCACTTGTAAGATCGCAAATGACTCAAGGCAGCTACAGCACCAGGAACCTCCTGGACAGCATACTAGCACTTAGACCATGAAGACTGCTGCCGAAGGCATGGGCGACTCACAAATGCCTTTACCCCCGAAGAGCTGTGGGCAGCTTAAGGGAGGCTACGCTACCAGAAAGTTCCCCCACTCCAGTCAGTTATGTATGTCTTATAGATCCTCAGGGCAGGGCCCCCCACGCTCCCTAAGCTCCCTATTCCATGTGTGAGGAAATGTCAATTAAAAGACAGTTATCTTCAGATAGAACTAAATGAACGCAGTCTAGAGGTAGTTTTAACACTCAGAAAATGGGCCAGGGAAGAGGAAGACTCTGCCTGTTCAAGTCAAGCAGCACCAACGTATGGGGCACCACGCCAGCCTTAGGGTCAGAAACAAGTCCCATGGAAACCCCGTGGACGGGACTACTCCCTGAGAGAGGTGGAGTTACTGCTGCTCCTGATAGCTCACTGAGCAGCAGAGCAGCATTGACTGAGACCAACTGGGCACTCAGTACCAAGCAGGCTCCATGAGGTGTCTTCCAGCCTCGTGGAGCCAGGACTTGAATATTCAACAGGCTGTCCTGTCTGTGAGAAAGGGAAACAATGAAAATAGTCTGGAAAAACGTGAGCTGTTGAACTCTTTCTAGACATAAAGTATGGGCAGTTAAAATCTTAGAACTACGTTGTTAATGAAGTGGAACCCAGAGGAAAATCCATAGCTTTGGAATTCATTTTCTTTAGATGATCTAGTGTTAGTAGGGTTGCAGTAGGCTAGTGCTAGCTAGAGTGCGTTTCTAGTGTTTCCTAGCCCTAGATTTTATCCTGGATCCCAGAACTACGAGTTCAGCTAGGCGTGACCACCAACACATGTAATCTCCTGCACCCACATTCAGAATGCTGAGGAGCAAGGAATTTGAGGTCAGACCAGGCTGAGCTATATAGCAAGCTAAAGATGAAGGTGACCTTTTAATGCTGTGTCTCAAAAAAAACCCAGAAAAAATTTATTAATAAAATATTTTTTAATTACAAATGTAATTTTTGAGGCAAAGTCTCTAGCCCAGGCTGGTCTCAAACTCCATATTAGTTGAAGGTGACCTTGAACTTCTGACCCTCTGCCTTCTACTTCCTAAGCATGAGATTACAATTGGTCTTCCTGGTCTGGATTATGTGCTATGGAGACCAAACTCAACTGCTCCTGTTTGCTAGGCAAGAAAAATTATCACCAACTTCTGAAAAGCAAAACTTAATTAGGAAAGAAAGAAGGTGGACGGTAGTACATACCTGGAATCCATCCTTTGAGCAATTGAGAGAAGAGGATTATGAGACCTTGTCAAAACTAAAGAGTAAAGGAGCATGGCAGAGAGACACTCAGATGGATGTAGCCTTCCTTGGCAGCAAACTGTCAGCTCTAGTTATCTGGGCTTAAGGACTGCTTGATCTACAAACACAGAGTTCCACATGCACAGCTAAAGAAATAGAAATGAACCCATGACAATGACATCTACTGGCTGTACCGGCCTTCTAGAATGCTGAAACAGATTCTAAAGGTGCAACCAAAATGCCAGCCTCAAAAACTCTGAAAGGACAGAACGCTATCCTGTACTATGCACCCCGTTCATGAAATCAGAGATTTTTCTATGGCACTGTGTCCCAGTGAAAGGATGCCTGTCAGTGGAATCCAAGAGTAGAACCAAGAGCCAGTCTTAGTTTGGCATAGATTTCAGCAACTAAGAATTTGGTGCTTTCTACCACCAAATTTACTTAGAGGTCATGTGCTGTGGGACAACCTTCCTGTATGCAGAGTATGCGTGATTCCCATTGGTTAATAAAGAAGCTGCTTTGTTCTACAGCAAGTCAGAATAATGCTACACAGGAAAGCCAAACTGAAAATACAAGGACGAAGGATGGGGTCTGGGAGATGTCACCGAGCTGCCAAAGCAGCAAGATATCCTAGACCACAGGTAAAGCCAGGAGCTGTATGGAAATGCCTAGATAAATAGAAATTTGAGAGGTGGAACAAGTTAGTAATAACCCTGTGCAACACGCCAAATAGTTTACAATTGATTTGAAGTCTCCAAGTGGTTATTTAGAAGCAGGACAGAGAAACTGCCAACCTTAATTTTGTTTCCAGAGTAGATTTTTCTCATCTAGAGATAGAGTGAGGGTACTCTGTACTTGGGAAACAACAGGATAGAGGAACCACCATCATGCAGAGATAAATGACCCTTCTCAGCAAGGAGCTAGACAGGCCTTTATATGTACCCTTGCTGCTTGGTGACTGGTAGATGTTTTGCATTTTTCCATTAATAACAACTTTTGTGATGACTCACATTTTGCAAGTTTTAAAAGAACCCATTTTTTTTTACTGTATTATTGACTGATAAATTATATCTAGTGACTTTCAGGCATCTAGGACCTTGGCTGTAACTGTTTTTTTTTAAAATACTTTCATATGATTACTATCCAAACATAATAATGATCTCCATGATTAAGTACTTTCCTAGCTTATGTGTGAAGTCCTAATTTCAATCCAAAGTGCAGTCAGAAAAATAAACTACTTCTATACCTTCCTAGAATAAATCCCACCTGGTCATGGTGTAGTTTTGTGCTACTAGATTCAACATTTGTCTGTCTGTTTGGGTTGTTTCTTTTGACTTTTTGTTTGTTTTATTTTTAATGTGTGAGTTTTTTCCTGTGTGTGTGTCTACCCTACATACATGCCTATGCCCATAGAGGCCAGAGAATGTTGGATTCCCAGAATTGCAGATGGTTTCCAGCCAACTTTGTGCATGCTAGCAATCAAATCCAGGTTCTCTGAAGTCATCTCTCTGGCCCTATTGGTTTGTTTATTTTTGAGGAATGGTCTAGTAACTCATGACTGTCTTCCTGTGTTAGTCTCCTATGCTAAAATGATAGGTTCTAAGCTACCATGCCCAGATTTTGTTTATTCCTCTTATGCTGCCCAAGATGGTCTAAAGTATTTATGAAATCAATCCTATAGTCTCCAAAGTGACTTGGACTAACAGTATATACCACAGTACTCTGTATGGTTTACTTTTAAAAATTTATTGTAAAAATAAATATTATACTCTGGAATAATACAAAAGTATTAAGGATCTGGAATGGTGTTACATGCATGTAATCTCAGCATTTGGGTGAGGGAGGAAGATCTGAAGTTTGAGGTCAGAATAGGTTCCTGTCTCGAAGATAGATAGATAGATAGATAGATAGATAGATAGATAGATAGATAGATAGATAGATAGATAGGGCAGCCTAGGATCCTGTCTCAAAAATAGATAGATGATAGATAGATAGATAGATAGATAGATAGATAGATAGATAGATAGATAGACAGACAGACAGACAGACATGCAAGGAGTGCCGGGAGAAATATTAAACTGTGAATTCTACCATTTTCATTGAGGATATTTGCCTTATACCAAGAGAATTTGGTATACATATTTTGCTTCTCAGCCTGTCAGTGAGTTGGCACTGGGGCTGTGAGCTGGATCCAAGGTACTGCTGTGCAGGGGTGGCCACCTGAGTTTTAATCCCATAATCCACATAAAAGGAGAGGGAACAAAGTGGTTTTGCAAAGTATCCAGGAAATCAAGCAGTCGTTCAAGAAGGCTAATTGAGCAAAATAGTAACAGGAACAAAGCAAAAGAAACTAAATGTTATTCAACTGGCTTACATGTTGCCAAGGTACGGTACACTAACCAAGGGTGTGATGTAGCAGGGCAGGAAGACATGGTGAAATGGTAAAATGGGTGCATGGGTGAGTGGGTGGCTGGGGAGCAGGCTACACTAACTCTGTGAAAGGTTATGATACTGGAGCTGCTTATTTTTTACAGACTTTCCAGTCTCTGGATGGAAGAGAGGGATCAGCTCTAAAGCAGGCCACTTCATCCAACCTACCTAGCAGAGTTAAGACACATATGGAGAAAGGGATATGTGATCAGTGAGGGGAGGAGGTGAAGTGCGCTCTCCTGAGAAAAGAGGAGAACCCAGGCTGTTCAGGAGCAAAACAGGCCACCTCGTGTGAATGGGGATGGCTGAGTGATTAAAATAGTTTCCTCCTCTTGCAAAGAACTAGGTTCAGTTCCCAGCACAGATGTGGTGGCTCACAGACATCTGGAACTCCAGTCCCAGGGAATGTGACACTGGCTTCAGGCCTCCATGGGCACTGCACACACACATGATGCACTTACCTGCATGTAGTCAAAACATTAACACACAAAAATAAATCCTAAAAAAAAGAGGCCACCTTAGGGAACTTTGGGGCTTTCTGTTTTTAAAGGATATAGCCAGTTGTGCGTATGTGTAATTCCAGAAATCCAAAGGCTAGTGCAGGAAGACAGCAATGTGCTCCAGGCCAGCTTGGACTACATAGGGAGACCCTGTCTCTAAAAGAAAAACAACAAATCAAAATGATACAAAGATTGAGGAGATGGATAAGTCTGTAAGGGTCCCGTTGTGTGAACAGAAAGACTGAGTTCCCATTCCACATCCCATAAAAACCAAGGTCGGTCGTGAATCCTTGTAACCCCAGTGATGAGGGGAACAGGGTGGGACAGACAGATGGATCCTGGGGTTGACCGGATAGCCCACAAGGTAATCTGTGAGTTTCTTTCTATCTTGAATCCTGCATGCAAATGGATGGAAATAGAAAACACTTTACTGAGTGAGGTAACCCAGGCCCAAAAAGAGGAATATGGTATTACTCACTCATAAGTGGATTCTAGCCATAATTAAACGACATTGAGCCTATAATTCGTGACCCTAGAGAAGCTAAATAAGAAGGTGAACCTAAAGAAAAACATATAGTTGTCCTCCTGGATATTGGAAGTTGACAAAATTGCCAATCAGGGGTTCGGAGCTCAGGGGTGGGGGTGAGATGGGGAAAAGGGGAGATGGGGGAGAGAAGGGAGAAGGGGAGGATGGGGAGAGCTTGAGGGAATGGGATGGTTGGGATGAAGGAGGGATGGATGTGGGAGCAGGGAAGTATATATCTTAATTAAGGGAGCCTTTTTAGGGTTGGCAAGAGACTTGACTCTAGAGGGGTTCCCAGGTGTCCAAGGAGATGTCCCCAACTTGTTCCTTGAGAAGCAGAGAAAAGGTGCCTGAAATGGCCTTCTCCTATAGCCACACTGATGAATATCTTGCATATTACCATAGAACCTTCATCTGGCGATGGATGGAGATAGAGAAAGAAACCCACATTGGAGCACTGGACTGAGCTCCCAAGGTCCTAATGCGGAGCAGAAGGAGGGAGAACACTAGCAAGGAAGTCAGGACCATGAGGGGTATGTTCACCCACTGAGACGGTGGGACAGATCTAATGAAAGCTCAACAAGGCCAGTTGGAATGGGACTGATGGAGCATGTGATCAAACCGGATTCTCTGAATGTGGCTGACGGTAGAGACTGACTGAGAAGCCAAGGACAATGACGCTAGGCTTTGATTTGACTGCTATATATATATATATATATATATATATATATATATATGCATTATTTATATATATAAATAATGTGAAATACCTCCTTACAGGTTCATACATGGAATGCTTGGTCCCTAGCTGGTGGCACTGTTTTGGGAGGTGGTAGGAGCTTTAGGTGATGCCTAGCTGGAGGAAGTATGTCACTAGTGTGGGAGTAGCTGTGTAGCCTATACCTAGTGAACTCCTTCTGTTCCCTGGCAATCATGAGGTGAGTTATCTTCTGATAAACACAGACTGATAGCTACAGATGGGATGCCCATAAGAAAGTGTCTGTCTATCCCATGGCAATGAAAAGGAGCTGGGGGCTAGGAACATCCCTCAGTTGGAAGACTACTTGGGTAACATGCTTGAAAACCATAAACGGGCTGTGGTAGCTTGAATGAGAATGTGCCCTTCTAGACTCATATATTTGAATGTTTGCCCCACACACACCAGTTGGTGGAACATTTTGGGAAGAATAGGGAGAATTGCTACTGAATGTGAGCTTTGAGACTTAAAAAGGCCACATGATTTCCACTTGTGTCTCAAGATCTGACCTCTCAGCTACTTCTCCAATGCCATTCTTGCCTGCCTACTGCCATACTCCCTTCTGTGATAGTCATGGAATGCACCATCTGAAACTTTAAGCCCCAAATTAAACATTTTTCTTCTATAAACTTCATTGTCCACCCTGCCTTCTCACAACAATAGAAATGTAACTAAAATATTGGTTGCGGTGGTATCCACCTATAATCACAGCACTGGGCATGAATTCATGATATGCTAGGCAACGTGGTGAGTTTGAAGCCAACCTGGAATAAATGAGACAAAGGCGGGAAGAGGAGGAACTGGGGTGATTCAAGCAAATAAGAGAGAGAGAAAAAGGAAGAGTCAGGGGATTTCAGTTCTATGGGAGAGTCTCAGAGAATTAGGAATAATACTAGTAAACAATAAAGTTTTGCAGCCAAACACATCTGTAGTCCAAACTTGGGAAGCACAGGATATCTCGAGCTTAAATTCTATAGAGTGTTATTCTAGAGAACAGTAAGAGCAACACAGCAATACTTCACTTAGCTGTCCTGGAATTCACTCTGTAGACCTGGATGGCCTTGAACTCACAGAGCTTCCCCAGGCCTTTGCCTCACTGAGTGCTGGAATAAAAAGCATGGGCCACCATCACCTTGTTTTTTTTTTTTTTTGCTTTATTTTTCATTAAACTCAGTGACTACCTCTTAAACATCTGCTGTCCTAATCAGCAATTGCTGTTGTGGAATATTATTTTAAATGTGTGTTACATTTTTGCTGCTTTTGTTAACAATGCATAGATTGTTACATTTGTTGGATTAAATAAAATTAACCTGGGGTCAGGAGACTGAATCAGCAACTAGCAGACAGGAAGAGGTAGGGTGGAACTAAGTGTAGCTAGGGTTTTTAAGTGGAGGTTGAGCAGAAGAACACGCACTATTTGGGGGGGGGCACCAGCAAGGAGAGAAGATAAGCTACTTGCTATTTAGCCTCTCTGGTGAGCTTAATGTCACATCAGTTTTAGAATCCTTAGTTCTGTAGAAGGACAGAGATCCAGATTAAGTTCCTTTATTGGTTGTGGTAGAATCGGTGCTTGGGGACACAGGATTCCCACATGGCTGTGGCCAGTGCAGCTGCTGGTAGCTGCCAGGGTTGCAATTGCTGTTTAAGAGAGCAGTTGTTTCTGAGGCAGCCACTGTATTTAATGAAAAACAACAGGGGCAGTGGTAGCCCATGACTTTGATCCCACCACTCAGCAGACAGGGGCAAGGGGAATCTCTGTGAGTTCAAGGCCAACCTGGTCTACAGAGTGAGTTCCAGGACAGTCAATGCTACACAGTAAAACCCTTGTCTCAAACAAACAAGCAATAGAAAGAAGAGAGAGAAAGAGAGAGAGAGAGAGAGAGAGAGAGAGAGAGAGAGAGAGAGAGAAAGTGGGAGAGAGAGAGAGAAAGAGAGAGAGTTGGTTGCAAAGATGGCTCAGCAGATAAGGACATATGAGGAGGCTTCACAGTCACCTCTAACTCCAAATCCATTGCACCTGATTCCCCTTCTGGCCTCTATAGACACCCACATGCATGTGTGCACACATACACAGACACACCAAAATGATGTGAAATTAAAACAACCTCAGTACCCATAGGAAATTCCATATACCAAACCATACTTGTGGATAACTGATTGAGGGATATCTCAATAGGATCAACTGAAGATGGCCTAACCATAAGGTTGGCTATGGGTTGGCCCGCCAAGGAGTTACTAGTCATATTTTTACAAATGCAGTACAGCGTTGATTATGTTTGGTTAGAATCATGTTTCCACATCCAGAGAAAAATGTCAATTATCTCCGTTATCAAAGTTTCCCCAGTCCTGGTTAGAGAACAGGGTACTGATTGGAGAAGTGATTTTGCTGGCTAAAGAGCTACAGAAAAGCCAAGTAGGGAGGGAACTCCAAGGGTCCTAGATGGACAGAGGAAAATGGGAGCTCTGATTTGTGTAGAGCACAAGCTGTTAAATATCTGGGGGACGTTTTTCCTCCCATTCCACTGGCTGTTTCCCATAGGATCATAGTTCTCCCCTGAGGGCAGGTTTAGAATCATGGGAAGCACAGAGCAGAGAACAGCACAATTAAACCATTAAAGGCCTCTATTGTGTCTTCCTTGTGTGTTTGCTTTCGAAGAGGGATTCTTAAGGAATGTAGGTTTGAGTCAGAAGCAGTGTTTAGGTCTCAACTTGCAAAGCTGAAACAATATGCTATTTAATGTCAACATTTTTGTTCTGGTAAAGCAACATGGTTGAGATTTAGTCTTGCTGGAAGGCAAAAACATTCTCCAAAATGGAAAGGACTGAGACCCTCTAGATCTAAGATGGGACCCTGAATTTGTCTTACTGAGGGAAGAATACACCAATTGTTGATCTAATACCAAACGGTGAGCCCTGAAATTATACATACAAATAACATGAAGTAAGTTAAAGTATGTGTGTGTTGTAGTTTCTTAGGTAGTTACCAGTATGATCCCTTATGATTTTTTTCAGATACCTATACTATTAGTTTGTTCTCCTTTCTCCCTGTGTATTTATCTCCCTTGAACCTAATTTTAACCCTGAAAACAAACAGACAAGTAACATACAGATTGAGAAGGTTACGTACATATATGCATGTAACAAAATTAATGTGATCCTAGAGAAGCTAAATAAGAAGGTGAACCTGAAGAAAATCATATAGTTTATCCTCCTGGATATTAGAAGTAGACAAGATTGCCAGGCAAACTTGGGTGCACGGGGGGTGGGAGGTGGAAGTAAGGGGAGATGGTTAGGGAGAGGGTAGAGGGGGAGGATTGGGGATGGCTTGGGGGAATGGGAGGGGGGAGGGAGGAAGGATGGTTATGGGAGCAGGGAAGTATATATCTCAACTAAGGGAGCCATTTTAGGGTTTAAAAGAGACTTGATTCTGGAGGGGTTCCCAGGCCCAAGGAGAGGTCCCCAGATTGTTCCCTGGGCAGCAGAGGAGAGGGTGCCTGAACTGGCCTTGGCCCATAACCATACTGATGAATATTTTGCATGTCACCATAGAACCTTCATCTGGCGATGGATGGAGATAGAGACAGAGACACATATTGGAACACTGGACTTAACTCCCTAGGTCCAAATGAGAAGCAGAGGGAGGGAGAACGTGATCAAAGAAGGCAGAACCAGAGGGAACCTTCATCCGACGACGGATGGAGATAGAGACGGAGACCCACATTGGAACACTGGACTGAGCCCCCAAGGTCCAAATGAGGAGCAGAAGGAAGGAGAACATGGAAAAGGAAGTCAGGACCGCGAAGGGTGCGTTCACCCACGGATACAAGGGGACTGATCGAATGAGAGCTCACCAAGGCCAGCTGGACTGGGACTGAACGAGTATGTGATCAAACCGGATTCTCTGAATGTGGCTGACATGGGGGCTGACTGAGAAGCCATTGACAATGGCACTGGGTCTTGTTTTGTCTGCATGTACTGGCTTTTTGGGAGCCTGGTCTGTTTGGATGCTCACCTTCCTGGACCTGGAGGGAGGGGGGAGGAACTTGGACTTCCCACAGGGCAGGAAACCCTGACTGCTCTTGGGACTGGAGAGGGAGGAGGAGAGGGAGTGCGGGGAGCAGGAGGGTATTGGGAGGAGGGAAGGAAATGAAAATTCTTATAAATAAAAAAAAATCCAGAAATTTGAAAGGGAACAAAAAGGCATATATGAGAGGGTTTGAAGAAAAAAGAGTAAAAGGAGAAATGATGTTTAATTGTGGCAAAATATTTGTTTGCTATGTAAAGATGTGTTGCATTTGTTTAATTATATGTAAAAATGTGTTGCTGTTTTACCTTGTCTGCCTAAGGCACCTGATTAGTCTAACAAAAAGCTCTACAGCCAATAGCAAGAAAGAGGTATAGGCAGGACTTGCAGACAGGAAGACTAAGTAGGAGGAGAAATTTAGGCTTAAAACGGAAGAAAGAAAAAGAGATACCAGGGAGAAACCAGTGGCCAGCCAGACACACACGGAGGAAGCAGGAAAGCAGGACATACAGAATGCAAGGTATAAAGCCCCAAGGAGAAATGTAGATGTATAGAAACAGGTTAAATTAAGTTAAAAGAGCTAGTGGGACGAGCCTAAGTCTTAACCAAGTGCTTATAATTAATAATAAGCATTCATAATAAATGATTTGGGAGTTGGTTGGTGGCCCAAGAAATATTACATTATCACCTCTTCCTACTACATTCCTTAGCATAAATTATAATTTATTAACAACTAAGCAATAATCCTGATACAATTATCTCACTTAATCCTCAGTGGCCTTCAGAAGTAGGCATAGAAAATAAGCTTGTTAAGTTTTTGTGTGTCTATGACTACCAGCTTGGTGACTGTAGACTTCAACTGTTTAAAGTTTTGACAAAAAAAAAGTTTCAAGATGTTCTTTGATAAGCAATGACTTTAGGAGGACTAGTATCTGAAAACTAGTTTATTGTTTTGTTTTTTTTTTAGCACCTGTAGAACATTAGTCTTTTATCACTCCAGTCTTCTATAAAAAGAATCCAGGAATAGTTAATGTATAAGCAATAGCTATTATAATGGTCTTACTAATTGGCCTTCTAGTGACAAAATACAGGAGATCTTGGCCAAACAGAGATAATACTTATAATTCAAATTTCTTAGCTAAGGTGATTTTATATTTCTTCTGTAGACTCTTCTCAAACTCACAGAGGTCTCCGTGCCTCTGCCTCCTGAGTAATGGGATTAGAGGAGTGGAGCACCAGTGCCCCACAAATTTTATATTTCTTATGGCATCTTGAAACTAAGATGAGTGTATGTGCACAGTGGTTGAGAAGAATTTTAAGGACTTTTATACATAATAAATCTGCATAGGAATAGTTTTGTTTATATTTTTAAAAAATATCTTTATTGTTTTTATTTTATGTATGAAGTGTTTTGCTTACATGTATGTCTGTATACCATATGTGTGTCTGCTGACCACCAAGGCCAGAAGAGGGCATAAGACCTCCTGAAATTGGAATTATAGTTGTGGGTCCTGGGGATTTGACCCAGTTGTTTGGAAGAGCAGGCAGTGCTCTTAGCCATTGAGTCATCTCTCCAGCCCCAGGGATAGTTTGAAAAACAAAACAACAATAACAAACTCTGTGAAAAATACCTGGGCACTGCTGCAAAAGTACTTGATTGTCTCACACACAGATGAGTTAATCCATCTCCCAGTAGGAAACTATGTAATTATGCATGATGTTTGTATTTAACATTTTCTTTTTCTTAAAAGAATGATGTTAAAACTTAAATGTAGCATAAAAGGTAAGAAGTGAAAAAAATTTAAAGGCTAGGAAGGACCTGGGAATTAATATTCAACAACTAAAATATTTTCATTTTGATAGATAAATTCTCAATTAAACACAAGTGTGTTCTGAATTCCTGAGCATATTAAGTATTATATTTGTTTTCTCAAGTACCAGATCTTTAACCCTTTACTTGTCATAAAAATGCATTTATTTTTAAAAACCAGGAGGTGGGTATGATGATGCAGACCTAGAATCCTAGCATCCGGGAGACTGAGGCAATGTCAAACACAATTGAGATATCAGGGCCATCCTGGGTTACATAGCAAGTTCAATGCCAGCCTGGGCTACTTAACAAGACTATCTCAAAAATAAACAATAGAGCAAAGTCAGGATTTTAAAACTGAACTTTCTTTTTTAAAAATATTTATTTATTTATTTACTATGTATACAATGTTCTGTATGTGTGTATGCCTGCAGGCCAGAAAAAGGCAGCAGACCTCATTACAGATGGTTGTGAGCCACCATGTGGATGCTGGGAATTGAACTCAGGACCTTTGGAAGAAGCATCAATGTTCTTAACCGCTGAGCCATCTCTCCAGCCCCTAAAACTGAACTTTCATTCAAAGTTCAAACTCTTGACTTCTGAGATGACAGAAAAGTTCTCTTTTTCTGAAACAAACATAAAACTACTTAGAGTTCAGAAGAGACTGCATCCAAAACATGTCAGACAAGAGAAAGCTGCTGTTGGCTGGTAGCAGGTACTTCTGTCCCATTAAATTCATCATTCTGAAAAAACTAGAGTTGTTTTCGATGACCTGTGACGATAAATCCAGCTCTATAACAGACATATCATCTTCGGTCAATGGGAGCATCTGAAGATGCATGTCATCGAGGGAAGGCAAGTGCTTTGCCATCTCACGTAATTCTGACAAGTTGCAAGCATCAAGTGGTAAAAGGACACGGCCACTATTTCCACGCTGTGTTTCTACAACTGGGTAGAGAACACTGTTTTGGAGACCTTCTTGGATTAACTACAAGGATCCACCCAAAATCAGCTCTCTGATCTGTGAGAAACAATCATTTACAGTACATTAAAATAATGCTGGTTTAAAATTATTTTCCATGGGTTGGAAAGATGGCTCAGCTGTTCTTAAAGAGAATCTGGCTTCAGTTCCCAACTCCCACGCAGCCGATCACAATCAGCTCTCAATTCAGTTCCAGGAGCTCTATCACCCTCTTCTGGCCTCAGAGGGCACCCAGGCAACACACAATCCACAGACATGCATGCAGGCAAAACATCCACACACATAAAGTAAAATTGGATTACAATTAAAATAAATTTCCAAAGAATTAAATTTGTGCTGTGCTTTGAATATCTTATTTCATTTAGTAAAATCTACTCTTATTAAGCTCAGAGTTATTGTAGAGTATAATGAGACTATAAGAGTGTGAAGAGACTACTTTCAAACTCTATGGAAGGAAACACAGCTCATAATCCTCCTATTAGGTAATGTGACAATATATGCATACAAAATGCTGGAGCTTCAAGGCAAAACTAACTTTTCCTTGCTTAGGTTGTTTCTCTTAGATATCTGGCTGTGGTGATGAGAAAAATAACTAGTGCTTATGCTCACTGAGGCTCTGCACAGACAAACCTCACAACATTCATGTAGGACATGGAGACAAAGGACACCTATCAACATAAAGCACGTGTTTTTCCTTGGGGCAGGAACCAGAGTCCTTTGTCCTGGTCCACACATTCCACATCTTCTGCAGCATCTATGAAACTTCATGGTAGGCTACCTTGTACACTTCCTAAATCTCAGTCTTCACCATTCTTTTGCAGTGTTGGGTAATCACATTTTCTGTACAGGAGAAATACTGACCTTAGACAATGCTCTAAACCCATCTTTGAAAACCCAACAGAAAGGGTAAAACAAGTAATACAAATTCTGAAGACAGTGAAGTTCTCAATGTTACACCTAGGAGCACTATATCGAACAGTTACAGAACATAATCTTCAACCCCACATTATAATCTCAAAGATAATGTATATGCTGGGCAATGAAACAAAGCTCTACAAACTTAAATGAACCAGAATTTATTTTTCTACCCCAAAGGATTGAAGTTCGAAACAAAGAATAAATTGATACTAGAATCAACCCAATGCAAATGAAATAGTTTTCTTCTAAATAATTCATGCAGGTCAAAGATGAAATACAAAAATGGTGCAGCGGCTATAAAAAACAGGATGGCAGTTTCTGGGGGAACAACAATTCAGTGTATAATCTAACTACACCATGACTTCTACCGTAGTAATATGATAATAGCTAACAAATTTTCTATCCAAGATAATTAAAGAGAAGGGGAACAAAAAAGTATGCATGTTTTCTCTCAGAATGCAGACTGTAGACTTGATGATCTATGCATATGTATCATTATTTAAGCCTGTGTGTATATATCCATCATGAAGGAAGAAGGGGACTACTTGGAGGGAGGAAGGAACTACCAAGAAGGGTTAAAAGGACGGAGAAAAGTAATGAGGTGGTGGAATATGAGCAAAGTACAATGATATATATATATCATTTTCATATATATATGAAAATGTCATGATGAATCTCATCATTTTCTAGGCTAACTAAAACAATTAAGTCAAAAAAATCAGCAATTCATCCTAAGACAAGACATCACATTATGATCATGGGAGCTGGCCCTCTGGAGACCACCTCCATGCAGCAGATTATCTAGTGCTGTAGTCTACTTATTCTCAGGTTCAGACTGTGGGGAGGTTTCTTGCTGTTTACAGAGGTTTAGAGGGTTTTATCCTCTAATAATTGTCAGCATTCTTTTTATAATGTTCTGTGTTATTTATTTTATCTTTACATCATTTCCAGTATTGAAAATATAAATTGTACAGACTTTTTTTTTTTTGAGGGTGGAAGGACTGGTTCTTTATTTCAAAATGTCACGCGTTGATATTCAGTATCAAAACTGTTGCACTATGGGGTTCTCTCTCTGGACAGGAGTAAAAATAAGCCAGGAAGCTGCAGCGTGTCCACCTACAACAGGACTTGAAGAGACTACCTGAACATGGCAACTGGGCGGGGACACTAGAAAGATCGGCACACCGCCAGCTCACAGACTGCAAAGGATTCTCACAGCCAATGGGTGGACCAAGATAACCCAAGTCCCCAAAATCAAAATTTCAAAATAATATAAAATTTAAAAAGTTTTTTTTTTTACATAAGCTATTCAAGATTTCTCCAGCACTGACTGATATGAAGCACAACGAGATGGCACTTTAAGAGACAGCAGCTTTGGGAAAGGCAATGAGATGGTCCACATGGCTAAATCAGTGGCACGAACATAATCTTTCTTTTCTTTCTTCCTCAGGGCAGGTGAACACTAAGGGGGCATCATGATCCGTGTGAGCAGTTAGGACGGGGTGGAAGGGAGACCAGTGGGTCTCAGGGCTGGGGCCGCAGGGTAGCATGCCTGCCTGGCACGCACAAGGCCGGGGAGTGGGGCATCTCAGACGCCTCACCGGCTCATTTGGTCACGCCTGATGGAAAAAGTAAAACATAAAAACAAGGTTAAAGTTGTTCAAAGATATCAAAGATGGAAACCTTCACAGCCCGGAAGAGTTTTTTGTTTTGGGCTAACTTCCTAGAATTCCCTGTGGTTTGGCTAGGACTTGGTGCAGAGAACCGAGGTGTCCCACAGTGGAACCTGCTGGGCTCTGGCTGTAAGCAAGGCAGGCCCAGTCCTGTGTTCCTCTTGTATGGAGAGAGCAGTATCCATTAGGCCGACAAGATGGACAGAGGAAAATGGGAGCTCTGATTTGTGTAGATAAAATAAATTTAAACAATTCGTAGCAACAAATCCAGCCATACAGAAAGTAATAGAAGGAAAATCGCAACCCAAGGAATCCAACATTGCCAACATTGCCTACAATAACCCAGATCTAGCGACCCTTCACAACCACAACTCAAAGAAGAGAAACACACAAACTCTACTACTACTACACACACACACACACACACACACACACAAAATCATAACCGGAATCAACAACCACTGGTCATTAATATCACTTAATATTAATGGACTCAACTCACCTATAAAAAGGCACAGAATACGAGATTGGATACAAAAACAGGATCCAACATTCTGCTGTTTATAAGAAACACACCTCAACCACAAAGATAGACATCTACTCAGAGTAAAGGGTTGGGAAAAGGTTTTCCAAGCAAACGGACCTAAGAAACAAGCGGGTGTGGCCATTCTAATATCTAACAAAATTGACTTCAAACTAAAATCAATCAGAAGAGATGGAGATGGACATTTCATACTCATAACAGGAACAATTAATCAGGAGGAAGTCTCAATCCTGAATATCTATGCCCCTAACATAAAAGCACCCACTTATGTAAAAGAAAAACTTTTAGAACTCAAGGCAGTAATCAAACCACACACACGAATAGTAGGAGACTTCAACACACCTCTCTCACCAACAGACAGGTCAATCAGACAGAAACTCAACAGAGAAATAAGAGAATTACTAGAGGTAATGAATCAAATGGACTTAACAGATATCTATAGAACATTCTACCTAAGAAGGAAAGAATATACCTTCTTCTCTGCAGCTCATGGAACCTTCTCGAAAATTGACCACATACTCGGTAATAAAGCAAACTTCCACAGACACAAAAAAAATATTAGTAACCACCTGTGTCTTGTCGATCACCATGGAATAAAGTTAGAATTCAATAACAATTCGAACACCAGAAAGCCTACAAACGTGTGGAAGTTGAACAGTCAACTACTGAGTTATCCCTGGGTCAAGGAAGAAATAAAGAAAGAAATTAAAGTCTTCCTTGAATTTAATGAAAATAAAGACACAACATACTCAAACCTATGGGACACAATGAAAGCAGTGCTAAGAGGAAAGTTCATAGCACTCAGTGCCCAATTAAAGAAAACGGAGAAAGCACACATTGGAGACTTAACAGCACACCTGAAAGCTCTGGAAAAAAAAAGAAGCAGACTCACCCAGGAGGAGTAGAAGACGGGAAATAATCAAACTGAGGGCTGAAATCAACAAAATAGAAACACAGAAAACAATCCAAAGAATCAATGAAACAAAAAGTTGGTTCTTGGAGAAAATCAACAAGATTGACAAACCCCTAGCCAAACTAATCAAACGGCAGAGAGAGAACACTCAAATTAATAAGATCAGAAATGAAAAGGGGGACATAACAACAGACACAGAGGAAATTCAGAGAATCATTAGATCTTACTACAAAAGTTTATATGCCACAAAGTTGGAAAATGTACAAGAAATGGATTGGTTTTTAGATAAATACCATTTACCAAAGTTAAATCAAGACCAGGTGAACAATCTAAATAGACCCGTTAGTCGCGAAGAATTAGAAGCTGTTATCAAAAACCTCCCGACCAAAAAAAGCCCAGGGCCAGATGGTTTAAATGCAGAATTTTCTTCATCTTTTAGAGCTCGGTTTTCAATCACCTTTATCCCTCTCTCGCTCTCATCAGCAGCCTTTTCTGCTTCCTCTAGCTTCTGTAGAGCAGTGGCAAGGCGCTCCTGAGCACGGTCCAGCTCCTCTTCAACCAGCTGGATCCTGCGGTTCAAGGAGGCCACCTGGGCTTCAGCCTGCTCCTGGGCCTGCCTTTCGCCCTCCACTTCCCACTGGAGGCGCTTGGCCCTCTCCTCGGCTTCATCCGCCTGCTGTTGCAGAACCTGGATCTTGCGCTTCACCATCTCGATGGTGGTGATCCCGGCCATGGTGCCCACCCAGCTGCTTCTGGAATTCGAGGTCCTACCTCCTCCACTCGGCTTGCCTGTACAGACTTTTTAAAAGTTCTAATTCATTCTATGCATTTGTGGCAAGTTTGACACTGCAAAAGTACATTATCAAACTGATTTCATACATAAGACAGCCTCATTTACTAACCCCATTCTTTCACCCATCACTGGTCCCCTGTCTGTACTCCAGTCATGTCATATACATATGTACATACATATATATATATACACATATATGTATATACACATATATATGTGTGAGACATAAAATAAATATATAATATTTACATATGAATATATGTATATTTATTTAGACAAGTAACAGTATATGTTCAACTGTTTATTGTTGAACCTGAATTCAACACATGAGAGAAACTGTGCAAGAGTAAAAACACTGCAACATCCTCAAAAAACCTAACGAAAGCACAAGATTAATTCATCAACTACCTAAACTAATGGAATCATATGTAGTGTTATAAAAATTGGCTTACATTTTTCATTACTGAGAAAAAAATCAACCACTTAAATTAGTATTCTGACCAAGACAATTGATTTATTTCTAAGATATATTTTGTTCCCTTTTATGCTACTTCATACTAATTTTTCCACATCATATATATATACATACATACATACATATATATATATATATATGTGTGTGTGTGTGTGTGTGTGTAGACATATGTTGTTTGTTTTTGTTTTCTGAGACAGAGTTTTTCTGTGTAACAGTCCTAGCTGTCCTGGTACTGGCTCTTTTCGACCATGTTGGCCACAAACTCACAGAGATCCATCTGCCTCTGCCTCTGAGTGCTGGGATGAAAGGTGTGCACCACCACTTCCCAGCCTATCAATAAATACTTTATACCTACCTTTGTATGATGTTCCATGGCATCCAATTCGCCTTGATTGAAAGCCATGCTTCCTATATGCTCATAAAGAGAAGGTGACAAGGAAAACATAATGTTGCAGTCTATAGCAAATCGGACATCTTGTAACCTGTTAGATTTTATTTTTTGTACAGAAGATCCAAGTTTGGTTCCCAGCACTCACATGGTGGCTCAAAAACATCTATATCTCCAGTTGCAGTGGATCTGATGCCCTCTCCTGGTCTCAGCAGACATACACAAGGCATACAGAAATATTTACAGAGAAAACACTCAAGCACATTAAATCAATAATTTTGAAAAAAACCTCAAAGGCAGGTATGGCACCTCAGGTCTGCAACACTCCACTCTCACTGAGCAGGTCTGCCAGACAGAAAATTAACAGAGAAATAAGGGAACTAACAGATGTTATGACCCAAATCGACTTAACAGACATCTATAGAACATTCGACCAAAACACAAAAGAATATACCTTCATCCCTGCACCTCATGGAACCTTCGCTAAAACCGAGCACAAATCTGGTCATAAATCTCAACATACACACACACACACACACACACACACACACACACACACACACACACACAGAGTAAATTGGAATAAATCCCTGTATAGTATCAGATCACCAGGGCTTAAACAAAATCAGAAATAAAAAGAGGGACATAACAACTGAAACTGAGAAAATTCAGAGAATCATCAGGTCACGCTTCAAAAACCTATAATCCAAAAAAATTGGAAAACTTAAAGGAAATGGACAGTTTTCTGGGTAAGTACCACATACCAAAAACTAAATCAAGAACAGACAAGCAATTGAAATAACCCTATAACCCCTAAGGAAATAGAAGCAGTCATTAAAAGTCTTCCAACCAAAAATAGCACAGGATGAGATGGCTTCAGCTTAGAATCTGGCCAGAATTTCAAAGAGCTAATACTCCTCAAATTGTTCCACAAACTAGGAAGAGGAGGGACATAGCCAAACTACTTTTTTGAGGCTACAGTTACTCTGATACCCAAATCATACAAAGACTCAACAGTGAAAGAGAACTACAGACCAGTCTCCCTCATGAACATAAATGTAAAAATACTAATAAAACACTGGCAAACTGAATGCAAGAACACATTGGCTGAAGGAGCTTCAGCCAATAGCTGCTGAGATACCAGCCCACTGGGGCGTGGTCTCTTTCTCTTTAGAAAGCAGCAGCCGCCCTCGTCTCACACTTGCCACAAGACTCCTTTCCTGGCTGTCCTGTAGGAAAGTGTTCTGTAAGTTTCCCCCCTCAAATAAATAACCCTTTGAATCCAAACTGGATTGGGATTGTTTGGCGCATAATCTGGCACTCAGCGTTTAGTTTTAGAACTGTGTTCATGCTAAAAGGCTCTGCAGCAACAGAGACCTGGGGTGGGGTCCCCCAGGCTCTGCTTTCTGGCATCGTTAAGTTTATGCAGACAGCAGCACCTGTAGAGGGAAAAGAGGATGCTGACTGCTGACCGAAGTAATGGGGGGAACGAGGGGACTTCCAGGAAGGAGCAGGTTGGAAAGCTGCCTTTGCGTGGTAATGCAGCAGCTGAAAAGCCATGGAAGGAGAAAAAGTCTGGGAAACTGAAGTCTTGAGAATAAAATCTAAGTGGAATGTAAGCAGCCGAACAAGGAGGGATGTGGCTCAGTGCAAGGCCTATCGTGCACTTTAGCTCAAAACAAACAATAATGTGGTTTAATATTTGTGAATCTGCATAGGCCTCCCCTGAGGGTCCTGACAGGATTCCTGCTCACCTGTAGCCACTAAGAGCACTTCACCTGTAGGCACTTCTGCACACATTTGCTGTTTCCTTGTAACCGGTGGGCCCACCACTCTTGTCTCAAGGCTCTAGTCTCTCTGCCCCTCTCTGCCTCCTCTGCCCCCTCTCTCTTGTCTTCCAATAAACCTCCTATGTGAGCCTTATCGCATGGCGTGACTTCTCTTCACTGCTTTTATATTATTATTATTAATTATTAATTATTATTATTACAACAGTGAGATCTGTCTCACCCTCAAAGGAAGCCAGGGCAGGACCTGAAAAAGCTTAGTCGCTAGCGTCTAGCCCTGCAGAGATGAAGACAGGGTCCGACATAGGCATGCTTACGATACTAAAATGTTTTGAGACTGGAAGCAGGCTCTACATTATGTTGTGGATCAGATTGCTTATCTTTACTGAAAGGGAGATTAGAACCAGAAAGACAATAGTGGGTGTTAACTGGAGAGACACGGGATTAAGCATAAAGCAAGAAAAGTAGACCTTAGGAAAACAGAATGACTCCTGTTTTTGAAGCCAAAGGAAACATTTTGAGGAGAGTTAAGGAGCCTGAGATTTCTTGTCAAGCAGATTGTGAGTTACCATTGAAATATACATAAGAGATAGCAGTGATGTACTCAGAGATAACATATAGAAATTTTGCAATCAGGGATTGCCTTGTGACGCGGGAATCATATATGTTCATTTTTGCATTGCCTTGTTAGAGTGTATTGACTACTTGAAGTTCCATAGGTGTTATCTGTAGTGAGGATTTAAGTATACATGAAAAACAAATACAGCACACTGGGAAAATACTATTGTAATGGAGCAGACTTGGTTACTCTTCTACTTAAGAATAAAAGTGATAATTGTTGCTTAATGAACCACTTGCATCTGGAACATTTTTTCTGATATTGAAATCATGAATTAGGTTCTAAGCATGAAGCACAGTTCCGTTTCTACCGGTGGTGCTGGATGCCTCCCCATACAGGAATTAAGATCCCAGGACCTCGATAAACCTCAAATGTAAGTGCCTCCACCTATGGTTCCCAGCTGCATACTTACTGTCTAGGGTGAGGCGGTTGTAAGAAATGGTTAGTACAAAAGCCTAAGTGATGTCTTAATCTTGTCTCTTCCCAGCAGTGCCTGATTGGGCTCATTGAAATCTAAAAGTGGACGTGACGCTAGGTGGTTTGTTTCTTTTCATTGTTTACTTGGCTTGCTATGAGAGGGTTTTTGCCACCCTTCCAATACTCCCTGTTTTCCTTTTCCTCTATAATTATCTGTTGAAGCAGGCAGTGTGGTATAACATAATTTACTAAGATGTTTCGAACTACTAAAGGTAGAAATGAAATCAAAGCAATATTATTTGTTTTGATGGTAGGCTATAAAATTAGTTCAAGTTTGGAGCGACTAGGGTGTTCAAATGAACTTGCTCTTATAGCTGAGTGTGATCACACACACCTGTAATCCTGGTCTTCAAAAGACTCCAGGAAGAAGACGACTGAATGAGAATTCAAAACCAGTGTGGGCCATATAGTAGTTCCCCAGCCTACAGAGAAAGACATAGCTCACAAAGCGACCAACCAAAGAAATTGATATTTTAAACATTAGTTTTTCACTCAGAGTCTTGCTCTTCCAGTTACTGGAAGGCTAGTTCTAACCTACTGTGTACCATATTAGCATAACGTCTACAGACAAGCCACTTAATCAGCCATTCTGAAGAAAAGAATTCAAACATTGCAGTCAACCTATAACCATTTCATATACTTTCCTTAAAATTCTTATCCATATACAAACAAATTTTAAAATTAAAAAGACATAAATTAAAGCTATTAACATTTTGAAAGTTTCCTGTCTTTTTGCTCATTCCAATAAAAACAATTACCAAACACTTCTGTGATCTTGATATTAATTTGTTATTAGTAGGGGAAAGAGGTTAACATGTTTTCAAAATTACTTGAACTGGTGTTTTTGTATTTGCTTTAAAGAGTTTTTTTCTGTTTTTCTTTGAAGCGAAGGGGGAGCGACCTTTGAAAAGCCAAGCACAAACAAACCTGCATCTGAAAGCAATGTCTTGATATTTCATAAAAGGTAACAAAGCTTTTAATTTTATTTAATGAATAGGTTCTTATAAGTGTGCTTTGATTCCCTAGAGACAATAAAACTTATATTGTAAAGGTGCTTTCAAGACAAACATTAGGACCCAATTTTCCTGTTTTAGGAGTTAAGATTCCAGGTGATATGATGTCTGTATAATTCTGGTGTGTATGATGCTAGAGAAGAACAGATTCAGACCACAGTTCCACCATTCTAAGGCGATGCTCAGGTTTGTGCTGTGTTCTGTAACTAGTTCTCAGAAACTGTAGAATCAGATGGTGAAAGCTGAGCCATCTCTAGTTCAACATTTGAGTCTTTTATTCTCCGAAGGTTAAGGATGACTTCAAAGAGCTTTGGTTTTACTGTCTAAGACTGTCAGTATTAATTATATTAGAAATTAAACTAAGAAAATGTCAATATAAACTCAATTTAAAATAAAAATCTCATTATGTGGTTTCAAAAATAAAACGGATTATTTATTTAGTTGCTTCTTTTTTTGGTTGGTTTTTTTTGGAGACAGGTTTTCTCTGTGTAGCCCTAGCTTTCCTGGTACTCTCCCTGTAGACCAGGCTAGCATCGAACTTTGAGATCTACCTGTCTGTGCCTCCCAGGTGCTCAGATTAAAGGTGTGTGTTACCACCCCCTACAATGCTTTGAATTTTTAATAAACTTTCTGGGTGAGCAAGATGGCTCAGCACGTGAAGGCACTTATCACCAAGCCCAAAGACCTGCTTTCATTTCCCAGACCCACGTGGTAGGAGAGAACCGACTGCTTCAGGGTGACCACCAGCTGTAGTCTCTGTCTCTGTCTCTCTCTCTTTTACACACACACACACACACACACACACACACACACACACACACATAAATGTAATAAAATTAAAACATTTCTAATGCAAAACAATTTTATTGGGCAGCCAAACATGGTCTCCCACTTTTAAATTCAGATTTCTTGAATAGCTGACTAATGAAAGCTGGTGAGAATCTGTCTGCTACTGCATTCAGACTGTCGTAGCAGCCAGTCTAGGCAGCAATGTACACATGAGAGGATGAGAGTGAGAAGAACAAACAGCATCTTTGTTTTGTTGTAGTGATACTAGATACACCTTGGAGAACTTTCTCTAGACTAGATCAGCAGTTGTCTGGATTGGAGGTGGGGAAGTTTGATACAGATTGACAGGAAGCAGTCTGTTATTTGTATGACCTGGGGAATGACCTCACCTTTTTGTACTTTGAATCTCTTGCATATAAGTATGGAGATAGGTTGAGTGGTGGTGCATGCCTTTAATTAGGCAGAGGCAGGCTAATCTCTGGGTTTGAGGCCAGCCTGGTCTAGAGACAAGTTCCAAGACAACCAGAGCTACACAGAAAAAACCGGTTTTTTGAAAAATAAAAGAAAGAAAGAAAAAGAGTGGAGATAAATGGGAGTTGGTTCAGTGGTTTAGAGTCGTTCCTATTCTACCAGAGGACCCAAATTCAGTTCCCAGTTATCCACCTTGGCTGGTTACAACCACCTGTAACTCCAGCTCCAGGAGAATCTGATGCCCCTCTTGTGACCTCCATAAGCACTCACATGTGTGTGTGGTTATGCATATACAGACACAATATACATAAATAAAAATAGATCCTTTTTACTTTTTTAATGGAGGTAATGGCAGACTCTCCTTTACGAGTAGTTCTGACTATTTATTGAGTGTTCATATAGGTCAACTGTTCTTAAGTTTTTCATGCATATTAACTCTTGATACTCAGAGACAATTTTCCCTTAAGGCATAATGGCAAACAAGGGAGTACAAGCAATGGAGCATTTAGAGGGGCATAGATAGAGATGAAAGTGTTTAGGTTATTGAATAGGCTTGTAGACTACTTGGTACAGAAGATCTATGGGCCTGAAACATACCTTTAAGGATAATGTGTGGGTTGATAATGTCATTCACAAGGAAATTTGATTTGTTATTTGTGGTGCTGAAGATTGAGCACAGAGCACTTCACAAGCTGAACAAAACACTGAGATGTATCCCCGGTCCCAGAAGTACATTTTATTTCCCCTGCATTTTGTGCCTAAAACTGCTGTAACCTCATGGTGTGCTCTCCTTCTGCTTTAAGGAATACATTGTATTTAGTTATTTAAAACTTAAAGGCTAATGTTTGGTTCTGTTGTTACAATTTGTGTGTGTGTGTGTGTGTGTATGATGGATAGACTTGAAATAATGCAGACTTGAACACAGAAGGAAATGTTTTTGATTGCCTTCTTAAAATATTCTTCTAGGACTAGTGGGCATTCATCCATTAATAGTCAACCTGGTATATTTTCCAGGTCTGAAAAAATCAAGGACCCAAGACCACTTAAGGATAAATCATTTATTCAGCAGTGTATTCAAAAGCTCTATGAGGTATTCTATAATTTAAATTGTCTGATTTGAGTGTTTTTTCTCTCAACATTTTTTTCTAATCCAAAATTTTCAATGCTTCATAAAAATGATTGTAGTTTCTTACAGAAAATGATTATGGACATAGTGTATCCATCAAGTCTCTACAAGCCCCATCTACTAAAGATTTCCTCAAGATCTTTACCTTTCTTTATGACTTCCTGTGCCCATCATATGAACTTCCTCTCAAGAAATTTGAAGAAGAAGTTCCAAGAATTTTTGGAAATTTGAACTCTGAAACCACATCCGATCCAGATACAGGGCAGCGTTTCGGTCACCCCTGCAGCCTCAGCTTCGTCCTTTGCAACCCTTGGGACAGGATTCGGTCATCCTGAAGTCTCCAAGGCAACAGTCAGCTTTCCAGTATTGCTGTTAGCGAGTCTGTATTTGCCAGTAGATGCCCACTGTACTAACGTGCCAAGTGTTTATTGCACATCTGCTCCCATCATGTCCTCCAGTGCCCTAAAGTGTGTGAGGAGCCCCTCACTGGGTGGGTGGGGCACCTGCCGCATTGGCTCCTGTATTCAGGACTGTGTTGTATGGAATAATCATCCCCATAGATTTTATACACATAGTAATTTCCCTTTTTATATGTCAAGTAAATATTTGTAAAGGTTATGCTCACACAAAAGAATTATTATGATAATTACTAATATATTTTTTCCATGTTTCATTGCCTGAATAAAAACTGTTTACCACTGTTAAATCTGAGGTGTGTCTTCCTGGTTGTCAGTTGATTTATCCTTGCATATTTCTGGTAGCCTCTCACGGGTTCCATATTTCTGTCTGAAAATAGATGACATTTTCTTCTGCTCATTTCCCAGGGTTTCATGCATTTCACTGGGCATGTAATTGAAAACAAAACAAGCTCTGGAATTCTGATCCCGCCATTGAAACCACCATGATGGCGTCTGTGCAAACAGATTTTTGCTGAGTGCTCCTAGGTGTTACCTAGAGACTAGTCCATCCTGGCATTTCAACCCCCCCAGAAGCCAAGTTACTCCGAGCTTTCCACCTTGCTGAAGGCCCCGGGGTGAGCTGGAGCTGGGGAGAGCACAGCTGGTGCGCTGTGTGTTTTCTAGGTTAGTACAGGAAAAATGTGAGTGTTGGTTGGGCCATCTCTCCAGCTAGGGTGGGTCAGGGCAGAACTGGAAGAGAGCAGTGGATACTCAAGACCTCTTTTTACAATTTAGCTGAGGGATGAGGAAGTCAGGATGCGTTATTTGCTTATTGTGAATCTCTGCAGCCTGTGATGGTCCTGGTTTGGGGGACAGGGTACCAATTTGTTCTGACTGCAGAGGGCATCTACAACAGATCTCATTTTCCTTTTTTTTAATATTTATTTATTTATTTATTATGTATACAATTCTGTGTGTGTGTATGCCTGCAGGCCAGAAGAGGGCACCAGACCTCATTACAGATGATTGTGAGTCACCATGTAGTTGTTGGGAATTAACTCAGGACCTTTGGAAGAGCAGGCAATGCTCTTAACCTCTGAGCTATCTCTCCAGCCCCCAGATCTAATTTTCTTAGCATTGTTGATGAAGTAAGATGAAAATTGACCTTAGATAAGACTGTCCAAGATAAGACCATCCTGATTTCAATCAACAACAGGATCCAGGCAGTGGTGGTACATGCTTTAAATCCCAGTGCTCAGGAGTCAGGCAGGTGGACCCCTGTGAGTTCAAGGGCCAGCCTGGCAGTCTACATACAAAGTTCCAGGACAGCCAGAGCTACACAGAGAAACTCTCAGACAGCTTCGCCTAGTGTAAAGCTTTGGCAAGAAAGTTTGAAGTAAAGGTTCTAGCTAAGCTTGGGGCAAAAGGCAGGCCCCCTAATGCCCTCATTTAGATGGAGAATGCTAGAAGTGAGCTAAGGTCTGACTTTATAAATTTCCCTCATAGAAGTGCTGCTTATGAGGCTTGAGATGTATGTACTAAAGCAGATGTTCTGGAAACCAGTGAATCCACATATTGCCATTGATTTACATTATTTAGAAAGATGGAAATGCTAGCCCATGTCACAGAGTAGGAAGAATCGGGCCTTAGATCCCAAACCCACATCCAAGTCCAGGCTAGATAGCTTGCTCTACATATTTGAACGCTTGGTCACCAGAGAGGGTGTTATTTGAAGAGATTAGAAGGATTAAGAGATGTGGCCTTGTTGGAGGAAGTTTGTCACTGTGGGTGAGCTTTGAGGTTTCAAATGCCTCTGCCAGACCAGAGTGTGTATCTCTGCCTGCAGATGAGGATGTTGCTCTCGGTTACTGCTCTGGCACCATGTCTGCCTACTGCCATGCTTGATGCTAATGGACCAAACCTCTGAACCTATAAGCCTGTCTCCGATTAGATGCCTTCTCTTCTAAGTTACCTTGGTCGTGGTGTCAGCAATAGAACAGTGACTAAGAAAGGGTGTGTTGTCCTCGTGTGTGTTTGTGTTGCATATGGGTGCTGTAGGAGCACCTCAGACGAGTTACAAGTGGCTATGGGTCACTGTGTAGGTGCTGGGAATTGAACCTGGGTCCTCTGGAAGAACAGTCAGTAGTCTGGACATTCTCTCCAGCCCCAGACTGCTTTAGTTTAGACCTTCCTTGATTCTGTATCCAAGTGATGAAGAAACTAGGGTCTTGTTCTCCTCAGTTCTCTCCTAAGGAGCAAATGCCATTCCAACCGCCCGTACCAACACTGCTGTGATTACAGTAGGCACTGACTGTTTCCCTGAGAGAAGCCCCTGAGGGCCAAGCTACATTTCCCACATATCAGATGTACGGAGTTCTTAAGACAGAAACATAGCACATGTATTCAGCAATAAGACTTTGGAGTTAGGCAATTTTGTTCTAGACATTGGAAATGACAGGTAAATTGGTTCTTATCAGTGCAGTTAGCTGCTGGGATGCACACAGGAAGAGGTGTGAGAAGAAGAGTTAGCTTCCAGACAGGCTCCTGCTGTGAGGTTTAATATGAAATGCACCTCTCATTGGGAAGGGCTGCCACTTCCATTGTCTTGCGTGAAATTTAAACTTTTCGCAAGCACTTTGTTTTTGTTTTACTTTCTGTGAATGATGCAGGTCACAACACTGTACATGTTTGGAAGTTAAAGGATTCCTTCAGGAGTCTTCCACCATGTGCGTCCTGGGAACCAAACTGAAATCCTTAGTCTTGGGAGAAAGCACCATCACCTACTGAGCCAGCTTCCCAGTTAATTTTTCTAATGTAACCAATCTTCTTTCCTCCTTCCCCCCGATCCCCGGTCTTTCTTTTTTTCATGACGGGGTTTCTCTGTTTGGCTGTCCTGAAACTCGGTTTGTATATCAGGCTGGTATACAAGCTCACAGAGAAGTGTGCCACCATACCCAGCCTTAGAGTCGCCTGTTTTCAACCAAAACTCTATAGAATGTTTTACACATAGCATCCGCCTCAGTGCAGACATGCTGATGGCCACTGGGTGGCGTCATTCCCAAAGTTTTCAAACTGCAGCTCAGAACCTGTTTTTGAGGCCACAAATAAAAAAGCAAAGGGAAGAGCAGCAGCAAATACCTGGTGGGCAAGCAAACAGGGAGGGTAAGCGCCACCCACAGCTTGTACTGCACTATGTGTGGTTATGTCTTTTGGGCTGCAAATGGAAAGGATTTTTAGATACTTTTATTTTATGAATGGGAGTGTTTTGTCTGTCCCCCCCACACTGTGTGTGTGTGTGTGTGTGTGTGTGTGTACCGTGTACATGCCTGGTGCCTGTGGAGGTCAGAAGAGGGCATTGGATCCTTGGAACTAGAGTTACAGAAGTTTGTGAACCACCATGTGGGAACTGGGAGTCAAACACAGGTCTTCTAAAAGAGTAAAATTACCCTTAACCACTGAGCCAACTCTCCAACCTCAGGATTGCAATCTTTAATGTCCTGATTGGGAGGGCCGGGAAGCTTAAACCATTTTTAAAATGTTAAAAACCCACGAAAAACCAAAGCAAAATCTTTCCTCCCTTAGCCAAGCATACTAACCTCTTCCCCTGCCGTGGCAACAGAGGGCAGCATGCTGAGGCTCGGGACCCAGTTTCTGTTCAGGGGCCATGGCTAAAAGAAACCCGACCCATGACTGAAAGAATGCAGGCTTTGGGCTGGAGTACAGAATAGAGTCCGTGACTCACCTGGGGTCCATACACAGCACTACAAAGAATTAAAAATGAAACCTTTTTTGTTGCTGTTTTCAAGACAGGGTTTCTCTGTGTAACAGCCCTAGCTGTCCTGGAACTCACTCTATAAACCAGGTTGGACTTGAACTCACAGAGATCCACCTGTCTCTGCCTCCCAAGTGCTGGGATTAAAGGCATGCGCCACTACCACCCAGTGAAACCTTTCTTAGAAGAATTTACCTCAATAGAACTTCTCACAACTACTTTCTTCACACAGTTGAATTCTAAATTATAAGTATCTATGCAAGCAATAAGACATCTTTTATTTTGAAATCTTTTATTTAAATCTTAACTTGATCTGAGTAATTTTTCTGCCTGCCAACATCACTCTTCACCAACAATATGTTAAATGACTAAGTGACCGAGTCATGAGTATGCCCCATAATTACAGAAGTGTGAGAAAATGAAAAGTTGAGGCCTACGAGGAAGCAAACTCAGGACACGGCAGGTCCTGTAACACCATCACACGCAGGTAGAAAATAGAGGTTGGGGAGAGCATGAGCCCATTGGCCGATAACTTCTCTGGACACTTAAACTTGGGACCATTTTATAAGTAGAGAAGAGCCGAACCCTTCTGTAATCAGCTCTGGACTTTGACCTCTTGCTGTCCCCTGCTGGTGTGGGGCCCTGCAGCCTTGTCTCTATTGTGCAGCCTCCAGGGCCAACAGTCCTGTGGAGGTGCTGACTTTTTCTTGCTTCCCCTCCTACCCCATTTCCTGCATTTGCATCTTCCCTCCTCCCTCCTTCCCACTACTGATTTTTCTCTTCCCTTTTTCTTTCGCCACAGTAAGTCTGGCTCTGAACCTAGGCGCCTCTCTCTCACTCCTCTGCTGCCCTAAACACCCCCCCTCCGGCGCTTCTTTTCTCATGCAATTGTTCTGATAATGGTCCAAGGACCTTGAATCCTTTGCTGTATTTTAGCAACAGAAATTAACTGCAGTTAGAGTAAAGCAGGGGTATCATGAACAGCCCTTTTCCAATATGTATGTCTAATGACTTCATAGAAATTAGAAACGTACAAATCAATATGCAGTAGTTTGAATCAATTGGAAAAAAGGTCTCTCTGTTCCACCTCTGCATGCTACCTCTGTGCAGGCCTGAGCCTGGTTCAGAAGCAGGCGAACTAGGGTGAAGGCTTGCCTCACATCCTGTCAGTTCCAGTCCCTCTCCTCGCCTTGACACCGAGAGACACCAGAAATGAGTCTAGTTCCAGAATCTTGTTCTCTGTGAAACTACATATGTTAGACTCTGAATGTGTGGAACTAAATATTTCAGAATCTATAAGTGTGAAACTACATGTGTTACGATCTATATGTTTTGAACAATGTATGTTAGAATCTATGTGTGTGCAACTATGCATGTTAAAATCTATGTGTGTGAAACTCCATATGGTAGAATCAGTGGATGTGCAACTATGTGTGTTAGAATTACTTTTAAAATCTGAGTTCTTTTCCAGGTTGTTGGAGTTGAGTCCTTTAGGGTATATTACCCCCTCATTCTTTCCCAACACACTCTCTGTTCCATTAGTCAGGTGCTGACGTCTTATTTCCTGTTCATTTTGTCTTCAGTGGTGATCGAGCCCCGGGTCTTGTTCATACTCGGCCATCCCTCTGTGTCTAAGCCATGGCTCTAGCTCTCTCCTGTATAGAACAATCAGATTCTTCCGCTTTCAGCCCTAGATTTCCCCTGGGAAAAATTTGATTTTTATTTTATATTGTTTCTTACATTTTAAAAGTTTAATAACATCATTCCCTTCTCTT
The DNA here is from genome assembly GCF_982192425.1 of Myodes glareolus. Taxonomy (NCBI): domain Eukaryota; kingdom Metazoa; phylum Chordata; class Mammalia; order Rodentia; family Cricetidae; genus Myodes; species Myodes glareolus. The sequence goes on along the minus strand of NC_142048.1, from coordinate 2,409,759 downwards.
CTTCCTCTATTACCCCTCCCATGTCACACCCCAACCCTTTCAAACGTGTGCCTTCAATTATTACTGTTACATAGATTCAGATGCATAAATGAGATCAGCCGAGAGTCTGGTTAGTGTTGCTAGTACATTTTTTAGGGCTGACCATTTGGGCTTGAAAACCACAAGTGGATTCATCTCTGTGAATGACTAATTCTCCCTCTTTGGGCAGCTTTTCATTGTCTGAACTCTTCATTGAAGAGTGTGGCCGTCTTGTTGCAGTTTCTGTTGCTGTGATGAAACGCCATGACCAAAACACAGGTGGGGGAGGACAGGCGCTATTCGGCTCACACTTCCACATTGTAGCCCGTCACTGGAGGAAATCGGGACAGGAACTCAAATAGGGCAGGAACCTGGAAGTAGGAGCTGATGCAGAGGCCATGAAGGGGAGGTGCTTGTGCTTCATGTCTTGCTCAGCCTGCTTTCCATCAATCACTAATTAAGAAAATGCCCTACAACACTGTAGCTCTGTAAAAGAGTTTGAAGTCAGGGATGGTAATGCCTCCAGAAGTTCCTTTATTATATAAGATTGTTTTGGCTATCCTGGGTTTTTTGTTTTTCCATATAAAATTAATTATTATTCTCTCAAGGTCTGTGAAGAAGTTTGATGGGATTTTGATGGGGATTGCATTGAATCTATAGATTGCTCTTGGTAGAATTGCCATTTTTACTATGTTGATCCTCCCAATCCAAGAGCAAGGGAGATCTTTCCATTTTCTGGTATCCTCCTCAATTTCTTTCTTCAAAGACTTAAAGTTCTTGTCAAATAGGTCTTTCACTTCCTTGGTCAGAGTTATCCCAAGATATTTTATGCTATTTGTGGCTATTGTGAAAGGTGAAGTTTCTCTGATTTCCCTCCATGCTTCTTTATCCTTTGTGTATAGGAGGGCAACTGATTTTTTGGAGTTGATCTTGTATCCTGCCATATTACTAAAGGTGTTTATCAGCTGTAGGAGTTCTTTGGTAGAGTTTTTGGGGTCGCTTATGTACACTAACATATCATCTGCAAATAACGAAAGTTTAACTTCATCCTTTCAAATTCGAATCTTCTTCATCCCTTTATGTTGTCTTATTGCTATTGCTAGAACTTCAAGCACTATATTTAAGAGATATGGAGTCCAGAGACTGATAGGGAACATTTCTCACAGGTGTAATTTCAGGGAACTCTTACTTCCCTCCTACAGAACCCATAGCTTCCTCTCCCTTGTAAGTCTGTTCCTGAAAGCTTCTATTTGCTCTGGGCCACCTTTGTCCCTGAGCATTAGAAAAATAGCTGGATGTGGTGATATACCTTGGGAGGGAGATGGGAAAATCAGGAGTTCAAGGGCATCCTCAACTATGTAAGTTTTGGAGGAGCTTAAACCACATGAGATTTCACACACACTCCCCCATCAAAGTATAGAGCATTTATGGCAAGCACGTGGTCAGGTTCAGCTCATCCATACAGCCTCTGTTGAGTCTTCAATGGCTTCCTGTTATCCAGCCTTGAGGGTCCTTCTGCCCTCCCATCCCTGGGGTGGCAAGCCTTGCTCCCTCAGGAGCTGCTGGGGAGTCAGAGTCAAGCCACTCAGGACCACAGGTCTGGGAATTGGAGCAGAAAGCCTGGGAAGGACCCTGAACGAAGGCTGCCCTTTCTTTAGAGGTCTCTTGGAATAGGATTGCACCAGAATGCCCATGAGAAGGTGTCCAGGCAGGGTGCCCTAAAGCCAGAGGATAGTGTGGATGAGCAAGTGTAAGGAGTTAGGGAGCCGCATCAGACCTGGCCTGGAACTGATGATGTAGACTAGGCTAGCCTTGAACTCACAGAGCTCTCTGCCTGTCTTTGTTGGCATCGAAGGCATGTGCTGTCACGGCCAGCCACGAGTGTATTTCCGAAAACTTGTATTCCCGTCCACATAAAGTGATAGGTAAGGGGAACTGAGACTTGTTCTCATTCACCTTCCTTCCCTCCCTCCCTCCCCCCCCATCAATACAGTTTAACTTTCAGCATTTCCTACTCTTCTAAATATCATGGGAGAAAATAACATTTTACAGGTTTGAAACATCAGATTCCCTCAGGGCTGTATTCACCACAGGAACGCTGTCTTTTGCTGAGATCAGCAGAAGAGCGCTGGACCCTTCTAACCCACCATGCGGTTGTGGTTCTTAAGATGTGCCCAGACTGGCAGAGGCAACTGCCTAGAAACTTCAGAAACACCGATTGTGTTACTACCTATTTACTGCAGTCTTCTGGCAGTTACTTCATTAGCATATCTGCAGAAGATAATAGGTTTCACTGTGGCATTCCCAGAGATCACAAGACGAGAACTCATGGTGTCCATGGCTCCCTTGCCCTTGTTTCCTCCCGTCCCTAGAAACATACACTTTTGAAACCCACTCTTGTGTGCTGGGTCAGAACCTGGTGTCTGAACAAACTGGGTGCAGTTCTGACACAAGTGGTTCAAGAGCCACTTCCCCTTGGTGTCACATGTTCCAAGAACATGTGTGGAAAATGGGTCACTGGGCTCAAGACTGATTGGGGGACATTTTTGTTTGTTTGTTTCTTTCTCTCTCTTTTTGCTTTTTGGTGTTCTGAGACAAGAAGCCTAGCCTGATCTTGGAGCCCTGTTTCTCCTGTTTTAGCCCCCAAGTGCTGGGATTGCAGGGAGGTACCACCACAGTCTTCCTTGTTTTTGCTTCGGGGCAGGGGCTAGTCATTGTTGCCACCAAGCACTTAGACTTGAAACTGGTATCATTTGAAAAATAAAAATATAGCCAATGTTTTCAATGATGGAGCGTGCCCTCTGTGCATCCCCTGAGCGGGGAGAGGGGGTGAACAGCAGCCTGTGGTGGGTGCTAATGCCAGAGTCATCACAGCCGAATGTCACCGTGAAAGGCCGCACAGACACTGTCCTGGCCGCACATACTCAGGAGAGCTTTAGTCACAGACCGAGGAAGACGGAGGAGACAGAAGCAGAAAAGAAAGAGGGGGTGGGGTGGGGAGAAAGCTGGAAGCCTGCGAGGGTTCAAGTATCTACCGTGGAATATTTTACTTTTTTTCCTTTTACTCTAATTTCCTCTAGAAAGGAAAACCCATGGAAGGAATGAAGAAAGGAGGGCATAAGGACAACGCTTTCTCTCTTCCACACACACAAATAAAAGCCAAATCACCTCTTTTTAAAAGGAGGAGGTGGTGGTTAGCCTGATGCTCAGAACATAGACCGCTCTCCGGTTCTCAGCTAAATAAGACTAGAGCTGGTAACCCCACCATCTCTTTTGAATCTGTCATCTTAGAAACCTGCCACGTCTCAGGTGAAGCGGAAATGACTGAAGGGCTCCTCCATCTACGTTGCCAGGAAATGGCCTTGTCACTGAAGTCCTTGCAAATGTGGACCCATAAAGCCACAGGGCGATTTGTTGGAAAGGCCAGGACTGTGGGGTGAGAGGGTCTTGGGGAGCCCTCCTGTTGGGCCTGCACACTTTGGGTGCCGCAGGCTGCTGCAAACAAAGGGAGCTGGGATGGAGACATGAAAAGCTCCCGCGTGGGAGCAAGTTACCTAACAGCGCTGTACCTAAATAAAGAAGGCCACTGTGTGCTGATGACTGTGCCCCAGAGCTGGTAGTCTGTGTTTTCACCAGACGGAGGGAGGACAGGGGTGGGTAGATTCTACTGTCACACCAGGAACAACTTCCAGAAGTGCCTGGATGAATCATTGGGTACACATGCACACTGGAAACAACTTAAATATAGGTGCTGGGAGTGGTCAGATGTCAGCACACAAAAGTTGGAATGGCAGGCACAGAGTTGTTGGAACCCTTGCATCTAAGCCTGTCCTCTACTGTGGATTTTAAAAAATATTTATTTTTGCTTATATAGGCGTATATGGTGTGTGGTGTGTGTGTGTGTGTGTCTGTCAGGGGACAGCCTTGGGTATCAGTCCTTGTCTTTCATTTTGTTTTGAGGCAGGGTCTCTCTTGTTCTCCCCTGTGTTGTGTCCTGCAGGCTAGCTGGCTTGTGAGCATCCTGAGGATGTTCCTATCCTCACCTCCCATCTTGCCTCAGGAATGCCGGGACAGACACATGCCACCACATCCACTCTGGGTTCCAGGCATCAGAACTCAGGTTCGCAGGTTTGCCGGAGAAGTGTTTGCCCCGCTAAACTATCTTCTCAGCTCCTTAATGCAGGTTCTTTTGGTCCTTGCTGTGTGAGACTCCGAGTGACTTACCTAAAGATGAGCTATTGTTAATTACAAAAGAAAGCAACAAGACAACAACAAAAATAAACAAAAAATTAACACTATTTTAGGGTGCGGTAATGGAAAAAGCATCACCTAATTGCATATGGCTACGAATGTAATTAACATCAGATCTGCCATAGTTTGGCCTTTGAATGTCCTCCAAATGCCCATACATTGAATGCTTGGTTCAGCTGTAGCACTATTTGGAGAGAATAGAACTTTTAAGAGGTGGAGCCTTGTGGAAGGTAGTTAGGTCATTGGGGTGTGCCTTTGAAGGAGACACTGGGACCCCAGCCCCTTCCTGTTTCCCTCTTTGATCCCTGACTGCCATGGGATGAACAGACCACTCTGTCACACACCAAAGCAGTGCTGCTACAGGCTCCAGAACCATGGGGTCAAGTGACCACAGACTGGAAGCCCAGAAACTGCTAGCAGGCAGACCTTTCTTCTTAGTTGGTTCGCTCAGGTATTCTGCAAGAGTAATGGCAATCCAACAGACATCTTATCGACAGCTGTTTTACTTTTTTAAAAAAACCAAGCTGTTGGACTGGAGAGATGGCTCAGCAATTAAGAGCACCGGCTGCCCTTCCAGAGGACCTGGGTTCAATTCCCACGCACCCATATGGCGGCTCACAACTGTGTGTAACTCCAGTTCCAGGGGTCCCGACACTCATGAAAAAAACACCAAAGCACATAAAGTTCAATAATAAAATTAAAAAAGCAAGCAAAGCACTGAGCCGTTTGTCTCTGGTTGAGGAATTTGCTGAGCTGATGTTCAGAGCAAAGATTTGGAGAGCAGCCTTCCCACTGCTTGCTCCTACCCTGGCACCCAGCCAGGGTATGGCATTAGGAAGACAATTAGTGTGACAGTCTGCACCAATTCTTACATGCAGATGTAGAGAATTGTGTGGACTGCTCAGGAGGCCCGGAGGTGTTTGATTCCCAGCACCAAAGCAGACAACAAGGACATTCATCACACAGAAATGTGGAGACTTCTGTCTCCACAGAAGAAGAAGAAGAAGGGAAAGGCTAAGGAGCCCATTCTCCTCAGCATCTGGAGGTGCAGATCAGCCCCTCAAGAAACAACGGGAAAGTGCAGATTGAAGACACTCCCTCCCACCCCCAGCTTAAAAGGCTTCAGGTCCATGGCTATCTCTACACAGATGAAAGGGCCAATCATGTGGGGCTGGAGCTATAGGAGTCTGGACTCCGTGTGACCTGGTGTCTAATCCATATTGAATAACCTGCTGAGATCTAAATAGCCTGTGGAACTCTTTTATATGCCACCAAAATTCCATCAGTTAATCAAGCCACAGATGTTTTGGACAGTTTTGCCGTGGACTAAACGCCCTGTTCTGAAGTTGTCTTTTTGTGTCGAGTTGAGTTAGTGATCAGTTAAAAAAATAAATGTATAGACGGGCTCTGAGTGGCTCAGATTTATAATCTTGGTTCTGGGGAGGCTGAGACTGGAGGATTGCAAATTCAAGGCTAACAGGGACGCGACAAACCGCCAGAGGTACAGCTCAGTGGTGGAGAGGCCCTGCTTTGCTTGTGTGATAGACAACCAGGGACTGACCCCGGGACCGCCCCCGCTCGCCCAGCAGCCCGCCAGAAAAATCCAGCAGTGCAGGTCCAGGCAGAGCGCCTCTCTGCTTCTCCAGGCCGGATTCCTCTTACGCATTTCTGAGCAGCCTCTGACCAGGCAGAGTGAGCAGGCACCCCATGTCCACCTCAGAGAGAGAACTCTTGGAAATTGTTTTCAGACTAAACTCATCTTCACTTGTGGCCCCCACCTGTGAAAAGCAGCCACAACCCTGACCTTCAGTATCCACACTGAAAGACTTCGGAAGTCCACAGTGTGTTGGCTGCCCGCTGCTTACCAGCCAGGACCTGATTACAGATGCTTGGCTGATCCTCTTGCCATGTCTTACACATGCTAGCTGATCAATTAATTTCGTCTATGAGCTTTTTGCCAGATATTAGGAACATACTATTCTTTTCCTTCTACAAAGTCACTGTAGTCCACCACTATTGACAACCATGTATTTTTTTAATTGATATAATAATTATACAAAGCTATGCAGGTCAGTGTGAAAATTTGATTCTTGCACACGTGGATAATGACCGAGTTGGAATAATCGGAATTTATAGTACAACTTACTATTTTTTTTTTATTTTGTTTTTTTCAAAACAGAGTTTCTCTGTGGAGCCCTGGCTGTTCTGGAACTTGCTCTGTAGACCAGGCGGGCCTTGAACTCAGAGATCTGCCTGCCTCTGCTTCCCTAGTGCTGGGATTAAAGGCATGTGCCACCACCTCCTGGCAGCGCTTTAAACATCGATCATTTCTCTGTGTGCAGCGTCTCTGGACTCCGAATGCTTGTGCACCGTAGCCTCCCTCTGTGCCACGGAACAGTTACTTCCCCGTTTCTCCCACCTTTGTTCCACAGCTCTGAGCACTGAGAGGGAGGCTGTGATGGGTCGTGGGCAGACTCCAGCAGCCCTACAAGAGGCAGTTGGTGGATCCTCTCGCATGGCCAGTCACTGGGTGAGCTCCCTGCCCCCTGGGGACATGGGGTGGTGGGGACATTTCAGGGTCATGAGAGATGGCAGAAAAGTGACAGCTCCTGCCCCATATATACTGCCACCCACTTAAGCCCTTTGCCAGTTCCATCTGTGACTGTGGGGGAGACCAGTGATGGCGGTGCCAGCAGCCCGAGGGCAGGTAGGTCGGCTCTGTGTATCACCTGACACCTATTAATATCTTTGCGGTAGGCATCAGACCCCTGCTCCTTTGCAAAAGTCACTCCACTCAGTGTGGTCTAAACATGTGAAACGGGGGAGACATTTCTCTGCTGCAAAGTGTCTTCTTGATCACCCGCTGTGCCAAGTAGAAGGGAGTACGTCTAATGGGGAGAGTCACGTGTGCACGGCCAAGCGGCTGTCTGGGGATAAAGGGCAATTGGGAGGTCTGCCCGGTGTACAGGGTACAGCAAAGATGCCAGGAGGGGGGTGATCCTCTTGGGTGTCAGAAAAGATACTGTGCATGAGCTGGCTTCTGACCTTCTTCTTAGAAGAGGAAAGGTTTGGGGTTGGTGACCAGGAAGAACGTCTACATTTAGATGTACCACTGGAGAAGTCTTGGTGGAACTTGCGGGGTTACCTGGAAGCCCCACGGAGAAAACAATGGAAGCATGGGGGTGAGGATCTTTGGATCAGGCAAGGTAACCCCACAGTTTCTGTAGGTAAATGACTGCAGCTGGAAGAAACATGGCCTTAGGTTGTTGCCATAGAAAAATCAGGCTGACAGCCCCGCAGGAGGATTGCAGGGGCAGGAGAAAGTTCAGGAGACTCATCAGTCTCCTTAAAACCTTCCAAGAGCTTAAAGGAAAACTCAGAGGCCAGGGCTGTAGCCCAGTGGTGCAGGCCTTGCCTTGCGTGCCTCAGTTTCCGGTTTTGATCCTTAACGCCACAGAACCAGTAAGCAAAATGAAAAGAACTCAGATGTCTCCTCATTTCTCAGCAATGCTTTCTCTACGCTGTCGCGTGTCACTGTCTCTTGGGGGCAGTGCTTCAGCTCTGGGACTTTTGTCATTCTCTCAAAGGCAGCTAGCACAAGGACCTTTGGACTGGCTTCTGCTCTTGGTTGCCACTTACCCTGGGTTTTTGCTATGGCTTTTCTTCTCAAGTAGTGATCCCAGTCTCAGTTCTAACTTCACCGTTCGGGATGACAGTCAACTCCTTCATGTCACCTCCTGACACTGTAACTGCGAGAGCCTTTCATGTGGTCATTATCCCCCAAGTATGATTCATAGATGGGAGGTCATCTGTTGTCTTCTTCCTCAGTATGTCCCTGAGCCCTAGAGGTGGGGAACGAAGGGATAATAAGAGCCTGAAATAAGAGGGGTAGGTGGGAGGAGGGGAGAGACACACAGCAGAGAGAATCTGTGGTGCGTGGTGCCTTGCAGGGTGTGGGTGGTGACAGAGGAGGAGGCAGGGAGATATTTGGGTCTCTTGCTTGGGCAGCTGGCTGTGTCTGTAGAGAACAAAGTACACAGGAGAGCTGGGCAGACGGGGGTCTAGCCAGGGATATCAGTATCCGGTATCTTAAGTTGGGAACATTCCAAAGTGGTAGACATGAGGCCGTATGTTGATAGTTTTATGTCAACTTGACACAAGCTAAAGTCATCTGAGAGGAGGAAAACCTTAATTTAGAAAATGCCTCCATAAGATTCGAACTTTGGACATCTTTAAAATTAGTGATTGAAGCGGGAAGGGTCCAGCTCCATTGTGGGTGGTGCCATCCCTGGGCTGCTGGTCCTAGGTTCTATAAGAAAGCAGGCTGAGCAAGTCATGGGGAGCAAGCCAGTAAGCAGCAACCCACCATGGCCTCTGCATCAGCTGCTGCCTCCAGGTTCCTGCCCTACTGGAGTTCCTGCCCTGACTTCCTTCAGTGATGGATGCTATCTGGAAGTGTAAGCCGAATAAACCCTTTCCTCCCCAAGTGGCTGTGGCCATGGTGTTTCTCCACAGCACTAGTAACCCTAAGGTAAGTTGGTAGTAGGATAGTGGGGTGTTGCCGTGGCAGACCTGACCATGTTGTTTTGGGGAGGACTGTGGAAGGACTTTGGAATTATGGGTGAGAAAAGCCATTGAGTATTAAGAGTTCAATGGGCTGTTGTGTGGGAGCATGGGAGACAAGAGTATAAAGAACAGAGCAGAAGGCTTGTGAATTCTAGAGGGAAAGTTCCAGAGTCACCAAAAGACTTAGCCGGCTGTTTTCTATTTTGATTTGAGAATCTGTAGTGTATTGTTAGCTGGGGCCAAAGAATCAACTGTGCTTAACAAGAGGCCAGAACCACTGATGTAAAACCTTTGCTTTACCAGGACTATGGATGCTGGTCCACTGGAACTGAGAAACTAGTGGCGGTTAAGAAGAGAACGGCATCACTGCCGTGAGATCTTCCCGGAAGTGTTTCCTGAGAGTCAGCACACGCTAGCTCTGCTCCAGAGACAGCTAAGGTTGTGCCTTGCATTTGTATCTGAACTTGGCATCCTATGAGTCACCCTGGTGGTGCTGGTTTTAAAGGCATGAAGGGGGCATGGAGAGCGGCTGAGGCTTGGCACTGTGTGGCAGGACTGGAGTCCCTGAAGAGAGCCCAGGAGAGGCTATTGCTGAAAGCACAGCTCCGCTGCACAAGAGACCCCAGCATTTTGGAGATCCGGGGACCATAGGACAATCATCAAGAAGAGCAGCTGAGGCGGACTGCAGCCTGCCAGAATTTGGAAGACAAGCTGTGTGTGTTGCAGAGGGTGGAGCTGGAAAAATGACCTAAGCCCTTTGGAAGAGTCCAGGAGACAGTGAGTGAACCCCAGATAATGGGCATTGAATTATTTACACAATTGGAGTTGGGTTTTGCTTTGCTCTGATTGTGACTGTTCTCTTGCTCTGGTTCTTCCCTCTTGAAGTAAGGAAGTATTCAGCTTATTTTTGGTTTTACAAAGCACACAGTAGGGATTGAATTTTATAAGAGGTCTTAAATTTTAAAAGCGACTTTAGGTTTTTCAAAGAGATTGAATTTCGAAGTGTTTGGATGTGTAAAGACTGTGACTTTATTTAAGTTTATAGAATGTTTTATATCATGGCATTGATGTTAATGTGAGATCGTGGGGATGAACGAGAAAGGAAAGGTTGTGGTTTAGCAGTGATGTGTTTGTGTGTCAAGTTGACAAGGAGTCAGTTGTCTGCACCTTACTTTGAAACATGGCATCTCTGTAAATTGAGTGCTCATCTGTTCAGGTAGGCTGGCGGCCACTGACCTCTAGGGATCTCTGTCTGTTCACCTTCCACCCATAACATGAGGGTCACAGATGCGTGCCCAATGACCAACTTTTATGTGGGTGCTGGATCTAAACTCAGGCCCTCCTTTTCTCACACCACAGACTCTTTACCAACCACACCATTTCGGCACCTCCTTATTCTTAGGAGACTATTGCATCCAAAAATTGCCAGCTGAGTAGATGAGAGAGTAATATCATCTGTCATTTGTTTTAATTCTCTCACTTGGTTAACTTCCTTGATTACTTAAAACCATTCAAGACTAAAATTGAGTAGGACATACTTAGATTCTGTAGATTTTTCTTGCTTTTGTGCAGAGATATAATAGAGGCATAAAGTTACTTAAGCCAGCTCAGAGGTAGAGGTTACCAACAATTGTGTAAAAACCACATTTCTGAATAGTTCAAATTTGTAAAAGAGTATTAGAAGCATTTAAAATAAACATAAAAATGTTAAACTATGCCTGTTTACAAGTTTTAAATGTAACTTTGGATGGATCCACAATTTGTCAGACCCTTCTTTCTGAAACTGTAGTAAGGCAAACATGGAAGATATCAACCTAAAGCTCTAGTTGTATGACTTGTGTCATTAATAAGGTAGGATCACTTATCCATAAGAAAGAATGTATGTTCATATATATACATATACATATATGTGTATATATATATGTGCACACACACACACATATATATATTCAATATTAAAACAATCATAAATGGTGCCATCAGGTTCTCTGTAGAGTATTTGAAAAAAAATGAAAGATTTTGTTTCTTCTCTTGCAGAATTAGAATGTGAAGCAATGAGACAGGAGAATGCTCGGCTACAGAATATAGTTGATAACTAAAAGTACTCGGTTGCAGACATCGAGAGAATAAATCATGAAAAAATGAGTTGCAACAGACCATTAATAAATTAGCCAAAGACCTAGAGATTGGACAGAAACAAATGTGAGTGAGGAATTAAAATATTCCAGAGGCAAAGAGGCGGTAAGTCATACTGTATTCTGGGTGACCCCTCATCATGGAAGACCTTACTCAAGGCCTGTGTAAGGAAGGGGAATTCTGTAGGTAGAGGGATAAATTTTTCTAACACTGACATTTAGCACAGCTAAAATACTCATATCCTTATTGCAGCTCATCAACACCTCTATTATTTATCAGTCAAATTTAAGATAAACTCAGTTTTCTGATGATGAACTATGATCTCAACAAATAAAGAAATGTATGTATGTGATTCTAACGTAGGGTGACAAAACAGTTCATTGTAAGTTGTCATCCATCTTACCTTATCTCCTAACTCTGGTAGGTAAGCTCCATCCCTGTGTATAACAGAAATAGGTATACATCTATGTACACATTTATAAGAGCTACCATCATTATGGGTCTACATAATGATGGAACACAAGCTTAGCATGCTCAGGGTATCAAGTTCAATACATAATACTAATGAAAAGGCTGTGGCACCCAATTTTTGAGCCTAGAATTTGGTCAAACTTGATTTAGCTTTAGTCTGTAATTTCTTATTAACAGCATGCACAGTCAGTATCATCTAGCCTTTTATAGCCTCCACTTGCTTCTTTAGAAAGGGAAGTGTAGGAGGCAGAGAGAGGCCGATGGCTGTGAGTTCAAGGCCAGCCTAGTCCACAGAGTAAGTTCTAGAACAGTCTCTAAAGCTCCAGAGAAACCCTGTTTAAAAAAATGAAAGAAAAAAGAAAATGATGTGTAATTAGACCACATCAGTTAATCTGAAGTGAGTTACTTCAGAATACCTTATCTCTCAGAGGCTGTGTAAGAAAGGAAAGGTTATAAATCTCTGGAATAAGTAAACATTGGGTTTATAAAACTAAAAAGGATAGTATTTTTTTGGTTGAACACTCTGAAAGAAGAAAATAATCTAGGGGGTAGGTAAGCTGTGTCCTAGGGAGGGGTCTGACTCTGGCCATGAGAAAGAAACTTAGTGGGCTCATTACCTGAGAGCTAAGGGTATCAAAGGTCTGTCTAGGTTACAAAAACTCACCTAAGCAATGCATCTGTAAACGTTTTTTTGTACTAATTTTGCCCTACTTGTCAAGTCTGGTAGTATAGCAGAACTCTTGTGAAATACAACTATAAATACATAGTTATATTTATATAAATATAACATCTAGAACTCTTTTGAAATATAATGTTTACAACTGCATCTAGATCATCAGAAGTGTTGACTGTGGGAACTAAGAATGAGGGAAAGAACTAGAGACATAAGCAGTGAACTCCGGGAAGCTTTTTCATTAGACTGAAAAGAGGAGCCAGAAGCAGTAGAACAGACCACTGAATGGGCCTATAGAGCAACAGAAGAGAAGAGAAACTGCCAGGCTGTGTTCTAGGGCCAGGGGAGGAGATACACACACACACACACACACACACACACACACACAAAGATATATATCAGATTCTATAGGGCTTACATTCAGCTAGTAAGAGTGAACAGATATGTCACATTGTAAAGTAAATTAAGAGTTTGGGAAAACTGGGGACTCCATTGGGGGAAAAAACTCTGTTCTGGTAACAGATGTACCCTTAAAGGACAGAGAAATATGAACTATTAAAAATTTTTTCAATATATTTGAAATAATACTTTGAAATGTAAATTTTCTATTTATTTATTTGGTGTAATGAAAATGTGTTAATACTATAGTATGTAAGTTTTGAGTTGCCCTCACATACTTTGGATTTTTTCTTTTGTTTTTGTTTGTTTGTTTGTTTGCTTTTTCCAGGCAGAGTGTCTCTGTATGTAACCCTGGTTGTCCTGGAACTCCCTCTGTAGACCAATCTGGCCACAAATTCACAGAGATCTGCCTGTCTCCGCCTCTGCCTTCCAAGTGTTGGGATTAAAGGCATGCCCAGCTCTAAACTTTGGTCTCATTTCATATTTATATCTAGGTTTGAAAATGTAAATTTTAGTTGATAAAAAAAACATACTCTAAGATATGGAGTAAATGAACAATGGTATACTTCTCCCCAATCAATAATTAGAATTGTTGCCTTAGAATTATTGTTCAAACCTTTCATTTATAGATTTCAATACTACTATCCATTAGCTATCAAACTACTAAAAACTGGCATAACAGTTTGTGTAGAGTTACAGAAATGACCATTGAAAACCACACAGTCAGGGACTGCTTTATTTTTAGCATTTCTTTTTGTATTCTCTTTACTAGATTGAAGCACAATTGGCAGACTACCACAGATTGGCTAGAAAATTAAAACTTATTCCTAAATGTGCTGAGAACTCCAAAGGTTATGACTTTGAAATCAAGTTTAATCCTGAAGCTGCTGCCAAAAGCCTTGTCCAATACAGGATTCAAGTATATGTAAGTCTGTGTCTGAACCTCACTTTATCATAGTGCCATAGGACTGGACTAAGATGTAGCACTTTCTTCTGAGGGGTAGACATCTTATTTCCCACCTGACTTTTGACTTTAAATGTCTATTCCTCTCTGCCTCCTTTACTTCATCCAACTATCCGTTAAAATATTGGTTACAAGTAAACCATATCAGGACTATGTCAACAATCTGAGGTAAGTTTTGTTTTCTAGTTACCTTCAGTCCCTCTTGGAAGCTCATCAGTATCAAATATCAGGTGCCTGCTTTACTGATAGTAAAACTTACAAGGTTAGTTACCTTGAACTCACAGAGATCTGCCTGCCTCTGCCTCTGCCAATCAAGTGCTGAGATAGAAGGCATGTGCCACCATTGTCCGGCTGGCTGGTACATTGATTTCTGTTAGTAGCCAGCTAGGTGGCTGATATTGCATATCACTACTTTGAGTGGTTTCATATTACTTCAGCAAAAAAATTAATTGCCTAATTTAAATAATCTTGTAAAGGGTATTTAGGCACAAAGAATATGTTTATAACATTTACTTTTACTCTAGAAATATTTTATACAGGAAAGAGCTATGGATGTAGAAGTAGGAAGCTGCAGAGAAGGCCCAGTGGTTAAGAACATGTGCTGCATGTAGAGACATCCCCAATGAGAAGTTCAGTGCCTGCTGCATCTAATTCACACCCAATTTTACTGCAGCTCCAGGAGATGCCCGTGTCTCCGGCCTCTAGAGGCATCTGCATTCAACATGCACATGCATCCACAGAATTAATTAATTAAATAAATCCCAAAGGGAGAAATTAGCAATCGTTAGGAATGAAGGAGAGCATCTGTCATCCCATTCAATTGGAAGAGAGTTGTCAAAAGGCATTGAGTCTCAAAAAACAGGCCTGGGATGGGTTTTTGTTTTGCTGTGTTGTGCTGTTTGGAGTTTGGCAAGGACTTTCATTTGTTTTGCTTTTTATTAGAGTGTGAAAAGACATGTGGGAGAGTGCATTCAGTGACACACATGTGGAGGTCAGTTCTATCGTCCACCTTAGGTGGTTTCTGAGGATCCAACTCAGGTCTCCAGGCTTGATCAGCAAGCTCTTTACCCACTGAGCCATCTTTCATATGCTGTTTTTGTTTTGTTGAAACTGTAACTCATAGTCCGGAGTGGCCTCAGATTGCTGTGGTTACAGGCATGTGCAACCACACCCATTACAAGAAGTTGGGTTTATATTCAGTGGTAGAGCCCATGTTTGTGGTAGAATTTCTGGGTTTGATGAACAGTATAAAAAAGGAACTGATTAAAACTAGAAGTCAATAATAGCTTTAAAAGACTTACTTAAGAACCAGGTATGATGACACAAGGCTAAAATCCCAGTATTCAGGAGGCAGGGACACATGGATCTCTAACTTTGAGGCCAGCCTGATCTACATAGTAGTTCTAGGCCATCCAGAAGTACATAGAAGATCCCTGTTTCCTAAAAACAGAAACAAAAAAGACTTAATACATAATGACATAGGGCACTTTCTTTTGGTGTAATGAAATATGTTTAAAGTACAAATGGCATTTAGATAACAATGTAAGTATACTACAGCCACTGAGTTGTATATTTTTGTATATACTAGTTTTATAGAAAGTTTAGTTTCAGGTTAAATTTAACACAATTATTTCTATTTAATCATTTTAAAGTGGGTATTACCTCAGTTTTCTCAATAGAGTGAGAAACAATGCAGTACAGTGTTGAAATAAAACCATCAGGTTAGAAGACAAATAGAAGTAAAACTAGAATCTTAAGCAAGGTATAAAGAGAAATGGGGGCTGGAGAGATGGCTCATAGTTAAGACTGTTTACTGCTCTGGGAGGAGGCCAGGTTCTATTCCCAGTCCCCACATCAGTCACCTCATAGACTCCTGTAGCTCCAGCTCCAGGGAGACCCAACTCTGGCCTCTGCAAGGACTCGCACTCATGCAGCCAGACATAAAAACTGAAAGAAGTGGACTGTCAGGTACTGTCATGGATACCCATAATCCTCTCACTTGGAAGAAGTTTGAGGCCAGCTCTTTTTTCTTTCCTAAACCTTGGCTTCAAGAAAATAAGATGTTTTCTCACCAATTGTATAGTATATTTAAAATGTCATGGCTTTTTCTTTTCCTGTGAAACTGTCTTAGATCATAATATAATAATTTCTCTGTGAATTTCATAATCTATCTTGACTCCCATATTTCATATATTTTCTAGGTACCTCTCCAAGAGCTCTTGGTTGAAAGCGAGGAAGAAATTAGCAAAGCTTTAGATAAAAGATTGCTCTGGAGGACACTTTAGAGCAAGTAAGTGTGGTGCATGTAATGCAGCCTAGCGTCGAGTGTGACTTGTGATTGCTGAGCAACGTGGTTTAAATTCTGGTTAGGCTGAGACAGGGTTTCTCTGTGTAGCTCTCTGGCTGTTAGTGGAACTCACTCTGTAGAACAGACTGGCCTTGAACTCACAGAGATCTTCCTGCCTCTGGCTCCTGAGTGCTGGGATTTGCTGGGATCAAAGGTGTGAGCCACTACCACCCAGTTTTCTTCTTTTTGGTTTTTAAAGTAATCTGTAAGTAAAATCGACAGCTTTACATAAATAGCTATTCAAGTAATCCACACAAAGTTGTTTTCACTGTTAAATTCTATGGCATCTGACCTTATAGGCTGCAAACATGGCCCTGGGGTAAAGTACTTTCTTAGCACATGGCTGCAGCCCTGGCTTCAATTCCCTGTACCAACAGAAAAACAAAACACCTACTTTTTACAAGGAAGACCTTTTCCTCTCCTCAATAAAGTAGAGGTCAGGAGTCTGCCTTGTACTGGCAATTCCAGCACTTTGTTATCAGAGGCGGGGAAGATTGCAAGTTCCAGGCCAGGCTGGGTCTCATAGTAAGACCCTATCTAAAAGAACATAGCAGCCCAGAAATTTTAAAATGAAAACTGGTCTATGTTTAGTAATAGTGCAAGTTAGTCTGTTTAATTAAAAATTTAAACAAAAATCAATCTTTAAAAAAAAGTTAATGAGGGACTGAAGAGATATCTCAATGGCTAAGAACACTGCTTACTCTTCCAGAGGTGCTGAATTCAGTTCCCATCAACCACATAGTGGCTCACAACCATCTACAGTGGGGTTCGATGCCTTCGTCTGACATAAAGTTGTATGTGCAGATGGAGTACTCATATACATAAACATAAGTGTTTAAATAGAAAAAGGAAGGAAGGAAGAAAAAGAAAGGAAGGAAGACAAAGTTGATGAAGCCCCTGGTGGTAGTGGTGGCAGCACACGCCTTTAATCCCAGCACTCAGGAGCCAAAAGCAGGAGGACCTCTATGAGTTAGAGGACAGCCTGTGCTACACAGTGAGTTCCAGGACAGCCGAGGCTACACAGAGAAACCCTGTCTCAGAAAACCAAAAGAGTTGATGATCTAAACATTCAAGCAGTAGGACTTACTGCTTATAATCCCAGTTTTAGAAAGCAGGAGAATCCAGTGTTGTGGACTACATTAACCCATGACTCAAAAAACAAACAAACAAAAAAACCAAAATAACAACAGCAAAAACTATATATATATGGGACTGGAGGGTTTGTTCCGTGATTAAGGGCACTGGTTGCTCTAACAGAGGACCTGAATTCAATTCCTTACACTCACACAGAAACTCAAAACCATCTGTAACTCCAGTTCTTCTGATTCTAGGAGCAGGTAACACACATGCGTACATGCAGGGAAGACATTTATATGCATACATATACATGTACATAATAATTGATGAGAGGCTGAAGAGGTAGCTCAGCAGTTAGAGCACTTGTGCTTCCAAAGGGCCTGTGTTCATTCCCAGCACCCACTTGGTCAATCACAACCCTTAGTAACTCCAGTCCCACAGATCTGATGCCCTCTTCTGGCCTCCTTGGTCATTGTGTGCACATGATCTATATATGCTTACAAAACACCCAGACACTTAAATTATTCTAAAACTAATTGAGCTAGACATGGTGGTGCATACCAGTAATGCCAGCACTCTGGAAGCTGAGAGGAGAATCTTGAGTTCAAGGTAAGCCTGAGCTACATAACAAGACTAAGGTTACCCTGGTATGTATAGCAAAAACCTTCTAAGTTTTAGAAAATAGATATTAAGATGATTGACAGCATGAACAATAAAATATGAAAATAGAAAAGTCAAAATAACCATACAAAAGTAAAATTACCTCTCAATAAAAGATTTCATTAACAAATTATTTTACAGCTGAATACTTTCAAATATTAAAGGTCAGATGACTTTTAGACATGAAAGTTGTCACAGAACATAAACATATAATTATCAAGAGGCTATATAGGCCTGTGCAACAACTTATAGGCATCACAATAAAATTAAACCAATCACTGCAGACATAAAACGAAAAGCTCAATAATTGCATCAAAATGTATTTGGCAAATATGCTTTTCTTATTTAAGACAAGGTCTTGCTCAGTATAGGTGAATCTCTAGCCAACAATCTTCGGGCCTTACTTAGTCCTCTAAATACTGGAATTAGATGCATGCATGCCAACCACTGGCTCAGCAAATGCTTTTTTATGATCATGTGCCTGGTACTGTAATAGATGTCTCTGTACTAATCTAGCGCAACACCTTCCCCATGGATATCATTTCAAGTGAGACGATGGCTATAAGAACAAGTATTTTCCATTACAAGATTATTAAGTTAGCTACAAAGTAGTAGATTTCATAATGACATTTTTTTTACATGCTTTCTTCTTCCATACCCTGCCCTCTGGCCTTTGCCTTCCCCTCCCCTGTGTCCCATTCTTGCTGTTAGACTATTGACTAAAACAACCTAATTTCTGCTTTTCCAGTACAATATTGCATTGTCACTTTCAGGGCCCCTGTACCCAAACCCTTGAGGTCTCTTTTTCCCTCTCACAGTTCTCTAATTTCTCTAGTTTCATCCACACATGTACACCAACCCACTCACACATAGAAACTTAAATCAAGGCTCCACACATGACAGAAAACATAGTACTTATCTGAATACAGTCTATTTCAGTTAACATTCTGAATTACAATTTGACCTTCAATTATCCTACAGATGTCATTTTTATTACTTTTCAATATGTGTATATATGCGTGTGTGTCCACAGAGATGAGAGATGTCAGACCCTCCTGTGGCTGGTGTTACAGGTGGTTGTTAATAGCCTGTTATGAGTGTTGGGAATCTTATGCTGGTCCTCTGGTAGAACAAGAAGTGCTCTTATATAGCCAGATCATGTGATAGTTTTGTTTGTAGTTTTCAAAGATTTGTTTGTCTTTATTTTTATGTGTGTGAGTATGTTTCCTACATATATGTGTACATCCCTGGTGCTTGTGGAGGCCAGAAGAGGATTTCCTGAAACTGGAGTTATAGATGGTTGTGAGCCACCAAGTGGGTGCTGGGAACCAAACCCAGGTCCTCTGTACGAGCAGCCAGTGCTCTTCACTGAGCCATCTCTCCCACCACTTTCTCCTTTTGGACAAACCTACTTACTGATTTCCACAGTAGTTGCAATTTATAGTCTCACTAGCAGTGAGTAAAGGTTTCTCTTTCCCCAAATTCCTGCCGGCATTGGTTGTCAACTGTTTTCTTTTTGAAAGTCACTCTAAGCTAGTAAGGTGGCATTATAAAACATTTTGATTTCACCTTTCCCTGATGGCTTAGGATGTTGAACCCCTTCATCAAATATCATTGGCCGTTTCTATTTCTTCCTTTGAAGAGTGTCTGCTCAATTCATTACCTCATGTATGGATTGGATTTGGTTTAATTTTTGCTGTTTTTACATAATAGACCCCTATCAGATACAGGGTTGGCAATGATTTATCAAACCTCTAAGCTGTCTCTTCAGTTGTGAGGTTGCTTCCACTGTTAGGCAGGATTTTAATTTGCTGTATTCCCATGTGTCAGTCCCTGGGTTGTGTTCTCTGCTGTCACAGTCCATTCAGAAGTTCCTGCCTCTGCATAGGATGATTGTTGACACAGGACATAATTGATGTGTCTTCCCTGCAGTTTCAGCATGTCCTGTCTTCACATGAAGTCTTTGATCTATTTTCAATGTTTCATGTAGTGTGAGACTCGAGACCTGATTTCATTTTTCTACATACCCAGTTTTCTCAGCACCATCTGTTAAAGAGGCTCTTTCTTAATGTATTCTTTTGACATCTGTGTTCAATGAAAAAATGAAGTAGCTGCTTGGGATGGAAAGATGACTCCATGATTAAGAGCACTTGCCACTCTTGCAGAGGACACAAGTTCAGTTACCAGCACCCATATGACAGTTCACAACCCCTAGTAGCTGTAATTTCAAGGTATCTGATGTCCTCTTCTGGACTCCATCGGCACCTGGAATGCACATAGTGTACATACAAACAAAAATGCAAAACACTCTTATACGCTCTTATACAATAGAATAAAATAGAATCTTAAAAAAGTTAGTACTTCTTTAAAGACAACGATGGGAGAGTTGCTCATCATTTAAGAGTACTTGTTGCTCTCACAAAGAGCCTAGGTTTGATTCCCAACATCCACATGGCAGCTTACAACCAGCTGTTGACACCAATCTCAAGGAATCTGACTCCCTCTAACCTCCTTGGGCACCAGGCATACCCATGCTAACAAAGCACTCACATACACAATAAATAAAATATGAATAAAGGCAAATATAAAAGTTTTATAATGCTAAATGTTAATTTTGATATCTGTCAAGCTGAACACCATGAAGACAGAGAGCAGGAGAAATGTGAAGATGCTGAAGGAAGAGGTGCAAAAGCTGGACGACCTTTACCAACAAAGTGTTAAGGTAGGAGCTTGACCGGTGTGTTCATCTGACTCGACTCTGAAATCTTATCTCAATGTGGCAGTATACAAAAACTGAGAGGAGGCCTTGAAACTCAGCCAAAAGAGCCAGGTGTGGTGTTGTCATACCTATAGTCCCAACATTTAGAAGACCCCGGTGGGAGGATTGGCACAGATTTGAGACCCGCCTGGGCATAAGTAATTGCCCATTAAGAATCATTGCAAAGGGCTGGAGAGATGGCTCAAAGGTTAAGAGCTCTGACTGCTTTACCAGTGGTCCTGAGTCCCATTGTGGTCCCAGCATCCACATAGTGGCTCACAACCATCTATAATGAGATCTCGTTCCTTCTTCTGTAATGCAGGCAAAACACTAAGTACATAATAAATAAATGAGTCTTGAAAAAAAATCATTGCAAACTTACTTTCCCAACTAAATTTTAGTCTATTCATAAGCTCCAGATGGTAGTTAAGGTGTAAGACTGACTGCCAGTGTTCTATCCAACCCTGAATTTTCCCAGACAGGTATTGAGACCTCATTCATGGGCCATCATAAAATTAAGTTTTGCAACAGTGCCATTATTAGTTATACTTGCAAAATATCACAAAGAGAAATGTTTATATTGCTCTATATTATATACAGGATGCTTTTTGAGAAATGTAGAATTTTTGGAAATTGTAAAGCAAAATCTGATCTTCACATGACATGTGAAATATATACCTATTATTTTTACTTTTACCATATTCCTTGCATGAAAGGTTAAGATTATTTTTGAAAGCACTCAAGTGAAAGACTTTATAAGTCCATACTTCAGCATCACAAACCTAGGAATCTGAGAGTGGTTGGAACTGATTTTGCTAAACATAGTTAATATGTGTGTGAAATTTTAATCAAAGTACCAGGTTTCCTTATATTACACTTGAAACATTGTTACATAGAGTGCTACACAGAATCCTCCTGAAAGGGGCACAATTGTGTTTATCATATAGAGTCCCCACTGGAACAGTTAAAAAAGGCAGTCAACAACTTGTAAACATAAATGATGCAATGTTCTGGGTTTTTATATGCTTAACCTACTTTACTTTACTCTGCCTTTAACAGATGGAATATGAATGAAAATAATGATTTCTCTCCTATAGGAGGCTGAGGAACAAGATGAGAAGTGTGCCAGGGAGCTGGAATCCCTGGAGAAACACAAGCACCTACTAGAGAGTGCTGTGAACAAGGGCCTCAGCGAAGCAATGGATGAGCTAGAGGCTGTCAAGCAAGAGTAAGTTCAACTCGCCAAGATCTGATTCTTTATACTTTGTAAAGCTGCTTCCTTTTTTATCTTTAATTCCTATTATGAAACTATTTGGGGTGCAAATAATGATATTTTAAGGATTTAAGCCAAAAAATTAAGATACCTTATGACACTATTAGAGTAATTGCCCAGCTAGATTATTAAATCGCTTTTAATGCCTGGAAATGAATCCATTTTTTGTTTGGTTGATTGGTTTGTGCTTTTTGCTATTTTTCTGCTTGATTTTGGTTTTTGGCTTTTTTATTTTTATGGGTTCTTTGTTCTTTTTGGTTTTTGGAGACAGGGTTTCTTTGTGTAGATCGGAGACTGTCCTCATCTGTAGATCAGGCTGGCCTTGACTCACAGAGATATGATTGCCTCTGCCTCCCAAGTTCTGGTATTAGAGATGTGAGCCACCACCAAGCAGCCATTGTTTTGTTTTTGAGATAGAATATTTTATATATAGCTCCTGCTTTCTGGAACACATTATGTAGTTCAGACTGCATGACTTGGCTGGGACTAAAGGCATGCTCCACCATACCCGGCTGTAGACATCTTAAATAATTCAGAAATGCATAAGAAATGCAATAAATATGGAACTCTTCAACTTGAGAAGACCTACAAGGCCAGCCAGGCACTGTAGCCTAGCACTTGGGTGAAGAGGTGGAAGGTTTGTCTGAAATGGAATGGAGGGTCACAGCATCAGGGTAGCTGACCACATCGAGTGAACAGAAGCAGCTGGTAGAGATCTGAGCTGTGTGCTTACATAAGGGCATTTGGATGGATTCTACCAGGCATGGTTTTCTTGGGAGTGGGGATAGACAGGGTTTCTCTGTAACTTTGAAGCCTGTCCTGGAACTCCACTCTATATGCCAGCTTCGAATTCACAGATATGCACCCATCTCTGCCTCCTGAGAGCTGAGATTAAAGGTGTGTGCCACTACTTATGGCCAGGTATGGTTTTCTTTATTCACCAAATATTTCTCAGGGAAAATAATAACATACATAAATGCAAACTTTATGTTTTTCTCAGGTTAGTACATTGTACTAATTTATTATATTAATATTTTCTAGATATTAAGTGTCTTTTTATTTTAATTCTGTAGATACCAACTGCTTCTTCAAAGCACAGCTGAAGAAAGGAGAACAATGAGATGTAACTTACAGCACCTTTTAGAGATGGTTGCTACACATGTAGCATCTTTGGAAGTAAGTGTGAAGCTCTCGCTGAATTCTAGCTGCTTTGTTTCTATAGGAATTGAATAACAAATTTTCCTTTTTTTCTTTATTTATTTGAAAAAACTCTATCTTTTAACGTTTTACATACCAATCCCAGTTCCCACTGCTTCTTGTCCTCCTGCTCCCTCCAAAATCCTCCCACCTCATTCCCCATCCACTCCTCAGAGAATTTCAGGCTTCCCATGGGAAGTCAACAAAGTCTAGCACATTGCTTTGAGGCAGGACCACTGCTCTTCACACCACCTAGGCTGAGCAAAATATCCCTACAAAGAGAATGGGTTCCAAAAAGCCAGTGCAAGCAGTAGAGATGAATTTTGCTCTCACTGTCAGTCGCCCCACAGTCTGCCTCAGTCATACAACTGCCACCCACATTCAGTAAGCCAGCTCCCCATGTTATTAGACTGGTGTCTCTTATCTTAGGACCAGGGCATATTTCTTTGTCTGGCTCTGACTCTAGGGGCAGTTTGTGTTTCTTTGACACTAGTTTCAGAGTCAGATAATGTGTCTTAGTCTTGGATTCAGGAATAAAGATGTTTCTTTCCCTGGACCAGGTCTTCAATCCAAGGTGGTATGTTTCCCTCACTGACTCTGGGTTCAGAGTCAGGGTGCTCAGTGATTGGTTGGTTTCCTATTTCAGTTTTCCCGTTTATTCTACATTCCCCTTTTTATTTGTTAATAAATAACAGGGGGATTAGAAAGGGGATGCTTTTTTTTTTTCATGAGACTAACTCCTCCTGAATTGGGGCATTGAAGTTCTCGGGACAGTCTTGATATTCATCCCCAGGATATAACTGGATGCACAGGCCTCTGGTTCTGTAGCTATAGGCCGGTCATCCTGCAATAGTAACTTGTTCAAAGTCTGGTTAGAAATCCTTTGGATTTGTTGTTGAAGAAATTTAGACAACAGGTTTATGAGACACGGCGTAATTAGTAGAACAAAGAGAAATAAGGAAAGAGAGGTTAAGGAGGGTAGCCTCCAGTTCCATATCTGACTATTAGTAATCCACTGGCTAGGTTTTGAAGATCCATTTGGAACTGTTGGATCTTATCCTTCACTACACCAGATTGACTGACGTAGAAATAACATTCTTCTCCAAGAAAGAGACACAGAGCAACTCTCTCTGCTGTGATGAGTAAATCCACTCCTCCCCGATTTTATAGTACTAAGGAGGCTAGGGAGTCAATTTGTCCATGAAGACTAAGGATAGTCTGGGCTACCTGTAGGTAATTCGAATGGATTCTGAGGAAAATGATGGCAAATGGCTAGGAACGCAGTCAGTCCTGCTGTTCCAGTGGCTGCAGCTGCAGTTATGCCCAGGGCTGCTAGAAAGGGTATCACTTGGATTGCTCGTTTGCCAAGCCATGCCATGCAGCTATGAACTTGGCGATGGGAATTGACAAGGGTTCTTCACCAGGAACCACCTCTAATTCAGGGAAGGGGAACACAATGGCACAAGTCCCAGACCACCTAGCTGGTAAGCAGGCTATCACAGAGAAGAGGTGGAGCATAATCCAATAGGGTTCGACTTGAGTCTTGACAGATGTGGATGTGTGAAGCCTCATTTTGCTAAGACCAGAGGGAGGCTGTTTAGGTATCTTCTAAAGCTTCAGAGGGCAAATTCTTGCTGGGGGTGTAAATTTGAGCAATTCTGAGCTGACGGTGTAAAAGGTTTGAAATGGGAACGATTAATCCAGTGAGTGAAATCCTTAAGCTTAGCATCAGTTGGAGTAGTAAGGTTTACCCTGAGTAGACTTCTCCATTTTGGAGCAAGAGGATGGGAATTTTGTCCTGGAGGAGAGAGGAGAACGAAATCCCCAGTGTTAATTGGGGAGGGAAGGGGATCTGGGAGGGGTTGAAGCAAATGATGATTGGTGAAATTCCAAATAAGAGTATGAAGATAGCGGAGCAAAGGGGTAAGGGGTGATCAGGAATGGGGGATGGCTTGGATGTAAGACTAGGAGGCAAAATCGGCCCTCCATACAAGAGTTCAGAAGGGGAGGTAAAGAGGAATTTCTTTGGAAGCACTCTTAATTGCAGGAGAGCTAATGGTAGGAGTTTCATCCACTCAGTATGGAGCTCTTGAGAGAGTCTGATAAGAATATTTTTGAGGAAATGATCAGATTGTTCAACTTCTCCTGAAGATTGGGGATGGTAGGGGATGTGAAAGCAACATGGCTGTTAAGGGCCCTGGCTTTGAGGCTTGTGAAGTAAATTCAGGGTCATTATATGATTGAAGGGATGTGGGGACTAGAAAATGGGGAATGATTCACTGAAGTAGAAACTGTTTGTGATCCTTCATTATGGTAAGGAAGGCTTCGACCAATCCTGAGAGTGTGTCTACTGGAAGTAGTAGTATCTGAAAGGTCTAACTGTGGGCATATGTGTGAAATTGACCTGCCAGTCTGATCCAGGGAGAAATCCCTTGCCTGGTGATTGGGAAAAGGGGACTCCGATGCCCAAAATGTGACTAGAGGTTTGACAAATTTTACATGAAGCTGTGATAGTCTTTATAAAACACAGATCCTCAGAGGTGAGCTGTAATAAGTTTTGATCGTGAGGCAAAGCCTGGCTATTGGCATGAAAGATCTGTTGTAAACAGGACAAGATCTTTTGAGTACCTGGGGATGATAATGAGGAGATTGGTTGTAAGAGGAGAGTGTCTCATAGTGTGTGAGATGGATCCAGATTTCCAAGAGCTGCAGCTCTAGCTGCCTCATCAGCTCAGCTAGTTCCCATGGAAATAATGGAATTGCTTAATGTGATCAACAGTGGACAATACTTACAGCTGTGGACGATGGGAGGCCCCCCCTAATAGGGCTATAATTTGGTCTGAATTAGTTAAGGTCCTCCTTTTGTTGTTAAAAGCCCAGTTCTCTCCAGATAGCTACATGTGACAAGAGAATATGTAAGTATACTTGGGGTCTGTATATAGATTTAGGGATTGTCCCTTTGGAAATTGACAGCACAGGTTAAAGCTAATAATTCAGCCTGCTGATCTGGAAGGGCCCACGCTTCAAACGTTCTGCTTGAAACAATAACATATCCTGCTTTACATACTCCTTCATATAGGAGGGAGCTGCCATCGGTATACCATGTATAGACTGAGTGTATATGTATGGGATAAGGAAGTAACTCTTGTAGGGTCTCACTGTATGATTGTAATACGGAGTATTTCAGTATTGGTTGTAGGAGAAAATTTGAAATCATAAAAGGTGGACATGGTTAAAAAGTTAGTATTGTATCTTGTACCAAGGCTACCTGAAGGGAGAGAACTCGGGATGGAAGTAGTCTTTTGAAGTCCCTTGTATGCTAGAATATGTGACAGGTGGTGAGGAGAAAGAGGAGTAATTGGTGACCTAAAGGTTAACTTCTTTGATTCACATATAAGCAGTTCAGCTGCAGCCAGAGCTCACATCCACGTACCCAGTCTTGCATAGTCTGGTCTAGCTCTTTTTTTTTTTTTTGACAAGTATGCAACAGGTGAAAAGGATAGATCAGATGGTGATCCAAGACCCCTTTTCAGGCAGTGGTGGCAAACACCTTTAAACCCAGCACTCGGGAGGCAGAGACAGGTGGATCTCTATGAGTTTGAAACCAGCCTGGTCTATAAGAGCTAGGTCCAGGGCAGGTTCCAAAGCTACAGAGAAACCCTGTCTTGAACTCTCCACACAGAAAATTTTTAAAAAAGTTATTTTTGGTTCCGGGTAGTGGTTATATGGTTGTGCATGCCTTTGATCTTGGTGCTCAGGAGGCAGAGGGATGAGGGTCTCTAGTTTGAGACCAGGCTGGTCTACAGAGAGAGTTCCAGGATAGTCAAGGTTACACAGAAAAACCTTGTTCACAAAACTTCCTTTTTATATCTTATTTAATAGCATTTTATAAGCCCATGAGTTGTCAAAGTAGTCTTATAATCTAGCCCCACATTAGGATCATAGTCCATTGGACCTGAGTTCTATGGAAGGCAGGATCCAACACCATCAGACAGTAGTTTGTTGCCTTCGGTCTTCTACAGTGCTCCCTTCTCACATACCAATTTGGTTTCTTTGCTCATACATCTACTTTGGGACCTTTTATGATTTTTGAGGAAGAGGTTCTTTCTGTGTACCCTTGGCTCTGCTGGAACTCAGAGATTCCACCTGTCTTTCTCCTGAGTGCTGGGATTGAAGGTGGGTACCTTTCCTCCTGAGTGTGAGATTAAAAGCATGAACCACCACTGCCCAGCTTACTTTTGGAATCTTAGGTAAAGACCAGGTATGAACTAATAGCAATCGAATTGCCTCAGTTTCCTAAATGCTGTCTGCTGAGTGGGATGTATGTGTTAGTAGGTTATGCACATGAACAAAACACTACTTTATAAAATATAAAAGTGGTCTCCTGTAACCTTGCCCCAGCAGTAGACAAGATTATTTTAATAAACCACTAGTTTCCAACAAACTAAAATTTGTCACCATGACCACAGATGAACTCTGATGCACAGACTGCAACTGCACAGAGTGGACCAAGATGTGAGTGACCAGCTCCCCAGCTGGACAGGTCCTGGTATGGCGCAAACACCCAAAGCTCTCTACCTGCCTCAGCTTCCCTAGCCAGCCAACAGGCAAGCCATCTGCAGGTAAGCTGCTCTAACATCCCCTGCATCGATCAGACCCTGTAACCTACAAGTTCCACTCCACCCATATACACAACCATCCCCAGAGACCTTAGTGGCTCTCTAAGAAACAGACAGCAACTGCACAGAGCAGACCAAGAGTGGTTCCCTAAGACACTGACAGTAACTGCAACAATTGTTCTAAGAGAGGATCCCTGAGACACAGACACAGGATTGGACCAAGATGCAAAGACACTGCTGACACCAATTAGAGATGAAGAGATGGGTAGGCTTCAATGCAAGAATTTATTCAGCAATCTAAAAAGCTACATGGTAGCACCAGAACCCAGTGGTCATACAACAGGAAGACCTGATCATCTTAACTCAGAAGCAGCAGGAAAAAAAACATAATGTAACTTTATGAAGATGATAGAGAACCTTAAAGAGGAAACAAAAAATTCCCTTAAAGAAATAGAATAAAAGACAAAGAAAAAATTGAAAGAAATTAATAAATCTCTTAAAGAAATCCAAGAGCACCAACAAAAAGTAAATAAGGAAAGCAATCAGTTCAAGACTAGAAAAATGAAATAGAGACAATAAAGAAAACACAGATCACGGGAATTCTGGAAATGGAAAATCTGGGTAAATGAACAGAAGCTACAGATGTTAGCATAACCAACAAAATGCAAGAAATGGAAGAGAAAAATCTCAGGCGTTGAAGATACAATAGGGGGAAAATAAAATGTTAAATCCAACAAATTCTTAACACAAAATATCCAGGAAATCTGGACACCATGAAAAGATCAAATCTAAGAATAATGAGTATAACCTAAATAAGAAAAAACACACAAGTTAACATCACCAACGATGAAATCTAAGTAAACAGGAGATAGCAATCACTGGTTATTAATATCCCTTAATGTAAATGAATTCAACTCACCTATAAAAAGGCACAGGCTAACAGATTGGATATGAAAACAGAATCGATCCTTCTTATACATACAAGAAACACATCTCAACCTCAAAGACAGACACCATCTCCAAATAAAAGGTTGGGAAAAAATATACCAATCAAGTGAACCTAAAAAACTAACGGGTGTAGCTATCCTAATATCTAACAAAATAGACTTCAAGCTAAAATCAAACAAAATAAACAAAGAAGGCCATTTCACATTAGTCACAGGAAAAATTCATCAAGAGGAAATCTCAATACTGAACATCTATGCTCCAAATACAAGGGCACCCTCATATGTCAAAGAAACATTTCTAAAGCTTAAATCATACATTAAACCCCACACACTAGTAGTGTGAGATGTCAACACTCCCCTCTCACCACTGGACAGGTCACTCTGACAAAAAATGAACAGAGAAATAAGAGAACTAAAAGATGTTATGACTCAAATGGACGTAAAAGACATCTATAGAACATTCCATCCAAAGATTAAAGGTTATACCTTCTCAGCATCTCATCGAACCTTATCAAAAATTGACCACATACTCAGTAATAAAACAAAACTCCACAAATACAAAAAATTAGAATAACCTTATTAGAAGTATCTTATCAGATCACCGTGGCATAAAACTAGAAGTCAATAGCAACACAAATTTCAGAAAACCCACAAACACATGGAAATTAAACAATGCTCACCTGAATCATAAATGGGTCAAGGAAGAAATAAAGGTAGAAATGAAAGACTTCCTAAAATTCAATGAAAATGACCACACAACATACCCAAATTTATGAGATACAATGAAAGCAGTGTTAAGAGGTAAGTTCATAGCACTAAACACCCACACAAAGAAGCTGGAAAAACCTGACACTAGTGAATTAACAGAACATTTGAAAACTTTAGAATAAAAAGAAGCAAACTCACCTAAGAGAACTAGACCACAGGAAATAATGAAAGTTCGAGTTGAAATCATAAAAAGAAACAAAGAAAACAATACAAAGAATCAATGAGACAAAGAGCTGGTTCTTTGAGAAAATCAACAAAATAGACAAACCTTTATCCAAACTAAACAAAAAGCAGAGAGAGAATATAAAAATTAACAAAATCAGAAATGAAAAGGGGAGGCTGGAGAGATGGCTCAGTGGTTAAGAGCATTGCCTGCTCTTCCAAAGGTCCTGAGTTCAATTCCCAGCAACCACATGGTGGCTCACAACTATCTGTAATGAGGTCTGGTGCACTCTTCTGACCTGCAGGCATACACGCAGAAAGAATATTGTATACATAATAAATAAATAAATATTTAAAAAAAAAGAAATGAAAAGGGGGACATAACATCAGACACAGAGAATCATCAGGTCATACTTCAAAAATCTGTACTCCACAATATTGGAAAACTTAAGGAAATGAACAATTTTCTGGCTAAATATCACTTACCAAAATAAAATCAAGACAAGATAAACAAATTAAAGAGACCCATAACTCCTATAGAAATATAAACTGTCATCAAAAGTCTCCCAACAGAAAAAAAGTGCAATAGGACGAGACGGTTTCAGCTCAGAATTCTACAAGACTTTCAAAGAAGAACTCCTAACAATACTTCTCAAATTTTTCCACACAATAGAAACAGAAGGACCATTGCCCAAATTTTTTATGAGGTTACAAATCACCTGATACCCAAACCACAGAAAGACATTACTAAGAAAGAGAATTACAGACCAATCTCTCTCATGAACATTGGTGCAATAATACTAAATAAGTGACTGGCAAATCAAATCCAAGAACACATCAGAACCATCATCCACTATGATCAAATCAGCATCATTCCACAGATGCAGGGATGATTCCACATATGAAAATCTGTCAAAGTAATCCACCATATAAACTAGCTGAAAATAAAAGCCGCATGATCATCTCATTAGATGCTAAAAAACCTTTAGAAAAAATACAACATCCCTTCATGATAAAGGTCTTGGAGAGACCAGGGGTACAAGGAACATACCTAAACATAATTAAGGCAATATACAGCAAACCAACAGCCAACATCAAACTAAATGCAGAGAAACTCCCAGTGATTCCACTGAAATCAAGAAAAAGACAAGGTTGTCCACTCTGCAACTAAGAATTTGGTACTTTCTACCACCAAATTTACTTAGAGGTCAAGTGCTGTGGGACAACCTTCCTGTATGCTGTGAATATGTTTTATCCCCATTGGTTAATAAAGAATCTGCTTTGTTCTGTAGCAAGACAGAATAATGCTATGCAAAAAAGCCAAACTGAAAATACAAGGAAGAAGGATGGGGTGTGGGAGATGCCACCGAGCTGCCAAAGCAGCAAGATGTCCTAGACCAAAGGTAAAGCCACATGCTATATGGCAATGCCTAGATAAATAGAAATTTGAGAGTAGGAACTAGTTAGCAATAAGCCTGAGCAACAGGCCAAAGAGTTTACAATTTATATGACTTCTCCAAGTGTTTATTTAGAAGCAGGACAGAGAAACCTCCAACCACAAGTTTCTGTATAAAAAGTGGGCTTATCTCATCTAGAGACAGAGTGAGGGCACATTGACCTGCCCATTACTACTGCTGCTAGAATGCCTTGGACTCTGTACTTGGGAAAAAAACAGGAGGATAAGGAACCACCATCAGGGCAGAGATAAATGACCCTTCTCCGCAAGGAGCTAGACAGGCCTTTATATGTGCCCTTTTTGCGGGGTGACTGGTAGATGTTTTGCATTTTCCCAGTAATAACAGCTATTGTGATGACTCATATTTTACAAGTTTTAAAAGAACCCATTTTTTCTTACTGTATTATTGATTGTTAAAATTTATCTAGTGACTTTCAGACATCTAGGACCTTGATTGAAACTGTTTTCCTAAATACTTTCATATGATTACTTTCCAAACATAATCATGATCTCCATGATTAAATACTTTCCTAGCACATGAGTGAAGTCCTGAATTCAATCCAAAGTGCTGTCAGAAAAATAAACTACATCTATCCATTCCTAGAATAAATCCCACCTGGTCATGGTATAGTTTTGTGCTACTAGATTCAACATTTGTCTGTCTGTTTGGGTTGTTTCGTTTGTTTTTTTGTTTGTTTGTTTGTTTTATTTTTAATATGTGAGTTTTTGCCTATCTGTGTGTGTCTACCCTAAATACATGCCTATGCCCACAAAGGCCAGAGAATGTTGCATCCCAGAACTGCAGATAGTTTCCAGCCAACTTTGTGGGTGCTAGCAATCAAATTCAGGTTCTCTGAAGTCATCTCTCCAGCCCTATTGGTTTGTTTATTTTTGAGGAATGGTCTAGCAAATCATGATAGTCTTCCTGTCTCAGTCTCCTCAGCTAAGATATAGATTCTAAGCTACCATGCCCAATTTTTTGCTTACTTCTCTGTTGCTGCCCAAGATGGGTGAGGGAGGAAGATCTGAAGTTTGAGGCCAGCCTCGATCCTGTCTCAAAAATAGATAAATAGTAAGATAGTAAGATAGATAGATAGATAGATATGATAGACAGACAGACAGACAGACAGATATGATAGACAGACAGACAGACAGATAGATAGATATAGATAGATATGACAGATATGATAGATAGACAGACAGAGAGAGAGAGAGAGAGGGGGAGATAGATAGATAGATAGATAGACAGACAGACAAGTAGAATGATAGATAGACATATAAGCAAGGAGTGCCTGGAGAGATACTAAACTGTGAATTCTACCATTTTTTTCTTTGAGGAGATTAGCCTCATACCAAGAAAATTTGGTATAAATTTTTTGCTTCTCAGTCTGTCAGCAAGTTGGAACTGGTGCTGTGAGTTGGGTCAAAGGCACCTGAATTTTAATCCCAGAATCCACATAAAAGGAGAGGGAGCAAACCAGTTTTGCAAAGTATCCAGGAAATCAAGCAGCTATTCAAGGAGCCTAATTGAGCAAAATGGTAACATGAACAAAGCAAAAGAAATGAAATGTTATTCAACTGGCTCAAGGGTGAGATGTAGCAGGGCAGCAAGACATGGTTAAACTTGGGCTGGTAAAATGGGTGCATGGGTGAGTGGGTGGCTGGGGAGCAGGCTACACCAACTCTGTGAAAGGCTATGGTACTGGAGCTGCTTATCCTTTACAGACTTTCCAGTCTCTGGATGGAAGAAAGGCATCAGCTCTAAAGCAGGCCACTTCATCCAACCTACCCTAGCAGGGTTAAGACACAATTGGAGAAAGGGACATGTGACATCTCAGTGAGGGGAGGAGGGTGAGGTGTGCTCTCCTGAGAAAGGAGGAGACCTCAGGCTGTTCAGGAGCAAAACAGGCTAGTCCCTGGAGCACTGCCACCTGTCCTGCCCAAAGCCCCTTGACTGAGTCCCTCTGCCCATGCTGTAGTTGTAGGCTGAGCCATCTATGCCCAGCTCAGGCCCTTGCTTCAGAAACTGCCCTCTCAGAGGCAGGGATGAGTAAGGCTCGTGGGACAGCGAACAGGACCTGCTCAGCAAGCCCCATCTCAAACAGGAAGAAAGCTGATAAGGCTTCTTGCCCAAGATGCCTGTTGCCCTGCCAGGCTGTGGGCAGAGGGGATGGAAGTCAGCTAACAACAGGTAAGGAGACTGTACCTTTGATAGCACCTCTTTCCATGTTGGACTGCCTGCTTCCTGGGAAAGCCCTGCCATGGGATCGGCCTAGGGAGCCCCTGGCAACTTGTCACCCTCCCCAGGTGCATACTGATGCAAAGAGGAAGAATTCTGCTTGAAGGGAGCACCATGCCCACCTTCAAACCAGAGTCCAGCAGACCACAGGTGCAAGTAGGGGGCTTGCTTGAGCCTAGGATTTCAAAACCAGTGAGAGTCTGGCTCAAAAAAATAAAACCTATACACAGAGATAGATAGAGGCACAAAGACACATTAAGAGAGACATCTAGCCAGTCAGTTGTGGCACACGCCTTTCATTCAAGAACTCAGGAGGCAAAGGAAGTGGATCTCTATGAGTTCAAGACCAACCTGGTCTACAGAGCGAGTTCCAGGACAGAGAAACACAGTTTCAGAAAAACAAAACAGACAGATAGACAGAGAGAAAGAGAGAGAAAGAGATCCAGGCCTCCACTGGGGAATTCTAGGAGGCAAGGGCTCCACCCCAAGCCATGTCCCCAGTCCCTTATGACAGATTCTAGGCAGGGCCTCCACCTCTGAGCCATGCCCCCAGCCCCTCACAGGGCATGCTAGACAGGGGCTTTACTACTGAGTCACAGTTTCAATACTTATAGCTTCATGACATCTTTCTCAAGGGGACTTGGTTTTCTGTGACATCTGGTACACCTACCTCATGCAGAGTTCAGAGTCTGGGACCTGGAAGCTCATCAGGCTGTGGCCCAACATCCTGTCTTTAGTGGATGTGAAACCCATACCCTGAGAATCCCCGGGTGTGTCTAGAAAGGATGTACACAAGGAACCATGAGTCACTGTCTGTGTTCCCTGTGGAAAACAGCTTGGTTGCAGGGCAGGCTTGGACAGTAGGTCCTGAGAAACTATATTCTGTCTTGCTTTATTATTAATTTATTTCAAAAGTCACAGTCTGTGGCCTTAAACTCAAAGGAAATGCTACTGCCTCAGGACTACAAGTGTGAGCACCACGCCTGGTATTTTCTCACGTTAAAGTGTTTTTTTTTTTTTGTTGTTGTTGTTTTTTTTAAAAAAAAAACCATTAGAGGTTTACTGTGCAGTGCAGGCTGGCCTGGAATTCTACTGTCTGCCTCAGCCTCTGGACTGCTGGAATCATAGACAGGTGCCACCACGCCAGCTTCTCAGTTCTTAAATACTGAAAAGCTAATATGCTTGACCTCCTCGAGTACCAACCACCTCAGTACGCGCCCCCCCACCCCACGTAAGCAGGGGGAAAAAAACAATCCATCAGAAGCAGTTTCTCAAACATAAGTACAAAAACAATCCCCTGAGGGTTGGGGAGATGGCGCAGTGAACATGTGTCATGCACAAAGCAAGTCCTCACCCCAAAACCCCCATAAAAAGTCAAGGATGGGCTAGGCAGTGGTGGCACATACCTGGAATCCCCGCACTCGGGAGACAGAAGCACATGGATCTCTGAGTTTGAGGCCAGCCTGGTCTACTGAGTAAGTTCCAGGATAGCCAGGGCTACACAGAGAAACCCTGTCTCGAAAAAAAAGCCAAACAAAACGGCAAAGGCACGAGTGGTACTAGATGCATAATTCAGTCCTGGAAGCGCAGACAAGAGGACTCCAGGCTCACTGGCCAGTCTGGCTAGCCAACTGAGGAGCTTCTGGTTCCATCAAAGACCCAGCCTCGAAAATTAAAGTGAAGCACAACTGAGGAAAACATCTGACATCACCATCTGGCATCTACATATGTAGTGAGGAGCTGCGGGCAGGTCTGCTTTTCATCCCACATGGCTCCCGCATGGCTAGCTTAGCCCTGAAAATAACAACACACAAACTGTATTCATTTAAACACTGCCTGGCTCATTATCTCTAGAGAGTTAGTTACTGGCTAACTCTCACATCTTGATTAACCCATTTCTAATAATCTGTGTAGCACCACGAGGTGGTGGCTTACCAGAAAAGATTCATCATGTCTGACCTGGTGGCTGGCTCCATGGTGTCTACCTCACTTCCCTTCTTCCCAGCATTGTGTTCTGTTTACTCCACCTACCTAATTTTCTGTCCTATCAAAGGGCCAAGGCAGTCTCTTTATTAACCAATGAAAATAACAAATAGAAGGCCCACCTACATCATACATACAAGTACCACACAAGTTGCTAACATGTATGTGAGTACATACAAACACACACACAACAATCTTTTTGTCCAGATCAAATCAACCTGGTAGATCATTCAAGGGAAGTCATCAGAAACAAAACTGGTTAGTAGAAAGTGGACCTCCCACCCAACAGAATACTACTCTGCAACAAAATGGAATAAAGTTCAGGTCCATGCAATAGTGTGGAAAAACCTCAAAAACACCATGCTGCAGTCAAACTTTCTAGCTCACAATGCGATCCCAGCACTAGGGAGGCTGAGGCAGGAGGACTGCCACCACTTTGAGGTCAGTCTGAAGTGCATAGTGAGTTTGCTCCCCCCCCCCCAAAAAAAATAGCCACAATGCTAAGGGCAGGCAGCCAGACTAGAAAGGCATGTGGTACATGAGTCATCAATGAGAAAATCCCAGGTAGACCATTCCACAGAGGATGGCACATCAATGACATTAGTGCCTGTCCTGGGCTGGGAAGAGAATATCTATGGTAAAGAATTCCCTTTAGGGGATGTGGAATGGCCCTCAAAGGAGATAATTTCCACATGTGTGCACACGCATGCACACATGTGCTTGTAGCACACTGTGTCTCTGCTAACATCACAGCCAGCAGCATACAAGTTGGAATGTTCCCATGAACTAAGACAAAGTCTCAATCTGCAGCCAAGACTGGTCCAGAGCCTCCCCAGTGTGCCGAGCACAGATGAGCGACCACACCTGGCCTGAGCCTCCTAAAACCTGAAAGACAGTTGGCAAGAGGGCTTGCCCACGAGGACATTAACTACCCAACAATGAAGACTAAAGTTTGAATCCCCAAGCCCATGTGAAAAGCCAGGTGACACCTTTAATCCCAGCACACTGGAGGGAGAGACAGGCAGAGGAGGCCAGCCTGGTCTAGGTAGTAAGTTTCAGGTCAGTCAGAGCTACACATTAAGACCCTGTCTAAAACAAAACAAAACAAACAAACAAACAAATCCAAGCCTGGCTGCATGTGGTAACCCAGCATCCGAGGGTGGTATAGACATAGGAGGAACCTGAGAGCGCAATGATCAGCCAGCCTCACCCAACAGCATCACGTCCTGTCTCAAAGGACAGAGGAGAGAGAGCCTGCTCTGGGCTCCACATGAATGAACACTTGCACACATGCAGCACATGAATTCAACATACACATACGCATACACACACACACACACACACACACACACACACACACACACACACCCCCCTCCATGTGCATACCAAGCTTTTATCAGCAATCCAGACTCAAAGAAGACACCAACTCTTGGCCCATGCAAGGACAACATGAGGCCCTAGTGTTGGGATTCAGCTGAACACAGGCAGCCACTCTTCAGGCTCCACGCATGCCAAGTCTCCTGCGTGAAAAGCCAGGCTCAGAGCCACATTCTGGCAGCCACTTTGGAATTCACTAGAGGAGGCAGAATGGGGCCCCACAAAGAGCAGGGCAGCCGACTCGTTTATAGAAGGCCATAATTTGAAGCCACGTGTTTAGCGGGTGAAATCATTCCCCAGCTAAAAGAAGAAGGCTGGCGTTAGGGCAGGATGGGCTGAGCAGTGGGGGATCCACTACCCACGGTCCCTCTCTGTTCCCCGTGGTCCTTAATTTCCTTTTGTATTTGTATGTGTGTACAAGTGTGTGTGTAGCCCACTGCCCCCCTGCCAATAAAAACCAGGGTCTAGACCGGGCTGGCCTGGAACAGCCCATTCTCCTTCCTCAACCTCTAGAGGCCTAGGACCACAGGCATGCACAACCATGTTCCAGAGGGCTAGGATCACAGACATGCACAACCATACTCTAGAGGGCTAGGATCACAGACATGCACCACCACATGCTTTACTTAATTACTATTTGGAAGGATCCGAAATGCGTTGATGAATGGCTGAAACCAGCTGATCTGACAGTTGCAGAGATCAGAGCCGAGGAGCCACAGAACATCCCTGTTCCAGTGTTGGTCCCAGCCCCAGATAGAAGACAGTACTATGCACAGGAGAGGTAGGGAGTTAAGAGAGCACCTCATGCCAGGCAGTGGTGATGACGTTCGCCTTTAATCCCAGCACTCCACTCGGGAGGCAGAAGCAGGTGGATCTCTGTTACTTTTAGGCCAGTTTGGTCTACAGAGTGAGGTCTAGGACAGGCTCCAAAGCTACACAGAGAAACCCTGCCTCGAAAAAAATGAGAGAGAGAGAGAGAGAGAGAGAGAGAGAGAGAGAGAGAGAGAGAGAAAGAGAGAGAGAACACCTCACAGCTCAGTTTATAGGAGAGATGGTCCAGTGATAGGAAATAGGATCTCACAAGAGGGAACTCCCTCCTCCCCCAAGTGGAGATGGGTTGGGGCATGATTCATGGGTGGACTTCCTGCCTAGAACCTCTAAGTGAAGGGCTGGGGGCAGGTAGGGTTCACCGGTGAAACTTCTGCCTAGAATACCCCAGCGAAGGGCTGCAGGCCTGGCCTAATGCTACAACACTTGCCTACTATGCAGAAGGCCCTCGCTTCCATTCCCAACACAAAGGAGATTAAAGACTTCAAGTTCCAGGCCAGCAGTCTGGACTCTACCTTCAGGACCCAGCAGGACCTCTGTGACCTGTGAGAAGGGATCTAACCAGGAGACCCAGCACCTAACCCACTGGAAACCTATCCACGTGGGGGCTCAGTGTCACTCAT
The DNA here is from genome assembly GCF_982192425.1 of Myodes glareolus. Taxonomy (NCBI): domain Eukaryota; kingdom Metazoa; phylum Chordata; class Mammalia; order Rodentia; family Cricetidae; genus Myodes; species Myodes glareolus. Next base: position 2,371,967 of record NC_142048.1, on the reverse strand, counting down.
GTCACCGAACAAAGCCCAGGCCCTAGGGCCAGTATGGACAGGTAGTGTGGAAAGCATGTTTCTTATGTACATCAGTGACTGCCTCTGGGCTGACTGTCTTCAGGGAACAATGTCACCAACAGGAAGTATGGGTGCCACTGAATCGTCACAGACCAAGGCTAGACTGTTGCTCAAGTTCCACAGTGCAGAGCACTGCCTGCTATAGACAACAACTACCATTCCCAAACATCACGGAGTGACTGTCACACAGTTCAGGGGTGCCCTGGAGTCTCAGGGATTCGGGAGAAAGTAGCTTGGCTCCTCCCCATGGCCACAAGACTCATGACAGATCCAGCAAAGGGACGTAAACACAGTGACCTCAAGAAATAACCACCTGCCTCGGTGGCCGAGTCCACACACCTGGAGTGACACTCTACCTCCAACCTCTCTCTTTCCCTGCTAAGCCCATGAGGAAAATCAGACCAAGTCCCCAGGACCTAAGGACAGAGAGGGGAGTCCCCAATGTCATCTCTCAGCCCCTTACTGGCTTCACTCATTCAAGAACAGATTAAGGTGGCTCTGACTCTGGGAAGGTAACAGGAAGAACCCACGGTCTGGGTGCCTGTTATTGATGCACAGCTGTGGCCTTGCTGGCCAGGAAGCAGCATTATTACCTCCAAGGTCTGGCTCCCTGGTACTCCATAAGAGCTTATTTATTTTTAATTATGTGTGTCTGTGTTGACTTATACTGTGTTTGCAGCTTTTGCAGAGAGCAGAAGACAGCATCAGAGTCACTTAGGGCTGGAGTTACAGGTGACTGTGAGCTGCCCACAGTGGCTTGCTGGGAACACATTTCTGGTCCTCTGGAAGAGCAGCAAGCAGTTTTAACCACTGAGCCGTCTCTCCAGCCTTCCCCATGGCTCTAGAAAGAAGCTTTCTGCCCCTGGACACCTTCACAGCTCCTACCAGGGTATGAACTCCTGACTACACAGACAAAACAGTTCCTATTCCCCTCACTGTCCCCAAGGGCTAACTCCAAGCCTGGCTCCCAGTCAACCCTCCATTCTCACTGAAAGATTCTGAAAGCCTTCCAGAAGCTTCTTTAAACCAATTGTCTCAGGCAGTAGCTGATCCATGATGGAGAAGCTTTGGGATGTTGTTCTCCGTGACACAGAAATGATATTAATGGAGCATCCCACTTCATGCTGTTTGTAAATTTTACCTGACCCCTTACTCAGCACTCACAGCCCCTTTTAAAACACAAACGAAAGCCAGCCAGGTGTTAAGCCAGATGGTGATGGCATACACCTTTAATCCCAGCACTCGGGAGGCAGAGGCAGGCAGATCTTTGTGAGTTGGAGGCCAGCCTGATCTACAAGAGCGAGTTCCAGGACAGGTTCTAAAGCTGCAGAGAAACCCTGTCTTGAAAAACCAAAAGGCTAGATGTGGTGGTTCAAAACCTGTCATCCTGCACTTGAGAGGCTGAGGTAGGAGGACTGGGAATTCAAAGCCAATTTGGGCAATCCCTCTCCGCAAAATTCCCCAAAGATCACCAGTTCCTTCCAGACAGAATCCCAGCCTCTCTGGATTTACTGTGAACATAGGAGGGTAGAATCCAGAAAACTCCCTTCCCAGGAGCTTTCCAGAGTTGACGTGGTCAACCAACTTACTCATTCCTTAAAGTGTTTGTTTATTCGACAGAGAAAGAACTGGATGAACACAGTGTGGGGGGATGATCTGTCTCCCCAAAGCCCTCTACTGGCTGAAAACCAAGTTTGTCACTGGTCAGCATTAAGGGCCAAGACGCCCTCACCCTTTGCTCATGAGCTCAATTCTTAAAGCCCAGGATGCTTACTTTTACTTTTTGTTCATTGAAACTATAGCTGTCCAGCCCAGGTTGGTCTCAACTCAGGATCTTCCTGTCTCAGCATATTTGCTGGGACTGCACGTGAGGCCACTCTAAGATCCTCACCCCTGCACGTTAAAGACAACTCCATCAAGCCGGGCGGTGGTGGCGCACGCCTTTAATCCCAGCACTCGGGAGGCAGAGGCAGGCGAATCCCTGTGAGTTCGAGGCCAGCCTGGTCTACAAGAGCTAGTTCCAGGACAGGCACCAAAAACTACAGAGAAACCCTGTCTCAAAAAATCAAAAAACAAAACAAAACAAAAGACAACTCCATCAGGAAACAAGGTTCTTTACAATGATGATTAAAATGAAGCGAGATCCCCAACATGGACTTTCATCTGTGTGTCCTCCTAGTTAAGACACAGGGACCAGCTCAAAGAAAGATGACAGGAGACAAAGGGAGAAAGATGGGGCCACCCATGAGCCTGGGGTAGATTAACATGAACCTCAGAGGAGGCGGCCATGCCTGTAGATGGTCTTGGACTCCTGGCCTTCAGAACCCCATGACGGCCTGTGGGTTGTCCATCTAGTCTGTGGCAGACACAAGACTGCCAGAATTAGCTCTAGCTTGACTCCATCTCACACGTACACACATGTGCATATGACACTCTGCAGAGCCGGGATCTACATAATGAGTCAACTCTGCCAGCTTATTCATCACCGCACAATCCTCCAGGCTGAACCCCTGAATCACTTCTCAGGGATCCCCGATTAGGAAATGAGCAGATCCCTAGCTCATCGGCTGCATTTTTCCAACGTGTCTAATAGTGGAAGCTTTTCCCAGCCAAAGTGGATAGCACTGCAGAGACAAGGCCCTTTGTTCTGTCCCTCCACGAGGGCAGAAGAGAAGAGCCTGTCTTGCTCTGTGAGGAGGCCACGCCTGGGTCTGGCTGAATGGTGGGTCGGGCAGGGGCTGCCTGGCACAGCTGGGTTGGGGACCTCAAAGACACAAAGGCCTGGCAGGTGGAACATGGGGAGGGGTGCACATCTGAGAGAGGGTCATTAGCTGGACGACCTCCAGAGTAGACGACCTTCCCCCACTGAAGTAAGCAGTTATGTCACGGTCATTGGGGAGGGGAGTCAAAAGGAACCAGCAGAAAGAGAGGGGACAGCAAGGAAATAAGACACAAACCTCAAAAGAACTTCAACAGTGTGGGAAAGGATGAGTACCTTGGGGGCCTGGGCCTGTGGTGGAGATAATGCCCTTTATCAGAGGCAACCTTTGATAATGGAGTCTGGTATAGCTAATCTTGCAAGAAGAGTGACAGTTTGTTCCCAGATGGGGACAGAGTCTCCAGAAACTCAGGTCAGTGGTGATACAATGACAAGAGAGACAATGGCCCTGCTGTGCCTGTCAAGCTGCCTCATGGGGACCACCTGCCTTGGTCCCTCCAGGGTGATCCCTCCTCCCACCCAGCAGCTAGCAAAATTAGCATCCAAGGTCTCCCAGCCTCTCCCCCAACACCTGTAAATGCTGGGGAGAAGCACTGAGACCGGGAGGGGCTGTAGCCACAATTTCACACACACAGCATCTATTCTCACCTTGGCCTATTCCATATGACTCACTCCACATGACACAACCTGTCATCATCTCTGGTCACCATCCTCACGGCAATGTGAGCCAGGGATGCTACAAGGTGGCCCTGCAGCCAAAGAATGACCCCACACCAAATATCATAACAGTCTGACAGCCACATCTGAATTAAGGGCTATGGTAAAGGGTTGAGGATCAAGGACTTGTTGGCTTTTTGTTCTCTTGTGGTGCTGGAGATGCCTGGGCCTTGAATGTGCCGAGAGCTGGAGCATGAACCTGGCCTGTCAGCCATGCTTCCTAGTTCTAGAGAGTCTAGGGATCCATCTTCAAAGCTAGCACTATTTTGAGGGAACAAAGACTCTCCCCTGCTGGCTGAATGGAAAAGACAGCCGAGACAAACAAAAGCAGGGGCCAGCAAGTGTGCCAAAGAGCAGAGACCCCATCACGATTGGGTCTCTGCTCCTGTCATTGTGGTTCATCACTAACATGACTTTCCAGGTTTGGCTGGGATCTTCCACCTCTATGTAGGATATATAATGAACTCCCCTCATCCTAAACCTCAATCTCCAAGTCCCCAATTCTGCCCCCTTGATAACCCATGCCGCCTGTCACTGTGCGCACCTCCCTGATGGGAATATCATTTTTTCTGTGAAAAGGGACAGTAGTTGTCCCTCTGAGGCACAAGGAGGTCTCAGCTCTGCTCTCAGGAGGCAGACAAGCACTTGGCACAGACCAGCTCTTGCTCTGTTAGAATTTGGACCATCCAGCACATGCCACTCCAGAGACGAGGGAAGAGAAGCCACTGTTTCATGGTCTTGTCAGGAAGGGTGTCAAGCCAGGAGTCCTGAGTCCCCAACTGACCCACACGGTCACCAGCTGGACTTGAGAGAGGGTTTTACCCAACCAGGAGGTCAAAGCTACAGCTTTGAGCTTTGTGCAAGAAGTATACTGGATACCTGGCTAGGGGTATGGCTCCATGGTGGAACACTTACCCAGCATGCATGTGTAAGGCTCTAAATTCCATGCCAGGATTGCAATGCAGGAGACAGAGAAAAGTCGGGGCTGCGTAAAACCAAGGGTATGTACCAGAAACATGAAAGTTAGTAAGTGGGGTCAGCTCTTGAAATACGCTGACACAAACCAACCCAGTTACTTTGCAGAGGAGGAAACCAGACACAGGGCACTTCTTCCAGGAGACCCCCACGGAGTCACATGTTCTGAGTGCACGGTGAAACCACAAGGCCTTGGCATAGGAAGATTCAGGCCTCCCTGGGGTCTCCAGACCCAAGCAGTCTTTGACACTGCAAGAGGCATGACTGAGCAGTGTGCCCTAGGGCAGGCTAAGATGAGAGCTTTCTTACAGAACATTCCAGAAGTGAATAGGGCAGTCATGTCTCTGAGACTTTCTTTATATTCAGATTTGTGTACCAAATGGAACTCTAAACCTGGCTTTCTTCTGCAAGCACACAGCAGATAGGGAATTCTAGCAATGGGGAAGGGGAAAGAAGAAAGTCACGCCATCCAAAACTAGGCAGTTCCAGGCCCCTGTAGGAGCAGATGGGCCTTTGACAACTTTTCAGTTGTCCATGTCACCTCCAGTCATTCCTGGACACCTTATGATTCTGGAGTCTAAGATCAGACAACACTCAGGGAAGGAAGGAGCTGTAACGTGAAGGGGCTGCATCCGAGCCAAAGAGGCAGATAGGCCTCCCCTCAGAAGCCCTGGGGCTAGGAGACCCCAGAAAAAGAACGGAGGGCTTGCTGGCAGCTGTGCTTCCCTGGGGCTGAGCTCACAACCACGGCGGGGGGCGGGGGGTGGGAGGACACATTTCCTGTATGTCAGGTTTTACCCATGTAAGTTCAAGGATGCAACTCTCTTGAGAGGGTGGCTCCCTTCCTTCTGAAATGCTGGCCGGCCGTTCGGAGTGATAGCACTTCTCCCTAGCTCCCCTAGAACCCGGCTAGTCCTTTCTTGAGGGGAAAGCGATGCGCATTTCAAGGCAGAGACAGACAGACCCAGAGGGCGCTGGGACTCGCCCCTGCGGATCACCCAGCTGTCGGGGTGTGAAGTCAGGAATAAGATGAATCAAGAAGGGGAAGGCGGGGGCGAGCCTCCAGAGGCTGCACCCCGTCATCTCCCGGGCGGCTGGAGCCCTTTTCTCATCCTCCCCCCACCTCAGGATTTCTGAGGAGCTGTTCTTGCATGGCTTTCCAGGCCCATCTTTTGCACGCTCCACTCCCAATAGCGGCTGCCACAGACCTTGTCCCGTTCTCTGAGCGCCGGACACAGGCACACCTCGGCGACACCCGAGAGCTAGGACCGCGCTCGTAGACGCCTTTCCCCACCTCAGGCCTCAGCTCCGCCTTCCTGGCCTCCCGATTTCCTGAGACCCACCTATTCCCCTCAGTTGCCATCTCAGCCACGTCCTCTCCGCAGCCGACACTCAAAGGCGCCATCGAGCCCCGTAAGCCCGCCAGCCTCATCCCCGTCAGTCTCCCCGCGACCCCCAGCCTCGCGCCTCGGGACATCAGCACCAAACCCGGTTCGGGTCTCCGCTCAGGAGAACCGCTGCGAGAACTCACCTTAACCTCGGCAGCCGCGCGCCGCCGGTCCCCGGCCGACTCCCCGCCCGGATGCCCGCCAGCCCGCCCACCGCTCCAAGCCGACCAGCCCTGGAGCACCTCGCCGGCCGCTCCCCCGCGCGCTCCCACTTCCAGGTTCCGGAGGGGTCGAGAGGGCGGGGCTCCAGCGCGCCAGGGAGGCGGGGCGCCTCCCGGACACGCCCACACAAGGCACGCCCACTGCGTTTGGCGCGTTCAGGTCTTCAGGCTCTCGCGAGCTGTGAGAGGCGGGGCCCTACATAGCCCTGCCCACTCCGAGCGCTCTTACAAACTCGCTGCCCCCGGGCCGGAAGCCGGCTCCAACTCGTCGCTCCCGGGAACGCTGCCGCTCTGCCGTCCTGCCTGCTTCCTAGCGGGCGGAGCCCTGAGAAGCGGCCCTTCGAGTGGAAGGCGGGAAAATGGCGGAATCCTCGGAGCGGGACGCAGGGTGGGTTGGGGGCTCAGTTGGGTGTGAGATAGGGGCACCGGAGGGCTGGCCAAAGGCCAGAGCGTTGGCTGACGGGTGCCTGGTGTGGTACCGGGCAGGACAGAAACCCCAACAAGCCAGCCCTCATGCTACAGGTTCCCGAGCGTGTGAGCGGGGATCCTTAGAGCCCCTCCCCGAATCCCTCTCAGCCTGGAGCCCGGGGCTCTGAGCATCTTCTGTGCGGCTCAGAGTGGAGTTGTGCGTGGTACATTGGTGTTGGCAGCAGGTAGCTTAGCCTCCGGGTTCCTAGCTTTTGCATCTAGGGGCGCGCTCAACCTCCTGAGTTCTGCATGCAACTTGTTCTGTTTTGGTTCTAAGACGGGGTCTCTTGTAACCCAGGCTCGCTTTGAACTCTCCAGTTCCTGCCACTCTTCCCGAGTTCTGGGACGACTAGTGTGCGCCCCCAGCTGCAGCTGGGACCAGTCTGCTGCACCACAGCACTGCGGGGGTTCATCCTTGTTAGTGAGCTTGGGAAGTTTTTTTCTTAGAATTCAGGTTTACTTTTTTCCTGAAAGGAGTTTTGTAGCACTGATAAGGGAAGAGTCGGGGAGTTACAAAATAATCGCTTGAGAGTAATGTCTGGAAATTGACAAAAATCTGCACCTGGGTGGGTTGATGCTAATGGCACCCACATGTATTCAGTGACAGTCAAAAAACTCTTCCACCCCACCAGAGCTTCACTAGAAGCCTGCCTGTCAGCACAGGCAGGAGGTGGAGGTGGGAGAATCCTGAGTTCAAGGACAGCCTGAGTTACCTACCTGAGAGCCTGTCTCAAATAAATCACTTTTTGGTTTGGTTTGGGGTTTTTTTTGTTTGGTTGTTTGGTTGGTTTTTCGAGAAAGATTATCTCTGTAGCTTTGGAGCCTATCCTGGAACTAGCTCTTGTAGACCAGGCTGGCCTCGAACTCGCAGCGTTCCACCTGCCTCTGCCTCCCTAGTGCTAGGATTAAATGCGTGGTCTGCCACCACCTGGCCAGTTTTTGATTTTGTTAGGAATATTTCTTAGACGAGACTCTCTGCCAACACAAATAATTCCAATCAGACCAAATTAGACCTAGTAAAAGATGCCCATGTTTGATGCAGCGCTCCTGGGTGGCACCGGGAAAGCATGACAAGGGGAAGAGAGAGAAGGGGAGACCACGTGTTCATTTTCTGGGGGACAGCCCAAATGCCCTGTGGGAGTGGTCCTGACTCTTGGATATAGAAACCTCAACTCAAGTCTGGCTACTTCGTGCGACCATGGGGTGACCTTGGCGAAGGGGGAATTCTTGGGCTCATGCTCAGTGAGAGACGTGGCTGGAGCGGCATCTGTTTACTGCCATCCTGGAAACCTCAGGCAGCTGTTTCTTGAGGGAGATGAGAAGGCAGGTGGCTAGGAGAAAAAAAAATTGTTATTATTGGCCCTATGAATGGGGCTAGCAGATAAATCCAGATTTTAGTTGTTAGGTGTCCTTGATCCAGAAGAGTTGGTACAGGTGTTGACATTGTTTGGAGAGCGCTTTGTAAGTTGGTCTTGGCCCAGACGGCCAGAGTGACCTGCAAAATATGCTTGAAAATGGATGGGGTTACAACAGGCTCTAGAAGACTGTTAGTTGTTTGTTTATTTTTACTTACCAGACCTGATTTTTGATACAACAGTAGAACTTTTTCCAGAAACCTGTAGGTATCTGTAAGAGAACTGGAACAGATTTACATCTTGGTGTCATAGCAAAAGGCTATTGCTTTAGGTTAAAAGGTTTGCGCATTTTTTAGAAGACAATTAAAGGGAATTGGGAACTCTGGGTTTTTAAGATACACCTGTTAATCTGAACTATGAAGCCTGTGAAAGAGGCACACCTGTTTGTATTTTAGCAGGAAACTTAACAAATGTAGTGATGAGCTACCAGTACCTTAAGTTATCAAATGCCATGGATAAAGTCATAAGTTAACAGTACCCTAAGTCATCAAATGCCATTAGACAGTTCTAAGGGGATAAATGGGCAAAAATGAGACACCTTTTTTAGCTGTGCAGGCAATCCCAAGTCTCTTCTTAGTCCTTGGAGAACATCAGCCTAGAGGCAGTGCTTGCCATTAGCTGCTGAGTACAAGAGGCCCCAAGATTTTCCTGTGGGGGCAAGATTTAGTCTACCTGTCTTGGCAGGATGAAAAGTTCAAGTCCCCAGGTGGCATCCAGGAAGGTGAAGAGGTGGAAGGCCGCTTTTTGCTGTGTGGGTGTCTTTGCCAAACCCAAAGGCAAGCCTCAAGGCAGAAGATCTTTGTAACCACGGATCTTCTTGGAGGAGCTATAGGATGCTGTGGGAGCTGGCATGTCTCTGTGTTAGAAGCTCTTTTGGTAAATGCCATACTCTCAGATCTGTAAAGGAGCAAAGAGAGCACTAGAAACGTGCAGACCAAGTAGACAAAATGGCTGAGTTATATAGAAAAGAGAAGCTGGGGAACTTCAGGGTAGGGGCAGGGTACGCCTGCCAGGCTGGCTCTGTGACAGGCACTTGGAATGCTGAGAGATAAGTTAAGTAGGCACCTCACTTAGACACTTGACCCAAGGTTCTTTGAGACCTAACAAGATCCACCTGCCTCTGCCTCTGCAGATAGGGTTGCACCACCACACCCAGCCCCAGGCCAGCTTCCTTAGCAGGTAAAGGTGCTGCCACCAAGCCTCATGGGCTCAGGATTCCCAGGATCCAACTATGGAAGTCGGAAGTCATCCTCTGCCCTCCGAGTGCATGTCAGGGGACGTGAGCACTACATACTACATCAGATTTAAAAGGCTGAAATGCTAAAGAGAAGAGGCCTGTGGGTGGAGCCTCCTGACCAGCACTACACCTCAGACTTCCAGCTCTGAACACAGGTAGTGATGGGCACAGGACAGGTCAAGGCGATGCTGCTGAGGCCTCCATGACTGATGGGCAGACCCCGGGGCACCCTGAGGGACCACAGCAGGTGCACCTGCCCTGCTTCCCAAGGCCAAGCCCCACCATCTGTAGGCTGCAGGAAGAAGCCAGCACCAGAACCGCCAGCCCTGCTTTTAACTTCCTGCATGTAGGTGTGCTCGTGTGAGTGCAGCAGAGGCTTGCGATCCCCGGAGCTGGAGTGCTGGGGACTGAGCTCAAGTCCTCTTTATCCTGTGAACTGTCTGTCCAGCCCTGGTAGGAAGATGATGAGTTCTGGGCCAGCCTTGGCTATGGAGTGAGACCCTGTTGGTGCGGGGGTGTTAATTATCACTGGACAAGCCTGGCAACCTGAGTCTGGGTCCCCAGAAACCACGTAAAAACTGGATGCAGAAGTGCCTTCAGTCCCAGCACACCCTGCAGGGAGATGGGAGGCCAAACAGGAGAGCCTCCAGGAGTGAGGACTGGCTAGCTTGGTATACGCAGCCGTGGATGAGAAGGTGGAACGTGACCTATGCTGAGATTATCCCTGACCTCTCTGTAGGCACCACGGTACACACCTGGACTCACACAGACATACACAGAATAAATAAAAATGAAAAATATTTAGAGAATACAATTATTTGGTGACACATGAGCGTTTTGTGACCCAACATGTGCTATGTCGGCAAAGTTTTGTTGCCACATGGCCCGCCCATTGTGTCAGCTTTGGTACTAGGATAGCAAAGTTGAGTAGTTGCTGGTCATGACAGTGACTGGGGAGCCTAGGAAACTGGCCCTTTGCAGGGAAAGACTGTGTCATTGTCCTCTCCCCAACCTGCCATCTCATCCCTACCGCTAGACTCTTCCCTCCTGTCTTCTCCAGCCCCTGTGCTTGCAAATCCTCAGCCCCAGCCCTTCTGAAGCCCTGCCACCTCTCTGGCTGCTGAGACAGGGATCTTGCCCTGGTGGGGAAGCTCTGATCCCTGTGGCCAGTGCTCTACTGTCTTCAGGAGGAAGCTGGTCTTGTGGAGGTTCAACCTCCTGCCTGTCTAGGGACGGCCTTCACATGCCCCGCTCCAGTTGACAGAAGGTGGCTCTGGCCTCTGCAGATCTTGTAGCCAGATGAATAACACATCTTTCTTCTCTCTTGTAGGAAGCCCGTAGCCAGTGGTACCCCCAAGACAAAAGGAAGAAGAGTACCAGGTGAGCTCTTTAAGGAAAGTGTTTTGTTTTGTCCTCATTAACGATTTTTGTTTAATTTTTTTCAATTACTTGTGTATTGATCTCTTTGGGGGGTGTGCATGTCGTATCATGAGTATAGAAGTCGGAAAGGAACTTGTGGGAGTCAGTTTGTCATCAATCAAGCTGGGCAGCAAGCAAGCACCTTACATGCAGAACCTTTCTGCTGATTGTTCTCTGAGAAACAGTCTCATGGAGCCCAGGTTGTCGGTCAGCTCCTGATCCTCCTGCCCCAACCTCCCGGGTGCCATCTAGTTCATGAAAGGGGTTTCTTGGGGGCGGGGAGTTGGGGGAGACAGAGACAAGTCTGACACTTCCACTGCTCAGTGACATGCCTTTGGGGACTCAGGGTTGTCTCTGTCCCCGAAGTGTCATGTGACTGTGGTTGTCCCTTGGAGAGTGCTCGAGATGTGCACAGACCACAGATCCAAGTTCCATCCAGAAACCTGTGGAGCTGCCTGGTGTGGGTGCTGAAACCAACTCAGGTGCCTAGAAGAGCAGCAAGTGCCCATAATTTGGGCGGTTGTTTCTCTCATTGCACCATAGGAGTCTATGAAGTATTAGACTCAGACCCTCAGGGTTGACATTGATCACTGGACCTGGTGGGGTTTGGTCTTAGGGATGGAGCCCAGGGCCCCATATTTGCTAGGCAAGCGCCTAACCACTGACCTACATCCTCAGCAGATTTGTTTGTTTGTTTGTTTACTGCGATGGCAGAAGTAGAATTAGGGCCCTCACCGTGCCAGCTGAGCACTGTGCCACTGAGTGACCCCGGCCTGGCAGTTTTGTGTGTAACCTATGACATGTTTGCATACTGCCTGGTTTTGTTAACACTGGCCAGGACACACGGCCCTGGCTCAGCCGCTGCCAAGTGGGTCTGGATCTGTGTGTGAATCTCATGAGGGTCCCACCCGTGATAAAGGCTGGAGTGGGTGGGGGAGGAAAGAGCATGGACATAGACCTCCCCAACCCAACGGTACAGAGTCTGACACGACTCACGTATGCCCCGACTTCCCTGCCCCTGGGCTGCGGTGGACTCTCCTGTCTTTAACTTTATTGTTAGTTTTTAATCTGCTAGCTTCATTTCGTTGAGAAACATGAGTGGTTGAGATTACAAATGAACACAGACCGGCTATAATGAGAAATCTGGAGTCTTCCATGGTTTGCAAACAGGGTCTGGGAGCTGGCCTGGGCACATAGACCAGTAGGCCTCTTTGTCCTGGCTGCAGGCTCAACATGTTTAAACTGTACCAGGGTCAGATTCCTACATCTGGGCTGCATTTTCCAAGCTTTGTCCTGGCACAAGCCCCAGCAGACTCTCACGTGGCCTTTTTTACATCCTTTACCTTTGCTCTCAGAGTCTCTGCGGGATCTCAGCGAGAAACCACCAAATCCATGCCAGCATGGCCATTCCCTCATAACAGGAATTCCCTCATAATAGGAATGGGTCTTTCTCCCTCTGATTTAAAGATAGGAAGGTGGGAATAGCAAGATCTCGGTGGTCAGCCCAGCTTTACTGTACTGAAACACAAAACAGAGATGGACTCACCAGAGAGGGGTAGACCCAAAATGCTGTGGGGTTTTTGTTGTTTTGTGTTTTGGTAGGTGGGAGGGGGTGTGTGCACATGAATGTAGATGCTCTTGGACACCAGAGAGAGTGTTGAATCTCCCAGAACTGATGTTACAGTTGTAAGCATCCATGTGGGTGCTGGGACCCTAACTCCAGTCCTCTGCGAGAGCAACAAGTGCTCAACCACTGAGCCATCTCTCCTGTTCCTTTTTTAAAAAGTTGCCCTTGTTTTCTTAAGGTGAGGGGGATACCATGGTGCACATATAGAGGTCAGAGGAAGGCTCTTGGGAGTCGAACTGAGGTCATCAGGCTTGGTTGCAAGCCCTCCACCCAATGAGCCATCCCACTGTCCCCTGGCTTTCACTTTCTAGAATGTTACTATCTTGGAACTTACTTGGCACTTGCTCCTACTCCAAGGACCCACATAGAAGAGACGTTCTATAAGTGTCTTATAAACACTGAGTGTCCCGTGAAGGTCCTACATGCAGTAGCTGCCATGTGCATACATGGGGAGACTGAAGGAGCCAGTCTGCAGGGGGCAGTAAGGCTGGTGCTTTTCCTGTCATTGAGCATGAAGGATCAGTGGCCCCGGCTCTCCACTGTGGGGTCCCGGTCATGCCCTGTGTCTTCATGGTGCAGTATTCCTGTTCTCTAACAAGCACTGTGTCGTCTGCAGGAGGAAGAGTGGTCGAGTCCAGATATCTGGACTATGAAAAGAAAACTAAGAAGGTAATGGAGTCTTTTACTCTTGGAGCCACTATGAATGGGTGGAGAGCACATGGCAGCTGCAGCCTGATCCTGGAAGACACCACTGGGACCTTTGCAGCCTCCAGGTTTTGGGCACAGTCCCGAGTCTCTGAGAGTGGCACCAGTGTCCATCAGTCCTATGTACCTCCTTTGCCTCTCTTGCTTTGGGGGTCTCTGTTCTGTCAAGTCTGTCCAGTCTGTCCTCCGGCACTATCCCCTCCATACCCGGGAGACTCCTGAGTGATAGGCACTGACAGCGGCATTCGGTGTGGGTCACAGGCACAGCTGGCGGGGGGAGTTTTCCATCCCACCCAGAATGATGTGAAGTGTCCGACTTTGGTGACATTCGCTTCTGCAACTTTTTCAGCTGTCAATAAGCAAGGCTGGCGGGTCTTCCTGAGGCCCACACATGTGCCTGGCACCCCAAAAGCTGCAGTGCATAGGAAGAATGGGGGAAACGTGTTCGGGTCAGGGAGTGCCCTGGAGAGTTGAGCCAGCTGCAGGCTCATCCCTGTGGGGACACATCCCTGGAACACAGGATCCAGGTTCCTGGTTGTCTATCAGGGTTAGGATGCACTGTTGAGCACAGGCTTGGTTTATGATTATCAGAGGGTTATGTTCCCATCTGCCTGGCCTGTGCCCCAGGAAATGTGGTGAGGGTTCCCAGGATTTCCTGATGCTGTGACTGGTTTAAGGGAATGGATTCTTACATCACCCTGTAGACAACTTCCCCAAGTTACTTATCCCTGCTTCCATTCACCCTGTGGCTGTTGCTTCCTTGAAGGCTTGGCCACAATGCCCCCGTGTGTCTATATAAGGCATTTTGGTTCTGGTACCCCATTAGGTGACCTGGATCTGACTGGAGTCTTTGGGTGTCTATTGTCATGATAACATTAGCCCACTGCTTTCTCCTGAGGCTGAATGGATCTTAGAAGGGCTGGTCCAGGGTGGAGTCCTCTCACAGGTTTATTCTTGGAGTATCTTATGAGATGTCCTGAGTGGAGCCACTTCCAGCTGAGCAGCCCTTTCCCTGAGTGTGGGGCAGATATTCTTGAGTTTCAGATTTCAGTTTTGGATAAGGAGTGCTCGGGCTGTGTTGTATGTTCCCGTTCCTCCTGGAAGCTGACTAATAGGAGACCTGTGGAGACCTGTATGTTTGGCATCACCAAAACCTACCCAGTGGTTATTCAAACTGCCCCACCATTTCACATTTCTCCCAGGCACACTTCTGTGATTTCAGTAGGTGTCTCCAAGACAGTTGATGGTGGGCATTGCTCTGCATTGGTCCTTGTTCTTTTTCCTGTGTGTGTGGGTGGGTGTGGGTTGGTGTGTTTGTGTTTGTGTGTGTAGCAGGTTGTTTGTACAACCATGCATGTACACATGGATGGATGCCAGAGTGAAATATTAGGTGTCTTTCTTTTGTGACAGAATCTCACTGAACTGCCAGCTCTCGGGATCCTTTTGTGTTCCTCATCCCTTGCTAGGCTGAGAGGTTCTCATGGATTTGTTTCTGTGTGGATGTTGGGGATTCAAACTCAGGTCTTAAGACTTGCAAAGTGACTGCCAGACCACACACCACACAGCCCTGCTTGTTGGCCATTAAATTCTCACATCGTTGCTGGTTTGTTTGTTCAAATGTTTTTCACCTTGGACATTTTCTCACTAGTGAGGCTGAGGGTCTTCAGTTGTTGGCTTTCATGACCTGTTGTCAGCAGCCATAGGCAGCAGCTCTCATGTCATTTTGAGCACAAGTTCTAAATTTGCTTTTGAAAGACCAGCCAGGCGGTGGTGGCAGGCGTAAGTTTAAGGCTAGCCTGGTCTACAAGGGGTAGTTCTAGGATAGATAGGTCTGTTGCACAGAGAAACCCTGAAGCATGATTAATAAAAGCTCAGGGTCGGAAATTGAATTTCAACCTGAAGGTCTAAAAAGCAAAACAGCTAGCCACTGGCTCTTGCCTCTACATCAGTCCGAAATAGCCTCCAGATTTCTCAGAATGAGACTGTTGTCTGAGAACTGTCTCCTCCATCTTATTCCTCTGTAGGGCTGGGATTACAGGTGTGTGTCACCATAACCTGGTCTGTAAGGCTGACCAAATGGGACTGTTTTAATCTCAGACCATCAGGCACTCTTTATTTATTAAAATACAAAAACCCTATCTCAACCCTCCCCCAAAATAAAAGACCAATATTCCATTATGGATTTTTCTTCCTTTTTTTCTTCTATAGACAGTGTCTCTCTACATATCCCTACCTGACTGGGACTTACAGAGATCCACCTCCCTCTGCCTCCTGAAGGCTGGAGTTAAAGACAGGGGTCACCACATCCAACCGCGATTGTTGGTCATATGTTGTTGGACCTTCTTTAGACTGCCAGTTCCCAAATGATGGCACAGAGACTTATTAATTATGAAAGCTTGACCTTAGTCTAGATTTGTTTCAATTAGCTCTGCCGAGTGGTGGTGGTGGCACACACCTTTAATCCCAACATTCAGGAGGCAGGCAGATCTCTGTGAGTTCAAGACCAGGGCAGCAGGACTGTTTCACAGAAAAATCCTGTCTCCAAAAAAAAAAAAAAAAAAGAAAGAAAAAAAACTAGCATGTTTGTATTAATCTACATTCTACCGTGTGACTCATTACCTCTCCTCTATACTGCTGACTCCCTCAGAGTCTCGCCAGCTTAATGGTGAGAGCCTCTGATTCTTCCCAAGTTTCCTTCTCTCCTGCCTAGCTACTGGTCATTCAGGGTTTTTTAACCAATCAGAAGGCGCCTTGGGCAGAAGCACATCTTTACAGTGTACAAAAAGATTATCCCACAGCAGTCAGGTATGTACACAGACCTGTTGATGGTGAGGATGGAGTTCAGGCCTTCATGTGCCAGAGCCCAGCACCTGCTGGGGATAGCCTGCGTGGAATCCCAAGTCAGTGTCGGGGACATGCTGGCATGGGGGTCTCAAGACCTGAACCCTGCGTTCCTCCTTAGCATGTGGCTCTTCTTGGGTTCCCACAGACTTTCATGTATAATGTGTGAGGGTGGCATCTGGCTTCAGCACATGCCATTTTTAGTCTGGAATTCTTAAGGGTGTGGTTTTGAAACATTTTAATTGGCATTGAGTGTACAAATAATGAGATTCATGGTGACTTTTTTACAACTTAACTATATTTTTATGCTTTAGAGTAGGGTTCGTGCCAACTGTACATATGGTTATCAGAGGACAACCTGTAGGAATTGATTCTACCCTTCCACCACATGGGTCCTGCGCATCAAATTGGTTTGGCAGTCTTGGTGGCAAGCACCTTTACCCACTGGCCCAACTTTTTGTTTTTAGCTCCTGGTGCTACAGTTGAATATAAGCCCTTTCCCAGCAAACCATTCAGAAGAGTTTATCGGATCCCCTGGAGTTACCACACGGTGCTGGGAGTTGCATCCAAGTTCTCCTCTTAATCTCTGAGTCAACTCTTCAGCTCCTTGTCACACTCAGTCCAGTTACCTTCACAGTGGGTTCTTTAGTAGGTCTGACCCTAAACCCCACAGCCCTTCTGTGGAGTATCACCCGATGGAGCCAGGTCTGCGTGAGTGTGTGCTCCCTTATGCAGATTGGTCTGAGGGGAGGGCACAGGCACAAGCAGTTGTAGAACACGATGACTCCGAGTTCTGGAGCCAAGGCCGCAGCAGTCCCAGTGTGATCGTGGCCAGGGTAGTCAAGAGCCCCACTGTCAGGCAGGCAAGAAGCAGAGCTCGCACTTTGTTCTTCACAGCTGGTTCTCTTCGTGCCCTTGAGGGCCTGGCTGGCAGCACCTACGCAGGGTGGGAGTCTGCAGCCTACTGGCCTGGACACCTAGGGCCATTGCAAGTGGTTGCCCAGAGTGACCCTCAGACTTGGCAAACTTCTTCATTCTAGTCTGAATAGGCTTGGGTAGTTTTGACAAGGAGTAGGTTTTAGTTTTCCTGTTCCATCCTGATGTCTCCTTATTTCCCACGGAGGGTCCCCAGACCCAGTGGTGAATGAGAATGAACCCCGATACAACCTCCACCGTGCTCCTTGCCTTTCTTGTACCTGACAGCCTGGCACCCGCTGCTGGTGTTTATGAGCTTTGTAGACTATGCCAGTGGAGAAACTCCGTGTCTTAAGTCCAGAGTAACGTGTAGAAGTCAGTCGCCAGCCCCTCCACAGCACACACAAACACACGCCTATCGAGATGGCAGTCCAGCAGGTGTGCCATTATTTCTCGTGTCTGATGAATGTAACTGTCCACTGTTTAACTGTCCTGTATTCACAGTCTCAAAACTCCTGCTTCTCCGTCTGACCTCTGACTGTTTCCATAACAGGCTTCTGTGTCCGCTGGAGGGAAGTCACCTGAGGGAAGAAAGACCAGCACATTGCAGAAGACCAAAGGTGAGTGCTAGGGGTGGAGCGGTGGGTGGGAAGGAGCTGCCAGGCCTCCCCCAGGGCAATCAAGACAACCCCTCACAGACATGTCCACAGTCTAGCCTGATCCAAACAGTCCTGCAATTCCCAGGTGATCCTAGATTGCGTCAGGTTGTCTGTGAAAATTTAGCATCAAGGGTCTCTGTCAGAAAGGATGTGGTTCAAGTGTGTAATGGGAGCATAGGCAGAGTGTCTGAGGCCACAACCATATATCCACAAACTCCTTGCAGATCCAGGGAGCAGCCTGGGATTGGCCAGGAGCTGCTACTTGCTGTTAGTTTAGGGATGTTGCAGAAACTATAACCAATGGGGTGCCTGACATTTGAACACTTGGGAGGTGGAGGCAAGAAGATCAGAAGTTCAAGGTCATCCTTGGCCACATGGTCTACATTGAAGCCAGGGTGTACGTGAGACCCTATCTCAAAAGGAACAAAATTTCTCTGTTCCTAGGCAGGGATGAGATCAGCACATGAGCCTGACTGGGACGTTTTCATGTGACTTTGTGAGCACTGTGCCTGAAGATGCACGAGTCAGGAGTCAGGACCTGCCTGGGCCTAAACAGGATGCTCACCTAACAGTGACTGACTAGGGTTAGGGTGTATGCAGACATTTTATTTGGGTTTTGGCTTCTGATGGATGAACCACAGCTGCTGGTTGGACACTTGGTGCACAGGATGCCCCTGGCTAGGATCTAGTTGGCCCAGAGGTCTGAGTATCAAAGTTGAGGAGCGTTGTTTGTTTGGTTTTGTTTTTCTCGTTTTGTCGTCATTGTTCCCGATGTCTTGGCACATGTAATGTCAGAGGGACAACGCTGTGGAGTTCTCTCTCTCCAGCTTCCTGTGAGTTCCAGGGATCGAGCCTGTTATCAGACTTGCCAGGCAAGGAAGTGTCTTTATGGGCTCAGCCAGCCAAACCATCCCATTTTCTTGACACAGGGCATGAAGTTTCTTGACTCTTCCCTGCTCGGCCCTGCTGTAAAAGCAGGAAATAGAGTCCTTGCCCACCTCTCTCACAGGCCACCACTTTTTTAAAAGAATAGATTCTTTTTTATATTTAGAATTGCAGGTTGTGGTGTATGGGTGTAGTCAGCCCAGGGCTTGTCCAGCTAGGGAAGGATGTGCCCTCCACAAAGAAGAAAGACTAAGCCTAATAGCACCATTAGTCTATTTCTAATAGACTAATAAATTAGCCCTTTAGTCTATTTCTGTGGCTGTAACAGAATGCCTATGCCTGAGAAGGTGACAGGTTTTTATTTGTTCATCTTTGAGGCAAGGTTTCACTGTGTGGCGCAGGCTGTCCTGCAACTCGTCAAGATCCCCCGCCTCTGCCTCCTGAGTGCTTGACTAAAGGAGTGTGCCACTACATTCTGCTTGGTAGTAATTTGCTCTTCTGAGAAGAGATTTGTTGGGGCTAGAGAGATGGCTCAGAAGTTAAGAGCACTGCCTGATCTTCCAGAGGTCCTGAGTTCGATTCCCAGCAACCACATGGTAGCTGACAACCATCTATAATGGGATCTGGTGCCCTCTTCTGGCCTGCAAGGATACATGTAGGCAGAACATTGTATATCTAGTAAAATCTTAGAGAAAAGGCAGAGGTAAATCTTTTTTTTTTCAAGACAGGGTGTCTCATGCAACAGTCCTAGTTGTCCTGGAACTCTCTCTGTAGACCAGTCTGGCATTGAACTCACGAGATCTGCCTGCCTCTGCCTCCCTAGTGCTGGGATTAAAGGCGTATGCTGCCACCACCTGGCAGTGTGTTTGTTTTTCAAGACAGGGTTTCTCTGTATAACCCTGGTTTGTCCTGGACTTAGTTCCATTAGACCAGACTGACCTTGAACTCACAGAGATCGGCCTGCCTCTGCCTCCCAAGTGCTAGAATTAAAGGTGTAAGCCCTTAGGATTAAAGGAGGTGGCCCCACCAAAAAAAAAAAAAATCTTAAAAGACTTAAAAAGGTTTCTCCCATGTGAGATGACTCAGCCAGTAAAGACATTGGCTACATGCCTGGTGACCTGAGTTCAATCCCTAGGACTAGCATGGAAGAAATTCAGCCCAAACAGTCACACTCAATACAGTAAATAACTTACTAAAAACAGAAGGCAATTAAAGAGGCTATCGAGATCCCGGTTCTGTAGTCTATGCCCAAGAACAAGAGACCTGAGAAGCTGCCCCTCGCCTCAGCTGGGAGCTCACAGGTGCAAGAGTCTAGCACCCACACACCTTGGAAAAAAGAGTCCTGGTGGCCCCAAGCTGTATTGTACCAAGGGGTGCGGGCTCAATGGCACTGACCGTGGCATTCTTCTCTGGGCAGAAGACAGCCTAGTGATGGGAGCAGGAGGCCTGCAGTCCACCATGCTGGAAGGGCACAGCACTCCTCTACCCTCCCTAGACCTTTCGTCCATCAAAGGTAACTGGTTTCTTTTAGCCCCTTGAGACCATGCTTGTAATGAGGACCCAGCCTTGGGCAGCCCTTGTCGCCAGTTTGACTCACTGCTGTGAGACCAGCATGTGCCTTTCATACACACCAGGCCTGGGAGTGGGTCCCAGGTGTTCTCTCCTGCCAGGCGGGGTGGCAGATCCCAGGTGGGGTGGTGACAGCTGCATCTCCAAAAACTAAGGGAAAGAATGAAATGGTCTATTTTAGACACAAGCATGTTGAGGACGGCTCCCCAACCAGCCATGACAAAGGCAAAGAAAGCTGAGTCCACGTCCTGTGCCACTCGGAAAAAGACACCCCTTCCCAAGAAGAAACAGGTGAGCACTGGGGGAGCGGGCAGTGGGTAGGTCTGACTCCCAGCAGCTGAGGCTCCAGGGCAGAGGCAGCCAGTCCTCCAGGATGGAGGCTAGGGCTATGGTGCCCATATACTGAGTGGGGAGACACCCATACACTTCTGGGCAAGATGTGACCTGACTCCATCCCCAGCCCCACGGACACTATTTGTATTTGAACCTATAAAGTACACAGAGGTTGGGGTTCTGCCATGCCCGGAAGAGCCAGGTCAAAATGGCTTACTGGGAACTGAACAGCAGGACTCTTTCAGGATCTGCAGGAGACCATGGACATGATGGAGTCGCAGACACTGCTGATGACCCTGCTGTCTGTGAAGGTGAGCTTAACTGGGCCTCATGAAACACCATGTGTCTTCTGTCACCTCCCCACCTCACCTGAGTTGGTCTTGTGCCCCACAGATGGAAAAGAACCTGACTCTGCTGGAGGAGAAGGCTGAGAAGGAATTGGCGGCCATGGACCGTGAGAAGGAGCGTCTGCAGCAGCGGGTGCTCGAGCTGCGTCGCAAGCTGCTGCTTCAGCAGAAGCATCAGGAGCTGGAAACCATTCTGGATGCCCAGGTGGGTTTGAGCATGCTCCTGAGGCCAGGGGTGCATGAGGGAGCCAGGATCAGGATGCCACCACTTGCATTCTGCCCAGTCTGCTTAGGCTCCTGATATGAGTGTAATGTATGGGACTCCTGTCTCTGCCACACACTGTGCAGAATCCTTGGCACCTGCCAGCTTTGATGTTGTCCCACCGTGGAGCTTAGCACAGCATCAGTTCCCAGTCCAGGGCAGGTCAGAGGGGGTCCTGTTACCTGGAGGCTGGCCCATGAGGCTGGAGACTGCAGGGCTTAGCACATTCAAGGCCCTTCTTGTGCGAGTGAGCACAGTGTGTCTTACGGTGTCCCCTTCTGCCTGCAGATAGAGGCGCTGACCCCTTTCCAGGCTGTAGCAGAGCGCTTCAAGGAGCAATACAAGACACTGGCTACAGCCTTGGACGCAACTCGACATGAGCTGCCCGTGCGGGGCATCCACATGCAGGGATCTGGGCAGGAGCTCCTAGGTAGGAACAGCCCTGCTGTGTGGCCTTGCCTCAGCAGGAAGGAGCCCCAAGGCTCACATGCACCATATTCTAGGTGCCTCTATCCTGGGGTGGTGTTGGAACCCGTGTGGAACAAGTATGGGTAGGACATAGGCAGCTGAGTCAGGATTCCAACCCCAAGCTGGACCTCACTGCTGGAAGATTCTGGGGGCAGAGTGGGGGAGTGACCTATCTACTGGCCCTGAGTCCTGGGCCCTACCAACAGGGTGGGGGTGTTGGAGAGGTCACTTGAGGGATTCTCTGGAGCAGACGTCGTCATTAGGACTTTTTAGCTGCACAGTGTTTACTCAGCCTGAACTATGTAACAAAAGAAAAAGGTACAGTGACCTACATTTATTGTCTGACTCTTGGGAGGCTATGAGTTCCAGACCAGCCTGAGCTACAACACAGTGAGACCCTGGGTTCAAAAAAGAGCACAGTGTTGACCTGGAACCTGTAGCGATCCTCCTACCAAACCGCCCCTAGCAAGTCTGTACCCAGCACGAACCCCCTGCGCTGACTGTGAGGTGAGGACTGAGCAGCAGTCTCTGCACTGCAGACACAGCAGGAACAAGTCCTTAACCCTCATGACCATGCTGGCTTGTGTATGGTGCGGGTCTGTGCCTGGGACACACAGCTGCTGCAGATACCAGAATCTCAGCTCTTTAGATCTGGAGGCCAGGAAGTACGGGTCCAGGCCTCATCTGGCAGGTGCCTCCTGCTTGTCGCTCACAGTGGAAGGACAGAGGGTGAGAGAACAGGGCAGCAGCTTACAGCCCGAAGCCTCAGCTCCCCTGGTCCACAGGAGCCCTGCTGGGCAGCTGTCACACAAGCACCTGTGGACTCCCCACTGGGTTTGTCCTTACCAGCTTGCGCTTGGCACTCACACTCCAGGGACGAGTGAGATCTCCTAAGATCCGTCCCTTTGGTCCCGTTCCCTGAGTGTGAGAGAAGAGCCAACTCTGCACAGCTCAAACAGCTGTTGCTTTGGGCACCAGAGTCCTGCTAACAGCCTGTATCTCCACAGATGAACTGGAGCCGGCCCTGAAGACCACCCTGCAGCTCCTGGGCAAGCTGGGCATCTGTTCCCCGGGCGCCAGCGCGCGGGTGCCCGAGGCCAGCGCGCGGGTGCCCGAGGCCAGCGCGCGGGTGCCCGAGGCCAGCGCGCGGGTGCCCGAGGCCAGCGCGCGGGTGCCCGAGGCCAGCGCGCGGGTGCCCGAGGCCAGCGCGCAGATGCCGGACGCCAGCGCGCAGATGCCGGACGCCAGCGCGCGGGTGTTATGCCTGCTAGAGGAACTCAAGGACTTAATTACCAAGAAGGACCTAGAACTCAACAGGTGTGGGTCAGGCCTCCCCCTTCCCCTCCATCCCTTCCCTCCTCTCTCCATCCTCCCTTTCTTTTCAGTTGGGTTGCTAGAGGTGGAACCTCACCCAGCTGCTATCTCAGGTGAAGACTGTTTGGGCTTTTGGGGACTCTGCTGTTGAGTGCCTCACTGCCACCGCAGTGCCAGAATGGTCAGGCTGTATCATTGCTGCCCAAGTGACTGGCAGTCACTGTTCAACTCCTAGCCCACTTCTGAGTTCTGAGACACTAGGACCTTGGGTGCAGTGAAGCCATCGATTCATACTGTGCCAGAGTCCAGCAGAGTAGGACTGGGGACAATAGAGACCTGAGATCTCCACGGGCGAGGAAAGCATCCCATCCCACACTCAGTCTCATGCCCTACACAGGGCAGCTCTGGGCCAGCAGGGGACAGAGGGAACCTTTTCTGAGCCTGCCAGTTGCTCAACACATGTTAAACGTCGTTCAGAATTCAGTCTTAGCAGGATGTTTGGGGGTTTCTTTTTATTTGTTTTGTTTTGTTTCTACACAGAGTTTCTCTCTCTGGAACTCACTCTGTAGACCAGGCTGGTCTCAAACTCAGAGATTCACCTGCCTCTACCTTCCAAGAGCTGGGATGAAAGATGTACACCTCCTCTGCCTAGCCAGTTTGGTGGTTTCTTGAGGAACATTGTTGTTTTGTGTGTTTTTCTAAGACAAGGTCTCAATCTGTAACCCAGTGTGGCTTTGAACTTGCAGAAATCCTCCCACCTCAGCTTGCAGAGTTCTAGAATGGCAGGCATGAACATCACACGTGTTGGGTTTTTGGTTTTATTTTTTTTACGTATTTTTATGTGTTTGGACACGCACACATACCTTTATGTGTAAAGGTCAGAGGACAGCTTTGGGAGTCTGTTCTCTCTTTCCTCCCTTTCCACTTTGTGGGCCCTAGGGATCAAATTGAGGTCATTAGGCAGGCTTGGAAGCAAGCACCTTCATCCACTGAGCCATTTTGCCCCCCCCCCAAAAATGCATTTAAGGAGATGCCCATAGGACTTCTCAGGGATTCTGAAGCACGCCGCACCCAGCACTGTCCCACAGGATAGGGCAGCCACCACTCACATGGAGCAGAGACTGAGGATGTCTCCCTTATGCTTGTGACCACTGTACGGCCACAAGTTTCTCCTGTCAGTATCTGAGCAGTACAGATGTACGTGGTATTCACACTTGGACACATGCTCTTTATCACCTAGGGGCTCTTAAAGCCTTCAGACCCTGGCCTTGCATAAAGGGACAGACAGGGCATGACCATGTGGTAATGGCTGAGTCTCACATCTAGCCTGGCACCAACAAGGTCTCCTCACATAAAATTTGCCCACTGTTGAGGGTGTGGGGCACACCACTGAGGTCCCAGGTGAGCAGGAGGATGAATGCATTCAAGGCTGGCCACACAGCTCTTTCCTGCTAGGCCTGGGGGCCAGACCTGTCGGCTGTCTCAGCTGCTTGGGGGCTGAGGCAGGAGGGCCATCAGTTTAGGGTCAGCCTAGGAATCTTAGGTGCTGTCTCAGGAATTCAAAAGAGGGAGAGCTGGGGATAGAGGGAACTCAGAGTTCTTGCTCAGTATGCACAGTCCTTGCTTCTGTCTCCAGCAACATATGGGCACATGCACACTTACCCCCAAGTTTCCAGCAACCCTTGCTGACTTCCAAAGACACCATTAGGGTCCTGAGATCAGTCAGCAAGGAAAGCCTGGTGCCCCGAGTTCAGTCCCCAGGATCTGTATGGAAGAAGAGAACCTATTTCTCTAACCTGTCAAGTTTGTTTTTCTAAGATCTCCATTAGAGTTCTTGTTGTCCCTTCTCTTTCTTCTGCCCACAGGATCTTCAGTCAGGTGATGGAACTTTCCTCCCTGGCCAGCAAAGAGGCAGCCTTGGTAAACCAGGAAGTCTGGGAAGAGGCCCTGGGCACCCCAACCTGCAGCCAGTGGTACTTCGGTCCAGATGCCCTCAGGGGCCCACAGCCCCCTCCAGGACAGGACTAACCCCAGTGTAGGCCTCATCCCACTTTTTGGTTGTTTCCGTTCTCTCTGGGCATTAACCTCATAGATTGAGGATGTTCCAGCCTTTCAGTTTTCTGAATTTTTGTGCACTTTTTCTTTTTCTACACTTTCTTCTATCAGCAGCACTTGCGGGTTTGGGTAATGATAATAAATTTTGATTGATGTGTGCTCACATATTTGTCCCTCTGTACTGACCCTCTAGAGAACCCGTTTGTGGCATCCTCCTATGCTGCCTGGCCGCTGGGCCTAGGATCCTCCTGTCTCCACATCTGATGGCTGGAAACAGGAGCAAAGACCACCCTGCCAGTTTTCACTTGGGTTCTGGGGCTGAACCAGATTCTTACCTTTACATGGTGCCATTTTAGACTGAGACTTGTTGGCGGAGTCCGCTTATTCATTCCCGGCTGCCCGGACCATGAAGTAATCCCTCAGAAACTATATTATTTGCAGTACTGTTTGGCCAATAGCTTAAATCTATTGCTAGCTAGCTCTTACATCTAGGATTAATCCATTTCCATTATTTTATATTTTACCGTGAGGCTCCTGGCCTACCAGCAAGGTTCCAGCTGGCCGCTTGCATCTTTCCCCTCTGGTGAGTACATGGTGTCTCATGGCTCTGCCTTCTTTCTCCCAGCATTCAGTTTAGTTTTCACCGCCTAGCTCTACTGTGCCCTATCACGGGCCAACGCAGCTTCTTTATTCATTAACCAGTAAAAGCAACACATATACAGAAAGACTTCCCACACCAGAGGCTGACTCTGTCTCAGATTCCAGAGATTTCAGTCCAAGGTCATGGGTAGCCAATCACCTTCCTAACTGTACTGAGACTGAGCAATCCTGTGGTGGTATAGGAGGTCTTTCTGTATTTGTGTTGCTTTCATTGGTTGAATAAAAGAAACTGCCTTGGCCTTTTGATAGGGCAGATTTAGATAGGCAGAGTAGACAGACCAGAATGCTGGGAAGAAGGGCAGTGTGGCAGACGCCATGAATCTCTGGCTTGAGACAGACGTAGGTTAGAATCTTGCCAGTAAACCACAGTCACGTGGTGATACACAGATTTAATAGAAATGGGTTAATCAAGATGTGAGAGTTAGCCAATATGAGGCTAGAGCTAATGGGCCAGGCGGTAATTTATTTTTTTTAATTTATAAAAGTTTATTAATTTAAAAAAGTTTCCATTTCCACCCCTCCTCCCAATACCCTCCCACTCCTCCCACTCCCTCTCCTCCTCCATCCCTAAGAGCAGTCAGGGTTTCCTGCCCTGTGGGAAGTTCAAGTTCCTCCCCCCTCCCTCCAGGTCCAGGAAGGTGAGCATCCAAACAGACTGGATCCCAAAAATCCAGTATATGCAGAGGAAACAAGTCCCAGTGTCATTGTCAATGGCTTCTCAGAAAGTCCTCGTGCCAGCCACATTCAGAGAATCCGGCCACATTCAGAGAATCTGGTTGGATCACGTGCTTGTTCAGTCCCAGTCCAACTGACCTTGGTGAACTCTCATTAATTTAATTAATACAATTTCTGTGTGGTTATTTCTGGGGTTAAGCTATTGGGTAGCGGGACGTGGCCCCGCCCCCTCATACAACACTGTAGGAGCCAAGGAAAAGAGGGGGGTGTGGCCCAAGAATAGCCTTCCAGTATACATGCCAGGGGCCCAACTGCCTCCTTCCACTCTGAGCTTTTATTTTATCCTGACCCCCTCCCCCATCCTGCCTGTACATTGGGACTTTACTATCCAACCAGGGCCTGGAAAGGTAGTGAAGGTGCCTGCTGCCAAGCCTTGGAACCTGAGTTTGATCTCTGGACACATGGGAAAGACCTAACTCCAACAAGCTGACCTCTGAACTCTACACACAGGCTCACACAATAAAAGAAAATGTTAAAAAATCAGGCTGGGCCAGCAGTTGTGGCGCACACTTTTGATCTCAGTACTCAGGTGACAGAGGCAGGGAGAACATTGAGTTCTGTCAGCCGAGTGTACAGAGTGAGTTCCAGTCTAGCTAGGACTACACAGTGAGACCCTTGTTTTTTTTTTCCAAGACGGGGTTTCTCTCTGTAGCCCTGGCTGTCCTGGAACTCAGTTTATAAACCTGGCTAGCTTTGGACTCATCCACCTGCCTCTGCTGCTGCCTCCTGAGTGCTACGATAAAAGATCTGAACCACCGCCACCCAGCAAGACCCTGTCTTATGAAAAGGAGTTCTGGATCATCCTCAGCTTCCTGGTAAGCTTGAGGCTAGCCTGGGCTACATAAGACTGTCTTGAGAAGTTAAAAATGGGGCAGGCATGTAGCTCAGTTGGCAGCGTGCTTACCTGGTATGCACAGACGCTTGAGTTCAGTCCCCAGCTCAAAGTGGTTTGCCCTTGTCATCCCAGCACATGGGGAGCATCCTGAGGCCAGGGAGGGGGGCCTTTCTTCACAATATGAGGTAGGAGTGTTTCTTAACGACTTGGGTGTCCCCCCACTTTTTGACTGATTTGTGGGTTCCTGCTGCAAAGAAGCCCGTGGAGCCTCTGAGCATCCAGGCTGCTGTAGCCAATGATCAGCCCTCCTCCCTGCAACCGCTTCCCCTGTGGCCTCAGCCTTAACAGCCTGATCGCGTCCGGACTGTTTCCAAAGGACAGATGTTTGCTGCTCTCAGGTCTCCCAGAGGAGTGCTTGCTGGTTGCTTAGTGCAGCCAATATAGTGACAACCCCAAATTCCCATCTTAATTGTCTTTACAAAGCTCAACTGACAAGCCCCATCAGTGTTTCTGTGACCTCGAGCTCTGTGGGGAGCCCTGCCTCGGGTTGACAGAGCAGCTGTCTGTGCAGCTCGAGGGGCACAGAGGTCGCAGGCATCTCCACTGTCCACACATGTAACGGGGGGGGGGGGGGCGACGCGATGAGTGGAGAGGCTAGGCAGATTTGGGTGGTCACTGAACACCCTGGGAGTCCCCACACGCAAGGAAGTTCTGAAGACACTGCAGGGCCAGCAAGCCTGCTCACCAAGTAAAGCTGATTGCTGCCATACCTACCCCAAGTTTCATCCCTGGAACCCACGTGCACGTGGAAGGAGAGAACCGACTCCTGCAAGCTGTCCTCAGATCTTCACACTTGGGCTGTCTCACACACACTGGACAGACATGCATACATAAATTAATGAAAAAGGGGGAATGGGGTGTGACTCAGGGATGGAGTCCCTGCCTAGGATCCCCCAGTGAGGGGCTGGGGCGAGACTCGGATAGGCTTGCCTAGCATGTACAGGGTCTTTTGTTTAATCTCAAGGACTGGAAAAATAAATTGTATTTGAGTCAAACATGCAGTCTGTCTTGTTATAATTTACTAAAATACACAGCATCCTGGCCCAGCCATGTTGGTGCACACTTTCAATTCCAGGGAGAGGTAGAGGGTGGGTTTTAGAAGACATGTCTGTTCCCACAGGGGAGATTGCTCCCCTTTGGGCCTGGTCTCTCCAGGACTGGCTCTGAGAACTGCAACAATTGGCTTAGGCCACATAGCCTCTGCACAAAGTGGGGTGGCAATTATGTTCTAGAAGCATGTTCTAGAGGCAGCATCTGGACCTAGACAGTGTGGGGCAGCTCTCCACCTACACAGTGGGAACTAGGTGTAGTCTCCATTCCTGTAAATCTTTGAAGGCTGAGACAGGAGGATGTTCAAGTCCATCCAGGGCTTACCTGGTAAAAACTGTCACAAAAAAAGAAAAAAGGTTGGAGAGCTGACTCCACGGTTAAGAAGGCTTGCTGCTCTAGCAGAGGACTGGAGTTCCCAGCACCCACATCGGATGACAAACAACTATCTGCTTCCAGGTTCCTCCATCAACCTCCCCTGATGATGGACTGTGACCCAAATAAACCCTCTCCTCCTTAGGTGTTGCCTTTGGTCATTGTGCTTATCATAACAATCGAAACTAAACTGGTAACAGTCCCCAAAGTGAGGACCAATGACCAGCATCACCAGAAATACAAGGTGACCCTGGAGGGCTCGCACCAGGAGAGGTCGATCTTCTCTCCCTCAAGGACTCCTCTGGCTGGTACCAGGAAGCTGGAGGTTCCTGGTGTGAGCGAAGAGAAAGAAGTGCCTCCCACTGGACGTAGTAGACACCAGAGTGGTGTGTGTGCCTCAGCACTGTCCTGGACTTATTTACCAACTTCTGGCTCTCTGCCTCGCTCCTCACTCTCCACCCTACCAGTTGTCACCCTTGGTCCCTTAAGGCCCTCACTGCTGTCCTGTGTACAGCCCTTTCACCCCAGGTCTGTGCTCAGGGTCCATGTGCAGGTAGGTGGCACATAGGTCCTGGTGAGTTTGTGGAACCTGCTGTTGTTGCATAACCAGGAAGCACCTCTTCTGACTCCAGAAAAGATTTACCCTTGAGATCAGTCAGGGGTCAAAGCAGAACAGCCAAGGTCTCAAGATAAGGCCAGGAGGAGCAGGGTGGGAGGGGTGTGGAGGTTGGGCCTGAGTGGAATTGGGGCAGTTTGGGGTGGGTTTCCTGGGCTGGGGTGTTGCCCGGTTTGGGGGCAGATCTGTGCCAGTCTCCTTTCTCAGCACTTTCATGTTTCAGTCCGCAGTGGGGACCCCATGGGCCCGGGAGCTCCTTAAGGCACCTATTCAAAACTTCCAAGTGCCTGGGCAGGTTCTGACTCTAAACTTCAGGTGCTCTCAATCTAAAGGTTTGAAATTGGCATGCCCAGTTAACTGTCCTCCTTCGCCACTATTCTCCGTACCATTTCCTGTCTTTCCAGAGTGGGGGTCACCAGCCCCCAACTCCACCACCTGCAGGGATGCCCTAGGGCAAGATGCCATGTTGAACCCACAGATGTCAGTGCCTACACTTTCTGTGTTGGTCAGCAGAACCTGCTCAGAGTGCACCCCAACTTAATGCCATGGGCTGGGTCACATGCAGACCCCCAGAGACCCCACACACTTGAAAGGCCGAGGCCCAAGGCTGCTGCAGCCTGGGAAGTCTGTGTAATCCACACCTTCCAGCCACGTGGAAGTCCTGTGCTCTCTGCTGCAGGGGCCACTGGTAGGTACAAGCTGACTCCCGAAGTCATGTGTGATCTTCAGCCCTCAGCCAACAACAGAATGTAGGGCTAGTCCCGAGGGCACAAGCCTGTTTGCACACAAAGCCTGGCTGCAGGTGACCTAGAGGCGTGGTGGCTGGCCCCTGAGAGCAGTGGCCACCATTGCTCCACCTGCAACTGACCTTTGGGCTGGGGGAGGACAGGACACTAATCCAGGCCGCGGGTGACTGTCATGTGTGTGCACGCTGCAGCACATGTGTGAAGGTCAGAGGAAAGTTGGAATGGGTTCCCTCCTACCATGGGGGCCAGGGGACCAAAATCATGTCCTCAGGCTTAGTTAGGTCCTTAGTTAGTTAGGTCCCATGAGGGACCTTGTTAAGTGCAGGGACACCAAGAGCAGAGCTGAGGAGCCAGATGGGCCAAGGAGTCTTCATTCACCCCTTGCAGCATCTTCGGACAAGCATAGCAGAATGGATGAATGACTCAGGTGGTTTTTAAAGAGTATGCACAGAGGGCAGGCAAGATAGCTCAGGGGTTTGCGCTTGCTGTGCATGCATGGGGACTGAGTCTGGATCCCCAGAACCCACGGAAAAGCCAGGAGCTGTGCACGGAGACAGTGGATTCAGGGAGTTCCTGGTGGGCCAGCCTTGTCATAGGCAACGAGTTTCAGATCCACCGAGAGACCAGTCTCACAAATTAAGGTGGAGGCTGTGGAGATGGCTTGGCAGTTGAGCATCGGTTGCTCTTGCTGAGAACCCACATGATAGCTCACAACCATCTGTGACTCCAGTTCAAAGGGACCCTCTTATGACCTTTGTGGAAACCAGGCACATACAGTGCACAAACTTATATGCAGGTAGAACACACGCACACGTAAAATAACTAGTTTTGGTTTTTCAAGACAGGGTTTCTCTGCGTAGTCCCGGCTGATCTAGAATTCACTCTGTAGACCACACAGGCTTTGTGCTCCAAGATCTGCCTGCCTCTGTCTCCCAATTGCTGGTATTAAAGACGTGTGTCTCCACCACATGAACATAAAATATTTTTTAAAAAATTTAAAGGTAGAGAAGAACTTGAGTAAGGCACCCGCACCTGTCGTCCTCTGCCCCCCCCCAGTGCAGCCACAGGCTCATGTACACACACCCCTATACACACACACCCCTACACACACACCATACACACACACACCCTACACACACACACCTCTACACACACACACCTACACCATACAGACACACACCTACACACACACACACCTACACACACATGCCTACACATATACCTACACACACATGCCTACACACACACTCCTATACACACACCTACACTGTACAGACACACACCTAAACACACACACACCTACACACACACGCCTACACATGCACATACCTACACTCAAACGCCTACACACACATACACACCTGCACACACATGCCTATACACACACATGCCCCCCCACATGCCTACACACACAACTACACACACACCTACACCATACAGACACACACCTACAAACACGTGCCTACATACACACCTGAACACACATGCCTACACACACATACACCTACACACACACCATAAAGACATATTCACAAAGCACAAAGGTTTGAAGTTTATCAGCTCACGGTTCTGAGAGACCCCTTGACAAGATCAGTGTGTCCCGGGCTGGGTTCCTCTGAGGCTTTGAGGCAAAAACTGTCTCACCTCTGGTCTTCGGCGACCTTAGCCACCCTCAGCATCCCTTGATTTGTGGCCTCATCTCTCTTGTCTGCCTGTGTAGTCACACATTCTTGTGCTCTGTTACTGGCTTGTTTTGTTTTGTTTTGGTTTTGGTTTTGGTTTTTTGAGACAGGGTTTCTCTGTAGCTTTGTAGCCTGTCTTGGAATTAGCTCTTGTAGACCAGATTGGCCTCAAACTCAGAGAGATCCACCTGTCTCTGCCTCCTTAGTGCTGGGATTAAAGGCGTACACAATCACTGCCTGGCCCCTGTATTTTTTTTTTTTAAGAACAGAGTTTTACATAGCCCAGGCTAGTTCTGAATTCACTGTGTAGGCAAAGATTACCCTGAGCTCCTAATCCTCTTCCCTCCATCCCCCTAGTACCAGGGTGACAGGTGTGCAGCACTGGGGCCCACGGCTCCTCTTCTACAAGGGCATCGGCCACCACCCTTCTCCTGTGGACCTCAGCTCCACTAATGACGGTCACACCAATTGCATTTCCAAATAAGGTCATGTCCTGAGGGTTCAGAAGGGATGTAGTTTAAGAGGGGTTCCAGTCAACCCTGAATGCCCCCTTCCCGCCTCAGCCACCTGTCACAGAAGTGTAGAGGAACAAATGGCAGTCCCTCGGCGTCCAGCCTCTCTGGAGGCCTGGGAGGAGCTGCTGGTCTCTGGCTGGCGACACAACATGGCCCGTACCTTGTCCCTGAACTCGTGGGACACATAGTAGTAGATGAAAGGGTCCACGCAGCTGTTGAGGGTGCTGAGCGCCAGGCTGGGCACATAGGCTCCGTAGAGATCGCCCCACGCCTCAGGACTTGGGTTCGAATAGTGCAGCACCAGCAGCACATTGCTGGGTGTGAAAGAGGCCACTGCTGAGGCCAGTACCAGGGCCGTCAGTCTGAGTGCATGGCCGTAGCGCTGGCCACTGGCCGCCAGTGCGCGCAGGGTGGCCCCATAGCACAGGCCCATAACCAGCAGTGGCAGAAAGCAGCCCAGGACGGCCAGGCAGGTGAAGGTCGGTCGCCAGTGGGAGGTCTGCTCAGCCAAGGGCAGTGCATCATGGCACAGCATGTGATCAGAGCCGGCCAGCAGGAAGGTCTGCCGCTGCAGAGTGAGAGGCAGGGCCAGGGTGGCTGCGGAGAGCCAGGCCACCAAGCAAAGCCCCGTGGTCAGGCGACGACCACGCAGCACACGAGCTCGCAGAGGATGCACCAGGGCCAGGTACCGGTCCAGGCTGACTGCGGCCAGCAGCAACACTGAGCTGTACATACGGCCATAGAGGGCAGCTGTGGCCATCCGGCAGGCAGCCTCCCCAGAGGGCCAGTGCTGGCCACGCAGGTGGTAGACCAGGCGTGGTGGCAGCACCAGGGCCAGCAGCAGGTCCGCAACGGCGAGGTTCATGAGCAGGACGGTAGATGGCAGGCGGGGCACCCGTGTGGCCAGCACCCACAGAGCCAGTCCATTGGCCGGCAGCCCCACAGCCACCACCAGCCCATAGAGGGCAAGCACCAGCCTCGTGGGGACCCACCCCAGCAGCAGCTCTTGGGAGCTGGTAGGAAGCTCCAGAGTGTCACTGTCGTTGGCACAGAACTTGCCTGGGAAGCCTCGTGGGTGAAGCTGACCTGGGGACTTCGACTCCTTGAGTCCAGCTGTGGGACCCAGAGTGCCTTCTGTGGGAGAGAGGGGATGTCAGTCAACCCGTGCCCTGCCCCGCCTTTGGGAATCTTGTGAGTCTCAGGCATCGTGGGCTGGTGAATGGAAGGATACAATCCAGTCCCAAAGGCTCAGGGCTTAGGAACCTAAGGCTGTAAGCCTGCCTAGCTGTAGCTCCATTTCTGATCCACCCCGTCAAGGGACAATCACTCACCATGGCCTCCCCCGGTACTTTCTCCATCATCATAGATGCTAGGGGTCTGGGTGCCCTGTGTCAGGCTGAGCCGCAGCACCAGTGGACACAGCAGCAGCCAGGACATGCTGCCAGGGTCAGACTCCTCTTCTCGGCTGCAGTCTGGGGCTTCCTGCCTTGTCAAAGCCACCCTTGGCTTCCGGAGCCGTGGCAGAGAACAGACTGTACTTCCAGGGAGATAACTCTAGAGCAATGCTCCCACCCCCGCATAAGCACTGGGGTCCGCTGGCTCACCCTGGAGCGCATGGGAGGTCCCTGTGTGTGCTTAAGAGATCTGGGTCTCCTGCCCAGGTCTCCGTCTCTCCAAGATGCCTCACAAAAAATGGGGTCAAGGATGGAAAAGAGGGTCCTGGGCTTCAGCCCATCCCCACTCCCACCACCCCATCCCTACAACACTGTTCACCCCATCCAGCCCAGGAAACATCTGTGGATCAAGTGGCCACTTCCTGCTGGCTAGTCACACAGCTCCTGTTTGGATGACAGTCCAGCCCTCCTCCAAGTCACCACCATGTGGGGTTCTTAACCCTTCTTGAAGCCAACCCCTACTTCCTGTCTGTGACTGGCAGGACAGTGGCTCATCCCAAGGTGTCCTGGCTCTGTCAGAGCAGGCAATAAGGGCTAGCAAGATGACACTATAGATGAAGGTGCTTGCCACAAATCCTGATGACCTGAGTTCCCTCTGCAGGACCCACATGGTGGAGGGAGAGAATGGAATCCCATGAGCTGCACTTTGGGCTTGTGTGGCACTTTGGCATCTGTACACACACACACACACACACACACACACACACACACACACACATGCACACACACCAGGCTATGAATTGTGGTGCTAACCTTGAATCCCAGCACTTCAGGAAGCCAAGGCAGCTGGTGAATTCAAGGATAGTTTGGTCTATGTAGTGAGTTCAAGGACAGACAGGGC
The DNA here is from genome assembly GCF_982192425.1 of Myodes glareolus. Taxonomy (NCBI): domain Eukaryota; kingdom Metazoa; phylum Chordata; class Mammalia; order Rodentia; family Cricetidae; genus Myodes; species Myodes glareolus. Next base: position 2,337,802 of record NC_142048.1, on the reverse strand, counting down.
TATATGGTGAGACCCTGTTTCAAATAAACAAATAAATAAATATAATAAATAAATAAATATATAGTAATTGTATGCATTAACAGCAAAAAACATCCTAAAGGTTACATCAACAATTGTTGCTTCCCAGAGTACCCCAAGTCTTCTTGGGGGGCACCCTGCCATATAGATGCCTCCTTTACCCCAGATCCTTGCCTGACCTGGAGTAAAGTGAGGTACAGAAATAAGGCCTCCATGTGATTCTGGGGTCAAGCTGAGGGGATCTGTCCCCTTCCATAGATGTGACACTGAATACCAGCTGTAAGGCAGGGTCTGGAGACCCTTTGAGGTACTGGTCACTTGTCCTCAAAGTTCCAGGTATGACTAGTGTGGGAGGTAGCCAACCCTCTGTAGAGGGTCCCTGCATTGCCTTGGTGTCCTAGACACTCTGGGGAGTTGTCACAGACAATAGTCTGTGGAGACCAGCTGCTCACATGAGGTGGTGGGCATGCCTGTCACTCCAGCACTTGCAGGCTGAGGCAGGAGGATTGCAATTTCCAGGGCAGCATGAAGTATGTGGTGAGAAACAGTCCACAAAGAATGGTGGGGAGAGGGTTCCTTCGAAGATGATGCTGTGCAAGCATAGGACCTGAGTTCAAATCCCCAGTGCCCATGTGTTACTCCTGAGCATGGCAGAGCACATCTGTAATGCCCAGCCAGTGAGTGGACACTGGTGTTGTAAAAGGAGTGGCGGGCTGCGTTCCCAGCGCCTGACTAGTTTACACCAGAAATAATTACACGGAAACTGTATTCATTTAAACCCTGTCTGACCCATTATCTCCAGCCCCTTACTGGCTAACTCTCACATATTGATTCATCCCATTTCTAGTAATCTGTATCACCACTTGACTGTGGCTTACCGGCACGAGTCTAACCAGCGTCCATCTCAGAGAGGAGAGCCATGGCGTCTGCCTGACTCTGCTTTCTTTCTCCCAGCATTCTGTTTGGTCTACTCCGCCTACCTAAGCTTATGCCCTATCAAAAAGTCAAGGCAGTTTCTTTATTTGACCAATGAAAACAACACATAGACAGATGACCCACCTACACCATTTCCCCCTTTTCTGTTTAAACAAAAAGGAATGGCTTTAACTTTAATATAGTAAAATTACATATAACAAAACAGTTATCAAGCAAGAATTACAACTAGAATATTTAGATCTATTTTATCTTTTATCATCAATAAATCAAGATTTATCATATCTATATCATATCCCCTTTTAAATGTAAAAGAACATTTATAAACAATATCTGGGAATATGGACATAGTTATTTCTCTCCAAACTTCTTCCTGCTGTATGGGGCGTTGTTAATTAGGTCTTTCATGGTGTATCTTGTGTTCCAGGTTCTTCTCAGTCAGCAGTTGAGTGAAGTAATTTTTTGAGAGTGTTCACAGCAACCTTTCAGGAGGGCGTGATCTATCATACCATATTGGAATAGAAGCAGTCCACAAGATCTCATCTTCTGTGAAAACAAAAGAAGAACCTCTTTTCTAAAGCATCATATCCTTAGACCCAAATTCTGAAGTCATAATACCCTTATGATATCCATTCTGGTTTAGCTTGGCAGCCCATATAATGAAATGTCTCTCTGTATTTAGCTCCTTCACAGTCAAAAAATTTAGAGAAAACACAATAATACACAGAATCCAGGCTCTCTGTGAATTTTCCATTTTTATGTGGCTTATTTTTCTTTATTTCTTTTAATCTATTACTATCTGTACTCTGTCTCTTTAAAGACTTTACCCTTCTTTTAAGGCATTAACTTTATTCTCTATATTCTTTTTCTCCTCTCTCCCAAGCCTACGTATGTCTAACACTATGACCCATTTAGAGGTCTTTTATGTCTGAATCTGTCCTATTGTGAATCTGTAATTCTTTACTGTCCAGGAGCACTTCTTAAAATGCTAAGCATTTCTTAAAAACTTAAGTTGTGCCATATAGAGGTAATATGGTACCGACTGTTTACTGCCCATTCTAAATCTTAACTGCGCTGTTATTATGATAATTATGATAGTTCTTGCCTGAGATTAGCACAGTTCAGCATGGCAGAGCCGCTCTTGCCTCAGAGCCATTTGGTGCCCCTGAGCCACACACAGTTCCAGGCACACAGCAGTGAGTCCACATTGCCATCAAGCAAGCCGTAGCACTTTACTCACAAAACCCCATTCAAATGCTCTGTCTCCCACAGGAGCCAGAGGTCGCACTGGCGGCACAGCCCAGAAAGCCATCATTTTAAAACTGCCACTTTTTTCCTGTTGCTGAGTCAGGAAAATTTCTTTGTGGCATCCCACCAGAAAATAGCAAAAAGCTGTGTTAAACTCTCTCTCTCTTTTTTAAGCCCTCTCAGGTTTTTAAGTGGATTTGGTTACCACGTTGGGCGCCACTCTGTTGTAAAAGGAGCAGCGGGCTGCGTGCCTGGTGCCTGGCTAGTTTACACCAGAAATAATTACACGGAAAGTGTATTCATTTAAACACTGCCTAGCCCATTATCTCCAGCCCCTTACTGACTAACTCTCACATATTAGTTTAACCCATTTCTAATAACCGGTATCGCCACATGACTGTGGCTTACTGGCATGAGTCTAACCAGTGTCCATCTCAGAGAGGAGAGCCATGGCACCTGCTTGACTCTGCTTTCTTTCTCCCAGCATTCTGTTTGGTCTACTCCACCTCCCTAAGCTTCTGCCTTATCAAAAAGTCAAGGTAGCTTCTTTATTTGACCAATGAAAGCAACATAGAAAGAAGACCCTCCTACACCACACTGGAGGAGTCTGGAGGTTCACTGCTCACATCTGTAATGCCCAACCAGTGAGTGGACACTGTAGTCTGGAGGTTCACTACCCACATCTGTGATGCTCAGCCAGTGAGTGGACACTGTAGTCTGGAGGTTCACTACCCACATCTGTGATGCTCAGCCAGTGAGTGGACACTGTAGTCTGGAGGTTCACTACCCACATCTGTGATGCCCAGCCAGTGAGTGGACACTGTAGTCTGGAAGTTCACGTCCACATCTATAATGCCCAGCCAGTGAGTAGACACTGTAGAAGTCTGGAGGTTCACTGCTCACTGAGCTGCGGGTTCAATGAGAGACCATGTCTCAAAACTAAGGTGGAGAGAGCTAGAGGAAGATACATTAGACACGTGACTTAGACCTCTAGCCTCAATGCGCACACAGACAAACTTTCTGGTAAGAGGTGGGGAGAAGAGAAAATCAGAAGGAGAAACTGAGGTCTGAGGGGATATAGCTAAAGGCCACGTCACAAGCTGAATACTCTAGCTTTATGTCCAGAATGCTTACAAAAAAAAAAAGAGGAAAGAAAAAGAAAAATAGGCTGCCTAGAAGAACCCCTCCACAAGTCCTGTCCTGGAGCAGGGTTAGCTTCAGAATGTGTGCTGGATTCTGGGAACAGCAGAACCTAGTACACAGTGGCCAAAGCCTGGAAACGTGAAATCAGCTGGGGAAAGGGAGGAGATCAGCATGGTCATCTCCTACCTCACAGGCCCTGATCTAGTGGGATGTGGGTGAACAGCCAGGCCCTCAGGATTAGTCCCTGCACTAGGAGGGGAAACTGAGGCCTGGAATGCATGAAGGATCCAGGCTTCTCAGGAACAACCACGGCAAGGAGGTCTGGTAATTATATGTAGAAATTGTGACTCATTTCCACTCAAGGCAGACATGTCTGAATTGAGGCCAGAGCTGCCCCCAGACATGAAGGTGCCTGGAGCAGGATGCTTGTGGGGAGTGGGGAAGGAGCGGATGTGGTGGGGTGCCCATCAACAGATCCTCCACAGGAACAGCATTGTAACATGCAAGGGAAGGATGCAGGGTTTCCTGTGAGGACTACTATGACAAGTTGGGTACAGGAAGGCTCTGGGAACCAGCCCTAAATAAGGAAGGACATGGGGGCACAACCACCACATAAATGGACACTGAAGTCTTCCTGTTGAATAAACTAAGCCCATCACAGACAGGCAGAGTGTGGGATTTCATACATAATGAGGTCACCAATAAAGATGGAGAGTAGGGCAGTGGGTACCAGTTGATGAGTCTAGAGATTGTCTACAAGTTGGGAGCATTCTGAAGAGAAAAGATCATGACAGTAGGACATGTTATTTCTCCTCACAGCTTAGACTGGACTCCTGCTCGGTTGTCGTCCAGGATGACCTTGACCTTACGCTGTGTTGTGTTTGGGTGTGTGTAACCCACTGGAGTACGGATTTGAGGGAGTCTGTTGGGTCTCATTCCACAGTGTGGGTCCCAGATACTGGTTCAGCCTTGGTGCAAACACCTTTAGCTGCTGAGCCATCTTTCTGGCCCACTGTTAACACCACACACACACTACACAGCATGTATGTAGGCGTTGTTGCCTGACACCTGTCAAGACCACACATCACATAGTACGTACGTATGCGGGCCTCGATTGCTTGGCGCTGGTGCAAACTGAAGAAAATCCCCTGAAACTGAAGGTAAATGGGTTTGTCTCCGTGTGGGTCCTGGGAATCAAACCTGGGTCCTCTGGAAGAGAAGCCAGTGCGCTTACATTGAACCATCGCTCTAGACCCTTAATATGAATTTGTTGGGTTTCTTGTCTTTTCTTTTTTGAGACAGGGTCTCACTCTGCAGTCCTGGCTGGCCTTCAACTCAGAGACCTGCCTGCTTCTGCCTCTACTGGATTAATGGTCTCTGTGCTTCACCACTGTCCCAGTAACCAGCACAATTTTTAAAAATAAACTTGTTACAGTTTAAAGTAGTTTGGTGTGTGTGACTTGGTTCTCTCCTTGGGGTCTGGGAATGGGACTCTGGTCGTCAGTGCCTTTAGTCACTGTGGCAGCCACACTCCCAAAATGGTTTATACAAGCACAACCCAGGTGTGGGAAGGAGGTGCCTCTACTGGATGTGAAAAGATAAGTGGGAAAGAATATTCTGGAAAGCAGTCCTAGGTTAGGGGAGCTGCTGTCATTTCAGGAAGTTTCTGCTCTTCTGGGTAAGGTCTCTGGAGTAGCTGCTAACACCACTTGAGACTCAACCATAGGCAAGACCTGGCCAGTACTCTTGTAGGAAATGATGGGCGGACTCTGAGGCTTGGCGTTAATATTTAACTTTAATGTGCAAATAAATAGAAAAAGAAAACTACATTCAAAACAGCTGCGAAGGGAGGTCAAGGCCGGAACATAAAATCCTCAGAAATGTTAAGGAGTGGTTCCCCAGAAGCATGCGAAGGTGCCTGGCCTCCTTGCTGGGGAATATAGGCCCAGACGGGCCTGGAGGCTCGGGGTCCCCATGAGCAATGCCCTTCTCAGGAAACTAGGATGTGCTCAAGGTGCCTGTGGATCCCTTGTGAGGCACGCAGTTGGGCCTGGGTAGGCACATCTGCTCCCGAGTGCCCAGGCCCGGGGTCAAAAACCGGTTCAGGAAACATGGAGAACAGGTGTTCTCTGGAACCTTGGGTTTGGCACAGCGATGTGAGCCTGCGGACAGCGGGAGGTTTGCGGGTCCACAAGGAGGTCTCACCCGTGGGAAGCCAGGGGAGCTGCTGCTGCGAAAGTCACAACCACTACGAGCGCAGGAAGGAATAAATACTTGTGCATAGCATCTAGAATTCTGCAGGAGGGGCTGCCCATGCGGGACCCCTGCCGTTGCCCAGGGTCTGGTCTGTACTGCAAGAGCTACATACAGCTCCTGCTTGCTTGAGGTCAAGCTGAGACCTCGGGCCCAAAGTGACTACGGCCATGTTGGAGCATGAAACGTGGGGTGGGGGTGGGATCCAGTGTAGGGGTCGTCCTTCCACGCCACCCACATCCCACGAGTTCCATATTGTCCTAGGGGTTAAAACACAAGACGCACACACACAGATACAGAGTTCCAGTCATCCTCAAGAAGAGAATGCCCCCTTATTCAACTAAATCCAGGGTTAAAATACCTTTGGCCCCAGTAAAGGAAAACTCCTCCCACCCAGAGGGAGCTGGGGAAACTGGCCTCTGTGGGAGTTTTTCCCCAGGCAGGTGGTCGAGGGTTTAAGGCAATGTCAGACAGGTTAGATGGGCCTTGGCGCCTGAGCTTCTTTGAGGCAGGTTGAGAAATTACCATTTTAAAGTAAAATAGATCCCTCAGGCTAATGTACCAGGCTGTAGCAGAACCAAGGACAGAACTAGCAGGAAGCTTAGCTGGTTAGCGTAAACATTATTTGCATCCAGTATTTTGGCCTCAAGGATCAGGGAGGACAGGTTCCCACAGTCCAGCTGCTCACGGTGACGCAGGGCGACGGCTGTACTGCACGCGGTAGTGGGTCACAGGCAGCCCGTGCACGTGCGCAGTCTCGCAGAGCGTCTTGCAGGGCACCATATCCTCCACCTCCTCACCCATCAGCCAGTCCTGCACCAGCCCTGCAGCAGCCACAGTCACATTGTCCTCCAGCCAGCGGCCGTGCCACTCCTCGAAGTGACGGTGGTGGCGCAACAGCACTAGGGGCTGCAACTGAGAGTACTGTGTGTGAATTTCTGGGGCTGGGGTGCAGGGTGGGCCCCAGATATGAGGTTCATGGGCTCAGAGTGTGGGGGTCAAGGGCTCAGGTGGGTGGGTGTGGATGCAGCACCTGTTTGGCACGGCACAGCGTCCCGCGTTGGTACATGTAGTCCTCAGAGTTGACGATGAACACCATCTTGTGTGTGCCCAGGTGGAAGCGGCAGTCCACATCGCAAGCGCTCTCCACGCCCATTAGCCGCTTCCACGAGCTCTTGGCCTCACCACGCTGGGCACGCACCTGCTCACACTGCCAGCGCCGAAATTTCTTTAGGTTCCTGTGGGGACAGGACTTCGGGGAGGGGACTTGCGGGCACCGGAGGACCAGGCGATGGTGACTGCCTAGCATGCGTGTTAGCTTGTTCCCCTACTCTCCATTTCCAGAAGCTTCTCTCAGCAAGGCTGATGGCTGCCCCTTTTGCTCCCTGGGGGTGGGGTAGCCTCCTGCCGGCCCAAGATTACTCCCTACACCTCCCGCATCTCCGTTCCATGCCATATCTCACTGCACACCAGGCACTGGTAGGTGGCACACGTGGGGCCCTGTACTCACCTCTGCAGGAACACGGGCTTCAGCAGGAAGCCCTCGGTGGGCGAGTTGGATGCACCCTCAGTCCCCACGTACTGCTCCACATAGCGAGCCAGGTGCTGGGCATGGGACAAACACACCTTATGAGTCCCCTGGGATAAGGTGGCCCACCTCTCATCCTAGATACCAAATCCTAAGAGTTTGTACCCCAGCCCCAAAACATAAGGAGGCAGACACAGCTGAGGGGCTGACGCCTGCAGCTAGGGCTCTGCTGTGAAAGAACACCAGAGCCCAGGACCTGCAGGCCTGCTCCATTGGGAAGTCTAGGCAGCTGTCCCACGGTGTCCTCACCTAGGACAGGGCTGGAGCCAAAGAGGACAGTGCAGGGCAGCAGGGTATAAAATGGATGGGGTGTGGCTCAGAAGTGAAGCCCTTGCCTAGAGTCTCCAAGGAAGAGGGACCCTCAATTGAAAAATTGCCTCCACCAGATTAGCGTGTGGACACGTCTGTGGGCCCAGTACACTGTGGGCCTAAGTTGCAAGCTAGTAAGCTCCTGCCTCTTTGCCTAGATGAGCTGACTGTGCTGTGGAAATGTTAATCCAAACATTCCTCTCTCCTCCCCAAGCTGCTTTGGGTCCTGATGTTTATCACAGCAACAGAAAGCCAACCGGGACAGTCTCCAGACAGACTCCATGATGTGGGAAAGCCAACCGGGACAGTCTCCAGACAAACTCCATGATGTGGGAAAGGAAAAGGGCAGGGGGTGGATGGATGTCTCTGGCCTTAGAGTGTTGCCTGCATGGGGAGCCTGTATGTGGTCCAGGAGAATTGTCTGTATTCTGTCAATCATGTTCTAAATAAAACGCTGACTGGCCAGGCAGGAGGTGTAACCAGACAGGAAAACCAGAAGGGAAAACCAGACAGGAAGTGGAAATGATGCAAGGAGAGCAGGAGAATTCTGGGAAGGAGGAAGTTGATTCCTCCCACTCCTGCCCAGACCACCGAAGCAGCAGGATGTAAGCTGCCCCACTGAAAAAGGTACTGAACCACATGGCTAACATAGATCAGAAAAATGGGTTAATCAAGACGAGAGAGTTAGCTAATAAGTAGCCTGACCTAAAGGGCCAGTCAGCATTATAACTTACGGAGTTCTCTGTGGTTGATTTTCTCTGGGACTAAACAGCTAGGGGGCCGGGCAGGACAGAAAACACAAACAAGCCGGCCCCCCCCTCATGTTACATGTATGTGTGAGGCGGGGAACTTCTGGGGAATAGAGGCTGTGGGGAAGGAGGCTTTTGACTGCAGCAGGCAACAGGGATAGCCTGGTTTTCAAGGAGGTATGGGTATGTGCCTTCAGTTCTAGCCTGTGCTCCCTCCTCCCTCCCTGTGCTTAGCCAGTTCAGCCAAGGACAGGAAGATGTGGCTACCAGGGTCCTAACATTTCACCTCTGTCTAGAGACTGTCTGGCTAAGAGGAAGAGTGGAGGGAGGCCTGGTGTGTGTGTGTGTGTGTGTGTGTGTGTGTGCTCTGGATGTGGACACACAGTCGCCAGACCATGTCACTTAGGGAGCAACGTCCCCAAAACAAGGCTCGAACGTGCTCAACACAGGTTTTGACAATTTACTGGGTTCTGCTGGTTTGGTGTTTTTGTTTGTTTTCAACACAGGGTTTCTCTGTGTAGCCCTTGCTGTCCTGGAACTCACTCTGTAGCCAAGGCTGGCCTCAAAAACTCACAGAGATCTGCCTGCCTCTACCTTCCGAGTGCTGAGATTAAAGGCGTGTGACACCACTGTCCAACTGGTTTGGGTTTTATTTGTTTATTTATTTGATTTGTGTGTGTGTGTGTGTGTGTGTGTGTGTGTGTGTGTGTGTTTCCTGGGTGAGTTTATGCACCCCACACACTTGCCTGATGGCTACAGAGGCCAGAGAGGGCATCAGATCTCCTAGAACTAGAATCAACCTAACCCTGACCCAACAGTTGTAAGTTGCAAAATACAGGGCCCAGACCCTGGTCCTCTGCAAGAGAAGCACATGCTCTTAACATCTTAGCCACCTCCCCAGCCCATTCTCCTCCACCCCCACTTATTTATTTAGTCTGAGACATCTCATGTAGTCCAGGCTAGCTTCAATCTCACTATGTATCCAAGTATAACTGAATTCCTGATCCTCTTTCCTCCACCTCCCAGGTGTTGGGATGGAATCCAGGCCTTCGTGCATGTTAAACATGTTAGACAATGCTCTACCAACTAAACCACAGGCACTCTATCCACTGAGCTGTGCGCATTCTGCCCGCTGAGCTCGAAGAACTCCTGGGGTTCTGGAACTGAGGCTGTTCTGTGGTGGGCACTGAGCTGTGATTGATAGAACATGGCCTGGCCTCCATTCCAAAAGCTGTTGACACTTCTACCTACAAGTATGACTCTCAAAAATGTCTCCAGGATTTGCCAAGTGTCTCCTAGTTAGAGTGACAACTTATCTTCAAATAGCAAAAACAAAAACTGCAAGCAAAAATGTCTTACTGAGGGAAGAATACACCAATTGTTGATCTAATACCAAACGGTGAGCCCTGAAATTATACATACATATAACATGAAGTAAGTTAAAGTATGTGTGTGTTGCAGTTTATTAGGTTGGCAGTTTCTCTGTCCTGCTTCTAAATAACCACTTGGAGACTTCAAATCAATTGTAAACTATTTGGCCTGTTGCTCAGGCTTATTAGTAACTAGTTCCACCTCTCAAATTTCTATTTATCTAGGCATTTCCATACAGCTCCTGGCTTTACCTGTGGTCTAGGACATCTTGCTGCTTTGGCAGCTCGGTGGCATCTCCCAGACCCCATCCTTCGTCCTTGTATTTTCAGTTTGGCTTTCCTGTGTAGCATTATTCTGTCTTGCTGTAGAACAAAGCAGCTTCTTTATTAACCAATGGGAATCACGCGTACTCTGCATAAAGGAAGGTTGTCCCACAGCACATGACCTCTAAGTAAATTTGGGGGTAGAAAGCACCAAATTCTTAGTTGCTGAAATCTATGCCAAACCAAGACTGACTCTTGGTTCTACTCTTGGATTCCACTGACAGGCATCCTTTCACTGGGACACATTGCTATAGAAAAATCTCTGATTTCACAAACGGGATGCATAGTACAGGATAGCATTCTGTCCTTTCAGAGTTCTTGAGGTTGGCATTTTGGTTGCACCTTTAGAATCTGTTTCAGCATTCTAGAAGGCCGGTACAGCCAGTAGATGTCATTGTCATGGGTTCATTTCTATTTCTTTAGCTGTGCATGTGGAACTCTATGCTTGTAGATCAAGCCCTCCTTAAGCCCATGATAGGGGAGTTCAGCCAATCATATTCTGTTTTCGGGGCGTGCTGCCCTCAGGCAAAAGCCTGCCTATAAACCTTGCAAACGCGCTCTGCTAGCTCTCTTTTCGCCTGGCTCCTGCTTCCGGACGGATCGGTTGAATTCTGGTGTAAGCTGTTGTAAATCTTACTTCTGTTTATTAAAGCTGTATATTTTGTATCAAGATAGTCTGGGGACTTTTCTTTACCAATCGCCCTGCAGCTTCATCTGGCGCCCGAACGTGGGCCATTTTCCCCCTGGTGGCATGGGCCTAGGGGCCTGAGTGCACACCACACCTGGGGTCTAGCCAGTTCCTAGCCGCATTTGCGGGGCTGCGCAACTAACTTCCTTGGCTTTTGCTACCCCCATTGGGCACTGTCTTTCCCCAGCACTCGATCTGTGAATTTAACCTCTGGATTTGAGAGTATATATTTTATTTTAGATGGTTAGGGAGAGGGGAGAGGGCGAGAATTGGGGATGACTTGGGGGAATGGGAGGGGGGAGGGAGGAAGGATGGTTATGGGAGCAGGGAAGTTTATATTGCAACTAAGAGAGCCATTCTAGGGTTTGCAAGAGACTTGATTCTGGAGGGGTTCCCAGTAAAAATTAAATAAAAATCAATCAATCAATCAATCAATAAATAAATAAATCAAAAGAAAAAAAAAGAAAAAGAAAATGCTTTACTGAGTCAGGTGAGCCAGACCCAAAAAGAGGAATGAGGTATGTATTCACTCATAAGTGGATTCTAGCCATAATTAAAGGTCTTTGAGCCTATTATTCATGATCCTAGAGAAGCTAAATAAGAAGGTGAACCTGAAGAAAATTCAGGTAGTTTTCCTCCTGGAGATTGGAAATAGACAAGAGTTCCAGGTAACCACGGGTGCATGGGGGGTTGGGAGGGTAGTTGGAAGGGGAGAGGGTTAGAGAGAAGGGAGCAGGGGAGGAATGGGAAATGCTCGGGGGACTGGGGGGGAGGGAGGAAGGATAGATATAGGTTCAGGGAAGAATATATCTCAACTATGGAAATCAGTTTAGGGTTTACTAGAGACTTGACTGTAAATGGGATCCCAGGTCCAAGGAGAGATCCCCAGATTGTTCTCTGGACAGAGGAGAGGGTGCCTGAACTGGCCTTGGCCCATAACCATACTGATGAATATTTTGCTTATCACCATAGATCCTTCATCTGGCAATGGATCGAGATAGGGACGGGGACCCGCATTGGAACACTGGACTTAACTCCCTAGGTCCAAGCGAGAAGCAGAAGAAAGAAGAACATGAGCAGGGAGGGCAAGATCAGAGGGAACCTTCATCCGGCGATGGATGGCGATGCAGACGGAGACCCACATTGGAGCACCGGACTGAGCCCCCCAAGGTCCAAAGGAGGAGCAGAAGGAGGAAGAACATGAAAAAGCAAATCAGAACCTCAAGGGGAGCGATCACCCACTGATACAAGGGGACTGATCTAATGGGAGTTCACCAAGGCCAGTTGACTGGGACTGAAGGAGCGCTTGATCCAACCAGATTCTCTGGAGGAGGCTGGATTCCCTGAATGTGGCTGGCCCGAAGTCTTTCTAAAAAGCCATTGACAATGACTCTGGGACTTGTTTCCTCTGTATATTCTGGATTTTTGGAGATCCAGTCTGTTTGGATACTCACCTTCCTGGTCCTGGAGGGAGCGGGGAGGAACTTGAACTACCCACAGGGCAGGAAACCCTGACTGCTCTTAGGGATGGAGAGGGAAGAGGAGAGGGAGTGGGGGGAGTGGGAGGTTGTTGGGAGGAGGGGCGAAAATGGAAACTTTTATATTTTAATAAAAAAAATAAATGAATAAAAAAAAGAGAGTATATATTTTAGAATTTGCTTTCCGGGTCGGCACCATTGCCACGTGGACTCAGGTGTGCCCCCGCAGCTTACTGGCAGACAAGGGTCATTACAGGTAAGATTTTTCTTTTCTGTTGAAAACAAATAAATAAATAAAATTTCTTTTGATTGAACATGTCAGAAAATATTACTATCCAAAAATTCAATGGCCTTTTTAATTGCGCCATAGAGGATATCCTTCATGAGGTTTCTGATATTCTTCTTACTTGGTTATTTCTGGGACTTGTTGCTTTTCTGGTGTTTGGATATGTTATAAGAATGATACAGTCCTTCAAGATTGAATCAGCAATGCTGAGGGCAGAGATTAAAACTTTAAGGACAATTCAGACTGACACCAACTTCCTCAAAAAAGAGTTTGGAGTTTTCAAGGAAGAGACGAGATCTTTGTCTGATATGACTTGGTCGACTGAAGGTACAGTCTGATATTGCTTCTTTAGAAGGGAGCTTCACTGCTCTCAAGGAGGGGACAACCAAAATGACTCGTAACCTCCAGTCCATGACTGTAAGTGCTGAAACATTAGCTGAGAGGATTATAACCATTGCATGTGAAAATTGGACTTTATCAAAAGGGTATGATAGATTAATTGACAGGATTTCCATACAAGAAGGCACAGGACATGCCATGAGGATTCTGTCCAAGGAGGAAATGGTGTCTCTGACAGACAAGCTCCATGCCATAGAATTGTTAATGAAGGCTTTGGAGCATAATATTGGACAGGAGATTCAGGATTTACAGAAGGCAATGGTGAGCAGATTTAATAAGATTGAGGAAATCCTAGACTCTGATGAACAGGAGCAAAAGGTAGAAAGGCAACATTTACCTCCGAAAACTCTGAGTCTACACAGAGTTATACCTGCCTTTCCAGTGATAACATCAGAAAAGATAACTGGCTCCAAAAACCCTAAGGTCATTAAAGAACATACATTGGAGCCTATACGTATGAATGATCTGAAAGAATTTAAACAAGCAATTGTGAATTATGGACTACATTCGTCCTTTGTTAGAGAGATGTTAAAATCCTGGGCTCTCAGCAACAGGGCAACCCCTCAAGATTGGAATCAGCTGACCTCTGCTGTCCTGGAGAACGGACCTTTATGGCATTTCAAATGCCTATTCAAGCAAGAGGCCAGACTTTTACAACAACAAGAATCAGCGAAAGGAATTGAGGTTTCTCTAGATCAAATTCTGGGTGAAGGACTTTACTCTGATCCTCAGGAACAAGCTCTTTATGATGAAAACATTTTATCCATATGTGCCACGGCAGCTCTAAGGGCCTGGGACAGGGTTCAAGACTCAGGTCAGAGAGTAGAATCATATATCAGGGTGAAACAGGGTCAGAGAGAACCCTTTAGTGACTTTTTACAAAGACTAACTAAGGCTGTACAAATAGGGATACCTGATCCAGAAGCAAGAAATATAGTAATTGAGTCTTTGGCTTATGAGAATGCCAACGTAGAATGCAAAAGGATCCTGGGGCCTTTAAAGATCAGATCAGCACCTTTGGATGAATGGGTATTACATACAATGAATGTTGATACATGTGATTATGGAAATGAAACATGGGTGCAAGAAGCAATTTCCAAAGGTAAAAGGAGACATCAGATTACAAAATGCTTTCATTGTGGCAAAATGGGACACATGAAAAGGGACTGCAGACAATGGAATTCCAGGAATAATGCCTCTTCTAGGAATAACAGGAATAGGAGGACTCAGCCTTCAGGTTTATGTAGGAGATGTGGAAAGGGCAGGCATTGGACTAATGAGTGTAGGTCAACAAGAGATAAACAGGGCAACCCGTTGCCATCAGGAAACTCAATAGGGGGCCTCTCGAAGGCCCCCATGGCAAATGTGGTCCAGTCATTTCCGATCACTGCAGAGAACATGCCTCTTTAGGGAAATTAGAATGCCCCATGCCTGCTGTTAAAAGCAATAACGGCCTGAAGGATGAGTTAAATGTGGTGAATGAATCAAGAAATATAAGAGGACAAAGTAAACGAATATTCTGGCAGACTTCTATAAATGAACAAAGACCAAAGCTAAGAGTGTGTGTAAATGGCAAATTTATTACTGGCTTACTGGACACAGGTGCAGATGTAAGTATCATTACTCCAGAGTCTTGGCATCCACATTGGCCTCTTCAGGAGGTAGATATTCAGTTCCTAGGAATTGGAACTCTATCTCGGGTAAGACAAAGCACGAGATGGGTCAATTGTATAGGTCCAGATGGACAAATAGGAAAACTAAGGCCATATGTAGCCAATATTGCAGTGAATTTATGGGGCCGTGACCTATTGCAGCAATGGAATACCCAAATTAACATTCCTGCTGCTTCTAGAGCCTATATTCCTGAGGTAAATAGTACAAGATATTACAGATGGTAGAAACCAGCCATTAGAACTATACAAGAACATAACACAATTGATGGCCCTTCAGAGGTACCAACAGCCATGCCTCTAAAATGGTTGACTGAGAAACCAATATGGACTAAACAATGGCCTTTAGCTGAGGAAAAGTTACAGGCTTTAGAACAGCTGGTACAAGAGCAATTAGATGCTGGACATATAGAAGAATCTACCAGCCCTTGGAATTCTCCTGTATTTGTTGTTAAGAAAAAATCTGGTAGATGGAGAATGGTGACAGATCTTAGAGCTGTCAACAAGGTTATTCAACCAATGGGCCCTCTGCAATCTGGAATTCCTCTTCCCTCCCTGTTACCAAAGGGATGGCCTCTTATAGTTATTGATCTGAAAGATTGTTTCTTCACTATACCTTTACAAGAGAAAGATAGAGAAAAGTTTGCCTTCACAGTGTCTACTTATAATAACTCTCAGCCTGCAAGGAGGTACCAGTAGACCGTCCTTCCA
Source organism: Myodes glareolus (assembly GCF_982192425.1). Classification (NCBI taxonomy): domain Eukaryota; kingdom Metazoa; phylum Chordata; class Mammalia; order Rodentia; family Cricetidae; genus Myodes; species Myodes glareolus. The sequence goes on along the minus strand of NC_142048.1, from coordinate 2,322,635 downwards.
CAAGGAATGTTAAACTCTCCTACACTGTGCCAATATTTTGTAAGCCAACCATTAAAAATTACATGCAAACGATTTCCTAAGTCCATAATATTCCACTATATGGATGACATCCTGATCTCTGATCAAAACAAAGATACCTTAGAAAGGCTATTTGAAGAAGTAAAAAGACTGTTACATAAGTGGGGATTGCAAATTGCTCCTGAAAAAATTCATAGAGGAGATTCTGTTAATTATTTAGGTTATAAAATAGGTTTACAAAGAATTAAGACACAAAAGGCACAAATCAGGGGAGACCGGTTATGAACTCTTAATGACTTTCAAAGATTATTAGGAGACATCTCCAGCCTACGACCGGCTGTTGGGATAACACCTGGTCTAGTAATTCATTTAAACAAAACCTTGGATGGTGATAAAGACTTAAACAGTCTCAGAGAATTAACAGCTGAAGCAGAAAAAGAACTGATAAAGGTTGAAGAAAAATTACAGGAGGCTCATGTGGACAGGGTAAATCCAAAGCTTAGTTGTATTCTTGTTATATTGCCTTCCAGAATTTCTCTTACAGGAATTTTGATGCAAAGAGACGATATTATCTTGGAATGGATCTTTTCGCCACACAAACCAAGTAAAAACTTAAAAACTTATGTGGAAAAAGTCTCTGAATTGATTATAAAAGGAAAATTGAGACTTCGTCAATTAGCAGGTATAGACCCAGCAGAAATTATAGTGCCTTTCACTGCTGATGAGATAAAAAAAAGTTGTGGGAAGACAATGAACCATGGCAAAGAGCTTGTGCTAATTTTTTGGGAGAAATCAATAACAATTACCCAAAAAGCAAGAGACTTAATTTTATAAAGAGGACTTCTTGGATCCTTCCTCGAATTGTCCGTGATGCTCCAATAACCAGAGCCCGTACATTTTATACTGATGCTAATAAATCAGGGAAAGCAGGTTACAAATCAGAGAAATTGAGTAAAGTGGAACAAAGTCCTTATGATTCTGTCCAGAAGGCAGAATTATATGCCATTTTTATGGTGCGTAGGGATTTTAAAGAACCTCTTAATATAATTACTGACTCACAATATGCAGAAAGAGTTATCTTGCATATTGAAACTGCTGAATTTATACCTGATGATACAGAACTGACCTCATTGTTTATCCAGGTACAAGACATGATCAGGAACAGGCTTTGCCCTATGTATATAACACACATCCGATCCCATACGGGTCTGCCAGGTCCTCTAGCACAAGGTAATGCAGATATTGATCACTTATTGATTGGTAGTGTGCTGCAGGCATCTGAATTTCATAAAAAACATCATGTCAATAGCAAAGGCTTGAAAAAAGAGTTTCCTATTACATGGCAACAAGCTAAGGAGATTGTAAAGAAATGCCCTACTTGCTCCTTTTATAACCAAACACCATTGCCTGCAGGGACTAATCCAAAGGGTATTAAAAGGAATGAAATTTGGCAGATGGATGTGTTTCACTTTCCAGAATTTGGCAAATTAAAAACATGTACATCACACATTGACACGTACTCAGGTTTCCAATGGGCAACTGCTTTAAGCTCAGAAAAAGCTGATTCAGTAATCACTCATTTATTAGAAGTTATGGCCATCATGGGTATACCAACACAGATAAAGACGGATAATGGTTCAGCTTATGTTTCTAGGAAAATGAAACGATTTTTTGCTTATTATAATATTAAGCATGTTACAGGTATACCATACAATCCTACAGGTCAAGCAGTTATAGAAAGATCAAATCGAACTATAAAAGATATGTCGAACAAACAGAAAGGGGTGGAAAATACCCCCAGGAATAGGTTACATAATGCTTTATTAACCTTGAATTTTCTTAACGCTAATGAGAAGGGGACAACGGCTGCAGAAAGACATTGGATATTGGAAAAGTCTGCTGAATTAAATCAACCAATTTATTTCAAGGATGTGCTGACCTCACAGTGGAAGCCAGGAGATGTGCTGCGTTGGGGAAGGGGTTTTGCTCTTGTTTCCACAGGAGAGGAAAAATTGTGGATACCATCAAAATTAATAAAGGTTCAGTTTGAAGAGGAGAAGCCTCTTGGAAGAGATAAATGATAACTCTCTTACAAGGATAATAATCACACCAAAAGTAAGAGAAATATAAAGGTTGGGGGCAGGGTTCTCTTCTTGTCTCCACAGGAGAAGACTCATTTTCAAAGGATCCAAGGGACCCTCGATAATTAAATATAGAAACCGCCTATGACCAAAAGAGGATCAACAATGAATCCAAATAGTTTAGGTAAGTATTACTATTTTTTAAATATGTACTAATGTGCATTTATTTATAAATA